>NC_133536.1:149537824-150787824 GCF_048544455.1 Silene latifolia | reverse complement strand
GACCCGCAACACTCTTCCCCACCCAAAACCGACCCCACTCCTTCCTCCCCTGCCTCGCCATCAACTCCCTCTGTCCCTACGACCACCCCTGGATCCCGTACCTCCACCCCTAACCCCCCCTACACCCTCGGCCTCTTCCCCTCCTCCACCTCCACCCCCACCTCCTACATCTTCTCGGTCTGTGACCCGGCTTTGCAACAACATCGTAAAGCTGAACCCGAAATATGCTAGTTGCTACTGTACCCACCTCTCATGTCACCCCCACCACAACTAAGCAAGCCTTAGTCGATCCACGGTGGCGCAACGCCATGATCGATGAACACCAAGCTCTTCTCCGTAACGAAACCTGAACCCTTGTCCCTCGCTCCCAAGCTCAAAATATTGTTGGTTGCAAGTGGGTATACTGCGTGAAGTACAACCCCGATGGTACTCTAAAACAATACAAAGCCCGACTCGTTGCCAAAGGTTTCCATCAACGGCCCGGTGTCGATTACACGGAAATATTCAGTCCCGTAATCAAATCAGCCACCATTCGTCTTTTCTTATCAATAGCCGTTGCCAAACGCTGGTCTCTACACCAAATTGATGTCAATAACGCCTTTCTCCAAGGTAAACTCACTGATTCCGTCTTTATGGACCAACCACCAGGATTTATAGACACGGATAGACCCGACCACGTCTGCCACCTTCGCAAAGCCATTTACGGCTTAAAGCAAGCCCCGCGTGCTTGGTACACCGAGCTCAAAACATATCTTTTAAGTCTCCATTTTAAAAATTCAGTCTCTGACTCGTCACTATTTATTTTAAATACCAACCGCATTGTTTTATTTGTCCTCGTCTATGTCGATGACATAGTTGTAACCGGACCAACCCCGTCACACATTCGAATTTTTATTGATGAAATTTCACGAAAATTTTCCTTAAAGGATCTCGGTCCATTATCATTTTTCCTTGGCATTCGGGTGACTCCAACCAAGAATGGCCTTCACCTTAATCAAACCAAATACATTTCTGATTTACTTCACAAATTTAAAATGAATGAATGCAAACCCGCAACCACACCCATGCTAGCTCACCCTCCGCTCGTTAAAGAACTCAACGAACCCATTGAAAACATTACAAATTATAGAGCAATTGTTGGGAGTCTACAATATTTATCCTTAACTCGACCCGATATAGCCTTTCCCGTAAACAAGCTAGCACAATTTCTCACTCATCCAACCTCAACTCATTGGCTCGCTCTAAAACGTGTCCTACAGTACCTAAATGGCACACTCTACCTTGGACTTCACCTCCACCACTCCACACCTCTTAATCTCCACGCATATTGCGACGCGGACTTTGCAGGAGATTCCGAGGATTACGTCTCAACCACTGGTTATATTGTTTATCTCGGTAAAAATCCAATTTCGTGGTCCTCCAAAAAACAGCGAGCTCTGTCATGCTCCACTACTGAAGCAGAGTTCAGAGCCGTTGCTGCCACCTCCTTGGAGGTTCTGTGGCTTATCTCTGTCCTCCATGAGCTCGGTATAGCTCATCCCCCGTCGCCCGTTATTTACTTTGGCAATCTCTCAGCGACACACTATTCGACAAACCCCGTATTCCACTCACGCATGAAGCACTTGGCCATATCGTTTCACTTTGTCAAAGAACAAGTCCGGAAGGGTTCAATTCTTATCCAACACATCAATGGTAATGATCAATTAGCTGATACGTTAACAAAGCCGCTGCACAAACCACGTTTTCTTACTCTTTCATCCAAGATTGGTCTCCGTCTCCGACCGTCCATCTTGCGAGGGAGTGTTGAACAAACAGAATTTTGTTCCACCAAAATAGGAACCGAAGCCTAGTCTTCCTCCTATTGCTCAGCTTACTGTTTTTCAGTTGTGTAAATATTCACATGTGTACTATTCTTTCTCCTACTATTTAGCAATTAGTTCCTAATTATTAGAAGTATAGCTCACCTACTGTAACTATATAAACATAGCTTGTACATCAGTTTTAATTATCAATACTTAACAACTTCTTCTTATATCTTATATAAACGTCATATGATTTCCTTTAAAATTTATAAGAGGGGGTATACTCCATAACACCATCTCCAAGCAGAAGACCGAGTTAATCGGGTCATCAATATTTTTCTTCTTAATGACACCTTAGTTATTTTGACCCACTTTCACCCTCCCAAGCAGAAGGTCACGACCCAGGTCAGCAACCTAATCATTTTCCACCTTCCAACCAATGAGAGAGTGTCACCTACCGGGTCACCATACTCAACCAAGGGTCACCTTTCCTTTGTTTTGACGGCTGCTCTTTTTTTTGTTTCCAGCCAATGGGAGGGTGCCACCTACCGGATCACCAACAAAGTCATTAACTCAACTGAAGGTCACCAATTGACCCTGAGTACTTCAAGGTCACCAAAATCATCCCCTTAATTCTAATTTAAGGTGTCATTAAGATGACCCAACAAGGTCAGGACTCAGTCGATGACCTTGCTTGGGGATAGTCTAAGGCCTTGATCCATAAACTTAACGATATCCAAATGGCAACAAAGAGCAAATACGCGTCGACAAACAATTGGTAGATTCAAATCGAGATGATTACGCTCATATCAACAACCCGACAGAAATAATAACCCGAAACCATAAAAGTAAGGGGGGCCCAACAACCAATCATGTCTATAACAATCATATTCATAATTTATTATAGGAACCGAAACCCAAGCACGACGTAGGGCGTAGGTTACCCTAAACGTCAAAGCACTCTTGCCCCATGCGGTATTTGTTTTGACGATATTCCCCTATTTATTTATTTATCGGGAAAGTTGGGGATTTCTTTGATAAATGCCTAAAGAGGAAAATGTCTTATGTAGATTTGACGCTTCAAATAAAGATTCTTTGGCGTAGTGGACTGACCCATTCATCTTTTACCTTGTATTTTTGGTCTTCCTCTATTCTTGAGAATTAGACCATGCCCAAGTAATGTCAATTGGTAGGTTATGACCTTACTTGGTCATGCTAATGACATAATTAAGCAAGTATAATTGGTGATCTTTGATGGTTAATTTGTGACCTTTTGCATCAAAAGGTCAATTTGTGACCATTGTTGAGCAAATTGACCACCTTGGTGACCTTCTAGGTGGATACTTTTTATTGGTTGAACAATAAAAAAATAATAAATAAAAGTATATAATATGATAGTGGGGTATTATTGGGAATGTTGTAAAGTGGAAAATGATTGGGTTGATGACCTAGGTTGTTTTATTGGTTGAACAACCGCTATATTTGGTAAGACATTTTAGGTATCTAATTTGACCAAGTAACCTGATTTGACTAATATTTCTGGTAGTTGTTTTACCTAGTGTTGTTTGGTAAAGTCATTTCAGGTACCTGAAATGACTTTTCAGGTACCTGAAATGAAAAGCTACTCCAGGTAGCTTTTTAAAGTTTCAGGTAGCTGAAATGTTCTACTTTACATATTTATCCTTTATTTAAATTATTTTATTATAATTATTAGTATCTTTTTATGTCATTTTACAAAAAATCAGTTAACTTTTCAGTTAGTTTTACCAAACACTTTACAATTAATCAGCTACCTTATCAGTTTCAAATTTTCAGCTAGCTTTTCAGGTACCTTTTTAATTTCAGTCACCTTATCAGGTTTCAGGTACCTTTTCAGGTTTCAGGTACCTTTTCAGTCTGTTTTACCAAACAGTGCCAACATATATTGGTAAAAAAATCGGTAAAACATTTATGTAATTTTAATCGGAAGAATTCACGCGATATCTATTGTGATATAGTTTGTTCGTTGTCATCTTATGGAATAGTATTACGGAATAGTTTCCTAGTTATCGTAGTTTCGTAATTCGATTTAGGTTTCTTATTTGTCAAGTCGTTGTACTATGTAAGGATGTACATATCGTCGTATTAGACACAACTCAATAATATCAAAAACTCTTTCCGTCAAATTATATCATGATATCAATACCAATGGTTTAAAGATCCATTTTTTTTCTTTCTTCGTCTACGCCCACTTTTGTCCGTGCTTTTATCTCCTCGGATTGCTCACGTAATCCTCCATACTTCCTACAATGACCTATGGTAATAGAAACGGTACTGGTAAGAAGCTTCAACTCGTTCATGATGCTTCTAGTATTTATTATTTACCATCCGAAGGGCCAAGTAATTCTTTAACTAAGTACTTGTTAACAAGAGATAACTGAAAAGCTTTTATTAATGCCTTAGATGGTCGAAATAAGTTCGGTTTTGTTAATGGTGATTTTGTTAAACCCTGTAGATAAAATATTGACTGAGGTTGCTGTATGGAAGTCAAATAATTCAATTATCTGTTCTTGGATTTTTATTTCAGTCGATGCTTCAATCCAGCCTAGTATTGCATCTCACACTATTGCCTCTAAATTATGGTCTGATTTAAAAGAACGGTACTATACCGATATCGGTTCTCTAATTAATCAACTTAAATTCGAATATCACAACTTTCGTCAAAATGAACTTTCAATTATCTTGTATTATAATAAATTCAAGAGTGTGTGGGATGAATTATATGGATCGTTCGATGTAACTTGTGGTTGTATTTGTTCTGCTGCCACGAAATTGCGTGCTAAAGCTGCGGCTGAACAGGTTCATGATTTCGTTCTCGGCCTCAACGATGACACGTATAACACTCTCCGAACCCAGATACTTAGTATGGATTCTTTTCCCACCATTAATAAAGCTTTATTGTTGGCTACGCAAGAAGAGCGATACAAGTCCATTGTTCGTGACCGCGATGATAAGACTGAAGCCATGCGTTTTATAGTTCAAACCGATTCTTCATCGTCCGCTGCTTCTTCTTCTTCTAATTATGAGAGGTGGTAACAACATATTTTTTATCCAACCCGCGGTCGTGGTGTAACACCCCCATTTATTTAGGAGCCTTTAGCTAGACATTCCTAAATAAATAGGACCGTTACCATCTCGGTTTCCCGAGGTAGTGAATAACAAAGACCAACTCACCAAAGTACTTTAAATTAAAAACTTTAATGATTACATGTTTATTACAAATTAACCAACTAAAACTTAATATAAGATAATTTACAACTCGCAGCGGAAATAAATAAAGTGATCTCATAATCTACGTGGTCTAGACTTCTAGGTAGATTGGTCAAGTCCTCACGCATCCCATAGCTCCCAAGTCAGCTAATCTTTAGTACCTGTCAAATCTGCTCCCCATTATGGTTCACCACAGGTGTTCACGAATACACTGTCAACCACGAGGTTGAGTAGGAATAGCTAAACAACAACAATAAATGAATACAAGACAATATCAAATGCAAATGCAATGCATGCTCATGATCAATCCTCCGACGCTCCCGTTCATCCCACCAATCCCTGGCCGGGGTAATCTCAATAACATCCCAGAGACAAGTCCTGCAGAACCAGCCTGGGGAAACCAATGCAAGTGCTCATGATATGATATGCAAACAATATACTTACCATCCCAGATATGAGGCTGGGGAAACCAAATCAATATAAGCATCTCAGTCACGAGCTGAGGTAGTCAATAATCAAATCATCTCAGTCACAAGCTGAGGTAGTCATTAAACAATATATCTCAATGCAACCAACCAACAATCATATATCATCCATCACAATTCCAAATAATTCAACCAGTAAAATTAGATAATACCATTCAAGTAAACATTAAAGTGATTGAGTAGCTATCCTACCTGTATAGCAAAGCGGCTCAACAAAATCCAAATAGCAAAGCACATGAATCCAAGCAACAAAACCCGTCTCACAAAAGCGTCACCAATTAACCTTAAGATGAAAAAAAGATGAACAAGCTCCTTATCTCTCTAGTCTCATTCTCTCTCTCTCTCTCTCTCTCTCTCTCTCTATATATATATATATATATATATATATATATATATATATATATATATATATATATATATATATATATATATATTTTGTGTTTTGTGAAAGTGAATAAAACTTGTGGTTTGCTATTGTATATATAGTAGTAAGGTAGTATCGTTTTAGGAAAGTTTATAAGTTGTAAGATATAATAATATTATAATAAAATATTTATGGCAGGCAAAATAAATAAATAAATAATAATAATAATAATAATAATGGGATATAATATTATATTATTATGAATATTATTGTAAGGTGCGAAATTATGAAACTAAGTAGCGCGTAACATCACTCAGCGAGTTCAGCTTTACGCACTGATTTTCAAACAGCTGCCATTTCTTCGTTACTGATCGGAATCAAGCTTGTGACCATGCGTTGGAAAGCTAAGAGAATACGATTTCACCTCCAATTTGAATCACTCTCATAGAAGCTGTAAAACTCTAGATATTCCCGTTTCAAATTATCCCTAAAACAAGTGATCACATTTCCATAATTGGCACATTTGTGCAAGTTTCCTATTAACCTTTCATAGTCTACCTTATACTTTAGACACACACACAAAGGTCATATAACCATAAAATATGAGGGGTATTACAGTCTTTCCTCCTTAAAATGAACTTTGTCCTCGAAGTTCGCGCATACTAACAACCACTCAAAACCCATTCCACCTAGACCCTACATGCTAATCAAAATGTTATCACTGCTAACTCACATTATGACGCCACTTGCACATATTACCCAACATATATACCATTAACTTCAGTAGTATTACATTCTAACTCACTTAAAAATAACTTCGCCCCGAAGTTCCACCTCTATCTTGACACCACTATAATCCCAAATATTAACATGCTACGTGGTCTTATCCAATTCTCTCCCCCACATCCTCACACGCTACGTGGTGCACCACCAACATTTACAACAACTAAATCCTTAAGTCCACTCTAATGCTACAATAGATCTCATCACGCTTACCAACATTTCTTAAGACAACCAAATAACAAATAAAAAGAAGTGATACTAACGAAATATGACATCCTACCCTACTTAAAATTAAGGTTACGTCCACGTAACCTCAAAGACTACACAACACTCACCAAGATCCTCCAGACTTCTTTCCATGACTATCAACTTATTTATATTTACAAAATATTCGTCCTAACATTCTACTCATCGTTCTGCCAACAAGAGTCCATAACAATTTCTTGTGTAATAAATATCAATCTTTCAAGTTTTAACATTATTTTCTTATCAATCTCAATACACCATATGCATAAATCATACTCATTGTTGTAGATACCTCATTTCTGCACCTCTCGCAAACCACCCGGTGATGATTGGGCCGCATGTTTGGTACGCGGAACGATTTATGACAATTCGTAAGATTATCGTCAAGTGATTGCTCAAATATTAATGTCTACCTCTTAGTTGTCATCTACGTGTGTAGACACCTCGTTTCTGCACCTCCCGCAAACCACCCGGTGATGATTGGGCCGCATGTTTGATTCGCGGAACGATTTGTGACAGTTCGTAAGATTATCGTCAAGTGTTTGCTCAAATATTAATGTCAACCTCTTAGTTGTCATCTACGTCCTGATACGGTCGTTTTGGCAGTAATTAGAGTACATTCGAGTCGGGTCAAAAACCGTCTCCATTTTTCGATATTTGTTAAATCCCGAGTCGAATGTTCGGAATGTTTAGGATATTTCTATTCCATATTTCATAAATTTTATCTTTTGGCAAATAATATCCCGTAATATTCACAAGATAATCGAATTATTTCCGTCCTACCATAACTCAAACGCGGAAATCTTTCTTCAGCAGGAGGAAACCTCCTGGGAACAGACGCAAGCCAGTCTTTGCGCCTCTTCCAAGAGACGCAGTGGCTGCGCGCCTCTTCCCAGGCCCTTCTTTGCATGATTTACGTATCTTTTTTATATCTTTCCGAGATTCACTTCCAAAGAGTCTCCGAAACCCTATTCCTTCACGTGATTAGTATAAATAGGAGCTTTCGTTCCTCATATTTCTCACGCGAGTGTCCGCCCTTCTCTTCTCCCTTTGCATTCTAGACTTCGTTCTTACTATTTGGCGCCTACGTGCTTGGACTTCCGACCACGTAAGCTCGGATCTTTCCGGGTACCAGCCTCTCCGTTGCATGACCGACCAATTTGACCAACTACACTCAATCAATCTTAATTAATCAATCGTTTTCCTCTTACGAGGGCACTCTCTTTGCATTCGCGTCGAGCATTCACTAGTCGATTCTTAGTTCATCTCGTTCCGTCAACATGTAAGTCTGAGGGTGTAATAATTCTCTCTTTTATTTATTGTATTTTTATTTATCGTATCATCCATTGTAAGATTTATGTCGAGAACACCGTTAAAATTGATTTCTAAAACCGTGCTTTAAAATCTGTTTTTGCGGATTTCCGATGAGATGACGTCGAGAAAAGACGCGCAAGCTCGCTGCGCCTCTTGAAGGAGCGCGATTCTCGCTGCGCCTCTTCGTGAGGCCGCGCAGATTCCTCGCTTCTTTTCTTCTTCTTAAATCCTCTATAATCCGTGTGTTTTGTTATTTGTTTCGTTTATTTTCTTTAATTCTTCATCATGATAGTTTAATATTCACATGTATATTATTCATCATTAATATGTTTAATTCGTTTAAATCCGACTTAAATCCCAAGTAATTCATATTTGCGGGTTTTCGTCATTAATATTCAAATCCGGGTTTTAGAGATTCAATTTCATCCATATTGAGTTTCTGGAATTCATCCTTTGATATATTTGCGTCCATATTCATTGTTAATTTGTCATTAATTCATCATGTTTAGTTTGTTCTATTCACCGATGTCACTAATTAATCATTCATTAACATCGCCCCTTCATGTAATTAATCCGTTTGCATCCGCCTCATTCATGTTTACTGTTTTTATGACTAATTCACATGTTAAATAACCTATTAATCACTTTCATCCGAGTAATTGTATTAATCGATCCTTTAAATCACCAATCGACATTAACGATTTGCAGTTCCGGCTTCACAGCCAGAACTCACCCTTGAAACGACAAGAATCGCGCGCCTCTTCCGAGGGCTAGATCTCTGCTGCGCTGTTCGAGATGATTTCTGTCCCTGAACTCCTTTTCTGCCTTGACGTAATTAATTAGTTTACGTAATTAATTAACTAATATCCGTATTATCGCTAATTCCTGTTCGTATTTTATTCTTTTATTCCTTTTTCTCAAATCATCCGTTTTAGCGGTATTTTCGACATAAATCGCCTATTCCAATGTAATTAATGTAATTTCCATTATTGTAATTCATAGTTATTGTATTTCTTTTATCATTTGTATGTTTCTCACATGTAAATCAACATTAATTCCTACTTCGACCCAATTGTATGCTAATTACGTGTCAACCGACTTAGTCTAATTCTCACATGTTAGGATTAATCTATGGATGTTGCATTGCATGCATTATAGCCGACGATATATCAAGTACGAATAACTTCCCTAATCATTAGTAGAGGCCGCTATCGAGGCGGGCGGGATTAGGTGTTCGATCAAAAGAGCTTCCTAATACGTACCCTCACCCCTTACTCCAGATCTCCGTGAGCACCCGTGTTCATTGGCATCCACGAGAGTCATTCTAGACATAGAATGCTAAGGGTAACGATTGCTTAGTGTTCATGTCACTACTTTGTGTCTTGACATGACACGAGGTATTCGAACGGTTCCAATTTCCCATAAAAATTGGTGGCGACTCCATACAAAATGCAAACGCTTGTTCCCCGTTTCTCACCAAGCGCCCCCGTGGGCGGCCCGCTGTCCACAGTTTGGCGACTCCGCTGGGGATCATACACTTACGTGTAGCTAGGGTGAAACTTGAACAAGGTTAGGGAATAGTTTGTACAAGACAATTGTCGGTTTTCATAACTCGGTCTTCCTAGACCGTTTTATTCGGCCTTCCTAGGCCCAACCCAACCCATTCGACCAATCGTCCCGTCTAAACGGTCCTAATTCTTATTTGGGCCTAAGGATGGATAGCGATTGACGTCATCCATACCATGATGCTTACTCTTGTTTGTATCAAGGGCCTTCACTACTTGAGGAAATGGACTAGGAATCGGCCTTACTCTTGTTTGGCACGAGCCTCTCCACAGACTTCGGGTTTGATGGTTCGGTATGGCAACCCACCCTTTAAACCAAAACCCTTTTAAATGCACTCAGCATCCCGTTATAATGCTTGTATAAATGTGTAAACCTTACGTGATCACCACTTCTAAACAAAACCATGACGAATTTTCAAAAAAAAAATCCAAATCCTCATTTTCAAACAAGAATTTCGAAAAAGTAGGCCTTTAATTAGCGCAAAAACCAGTCAAAACTCTGTCCGTTTGTCAAGTCAAAATTCGGGCCACAAGCCCATTTCAAAACCTCACCTCGAGTCCACTCCTACAACTACACTACAGTTTGCTAGGACACACATTTTCAAAGACCTTGTCTTTCTTCAAAACTCACTCAACACAAGTGGCATACACCCACTTCACGAGTCAAAGCTTTCCTCTTTTAGTAAGTGTGATAGAATGGTCGATCGTGTTTTGATTCGTCGCCGATCTCTTATCCAGTTTCCAAGATGCCTGGGTCAAGTGGTGAAACGAACCTCCAGCAAATTCAAGAAAGTAATGATCGAATCCTAGCCGCGATAACCCAAATGCAAATCACTCAAGAACAAACCTACGACCGCCTTGAACTTATCGAAGGCCGTATCTTTGATGTAGAGGGAAGGTTGCCTCCCCTTAAAGGTGAAGTACTACAATTTTCCGATGACGAGTCTAAAGATGAGAATCCTGTCCTAGGGACAACCGCAGCTGAGAAAAGACTCCAATACCTAGAGGAGCAATTGATGTACCTTAAGGGGGATGACATTTATAGGGAAAACAATCGCAAGTATGAAGCCGTCAACTCCAAGTTGCCCACTAACTTTAGCATGACGGATATCCCTAAGTTTAAAGGACATGAGAACCCTTTGAACCACATCCGTGCCTTCAAGGACTACATGTCTATCAAAAGCATCAAACCCGAGATGTTCTTAAGGATATTTCCTTCATCTCTCGACACCATTCCGAAGCAATGGTTCTACACTTTGGATCACAAAAAGGTCGCTACTTGGGAGGACGCCGCGATCGAATTCTCGAAATAATATGCGGATAATGCCGAGATCCAAGTCAACATGCGTACTCTAGAGGTTCTTACCCAAAATGATAAAGAAGGATTCACCGACTTCCTAAGTAGGTGGAGGAAGACTAGTACTCAACTAGTTGAACGCCCGGATGAGGCTACTCTCGTGGAGAAGTTTGTGGATAATCTCAAACCCATATATGCCAGTCACTTGAGATATTAAAACATCAAGACTTTCAAGGACTTAACCGTGCTAGGGACACGAATTGAAGATGACATCCGTAAAGGACTCTTGTCCAAAACGGTAGGTCGAGGATATCAAGGGTCCACAAGTCGTTCATACGGCTCTACTAGCAAGACCGACGAAGTTAACCTTCTCGAGCCATCCAAGAAAACTAGCCCACCAAGGAAGTTCACAAACCTTGGGGACACGTACTCCAACGCTCTAAAAAGGCTAATGAAGCAAGGCAAACTCCAACCCATTGGACCTACTCCCGAACTCGAAAAGAAGTCCAAGTTCTGGGATGAAAACTCCTCTGTGAATACCATAGGGCAAAGGGCACGACACGTAGAAAAATGCTACAAGTTGAAACACGTGCTTCAAGATATGATTGAAGATGGTCGACTTCCAATTCCACCAGGAGGTAAGCCCAACAACACTCAGAATCCTCTTGGAGTTCTAGTGATTACAAGTGACGAATCTACCTTAGATTGCTCACACCTCATTTCTCCCACCGAAAATGAAATTCATGCGATTGAGACAGAAAGGCTCTACTCTACCATCTCCCCTACCATTTCCGACTTCATCGCATGGGCAAGGAGTGTAGATAGACAAGTGTGGGAACTAGAAAACATGGTAACGGCCTTGAGCCATCCCAATGCAATGCCTAAGGAACGTGTACCATTGATGCAAGAAGTAGTCGCCGCGGTTGATAAGCTAGTCGATCAAATCACACGACTAGAAAGTGATATCATGAGAATGAAGGAACTAGATGCAATCAATGGGGTTTGGGCCGATGACGATGAAGACGAATACCTCATTGAAAACTCCTTGGTCAAGGAAATAGTCCAAAATGGTGAAGACCAAGATGTGGACCACCTAACTCGTTCGGGTCGCCCATATCAAAGCACTACTCAAAACGGTCCAACCAATGTCATCACACCAAATGATAACGAAGATGACCCCACTGACCATTTGCTCAAGCAATTACAAAAAACCAAGGCTGATCTTTCGGTCCGCAACTAGTGGCAAGCTCATTTTCGCATCGCCAAGCTTTCGCAAGCTTTGGCCAAATTGAATGTAGCACATAACTCCACTCCTGAAGATGTAGTCAACTTGGTCTTCCAAGAATCACCTAAGCTAAGTAATCCTATTACTTTCTCGGATGAGGACTTGCCACCTTTCGGCGCTAGTCACAACCTTGCCCTATACATCACCGTCATTTGTCTAAAAAAGAATGTGCCAATGACTTTGGTAGATGATGGCTCCGCGGTCAACGTCATACCCCTCAAAACGGCATACAAACTAGGCATGAAAGAGTCGGATTGGACTCCCACAAATCAAGGTGTACGTGCATATGACGGTACACGACGAAAAGTGGTTGGACTTGCTAGCCTAACCATATCCACGGGACCAATCGAACGAAAAGTTAACTTCCAAATAGTGGACATCGAGGCTTCATTCAACATACTTCTGGGAAGGCCTTGGATTCACGCTTCCAAAGCGGTAACATCCACCCTTCATCAAAAGATCAAGATCCCACTAAACGGCAAAGTTGTGACAATCACTTCGTCACCCATCAAGGCAATAATCGAGAAGCAATCAAACAATCAAGTCCTTGCAGATCCCATATACGAACTTGGGGGCTTCCAAAGTGTGAATGTCATAGAAAGTGAGTTGGCACCCTTATACTATAATCCCTACTCTAACTTGGTGGTCAACCACATACTCAAGAATCAGGGATACTTCCCTGGAATGCCTTTAAACCCAGTTCGGAAGAACACCTTTGCACCATACAAGAAAGGCAACTCGACAAGGATACCACTTGGACTAGGATACAAACCCACAACTGAAGAAGTTCTCGAAATGCTCGCTCAAGTCCAAAATCGCAAGCACGTGGGAGTCCAAATGAGACCGTATCTCCCCACTTTAAATGGATACTTCGTTCAAGAAGGACGTTCAGAACTCTTTCATGGATTTCCCGAACCTTGGCATTATCTTGAGAGGAAGTTAGCCGGAATCGAGATCTTTCACGATTGCTACTTCATTCCTCCCGAAACGGTTCCTACCGTCAAAACCCGTCAAGCACCTTGCTTCGACGAACAAGCTGTTAGCCTATTGTTTGGAGATGACCGATTCATTAGGGCCGCGCAGGATGAGATCATTACTATGATACTTCAGGACGATCGCTTCAACCCCACCGCATTGATCACAGAAATCGACACAATGCAGCAGAAAGGATGGAGAAAATCTATCAAGTGGACCAACAACCAAGGAAGGCTCTTCAAACTCACTACTAGAGAAGGAGAGATGTTCAAAGGAGAGCCAGATGACGACGAGTTCGAATCAGAGTCGGAGTCGGAGTCGGAGTCAGAGTCTAGAGAAGTCATTAGAGAGTCTACTCCTGTTGTCATCCCCACTCCCTTCGTTTCTCCTAGCTTAGCCTCGAGTAGTCACGGTAGTTCGGGAAATGCCCCAATTACTGTCCCTTTGCCGCCACTGACCATGGATTAGTTGGCTCATTTGTTTCAACTTTACTCAAATCTTAATATGAATAAATCAGGTTCTGCTTACTCTCTGTGTTCTTTCGAGTGCAATTCTGTTTATGATGATACTGAGGATGACCAAGACCCAGACTTGACCGAAATACCTCCCTACATAGCCAAAGAAATATTACAAGAAGGGGAAGGGGGACCAGTAATAGAAGATACCGAACCCATCAACGTGGGAACCGAATTAGAACCCAAAGAACTTAGGATAGGGACTACCTTGAGCTCTACCGAAAGGGCCGCTTTCATAAACCTCCTAAATGAATTCAAAGATGTTTTCGCTTGGTCCTACAAAGACATGCCAGGGATCGACAGGGATATCGCCGAACATAGGATTCCGATTAAGGGTTTCAAACCCGTGAAACGAAGCTTCGACGAATGAGAACAGAATGGGCTCTAAAGATTAAGGAAGAAGTTGATAAGCAATTCAAAGCCGGGTTCATCAAAGTTTCCGAGTACTGACGGGTAGCCAACATAGTACCTGTGCCCAAAAAGGATGGGAGAATCCGTGTTTGTGTTGACTTCAGGGACTTAAACAAAGCAAGTCCAAAAGATGACTTCCCTTTACCTCACATTGACATATTGGTGGACAATACTGCAGACCACGCATTACTATCCTTCATGGATGGATATGCGGGTTATAACCAAATCAAGATGGCCATGGAAGATATGCACAAAACCGCATTCGTCACCCAATGGGGAACATATTGCTATACTGAAGAATGCCATTCGGATTGATCAACGCGGAGCTACATACCAACGCACCGCAACTACGCTCCTACATGACATGATGCACAAAGAAGTGGAGGTATATGTAGATGACATGATCGTCAAATCCAAGGAAAGAGAGGGACACATTGCAAACCTTCGCAAGTTCTTCGCAAGGCTACGAAAGTACAACATGAGACTCAATCCTCAGAAATGCACATTTGGGGTAACATCCGGAAAACTCCTGGGATATGTCGTCAGCCAACGCGGTATAGAAATAGATCCCTCAAAAATCAAAGCTCTGATCGAAATGCCACAACCTCAAACAGAAAAAGAAGTCAGAGGATTCCTGGGAAAGGTACAATATATAAGTCGATTCATATCGAAACTTACCATGATTTGCGAGCCTATCTTCAAGAAACTCAAGAAAACAGACCACACCATGTGGGATGATGATTGTCAAAAGACGTTTGACCGAATCAAGGAGATATTGGCTAAACCACCAGTGCTCATGCCACCGCAACGAGATCAACCTCTTGGTTTATATCTCACAAGAATCGAAAACCATGGGTGCTATCTTTGGCTCAAATCGTAGGAAGTGAAGAAAGAGCTATTTACTATCTAAGCAAGAAGTTCTTGGAATATGAGGGCAAATACTCGCAACTCGAAAAGACATGCCTCGCTCTTGTGTGGGCAACGAAGAAGCTACGTCACTACATGCTTAGCTACTCCGTCAAGATATATTCCAAAATGGATCCAGTCAAATACCTCTTCGAGAAACCCGTCCTCAACGGACGTCTTGCAAGGTGGACCCTGATGCTCTCAGAATTCGACCTCAAATATGTGCCACTAAAAGTCATAAAAGGTCGCGCCGTCGCCGAATTCTTCGCGGAAAATCCTATCAACGACGCACAAACCATAGACACTTGGTCATTTCCCGACGAGGATATACTTCAAACAGACGTAGACTCTTGGGATCTATACTTTGATGGAGCATCAAATTTAAGAGGATTCGGAATAGGAGTGTTGCTCATTTCTCCCGAAGGTGAGCATACACCGATTCTTTGTCAAACTCGACTTCGAGGTGACAAACAACGCTGCAGAGTATGAAGCTTGTCTCATCGGACTACAAGCGGCAGTAAGCTTAGGCATCAAAAACCTCCGAGTACATGGGGATTCATCACTGATCATCAACCAAGTTACAGGATCCTGGAAAATCCGAAGCGAAAGCCTCACACCCTATCAAGCTAGGATAGACCAAGTAGCTCAATTCTTTGATCACGTAACCTACTTACACCTACCTCGAGAGGAAAATCAATTTGCAGACGCTCTTGCGAAACTTGCATCTTTGATAAATATGCCAGACCACATGATGGAAATGCCTTTATGCATTGAACGACGGTCAGAACCGGCTTATGTCCACCAAATCGCCAATGAAGAGGAAATCGCACAGGAACCCTGGTTCCAAGCAATCCTGAATTTCAAGCTTAATGGTACCTATCCACCGGATATGGACAAAAGGGGACAACGTGCTATACGCCTATTAGCTTCCCAATACATTCTGATGCAAGGAGAGTTGTACAAAAGAACACCTCTTGGTGTAGTCCTACGTTGCCTTGATCATTCACAGGCACGAAAGGTGATGGAAGAAGTCCACGACGGAGAATGCGGTCCTCACATGAGTGGGCCCATGATGGCAAAGAAAATCACACGCTTAGGGTATTATTGGAGCACAATGGAATCCGATTGCATCAAATACGTGAGACATTGCCACAATTGCCAAATCTTCGGGAATGTACAACATGTCCCTCCTTCGTTGCTATACACAATGACATCTCCTTGGCCATTCTCCGCATGGGGAATTGACATAATCGGGAAGATAACCCCAGCCGGAACAGGAGGTCACTGTTTCATTCTAGTAGCAATTGACTATTTTACCAAGTGGGTAGAAGCGGCTTCCTACACTGCTCTTACGGCTAAAAATGTGGCAAAATTCATACAAAACAACATCATCTGTCGATATGGTTGCCCACATGAGATCATCAGCGATAATGGGTCACACTTCCAAGCTGAAACCGAGCAATTGCTAGCCAAATACAAGATTAAGCATCACCACTCTTCGCCCTATAGACCACAGACTAACGGCGCGGTAGAGGCGGCAAACAAGAACGTTGTCACAATTCTCAAGAAAATGACTGACAACTATAGAGATTGGCCAAGCAAGATACCCTTTGCTTTATGGGGATATCGTACATCAGTTAGGACGCCCACTGGGGCTACTCCTTTCTATTTGACCTATGGCATGGAGGCCGTACAACCAGTCGAGCTGGAAATACCATCCTTGCGCATTTTACTCGAAAGCCAAATCCCTGAAGCCGATTGGAAGAAGGATAGATATGAAGAACTCATCCTCCTGGATGAACGTAGGCTACGCGCCTTACATAATGTCCAAACATATCAAGCACGTATCAAACGAGCTTTCAACAAAAGAGTTAGGCCAAGAAACATCAAAGAAGGAGACTTAGTACTCAAATCGGTTAGAGCTCTTTTACCTGTCGACCCAAGGGGAAAATTCAAACCTAATTGGGCCGGACCATATCTAGTCAAATCCATACTCCCAGGGGGTGCGGTTAGAATCACAGACCTAGATGGGAATGAGTTTTCAAACCCCACAAACCTTGACCAACTGAAACGATATTATGCCTAGATTAGGACAAAAACGCGCCTCGCGTAAACCCATGTGTCGCTCTTGTGGCACTAAATAAACGGCCCCTGGCCAAGCTGAAATAAGCTAAGTGTCACTATGCTCTTGCATCTTGACAAGATTGTCATCCTCATATCATCAAATAAGCTAAATTCGCACCTTGAGAACAAGCAAAAAGCTCATGCTTATTTTCTATGTTCATTACAAGCTCTTGCTTCGAACAATTATTCTTTTACATTTACTCGAACTACGCGCAAGGGTTTGATTTCGCTTTTTAAGTGAATACGTAGGCAATCCTTCACCGGATTCAACCCAATATACCTAAAATGTAAATAGAAGGACATTTGCATTGCATTTGAAATTCGACAAGAATAATAAAAGAAAATCACGGCGGTTTCTTAACCATTCAACCTTTTTATTCCATTCATTTTCTAATAATAATAGTACGATACATAAAAAAAAAAAAAATAGAATAGGCTAGGATTCTAAAAATCCCTCCCTTTTATTACAACAATAATAATAATAACCAAATAATAAATAAGGACTCGGGCTATTCCTCCATCTTCCCCTTGCCCTTGTCATTCTTGTCATATTTCTTGTCACGACCTCGAGCCGGGCGCTCTTGCACCACTTCAGACCTAATCACCAACGGTCTTTCTCGAGGCCTGACTCTTCCATTCTTGCCAACCACCATTTCCGCAACAGGAGTAGTCTTTGATTTCTTCGAAGGATGAATGACCTGAAATCCAGCTTCTTCTTCTCCTTCTGTCAGATGCTTCTCCTTCTCTTTCTCTCCCTCGCGCACCTTGTAGTCAACAGGCTCGCGTTTCCTCAGTCTCTCGCGTTCTTCCGAAGTCGCAGCCTGTCTCCACCTCAGATAGGAATCTGACACCCACAAAGCATTGGCGGAGAAGCTCAAGAACCACATGTTCCTTTGGGCCCATTTGATAGCCCACTCTCTTCGGCTCTCGGTGGTAAGCGCTACAGCAGTCTGCGGAACGGTATCAAGCCTCGGGATAGTCTGCTTCAAACCAACTTGCCTCATCAATCTTTCCGGAAAGATGCATACCATGAACTCCAATCCCGGAATGCGCATGGACCTAGTAGGATCCAAAGAAGACACTCCAGTGACAGACTTGAGGTGCCACCACGGTACGACCCACCTAATCGGCGGGCCATCATCATTCTTGACTTGTTCTTCCAATAGTCACAGACCGGGTGAAGTCCACCATGTACAACCGTGTCCTCATCGCAATCATACGGGAATGATAGGAAAGTGCATGAACTGGGGGCTCGAGCAATCGGAGCCGTTCCATAAGCCAAACCTACCAAAAGCAGGTATTAGACACCAAAAAAAAAAAAAAAAAAAAAAAAAAAAAAAAAAAAAAAAAAAAAAAAAAAAAAAAAGAACAAAAAAAGAAGAGAAAAGAAGAGGTGTCTCTTACCTGTAGGATAACGGGACTCCCCAAAAATGGAAGATCGCGGTTGGATTTCCTATTATCCAAACCCAAGATAATCTCCCCTAAGCATAAGCAAGTCGGGCTCTGCGCTGTGACTCCATTTGCTCGATAAGACCCAAAAGACGGGGATCACCTCGCAATTCTTCATCAACGTGTCCCTGGAAGACATACACATGCAGCAAACAAAAGCCAAATGCTCTCCTCCTAGCAACATAGGAGACAGTGGGGTCGCCCACGTTGATAAATCGGTCTACAAAATCAAAGCATTCTCACGCCTTTCGGGGTAACTAAGCGATCCACCTCGAGTCTAGTCAATCCGAGCAGGTCTCTGAATTTGGTCTTATACCCTTCGGAAGTGGAAGGAATGGCAGGTAGATGCTCGGGGTCCCACCCACCAATAGCAGCAATTTCCTCCGGAAAAGGACAAATATCACCACCCGGGAACGCGAAAACATGACAATTTGGGTCCCAGTAATCAAGACAAGCATCCAAGAACGGTTTTACAACCTTAATAAGTTTCAAACTCAATAGAGATCCAAGGTTATGAGCGCCCATGTCGTGCTTCTCAACATTCGAGAATTCATTAGTCCATTCCTTCAAGCGGATCTCCAAAGTATTCATGCTGACAATTTTCTCTTGAAAATTTATTTTGGGAGTTTTTATGAGGACTAACGGAGAAGAGACGGAAGAATTATATGATTTAAAGCTTCGTCGACGCTCCTATTTATATCAATTGCTGTTTCCAAAAATCCGCCAGAAGAGACATGCTTGGGAACAGGCGCAGCTCCTGCTGCGCCTATTCAAAGGTACGCAGCTCATGCTGCGCCTCTTCCCCAGACTAGCTTTCTGTGATTTCCGCGTTTGGATCTTTCCTAATTCTATAACGAATAATTTCCTATTCCTACGGGATTTTATTTTGGTAAATACGAGCAGTTTACCATGTTTCATGTTTCCTAAATTCGCGGGCACGCATTTCGAGGCGACGTCGACACATTCGCCATTTTTCATCGCACTTATTTCTCCTTTTTTTATTTTAATTCATTTAGGAAATAAATTTCATTTTAATTAAATTTCATTAATTTCATTTTAATTTCATTTTTTTTAGGAAATAATTTTCTTTTGTTTTCATTTTTCTAACAAATTTCAACATTTTCACTCCTACACTTACGGGTTTCTATTTTTTCCTTTTTTTAGGGGGTAACCCTCCCTACCGTCCGGTCATTTCCGACAAAATTTTTGCATTTTTGTCCTTTTGAGTCTCATTTTTGCGCTAATTAAGGCCATATGTATATAAAATGTATGTTTTGCGTGATCTCTATGTGAATTTCGGCAGCATAACGGCGTAAACCGTTGTCTACCAAACCTGTTCAAGAACTAACCTGCAGGTACAAGCAACACAACCCAGCAGCAAAGGCACTCAGGCCATCATATATACAAGTGTACAAGCAAACTGGGGGCTTGCGCCCCGAATCAAGTTCCAAAGTCCAGGCAAACTGGGGGCTTGCTCCCCAAACAAGTCCAAAAATGTCCAAAATCAAGTCTCTACGTAACTACGCGGACTCTGCTGGGCACCCTCCAACTCAAGCAACCCTCGCCGTAAGAGCAAAGCAATCTCGGCGTCCCGAAACTCGAGCTCCCTCGACAGGCGAGCCGTCTCCTCCCGAGACTGGGTCAGCTCTCGCTCCAGCTCACGATCAGCCTGTAGACAAAAATAAATTGGCTCATGTCAATCAACTCAAACAAGACTAAAAATCAAAAAATCAAAAGAAATCAAATGAGGTTCATACCTGACGATCTCGACCGCCGACGAGTGCCTCGATGGCCGTAGCTCGTAGCCGATTGGCCACCCTCCATAGTGCCACGAACCGAGATAGCGCGACCTATATTTCAAAACAAATTCTCAGTAAAGTGAACAAGTTCAAATCAAATGTGTTCTTACACGAAGGGTATATAAGCTGGAGGCTCACCCTCCGAATCAGATGCTGCCAGTCGTCTAGGCCAGCATCTGTCACAGCTACGTCAAAGTCACGCAACTCGGAGATCGTCGTCCTCCCAGCCGCGTCGATGTACTCAAGGGTCTCGGGGTACACTGGGGGCTCGATGCCCGCCGCCTCGACCTCCTGCAAAGACAAATAACTCTCATCAATCGATGATCTTTCGTCGTAATTCCCGAAATCAAATCAAGGAAATAAAGGATACTCACCACTACTGGCCAGTACGCCAACCTCCCGTAAAGGAACGCCGAGTAGTCCTCGCCAGGCAGAAGAAGGTCGTCGCCACTCGCACCAGCTAAGTCCGCCTCCCTCTCAGCCTCAGTAGGCTCCCTGAACATCGTCCTCGGAGGGTCAATGGGAACCGTCAACGCGCCCCGAGAGCACTGACGAGCCAAACGCTCGCCCAGATACCACACAGGACCCATCGACGTCCACAACAGCAGCCGGCTCGGGCTCCTAGGTCGAAGGACCTCAGCGACAAAAGGAGGCGCTCCAGCGTACTCCGCCCAAGGTCTGGGCACCCACTGCGACAAGATAAGGCAAAGATCATTCCTATGATCAATTAAAAGCAAAGGACAAGAAATATAAATGAATACGAGTGGGATACTCACACTTCTCAGCTGAAGGGCGTTCACTTCCCGCCGGTAGACATTGTGAGAAGAGCGCTTGCTCTTCGTCCGGCACATCACCCAATCCCTCACCACGGGATAGGCCTTCTCCAGCGGCTCTGTCCTCTTGGGCGCGAGACTCGGGAAGTAAGAGTACACCCATGCCTATAAAACAGAATAATCAATAACGATCTTTCGTAATTCGATAAAGAAAAGAATTTACTTTGGCCTAAAGGAAGGTTCATACCTCCAACAAGAGTCCGGTCCGACGGCGCGGGAGAAGTCCCCTTCTCCATCAACTCCGGACGAACCATGGCCCTCATGAAGCGGATGAGGACCGCAAAGCCGCAGATGACCCGGTCCCGGCGTCCTAGGGAACTCGGGTCGAAAGAAAGGGAAGAAGCTTCGTCGATAGCCTCTCGCCCTTGTCTCCAAGGTAAATCGAAGACAAGAACCACCAAAGCCACGACGAGCTCCGCTCCGGCTGTACAAGGAGGAGGAGCAGTCTCCCTCCCATCGATCGTCACTCCCGGGTCTTCCCCGCAAAGTAGTCTCGGACATAAGTCGGGTACCAAGCCCTAAGATCGCAACAGCGACCTTCGGCGATAAGTTCCGGCCGATCAACCTCCTCGCCTCGGCCGAATCCGCCCTCATGGCAGTCTCCGGCCACACCATCTCCTCGGTCCCACACGACACGAAATCATGCCGTAATCCTCCGTAGTAACTCCCACCTCACCGAAAGGCGGGTGAAACGTGGAAGTCGTATCCCGTAACCGATCCAAGAAAGCACGGACCAGGCTAAGGTTAGCCCGCAACTTCCTCTTCACGATATCCCTCCAGGACTCGAACCAGAGGACCAAACGCTCCACGCTCGATCATGGCCCTCTCCTCCGCCGACAGCCGCTCGTAGTGCTCCATCGCTGTCGTATAACCCGAGAACGACCTGATGTTCCCGGCCTCCTATTATGATTTGAAACAAAGCTATCTTTAGTTTTGAATGAAGTTTGCAAGAAGTTTGGACAAAAAGAATGAAAGAGAATAGGTAATGAGTAGTGAATTCTTATTTACCAAGCTCTTCACCGTCCTGTAGGACAAGTGACCCTCTGCAGCCCACACGAGGTGCCTACTCTCCTGTGTCTCGGCCACGCAGAGCTCCCCTCAGCTGACGACCTCCTCGCCTGACGTTGGCCCGTCTCGGGGCCTCCTCCTCTTCCTCGACGGCCTCCTCCTCGTGAGCCTCGCCTCCAGTGGCCATCACCGCGTCGGTGAAGACCTGCTCCAAGGCCTCCTCAACAGCAGCGTCTACCTCCATGGGAGTCCTCCCAGAAGTAGAAGCCTCATCACCTGCAACATTAAAGTAAATTTAGGCCGCGTCACATGACGACAAGCCTTTGTTAAGGAGTTTTCGAGCCTCCGGAGCCCTGAAAACGTCCTTTCCAGGCCATCTTTGGCCATATTCCCGCCAACCCAATCACTCGTGTGACAAATTGGGTCAAGTCAAGTCCAAGTCAAAGCCTAGTTCCGGGTTCAAGCCGAAAATTCGGCAGCATTTCGTTATAACGGCGATTATGCCCTAGAAAGGTGCCCCGAAAAAGTTGTCACAAATCAAAATTTCGAGATGATAGGAAGTTTACCCATCATCCAAGGATCCCAAATATCAAATTTCATCGCCAATGGGCAATCCTAAGACTATTTTCGAAGCAATTTACGGTCTAGCTGTGAAACCGTCTCAAAATTCGCTCAAGGGCTCAAAACTCGATGAAAATTCAAAGCGAATACATGGTTATGTTCCTAACATTGCCTACTATCCATTTCTAGCATCAATTTGGCAAAACAAATCCATTTGGGGGAAAAGCCCCAAATTTTCGATCAAAAGGGTCGAAAACCCTAATTCTCGCGGCTCAAAATTCGACAAATGTAGATGATTAATGCAAGATTAAGACACATACCTCGATTACTCATGTTTAATGCAAGCTTTTGAATCCAACCTTGACGGAAATGGTGAAGATTTGAGAGAGAAATTGAAGGAATTGAGTTTCGAAATAATGAAATATAACCCTTCTGATTTCGTGTTTTTACGCGGAAATAGCCAAATTGGGGAAAAGACGCAGCAGGCGCTGCGCCTCTTCCAAGAGATGCAGCTCCTGCTGCGCCTCTTCCTTGTGTTCCCTCCATACGAATTTTCAAAAATCCGTTATGAGTTCGTTATTAGTGGGCCCATCTTTGGGTGCGCCTTTTCTTCAATGCTATTATGTTCTTTTGGTCCGTTTCGACGATTTTCTTTCGTTCCGGTCCGCATTTTATCCAGCGCGACAGTATTTTGCAGTATTGTCCCAGATCATTTTATCCCGCGCAGCAGTATTTTGCAGTATTGCTCAACTCATTTTATCCGGCGCAGTAGTATTTCGCAGTACTGCTCACTCAAGATTTCTTTCACGACGATCAAGATGTTCCTAGTCGTCTGTCCCCGGCGCAGTAGTATTTTGCAGTACTGCTCACTCAAGATTCCTCTCACGACGATCAAGATGTTCCTAGTCGTCAATATATTCCCCAGCAAGAGTTTGTTTGAGACCGACGCAAGCAGATTCAACCTCAAGTTTCGCCAGAGTTCGTTTGAGACCGACGCAAGCGGATTCCTCAGCAGTTTCTACCGACGTCCTGCTGCTTTCAATATTTCTTGTTTCCCGCGAAGTTCGACCGAGTCTCGGTATGATCTCTCCTTATGGTGGCGAGCTTCTTTACGTAGTCTAATGGACTTTAAACGACCCTCCCGATAGTCGACAGACTCTAAAATGTTCCCGACGACAGGTCCTTGGCTCGGACCCCTTGAGCTGCCTCGCGTCGCCATAGTCGTCGGGTTGTAATCTTCGATTGACCTGATGGCTATACTTTGACTTTCGCCTTGTCCAAGCCTCGGTCAAAGTGGGGGGGGCTCAGAGACACCTCGTTTCGCACCTCCCGCAAACCACCCGGTGATGATTGGGCCGCATGTTTGATTCGCGGAACGATTTGTGACGGTTCGTAAGATTATCGTCAAGTGTTTGCTCAAATATTAATGTCAACCTCTTAGTTGTCATCTACGTCCCGATACGGTCGTTTTTGCAGTAATTAGAGTACATTTGAGTCCGGGTCAAAAACCGTCTCCATTTTTCGATATTTGTTAAATCCCGAGTCGAATGTTCGGAATGTTCCGGATATTTCTATTCCATATTTCATAAATTTTATCTTTTGGCAAATAATATCCCGTAATATTCACAAGATAATCGAATTATTTCCGTCCTACCATAACTCAAACGCGGAAATCTTTCTTCAAATAGAGGAAACCTCCCGGGAACAGACGCAACCCAGTGTCGCGCCTCTTCAAGAGACGCAGTGGTCGCTGCTTTGCGCCTCTTCCCAGGCCCTTCTTTGCATGATTTACGTATCTTTTTTATATCTTTCCGAGATTCACTTCCAAAGAGTCTCCGAAACCCTATTCCTTCACGTGATTAGTATAAATAGGAGCTTTCGTTCCTCATATTTCTCACGCGAGTGTCCGCCCTTCTCTTCTCCCTTTGCATTCTAGACTTCGTTCTTACTATTTGGCGCCTACGTGCTTGGACTTCCGACCACGTAAGCTCAGATCTTTCCGGGTACCAGCCTCTCCGTTGCATGACCGACCAATTTGACCAACTAC
Organism: Silene latifolia; assembly: GCF_048544455.1. Taxonomy (NCBI): domain Eukaryota; kingdom Viridiplantae; phylum Streptophyta; class Magnoliopsida; order Caryophyllales; family Caryophyllaceae; genus Silene; species Silene latifolia. The sequence goes on along the minus strand of NC_133536.1, from coordinate 150,762,806 downwards.
ACTCAATCAATCTTAATTAATCAATCGTTTTCCTCTTACGAGGGCACTCTCTTTGCATTCGCGTCGAGCATTCACTAGTCGATTCTTAGTTCATCTCGTTCCGTCAACATGTAAGTCTGAGGGTGTAATAATTCTCTCTTTTATTTATTGTATTTTTATTTATCGTATCATCCATTGTAAGATTTATGTCGAGAACACAATTAAAATTGATTTCTAAAACCGTGCTTTAAAATCTGTTTTTGCGGATTTCCAGTAGACAGACGTCGAGAAAAGACGCAGCAACTGCTGCGCCTCTTCGAAGGAGCGCAGTTCCTGCTGCGCCTCTTCGTGAGGCTGCCGCAGTTCCTGCTTCTTTTCTTCTTCTTCGTCCTCTATAATCCGTGTGTTTTGTTATTTGTTTCGTTTATTTTCTTTAATTCTTCATCATGATAGTTTAATATTCACATGTATATTATTCATCATTAATATGTTTAATTCGTTTAAATCCGACTTAAATCCCAAGTAATTCATATTTGAGGGTTTTCGTCATTAATATTCAAATCCGGGTTTTAGAGATTCAATTTCATCCATATTGAGTTTCTGGAATTCATCCTTTGATATATTTGCGTCCATATTCATTGTTAATTTGTCATTAATTCATCATGTTTAGTTTGTTCTATTCACCGATGTCACTAATTAATCATTCATTAACATCGCCCCTTCATGTAATTAATCCGTTTGCATCCGCCTCATTCATGTTTACTGTTTTTATGACTAATTCACATGTTAAATAACCTATTAATCACTTTCATCCGAGTAATTGTATTAATCGATCCTTTAAATCACCAATCGACATTAACGATTTGCAGTTCCGGCTTCACAGCCAGAACTCACCCTTGGAACAGACGCAAAGAATCGCCGCGCCTCTTCCAGAGGGGCAGATCTCTGCTGCGCTGTTCCAGATGATTTTACGTCCCTGAACTCCTTTTCTGCCTTGACGTAATTAATTAGTTTACGTAATTAATTAACTAATATCCGTATTATCGCTAATTCCTGTTCGTATTTTATTCTTTTATTCCTTTTTCTCAAATCATCCGTTTTAGCGGTATTTTCAACATAAATCGCCTATTCCAATGTAATTAATGTAATTTCCATTATTGTAATTCATAGTTATTGTATTTCTTTTATCATTTGTATGTTTCTCACATGTAAATCAACATTAATTCCTACTTCGACCCAATTGTATGCTAATTACGTGCTAATTACGTGTCAACCGACTTAGTCTAATTCTCACATGTTAGGATTAATTTATGGATGTTGCATTGCATGCATTATAGCCGACGATATATCAAGTACGAATAACTTCCCTAATCATTAGTAGAGGCCGCTATCGAGGCGGGCGGGATTAGGTGTTCGATCAAAAGAGCTTCCTAATACGTACCCTCACCCCTTACTCCAGATCTCCGTGGGCACCCGTGTTCATTGGCATCCACGAGAGTCATTCTAGACATAGAATGCTAAGGGTAACGATTGCTTAGTGTTCATGTCACTACTTTGTGTCTTGACATGACACGAGGTATTCGAACGGTTCCAATTTCCCATAAAAATTGGTGGCGACTCCATACAAAATGCAAACGCTTGTTCCCCGTTTCTCACCAAGCGCCCCCGTGGGCGGCCCGCTGTCCACAACGTGCCGATACAGTCGTTTTGACAGTAATTAGAGTACATTTGGAGTCCGGGCCTAAAACCGTCTCCATTTTCTGATAACCGTTAAATCCCGAGTCAGAATGTTCTGGAATGTTCCGGATATTTCTATTCCATATTTCACAATCTTTATCTTTTGGTAAACAATTTCCCGTAATATTCACATAAGATATTAAGGAAAACCGAATTATTCCGTCCTACCATAACTTAAACACGGAAATCTTTCTTCCGCAGGAGGAAACCCCTTGGGAACAGACGCAGCAGGTGCTGCGCCTCTTCCAAGAGACGCAGTGGCTGCTGCGCCTCTACCCAGGTCCTTTTCTGCGTAATTCTCGTATCTTTTTCATATCTTTCCGAGATTCACTTCCAAAGAGTCTCCGAAACCCTAATTCCTTCACGTGATTAGTATAAATAGGAGCCTTCGCTCCTCATATTTCTCACGCGAGTGTCCGCCCTTCTCTTCTCCCTTTGCATTCTAGACCTTTGTTCTTACTTTTTGGCGTCTACGTGCTTGAACATTCGACCACGTAAGCTCGGATCCTTCTGAGTACCAGCCTCGTTTGCATGACCGACCAATTTGACCAACTCCACATCAATCAGCTTAATTAACTTAATCGTTTTCCTCTTACGAGGGAACTTTCATATTTGCATTATAGTTCGAGTCGAGCATCGCTAATCGATAACTTAGTCCTTCTCGTTTCGTCAAACATGTAAGTCTGAGGGTGTAAATCTCCTTTTATTTATTGTTATTTACTTTTTGTATCACAATTGTAAGGTTTATGTCGAAAATACCTCTTAAAACCGATTTCTAAACCATGCTTTAAAAACCTCTTTTTACGGATTTCCAGTAGATAACCGTCGAGAAAGGACGCAGCAACTGCTGCGCCTCTTCGAAGGAGCGCAGTACCTGCTGCGCTTCTTCGTGAGGCTGCCGCAGTTCCTGCTTCCTTTCTTCTTCGTTCGTCCTCTGTAATTCGTCGTGTCTATTTGTTTTCGTTTGTTTGTTGATTCTGCGTCGTAATATCATAATAATTCACACCTGTATATTATTGTTCATTCATTAACATGTTTAATTCATCATTAAGTCCGACTTAAATCCCTTATAATCCAATATTTGCGGGTTTTCGTCATTAAATTCAATCCGGGTTGTAGAAATTCGATTTGTTCATATTGAGTTTCTGGAATTCGACCTTTGATATATTTCCATCTGTCTATTGTCATGTTCGTCGCTAATTTGTTATCAATTCATCATATTTAACCTATTTTGTTCAACTATGTCACTAATCAATCATTCAATCTTGTAATTAGTTCGTTTGTATCCGTCTCATCTGTGTTTTATTGTTTTATGACCCCTTAATCACATGTAAATAACCTATTAATCACTTCCATCCGAGTAAATAATTTAATCAATCATTAAATTTACCAACGAGTATTAACAACACGCAATTCCGGCTTCACAGCCAGAATTCAGGCCAGGAACAGACGCAGCAACTGCTGCGACTCTTCCAAAGGGCGCAGTTCTGCTGCGCCTGTTCCAGGATGATTTCTGTCCCTGAACTCTTTTTCTGCCTTGACCTAGTTTAATTAGCTCACGTTTAATTAACTATTAATCGTATTATCACCTACTGATTTGTTCGTTGATTTATTCTTTTATTCGTTTTCTCAAATTATCCGTTTTAAAGGTATTTTCGACATAAATCGCCTAATCCATTGTAATTATTATAATTTTCATTATTGTAATTTTCTTTATTGTATTTGTCGTATTTATTGTATCATTTGTATGTTTTCACATGTAATTGAACATTAAATCCTACTTCAACCCAATTGTTTGCTAATTACTTGTCAACCGACTTAGTTAATTTTCACATGTTAGGATTAAAACTTGGATGTTGCATTGCATGCATATAGCCGACGATATATCGAGTATAAATGATGTCCCTAATCATTAGTAGAGGCCGCTATCGAGGCGGGCGGGATTAGGTGTTCGATCAAAAGAGCTTCCTAATACGTACCCTCACCCCTTACTCCAGATCTCTGTGAACATCCGTGTTCATTGGCATCCACGAGAGTCATTCTAGACATAGAATGCTAAGGGTAACGATTGCTTAGTGTTCATGTCTTTACTTTGTGTCTTGACATGACACGAGGTATTCGAACGGTTCCAATTTCCCATAAAAATTGGTGGCGACTCCAACAAAAATGCAAACGCTTGTTTCCCAAGCGCCCCCGTGGCCCATGTCCACAGTTTGGCGACTCCGCTGGGTACAATACACTTACGTGTAGTAAGGGTGAAACTTGAACAAGGTTAGGGAATAGTTTGTATAAGACAATTGTCGGTTTTCATAACTCGGTCTTCCTAGATCGTTTTATTCGGCCTTCCTAGGCCCAACCCAACCAATTCGACCAATCGTCCCGTCTAAACGGTCCTAATTCTTATTTGGGCCTAAGGATGGATAGCGATTGACGTCATCCATACCATGGTACTTACTCTTGTTTGTATCAAGTGCTTTCACTACTTGAGAAAATGGACTAGGAATCGGCTTTACTCTTGTTTGGTACGAGCCTTTCCACAGACTTCGGGTTTGATTGTTCGGTATGGCAACCCACCCTTTAAACCAAAACCCTTTTAAATGCACTCAGAACCTCGTTATAATGCTTGTATAAATGTTTGTACCTTACGTGATCACCATTTCTAAACAAAATCATGACGATTTTTCAAAAATCAAAACCCTTTTTAATCAAAATTTCGAAATAGGCCTTCAATTAGCGCAAAATCCAGTCGAAACTCTATCCGTTTGTCGTGTCAAAATTCGGGCCACAAAGCCCATTTCAAAACCTCACTTTGAGTCCACTCCTACAACTACACTATAGTTGACTAGGACACACATTTTCAAAAACCTTGTCTTTCTTCAAAGCTCACTCAACACAAGTGGCACACACCCACTTCACGAGTCAAAACATTTCTTCTTTTAGCAAGTGTGTTAGAATGGTCGATCGTGTTTTGATTCGTCGCCGATCTCTTATCCAGTTTTCGAGATGCCGGGATCCAGCGAAACAAACCTCCACTAACTTCAAGATGGTAATGATCGAATCCTAGCCGCGCTAGCCCAAATGCAAGTTACCCAAGACCAAGTCTATGACCGCCTTGAGCTCATCGAGGGCCGTATCTATGCCGTAGAGGGAAGGTTGCCTCCTCATGAAAGTGAAGTAATAGGTGACTCCGATAATGAATCCAAGGATGAAAATCCTCTCATGGGGATGACTGTAGCTGAAAAAAACTCCAATACTTGAGGAGCAATTGATGTACCTTAAGGGGGATGACATTTATAGGGAGAACAATCGCAAGTATGAGGTCGTCAATTCCAAATTGCCAACCAACTTCAATATGACGGATATTCCTAAATTCAAGGGACACGAGAACCCTTTGAACCACATCCGTGCCTTCAAAGATTACATGTCTATCAAAGGCATCAAACCCGAGATGTTCTTAAGGATCTTTCCTTCATCTCTTGACACCATCCCGAAACAATGGTTCTACTCCTTAGATCACAAGAAGGTCGCTACTTGGGAAGATGCCGCAATCGAGTTTTCTAAACAATATGCGGATAACGCCGAGATTCAAGTAAACATGCGTACTCTAGAGGTTCTTACCCAAAATGACAAAGAAGGATTCACCGACTTCCTAAGTAGGTGGAGGAAGACTAGTACCCAACTGGTCGAACGCCCGGATGAGGCTACCCTTGTGGAGAAGTTTGTGGATAATCTCAAACCCATCTATGCCAATCATTTGAGGTACCAAAACATCAAAACTTTTAAGGACTTGACCGTACTAGGGACAAGGATTGAAGATGACATCCGTAAAGGACTCTTGTCCAAAACGGTAGGTCGAGGATATCAAGGTTCAACAAGTCGTTCATATGGCTCTACCAGCAAAACCGATGAAGTTAACCTTCTCGAGCCATCCAAGAAAAGTACCCCACCAAGGAAATTCACAAATCTTGGGGACACGTACTCCAACGCTCTAAAAAGGTTAATGAAGCAAGGCAAACTCCAACCCATTGGACCTACTCCCGAACCCGAAAGGAAATCCAAATTCCGGGACGAGAACTCGTACTGTGAATACCATAGGGGCAAGGGGCACGACACAGAAAAATGCTACAAGTTGAAAAACGTACTTCAAGACATGATTGAAGATGGTCGATTGCCAATACCACCGGGAGGTAAACCCAACAACACTCAGAATCCTCTTGGAGTTCTAGTGATTACAAGTGATGAATCTACCTTAGATTGCTCACACCTTATTTCTCCAATCGAAAATGAAGTCTACACAATCGAGTATGAAGGGTTCTACTCTACTATCTCCCCTACCATTTCCGACTTCATCATATGGGCAAGGAGTGTAGATGGGCAAGTTTAGGAATTAGAAAATATGGTGACAACTTTACGCGATCCCAACGCAACACCCAAAGAACATGTGCCACTAATCTTCTCTCAAAATGCTACTATGCAAGAAGTAGTCACCATGGTTGATAAACTAGTTGACAAAATCATACGACTGGAAGATGAAATCATGAGAATGAGAGAGCTAACTGCAATCAATGGAGTTTGGGCCGACGATGATGAGGACGAGTATCTCATTGAAAACTCCCTAGTCAAAGAAATAGTCCAAAATGGTGAAGACCAAGATGTAGACCACCTAACTCGCTCGGGTCGTCCATATCAAAGCACTACTCAAAACAGTCCAACCAACGTAGTCACACCAAATGATAACGAAGAGGACTCCACTGACCATTTGCTCAAGCAATTACAGAAGACGAAGGCTGATCTTTCAGTCTGGCAATTAGTATCAAGCTCATTCCCACATCGCCAAGCTTTACTGCAAGCTTTGGCCAAACTAAATGTAGCACATAACTCGACGCCCGAGGATGTAGTCAACTTGGTCTTCCAAGAATCACCAAAGCTAAGTAATCCTATTACTTTCTCAGACGAAGATTTGCCACCTTTTGGCGCCAGTCACAATTTAGCTCTTTACATCACTGTCATTTGTCTAAAGAAGAACGTGCCAATGACCTTGGTAGATGATGGCTCCGTGGTCAACGTCATACCCCTCAAAACGGCATACACGTTAGGCATGAAAGAGTCGGATTGGACCCCTACCAATCAAGGTGTGCGTGCATACGATGGTACACGACGAAAGGTGGTAGGACTGGTTAACCTAACCATAGCCACAGGGCCAATTGAACGAAAGGTTAACTTCCAAATAGTGGACATTGAAGCTTCCTTCAACATACTCCTGGGAAGGCCGTGGATTCACGCTTCCAAAGCGGTAACATCCACCCTTCATCAAAATATAAAGATCCCACTAAATGGCAAAGTAGTGACGATCACTTCGTCACCCATCAAGGCAATAATTGAAAAACAGTCAAACAATCAAGTCCTTGCAGATCCCGTATACGAACTTGGAGGCTTCTAAAGTGTAAGCGTCATAGAAAGTGAGTTGGCACCCTTATACTATGATCCCTACTCCAACTTGGTGGTCAACCACATGCTCAAAACCCAGAGATACTTCCCTGGAATGCCTTTGAACCCTACTCGAAGAAACACCTTCGCACCATACAAGGAAGGCAACTCAAAGAGGATACCACTTGGACTAGGGTACAAACCCACTAAAGAAGAGGTTCTCGAAATGCTTGCCCAAGTCCAAAACCGCAAGCATGTAGGAGTCCAAATGAGACCCTATCTCCCCACTTTAAATGGGTACTTTGTTCAAGAAGGAAGTCTAGAACTCTTTCACAGATTTCCCGAGCCTTGGCATTATCTCGAGAGGAAACTAGCCGGAATAGAGATCTTTCACGATTGCTACTTTATCCCTCCAGAAACGGTTCCTACCGTCAAAACCCGTCAAGCACCTTGCTTAGACGAACAAGCCGTTAGCCTATTGTTTGGAGAAGATCGATTGGTCAGGGCCGCGCAGGATGAGATCATTACCATGATACTTCAAGACGATCGCTTCAACCCCACCGCGTTAATCACAGAAACCAACGCAAGACAGCAGAAAGGATGGAGAAAATCAATCAAGTGGACCAACAATCAAGGAAGACTCTTCAAGCTCACCACTGGAGAAGGAGAGATGTTCAAAGGAGAACCAGAAGACGATGAGTTCGAGTCGGAGTCGGAGTCAGAGTCGGAGTCTAGAGAAGTCATTAGAGAGTCTCCTTCTGTCGTCATCCACACTCCCTTTGTTTCTCCTAGCTTAGCCTCGCGTAGTCACAGTAGTTCGGGAAATGCCCCAACCACTGTCCCTTTGCCGTCACTGACCATGGATCAGTTGGCTTCTTTGTTTCAACTATACTCAAATTTTAATATGAATAAATCAGGTTCTGCTTACTCTTTGTGTTATCTTGAGTGCAATTCTGTTTACGATGATACTGAGGATGACCAAGACCCAGACTCGATCGAAATACCTCCCTACGTAGCCAAAGAAATACTATAGGAAGGGGAAGGGGGACCAGTAATAGAAGACACCGAACCCATCAATGTAGGAACCGAACTAGAACCCCAAGAACTTAGGATAGGGACTACCTTGAGCTCTACCGAAAGGGTCGATTTCATAAATCTCCTAAATGAATTCAAAGACGTTTTCGCTTGGTCCTACAAAGACATGCCAGGGATCGACAGGGATATCGCTGAACATAGAATTCCGATTAAGCCAGGTTTCAAACCTGTGAAACAGAAGCTTCAACGAATGAGGACAGAATGGGCTCTCAAGATTAAAGAAGAAGTTGACAAACAATTCAAAGTCGGGTTCATCAAAGTTTCCGAGTATTCTGACTTGGTAGCCAACATAGTACCTGTGCCAAAAAAGGATGGGAGAATCTGTGTTTGTGTTGACTTTAGGGACTTGAACAAAGCAAGTCCTAAAGATGACTTCCCTCTACCCCACATCGACATATTGGTGGACAACACCGCTGACCACGCATTACTATCCTTCATGGATGGATATGCGGGTTATAATCAAATCAAAATGGCCATGGAAGATATGCATAAGACCACCTTCGTCACTCAATGGGGAACCTATTGTTATACGGTCATGCCGTTTGGATTGATCAACGCCGGAGCTACATATCAACGGCACCGCAACTACACTCTTACATGACATGATGCACAAAGAAGTTGAGGTATACGTAGATGACATGATTGTCAAATCCAAGGAAAGAGAGGGGCATATTACGAACCTTCGCAAGGCTACGAAAGTACAACATGAGGCTCAATCCTCAGAAATGCACATTCGGGGTAACATCTGGCAAACTTCTGGGATATGTCGTTAGTCAAAGAGGTATAGAAATAGATCCTTCCAAAATCAAAGCTCTGATCGAAATGCCACAACCTCAAACAGAAAAAGAAGTAAAAGGATTTCAGGGAAAGGTGCTGTATATAAGTCGATTCATATCGAAACTTACGATGATTTGTGAGCCTATCTTCAAGAAACTCAAGAAAACAGACCACACCATGTGGGACGACGATTGTTAGAAGATGTTTGACCAAATAAAAGAGATATTGGCTAAACCACCAGTGCTCATGCTGCCACAACGAGATCAACCTCTTGGTTTATATCTCACAGTAACCGAAACAGCCATGGGTGCCATGCTGGCTCAAACAGTAGGAAGTGAAGAAAGGGCTATCTACTACCTTAGTAAGAAGTTCTTGGAGTACGAGTGCAAATATTCACAACTCGAAAAGACATGCCTCGCTCTTGTGTGGGCAACGAAGAAGCTACGCCATTACATGCTTAGCTACTCCTTCAAAATATACTCCAAAATGGATCCAGTCAATTACCTCTTCGAGAAACCCGTCCTCAACGGACGCCTAGCAAGATGGACCCTGATGCTCTCAGAATTCGACCTCAAATACGTGCCACTGAAAGTTATCAAAGGGCGCGCCGTTGCCGAGTTATTCGCAGAAAATCCCATCAATGACGCACAAACGGTAGACACTTAGTCATTTCCAGACGAGGATATACTCCAAACTGATGTAGATTCCTGGGACCTTTACTTTGATGGAGCATCAAACTTGAGAGGATTTGGAATAGAAGTGTTGCTCATTTCTTCTGAAGGCGAGCATACACCAATTGCTGTCAAACTCGACTTCGAGGTGACAAACAACGCTGCAGAATACGATGCTTGTCTCATTGGACTACAAGCGGCAGTGAGCTTAGGCATTAAAAACCTCCGAGTACATGGGGATTCATCACTGATCATCAACCAAGTTACATGATCTTGGAAAATTCGAAGCGAAAGCCTCGCACCTTATCAGGCTAGAATAGACCAAGTCGCTCAATTCTTTGATCACGTAACCTACCTACACCTACCTCGGGAAGAACATCAATTTGCAGACGCTCTTGCGAAACTCGTATCTTTGATTAATATGCCAGATCACATGGTGGAAATGCCTTTGTGCATCGAACGACGGTCAGAGCCCGCTTATGTCCACCAAATCACTGATGAAGAAGAGATCGCGCAGGAACCCTGGTTCCAAGCAATCCTGAATTTTAAGCTCAATGGTACCTATCCACCCGATATGGACAAGAGGGGACAACGTGCTATACGCCTATTCGCTTCCCAATACGTTTTCATGCAAGGCGAATTATACAAAAGAACACCTCTTGGTGTAATCCTACGTTGCCTTGATCATTCACAGGCGCGAAAGGTGATGGAAGAAGTCCACGACGGAGAATGCGGTCCTCACATGAGTGGGCCCATGATGGCAAAGAAAATCACACGTTTGGGGAATTATTGGACCACAATGGAATCCGATTGCATCAAATATGTAAGACATTGCCACAATTGCCAAATCTTCGGGAATGTACAACATGTCCCTCCTTCATTGCTCTATACAATGACGTCTCCCTGGCCATTTTCTGCATGGGGAATTGACATAATCGGGAAGATAACCCCTGCCGGAACAGGAGGTCACTGTTTCATTCTAGTAGCAATTGACTATTTCACCAAATGGGTAGAAGCGGCTTCCTACACTAGTCTTACAGCTAAAAATGTGGCAAAGTTCATACAAAACAACATCATCTGTCGATATGGTTGCCCACATGAGATCATTAGCGATAACGGATCACATTTCCAAGCTGAGACCGAGTAATTGCTAGCCAAATACAAGATTAGGCATCACCACTCTTCGCCCTATAGACCACAGACTAACGGCGCGGTAGAGGCGGCAAACAAGAATGTTGTTACGATTCTCAAGAAAATGATTGACAACTATAGAGATTGGCCAAGCAAGATACCCTTTGCTTTGTGGGGGTATCGTACATCTGTTAGGACGCCCACTGGGGCTACTTCTTTCTATTTGACCTATGGCATGGAAGCTGTACAACCAGTCGAGCTAGAGATACCATCCTTGCGTATTTTACTAGAAAGTCAAATCCCGGAAGCCGATTGGAAGAGGGATAGATATGAAGAACTCATCCTCCTGGATGAACGTAGGTTACGCGCCTTGCATAATGTCCAAACATATCAAGCACGTATCAAACGAGCTTTCAACAAAAGGGTTAGGCCAAGAAACATCAAAGAAGGAGACTTAGTGCTCAAATCGGTTAGAGCTCTTCTACCTGTTGAACCACGGGGAAAATTCAAACCTAATTGGGCCGGACCATTTCTAGTCAAATCCATACTCCCAGGGGGTGCGGTTAAAATCACAGACCTAGATGGGAATGATTTTTCGAACCCAACAAACCTTGACCAACTAAAACGGTACTATGCCTAGAATAGGAAAAAAAACGCGCCTCGCGTAACCCCACGTGTCGCTCTTGTGGCACTAAATAAACGGCCCCTGGCCAAGCTGAAATAAGCCAATGTCACTGTGCTCTTGCATTTTGACAAATTTGTCATCCTCATATCATCAAATAAACTAAATTTGCACCTTCAGAGTAAGCAAAAAGCTCATGCTTATTTTCTAAGTTCATTACAAGCTCTTGCTTAGAACAATTATTCTTTTATATTTACTCGAACTACGCGCAAGGGTTTGATTTCATTTTTTTAAGTGAATACATAGGCAATCCTTCACAGGATTCAACCCGTTATATCTAAAATGTAAATAGAAGGACATTTGCATTGCATTTGGAATTCGACAAGAATAATAAATAGAAAATCACAACGGTTTCATAACCACTTAACCTTTTTTTATTTCATCCATTTTCTAATAATAATAGTAAGCTACATAATAAAAATAGATTAGGCTAGGATTCTAAAAACCCCACCTTTTATTACAACAATAAATAATAATAATAATCAAATAATAAATAAAGACTCGGGCTATTCCTCCATCTTCCCCTTGCCCTTGTCATTCTTGTCATATTTCTTGTCACGACCTCGAGCCGGACGCTCTTGCGCCACTTCAGACCTAATCACCAACGGTCTTTCTCGAGGCCTAGACTTTCCATTCTTGCTAATCACCATTTCCGCGACAGGAGTAGTCTTTGGTTTCTTCGAAGGATGAACAACTTGAAACCCGACTTCTTCTTCTCCCTCTGTCAGATGCTTCTCTTTCTCTTTCTCTACCTCGCGCACCTTGTAGTCAACGGGCTCGCGCTTCCTCAATCTCTCGCGCTCTTCCGGAGTAGTAGCCTTTCTCCATCGCAGATAAGAATCCGACACCCAAAAGGCATTAGCGGAGAAATTCAAGAACCACATGTTTCTTTGGGCCCATTTAATGGCCCACTCTCTTCGGCTCTCTGTAGTAAGCGCCATAGCAGTCTGCGGGACGGTATCAAGTTTCGGGATCGTCTGTTTCAGCCCAACTTGTCTCATCAGCCTTTCCGGGAAGATGCACACCATAAACTCCAATCCAGGAATGCGCACGGACCTAGTGGGATCCAAAGAAGACACTCCAGTGACGGATTTGAGGTGCCACCACGGTACGACCCACCTAATCAACGGGCCATCATCACTCTTCAATTTGTTCTTCCAGTAATCACAGACCCGAGTGAAGTCCACCATGTACAACCTCGTCCTCATCGCAATCGAGCGGGCATGATAGGAAAGAACATGAACTGGGGGCTCGATCAATCGGAGCCGTTCCATAAGCCAAACCTACCAAAAGTGGGTATTAGACAAAAAAAAAAAAACAAAAAAAAAAAAAAAACGAAAAAAAAACAAAAAAACAAAAAAAACGAAAAAAACGAAAAAAAACAAAAAAAAAAACAAAAAAAAAAACAAAAAAGAAAGAAGAAAATGTCTTTTACCTGCAGAATGACGGGACTTCCCAAATACGGTAGATCACGGTTGGATTTCCTATTATCCAAGCCCAATAGAATTTCTCCTAAGCATAAGCAAGCTGGGCTCCTGCGCAGCTCTATTTGCTCAACAAGGCCCAGAAGACGGGGATCACCTCTCAAGTCTTCATCAACATGCCCTTGGAAGACATACACATGCAACAAACAAAAGCCAAATGCTCTCCGCCTAGCAACATGAGAAACGGTGGGGTCGGCCCTGTTGATGAATCGATCTATGAAGTCCAGCATCCTCACGCCTTTCGAAGTCATTAGACGGTCCACCTCAAGTCTAGTCAACCCAAGCAAGTCTCTAAATTTGCTCTTGTACCCTTGCGAAGTAGAAGGAATGGCAGGCAAGTGTTCAGGATCCCACCCACCAATAGCAGCAATTTCTTCAGGAAATGGGCAAATATCACCTTCATGGAACGCAAAAACATGGTAATTTGGTTCCCAATAGTCAATACAAGCATCCAAGAACGGTTTAACAACCTTGATGAGTTTTAAACTCAACAAAGACCCGAAATTATAAGCACCCATATCATGTTTCTCCATGTTCGAAAATTCGTTGGTCCATTCCTTCAAACGAATCTCCAAAGTATTCATGATGAAAAGATTATTTTGAGAATTCTGTGTAATTAGACGAAGAAGAGACGGAAGAATTATGTGAATAAAAGCTCCATCGACGTTTCTATTTATACTAATTTCTGTTTCCAAAAATCCGTCAGAGCAGAACACCTTGGGAACAAGCGCAACACCTGTTGCGCCTCTTCAAAGGGACGCAGCTCATGCTGCGCCTCTTCCTCAGCCTCCCTTCTGTGATTTTCCGCGTTGGATCTTTCCTAATTCCATGACGAATAATTTCCTATTCCTACGGGTTATTATTTTGGTAAATACGTGAAGATTACCATGTTTCAGGTTTCCTAATTTCGCGGGCACGCATTTCGAGGCGACATCGACATTTTCGCCATTTTACCGCACTCACACATTCTCATTTTAGGAAATAATTTTAATTCATCATTTCTCATTTAATTCATTTATTTTAGAAAATAATTTTCGATTTACCGATTTTCAACATTTATATATTAATTGTAATTTCTTAATTTCATTTCTACATTTCTAACTTATAGATTTCTGTTTTTTTTTCTTTTTTAGGGGTAACCCTCCCTACCGTCCGGTCATTTCCGGCAATTTTTTTGCATTTTTGCATCTTTTGAGTCATTCGTTTTGCGCTAATTGAGGCCATATGTATATACAAATGTATGTTTTGCGTGATTTCTATGTAAATTTCGGCAGCATGACGGCGTAAACCGTCATCTACCAAACCTGTTCAAAGCTAACCTATATATACAAGCAACACAACCCAGCAGCAAAGGCACTCAGACCGTCGTATATACACCAAACAAGGGAAATGTACAACAAACTGGGGGCTCTCGCCCCAAACAAAGTCCAAAAATGTCCAAAAATCAATGTCCAAATGTGCAAGTCTACAAAAAGCTACACAAAACTACTGCTGGTCGCCCTCCAGCTCTGCAACTCTTGCCGCAAGAACGGCAATCTCGGTGTCTCGAACCTCGAGCTCCCTCAACAAGCGAGCTGTCTCCTCCCGAGACTGGGTCAACTCTCGCTCCAGCTCGCGGTCACCCTGTAAACAACAACAAAATTGGCTCATGTCAATCGTCTCAAGCAAAGTTGGAAAATCAAAATTCGAAAATAGAACAGTCACAAGGTTCATACCTGACGACCTCGACCGCCGACAAGTGCCTCGACGGCAGTAGCTCGCAGCCGGTTGGCCACCCTCCACAACGCCACAAACCGAGACGGCGCAACCTGCATTTCCAAAACGAAATTCTCAACAATCGAACAAACTCAATCAAATGTGTTCTTACACATAAGTTATGCAAAGTTAGAGAATTTACCCTCCGAATCAGATGCTGCCAGTCGTCCAGGCCAGCATCCGTCACAGCTACGTCGAAGTCACACAGCTCGGAGATCGTCATCCTCCCAGTCACGTCAGTGTACTCGAGGGACTCGGAGTACTATGGGGGCTCGATGCCCGCCGCCTCGACCTCCTGCAAAGTCAAATATTTCTCGTTAATTGGTGATCTTTCATCATAGTTCTCAAAAGGAAATCAAGTCAAGTGAAGAGTAAAAGATGCTCACCACTACCGGCCAGTACGCTACCCTCCCGTAGAGGAACACCGAGTAGTCCTCGCCAGGAAAAAGGAGGGCGTCACCACTGGCACCAGCCAAGTCCGCCTCTCTCTCTGCCTCAGAAGGCTCCCTGAACATCGTCCTGGGAGGATCGACGGGAACCGTCAACATGTCCCGAGAGCACTGATGAGCCAAGCGCTCGCCCAAGTACCACATATGACCCATCGACGTCCTCAACAGCAGTCGGCTCGAGCTCCTAGGTCGAAGGACCTCAACCACAAAAGGAGGCGTGTCAGCGTACTCCGCCCAAGGCCTGGGCACCCACTGGGACAAGATATGCAAAGGATCATTCCTATGATCAATTAAAAGGCAATATAAGAAGCAAATGAATATAAGTAAGATACTTACGCTGTCCAGCTGAAGAGCGTTCACGTCCCGCCGGTAGACACTGTGAGAAGAACGCTTGCTCTTCGTCCGACACATCACCCAATCCCTCACCACGGGATAGGCCTTCTCCAGCGGCTCCGTCCTCTTGGGCGCGAGGCCCGGGAAGTAGGAGTACACCCACGCCTGCAAAGCAATATAGTTAATGACGATCTTTCGTAATTTGATAAGGAAAGGAATTGATTTCGGTCTAAAGAACGGTTCATACCTCCAGCAGTAGTCCAGGTCCGACAGCACCAGGAGAAGTCCCCTTCTCCATCAACTCCGAATGAACCATGGGCCTCATGAAGTGGATGAGGACCGCAAAACCAGCAGTGACCCAGTCCCAACGCCCTAGGGAACTCAGGTCAGAAAGGAAGGGAAGAAGCTTCGTCGACAGCCTCTCGCCCTTGTCTCCGAGGTAAATCGAAGACAGGAACCACCAGAGCCACAAACGAGCCCTCTGCTAAGCTTTACAGGGAGGAGGAGCCGTCTCCCTCCCATCAATCGTCACCAGCGCCGGGATCTTTCCCGCAAAGTAGTCTCGAACGTAGGAGCTGGGCACCAAACCCGGCACTGTGACAGCCTTCGGCGACAAGTTCTAGCCGATCAACCTCCTCGCCTCGGCCGAGTCCACCCTCATAGCAGTCTCCGGCCACTCCATCTCCTCAGACCCACACGGCAGACCAGAAATCATGCCGTAGTCCTCCAGAGTGACTCCCACCTCACCGAAAGGCATGTGAAACGTGGAAGTCGTATCCCAGAATCGGTCCAAGAAGGCGTGGACCAGGCTAAGGTTAGCCCGCAGCTTCCTCTTCGCGATATCCCTCCAGGCCTGCACCAAAGGACCGAACGCTCCGCGCTCGATCATGGCCCGCTCCTCCGCCGACAGCCGCACGTAGTGCTCCATTGTCGTGTAGCCCGAGAACGACCGATGTTCCCGGCCTCCTATTGTGATTTGAAACAAAAGCTATCTTTAGTTTTGAATGAAATTTGAAAGAGATGTGAACAAATGAATGAAAGAGGATGAGTAATGAGTAGTGAATTCCTGTTTACCAAGCTCTTCACCGTCCTGTAGGACAGGTGACCCTTTGCAGCCCACAGCAGGTGCCTACTCTCCCAAGTCTCAGCCCACGCAGGAGCGCCTCTCAGCTGACGACCTCCTCGCCCAACGTTGGCCCGTCTCAGGGCCTCTTCCTCGTGGACCTCGTCCCCAGCAGCCATCACCGCGGCGGTGAAGGCCTGCTCTAAAGCCTCCCTGACAGTAGCAACGTCTATCTCCATGGGAGCTCTCCCAGAAGTAGAAGCTACATCACCTGCAATATTAAAGCAAATTTAGGCCGCGTCACGTGACGACAAGCCTTGGTTAAGGGATTTTCGAGCCTTCTAAGCCCCCGAAATCACTCTTTTCTCGCCATCTTTGGCCACATTCTCACCAACCTGATCACTCATGTGGTAATTTGGGTCAAGTCAAGCCTAATCTGAAGCCAAGTTCCGGGTTCGAGTCGAAATTTCGGCAGCATTTTGTTATAACGGCAATTATGCCCTAGAAAAGTGTCCTGAAAAAGCCGTCACAAACCAAAATTCCGAGATGGTAGAAAGTTTACCCATCATTCAAGGATCCCAAATATCAAGTTTCATCGCAAATGGGCAGTCCTAAGGTTATTTTCGAAGCAATTTACGGTTTAGCTGTGAAACCGTCTCAAAATTCACTCAAAGGCTCAAAACTCAACGAAAATTCAAGACAAAGACATGGTTATGTTCCTAATATTACCAATTATCCATTTCTAATGTCAATTTGACAAGGCAAATGCATTTGGGGGAAAAGCCCCAAATTTTCGATCAATTGGGTCATAAACCCTAATTTTTTCGACTCAAAATTGAGCAAATATAGACGATTAATGCAAGAATGAGACACATACCTCGATTAGTCATGATTAATGCAAGCATTTGGATCAAACCTTGGCGGAAATGGTGAATATTTGAGAGAGAATATGTGAAATTGTGTTTCGAAATAATAATGAACATAAGCCTTTGATTATCGCGTTTTTACGCAGAAGAAACACTTTGGGGAATAGACGCAGCAGGTGCTGCGCCTTTTCCAAGAGACGCAGCTCTTGCTGCGCCTCTTCCTTGTGTTCCCTCCATACGGATTTTCAAAAATTCGTTATGAGTTCATTAGTTGTGGGCCCATCTTTGGTGCGCCTCTTCCCCGATGCTATTTTATCCTTTTGGTCCGTTTGACGATTTTCTTTCATTCCGGCCCACATTTCCAAGCCAGCAGCAGACTGTTGCATATTATTTATTTCTTCCAAGACCTTTTGCTTGTCACAACGAGCATTCACAGAATTCGACACGCCTTCATTATGTTTCCCGACGAGAGTAAGCGGATACACTTTCCCACTCATGACATGAAGAATAATTCCCAATAATGTCTCCAGCGAGAGTAAGCGGACGTACTGTCCCTCTCAAGACATGAAGATTAACATCTACCTAAGCAGATTTCTCCTCAGCAGTTCCCGCCTGTGTCCTGCTACTCGCAATTATTTCTCGAAGACTACCCAAGCAGCCTTCTTTCAGCAGTTCCCGCCTGTGTCCTGCTACTCACCTTATTTAGTCCTTACGCCTGATCTTCGCTCAACAGCTCCCATGTACCTCCGGAAACATCTCGAGAAAGAAGTCTCAGGTATGATCTCTTCTTATGGCTGGCGAGCCTCCTTACGTAGTCTAATGGACTTTAAACGACCCTCCCCGATAGTCGACAGACTCTAAAATGTTCCCGACGACAGGTCCTTGGCTCAGACCCCTTGAGCCGCCTCGCGTCGCCATGGTCGTCAGGTTGTAATCTTCGATTGACCTGATGGCTATACTTTGACTTTCGCCTTGTCCAAGCCTCAGTCAAAGTGGGGGCTCTGTAGATACCTCATTTCTGCACCTCTCGCAAACCACCCGGTGATGATTGGGCCGCATGTTTGGTACGCGGAACGATTTGTGACAATTCGTAAGATTATCGTCAAGTGATTGCTCAAATATTAATGTCTACCTCTTAGTTGTCATCTACGTGCCGATACGGCCGTTTTGACAGTAATTAGAGTACATTTGGAGTCCGGGCCTAAAACCGTCTCCATTTTCTGATAACCGTTAAATCCCGAGTCAGAATGTTCTGGAATGTTCCGGATATTTCTATTCCATATTTCACAATCTTTATCTTTTGGTAAACAATTTCCCGTAATATTCACATAAGATATTAAGGAAAACCGAATTATTCCGTCCTACCATAACTTAAACACGGAAATCTTTCTTCCGCAGGAGGAAACCCCTTGGGAAAGACGCAGCAGCCCAGTCTGCGCCTCTTCCAGTGTCCTTTTCGTAATTCTCGTATCTTTTTCATATCTTTCCGAGATTCACTTCCAAAGAGTCTCCGAAACCCTAATTCCTTCACGTGATTAGTATAAATAGGAGCCTTCACTCCTCATATTTCTCACGCGAGTGTCCGCCCTTATCTTCTCCCTTTGCATTCTAGACCTTTGTTCTTAATTTTTGACGTCTACGTGCTTGAACATTCGACCACGTAAGCTCGGATCCTTCTGAGTACCAGCCTCGTTTGCATGACCGACCAATTTGACCAACTCCACATCAATCAACTTAATTAACTTAATCGTTTTCCTCTTACGAGGGCACTTTCATATTTGCATTATAGTTTGAGTCGAGCATCGCTAATCGATAACTTAGTCCTTCTCGTTTCGTCAAACATGTAAGTCTGAGGGTGTAAATCTCCTTTTATTTATTGTTATTTACTTTTTGTATCACAATTGTAAGGTTTATGTCGAAAATACCTCTTAAAACCGATTTCTAAACCATGCTTTAAAAACCGCTTTTTACGGATTTCCAGTAGATAACCGTCGAGAAAGGACGCAGCAACTGCTGCGCCTCTTCGAAGCAGCGCAGTACCTGCTGCGCTTCTTCGTGAGGCTGCCGCAGTTCCTGCTTCCTTTCTTCTTCGTTCGTCCTCTGTAATTCGTCGTGTCTATTTGTTTTCGTTTGTTTGTTGATTCTGCGTCGTAATATCATAATAATTCACACCTGTATGTTATTGTTCATTCATTAACATGTTTAATTATCATTAAGTCCGACTTAAATCCCTTATAATCCAATATTTGCGGGTTTTCGTCATTAAATTCAATCCGGGTTGTAGAAATTCGATTTGTTCATATTGAGTTTCTGGAATTCGACCTTTGATATATTTCCATCTGTCTATTGTCATGTTCGTCGCTAATTTGTTATCAATTCATCATATTTAACCTATTTTGTTCACCAATGTCACTAATCAATCATTCAATCTTGTAATTAGTTCGTTTGTATCCGTCTCATCTGTGTTTTATTGTTTTATGACCCCTTAATCACATGTAAATAACCTATTAATCACTTCCATCCGAGTAAATAATTTAATCAATCATTAAATTTACCAACGAGTATTAACAACACGCAATTCCGGCTTCACAGCCAGAATTCAGGTCAGGAACAGACGCAGCAACTGTTGCGCCTCTTCCAAAGGGCGCAGTCCTGCTGCGCCTATTCCAGGATGATTTCTGTCCCTGAACTCCTTTTCTGCCTTGACCTAGTTTAATTAGCTCACGTTTAATTAACTATTAATCGTATTATCACCTACTGATTTGTTCGTTGATTTATTCTTTTATTCGTTTTCTCAAATTATCCGTTTTAAAGGTATTTTCGACATAAATCGCCTAATCCATTGTAATGATTATAATTTTCATTATTGTAATTTTCTTTATTGTATTTGTCGTATTTATTGTATCATTTGTATGTTTTCACATGTAATTGAACATTAAATCCTACTTCGACCCAATTGTTTGCTAATTACGTGTCAACCGACTTAGTTAATTTTCACATGTTAGGATTAAAACTTGGATGTTGCATTGCATGCATATAGCCGACGATATATCGAGTATAAATGATGTCCCTAATCATTAGTAGAGGCCGCTATCGAGGCGGGCGGGATTAGGTGTTCGATCAAAAGAGCTTCCTAATACGTACCCTCACCCCTTACTCCAGATCTCTGTGAACATCCGTGTTCATTGGCATCCACGAGAGTCATTCTAGACATAGAATGCTAAGGGTAACGATTGCTTAGTGTTCATGTCTTTACTTTGTGTCTTGACATGACACGAGGTATTCGAACGGTTCCAATTTCCCATAAAAATTGGTGGCGACTCCAACAAAAATGCAAACGCTTGTTTCCTAAGCGCCCCCGTGGCCCATGTCCACAATTGTCAACAATCCTTAAGTTCGCATCAATCCTTATTCATCATCTTACTCATCTTAAAATTACTTAACAACCCAAATCATTACTCTTACTATTTAATTCTCAAGGCTCGGCTATTTTATCTTTACTTTTTAACTAAATCCAACAATTCATAACAATAATTTTTCTCCGAAACATGTTTCAGTTATTTGCTCCCTTATCAAACACATTATTTAAATTCACGCACTCTAATTCTCAATTGCCACCATTAAATTCAATCACCCGTCGACATTTCATCCTTAGTTATCATACCCATCATTAATAATACCCAAAATCTAAAATTTTACCTCATCCTGGTAACTCATAACTAACATACACCGTAAAGTTACCGCTTAGTAACCCAAATTTCTAAGCATCCCAGTCATCTAAAATTTCATACACTAACATAAAACAAATTAAGCTCATTAAATAAAATTCACTTATATCCTATTATAATATATCCTTCTCATGAACATTTAACCTTTTTTTAAAAAAAAAAAAATTTATCCTTACCTACACCTTATTCATGACACAATTAACCAGAAAACCACATTAATACTTCACTAAATTTATTGTCAATATCACCCTTTAAATCACATTACTTACCTTGTTATCGCATCAATCATCAATCTCACTTCTCTTATACACCTATGTTTCCCAATAATCTCAGACTATATATCTTTCATATATAACCCATAAAAATATTAAAGATATCATTCACATCTGATAACCCTTCTCACAAAATTTTTTTAAGGTAATTATTGTCGTAAATCTCACCTTAGATTTCACCACAATTCCCTTATAAGACACATTTATTCCCTTAAGTTCCCTCAAAGACACTTCATTTTGATAACAGTCAATAAATCCTCTATTTTTTTCCCAATCAATTCAACCCTAAGATGATCTCTAAATCTCTCAAAGAAGTTCAATTAAATCCATAGAGAAAGAAGTTTTCCGATTAAAATATTCATATCCTGATGTATCTTCCCAAAAGTTAATGACTCCCCTGAAGATATTTCTACATCAAATTTTATCACATCAAATCATTTCAATTCTAAGGTACGAGCATGCTTACTAGAAATAAATGATTGCGTACAAATTATTTTGCCACGATTTCTTTACAGTTTGCCACGATTTCTTTATAATTTGTCAGAAGTTTGCTGTAATTTGCCACAATTTTCGTTTATTTTTTTATTATTTTTTTTCGTGTCACTCCATTCATGCCTACCTGCCTTTCTCTTAAACATTTATCATACTGCTTAATCTTTGACAATTAAATTTAAACTTTTATAACAATTCTATAGCATAAATATCACAACTCGGTTCAGGGTAGCACATTCCGCATATCTCTAGACATGTAATTTCTAAGAATGAAATTCACATATATACAACCAATACATATAAAGATGCAATATTTCATGGTGAATGTTTCTCCAATTTATGTCACTCATGATATACCAAGAAAATTTCCATGCGCAATTACGCAACGAATTAAAACAAATTCAATTCAACGTGACCGCCGTCTCATAGACCACACGCCTTTCCTTTTTATTCGTGTCAAAATTTCATACCTTTTTGTTCTCAAATTGCGATAAAATTAGTATTTCTCACATTTTCATGTCACAATTAGACCCTTAAGTTAAAACATCCACGCTAACTACCCTTCTCTCTCCTTAACCTTCCTCGAGGTGACCGGCTCAAAACTGAAAAGGATCAGGTCAAGGACGTCTCCCTAACCTAGAAGAGGGCTCCTAAACAGTTTCTACCCCGAGTTCATTTTATTAGACTCATCCTAAGTTCTTTAAATTCATTGGTTTAGGCCTTAGGATCGTTTGCTCTGATACCACTTTGTAATAGCCCCATTTATTTAGGAGCCTTTAGCTAGACATTCCCAAATAAATAGGACCGTTACCATCTGGGTTTCCGAGGTAGTGAATAACAAAGACCAACTCACCAAAGTACTTTAAATTAAAAACTTTAATGATTACATGTTTATTACAAATTAACCAACTAAAACTTAATATAAGATAATTTACAACTCGCAGCGGAAATAAATAAAGTGATCTCATAATCTACGTGGTCTAGACTTCTAGGTAGATTGGTCAAGTCCTCACGCATCCCATAGCTCCCAAGTCAGCTAATCTTTAATACCTGTCAAATCTGCTCCCCATTATGGTTCACCACAGGTGTTCACGAATACACTGTCAACCACGAGGTTGAGTAGGAATAGCTAAACAACAAAAATAAATGAATACAAGACAATATCAAATGCAAATGCAATGCATGCTCATGATCAATCCTCCGACGCTCCCGTTCATCCCGCCAATCCCTGGCCGTGGTATTCTCAATAACATCCCAGAGAAAAGTCCTGCAGAACCAGCCTGGGGAAACCAATGCTAGTGCTCATGATATGATATGCAAACAATATACTTACCATCCCAGATATGAGGCTGGGGAAACCAAATCAATATAAGCATGTCAGTCACGAGCTGAGGTAGTCAATAATAAAATCATCTCAGTCACAAGCTGAGGTAGTCATTAAACAATATATCTCAATGCAACCAACCAACAATCATATATCATCCATCACAATTCCAAATAATTCAACCAGTAAAATTAGATAATACCATTCAAGTAAACATTAAAGTGATTGAGTAGCTATCCTACCTGTATAGCAAAGCGGCTCAACAAAATCCAAATAGCAAAGCACATGAATCCAAGCAACAAAACCCGTCTCACAAAAGCGTCACCAATTAACCTTAAGATGAAAAAAAGATGAACAAGCTCCTTATCTCTCTAGTCTCATTCTCTCTCTCTCTCTCTCTCTCTCTCTCTCTCTCTATATATATATATATATATATATATATATATATATATATATATATATATATATATATATATATATATATATATATATATAGAGAGAGAGAGAGAGAGAGAGAGAGAGAGAGAGAAGGGATCATGTAAGTCCACCCTTTTAGGTTGAGTCCCTAAGTCTCAATCTAAGCCATTAGATCAAAAGAATGAAGGGCTAAGATTAAAAGAAAAAAAAAAACTGTATATAAAACCACCCAAACCCTAATCACCCCTCACATATCCTACCTCTTCTCTCTCTCTCTTCTTTCTCTTCCATTTTCTCTCTAAACCTCCACAGCCTGCCACCACCCGCCCCGCACACCACGCCGACGCCACCGCCACCCCCCACCCCAACCTATTCTCGCCGCCTCCTCGCCGCCTCCAGTCCCCGACCAACAACTCCCGACAACGACTGCCGCCTCCTCCTTTCCCCCTCTCTCATTCCGCACCACCACCATCACCCCTTCTTCTCCCGCCTCCAGTCCCCGTCTACCAGCGCGCTGCCGCCTCCCTTCCCCTCTCCCTCTTCTCCCGCCTACTCCGTCCTTCCCCTCTCCCTCTTCTCCCGACTGTCTGCCTCCTCCCTCCCCTCTCCTTTATCTTTTTTTTTTCAGATCTGAACTCTGAGTGGTGGCGGTGGGTTGTTGATGTCGCGGGTCAGTGATGATGTTTTTTTTTTTTTTTTGCCGCGTGGGGGAAGGTTGCGGTGGTGGTTGTGGTTGTGGTGCGTGGTAGGTCTGCCGCATCAATTTTTTTTTTCTTTTTTTTTCAGATCTGAAATAAAAAGTGGCTTGGGTTGTTGTTGGTTGTTGCGGTTTGGAGGTGGTTGTGGTGATGTGGTGGTTGGGGCAGGAGGTGATAGGATGATGGTGGTGGTTGAGAAAGAAAGTTAGTAGTATAAATTTACATTTTTGGGACTACAGTTACAAATTTAAGTACTAAAGTTACAAAATCAAGGACTATAGTTACACTAGTAGGACAATAAAATTACAGCTTTGTTGGCTAAACTAACAACTCATGGCTAAAGTTACATTCTTGAAAAACAAAAGTTACAATTGAAAGGACTAAAGTTACAATATTAATGTATATTAATTCAAATTTTTACATATATAAACCACCATACGACTAAAATTATGATTCTAACGACTAAAATTACGACTCCAACAACTAGAATTACACTTAGAAAGGAGGTAAAGTTACACCCATAAAAATTAAAAATTTAAAT
Source organism: Silene latifolia (assembly GCF_048544455.1). Lineage (NCBI taxonomy): Eukaryota > Viridiplantae > Streptophyta > Magnoliopsida > Caryophyllales > Caryophyllaceae > Silene > Silene latifolia. The sequence continues at coordinate 150,737,885 of NC_133536.1, read as the reverse complement.
TTTTACTTAAGAAACATCATAGAACTAAAGTTACGCCTTCAACGACTAAAGTTATACTTAAAAGGGGTAAAGTTACACTCATAAAAATTATAAGTTCAAATTTTTTCTTAGAAACATCATACAACTAAAGTTACACCTTCAGCGGCTAAAGTTACACTTTAAAGGGGTAAAGTTACTCTCATAAAAGTATATAAATTCAAATTTATATATAAAACCACCCTACAACTAAAGTTACAACTTAAACGACTAAAATTACATTCGTAAAACAATAAAATTACATATTCTTTTGTTAAAATTACATATATCAAATTTCTAAATTCAAAATTTTATATACACAATGACTTTAAAATGTAAAAAATATCCTCATAAAGTAATAAATGACTAAAGTTACACTTATCAAGTAGTAAAGTTACGATCGAGAAAATGATTGGCTAAGAATAGGACTTATGGACTCAACCAAATTTGTGGACTCATTTGAACTCGACTCTATATATATATATATATATATATATATATATATATATATATATATATATATATATATATATATATATATATATATATATATATATTGTGTTTTGTGAAAGTGAATAAAACTTGTGGTTTGCTATTGTATATATAGTAGTTAAGGTAGTATCGTTTTAGGAAAGTTTATAAGTTGTAAGATATAATAATATTGTAATAAAATATTTATGGCAGGTAAAATAAATAAATAAATAAATAATAATAATAATAATAATAATGGGATATAATATTATATTATTATGAATATTATTGTAAGGTGCGAAATTATGAAACTAATTAGCGCGTAACATCACTCAGCGAGTTCAGCTTTACGCACTGATTTTCAAACAGCTGCCATTTCTTCGTTACTGATCGGAATCAAGCTTGTGACCATGCGTTGGAAAGCTAAGACAATAAGATTTCACCTCCAATTTGAATCTCTCTCATAGAAGCTGTAATATTCTAGATATTCCCGTTTCAAATTATCCCTAAAACAAGTGATCACATTTCCATAATTGGCACATTTGTGCAAGTTTCCTATTAACCTTTCATAGTCTACCTTGTACTTTAGACACACACACAAAGGTCATATAACCATAAAATATGAGGGGTATTACAGTCTTTCCTCCTTAAAATGAACTTCGTCCTCGAAGTTCGCGCATAATAACAACCACTCAAAACCCATTCCACCTAGACCCTACATGCTAATCAAAATGTTATCACTGCTAACTCACATTATGACGCCACTTGCACATATTACCCAACATATATACCATTAACTTCAGTAGTATTACATTCTACCTCACTTAAAAATAACTTCGTCCCGAAGTTCCACCTCTATCTTGACACCACTATAATCCCAAATATTAACATGCTACGTGGTCTTATCCAATTCTCTCCCCCACATCCTCACACGCTACGTGGTGCACCACCAACATTTACAACAACTAAATCCTTAAGTCCACTCTAATGCTACAATAGATCTCATCATGCTTACCAACATTTCTTAAGACAACCAAATAACAAATAAAAAGAAGTGATACTAACGAAATATGACATCCTACCCTACTTAAAATTAAGGTTACGTCCACGTAACCTCAAAGACTACACAACACTCACCAAGATCCTCCAGACTTCTTTCCATGACTATCAACTTATTTATATTTACAAAATATTCGTCCTAACATTCTACTCATCGTTCTGCCAACAAGAGTCCATAACAATTTCTTGTGTAATAAATATCAATCTTTCAAGTTATAACATTATTATCTTATCAATCTCAATACACCATATGCATAAATCATACTCATTGTCAACAATCCTTAAGTTCGCATCAATCCTTATTCATCATCTTACTCATCTTAAAATTACTTAACAACCCAAATCATTACTCTTACTATTTAATTCTCAAGGCTCGGCTATTTTATCTTTACTTTTTAACTAAATCCAACAATTCATAACAATAGTTTTTCTCCGAAACATGTTTCAGTTATTTGCTCCCTTATCAAACACATTATTTAAATTCACGCACTCTAATTCTCAATTGCCACCATTAAATTCAATCACCCGTCGACATTTCATCCTTAGTTATCATACCCATCATTAATAATACCCAAAATCTAAAATTTTACCTCATCCTGGTAACTCATAACTAACATACACCGTAAAGTTACCTCTTAGTAACCCAAATTTCTAAGCATCCCAGTCATCTAAAATTTCATACACTAACATAAAACAAATTAAGCTCATTAAATAAAATTCACTTCTATCCTATTATAATATATCTTTCTCATGAACATTTAACCTTTTTTTTTAAAAAATTTTTTTATCCTTACCTACACCTTATTCATGTCACAATTAACCAGAAAACCACATTAATACTTCACTAAATTTATTGTCAATATCACCCTTTAAATCACATTACTTACCTTGTTATCGCATCAATCATCAATCTCACTTCTCTTATACACCTATGTTTCCCAATAATCTCAGACTATATATCTTTCATATATAACTCATAAAAATATTAAAGATATCATTCACATCTGATAACCCTTCTCACAAAAATTTTTTCAGGTAATTATTGTCGTAAATCTCACCTTAGATTTCACCACAATTCCCTTATAAGACACATTTATTCCCTTAAGTTCCCTCAAAGACACTTCATTTTGATAACAGTCAATAAATCCTCTATTTTTTTCCCAATCAATTCAACCCTAAGATGATCTCTAAATCTCTCAAAGAAGTTCAATTAAATCCATAGAGAAAGAATTTTTCCGATTAAAATATTCATATCCTGATGTATCTTCCCAAAAGTTAATGACTCCCCTGAAGATATTTCTACATCAAATTTTATCACATCAAATCATTTCAATTCTAAGGTACGAGCATGCTTACTAGAAATAAATGATTGCGTACAAATTATTTTGCCACGATTTCTTTACAGTTTGCCACGATTTCTTTATAATTTGTCAGAATTTTGCTGTAATTTGCCACAATTTTCGTTTATTTTTTTATTATTTTTTTTCGTGTCACTCCATTCATGCCTACCTGCCTTTCTCTTAAACATTTATCATACTGCTTAATCTTTGACAATTAAATTTAAACTTTTATAACAATTCTATAGCATAAATATCACAACTCGGTTCAGGGTAGCACATTCCGCATATCTCTAGACATGTAATTTCTAAGAATGAAATTCACATATATACAACCAATACATATAAAGATGCAATATTTCACGGTGAATGTTTCTCCAATTTATGCCACTCATGATATACCAAGAAAATTTCCATGCGCAATTATGCAACGAATTAAAACAAATTCAATTCAACGTGACCGCCGTCTCATAGACCACACGCCTTTCCTTTTTATTCGTGTCAAAATTTCATACCTTTTTGTTCTCAAATTGCGATAAAATTAGTATTTCTCACATTTTCATGTCACAATTAGACCCTTAAGTTAAAACATCCACGCTAACTACCCTTCTCTCTCCTTAACCTTCCTCGAGGTGACCGGCTCAAAACTGAAAAGGGTCAGGTCAAGGACGTCTCCCTAACCTAGAAGAGGGCTCCTAAACAGTTTCTACCCCGGGTTCATTTTATTAGACTCATCCTAAGTACATTAAATTCATTGGTTTAGGCCTTAGGATCGTTTGCTCTGATACCACTTTGTAATAGCCCCATTTATTTAGGAGCCTTTAGCTAGACATTCCCAAATAAATAGGACCGTTACCATCTCGGTTTCCCGAGGTAGTGAATAACAAAGACCAACTCACCAAAGTACTTTAAATTAAAAACTTTAATTATTACATGTTTATTACAAATTAACCAACTAAAACTTAATATAAGATAATTTACAACTCGCAGCGGAAATAAATAAAGTGATCTCATAATCTACGTGGTCTAGACTTCTAGGTAGATTGGTCAAGTCCTCACGCATCCCATAGCTCCCAAGTCAGCTAATCTTTAATACTGTCAAATGCTCTCCATTATGGTTCACCACGGTGTTCACGAATACATTGTCAACCACGAGGTTGAGTAGGAATAGCTAAACAACAACAATAAATGAATACAAGACAATATCAAATGCAAATGCAATGCATGCTCATGATCAATCCTCCGACGCTCCCGTTCATCCCGCCAATCCCTGGCCGGGGTAATCTCAATAACATCCCGGAGACAAGTCTGCAGAACTGACTGGGAAACCAATGCAAGTGCTCATGATATGATATGCAAACAATATACTTACCATCCCGGATATGAGGGGAAACCAAATCAATATAAGCATCTCGATCACGAAAGTGAGGTAGTCAATAATCAAATCATCTCAGTCACAAGCTGAGGTAGTCATTAAACAATATATCTCAATGCAACCAACCAACAATCATATATCATCCATCACAATTCCAAATAATTCAACCAGTAAAATTAGATAATACCATTCAAGTAAACATTAAAGTAATTGAGTAGCTATCCTACCTGTATAGCAAAGCGGCTCAACAAAGTCCAAATAGCAAAGCACATGAATCCAAGCAACAAAACCCGTCTCACAAAAGCGTCACCAATTAACCTTAAGATGAAAATAAGATGAACAAGCTCCTTATCTCTCAAGTCTCATTCTCTCTCTATATATATATATTTTGTGTTTTGTGAAAGTGAATAAAACTTGTGGTTTGCTATTGTATATATAGTAGTAAGGTAGTATCGTTTTAGGAAAGTTTATAAGTTGTAAGATATAATAATATAATAATAAAATATTTATGGCAGATAAAATAAATAAATAAATAATAATAATAATAATAATAATAATCATAATAATAATGGGATATAATATTATATTATTATGAATATTATAGTAAGGTGCGAAATTATGAAACGAATTAGCGCGTAACATCACTCAGCGAGTTCAGCTTTACGCACTGATTTTCAAACAACTGTCATTTCTTCGTTACTGATCGGAATCAAGCTTGTGACCATGCGTTGGAAAGCTAAGACAATAAGATTTCACCTCCAATTTGAATCACTCTCATAGAAGCTGTAAAACTCTAGATATTCATGTTTCAAATTATCCCTAAAACAAGTGATCACATTTCCATAATTGGCACATTTGTGCAAGCTTCCTATTAACCTTTCATAGTCTACCTTGTATTTTAGACACACACACAAAGGTCATATAACCATAAAATATGAGGGGTATTACACGTGGCCATAGACAATCCTCTTGCGGCCGTGGTTATGGATCTTTTGGTCGTGGGCATCAAAGTTCCGTCACTTCTAATGCTACACAGGGAGCACAGACTAGCGTATCTCCTGATGCTTCTTCGTCTTCATCCTAGGCCACTACAGCCGTTCCTGGGTTCACTTCTGAGTAGACAACTCCTCTACCTCTTTCAAGTTATCGAGTAAGACGCGCTCTAACGACTATTGTTGGTTACTTGATAGTGGTGCCTCAAATTATATGACTGGCACCCTCGAGTCCTTGATGAACCATGTTCCTATCGCGCCTTCTTTGTGAGTCTTCCAAACGGTGTACATACCTCCGCCACGATGTGGGGCACTGTTTTATTGGGTTCTCTCGTCCATCGTGACGTTCTCTATGTTCTTCACTCTCGACTCCATCTGATTGGGCCCCGCTTCTTTATTTGCCTTAGCCTAAATTGTAACACCTCCATACTCCAAGTGCCTTACCAGGACCACTTAGGGCATGGAAGTGCTACCATCTCAGTTACCCGAGGCAATGAATATCAAATAGACCATAAAGAAACATACTTTAATAAATAGTTTAACGTGATACAAGTTCAACCAAAACTGATAATGTAAAATACAACCGTTCTCAAAATGTCAAACCAACTAAACAAAATCAAAGGATGTTCGACACAGCAGAAGACTTCTAAGACAGCTCGTGATGACTCAACCCAGCTATCCCATGTGCATCAACTCATACCTGCTCAATAACAGCTCACCATCCCCGAATGGATCACCACAGTTTTTAAAACAATTAAACGGGGTCAGTACTGATTACACAAAACAAACAGCTGCAGTAAAACATTACAATCCAATCCAATCAACCAAACTCCGTCACATCACCACACACTTGACTACACACTAAAGTGTGTAGTCCTGCCAGAATACTCATCGCAACAAGTATTCCACACCGCCAGTGGGGGACCGTAGCCGTTCCCACCTAAGCCCCGCTCATCTCATCCGAGCGATAAACCCACGTTCTTAAATATGCACATCCCTTCTGTGGCGGGTTCCACAGAAGGCGAATTAAGGGCATGAAGCCACTCCCGTAAGTGACTCCACTCAGCCGAGGACGCACCTTGCAAACCACAAACGATATACAATAATCACATTATACTATCAACAATCACCAATTTCAAATCCAATTCCAATATGATATACAACAACAACAAACAACCACCAACACATTATGTAATCAATACTGAGTAGGAAAATCCTACCTGGAATAGCAATCACACGAGACTGTCACAACAGCTAATCAGAACTTTTCCTCTACGAATCCTCCTCCTATAGCACATAATTATACAATTACCAACTACTCATCATAATACACCCAAATCTCCCAATTCTATCCAATTAGGGTTTTAGGCAAACTTATTAAATAATTATAAAAATTATACAAGAAGCTTACCCTTGACACAACGATCACAATGGTATAACGAACAAGACAATCCGACGATCCTAGCCTTGGGATTTGCTAATAATGCGAGAGATGCGATCTACGTAACTCTTTTCTCTTTAAAGGTTTTAGAATGTTAAAGGTGATTAAGCAAAGTGACGGATTCCTTTTTATATTAATCTCCCATTATTAACAAAAACTGGCCAAACAATCCCGTAAGACACACTTACTCGATCGAGTGCCATTTACTTGATCGAGTGTCACACTTACTCGATCGAGTACCCATCAGGTCAGCTACTGTTTTGCGTAAAAAGATACTTACTCGACAGAGTAAGTTCCACTCGATAGAGTACCCATAGACATAGAAAACCGTAGTATTCCAGTCTTCCCTCCCTATCTCCACTCCGACACAACAACATAACCAAAACTCAAAAACACAACTCCCAAACAACACTCATGATACCGTCGTTTAGTACCAAAAATAAATACCTAAGTACAACTAACAGAAGTCAGCGGTAAGTAGGGTCGATCTCCACAGGGAGGCGGTCACTATCTACTTGTCAATTCGGTCTGCCTAAGGTCACTAATTGGGGGTTTGAGTTGTTTAAACTAAACTAAAAGAGAATCAGGCAAGAGAAAAGGGTAAGAGGGATTAACAATAGAGAAAGGGAACTAGGATTGTCGGGTCATCAATGAGTCGATAATTGCAGCTAAGGTCACAGATAATCGTGTGCACAGTCTAAGGGGTAACGAATATCTCCTTCCGGTCTCAATTCACCCAAAAATACTATTAGCTTAGCTTTCGCCCTCACTAAAGCATCGTAATGTTCACTGCAGGTCTCACCCCTTCCAACCTTCCGTTCTAGGTCAAGGCTTACCAAGGTTAATTAGCTAAGTGCATCGATTCAAGTAGCTATTTACAGTTAAATGCGGTGATTAACAACAAAGACATGATAGCAACGAAAGATCTGTAACCTGATTAGCAACTAACAATAAATCATCGAATCCCCTAAATCCTAGCAGGAGATTTAGCTACGCATAAGTGAATTAGATCCGGAAAAGAGAGAGAAACAGTGTTCAACAGTAAAAAGAAAAGTAACGTATGATGTGAAGTATCAAGTGGTTCCAAAACCTAATGTCGTCTTTCCTATTTATAGGAAAGACAATTATTAAAACCTAGAAAACGAAATAAAACTAAGACAGCCCGAGCCCATTAGCGAATTACTCGATCGAGTAATTTAGAACTACTCGATCGAACAGATTCATAGCAAAACCTCTCGATCGAGTAGAAAACCTACTCGATCGAGGAACTCCAATTATGCACAATTCGATCGAACAAGGATTTCACTCGATCAAAGTCTTATGCTATCCCAAAACTACTCGATCGATCATAAAAGCCTTCAATTTAGTGACTTTGACTCAGCCAGCAACTTGTTTCGTTGATTTCAGTATTGACTTGTTTATTTAGCTTCCGAAATGACTTTACACGTCCCAAGACAGCAGCGTCTCCGCTCCAAATCCACTCATCCTCTAAATGTAAGCAAAGTGGACGATAAATGGCTTGATTCTGCTACTTTCAGGTCCATTCCTGCAAATAAAGCAAAACAAACTAAAGTAGAATATTCAGGGTATTTCGTAGCTCAAAACTACGAGGATAGCATAGAAATACGTGCATAAGAGACTTAAAAAGACTATATAAAATGCACGTATCAAATCTCACCAAACCGAACCTTTACTCATCCTCGAGTAAACTAAATGCAAACTAAAGGAACGGAAAAGAAAGCTCAGAGCTAGCTATAAATGCCCACTTAAACCGATTTAATGCAAGCAAACTAATACTTATAGCAAAAACTGTCAAATGCAAACGAGTTGTAGGATGTTTAATAAAGCTGAACCTTCGACCTTGTAAGACCTTTAAAATTGAACTCTCACGGGTCACTCTTCTATCATGAAGCAAAGGGTAAGCATATGAATGTAAGAGAGAAAGAAAATAGTCGCTCACCTAAACTACGACTCACATAAACATGCATGCAGCTGATATGATAGACAATTCTAATCATCATTCATACATTCCAACCAAACATGGTCTATCACAACCGAGGGGTTACAAAAGTATGGTAAAGTGAGGTAATGGGTAAGAAAAGCCAAAACATTTTTGGGAATGTGGAGGTAGTACCTGAACAGAACCAAATGGAGCATATCCATCTCTAATCCATCAAAATTAAGCACAATGCCCTTATTTGGCATTCAAACTCACCAAACCGAACTGAACATACTCCTCAATAGATAGAAATAATGCATAGGAGTGAAACCGTCAACAAACATTTTTCCATTTTTTCCAAATTTTTTTCTTCCTTTTTTTTTTCGGTTTCTTTTTGTTTTTCTTCTTCTTTTCTTTTTTTTTTTCATCCCTTTTCTTCATAAATTACCAACTCCAAATCAATACAATACAAACCAAACTTGGCACGATAAATTATATACCGCAAAAACATACACTAAACTAGCTTGACATGGCAGGCTATATTTGGATGTAGTTAACGGTCAAAAGGCAATTTTGGCTAAATGTGGAGTTTAATGGGTAAAAATGATAGAAAAGGGAATTGTAAGCACCTCCCTGCATGTGACACCAACCACTAACCCGAATGTATGTAGGCAAAAAGCAATTGAATTTCATATACGTGCAAATTGATGATACATGTTATGCAAGGAGTATACTACTCACAATCCTACATGAAACCGGTCACAAATGACACCAGTTTATAAGGCTCTAAATCTTAGAAATTATAAGTAGTTTGCCAAAATTTAAGATCAAGTTTATTTGTTCAGCTGTATTTAAACATTAACTCATAGATTATGCAATAAGACAATGCTAAAAGATATTAGTTTGTGCAAGGCTTAAGCAAAGGACAAATTATAGTGCAATTTTATCATAGAAATCCACCGTTCCGACTCGACTATATGCTAAATTTAAACGTGAAATTTTTGATTTTTTTAAATTTTTAATTTTTATGAGATTTTTTTTAATTTTTATAAAAATAAACAACAATGCATACAGAAATTAAACGTGACAACATAAATGCAGTAAAAATAACATGCAGACACAGATATGGATGCATAACCTCCCCAAACCAAACCGTACAATGCCCTCATTGTACCCAAAATAGGAAAGGAAAATGCAAACTGAAAAGGAGAGAGTGAAGATGCGGAAAACTCACAAGATTACGCTAAGTAGGGACCTCCCCAAACCAGCCAGCAACATGGGAGGTCACAGACAGCTCCAGAACAGCGTCACAGGAAGCGAATCAAAGCAGGCCAACTCGTGATACTCGATCGAGAAGATATAATACTCGATCGAGTACAATCAGCTGCCAAAGTGTTCGATCGAGGAGAACTGGTTACTCGATCGATATATCTGTTTCTGTAGGTGTTCGATCGAGGAATAGGAGTGTTCGATCGAACGGATTAAGCACTCGATCGAGTAAAAAGAATGCTCGATCGAGTGGTACCTGCAGACAAATGACGTCCAAAATCCAATTCTAGATCGTTCACAGTCTATTGTTTGAAAACCATTTATTACACACAACAAAACTTAAATGTAAATCAACTAAAAATTTAAACGCCGGATTGCCTCTCGGACAGCGCTAGTTTCAGACAGGTCCCAGCTCGACCTTCTTTTTTCTTCAATAACCACTGTAATTGAGCCCAGTCAAAATAGCTTAAAGCTCGCAGCAGCCGATCTGTGACACCCTTAAATAACGCGATAATTAAATACGTAAAATCTACAGAAAAACTGGTAGGATATGTTTGTAATTGGTTCAACTAGACAAAACCTGTAATTTTTAAAACTTTTCCTAAACCATTCACAAACATCTCCAAATTTAAGAGTGCCAATACCTGCAAAAGCTAATAAACTAATTTACATAACCACGCTAAAGACACGGGGATATAATGATACAAACCAACATAGAAAAGGGAGACATATGTCCCTTTAAAATATATACAAAACCAAAAGTTAAAAGGTTTACTATAAGAATAGCCAAACTAGGTCCAAGGTTCCTTATGCTCACTAGCTCGTCTGTGACCCCACCTAAATCTTCAACCTGTCAATCGCATTTTATACAAACACGAAAGCCACAATTCAGTGGGGAGTAACTTCGAGTCCTCCCAGCCACGAAACATCATATTTAATATAACATGTAATAAAACATGTAAACAACATGATAAACAATTTAATTATCTAGTATTCCAACCTATGACCCCCTAACTGACCAAAATAAACTATCATGTGAAACATATAACAAATAGTAATCCAAACTTTATCAATTGTAACCGGCTTACATCTCACCTATTACAATTCATAAAATCTCCATACAAGAAAGGGCAATATATCAAAGACAGGCATAAGTTCTTAGTACCGTCAATAGTCACTCTGTAACTCGAGTCTATACCACGAGGTAGGGAAGGTAATCGAACCGGTATCTTGGCTCAGCGGTTAATATTAATAAAACATGGCCAAGACACAACACAACCCTAGCCTAAAATCTGCCTTGAGACCTAGACATGCGGATACACACCACCGCACCCAAGACCCACAATTTTTCTAAAACAAAGTGAGTACCCTAAGGAGTCCACCAAAGGGTTGGCTAGTACTTAAGCTGACCACTTACTATCAAAATAAGTAACGAGGTCATGCCCCAACTTGGATATAAACCCACTAGTCAGGAACACAAAGGCTATTAAGCAGTGAACATATACTCGTCAGAGACTATAAAGACCTATCTATGACAAACACAACAACCTGCAAGAAAGTATTTAATACCAATACCATTTCTAGCAATATTAACAATATTAAAGGCTTCAGGGAATCTAGGGCCATTTCTACAATATAAGACACTATTAAATTCAACCAACTATACATGTGAACTTAAAAACTTGATAAATGGCCTAAAACAAGAAAAAGGCCGATTATCCAATTCATATAAAATTTCATCCAACCGAATTTTTACCCGCAACCCTGACCCTGCGACAGTGCGGGTTAAATTGCGGTGACCAATCACTCAATTAACTGACATCGAATCAGTCAAAGGGACTAAGGCTCAGTTTTCGGCACAATCATCAAAACATTACAATTATCGCTATAAAATTCATTTTGAGCCTAATCATACAATTTCATTTCCTAACCTATACTAACATGTGCAACTACCAATATAAACATAGTTTTTACCTTTAACATAATTTTTACTACTAATATGATTTAATTCAAAAGTATACTCATATGTAACTTATACTAACTATAACATTAATGAACCCGAAATGACAAATATTGCATGAAAAACCGCGAAACAAGCAACGGGCTGACCCGGGCCAGCCGTGGGCCTGCCGGGCCTGCTGCCGCCACCCCTACTCCTCCATTTTTCCGTTTTTGTTCATTTTAACATCGTCTGAACATTAATTAATCGTTCCCAATACTAACATGTTAACTTAAACTATCAAAAGACATGTATTAGACATGCATGCAACCCATTTTAACATGTGAAAATTAACTACTCAAACAAAAATCACAAAAACATACAAAAATCAAAGAATGTGACGATTATTCGTCGAGTAGCTCGAAATATGTTACCTTAAGCTAGAAAGTGAGCAATTAGCACCTTAAAAACCAAACCCTAACAAGCAACTAGCCGCTATCTTCGACAATATACGAGTCCCCTAACTCGTCCTCCAATTCTTCACCTAAATAAACAATATAAACACAGTAAATAAGTATAAATACCGAAATTTGCCAAAATTCGTCTTAAAACAACTTCAAGAAAACTGAAATTAAAACATACTAGGTTGTAGATCTCGACGAGAGGATTCCGGAAATATAAATTATGTGAAAATCCGACAAGAAATGAGGAAGTTATGGTGATTTTAGCTTGAATTTTTGTTGAAAATGGTGTTTGGAATGTTAGAACATTGAAGAAGATGATGGAAGAAAAGAAAAATCAGAAAAAAGGGAAAGGGGGAGGGGGTGCCGCGGGATAGGAGAGGAAAGGAGGAAAGGGAGCGGGTTTTTAGTCGGGATTTTACGAGTCGATTTTGGCTCGTTTCGATAATAATTAGAACCGCTTGTCAAATGCAAATTCCGACAAGACCAAAGTTCTTAAACACGAGATTACAAGAAAATTGAATACTCATACGACCCATTTCCAAAATCGTTTACCCAATTTTGAAAAGAGTTGTCATTTTTCCCCGATATGCCTTTATTTCGAAATAAAAAGTTTTTACACGGTTTAAACTATTTTTAAACATTTCGAAACTATCAAAATAAATACTTTTCTTCAAAATATAATAAAATTATATTTCTTTGAATTATTTTTACTTTAAATACATGAATATCAAATTTTACTTGATTAATAAATTACTTCCGAAATATATTAACGATTAAAAATTACGGGCGTTACAATCACCCCTCCGTTTAAAAAGTTTCGTCCTCGAAACTTAGAAGGAGAAATTATAATATACAACATCTTAATAATATAATCATAAGAAAATATAGGTATCTTTTCAATGAAACGGTGATACTCTCGTTGATCAGACAATAACATCCACATTCATATCCAGATAAAAAAATATTTCTACACCAATAAATGAGAAAACCCATTATTGGGACGTCACCAACAACGAGATTTAACATTCAATAATGTTAAAACCATTAAAAATCATAAAAGCATTTTCAAAATTTTAGCTTAAAGTTCTATAATAAGAATAATATCTTTACTAATTATGATTAAACACGGCTTAGTAACTCGGAAAAAGAGTAAGAAAAGGAATACCTTACGAGAATAATTCAGGATATTTAGCTAACATAGAAGATTCAGTCTCCCAAGTCTCTTCTTCGACATTTCCACAACGCCAAAGAACTCGGACTAAAGGTACAACTTTGCTCCTAAGTTGCTTATTGGCTTTTTCAAGAATCCGAATTGGCCTTTCTTCAACCGCCAAGTTAGGCTCCAATTCAAGAATCTCTTCTTGGATGATATGGCTAGGGTCACTAATGTACTTTCTCAACTGAGAAACATGGAAGACATTGTGAACCTTGCTCAGATTTGGGGGCAATTCTAAACGGTAAGCAGCAGGACCAATCTTTTCAATCACCCGAAAAGGTCCAATATATTTAGGGCTCAGCTTCCCTTTAACGCCAAACCGTTTCACCCCTTTCATAGGCGACACTTTAAGGAATACTTGATCATCAACCTCAAAGGAAAGTGGTCGACGACAGACATCAGCATATGATTTTTGACGGTCCTGAGCGGCCTTCATCCGCTCCCGAATGATCTTAACTTGTTCAATGGACTCGGTCACCAAATCAGGTCCTAACATTGGAACATTTTGGGTTTGATCCCAACAGACAGGAGTACGGCATTTTCTACCATACAGAGCTTCATATGGTGCCATTTTAATGGAGGCTTGATAGCTGTTGTTGTAAGAGAATTCAACCAGAGATAAACATTTCTCCCAGGAAGTTTGGAAATCTAAGGCACAGGCACGAAGAAGATCCTCTAAAGTTTGAATTGTTCTCTCAGTTTGACCATCAGTGGCGGCGTGAAAAGCAGTGCTCATCAGTAGTTTACTACCCAAGGCTCTCTGTAATGCAGTCCAGAAACGAGAACAAAATCGAGGATCTCGATCTGAAACTATATCTTTAGGAACCCCATGATAGCGCACTACTTCATTCACATAGGCACCAGCTAGAACTTCTAAACTCCAGGTCTCTTTGATAGGAATAAACCGAGCACATTTAGTCAATCGGTCCACAACCACCCAAATAGCATTCTTCCCAGTGGAAGTCCTGGGTAAAGCCATCACAAAATCCATGGAAATAGACTCCCATTTCCAAAGAGGAACATCCAAGGGTTGAAGCAAACCCCCGGGCTTTTGATGCTCTATCTTTACTTTCTGTCAGGTGAGGCATTTACTGACATACTCCATAACTTCAATCTTCATCCTAGGCCACCAGAATTGCAATCTCAAATCTTTGTACATTTTGGTACCTCCCGGATGAATGGAGTAAGGAGAAAGGTGTGCTTCATCAAGAACTCTTTTTCTCAAATCAGCTGCACTCGGAACATAGATTTTACCATGATAACGAAGACACCCATCATCATCAATCTTACAATCCTTAGCTTGCCCAAGTTGAATTTTAGCTCGAATGGATTTGAAAGTAGGATCATCAGGAAGGCAAGCACGGATCTCACGGTAGAAGTCAGGTTCAGCTGACATGGCATCAAGATGATGAGAGCCCCTTTTTACAAGGCTTACTCCTAATTTTTGAAGTTCTAAAGCAAGTTCAGGAGGTAATTCCTGAAAAGAATTCAAAGAATGACAGGATTTTCTGCTAAGAGCATCAGCCACCACATTAGCTTTTCCTTCGTGATAAATTAGATCGGCATCATAGTCATTCACCAATTCTAACCATCTTCTTTGTCTCATGTTCAGCTCTTTTTGGGTAAAGAGATATTTCAGGCTCTTGTGGTCGGTGTAGATGTTGCAATGGACTCCAATGAGGTAGTGTCTCCAAATCTTTAAAGCATGCACCACCGCAGCTAATTCAAGATCATGAGTCGGGTAGTTAACTTCATGAACTCTAAGCTGTCGAGAGGCATACGCAATGACTTTCCCCTTTTGCATCAAGACACAACCTATACCATGCTTAGAAGCATCACAGTAAACATCAAAGTCCACTCCTTCTTCAGGTAAGGTCAACACCGGAGCGGTAGTCAACCACTTTTTCAATTCCTGGAAGGCATTTTCACACTCTTCAGACCACACAAATTTAGACTCTTTCTTCAGCAACTGAGTCATAGGCCTAGCAATTTTTGAAAAATCCTTCACAAATCGCCGATAGTAACCCGCCAAGCCAAGGAAACTACGGATTTCAGAAACATTGGTCGGACTTTTCCAATCAACAACGGCTTCAATTTTGGCAGGATCTACCATAACGCCCTCTTTTGAAATGACGTGCCCAAGGAAGGTCACTTTAGGTAACCAGAATTCACATTTGGAGAATTTAGCATACCATTTTTCACGGCGCAGAATCTCCAAAATAGCACGAAGGTGTTGGACATGTTCTTCTTCAGATTTAGAATAGATCAAGATGTCATCAATGAACACTACAACGCATTTGTCGAGGTGTTCTCTGAAAGTACGGTTCATCTGATCCATGAATACTGCTGGAGCATTGGTCAAACCGAATGGCATCACCGTAAACTCGAAATGACCATATCTCGTACTGAAGGCAGTTCTAGGAATGTCAGCTTCTCGGACTGGAATTTGATGATAGCCCGAACGAAGATCAATTTTAGAAAAAGTAGAAGCACCTCGGAGTTGGTCAAAAAGATCATCAATCCTAGGAAGAGGATATTTATTCTTAATAGTAACCCGGTTGAGTTCACGATAATCTATGCATAATCGCATAGATCCATCCTTCTTTCTTACAAAGAGAACAAGAGCACCCCAAGGTGAAGAGCTAGGTCGAATAAAACCTTTGACAATCAAATCATCCAGCTGAGTCTTCAACTCTTTCATTTCAGACGGTGCCAGCCTATAAGGAGCTTTAGCAATAGGGCCGGTACCAGGAATAAGATCAATAGCAAATTCAACTTCCCTTTCAGGAGGAATTCCCGGTAGCTCATCAGGAAAAACATCGGGAAATTCACATACCACAGGAATGTTCTCTTTAGGAGGCAGAGAGGAAGAATCAGAAGGAGTCACCATACACAAGAAGGCTTGATGACCCTTTTTCATCGCATTGATAAACTTCATAGCAGAAATTAACTTAATACCGGTTTGTCTTTTAACCATTTGATAAGACACACGGTGACCTGAAGGGCTTGTAAGAATTATTTTCTGGTCTCGACATTCAAATCGAGCATGATAAATATGTAACCAATCCATGCCCAAAATGGCATCAAATTCTTCAAGCGGAAATTGGAAAAGATTTGCTGGAAATATAGATCCCGCAATAGAAATAGGGACTTCAGGATAGATTTTAGAACAGGAAAAGACATCACCAGAGGGTAAGGATATAGATGTGCTTTCTTCATGTGATGATTCAAGTGACAACTTAGCGGAGAGTTTCATTGAAATAAAAGATAAAGAGGCACCCGTATCAAATAGTACCAAACAAGGAACATCAAAAATAGAAAATGTACCGGTAATGATATCAGGATGTGCCTCGGCCGCTCGGCTCATGACAAAAATCCGACCTTTCGGCCTCACTTTGGCCTCTTTGGGGCGGCGGGGAGTAGTAGGAGCCGTCACCTTCCTTTCCGGGCAAACATTGGCCTTGTGGCCCGGTTTGTTGCATGAAAAGCATATAATAGGATCAACAAAGCACTTACCAGGATGTGCTGGTTTCTTGCAGTTATAGCACACTCGGTCTTTAGTACCTTTATTATCATTAAAAGCTGAAGATTGACCGCCCCGGTTAGCTTGCACATTAGAAACAAATCTCCTCTTGTTTGAGTCAGAGGGAGAAGAGATAAACCTAGGTGAAGGAGTAAAGGGCCTAGAAGATGGATATAAAGGCCTCTTGCCAAGACTGGAACTAGTTGCACGAGCTTCATTTTCAATCTCTTTCAATGAATTCTCAGCCCATAAAGCATCATTGTAAATTGAAACAAAGCTGGTGGAATCCCGTCGGACCATACTTTTGATTTTTGGAGAGAGCTTTTCAAGATAAAAGAAGGCTTTTTCATTGTCATCCTTCACCAATCTAGTGGCATAATGAGACAACTCGTTGAATTTATCGGTGAAGGCCTGAACAGGAAGGCTTCCTTGCTTCAATTCCATAAATCCCTTCAACTGGGCCGCTTAAGTTTTTGCGGATAGAATCGGGCCTCCACTAATTCCTTGAAACGCACTCAAGTCAAATCCGGTTCGGTGAAACGGTAGGCCCGATCATGGACCACCACCGATCTGCTTCTCGAACTAGGAAGTGAGAGGCTAGCTTCACTTTATGTTCCTCCTTAACATCATACAACGTAAAGCTTTTCTCCAACTCCCGAAACCACCCTGTAAGAGCAGCTGGATCAATCTCTCCACCATAAGTGGGAGTGTTGATTCGGGTTAATTGGTTAGCCACCCAAGTATAGGTGCCTGGAGTACCCTCAGCAGGCGGGGGAAGAGGAGCTTGTTGATTCTGCTGATTTTGTTGATTTTGGAGAATTTGAGTAAGAACTAATAAAAGAGCATAATCAATTCTTCTTGGCGGAGCCATCTTACAAAAGAGAAAATTAATTAGTACCTATCAATTAGCAATCACAAACAGACTACCACATAAAATCCTAAATCTACCCATCCTACCCATCTCTCAAGTTCATTATTTAAAGGTCAAGTGATTTTTAAGTGGGGTGCACAAACGTGCGTCGGGAGCAACAAGCTCTGATACCAACTATGACACCCTTAAATAACGCGATAATTAAACACGTAAAATCTACAGAAAAACTGGTAGGATATGTTTGTAATTGGTTCAACTAGACAAAACCTGTAATTTTTAAAACTTTTCCTAAACCATTCACAAACATCTCCAAATTTAAGAGTGCCAATACCTGCAAAAGCTAATAAACTAATTTACATAACCACGCTAAAGACACGGGGATATAATGATACAAACCAACATAGAAAAGGGAGACATATGTCCCTTCAAAATATATACAAAACCAAAAGTTAAAAGGTTTACTATAAGAATAGCCAAACTAGGTCCAAGGTTCCTTATGCTCACTAGCTCGTCTCATGACCCCACCTAAATCTTCAACTGTCAATCGCATTTTATACAAACACGAAAGCCACAATTCGGTGGGGAGTAACTTCGAGTCCTCCCAGCCACGAAACGTCATATTTAATATAACATGTAATAAAACATGTAAACAACATGATAAACAATTTAATTATCAAGTATTCCAACCTATGACCCCTAATCGACCAAAATAAACTATCATGTGAAACATATAACAAATAGTAATCCAAACTTTATCAATTGTAACCGGCTTACATCTCACCTATTACAATTCATAAAATCACCATACAAGAAAGGGCAATATATCAAAGACAGGCATAAGTTCTTAGTACCGTCAATAGTCACTCTGTAACTCGAGTCTATACCACGAGGTAGGGAAGGTAATCGAACCGGTATCTTGGCTCAGCGGTTAATATTAATAAAACATGGCCAAGACACAACACAACCCTAGCCTAAAATCTGCGCAGACCTAGACATGCGGATACACACCACCGCACCCAAGACCCACAATTTTTCTAAAACAAAGTGAGTACCCTAAGGAGTCCACCAAAGGGTTGGCTAGTACTTAAGCTGACCACTTACTATCAAAATA
Source organism: Silene latifolia (assembly GCF_048544455.1). Lineage (NCBI taxonomy): Eukaryota > Viridiplantae > Streptophyta > Magnoliopsida > Caryophyllales > Caryophyllaceae > Silene > Silene latifolia. The sequence continues at coordinate 150,718,863 of NC_133536.1, read as the reverse complement.
AGTAACGAGGTCATGCCCCAACTTGGATATAAACCCACTAGTCAGGAACACAAAGGCTATTAAGCAGTGAACATATACTCGTCAGAGACTATAAAGACCTATCTATGACAAACACAACAACCTGCAAGAAAGTATTTAATACCAATACCATTTCTAGCAATATTAACAATATTAAAGGCTTCAGGGAATCTAGGGCCATTTCTACAATATAAGACACTATTAAATTCAACCAACTATACATGTGAACTTAAAAACTTGATAAATGGCCTAAAACAAGAAAAAGGCCGATTATCCAATTCATATAAAATTTCATCCAACCGAATTTTTACCCGCAACCTGACCCCTGCGACAGTGCGGGTTAAATTGCGGTGACCAATCACTCAATTAATCGACATCGAATCGATCAAAGGGACTAAGGCTCAGTTTTCGGCACAATCATCAAAACATTACAATTATCGCTATAAAATTCATTTTGAGCCTAATCATACAATTTCATTTCCTAACCTATACTAACATGTGCAACTACCAATATAAACATAGTTTTTACCTTTAACATAATTTTTACTACTAATATGATTTAATTCAAAAGTATACTCATATGTAACTTATACTAACTATAACATTAATGAACCCGAAATGACAAATATTGCATGAAAAACCGCGAAACAAGCAACGGGCTGACCCGGGCCAGCCGTGGGCCTGCTGCCGCCACCCCTACTCCTCCATTTTTCCGTTTTTGTTCATTTTAACATCGTCTGAACATTAATTAATCGTTCCCAATACTAACATGTTAACTTAAACTATCAAAAGACATGTATTAGACATGCATGCAACCCATTTTAACATGTGAAAATTAACTACTCAAACAAAAATCACAAAAACATACAAAAATCAAAGAATGTGACGATTATTCGTCGAGTAGCTCGAAATATGTTACCTTAAGCTAGAAAATGAGCAATTAGCACCTTAAAAACCAAACCCTAACAAGCAACTAGCCGCTATCTTCGACAATATACGAGTCCCCTAACTCGTCCTCCAATTCTTCACCTAAATAAACAATATAAACACAGTAAATAAGTATAAATACCGAAATTTGCCAAAATTCGTCTTAAAACAACTTCAAGAAAACTGAAATTAAAACATACTAGGTTGTAGATCTCGACGAGAGGATTCCGGAAATATAAATTATGTGAAAATCCGACAAGAAATGAGGAAGTTATGGTGATTTTAGCTTGAATTTTTGTTGAAAATGGTGTTTGGAATGTTAGAACATTGAAGAAGATGATGGAAGAAAAGAAAAATCAGAAAAAAGGGAAAGGGGGAGGGGGTGCCGCGGGATAGGAGAGGAAAGGAGGAAAGGGAGCGGGTTTTTAGTCGGGATTTTACGAGTCGGTTTTGGCTCGTTTCGATAATAATTAGAACCGCTTGTCAAATGCAAATTCCGACAAGACCAAAGTTCTTAAACACGAGATTACATGAAAATTGAATACTCATACGACCCATTTCCAAAATCGTTTACCCAATTTTCAAAAGAGTTGTCATTTTTCCCCGATATGCCCTTATTTCGAAATAAAAAGTTTTTACACGGTTTAAACTATTTTTAAACATTTCGAAACTATCAAAATAAATACTTTTCTTCAAAATATAATAAAATTATATTTCTTTGAATTATTTTTACTTTAAATACATGAATATCAAATTTTACTTGATTAATAAATTACTTCCGAAATATATTAACGGTCCGAAATTACGGGGCGTTACACGATCAAATAACTGCGCATGTGCTACACAAAACTGTAAGTAACACCATAATAAACAAAGAGCATATGAAAGTAATATAAAGTACCGTCTCAGCCTAACAAATTTCCGATGACAAATATGATGAAACTTTATAAGCTTATTTATCCAACTGGGAGGGGGTGGAGTATTGAAATATATAGCATAAGTCATACGAGGTAATTTACTTTTAGTCATAGCAATAATCAGTAAATCATATTTAATTACCTCAGGTCGGTCGCTCCTAACGTCGGAATCATTGATAAAAGAATGTATTACCTCTTCCGTGCTAAAAGCGTTCTCTAACTCAGCTACCTTATCATTCCCCTCCTCTGTAGGATCTATCCCATAAATCGCAGCCTCTAAAGAATCCAACTCGGCTTTGAAAATGGGGGATTAACCATAACCATTGTCTTCGTCCATATCGTCATCCAAAACGGACCAAAGTGACATAGCAATGCTCTCCGTAGCCATATCACCCGATCGAGAATGCACGGTGCTCGATCGAGGAGTTTCTTCATCAAAAGTTCTCGATCGAGGAGTACTTACCGTTCGATCGAATTGTTCTTCCTCAGCAATATTCGATCGAACACTCACATCTGGTCGATCGAGCAAATCCTCCTCCAAAGTGTTCGATCGAGTGGTGGAACCTGCTCGATCGAACTTCTTATGCTGAACCGTGGTGAATAATTCGAGAAAAGCTTCATCTTCATTAACACCTTCAATTTCCGAGTCATACATGTCTTCATCATCAATAGACAACTCAAGTCTTTCATGGGAAAGACTACTGTCGGTAAAAACAGCATATACCATCTCTGAGTCCCTAGAATCCGACTCGACAGCTAATTGAGCTAGTTGAGACTTAAGTAGCTTGAGGTGAGCTTCTCTAGATTTATCAGATTCTTGCACTAGAAGTGCAAGTGCCTTCACCAAGGACTTCAATTCAGCAATCCCTTCATTCTCTTCAACGGAAGGAAGGGTTTTTTGTTGCGGGGGCCAGATAAACGGAGACTTTTGATAGCCTCGTTGCTGAAGCGGATGTGGCGGCATATATGCAAAGGAATGAGTGACTTGCCTACACTGCCTAAACACATAGACTTCGTCATTCCCCGCTAGACAGATAACAACATTGTGCCCCGCAGCGCTACATCTCTCACAGTAAACCACCTGTTGCGCCATAGGATGGAACATAGGTGGAAGATCAAAGGTACTAAAGCCTTCCCAAAGATGATCTTTTACCTAGAACTGTCTAGGTAGGACCTGTAGGGCCTATCAAAACAACACTAGAGAAAAATATGAGAACTACCTCAAGGAATAAATTCCTTGAGGCTAAAGACAAACAAAAATAAACAAGCAAATAAAATAGTTGCCTCCCCGGCAACGGCACCAAAATTTGATACCGTCGTTTAGTACCAAAAATAAATACCTAAGTACAACTAACATAAGTCAGCGGTAAGTAGGGTCGATCTCCACAGGGAGGCGGTCACTATCTACTTGTCAATTCGGTTTGCCTAAGGTCACTAATTAGGGGTTTGAGTTGTTTAAACTAAACTAAAAGAGATTAAGGCAAGAGAAAAGGGTAAGAGGGATTAACAATAGAGAAAGGGAACTAGGATTGTCGAGTCATCAATGAAAGTCGATAATTGCAGCTAAGGTCACAGATCAGTCGCGTGTATAGTCTAAGGGGAAACGAATATCTCCTTCTGGTGTCAATTCACTGCAGGTCTCACCCCTTCCAACTTTCCGGTCTAGGTCAAGGCTTACCAAGGTTAGTTAGCTAAGTGCATCGATTCAAGTAGCTATTTACAGTTAAATGTAGTGATTAACAACAAAGACATGATAGCAACGAAAGTTCTGTAACCTGATTAGCAACTAACAATAAATCATCGAATCCCCTAAATCCTAACAGGAGATTTAGCTATGCATAAGTGAATTAGATCCGGAAAAGAGAGAGAAACAGTGTTCAACAGTAAAAAGAAAAGTAACGTATGATGTGAAGTATCAAGTGGTACCAAAACCTAATGTCGTCTTTCCTATTTATAGGAAAGACAATTATTAAAACCTAGAAAACGAAATAAAACTAAGACAGCCCGAGCCCATTAGCGAATCACTCGATCGAGCAATTTAGAACCACTCGATCGAACAGATTCATAGCAAAACATCTTTATCGAGTAGAAAACCTACTCGATCGAGGAACTCCAATTATGCGCAATTCGATCGAACAAGGATTTCACTCGATCAAAGTCTTTTGCTATCCCAAAACTACTCGATCGATCATAAAATCCTTCGATCAAGTGACTTTGACTCAACCAGCTACTTATTTCGTTGATTTCAGCATTGACTTGTTTATTTAGCTTCCGAAATGACTTTACCCGTCCCAAGACCGCAGCGTCTCCGCTCCAAATCCACTCATCCTCTAAATGCAAGAAAAACGGACGAAAAAAGGCTTGATTCTGCTACTTTCAGGTCCATTCCTGCAAATAAAGCAAAACAAACTAAAGTAGAATATTAGGGGCATTTCGTAGAATAAAACTTTGAGGATAGCATAGAAATACGTGCATAAGAGACTTAAAAAGACTATATAAAATGCACGTATCAACTCAAACCGACCCAAAGTAACTACTAAATGTACTAAAACCAACATAAAACATACAAAAACCTTATGCAACCATCTCCTACCCCCTTAAAAGAAACATGGTTATGTTCTCGTAAACACACATACCTGATCAAAAAGAGACGGATACCATTCCCCCATAGCCTCCTCCGCCTCCCAAGTAGCCTCCTCAACCTCAAGGTTAGACCAAAGAACCTTAAGCAACACCGTTTCCCCATGTCTAGTTTTCCGAACCTTGCGATCAAGAATCTGTTTTGGTACCTCAAGATATGACAAGGACTCATCCAACCTGATGTTCTCTACATCTAACACATGTGAAGGGTCACTCACATATTTCCGCAACTGAGACACATGAAACACATTAGGCACTCTATCCAAAGCTGCTGGCAACGCTAACCGGTAAGCAACCTCACCCACACGATCTAAGATCTCATATGGTCTGATAAACTTCTGGCTCAGCTTCCTTTTCTTACCAAATCTCATGACCCCACGCATATGAGACACTTTCAAAAGAACCTTGTCCCCAACCTGAAACTCTATGTCACGACGATGTAATCTGCATAACTCTTTTGTCGATCCTGGGCCGCTTTCATCTTTTGTCTGATCAACTTAACATGTTCTACCATCTCCTGTACCATCTGTAGTCCTAAAACCACTGCCTCAGCTCTATCATCCCAGCAAAACAGACTCCTACACCTCCTCCCATACAAAGCCTCAAATGGTGCCATACCAATACTCGTGTGATAGCTGTTGTTATAAGAAAACTCAATCAGATCCAATCTCTCCTCCCAGCTACCACCAAACTCCATAACACAAGCTCGCAACATATCCTCTAAAGTCTTGATGGCCTCTCTGTCTGGCCATCTGTCGCAGGATGAAATGCAGTACTCATTTTCAAGGTAGTTCCCATCAACTCCTGCAACTCTTTACAAAACCGTGGTATGAACCTCACATCTCTATCTGACACTATATCCTTAGGCACCCCATGAAAACGAACCATGCTTCCTATATGCCAAAGCTAACTGTATCATGGTCCAAGTATCTTTCATCGGCACACAGTGAGCTGACTTGGTCAAACGATCAACTATAACCCATATCATGTTGTTAGCTTGTTGACTCCTCGACAAACCCACTATAAAATCCATAGAGATATACTCCCAGTTCCACTCAGGTACCTCAAGAGACTGAATCTTACCTTGTGGTCGTCGCTGCTCTCCCTTAACCCTCTGACAAGTTAAACAACGAGCCACAAACTCAGCTGTTTCCTTCTTCATCCCAGGCCACCAGAAAGTCTTCTTTAAATCTTTATATAACTTGTCACCGCCTGGATGTACCGAATATGGTGTGCAATGAGCCTCTGTCATGATCATCTTCCTCAATTCCTCATCATTAGGAACACACCATCTGCCATCAAATCTCACACTACCATCTGTATGAATAGAGAATCTAGATACTGTCCCTTTCTCTACTCCATCTCTCCACTCCTCGATCTTAGGATCCAAAGCCTGTTTCCTGCGAATATCATCATAAAGATCTGGCTCTACTGTCAAGTCCCCTCTAGCATCCCCTTCCTGTATCATATGTATCCCCATCTTCCCCACCTCATCTCTCAACCTCATCAAAGACATAGCTGAGCAAAGAGTATGCATACTCTTCCTGCTCAACGCATCTGCAACCACATTAGCCTTCCCTTCATGGTATATAATATCCATGTCATAATCCCCAATCAGCTCCATCCACCTCCTCTGTCTCATGTTCAACTCCTTTTGAGTGAAGATGTACTTGAGACTCTTGTGATCTGAAAACACCTTAATGGTCGCCCCATAAAGATAGTGCCTCCAAATCTTGAAAGCAAACACAACTGCACCCAACTCCAGATCATGTGTCGGATAGTTCTCCTTATAAGGCTTCAATTGCCTAGAAGCATAGGCAATTTCTTTCCCATTCTGCATCAACACACATCCCAAACCAGTCTTTGAAGCATCTGTGTACACTTCAAAGTTCTCACACCCTTCAGGTAATGCTAAGTTTGGAGCTGTGGTCAAACGCTCCTTTAATGTTTGGAACGCCGTCTCACAACTTTCATCCCAACGAAACCTGTTCTCTTTCCTCATCAAAGCTGTCATAGGTCTGGCTATCTTGGAAAAATCTTTCACAAACCGACGATGGTACCCTGCCAAACCCAAGAAACTCTTGATCTCTGCCACATTCTTCGGTGCTTCCCATCAAGTAACTGCCTCTATCTTTGCAGGATCCACAGCAACACCCTTCTTCGAAATCACATGCCCCAGAAAAGCAACCTCCTCTAACCGGAACTCACACTTAGCCAACTTTGCATACAGCTGATTGTCTCGCAAAGTCTACTACACCAACCTCAAGTGCTCCTCATGCTCCTCCTTAGTCTTAGAGTAGACTAAGATATCATCGATAAAGACCACCACAAACCGATCCAAAAACTGACTGAAGACCCGGTTCATCAAATCTATAAACACTGCAGGTGCATTAGACAATCCGAACGGCATCACAACATACTCATAGTGACCATACCTCGATGTAAAAGCTGTCTTCGGTATCTCCTCCTCCCGAATCTTCACCTGATGATAACCCGACCTCAAATCAATCTTAGAAAAGAATGTTGCTCTATTCAACTGGTCAAACAAATCATCTATCCTTGGCAAAGGATACATGTTCTTCACGGTAACCATGTTCATCTCTCTGTAGTCAATACACAACCTCAAACTCCCATCTTTCTTTTTTCACAAACAAGACTGGTGCTCCCCACGGGGATACACTAGGTCTAATGTATCCCCTCTCAATCAAATCATCTAGCTGTTTCTTCAGCTCCTCCAACTCCTTAGGACCCATGCGGTACGGGGCCTTAGAGATTGGTCCCGTCCCTGATTTCAGCTCCACACTGAAATCTATCTCCCTCTTTGGTGGTAAACCCGGTATCTCATCTGGGAAAACATCTGGAAACTCTCCCACCCCTGGTATCTTCTCAACTGTCGGATTCACCATACTTTGGTCTTTCACATGGCATAAGTTCAATGGACAGCTCTTCCTCAGATAAGACTTCAAGGTCACTGCTGCAATCAACTTAACTTTGGGTTTGACAACACACCCACGATAAGACACACTAACTCCGTTAGGACCTCTCAAAGAGACTCTCTTTTGATGACAGTCTATTCTAGCCTTGTACTTACCCAACCAGTCCATACCAACTATCATTTCAAAACCATTCAAAGGAAACTCTAACAAGTCCACTGGTAGGTCAACCTGCCCAACTATCATAGACACACCCGTATACAACCGCCCACAAGATACAGACTCACCCGACGGTATAAAAACTTCCTCTTTTACAGATTCATACTCTCTCAAACCCAAAAGCTTAGCATTACTCAATGATACAAACCACTATGACGCCCCCGAATCAAACAAATCAAAGGTAAAGACTCCATTAATAAGAAAGGTACCCGTGATAACGTGAGCATTATCCTCAGCTGCTTTCTTCTCCATCATGAACAGCTTACCACTGGTCTTTTGTCCACCTCCCTGGACAGTACTAGCAGAAGTAGACGGCTTAGCAGCCGACCTCTGGTTGTTGTTCGTTGTCGGTCTCTGATATGAATTGCCGCCATTGCGGTTAGCCCAACCATTATTGTTACTCTGACCACCCTGATTATTCCGCGACCCAGCCGGCCTGTTGATAGCATAGCTCTGAGATGGACCCTGAGAGAAACTCCCCTGTGACTGCCTCTAAAATCCCCTGACCACAACACTGGTACACTCATGTCTCTTGTGGCCCACACCGCCACAGTTAAAGCAAGACAAACCCCAGATGCTACCACCACCACCACAGCCACGCCCGTAAGAAGCTCTACCACTAAACCCCGACCCCGAGGAGTAAGCTCTCACCTGGTTATGGCCGCCCCTCTTGTAACTAGACTGACCACCACCCTCACTCTCAGCCTTTCTCTTCTCAGAAGCTCTCTCTCTGTTCTCCTTAGCCATCTCAACTAACCTTTCAGCTCTCACGACACGCTCATACACCTCCTTAACATCTGTAAGAACTCCTACCAGTAGCTTCTCCATAATCTTGGGTGTCAACCCCTTCTCAAACTTCAATGCCAAGTTCTCTTGGCTCAGCCCCATATCCTCTGCATTCCTAGACTTCTCGTTGAACTTATGATAATACTCAGCCACTGTCATATCAGAAGTCATCTTGAAGTCATCAAACTCCTCTCTCAGCTTACTACGCACATGTTCCGGCATAAACTCGCATCTCATAGCCCTCTTAAACTCACCCCAAGGTATAGCAGTCAACCCCTGTTTCACATAGAAGTCCAAGGCACTCTCCCTAACCTTGTCCCACCACTCACTAGCCGCACCCCTCAAGTAGAACGCAACTTGTTCCACTCTAAAATCCTCCGGACAATGAACCACATTGAGTATGTTTTCCATCTCCCTATGCCAATTATCCAGCAGAATTGGCGCACCAGTGCCCATGTACTCCTTTGGGTTAAACCTTGCTATGTTTATACTCATCTTGGCGAAATCCACACCCGCCTCTTTGTCCTTTCCAAACTTCTTAAGAGCCTCAGTGAGAGCATCTTGGTGCTCCAAAACCTTAACTATCTCATCTATGCTCATGTTCTCAGCCCTGGCATACAACGCGTTTCTCTTTGGCGGCATCTTGAAACTATATAAGAAAAGGTAAACATAAACACACATACTATACTCAAACACAAAAATGACCTGTGTAGGACCTACTCGATCGAGTACCACATCCCACTCGATCGAGTTGCCCACTTACTCGATCGAGTGCCGCGACTTTAGAACCTTACCAGAAAGCATCCAAAAACATACTCAATCGATCCTCAAACTTACTCGATCGAGCTGAACCTACTCGACCGAGTCCCCAAAAACAGACTACTGCCCAGAAACGAAAAACAACCCACTCGATCGAGTCACTCACCTACTAGATCGAGTGCCCCCCACTCGATCGAGTCATACTGACTCGTATACTACCCGCATGCGTATCTCATCACTTCCAACCAACTATGTTTATATGCAAAACGACAAACGACAAACATACATGCTTTATATATATATATATATATATATATATATATATATATATATATATATATATATATATATATATATATATATATATATATATATATATATATATATATATATATTGCTTGGGCTAAAAATCACGTAATAAGAAAGGCCCACTTAATAAGTAGTGGACCATAAGAGAAGGGATAGGAGAAGGGGAGCCCACGGTTGAGGTAAGCACCAGAAAGGGGGAATGGGCCAGAACGCGCGTGAAAAGAAGGCAGAAGCCCATTGAAGGAAGCGTCTAAGTTTAGGAAAGAGAAGTCAGGGAGATTAGGGAGAATTGAGGTGGACGGCCAAAACATTGAAAGAGTTATTATGGAAGTTATATTCCCTTACCATAATCAAGGTAGGATACATCTAATGTTCTTACCCAATAAATAGCCAAGGAAGCAATCAGAGAAGGGGATATATTTATTCAAGATCACACATACACAATACTACGTGCTAGCAAGATTTACATTCCGTTTCAATTGTAATCATCCTCCTATTCAAAGCTAGTGCAATATTTGGCAGGGTACCGTCCTTCCCGCGGTTGTTCCCACAGTGGGTTTTCCGCGTCACCAAATCTTACGTGTTAATTTACATTACGAGCATTATTTCCTTATTTAAGTATCATCATACAAACGATTAATCGAATAGCCAACGAGTAAGACCACATTGACCTCAAACAACCAATTTGGTAAAAATCACCTAAACAGTTTGGCGCCCACCGTGGGGGCATTATGGTCGTCAATCGTTGATAATCTAAGTACGCAATGGATAAGCAAGCATCGGAAGCCATGTCAGGGAGCAGACAACCGTCGCCACCGCCGACCTCTACTCAAAATTCAGCATCGACAGTGGCAACGCAGGCTCCCGGACATACCTCGAGAACCACACCAATGGCAAAAACCTCTTTGCCTCCTAAAACTCCTGCTGTCACAACCCAAGCTAGATCAGATAAGGGAGTAGTAAATCTTGCTCGCTGGCGTAGAGAACCTTCAGAAGGCTATGAAAAACATGAGAGAAGACTAGAAGAAAGCTGAAGCTGAAGCAAGGAAGAGAGTCAGAGAGCTATGGGCACAGATAGATATCCTAAAACAGCAGTTTGTCACCCCAGCAAGCAGGGCAGGTGAAGGAAGATCTCCGCTAGTAGATCTAACACAGGGGGCATCAGGAAGCAGGAATTCACTTCGGCAGATACCAGCTGAACTGGTAACAAGGTTGGATCTAGCTACAGTACCATCAGATGGAAAAATAACCCCACAAGGACTGGGATACCTCACACCGGATAACTGGCCGTCAGCCAGCCGTGTGGAAGCACGAACATGTGGCACCCCTGTCAGCAATTCCGCAACAATTGACCAGACACCTGGAGCAGAATCCGAGTGGAACCAGAAAGTAAACTGGCAGTAGGGAACAATCGTTACTTCAACCCCCCTCGCTGCTGGGACACATCAGAACCTTCAAGAGTTTGGATCAGGAGGCGGCATATTAAATCAGAAAGCAGCTGACAGGCAAACCCCTGATTCAGGTAGCATAACAAATCAACAGTACTTAAGAGTTAAGAGAGATGCTAAGCAGAGTTCCAGGACTGCCTCCCCCACTGGAGAAAGCAGCACCTGACAGTTATGCCGACTCGCCATTCGTGGACGCCATATCCATCACAGCTATGCCAAAGGGATTCACGAGTCCAAATATGCCTCTCTTTGATGGCACAACAGATCCCTTTGACCATATAAGCCAGTACAAATAGAAGATGATGACGGTGATAGCTGTAGGGCAAGTCAAGGAAGCTTGCATGTGTAAAGGATTTGGATCCACCTTAACGGGGCCGGTACTTCTATGGTTTGTAAGTCTGCCCAACAGGTCGATATCCACATTTGCTGAATTGGTAAACGCGTTCACCCAACAGTTTGCAAGCAGCAAGAAGCCACAAAAGCATGCAAGGGACCTATACAGAATCGTCCAGGGGGCAGGAGAAACCATCGGAGAATACAACACCTTATTCAACAATGAGAAGGTGACAGTACGGGAATGTGATGTTTCGACAGCAGTAGAAGCCTTCAGGAGGGGCCTCCACCATGATTCTGACCTGTATAAGAAGCTAACTATGCATCCTTGCCATAGCTTCAAAGTAGTGCAAGAAAAGGCTGCTGCCGCAATCAGACTAGAGGAAGACATACTAGCCAGAGCTAGCCTACCTAGTACACCAAGCGTTTCCAGTACCTCAGCCGTAGAGAAGTCAGGAAGAAAGCAACCTACCAGTAAGAGGGATGAAAGATATAGGCCATATGGAAGGGGAGTCAACAGAATCGAAGAAAATCAGCAACTCCCTACTCTGGCAGAGTATGGATTCACTACAGGCACCGGAGGAATCTTGAAGGCAATGAGGGAGATGGGAGACAGGGTAAGGTGGCCTAAGCCGCCAGTAGAAGAACAAGCATGGCGAAAAGATAGCAAAAAGAAGTGTGAGTTCCATTGTGATATTGGGCATAACACTGAAGACTGTTACACACTACGAAGAGAGATCAAGCGCCTGTAAGAACAAGGTGAACTGAGCCACCTATTACCACGTGGGGGCAAGCAGCAGGATAAGGTAGGCTCCGTGAAACCTGCAAATCCACCCACATGCACCAAGATCATAAACGTGATAACAGGCGGCTTAGAAATAAGTGGGCTAACGTACTCGGTAGCTAAGAGGCATGCCACCGGTACTAAAGGAGATAGACCAACAAATTCTTGCAGAATTTCTCACAGTGATTTACCAGCTGTCACCTTTGATGAAGGAGACACATATAACGAACGGGAACATCATGATGCACTCATAATCACCCTGTCAATGGCTAACTGCACAATTAGAAAGATCTTGGTAGATACAGGCAGCTTGGTGAATCTGATCATGCTGAAAACTATAGAAAATATGGGATTCAGCGAGAAGGACTTGCAGAAGAAAACCATCCCGTTGGTAGGCTTCAGCGGGGAGATATCCAACTCACTAGGCGAGATAGACATCCCAACCTATGTAGGAGGGGTCAACAAGCAAATCAGGTATCTGGTCATAGACGGACCCTCCACCTACAACGTCATTCTGGGAAGACCCTGGCTGCACCAAATGAAAGCAGTCCCCTCAACATATCATCAGTGCATAAAATTCCCCACTCCATGGAGGGTAGAAACAATATGAGGGGATCAGAAGGAAGCTAGAGGCGGCTACAAGAAAGCACTAAAGTGCACCACCAGTCCTCCAGCATAGCAATTACAGAAGCAGCCTGTCCAGGACGAATACATTGAGCCCCCAGCCGAGGAGCTAGATCAAATTAACCTGGACAAGCTGCACCCTGAGAGAACTGTGCTAATTGGAGCTGGATGCACAGGAAGCTTGAGACAACAACTAATCAAATTTCTGCAAGATAACATGGACTGCTTCGCATGGTCACATGCCGACATGATAGGAATAGATCCGTCCATCATAATGCATAAGCTCAGTGTTGACCCAAAGTGTAAACCCATCCAGCAGAGAAGAAGGAAGTTCGCAGCAGAAAGAAATAAGGTAATTAATCAAGAGGTAGATAGCCTTCTAGCAGCAAAGAAGATAAGAGAGGTAAAATATCCAGAGTAGTTGTCCAACGTGGTGGTGGTACCTAAGAAGAATGGAAAGTGGAGAGTATGTGTGGACTTTACCGACCTCAACAAAGCATGCCCTAAAGATCCTTTCCCACTACCTCACATCGATGCAATGGTGGATGCGACAGCTGGACATGAGATGCTGACATTCCTGGACGCATGGAGTGGATACAATCAAATTAAGATGGATCCTGCAGATAAAAAAAAGACGACATTCATGTCTGAAAGAGGAACATGTTGTTACAACGTCATGCCATTCGGCCTAAAGAATGCAGGTTCCACATATCAAAGGCTGGTTAACCGCATGTTTAAAGAGCAGATAGGAAGAACTATGGAGGTATATATCGATGATATGGTGGTAAAATCAGAGAAAGCTAAAGATTATATGCAACATTTGGCAGAAACATTCAGCACCCCGAGGGAATACAAAATGAAGCTAAATCCATCTAAGTGCACCTTCGGGGTATCCTCTGGCAAATTCTTAGGTTACATTGTAACTCAAAGAGGGATAGAAGCCAGCATAGAGCAGATTAAGGCTGTCTTGCAATTGGAGTCACCTGAAAAGCCTAAGGACGTTCAAAGTCTACCTGGCAAGGTAGCAGCCCTGAGCAGGTTCATCTCAAGATCCTTAGATAAGTGCAGGTTGTTCTACGACATACTGAGGAAAAGCCAAAAGTTCGAGTGGATCGCAGAACACGAGCACGCATTCAGAGAGCTGAAACACTACCTCAGTAGCCCACCACTGCTGTCAAAACCGGAACCAGGAGAACCACTGTTCCTCTAACTGGCCATCACAGAGGTGGCAGTGAGCGCTGTTCTAGTCAGAGAGCAGGAGAAAGAACAGAGGCCAGTATACTATGTAAGCAAGTCTCTGCTGTCTGCAGAGACCAGGTACACATCTCTCGAAAAACTAGTACTAGCTCTGGTAGTAGCATCTTATAAGCTGCGCCCCTATTTTGAGTCCCACACCATACACGTTGTGACCAACTACCCACTGAAGTCTATCATGACGAAACCTGAACTGTCAGGCAGAATGTCGAAGTGGTCTGTACACCTTAGTGGATATGATATCCAGTATGACCCCAGAACAACAATCAAATCGCAAGCATTAGCAGACTTTGTCTCGGACTTCAGCCCAGCCATCCAAAATCTGGCGGATGAGGAAATCCTCACCCTAGAGGAGAACAGGGAGGCAAAGGTCTGGCAGATGCATATCGACGGAGCTTCCAACCAAAGGGGGGCAGGTGTAGGGTTGATTCTGCGGTCACCACTGGGAGATCTGATAGCATAAGCAGTAAGATATGAATTCAAGGCAACCAACAATGAAACAGAGTACGAAGCCTTGATATTAGGAATGAAGCTAGCTCTGGAATTAGGAGTCAGGCACCTACACATGTACAATGACTCTCTACTAATAGTCAACCACGTGAATGATGAGTTTATAGTCAGAGATTCAATGATGATTGCATACTTAAAAGTAGCGAAGGAGTTAAAACAGAAATTCGAAACTTGCAAGCTCAAGCAGATCCCAAGATATCAGAATGTGGAAGCAGATGCCTTAGCCACTCTGGGGGCAATGTTCAAGCCAACAGAACTATCCAGCATCCCTATCGCACATATGATAGAACCTTCTATCCAGAAGACAGACGAAATAGATAAAGGAGAACTGGAGGATCAGCAGGATAAATTGGGAGTTCAGACAGCTACGGAGGCCGGGGAAGGTTCTCAGACGGCAAACCAGCCACCTGACCAACCCGCTATACAGGCAGGCGACTGGGATTGGGGGAAACCCTACCTAGACTCTCTGCGTCATAATAAGCTGCCAGATGACAAGAAAGAAGTGAGGGCTTTCAGAGTAAAGGCCTCCAGGTTTATACTTATTGATGATACACTATTCCGGAAGTCACTGGCAGGTCCCTACTTACGATGGTTGAACAAGGAGGAGGCGCAGACTGTGTTACATGCTCTCCACAATGGTGAATGTGGAAACCATGCAGGGGGCAGGAGTCTGTCAAATAAAGCTCTCAGACAAGGATACTTTTGGCCCACAATGAGGGCAGATGCAGCAGAATACGCACGTAAGTGTGACGCCTGCCAGCGTTCAGCACCAATAATCCATCATGCAGCTGAGCCCTTGCACCCTATCATTTCTCCCTGGCCGTTCATGACATGGGGCATGGCCATAGTAGGCCGCTTACCGAGAGTCACAGGGAACAGAATATGGATGCTAGCAATGACATATTACTTCTCTAAGTGGATAGAGGCGGAAGCATTCACAGAAGTAAAGGACAAACAAGTCATCTCTTTTATAAAATGCAATATCATCTGCAGGTTTGGTATCCCATCAGAGATCATATGTGATAATGGCTCACAGTTCATCTCCAACGATGCTAAAGGGTACTGTGCCAGATGGAACATCACCTTGAAAAAATCAGCACCTAGGACTCCAAAGTCTATCGAGCAAGCTGAGTCCAGCAACAAAATTATCATGGACAATCTGAGAAGGAGGTTACAAGAGTTAGGAGGAAAGTGGGCAGATGAATTGCCACTTGTGTTACGGTCAGATAGAAACGACGCCAAAGATAGCAACAGGCCAAACACCCTTCAGCCTGGTGTTTGGTGTGGAAGCAGTCATTCTATCAGAAGTTATGGTTCCCACTCACAGGTATGGATGTATGACAGGGGAACTGAACAATGCAGAGATGGTCAGAAGCTTGGACACAGTAGATGAGCTACGAGCAAGTGCCAAAATACGTCTGGCTGCCTACAAACAGTCAGTGGCCAAAAGTTACAACCAGAATGTGAAAGTCATGCTCCTGGAGGTAGGGGACCTGGTTCTCCGTGAAGTGTTTCATAACACTAAAAACTGAAAGGCAGGTAAATTCGCCTACAAATGGGAAGGACCATACCAGGTAGAAGGAGTTGTTGGCCATTGTGCATACAGACTGATGACTATGGACGGTCAAATCATACAACGCCCATGGAACATACTTCACCTGAAGAGATATTACTTTTAATAATAAGTAGATTTTAGCTTACGGAGTAATGTACCATGAAAAGCCAAATTATTTTAAGCAGAGAAATAAAAATCCGGTAGTAGGCATACTACCAATTCCATATCCTTTTCTGATATCTTTGTTTTCTTTCAACTTTCAAACTACTATTGGATGGTGTTGTCTGACAGCGTCCTGGGACCACAATTGCTCTGGTACCCCATGAGATGGCGTCAGGTACTTCATATCATTATGATAGACTTTTCTGTTTTCAGGCTTCTCTAAGTACATCACTTTGAATCCTAATGTCTATGGTACGTTGAAAGTGTATCTAGCAGGACTGTCAACTGCCAACGCGGGGTGACAAGGCACATGGCACTCCAACATGCCTAACCTACTTTCTCCACTAGGAGCACCCTCACCACGCGGATTGTGGAACATATGAAAGAGAGCCTGGTTGACAGCTAATCACGCTTACCCAGCTACCCCTGATACCACCCCCTGGACGTAGCTCGCACTAATCGCAATTAATCAGGGCCCCAGCATGCATGCACACAAATATAGAACGTAGGGATCTCTGAGCTACCAGAATCCTGAAGCGTCCCATTGGTCCTAGAACGACGATAAACTTGCCTAATTTACGCCCCTGTTGGCTTTAAACGTGATGAACACACCTTGTGTCATGAACAAGGTTAAGTAGTCCAAAAACTGCGTCATACCCCTAAATCAGTCATCAGACTGACACGGCAGCTAGCTGAGTCTAGTTCAGCCTCTTTAGGCTAACTCGACTGGTCTAAATTAGCCTCTAACGGTGACACAGCCACCCCTCCTTACAATGCGTCACATGTCTAAATCAGTCAACAGACTAACACGACAGCTAGCTGAGTCTGAGTCAGCCTCCTCAGGATGACATTACTCGCCTAAATTAGCTAACAGGCTGACACGACAACCTCCTAAACTAAGAAAAACGAAATCTAGCACACAAGATGTAATTAAAACTTGCCTAACTATGGCAAGAGGCATTCCAAAACGTGGCCAAAAGAACGGCCCCAGAGTTTAAATGCCACCATGACGAGCTACCAGAAAAAGTTTAAAATATTACAAGTCTGCCACCACAGGGCCAGACTACCAAAAGTTCATTGATAAAAAAAAGTATCTTAATTATTGGTCACATTAATGACCTCCACATCTGGCATCTCCTCTGCCTGCTGACCATCTGTTTCAGGTACCAGACCAGCTTGCACACCCTCAGTTGCCATAGCTTCCTGAGCTCCGTCAGCAGCATCCTGGGGCAACCCAGCATCTCCAGCAGCAGCCTGCTCAGCCAGCGCGGGAGAATTCACCTCTCCAACCTCAGCCATCAGCGCACTCAGATCAGGTTGAGCAGGGTAGAGCATCTCTTGCTGCCTCTCCTCCTCTTCTATGGCTTGCTGAGTTGGAGCCTCCTCAAGGGCACCACGCATCCCGCTGATCTTTCCCTGCCAGGTGGCATAAGCAATAATATTTGTGGCCAGGGTTATCAACTCACTGATCCTCTCCTCAGAACGCTTCATGGAGTCAGAGAACGTGGTGCAAACCTCTTGAGTACGAGCCAACTGATCAGCTCCCTCCTTCAGCTTCCTCTTTGCGCCAGCCAGATCCGCTTTTAGCTCAGCTACCTTCCCCCTCAAATCACCACGCTGCTTCTCTAAATCAGCATTAGACGCAGTCAGCTCCCTGTTTTTGGCGCTAGTGGCTCGGCTGGTGGTTTGCACTATGTTAATCATCTTCCTGTTATAAAGAGCAGACTGGAGGGTCTGGGGCAAGAAAAATTAAAAGTTAGCAAGGAATTAAAGGTAAAAATTTAGAACAGGTGGAAGACGAAGATCACTCACCATGAAAGCGTTGTGCACATCATTCTCAGCCATTTCCTCTGGAGAAAATTCTGAGAAGGCCTCTTTTAGAGGAGGAAAAAGCAGCTGGTCGATTTATGGCCAGTATGGCACCTTATCAACGTTTCCAAAACCCTCTGGGAAGTGAGCAATGATGCCTCCGCTAGCTGAAGTATGAGGACTGGTAAGAGGAGTAGGGGGATGACGAGACATCGGGTCGACCTCCAAGGGTTCAGGCCTAGCAGAGCTGGAGTGAGTAGGAGGAGTTTGAAAAGAGGCATCAGGAGCACTCCTCTTGGAGGCAGATGCCACATCAGGGCTGGCAGCGGATCTCTTTCTTTTTGCGCTCTGGAGGATAGCTTCCAAAGGGTCAACTTTTGAACCTGCAAGCAAACATCATTTCAGGCGTCAGGAAAATTGAGCTGTCAGTAAGGTTGCATGCAAACTGAAACGACTATAGAAAGCTTACCGGAAGACATGTTGTGAGACGATTGAAGGGGGTTGGAGGAAGAAGCAGGAGAAAATCCGGGAAGCAGGTCAGGAAACTTCCTCTCTAACTGAGGAATGCAGAATAACTAGTTGCGGGCAGGGATCTGGGCACCAATACGGGTCAGGTAGCAGGGACCTGCAAGAGGACAATGAAGTAAGCTAGTAAGCAGCAAGATAAACAAATCAGATGACAGTGAGGCTACTTACTCGAAGTTATGACCCATTGCTCGAAGATGTAATTGGCAGGCGGCTGGATAGAAGCCTTTCTCACAAAGAAGAAGTCCTCGAACCATTTCTCATCCCGAGATTTTGACACAAGCCTAAAAGGAGCCTCTCCAGAGCTCCGGAACGAGAATTGGCCCCTACCCAGGGACCTGATATCATACATATGGGCCAAGTCGCCCAGAGAGATGGGGTTGCCAGTGTTTTGACAAGCGGGCAAGGAATAGAGAAGAACCTTCTAGACAGTGGCAGAAACTTGTGCCATGGTAAAATTATTTGTAAAAATGAAGTCTTGAACGAGTTTAGGAAAAGGGAAGCGAAGACCATATCTAAATGGATATAAATAAAAGCAAACCCACCCTGGACGGATGGCATCAACTTTTTGGCCGGGCTCAGGAATGGCGACATCCACCCCATCACCAAGACCAAGTAAATCCTTGATCAAAGGGATGTCAGCATGGGTCAGGGCAGAGTCACAGTCATGGGGGTGAGTGAAGAGTCCCCGGGAAGGAAAGACCGGGTCAGGGTTGCGATCAGAGGGTGTGGAAGTCGATGATGAGTGTTAGGTTTTTCCCATGGTGGAGAAAGAGAAAATGGGAATTAAGAAGGAAAAGGAAGGGAAAATAGCTGGAGACGACGGGGATGGAATAGTGAAGCCGGCAGGAAAAGAGGGAAGAAAGGTTAGGGATTTGAGAGGAGAGAGAGAGAGTTTTTGTGAAATGATTTTTGTGGTTAATGAAGTAAAGAAAGAAGGTTGGGGTTATAAAGGAAGAGAGAGGGAGTAGGGTGCGAGAAATTAGGAGTTGGGCGGCAGTGATGATGAGCTTGCATGAAAAGAAGCAAAAATGACGGCTTAAGGTTTTTAATAATCAGCTACGTAAATTCCTTGTTCGACACCTCGAAGCGTACTTCACAAGAAATTTGGGGCAAACTGTTTGGGCTAAAAATCACGTAATAAGAAAGGCCCACTTAATAAGTAGTGGACCATAAGAGAAGGGATAGGAGAATGGGAGCCCACGGTTGAGGTAAGCACCAGGAAGGGGGAATGGGCCAGAACGCGCGTGAAAAGAAGGCCAAAGCCCATTGAAGGAAGCGTCTGAGTTTAAGAAAGAGAAGTCAGGGAGATCTAAGGGAGATTAGGGAGAATTGAGGGAGACGGCCCAAACATGGAAAGAGTTATTATGGAAGTTATATTCCCTTACCATAATCAAGGTAGGATACATCTAGGGTTCTTACCCTATAAATAGCCAAGGAAGCAATCAGAGAAGGGGATATATTTATTCAAGATCACACATACACAATACTACATGCTAGCAAGATTTACATTCCGTCTCAATTGTAATCATCCTCTTATTCAAAGCTAGTGCAATATTTGGCAGGGTACCGTCCCTCCCGCGGTTGTTCCCACATTGGGTTTTCAGCGTCACCAAATCTTACGTGTCAATTTACATTACGAGCATTATTTCCTTATTTAAGTATCATCATACAAAAGATTAATCGAATAACTAACGAGTAAGACCACATTGACCTCAAACAACCAATTTGGTAAAAATCACCTAAACACACACACACACACACACACACACACACACACACACACACACACACACACACACACACACACACACACACACACACACACACACACACACAGATATATATATACATATATATATATATATATATATATATATATATATATATATCACAAACAACATCTTACTCCACATGTTTCTAACAATGCCACGTTATAAATCATTCATCATACAATCTCGCTACTCAATCAACAACATATGTACTCATATCATCATCATGTTTCACCACACATCTCCTATCCTCCACATGCATTCATCCACCAATTCACATTCTATATAAACATGCAACATACTTAGACAAAGACATAACGTTCCCATGACACACCCCATTGTGGCCGGTTCAAAGTTATAGGGCGAGCTCGGGACTTTAGGACATCTCCCAAGTCTTTGCATTAGCTCCTAACAACTCCTACCCGGGTTCATTTTATTTTGACTCCCTAAGGTCATTGGGTTCATTAGTTATAGGTTCCAAAATCGTCACTCTGATACCACTTTGTAACATCCCCATATTCCAAGTGCCTTACCAAGACCACTTAAGGCATCAGAATTCTACCATCTCGGTTACCCGAGGCAATGAATATCAAATAGACCATAAAGAAACATACTTTAATAAATAAGTTTAAAGCGATACAAGTTCAAATCCCAAAACAGATAAAGTAAAATACAAATGTTCCTCAAAAACTGTCAAACTAACTAAAACAATATAAAAGAATGTTTTGACACAGCGAAAGACTCCTAAATAGCTCGTGATGACTCAACCCAGCTATCCCATGCGCATCAACTCATACATGCTCAATAACTGCTCATCATCCCCGAATGGATCACCACAGTTTTTAAAATAATTAAACAGGGTCAGTACTGATTACACAAAACAAACAGCTGCAATAAAACAACATTACAATCCAATCCAATCAACCAAAATCCGTCACATCACCACACACCTGACTACACACTAAAGTGTGTAGTCCTGCCAGAATACTCATTGCAAGAAGTATTCCAAACCGCCAGTGGGGGACCGCAGCCGTTCCCACCTATGCCCCGCTCATCTCATCTGAGCGATAAACCCAAGTTCCTAAATGTGCACATCCCTTCTGTGGCGGGTTCAACAGAAGGCGAATTAAGGGCGTGAAGCCACTCCCGCAAGTGACTCCACTCAGCCGAGGACGCACCTCGCAAACCACAGACGATATACAATAATCACATTATACTATCAACAATCACCAATTTCAAATCCAATTCCAATATGATATACAACAACAACAAACAACCACCAACACATTATGTAATCAATACTGAGTAGGGAAACCCTACCTAGAATAGCAATCACACGAGACCGTCACAGGAGCTAATCAGAACTTTTCCTCTACGAATCCTCCTCCTATAGCACATAATCATACAATTACCAACTACTCATCATAATACACCCAAATCCCCCAATTCTACCCAATTAGGGTTTTAAGCAAGCTTATTAAATCATTATAAAAATTATACAAGAAGCTTACCCTTGACGCGACGATCACAACGATATAACGAACAATACAATCCGACGATCCTAGCTTTGGGATTTGCTAATAATGCGAGAGATGCGATCTACGTAACTCTTGTTCTTCTCTTGAAAGGTTTTAGAATCTTAAAGGTGATTAAGCAAAGTGACGGAATCCTTTTTATATTAATCTCGCATTATTAACAAAAACCGGCTAAATAATCCCGTAAGACACACTTACTCGATCGAGTGCCCCTTACTCGATCGAGTGTCACACTTACTCGATCGAGTACCCATCAGGTCAGCTACTGTTTTGCGTAAAAAAGATACTTACTCGACAGAGTAAGTCCCACTCGATAGAGTACCCATAGATATAGAAAACCGTAGTATTACATAAATGACCATACTAGGTGCCTTGGTGGGTTGCAGTGATTAACCCTTAGGAGGAGCCCCGGTGGTGGAGTTTGACCACCTGATGATACATCAACAGATCTTGTTGGTGCTGCCTACTGGTGATTTCCCTCGGATTTTTCTATGGTTCCTAGACTAACTGGTGAAATTTGTTTGTTTCCTAACTTGGTTCTTTTTTATATACACTGACTATATATGACGACCATTATGCCCCACGTTGGGCGCCAAACTGTTTTGGTAAAATTCTACCAAGATGATATTTAAGCATGGGTTAAAGTGTCCTATCTATTACTCGTCTATTTGTCATATTTGAGATTGATTGAATGCGAATAAATAAGAAAGTAAAGACTTGACATGCATGATTTGGTGACGTGGAACACCCGTCGAGGGAAACAACCGGGGGGGGGGGATGAAGGAAATGTAGATCTTTATACATACTAACATACTCATATATGTCTAAATTAATTTGTCATAAAATTAAATATGGATTTTATGCATGCAAACAAATAAACAAAATAGAGAAGAAATCATATTCTTACAATGGGTATTTCGGTTTATATGGGCACAAAAGAGATCTCCTTCTCTTTTGTTCTTGAGCTCTCCAAATGGAAGAACAAGGATTCAAATGTAGAATCCCTCCCAAAAGCATATACCCAAAGAATACATCTTAATAACCAATATTATTTAGATCTAGTAATAATATTAGTTTTACTATAAAATTGACACAATATAAATTGTATTTTCACTCTTGAAATTTCGGTCAAGAGGGAGTATTTTTGTGGTTTATTTCTCTAGAAATCTCATAAGATGTAGAGAATATCAACTTTCTTACACTAGAAAATTATATGTTAAAATGATGAATGAATGAATTGAAAAGAAAAAGCTCTTTTTCTTTTCTTGTATGGTTGGCCGAAAATTGGCTTGGGTAGGATGCCCAATACATTTGTTTTTGCTATTCTCAAAAGCATAGGTGGGCATGGCTAGAGATTAGACTTTAATAATTATGTTTTCTCTTATTAAAATAATCAACATAATTATTCCACTAATACTCCTAATTTTCGGTTTATACAAGATAAAATGGAAGGTCCATTTTATTTTGTCATTTGTCAAGTGTGACATATGTGACATGTTACTTGACATGTGAATTTGTAATGTATTTTTAACATATTAAAAATCAACATACTCATAAAATATGTCATTTACAAAATCGACTAGTAATTCGTAATTACTTGTACCAAAAATGTTTCCAAATTATAAACTACAACATTATGTATTTATAATAATTTATTCATTCCGTTTCAATTGTTTCTGTAAACAATAATTTCATCTAAGTAATAAAACAATTCGATTACTTAGACCGTGTCTCATTTAATCATATTTACAATGAGATACGTAAATTATACTCACAAAATTATCCGTCAATTTTAAGCAATTTAATTAACTCGTATCGGTATACAATTAATTAAATAATCAATTAAGAGTATTTCCCTATAGGTATGACCTAAGGGGATCAACTGATCACCACCGTCGCACGACAGTAATGTCAAACTCTAGTCAGCCAATCATTACCGATATGTGTGGACCAGTTGACTTGTAAAATATTACATCCCACATGTATTCTTAAAATGAGATTTAATAATGATATTTAAATCATGTGATCGCACTATTGTTGAGGACACATTTCCCAACAATCTCCCACTTGTCTTCGACAAGTGTGCGTCACCAATTCTCTTGTCCTATTACTATCTCCCACTCAATGCAAGGTGTCTTTCAGGTCGTACTTGCAAGTGATCATATCGAGAGTGGTTTCCTCGATCTGGAGAATAACTGATTGACCGGATTTATCTATCATAGATACCTTCCGAGCGTGGCCACGCATTTCCAGTTCATTACTCCTCGAGTGGCCCTGAGATATTGTTTTAACCCTGACAAGGGGGTGGACAATTCCTATCGCACTCATTCCCTTCGACTAGCCACAGCCATCATAACCCAAAATATGCCCATTTGACCCCATTTACGAAGGTCGTAGTAACACAAATCAAAGTTAATCTGAAACTGCGCCATCTTAGGTGAATAGTCTTTAGTCAAAAGAATCGACTCATTAGAACACTATAGTAGCTCTCGCCACGACCAGGCTATACAAATTTGCCAGAACTCTATAAGCGGTCATTTGCCCGACAAAGTGTTCCTAACGACCGCCTATGTGATCGACTAGTCATCTCACATGACTCTATGGCACTTGAACTTGCCATCAATCGCATCACACTCTAGTCACTTCGAGACGTCACCTCATACAAGTGACTATGGGCGAATACAATGCTAATCCGTGTTCACTTTAACGGGGTTCAATTGTCTCTACAACCCGTTTGGATGTAACAAAGTATAATAAAAGAGTTTTAAAGTAAAACTCGAACGACAAATGCGATTATCACATATGAATAGTCAATGCCTGATTACTATTTCATGTTTTATAATCTAATTTGATCTTGTATGTAGTTACTCATTTCAATTCAATTGAAATGACATGACTCATCATGTTAAGCCTATGAGAAGGCTTTGGTTAGTAGGTTTTATCAACTTCTTATACCTTACTCAACCTCACTACATACTCGTTTTCCTTTTGTAATGTATACATTTGCATTACAAAACTTTCTGAGTACGTGTCGAGATCCAATCAAGACATAGGTTCTCTAGCCTAAGAATAGCTCCCACTGTTTTCACAGTGTGTGGGACTCATCCTCTTGCACATCTCATGATTGCAAGTGTACTCAATTTCCGTTATAAATATCTCTTATTGTTCTTTATTGTCTAGAACGATTCTAGAAAATCTACTTCTTAATTAACATTGCCACAATGGTATTTTAACCATCCTAATGTGTTTTGATTATGGTTTTGTCGGAAACCATGCGCAATCTCAATTGTCAATTGTCACTTGTGTAACACCCTTACACAACATTGCATCATAAACACTTTGCTTTACTTCCTTAATGCTTCTGCAAGTACTTAAAGGTAATCTTTATAGCTTACTTGGTAAAGATTACTTAAATTCGATTTTTGAAAACAATTCATCATACTCAAAGCATATGAAGTGTTATACATCATTTCTTTTCAATTGATTCGGCAGCGGAAGCAAATGAAATCAATCAAATATGTTCAATTTAATTGAACTAGTCATGAATCTTATCAACATAGGACTTCTTTCATCGACGCTAATATCATGTGGATTTATCTTCATAAATCCGGATATTCAAGATGTATTATAATACTCCAAAAGTCTTAAATCATTCTCAATGATCAATATGTCATCCACATATCGGACTAATTAAAACTTCCGTAACTCCCACTAAACTTCATGTATAAACACAACTTCTCGACTTATTGAGAAAAGTTTTATCACATGATCAAAACAATGATTCCAACTCATTGATGTCCTACTTAATATTCTCTCTTAAGTTTCACATTATCTTAGGATTGCAAGAATCTAATAAACTCATGACATGTGTTGAATACATTCCTTCTCTTGAAGAAGTGGGTTTTAGATTCACTCGCCATGTATTTCATAACCTCATAATGAAACACAATCCCTAAGAAGATCCAAATAGACTTAAGCATTTCAATTAGTGCAAAACCCTTTGCAACCAATCTTGCTTTGAAATATTAGTGCAACACCCTTTGTCACTAATCAAGCCTTTTATTTCGGATTCTCATGGCTCTAAGCCTTGTATTGAGTTGTGACTTAAACACTCTTATGTAAGTCATATGTTCATTACTTTCTAGAAGTAATCAACTTGAATCAAACAATTTCTTTTGTAAGTTATAAGCTCTTTACTTTCTTAAAAGTAGCATGAATTCATCATTTTTAATAAGTGACGAATTTAACCTCCTAGGTTTTAAAGAAACAATATTTTACACAAAACGTCTCATGTAGCCAAGAAAGACCAGTTTCTTGCGACAAAACATTCTCTGTGGCATTCTTTGTGGCTTTTGAATAATTTCTCCCACTCTGTCTTCTAAAATAAACTTGTATTTTTAGAAAGACAGCTTCACGAGCCGCAAACCCGTCGTACTCGTGAGAAAAGAAAGGGAAAAATGAGCATTTGTTTCTTGTGAAAACTTACAAATATGGTACCCTTACCATTTCATATCTCATATGATTTAGTGGAACATAATTTAGACAAAATGATAAAATCCCCAAGGGATCAAGTAACTCAAAGTAACTTGATCGAAGTCCAAACCATATCGAATAGCGTTTGATTTCTTATCCAACCACACATTGTCCCATAATGTGTGTTAAGAGAGATTAACTTGTGATACTATATCACATTTGCTTTGGCTTATATCAAAGTCTTCACTTTGATAATCCCATCACGACTAAATCGTAATTCCTTGAACTCTTTGAAATTCTTCAAAGATTTCTCTATTTACCTTATTAAGTGAACATATTAGCGTCAACTTAAATCGTTGGTAAAAGAAAATGATCAACCTATTTTGGATCGATGATTTACAACCTCGATCTCCTTTTCAACCAAAAGGCACGAGACATCTTGCTTTGAATACAAGATACGCATATACTATTAACAATCTAATGGTTTCAAGAGTACTCGATAACTCTTTGCGTTCATCATTCCAAAATCTTAAGGTTTAATCTTGGGTTACCAATTTGAGTCTTGCATCATCTTCATGATATATCATTCTAGTTTGGTTTAGAATATAATCACCTTGATAATGGGCTAGCCATATATCAAATCGTGGTGTATAGGGTCACAAAAGTGAAACCTCTTTTGTATCTTAACAAGTATGTATTCTTATTTAGAGTTTATGTACTTAATAGTCACAATTAAGTACAACTCCAAACCCGAAAACTAGATTGAGTACACAATGACTCTATCTCTCGACATCATTGATGCTAGTCGTCATATTCTAATCATTCTATGTATCAAGTACAACGATGTAAACCACCACCGGTTTCTAATATTGACGAAGTGGTACTAGCAAAATTTATGCCAATCATATAAACATTTAAAGAAGAAGATCCTATTAGATGTCCCACAACTAATTTGTTGATTCTTCAATAATTTGGGGTAGTTTCCTTTCTAGTGTCCAACATTTAAGACAATGGAAACTTTATCGGTCGGAATTGATAGGTTTAGTATCGTCATTCTCAACAACTTTACCTTTAACATTATCTTGTATCAATTCCATTATTATCTTTACTTCTTGAACCTCGTCCTTATCTTAACGGTTTAAGAGAATGCTCCCACTTATTTCAATGAGTCTTTGCTTTGAGAAGCAAAATTGAATTCATGAAGATCACTCTTCATTTGTTCGTTTTAGTCTTAAAACTTTCATTGAAGTGGTTGCGTTATTTTGGTCAATTACGAATTCTGGACAAAACTAATTACCAAAACAATTTATCGCTTCAAGGTACTTAATTCATTTAAGTGCATGAAAAACAATCCATTGTAAGTAGACGTGTTAGCCTAGAATCAAAAACCTGTTTGATAATGACTAACTTTAATCTATACTCTTTACAAGAGATCCTTAGTAATGGTTCATATGAGGTTTTAGAAGCAAATTCATATTTGTCTTTAGTTATGATGTTTTAACAGAGATTTGAGTCAAAAATCGAAATGATATCGTATATGAATTGTGGTAAAGAAATAGAACAATATGATAACGGAATAGTGGAAAACATAACATTTATCGTTTTATTAATACTTGTAAACAAGTATAACATTTACATAGTGACCTCTACCCAACTATGATAAATGATTCCAAGACCCAAATTCATATTAACTTGGGCACGGTGTGGCCGATGAAACCCTTATCAATATAACTCGGTGGATTAACGCTTTAATCGATTCTACTTTTAGAACTCTTGGTCGATAATATTACATTAACATTTATCTATAGCCCAAAACACATTCAACAAGGGGACGGTGTGGCCGATGAAACCCTTATCGAAAAACTTTTGTTGAGTTCAATCCAAATTTCGAATAAATGTGTCCATGATCCAAACCCATATTAACTTGGGCACGGTGTGGCCGATGAAACCCTCATCAACATGAATTCGGTGGATAGACATTTATCACCCACTTCACCAACGTAACAAGGTTTGTCTTACGGTAAAGCCGGCTCAACTCCCTTGCGAAACTGGTACTTCATGGTTTCTACTATCTGGTAAGGCTAAGTCTCAATTGTTTATTTTTAGCGAGAGGTCATGTCAATTTATTATCTATCACGTTTTAAGTGAACTAAAGCGGTGAACTACGATAATTATAATTGACACGGTCGATAAACTCGATAAGACAATGCATGTTTAGTTATGGCGATTTAGCGATGCATGCGACATAAAATAAAATACAAGCATAAAAAAATAAATAAATCCTAGTATAGCCTTTCCTAAAATAGAAACATTATTTAACTATTACATATTCGGAAACCAACTCCATTGGTCCCTTGAACTTCGGTTGTGGTACGCATCTCGAGGTAACACTGTCTTTATGTATCGCCATTCTTGAAGAAATCCGTCTTTGGGAACTCCGGAATGAATAAAATTACATAATAAATTACATAATTTCCTATTATACATTTGTAACTAAAATAAAATAAATCTATTAAATTACAAAACGGTGATACGAGATCACAATAAAATTACAACCGAATCGATATTCCCATACATTTCGGGAAATACCAATTAAATCTAAGGCCATACTAAGTAAAATTACATAATAAATTACATAAATTAAAATTATGACAATCATAAAGAAAATGCAGCATTATAATATGTGTGAACATGCTCAATTTTATGCTAAATCGCCTTTAAATTGCCAATATTGTATATTACTTGGTTTTTACGGATTTGCGTGATTTCAACATTTTACAATCACAAAAATACATAAACTCATATTTATGCATAAGTTAATTACCCTAACCTTTTAGGACTCAAAATTTAGTCTTCACTAATAATTTGACCATAATTAACCAATATTTTATAAAATTGTTCATAAATGGTCCAAAATTACAAAAATAAGCTATTAAACTTCAAATAAATCACAAAATTTCAAATAAATTCAAAATTTGAAATTTAAACTCATGAACATTCTGGAAAAAATTCCATGACACTCATAATGTTCAAAATCTTAGGTTAAAAATTTCGAAATTTTCCCGGAAAAACAATGTTGCGGTTTAGCGATTTTTAATAAAATAATCATAAAACATGGAAAAATTATTTTCACTAACTTTTCAATTTTATATCTGAAAAAGATAATAAAATGCAACATTAGACGTTTTTCCTAAGTCATAGATTATGTTTTATTAATTTTCCACTAATAATGTCACTATTTATGCTATTTTTCTTCAAAAATCCATAAATCATGCAAAAAGACTTCTTTATAGCCAATTATTTTACACACATCTTGTAAAATTTCATGTGACAACATATTAATTTTCTATGACCAGATTCGAAATTTAACTCATATTAACCTATTTTTCACCTAAATCCGAATTTAATAATGAAAAATTTATTTTTCGAGCATAACAAGTCCAAAAATTATGAAAATTTATAGGTTATCTCAAAATAGTATATGTGACAACATATCCAAAAACCAAGTGAAAATTCGAAGTATAGCTAATTTTAGACCAAAAATGACATTTTTACTCATAAAATCACATTTAAATGCCATTATTGTAAATTATGAACAATAAAAATCCGAAAAAATTAACCAAAATATCCTAAAACATTTTAGGACCAGAAATATTAACATGCATGGATTAATTTCGTGATATATCATAATAACACAAATTTTACAAGTTTTATTATTTATTCTTATAACTCGGAAAAACTTTTAACCGATTTGCATGCAAACAACCGTGGCTCATGATACCGATTGAAGGAAATGTAGATCTTTATACATACTAACATACTCATATATGTCTAAATTAATTTGTCATAAAATTAAATATGGATTTTATGCATGCAAACAAATAAACAAAATAGAGAAGAAATCATATTCTTACAATGGGTATTTCGGTTTATATGGGCACAAAAGAGATCTCCTTCTCTTTTGTTCTTGAGCTCTCCAAATGGAAGAACAAGGATTCAAATGTAGAATCCCTCCCAAAAGCATATACCCAAGGAATACATCTTAATAACCAATATTATTTAGATCTAGTAATAATATTAGTTTTACTATAAAATTGACACAATATAAATTGTATTTTCACTCTTGAAATTTCGGTCAAGAGGGAGTATTTTTGTGGTTTATTTCTCTAGAAATCTCATAAGATGTAGAGAATATCAACTTTCTTACACTAGAAAATTATATGTTAAAATGATGAATGAATGAATTGAAAAAAAAAGCTCTTTTTCTTTTCTTGTATGGTTGGCCGAAAATTGGCTTGGGTAGGATGCCCAATACATTTGTTTTTGCTCTTCTCAAAAGCATAGGTGGGCATGGCTAGAGATTAGACGTTAATAATTATGTTTTCTCTTATTAAAATAATCAACATAATTATTCCACTAATACTCCTAATTTTCGGTTTATACAAGATAAAATGGAAGGTCCATTTTATTTTGTCATTTGTCAAGTGTGACATATGTGACATGTTACTTGACATGTGAATTTGTAATGTATTTTTAACATATTAAAAATCAACATACTCATAAAATATGTCATTTACAAAATCGACTAGTAATTCGTAATTACTTGTACCAAAAATGTTTCCAAATTATAAACTACAACATTCTGTATTTATAATAATTTATTCATTCCGTTTCAATTGTTTCTGTAAACAATAATTTCATCTAAGTAATAAAACAATTCGATTACTTAGACCGTGTCTCATTTAATCATATTTACAATGAGATACGTAAATTATACTCACAAAATTATCCGTCAATTTTAAGCAATTTAATTAACTCGTATCGGTATACGATTAATTAAATAATCAATTAAGAGTATTTCCCTATAGGTATGACCTAAGGGGATCAACTGATCACCACCACCGCACGACAGTAATGTCAAACTCTAGTCAGCCAATCATTGCCGATATGTGTGGACCAGTTGACTTGTAAAATATTACATCCCACATGTATTCTTAAAATGAGATTTAATAATGATATTTAAATCATGTGATCGCACTATTGTTGAGGACACATTTCCCAACGGGAGAATCCCACCAATATGTTCACTAACAATCAATATTGAGTCATGAGTAGAAGGGGGAGAAGACAGCTAATGTAACACCCCTAGAAGTCGGGAGGCCTTTCTCAAGTCCATCCTAACCCATGAAGGCGTCACGTAACTTGGTGTCCCACATTTGTAGTGCGAACAAATGAATTAACGCAATTTAGCATAGATAAGTTTAATGTTAAGATAACTAAGTTAAGCTTACATATTCGGGGATTCAAATAGTAATCCCAAGTTATACAACCCAATCGAATAAAAATGGAGTTTAATAATGTCAAAAAGCTAGACAACAAGAAATGGCGACAACTAAGGCGAAGACCGCTCCTAAGCCTCCAAGGTATATATGCACATGCAATACGTCAACCCACTGCTCCCCATATGAATTAAAATCATCATATTGTTCACCATAGATATTTGAAAATGCATTGGTTAGCTCCAATAATACAAATGCCTACTAAAATGATATGAAGGTGACATGCTAAATGCTTATGATGTGAAATGATGATGTAACAATGCAAATAAAAACTCCATGTCTCCTTAATATAAAACCCGGTGATGACATCCCATCACCGTCACCACAGCTGGACCGCAGTCTATAACAAAGTACTTGGGACACACCCGTGGTACCGGACCCGGGAGCTAACCGAATGTAACACCCCCTCATACCAAGGTACCTTACCAAGGACTACCCTAGCATGAAAGGCTGTTACCATCTCGGTTACCCGAGGTAAGTATATATCAAAAGTAACAATCCACAAACACATCTATTAAAGTATAAAGAGTTAGCGATTACATTATCTCAGACCAACTCAAAATAAAAGTACAAGGTCTCAAAACAAATGAAATCTAAGACATCTAAACTCATAACAGCGGAAGCTAGACTTGACGTGAGGACTCCCCATGACTGTCCCATAGCTAACATCTGCATTACCTGTCACAATATGCTCACCATCCCCGAATAGATCACCGCAGGTTTTACAAACAACAACACGGGGTCAGTACCGTTCAATCAAGATAAGACAAACAAATATTATAACCGGTTGATCATCCTCCCTTCCCGGTCTCCCGATCTCACACAGTAACCGACTACACACCGAAGTGTGTAGCCCTGCCAGATTACCCATCGCAACAGGTAATCCTTGCCGCCAGTGGGTGACCGCAGCCCATCCCCACCTAGTCCAGCTCATCAACGAGCGACTAACAATCCCTGTCCCTTAATGTACACATCCCCTCCCGTGACGGGTTCCACGGAGGGCGAACTAGGGTGTGGAGCCACTCCCGCAAGTGACTCCACCACAATCACACACAGCATCACAGCTGTCACAACACCACAACCGTCACAAAATAACCACACCAACACCGTCACCACAACACCCATCCTCCGATGATCAGCAGATAACAACAATTATACACAGTACAATCACAACATCTCGAATTAATTAAACAGAACTGAGTAGGGAAACCCTACCTTTTCGCAATCCGCTTACGCTGCAATCAACCATACAAATTCATAACAATTACCACATCGTCACCTACAACAACAATCATATAATTCCAATCACTAACTGCAAAACCCCATTTCCCCCAATTCATGAATAAAGACAAACCTAGAATTAATCATCAACAACATGGACAAAGACTTACCGGCAAAAGAATGAAAGATTGAATGCGATAGCTAGGATGTCCACACACACAGAGGAGAGATTTGGGAGTGATTAGAGTGTCGTAGGTTTGTTTAGGTTTGGAAATGACGTTTTAGAAACTGATTATCGAATATATAATCCCTAATTACTCCCGAATCAAACCGCTGAAATATTACTCGCCAGACTGGATACTCGACCGAGTATCCTCTACTCGGTCGAGTATTCGCATACTCGGCCGAGTATTCCTCGGCAGTAGCCAAACAGACTACACAACCTACACTACACGACCGAGTAGGCTATACTCAGTCGAGTACAAGCCTAAGAAATCCATAGTATTACAGTCTTCTCTCCTTAAAAAGAACTTCGTCCCCGAAGTTCCAACCCAACCTATAAAACATGGACCCCTAACACTAACTCCACCAACCACTCTTCCTTCCACAACATGGCCTACGATATCGTCTCAACTATAGCATAGCCTCCCAATAATAACTCCCTAATACTATTGGGTACCCACAACCTAAATGTTGCCAACTCTATCTTAGTTCATAATGCTCACTAACCTCCTCAATTACCGAGACAATCCACCGGACAAGATCAACCATCAAAACGGAATGTTACATTCTACCACCCTTAAAACGAATTTCGTCCTCGAAGTTTACTCACACACATAAACATCATCACATAATCTGTTAACACTATCGAGGTTTACTCACACTCCTAACCTCATACTACTACGAGCACTGCCATAACCTGTAATAAAATCGACCATCACACAAATCCATCCTTATTCTATACCAACACTCAAACTTCAAATTGCAACCTGTATGACCATCAAACTCTCTTGTCGCATCCTACTCCTCTTAAGATAAATGTTACGTCCTCGTAACTCACTAATACTAGGTCCTTTGCTATACCTCCCATAATCCTCATTACTACCGCATGACAACGATAACCCACTATAACCTCAACACCTACAACCATTCCTATGACCATGACTCTCTTTCTTTAACAGTTCTCGTGCCTTAATTATTCCGTACTCCCATAACATATATCATAAAATCCTCAGTATAACCACTACTCCATCTCTTCTACATTACCACAACACGACATACTTCTATATACATATACACTCACCTCCACAATCTTATCTCACAATCCTCAAGTGTTACACATACTTACATTAGCTTCTCAAGTTCACTTCTTTTATTACCACAAAACTCACCCTTGACTTGACATGATACTAAGTCCCAAAACTCTGTTCTCACTGTCCCAATAAAAGGTGCTAAACCACATGTAGTTCCAGTTCAATACCACACATGCTCCACAATCTCTTGCTAAAACTATGTCCACCAATGCGTCATCTAAAACAAGATCAAAAGTACTCCAACAACCTCTAACTACTGAGTCCCATTAACAAAATATTACTATATCATGACAACAACAAAACCATACCCAACTCTCTTTCATATCCTACTCTACCTCCAATCCAAAGCCGAAACTGATAAGAAACATTAACAAACAAAACAACACTCGATATGCCAACACCGTCACTAACAACACACAACAGTAAACAAACAACAATATGTGACAACATGAAAATACCCGTATCACCACACGGATTACCGTGCACAGTGCACAAAACCACATCGATAGCCATCACAAATTTTACAATCTCATAACACTGACTCACACAACTTCCTTGACCATAAGACTTTATTAAAACTGCTCTACCAGATCACAACGCAGCATATGAGACGGGATCACAAATACCAACCTTATAAATATTATCCATAACATGACTCTTGAGGCCGGAATCTCACACCATTACTTACAGATACCATACATACACATATGAGTATAACATATGACGCGGAACACACATATAACGACTCGTAACTATCACGCCACACTATTACTCGTGAGGCCAGGACCTCACACAAAGTTTTACACACCTCATGGACCCATAAGCGAATTTATGTAGCCAATCCTGATCACGTAAGTTACCACTTGACAATGAATATCTCTTATCCGGACTTAACTCAGGTGCCCTTCATAAAATATCTTCTCTTACACACAATTATCACCACCCGACGAACGTAGCCATATCATCTGTACCCAACTACCAGCGAATACCTCATATATCCATACCTTAAACTCCCTCACAACCAAACATACTAATCACCTCCACAAAATCAACCTCATTAGAACAACTACCTTCCCTAAAATAACATCATCCTCAACCACTAGTGACAATACTATGACACCAACATCCTTCATGTGACTATTCTCTTACTATCACTTCTTAATATAACAATCCGTTTCCTCCCTTTGGTTATCATCCCAAATAACGAACATCCAATCCATCAACAAATCTACCTCAACATTATTCCCAATTCTATCCTTTATCATAACGTTACCTAACTCTCCACCAAAATCTTGTTGGAATATGTGTCCTCCGACAATAATGCGATCACAACTGTCGATCATAATGATCACATGTTTAAGTCTCATTTTTAAGAATACATATGGGATGTAATATTTTACAGTCAACTGGTCCACACATATCGGTAATGATTGGCTGACTAGAGTTTGACATTACTATCGTGCGACGGTGGTGATCAGTTGATCCCCTTAGGCCATACCTAAAGGGTAACACTCTTAATTGAATATTTAATTGATCGTATGACGATACGGGTTATTTAAATTACTTAAAATTGACGGACGATTTTGGAGGTGATATTTACGTGTCTCATTGTAATTTGATTAAATAAGATACGGTCTAAGTGATCGAATTGTTTTAATACTTAGATGAAATTATTGTTTACGGAAACAATTGAAACGGAATGAATAAATTATTATAAGTACAGAATGTTATAGTTTATAATTCGGAAACACTTTTGGTACAAGTAATTATGAATTGCTATGATAATTTTTATAAGTGACATATTTTATTAATATGTTGATTTTTAATTATTAAAAATACATTTTATAAATAAGATGTCATGTAATGTGTCACATGTGACATATTGACAAAATCACAAATAAAGTGGACTCATCCATTTTATGTGTGTGTACCGAAATGGAGGAAGCATAAGGATAAAATTGTGTTGATTATTTATAAGTGGAAGACATAATTATAAAACCTAATGATAGCCATGCAAACATAGCCTTCTCTTGGGAAGAAAAGAAGTGCATGAATTGGGCTCTCTCTTCCCCCTATTTTCCGGTTTTCTAAGAGCAAAATAGAGAGTTTTTCTCTATTATTATTCATTCATACTTTACATGATTTTTTTAGAGTAAAAAAAAAAAACACAATAACTCTCTAAGAAAAACTAGAGAAATAAAACCTCCAATATCATCTACTCTTGACCGAAATTACAAGAGACAAAAACATTATTTTGGGTCAATTTTTAGTAAGATTATTATTATTCTAGATCTCATAATATTAATCTATTAAGGGGTTATCTTGGGTATTCATCTTTGGGTGAGATTCTACCTTTGAACTTTGTTCATCCATATAAGGAAAGCTCAAGAACAAGTAAGAAGGAGATCTTACTTGTGCCCAATAATCCGAAATCTTCAATGTAAGATGATGATTTCTTCCTTATCTTTTTATTGTTTGCATGCATACGATTTGTAATTAATTTTATGACTAAATTAATTGGAAACATATATGAATATGTTAAATAAGGAGATATAGATTTCCAACAAGTGGTATCAGAGCCTTGGTTGTTTGCATGCAAATCGGTTATAGTTTTTCCGAGTTATACGATTGACATATAAAACTTGTAAATTTGTGTTATTATGATATATCACGAAATAAATTATGCATGTTAAAGTTACTGATCCTAAAATGTATTTAGGTTATTTTGGTTAATTTATGGATTTTTATTGTTCATCTTATATAATAATGGCATTAAAAATTTGATTTTATGATTAAAATGTCATTTTCGGACTAAAATTAGCTAAACTTTGAATTTTCCAGTGGATTTTTGATATGTTTTCACATATATTATTTTTAGATGACCTGTCAATTTTCAGATGTTTTGGAGTTTTTATGTTCGAAATATGGATTTTTCATGATAAAAAACGAATTTAAATGAAAAATAGGTTAATATGAGATAAATTTCGAATCTGGTCATAGAAATTTAGTATGTTGTCACATGCAATTTTACAAGATGTTTGTAAAATAATAGGCTATAATGAAGTCTTTATGCATGATTTATGAATTTTTGATGAAAAATAGCATACATAGTGACTTAATTAGTGAATAATTGCTAAAACATACTTCATGACTAAGGAAAAACGTCACATGTTGCATTTTATTACCTTTTTCAGATATAAAATTGAAAAGTTGATGAATATACTTTTTCTCATATTTTTATGATAATATTTGATAAATCCGATAAACCGCAACATAGTATTTCCGATAATTTTACGAAATTTTAACCTATTTTTTTTTTTTTGAACATTATTAGTGTCATGGTATTTTTCCAGAATGTTCATAAGTTTAAATTTCAAATTGTTTGAATTTATTTGAAATTTTTGTGATTTATTTGAAGTTTATAGCATTTTATTGTAATTTTGGGTCCATTAATGAACAATTTTAAGAAATATGAGTTAATTATAGTCAAATAGTTAGTGGAGACTAATTTTGAGTCTTAAGTTGGTTAGGGTAATTAACTTGTGCATAAATATAAATTTATGTAATTTATTGTGATTTTAAAAGGTTGAATCACGCAAATCCGTAAAAACCGATTAATATACGATATTGGCTCCTTAAAGGCGATTTAGCATAAAATTGGGCATGTTCATACATATTATAATGCTGCATTTTATTTATGGTCATAATTTTATTTTATGTAATTTTATTTTATGTAATTTTAATTTAGTATGGCCTTAGTTTTTAATTGGTACTACCCGAAATGTATAGGAATATCGATTCGGTTGTAATTTATTGTGATCTCGTATCACCGTTTTGTAATTTAATAGATTTATTTTATTTTAATTACAAATGTATAATAGGAAATTATGTAATTTGTTATGTAATTTTATTATTCCGGAGTTCTTTGAAGACGGTGTCACTCAAGAAGGCGATACATAAAGACGGTGTTACCTCGAGATGCGTGCCATAACCGAAGTTCAAGGGACCAATGCAGTTGGTTTCCGAATATGTAATAGTTAATTAGATTTTCTATTTTAGGAAGGCCATACTAGGATTTATTTTATGCTTTGCATTTTATTTATATGTCGCATGCATCGCTAAATCGCCATAACTAAAACATGCATCATCTTTTAATCGAGTTTATCAACCGTGTCAATTAGAATTATCGTAGTTCACCGCTTTAGTTCACTTAAAACGTGATAGATAATAAATTGACATGATCTCTCGCTAAAATAATCAATTGAGATATAGCCTTACCAAATAGTAGAAACCATGAAAACCTATTTCGCGAGGGAGTGCACTCGGCCACCCCGGGGTACAAACCTTGTTACGTAGGGGAAGTGGGTGATAAATGTCTATCCACCGAATTCATGTTGATGAGGGTTTCATCGGCTACCCCGTGCCGAAGTTAATGTGAATTTGGATCATGGGCACATTTATTCGAAATTTGGATTGACCTCAACGGAAGTATTCGTAACTGATGCGGTCGTTTCTACACCAAAAATAAAATACCTAGATTACTGCTAACGAAGTCAGCGGCAAGTAGGGTCGATCTCCACAGGGAGGCTAAGTTGCTATCTATCTGTTTAATTTGGTCTGTCAGGGTGTCACAGAAACTGGGGGATTTGAATTGATTTAACTATACTAATGATTGAGGGAAGGGAAATGAATAAACAGTAAGAGAAAGAAGTATGCTAAGAGTCGGTCCACCGTGGCAGCTATCAGATCTATTATATCAGGAATATTAAGGCGATTAGACTATTGATAAGAAGAGCTATGGTCGTCACCTTTCGGTCCTTAAACCGCCCTAGAGTGTAAACAGCTTAACTTTCGCCCTCACTGCAATACCCTATTGTAATTAAGCAAGTCTTCCCTTCCAATCTTTCGATCTAGGTCGGGGTTAACTAGAATTATTGGTCTCCTGTATGTCACTCATTCGACCGGATAACAATTAAATTGCCTAATACAATTCCTATCGCAGTCTAATCATTTAATACTGAGTTAAAACATTGCTACCACGGCTTCCCTAATCCTCACATACTAGGGGAAATTAGCTAATCATAATTAAATAGAGAACAAGAAATAAAGGAATAACAATAAACATAAACAATAATTAAAGAAGAAAATAAGAGAAAGAAATAAGAGGAAGAATTAATACCGGATTAATGATCCGGAATAGAGAACAAAGTAACAGTGTAACGTAACAAGGGAAGAAAAGGGAGAATTAGAGTGTCTCCCGATAAAGGGAGATGATACAAATGACATCCTAACTCCTATTTATAAGAAATTAGGGGTAGGATTAAACCTAATGACGGAAAATTAGACTAAAAAGCCCAACCCGTAGCAAAGTACACTCGATCGAGTAAAGAAAGTACTCGATCGAGCAAACTCAACCAGAAACAATTTCGATCGACTAAGGAAACTGTTCGATCGAGTAAGGGCATAAAGAAACTGGTCGATCGACTTAGGCTAGAGCTCGATCGACTGATTATTCAACCTAAAGCCACTCGATCGACTAGAATAGCACTTGATCGAGTGATAATTGACTTCAGCAGCTACAATTCTCGTTAGTTTGACTTTGACTTGTCCTTTTAGCTCCCGAAACACCTTCACGCATCCCAAGACAGCTATAATTCCCGCTCCAAATCTACTCTTTCTCCAAATGCATGCAAAACGAGCGGTAAATGGCTTGATTTCGCTACTTTATGGCTCATTCCTGCAAATAAGACAAAATACAACAAAGTAGCATATTCGGGGCATTTCGTAGCATAAAACTACGATAAAAGCATAGAAATACGTGCATAAAATAGGCTAAAAAGACTATATAAAATGCACGTGTCAAATCTCCCCAAACCAAACCTTTACTCGTCCCCGAGTAAACTCAAAACTATACACTAATGGAACGGAAAAATAACCCAGAGCTAGCTACAAATGCCCACTTAAGCCAATTTAATGCAAGCAAACTAAAACTTATAGCTAAACAGTCAAATGCAAACGAGTTGTAAGATGTTTATAAATAAAGCTGGACCGTCGACCTTGCAAGACCTTTAATAGTGGACTCTCACGGGTCACTCTTCTCTCATGAAGCAAAGGGCAAGCATAAATATGTATAAGAGAGAAAGAAAAATAGTCGCTCACCTAAACTACGACCCACATAAACATGCATGCAACTAATATGATAGACAATTCTAACTACCGTACACACATTCCAACCAAACAAGGTCCCGTCACAGCCGAGGGCTTACAAAAATATGGTAAAGTGAGGCAATGGGTAAGAAAAGGCAAAACATTTATGGGAATGTGGAGGTATAGGTGATCAAGCTAGTACCTAAACAGAACCATATCAACATATCCATTTCCAACTCAATTTTGAATAAGCACATGCCCTTCAATTGGCACAAAACTCACCAAACCAACTGAACTCACTCCTCAAATAATGTAAGATAAAGCATAGGAGTGAAACCGACTCAAAATCAAACATCTTTTTTTTTTTTTTTTTTTTTTTTGAAATTTTCTTTTTTCGGTTTCTTCTTTTCTGATTTTTCTTCACGTTTTTTCTGTTTTTTTTTTTCAAATTCCTTTTTTTTCTTCTTTTCACGTCTTATTTTTCATCCTCCTCCTTTTCTTCATAAATTACTAACTCCAATTCAATATGATATGAACCAATATTTGATACAATGGAATATTTACCGCAAAACAACAATCTAAACTAGCTTGACAGGGCAGGCTAAATTTGGATGTAGCTAAGGGTCAACTGGCAAATTTGGCTAATGTGGAGTTTATGGGTAAAAATGAAAGAAAGGGAAATGTAAGCACCTCCCTGCATGTGACACCAACCACTAACCCGAATGTATGACGGCAAAAAGCAATTGAATTTCATATATGTGCAAATTAATGATACATGATATGCAAGGAGTATACTACTCACAATCCTACATGAAACCGGTCATAAATGACACCAGTTTATAAGGCTCTAATTCCTTAGAAATTATAAGTAGGTTGCCAAAATCTCAGGTCAAGTCTATATGTTCAGCTAAATTTTAACATTAACTCGTAGATATGCAAAAGACAAAGCTAAAAGAATAATAGTTTAATGCAAGGCTTAAGCAAAAAGACAAATGCAGAGCAATATCATCATGGAAATCTACCGTTCCGACTCAACCTATATGCTAAATTAAACGTGAAATTTTTTTGAATTTTAACAATTTTCCAATTTTTTATGGAATTTTTGAATTTTTATGAAATAGATAACAATGCAAACAGAAAATTAAACGTGATAACAGAAATGCAATAAAAACAATATGCAGACATGGATATGAATGCATAACCTCCCCAAACCAAACCGTACAATGCCCCCATTGTACCCAAACATGGAAAGGAAATGCAAACTAAAGGAAAAAGAGAGAGTAAGCGGAAAAAACTCACAAGGTAGCGCGAATAAAGGGGACCTCCCCAAACCGACCATGAAATGGGAGGTTGCTAAAGGTCCGGGAAACCATCTCAGAAGCTAATCCAAGTCAAAAACACTCGATGGCCGTCCAACAGCGGTCGATCGAATGAATGGGCGCTCAAAAACTGCTCGATCGAATGGAAACTAGGTCGATCGAGTGGTTTGATTCAGCGATCGGTCGATCGAGTAACATCTTCACTCGATCGACTGGATTCATCAGCAAAGGTACTCGATCGAGTAGAGAAACTACTCGATCGAGTGGATCTCAGCGTGTACCTGCAAAACACAATGAAAAACAGCCCGTAAACTAACTAGACAAGCAACTGATAAAGTCTATGGTTCAAAAACCATTTATTACAACTGAAATGAAATAAAAACAAAATAAAATCTCCGGGTTGCCTCCCGGGTAGCGCTAGCTTCAGTCAGGTCCCAGCTCGACCTTCTTTTTCTTCGAGCCACTATAATTAATCATGATCAAAACAAGACTCAATGCGCGACATCAAATCATAAACTGCGCATGTGCTACGAATGCACGATAAGTAGCACGAGTGGAATAACAAAATAGGAAATAAGAATGTTTAACTTT
Source organism: Silene latifolia (assembly GCF_048544455.1). NCBI lineage: Eukaryota > Viridiplantae > Streptophyta > Magnoliopsida > Caryophyllales > Caryophyllaceae > Silene > Silene latifolia. The sequence continues at coordinate 150,676,641 of NC_133536.1, read as the reverse complement.
TTAAGCCGAACAAATTTCCTATGGGCGCTCCTAAATTTATCCACAAAATAAAGGAGCGCGGGAGCAATCGTCAATACATTATGGGTTGAATTCAAATTAGCGATTTTGAGATGACATGTACGGTGAAAATCAGTTAAATTATATGTCCACATGGGAGGGGGTAAAGCATTAAAAGGACATGCATGAATCAGACGAGGTAACATACAAACAATAATAAAATTACCGTTTACTACCTCAGGTTGGTTGCTCTTAACCATGGAATCACTGATAAAAGAATGTGATACCTCATCCGTGCTAGGAGCAACTACCGTCTCAACTGCTTCTTCATCTACCTCCTCAGTGGAATCTACCCCGTAAATCGCAGCTTCAAGTGTATCCGACTCGGCTGTGAATAGGGGAGGTTCACCGTAATCCTCATCATCGTCAAACTCGTCATCCAATATGAACCCAAGTGACGAATAAAAGCTCCCATCAATGGCCAATTCAGTCAATCGAGCAAATTGCTCACTCGATCGACCAAGTTCCTTCCGCACCTCACTCGATCGAGTAACAAAATCACTCGATCGAACATCATCCTCCTGTAATTCACTCGATCGAGTAAGAAGACTACTCGATCGAGGACTGTCTTCTGGAAATTCACTCGATCGACCATTAAAGGTCACTCGATCGAGTGATTCTTCCTGTCTGTACCGCTGGTATCCTTGCATGCATTCTGGAAATACGATAGAAAATCTTCATCCGAAATATAGAAGTCATTTTCAGCATCGGACAACGCGGGTTCTTCATGGGAAAAACCGCTCTTGGTCAAGCACACCTCTTTTGATTTCCGTTCATCCAACCCAGCTGTTAACCGAGCAATTTGGATCAGTAACTCAAAGCAATTTCGGTGACTTGAGCACCCACATGTCTACCAAATTCCAGAATTAAGGATTTCAGCTCCGCGGTTTCTTTTTTCTCTACACCACGAGGATCTTGTTGCGGTGGCCATTGATGGGGTGGATGTGGCGGCACAACTACAGCTGCATTGTGCTCAAGCAAACACCACATCCCCAAGATTTCTTCCCTTCCCAACTAGCGGGTTTCTCGGCTTGGGCTTCAAACCGAGCAATTAGTCGGGAAACAGATGTCATCTTGGCAAGAGGGGTCGAAGGTACTCAAGCCTTCCCTTCGATGATCTCCCTCGGAGCTTTGTCTAATAAACCCGTGAGCCTATCAAAACAAAGCACTAAAGAGAAAGATAAGAACAGACCTCAAGGTACTTAGTCTTCCCTTGAGGCGAAAGGACAAACAAAATAAAACAGATAAAAGCGCGCCGCCTCCCCAAGCAACGGCGCCAAAATTTGATGCGGTCGTTTCTACACCAAAAATAAAATACCTAGATTATCGCTAACGAAGCGGCAAGTAGGGTCGATCTCCACGGGAGGCTAAGTTGCTATCTATCTGTTTAATTTGGTCTGTCGGGGTGTCGTAAACGGGGGATTTGAATTGATTTAACTATACTAATGATTGAGGGAAGGGAAATGAATAAACAAGAAGAGAAAGAAGTATGCTAAGAGTCGGTCCACCGTGGCGGCTATCTATCGATCTATTATATCGGGAATATTAAGGCGATTAGACTATTGATAAGAAGAGCTATGGTCGTCACCTTTCGGTCCTTAAACCGCCCTAGAGTGTAAAATGACTTAACTTTCGCCCCTCACCGCAATACCCTATTGTAATTAAGCAAGTCTTCCCTTCCAATCTTTCGATCTAGGTCGGGGTTAACTAGAATTATTGGTCTCCTGTATGTCACTCATTCGACCGGATAACAATTAAATTGCCTAATACAATTCCTATCGCAGGTCTAATCTGTTTAATACAGTTAAAACATTGCTACCACGGCTTCCCTAATCCTCACATACTAGGGGAAATTAGCTAATCATAATTAAATAGAGAACAAGAAATAAAGGAATAACAATAAACATAAACAATAATTAAAGAAGAAAATAAGAGAAAGAAATAAGAGGAAGAATTAATACCGGATTAATGATCCGGAATAGAGAACAAAGTAACAGTGTAACGTAACAAGGGAAGAAAAGGGAGAATTAGAGTGTCTCCCGATAAAGGGAGATGATACAAATGACATCCTAACTCCTATTTATAAGAAATTAGGGGTAGGATTAAACCTAATGACGGAAAATTAGACTAAAAAGCCCAACCCGTAGCAAAGTACACTCGATCGAGTAAAGAAAGTACTCGATCGAGCAAACTCAACAGAGGAAACATTTCGATCGACTAAGGAAACTGTTCGATCGAGTAAGGGCATAAAGAAACTGGTCGATCGACTTAGGCTAGAGCTCGATCGACTGATTATTCAACCTAAAGCCACTCGATCGACTAGAATAGCACTTGATCGAGTGATAATTGACTTCATGACTACAATTCTCGTTAGTTTGACTTTGACTTGTCCTTTTAGCTCCCGAAACACCTTCACGCATCCCAAGACAGCTATAATTCCCGCTCCAAATCTACTCTTTCTCCAAATGCATGCAAAACGAGCGGTAAATGGCTTGATTTCGCTACTTTATGGCTCATTCCTGCAAATAAGACAAAATACAACAAAGTAGCATATTCGGGGCATTTCGTAGCATAAAACTACGATAAAAGCATAGAAATACGTGCATAAAATAGGCTAAAAAGACTATATAAAATGCACGTGTCAGTAACCGTAGTCGCATGTGTTCCGGGCTATAGATAAACATTAGAGTAATTTTATCGACCAAGAGTTCTAAAAGTAGAATCGATTAAAAAGTTAATCCACCGAGTTATATTGATAAGGGTTTCATCAGCTACCCCGTGCCCAAATTAATATGAATTTGGATCTTGGAATCATTTATCATAGTTGGGTAGAGGTCACTATGTAAATGCTATACTTGTTTACAAGTATTAATAAAACGATAAATGTTAAGTTTTCCAATATACCGTTATCATATTGTTCTATTTCTTTACCACAATTCATATACGATATCATTTCGATTTTAATTCAAATCTCCATTAAAACATCGTAACTAAAGACAAATATGAATTTTCTTCTAAAACCTCATATGAACAATTGCTAAGGATCTCTTGTTATTCATTATCAAACAGGTTTTTGATTCTTGACTAACACATCTACTTACAATGGATTGTTTTTCATATACTTAATTGAATTTAGTATCTGAAGCGATAAATTGTTTTGGTAATTAGATTTATCAGAAATCGTAATAGACCAAAATACCGCAACCACTTCAATGAAAGTTTTAAGAGTAAACAAACGAATTAAGAGTAGTCTTCATGAATATAATTTTGCTTCTCAAAGCAAAAACTCATTGAAATGAGTGAGAGCATTCTCTTAAACCGTTAAGAAAAGTATAAGGTTTTAAAGAAGTAAAATTAGAATGGAATTGATTCAAGGTAATGTTAAAAGTAAAGTTATTGAGAATAACGATACTAAACCTATCAATCCCGACCGATAAAGTTTTCACTGTCTTAAATGTTGGACATTAGAAAGGAAACTACCCCAAATTGGTAAAGAATAAGCAAGTTAGTTGTGGGACATCTAATAAGACTTAGTTCTTTATTTATTTGATTGACATAAGTTTTGCTAGTACCATTTCGTCAATAATAGAAACCGATGGTGGTTTTCATCATTGCATGTGATACATAGGATGATTAGAATATGACGACTAGCATCAAATAATGTCGAGAGATAGAGTCATTGTGTACTCAATCTAGTTTTGGGTTTATAATTGTACTTAATTATGACTATTAAGTACATAAACTCTAAATAAGAATATATACTTGTTAAGATACAAAAGAGGTTTCACTTTTGGGACCACTATACACCATGATTTGATGTATGGCTAGCCCATTATCAAGGTGATTATATTCTAAACCAAACTAGAATGATATATCATAAAGATGATGCAAGACTCAAATTGGTAACCTAAGATTAAACCTTAAATTCTAGAATGATAAACGCAAAGAGTTATCGAATACTCTTGAAACCATTAGATTGTTAATGGTATATGCGTATCTTGTATTCAAAGCAAGATGTCTCGTGCTTTTTGGTTGAAAAGGAGATCGAGGTTGTAAATCATTGATCCAAAATAGGTTGATCATTTTATTTTACCAACGATTTAAGTTGACGCTAATGTGTCCACTTAATAAGGTAAATAGAGAAATCTTTGAAGAAGTTCAAAAGGTTCAAAGAATCACGATTTAGTCGTGATGGGATTATCAAAGTGAAGACTTTGATATAAGCCAAAGGAAATGTGATATAGTATCACAAATTAATCTCTCTTAGCACGCATTATAGGATAATGTGTGGTTGGATAAAGAAATCAAACGCTATTCGATATGGTTTGGACTTCAATAAGTTACTTTGAGTTACTTGATCCTTTTGGGGATTTTATCATTTTGTCTTATTTTTCCACTAAATCTAAAGTAATTCATATGTGATATGAAATGGTAGGGTACCATGCTTGTAAGTTTTCAAAAGAAACAAATGCTCATTTTTCCTTATTATAATCACGAGTACAACGGTTTTGTGGCTCGTGAAGCTGTCTTTCTAAAATACAAGTTTATTTCTAGAAGACAGAGTGGGAGAAATTAATCAAGAGCAACAAAGAATGTTATGTCGCAAGAAACTGGTCTTTCTTGGCTACATGAGACGTTTTGTGTAAGACGTTGCTTCTTCAAAACCTAGGAGGTTAAAGTCATCACTTGTTGAAGATGATGAGTTAGTATTACTTTTAAGAAAGTAAAGAGCTTACAACTTACAAAGAAATTGTTTGATTCAAGTTGATTACTTCTGGAAAGTAATGAACATATGACTTACATGAGAGTGTTTAAGTCACAACTCAATACAAGGCTTAGAGCCATGAAAATCCGAAATAAAAGGCTTGATTAGTGACAAAGGGTTTTGCACTAATAAAGTTAGATATCAAAGCTTGATTGGTGGCAAGGGTTTTGCACTAGTTGAAATACTTAAGTCTATTTGGATCTTCTTAGGGATTGTGTTTCTTTATGATGATATACATATAGCAAGTGAATCTGAAACCCACTTCTTCAATTAGAAGGAATGTATTCAATACATGTCTTGAGTTTTGTAGATTCTTGCAATCCTAAGATAATGTGAAACTTAAGAGAGGGTCTTGAGTAGGACATCAATGAGTTGGAATCAATGATTTGATCATGGTATAAAAATTTTCCCGATAAGTCGAGAAGTTGTGTTTATACATGAAGTTTAGTGGGAGTTACGGAAATTTTAATTAGTCTTATATGTGGATGACATATTGATCATTGGGAATGATTTAAGACTTTTGGAATAATATAATACATCTTTAATATCCAGATTTATGTAGATAAATCCACATGATATTAGCGTCAAATAAGAAGTCTTATGTTGATAAGATTCATGACTAGTTCAATCAAGTTGAACATATTTTATTGATTCCATTTGCTTCCGCTGCCGAATCAATTAAATAGGAAATGATGTATAACACTTCATATACTTTGAGTATGATGAATTGTTTCAAATTGAATTTAAGTAATCATTACCAAGTAAGTCATAAAGATTACCCTTAAGTGCTTGCAGAAGCATTAAAGATGTAATGCAAAGTGTTTTTGATGCAATTTTGTGTAAGGGTGTTACACAAGTGACAATTGACAATTGAGATTGCGCATGGTTTCCGACAAAACCATAATCAAAACACATTAGGATGGTTAAGATACCATTATGGCTATGTTATTTAGGAAATAGATTTTCTAGAATCGTTCTAGGCAATAAAGAACAATGAGAAATATTTACAACGGAAATTGAGTACACTTGCAATCATGGGATGTACAAGAGGGATGAGTCCCGCACACTGTGAAAACAGTGGGAGCTATTTTAAGGCATGAAAGCCTATGTATTGATTGGATCTCGACACGTACTCAGAAAGTTTCTGTAATGCAAATGTATACATTACAAAGGAAAACGAGTATGTAGTAAGGTTGAGTAAGGTACAAAAAGTTGATAAAACCTACTAACCAAAGCTTTCTCACGGGCTTAATATGATGAGTCATGTCATATGTCATTTCAATTGCATTGAGATGAATAACTACATATAAGATGAAAATGGATTATAAAATTATGAAGTAGTAATCAGGTATTGACTATTCATATGATAATCACATTTGTCGTTCGAGTTTTAAATCTAAAAACTCCTTTTATACTTTGTTACATCCAAACGGGTTGTAGAGACAACATTGAACCCCGTTAAAGTGAACCCGGATTAACATGGTATTCGCCCATAGTCACTTGTATGAGGTGACGTCTCGAAGTGACTGGAGTGTGATGCGATTGATGGCAAGTTCAAGTGCCATAGAGTCATGTGAGATGACTAGTCGAACACATAGGCAGACTGTTAGGAACACTTTGTCGGGCCTTATGACCGCTTATAGAGTTCTGGCAAATTTATATAGCCTGGTCGTGGCGAGAGCTACTATAGTATTCTAATGAGTCGATTCTTTTGACTAAACACTGTTCACCTAAGATGGCACAGTTTCAGATTAACTTTGATTTGTGTTACTACGACCTTCGTAAATGGGGCCAAATGGGCATATTTTGGGTTATGATGGCTGTGGCTAGTCGAAGGGAATAAGTGCGATAAGAATTGTCCACCCCTTTGTCAGGGTTAAAACAATATCTCAGGGCCACTCGAGGAGTAATGAACTGGAAATGCGTGGCCACGCTCGTAAGGTATCTATGGTAGATAATTTCGGTCAATCAGTTATTCTCCAGATCGAGGAAACCACTCTCGATATGATCACTTGCAAGTACGACCTGAAAGACACCTTGCATTGAGTGGGAGATAGTAATAGGACAAGAGAATTGGTGACGCACACTTGTCGAGGACAAGTGGGAGATTGTTGGAATATGTGTCCTCCGACAATAATGCGATCACAACTGTCGATCATAATGATCACATGTTTAAGATTCATTTTTAAGAATACATGTGGGATGTAATATTTTACAGTCAACTGGTCCACACATATCGGTAATGATTGGCTGACTAGAGTTTTACATTACTGTCATGCGACGGTGGTGATCAGTTGATCCCCTTAGGTCATACCTAAAGGGTAACACTCTTAATTGAATATTTAATTGATCGTATGATGATACGGGTTAATTAAATTACTTAAAATTGACGGACGATTTTGGAGGTGATATTTACGTGTCTCATTGTAATTTGATTAAATAAGATACGGTCTAAGTGATCAAATTGTTTTATTACTTAGATGAAATTATTGTTTACGGAAACAATTGAAACAGAATGAATAAATTATTATAAGTACAGAATGTTGTAGTTTATAATTCGGAAACACTTTTGGTACAAGTAATTATGAATTGCTATGATAATTTTTATAAGTGACATATTTTATTAATATGTTGATTTTTAATTATTAAAAATACATTTTATAAATAAGATGTCATGTAATGTGTCACATGTGACATATTGACAAAATCATAAATAAAATGGACTCATCCATTTTATGTGTATGTACCGAAATGGAGGAAGCATTAGGATAAAATTGTGTTGATTATTTATAAGTGGAAGACATAATTATAAAACCTAATGATAGCCATGCAAACATAGCCTTCTCTTGGGAAGAAAAGAAGTGCATGCATTGGGCTCTCTCTTCCCCCTATTTTCCGGTTTTCTAAGAGCAAAATAGAGAGTTTTTCTTTATTATTATTCATTCATACTTTACATGATTTTTCTAGAGTAAAAAAAAAAAGCACAATAACTCTCTAAGAAAAACTAGAGAAATAAAACTTCCAATATCATCTACTCTTGACCGAAATTACAAGAGACAAAAACATTATTTTGGGTCAATTTTTAGTAAGATTATTATTATTCTAGATCTAATAATATTAATCTATTAAGGGGTTATCTTGGATTCTTGGGTATTCATCTTTGGGAGAGATTCTACCTTTTAATCTTTGTTCATCCATATAAGGAAAGCTCAAGAACAAGTAAGAAGGAGATCTTACTTGTGCCCAATAATCCGAAATCTTCAATGTAAGATGATGATTTCTTCCTTATCTTTTTATTGTTTGCATGCATAAGATTTGTAATTAATTTTATGACTAAATTAATTGGAAACATATATGAATATGTTAAATAATGAGATATAGATTTCCAACAAATCTCATATCGTGCAAACACTCTACAAGCTTCTTATTCCCTTAATACCTCGAAACTCACGGCTAACATATCGTCCTGTTCTCCTATATAACCATTAACTCACACCCTCTGGTGAGGCTATCGTACATTTCCATAATTTCCTACCTTCATGCTTCTTAACTCTGGTCAACGTTCTCTCAACTTACTTCCATCCCTCTTTCCTCCCTTTTACTCAATAATACCAATTAATAATTCATCTCCTTTCCCTTTCTACCTAACTCTTTAGTCATTTGTTTATTTTCCCATAGCTCCACAACTCTAATTCCATTAATTCATATCAATATCTTATCATTCTTCTTATCATTTATCCTCTCTCATCTTGCTTCTCACTCACCTTTGTCACCATTAAGTCCACACACTAACAGTTACTCTTCAATTAGTCGTATCTCCCTCTCGTATCTCTAGATAACCAAAAATTTACCTCATACCATTAATTTCAAGAGAATTACACACCAAACTCACCCCTTGATATTCCAAATTCCAAACTCGGTCACTATCTACAAATCCACGCCGCGACATAACTCCATCTACGTTCACTATATACGCCTCTACTTCATTCCTCTAAAGCAACCTTTCATTACATATATCCTTAAGCAACACATTCCTAACCGTCTCCCTGCATAAATCCTTACACATCCCAATTTGCCACTATTCGCATCCCTCATCTCAATCTTTCATCCTCCCATTTCTTTACACTTATATCACTCTTGCAGATACGTGCATTTTATATAGTCCTTTTTGGCCTTTTTATGCACGTATTTCTATGCTATTATCGTAGTTTTATGCTACGAAATGCCCCAAATATGCTACTTTGGTTTGTTTTGTTCTATTTGAAGGAATGGACCAGAAAATAGTGAAATCGAGCTTTTTACCGTCCGTTTAGCATGCATTTGGAAGAAGAGTGAATTTGGAGCGGGAATGTAGCTATTTTTCGATGCGCAAAGAAATAAAATAGCTAGGCGAGCAATGGAAGAACTTCAAATTGCTAGTGCCTACTTTGAAGAGCCATATCTCAAGCCCTAGAACTGATATTCAGGAGATTCCAATTGGAGATCAAATCTTGTCCTCTTAGCTTTCCAACGACACCGGAAACGCCCTATTTGCCAGAGTAACAAAGAAATGGCAGCCGTTTGAAGTTCAGTGCGCGAAGCAGGAATTGTGCGCTGAAAAGTACTCGATCGAGTACAATTGTGTTCGATCGACTCATTATTCTATTCGATCGAGTAGTTGCATTTTAGGGTTTACTCGATCGAGTAGATTTTCTACATGATCGAGTGGTTTGAGCTTGATTTTGCTCGATCGAGTTGTTTTAAACTACTCGATCGAGTGGTTTCTATTGGGCTCGGGCCTTTTTAGCTTTAATCCGTCATTAGGTTAATTAAAAGTTCTATTTTCTTATAAATAGGAAGAGGGACGTCATTTTTAACTCTCATCCCTATCTTATACACTACTTTACAGTACTTTTTCTCCTGTTACTTTCTTCTTCTCATTTTCCGGATCTTTTCCACTGTAACTTTCTTTCCCTTTTCTCCTTTTTTATGTTTATGTTTATTTCTTTCTTTATTTCTGTTTTTCTCTTTATTATGTCTAGCTAATTCTCCCTGCTAGGACTAGGGGATTCGATGAATGAATGTTAATTGCTAATTAGTTTGCAGATTGTTGTTGTTGTTGTTGTTGTTGTTGTTGTTTTTGTCTATGTTGTTAATCGCTGCTTTAATTGTATCTTGCTGATTGAATCGATGCAATTAGCCTTTTTAATTTTGGTAAGCCTTGACCTAGACCGGAAGGGTGGAAGGGGTGAGACCCGCAGTGAACAATAGAATGTTTTAGTGAGGGCGGAAGCTAAGCTAATAGTATTTTAGGGCGAATTGAGACCGGAAGGAGATATTCATTGCCCCTTAGACCGACACATCGACTAATCTGTGACCTTAACTGCAATTAATTGACATTCATTGATGAACCGACATCCTAGTTCCCTCTTTCTCCCGTTAAGTTCTCTTATCCCTTTTCTCTTGCCTTTATCTTATTAGTGTAGTCAAAACATTTCAAACCCCCCATCTTGTGACCGTAGACAGACCGAATAGACAAGTAGATAGTGACCGCCTCCCTGTGGAGATCGACCCTACTTACCGCTGACTTCCGTTAGTAGTAGCTAGGTATTTATTTTTGGTACCTGACGACGGTATCAAATTTTGGCGCCGTTGCCGGGGTGGCAATTACTTTATTTACTTATTTAATTTTTGTCTGTTTTTAGCCTCAAGGGATTTTTCCCTTGAGGCCGTTCTCATATTTTTCTCTAGTGCTGTTTTGATAGGTCCTACAGGTCCTACCTAGACAATTCTAGGTCAAAGATCGTCAAAGGGAAGGCTTGAGTACCTTTGACCTTCCACCTATGTTCCATTCTATGGCGCGACAGGTGGTTTTGTGTGAGAGATGTGGTGCTGCTGGGCATGATGCAGCTGTTTGCTTAGCGGGAAACGACCGTGTCAAAATTTGGCGCGACGAGGTCTATGCGTTCAAGCAGCAAAGACAAGCTAGTCATTCCACTGCAATTGTGCCGCCACATCCGCTTTATCAACGAGGCTATCAACAGCCTCCGTTTGTCTGGCCACCGCGACAACAAGCTCCTCCTCCTGATAAACAGAAAGAAGAGATTGCGGAGCTGAAATCTTTGATGACGGCGTTTGCACTCCAAGTGCAAGAAGGTGATAGACACACTTGTGCGCGATTTGATAAGCTCGAGTCTCAAATAGCTCAGTTAGCTCTTTCTGATGACTGGGATGACTCGGATTACGAAGTTCTATAAGATAATGACACCTTACACGAGGATTTCAGCACTGTACAACAAGAATTACTCGATCGAGAGACATATATTAGTCGATCCAGTGAAATACCTAAAGAATCGTTCGATCGAGCACTTTATTCCACCCGATCAAACAGCTGCTTAGCGGAAGTACTCGGTCGAGCTGTTTCATATGCTCGATCGAGTGATTATCAAGAGGAAAGTTCTCGATCGAGTAACATTTCTTTTCGATTGACTGATTTGGCCAGAGAGAGCAAGGATTTATCACTTGGGTTCGTTTTAAATGATGATTTTGATGATGATAATGGTTACGGTGAATCACCCCTTTTCAAGGCCGAGCTGGAGGCGCTTGAGGCTGCGATTTACGGAATGAAATCCACTGAGGAGGGTGACGAGAAGACAGCTGAGTCGGTAATTGCTCCTAGCACGGATGAGGTATTATATTCTTTTGTCAATGATTCCGACATTGAGAGCAACCCACCTGAGGTAGTTTGCGATAATTTTATTATTGTTAATATTAATAGTACGCTACCTCATATGACTCGTGTTTTTTCTTTTTATGCTATACCCCCTCCCAGTCGGTCAGTTAATTTAACAGTTTTTCACCGTTCTTGTCATTTTAAACTTGTTAGTCTGAAACGGAGCCCTAAACTATTGAAGATTGCTCCCGAGCTCCTTTATTTTGTTGACAAATTTAGGAGTTCGCATAGGAAATTCGTTAGGCTTAACGTTTATACATTTTATTTTCTTATTTTGTTATTATACTTTGGTGCTACTTATGCTCTTGTGTAGCACATGCGCAGTTATATGATCTACTGTTAAGATCTTTGAGTTGCTTTGATTCTGACTGACTGGAGCAGCTGTCGAGGAAAAGAAGGTCGAGCTGGGACCTGACAGAAACTAGCGCTACCCGGGGATTTTTATTTTTAGTTGTTTTTCGAACATTTTAGTTTTTATTTTGTTTAATAATCGGTTCTCTGGATCGAGTTTTCTTGCTTTAATTCGCCTCCTGTGACGATGTCCTGCAGCTGTTTGTGACCTCCCATGTTGCTGGCTGGTTTGGGGAGGTCCCTTATTCGCGCAATCTTGTGAGCTTTCCGTATTTACTCTCTTTCTCTTTTAGTTTGCATTTCCTTTCCATGTTTTGGTACAATGAGGGCATTGTACGGTTTGGTTTGGGGAGGTTATGCATCCATATCTGTGTCTGCATTGTTGTTTTTATTGCACTTCTGTTATCACGTTTAATTTTCGTAGGCGTTGTTGTTTATTTTTCATATAAAATTTCAAATCTCATAAAAATAGAAAAATTCAAAAAATTCAAAAATTTTCACGTTTATTTTTGCATATAGGTTGAGTCGGAATGGTAGATTTCAATGATGAAATTGCACTGCAATTGTCTTTTTGCTTAAGCCTTGCATAGACTATTAATATATTTTTAGCATTGTCTTTTTGCATATCAACTAGTTTATGTTAAAATTTAGCTGAACGAATATACTTGACCGAAATTTTGGCAACCTACTTATAATTTCTAAGGATTTAGAGCCTTATAAACTGGTGTCATTTGTGACCAGTTTCATGTAGGATAGTGAGTAGTTACTCCTTGCATAGCATGTTCATCAATTTGCACGTATATGAAATTCAATTGCTTTTTGCCTACATACATTCGGGTTAGTGGATGGTGTCACATGCAGGGAGGTGCTTACAATCTCCCTTTCTTTCATTTTTACCCATTCAACTCCACAATAACCAAATTTGCCTGTTGACCCTTAGCCACATTCCAAATTTAGTCTCCTTGTCAAGCTAGTTTAGTGTATGTTTTTGCGGTATATATTTTATTGTGCCGAGTTTGGCTTGTATCCACTGATTTGGAGTTGGTATTTAATGAAGAAAAGGAGGATGAAAAAAAAGAAGGAAAAAACGTGAAAAAGAAAAAGAAGAAAAAGAAAAGAATTGAAAAAAAAACGAAAAAAAGAAACCGTAATGAAAAAAAGAAAGAAAAAGATGTTTGATGAGACGGTTTCGCTCCTATGCTTTATTTACATTTATTAAGGAGTATTTTCAGTTCGGTTTGGTGAGTTTCGTGCCAAATGAAGGGCATATGCGCTTAATTCTATAATTGAGTTGGAAATGGATGTTGTTATATGGTTTTGTTTAGGTACTAGCTTGGCCGCCTATACCTCCACATTCCCATAAATGTTTTGCCTTTTCTTACCCATTGCCTCACTTTACTATATTTTTGTAAGCCCTCGGCTGTGACAGGACCTTGTTGGTTGGAATGTATGTACGATAGTTAGAATTGTCTATCATATTAGTTGCATGCATGTTTATGTGGGTCGTAGTTTAGGTGAGCGACTATTTTTCTTTCTCTCTTACATATATATGTTCACCCTTTGCTTCATGAGAGAAGAGTGACCCGTGAGAGTCCATTATTAAAGGTCTTGCAAGGTCGACGGTTCAGCTTTATTATAAACATCTTACAACTCGTTTGCATTTGACTGTTTTCTATAAGTGTTAGTTTGCTTGCATTAAATTGGATTAAGTGGGCATTTGTAGCTAGCTCTGAGTTATCTTTTCCGTTTCATTAGTTTGCATTTAGTTTACTCGAGGACGAGTAAAGGTTTGGTTTGGGGAGATTTGATACGTGCATTTTATATAGTCCTTTTTGGTCTTTTTATGCACGTATTTTTATGCTATTATCATAGTTTTATGCTACGAAATGCCCCGAATATGATACTTTGGTTTGTTTTGTTCTATTTGCTGGAATGGACCAAAAAATAGTGAAATCGAGCCTTTTACCGTCCGTTTATCATGCATTTGGAAGAAGAGTGAATTTGGAGCGGGAATGTAGCTATTTTGAGATGCGCAATGAAGTAAAATAGCTAGGCGAGCAAAGGAAGAACTTCAAATTGCTAGTGCCTAGTTTGAAGAGCCATATATCGAGTTCTACAACAGATATTCAGGTGATTCTAATTGGAGATGAAAGCTTGTCCTCTTAAGATTCCAACGCCACCGGAAACGCCCTATTTGCCCAAGTAACGAAGAAATTGCAGCTGTTTGAAGTTCAGTGCGCGAAGCAGGAATTGTGCGCTGGAAAGTACTCGATCGGGAACAATTGTGTTCGATCGACTCCTTAGTCTACTCGATTGAGTAGTTGCATTTTAGGGTTTACTCGATCGAGTAGATTTTCTACTCGATCGAGTGGTTTGAGCTTGATTTTGCTCGATCGAGTTGTTTTAAACTACTCGATCGAGTGGTTTCTATTGGGCTCGGGCCTTTTTAGCTTTAATCCGTCATTAGGTTAAATAAAAGTTCTATTTTCTTATAAATAGGAAGAGGGACGTCATCCCTATCTTATACACTACTTTACAGTACTTTTTCTCCTGTTACTTTCTTCTTCTCATTTTCCGGATCTTTTCCACTGTAACTTTCTTTCCCTTTTCTCCTTTATTTATGTTTATGTTTATTTCTTTCTTTATTTCTGTTTTTCTCTTTATTATGTCTAGCTAATTCTCCCTGCTAGGACTAGGGGATTCGATGAATGAATGTTAATTGCTAATTAGTTTGCAGATTGTTGTTGTTGTTTTTGTCTATGTTGTTAATCGCTTCTTTAATTGTATCTTGCTGATTGAATCGATGCAATTAGTCTTTTTAATTTTGATAAGCCTTGACCTAGACTGGAAGGTTGGAAGGGGTGAGACCCGCAGTGAACAATAGAATGTTTTAGTGAGGACGGAAGCTAAGCTAATAGTATTTTAGGGCGAATTGAGACCGGAAGAAGATATTCATTGCCCCTTAGACCGACACCTCTACTAATCTGTGACCTTAACTGCAATTAATTGACTTTCATTGATGAACCGACATCCTAGTTCCCTCTTTCTCCTGTTAATTTCTCTTATCCCTTTTCTCTTGCCTTTATCTTATTAGTGTAGTCAAAACATTTCAAACCCCCCATCTTGTGACCGTAGACAGACCGAATAGACAAGTAGATAGTGACCGCCTCCCTGTGGAGATCGACCCTACTTACCGCTGACTTCCGTTAGTAGTAGCTAGGTATTTATTTTTGGTACCTGACGACGGTATCACTTGCCCATAAACACTGACTTTTATATTACTCAACACACGACTATATCACTCACCATATCTCACCAACATGTTCCTTACGCTGATTTGCTCATCATTCCTCCCTTTTCTTTTTCCACTATCCCTCACATCCATATTAACACTTGTCTTCCTTACCCAACACATGTCCTTCACAAGCCGGAATTCTCCTTATCATAGCCTTTGGTAACTTACGTATCCAGACCGTTACATTTATAAAAGAATGCTTTAAGACTCAAAACATACATGTATACATACCCTACGACTCAAAACAACCTTAAGAACATAACTACTGACTCAAAATGACCGCCCATTGAAATACTCGATCGAGTACATAGCATACTAGATCGAGTACAGGGTACTCGGTCGAGTAGTGAGACTACTCGGCCGAGTTCACGACTCCAGAAGCTGAACAGAATTATCACAGGAAGAATATTCGGCCGAATATGGATTACTCGGTCGAGTATGAAAGATACTCGGCCGAGTAGGGCCTACTCGGTCGAGTATCGGCACAGTTCTCAACACCGTCTAGTTTTAGTAAAACAGTCATATCTCACTCGTTACTTGGTCAATCTGAGCGTGTGACCTATCGTTAGAATCATAAGAAGACAAGCTATCACTTCCAATTGGAATTACAATAATATCATTCATAGAGCTCAACTTATGACAGTTTTAAGATAACCCTTCCATAATCGATCATCATACAAATCAAATTTCCTAAACCAAAACAATTTGAACATGCATAAGGCAACAACAACAACAACTCAATACTTCAATAAACCAGTA
Organism: Silene latifolia; assembly: GCF_048544455.1. Lineage (NCBI taxonomy): Eukaryota > Viridiplantae > Streptophyta > Magnoliopsida > Caryophyllales > Caryophyllaceae > Silene > Silene latifolia. The sequence goes on along the minus strand of NC_133536.1, from coordinate 150,660,702 downwards.
CACAAGTGAACTCTTATCATACCCACATGAAAATTAGACATGACGTTCATGTATATAGACACCTGCCCGTAACCATATGCTACTACCAACAATCAAGCATTAACATCATCATGTTCACATGCACATGTACCACTACCATATTTCATGCTCAAGATCGTATTAAACAGGTAACATGATCACATTCTTCATGCTCAATATCAATTAGATACAAATTCACAATTCACCTTTCATATCTTACCATGTTCCAACACTTAACATGCCAACATATTCATGCTCAAAGTTTAACATCAACTATCCTCGATGCATCTTTCAACAACTATCACATTCCACTTCTTTCATCATTTCATCCAACCATGCACAAGATTCAAACTATAGGTATCAAACTCACATGACTCAAACATACAACAGTTTCCCCCCATGTGACCGGCTTGAGATCGTAAGGGCCTTAATGCGACTTCGGGACGTTTCCCAAGTTTTTGCGGTAGCTCCAAACAACTCTCCCCAGGTTCATTTTATTTAGACTCCCTAAGTTCATTGGGTTCATATGTTTTAGGTGCCGGAATCGTCGGCTCTAATACCACTTTGTAACACCCCCTCATACCAAGGTACCTTACCAAGGACTACCCTAGCATGAAAGGCTGTTACCATCTCGGTTACCCGAGGTAAGTATATATCAAAAGTAACAATCCACAAACACATCTATTAAAGTATAAAGAGTTAGCGATTACATTATCTCAGATCAACTCAAAATAAAAGTACAAGGTCTCAAAACAAATGAAATCTAAGACATCTAAACTCATAACAGCGGAAGCTAGACTTGACGTGATGACTCCCTATGACTGTCCCATAGCTAACATCTGCATTACCTGTCACAATCAGCTCACCATCCCCGAATGGATCACCGCAGGTTTTACAAACAACAACACGGGGTCAGTACCGTTCAATCAAGATAAGACAAACAAATATTGTAACCGGCTTATCATCCTCCATCCCCGGTCACCCGATCTCACACAGTAACCGACTACACACCGAAGTGTGTAGCCCTGCCAGATTACCCATCGCAACAGGTAATCCTCGCCGCCAGTGGGTGACCGCAGCCCATCCCCACGTAGTCCAGCTCATCAACGAGCGACTAACAATCCCTGTCCCTTAATGTGCACATCCCCTCCCGTGACGGGTTCCACGGAGGGCGAACTAGGGTGTGAAGCCACTCCCGCAAGTGACTCCACCACAATCACACACAGCATCACAGCTGTCACAACACCACCACTGTCACAACATAACCACACCAACACCGTCACCACAACACCCATCGTCCGATGATCAGCAGATAACAACAATTATACACAGTACAATCACAACATCTCAAATTAATTAAATAGAACTGAGTAGGGAAACCCTACCCTTTCGCAATCCGCTTACGCTGCAATCAACCATACAAATGCATAAAACTTACCACATCGTCACCTACAACAACAATCGTATAATTCCAATCACTAACTGCAAAACCCCATTTCCCCCAATTCATGAATAAAGACAAACACTAGAATTAATCATCAACAACATGGATAAAGACTTACCGGCGAAAGAATGAAAGATTGAATGCGATAGCTACGATGTCCACACACACAAAGGCGAGATTTGGGAGTGATTAGAGTGTCGTAGGTTTGATTAGCTTTGCAAATGACATTTTAGAAACTGATTATCGAATATATAATCCCTAATTACTCCCGAATCAAACCGTTGAAATATTACTCGCCAGACCGGATACTCGACCGAGTATAGAGTATACTCGGCCGAGTATCCTCTACTCGGTCGAGTATTCGCATACTCGGCAGTAGCCAAACATACTACACAACCTACACTACTCGGCCGAGTAGGCTCTACTCGGTCGAGTACAAGCCTAAGAAATCAGTAGTATTACACCAAATCCCTGCCAAACGTCGTGCCTTAACCACACGAGTCCCTCCAAACTTAAATCACTAACGTGCATGTCCCTCTTGGAGTGGGAACCTCTAAAAGGCGACCCAAGCGTAAGACGATTTCCCAACCATCTCACGTCTCCTCATCAACAACCAACATGATACTTCCAAATCCTCCATTCACCACCTCCAACATCCACACTGAACCGGGTATGCACAATATGTCAAATGAGACTTGCCACTCAATATTAAACCATCTTATGACAAGAAACCACATGTTTAACAATAAGCTAGCTAATCAATTGACAAAATCCCAATTCATGTTATAATGCAACTAAGTGATATCATGATGCTAAATTCAGTTACCCATTCATAAGTTAAGATGAACACATAACTTTAGTATGCAACCACAACCTAATTATTTACTTACTTATGTTATCATATAATTACCACATGTATTATGTAATTCATGACAACTAATGAAATATCTGGATACTTTAGGACCCACAAAAGTACCTTAGAATACATGAGGAGACCCCAAGACTGGTGGAGAATTACTCTGAAGCAAGGGATGAACGTATACTAGACCAAGTGTGACCTAGACAGGACCTAGTGGGGTTGCAGTGGACCGAGTAGAGTGGTTAATTGATCACGTGGCTGACACTCGGTCGAGTGCACGAGCACTCAACCGAGTGAGTGGCACTCGACCGAGCGCCACTGAACAGTACCTGAAAAACGCTAATTTCCGGATCTTATCCTATCGTATCCATATAATTTCATAAGATATTTCAGTTTATGAAATATCAACACACTATGCTTAGGAAGAGCAACCTTATTCCAAACAGTCATTTCCCAACTGATTTTTCTAGCATAATCTCTTAGCTGCTCATATATTAAACTCAGCTGAACTTTCCCGTCTGCAACACATCTGGACAGCAAAGTACGAGCATTATCAATGCCACCAGTCTTCTCCAATAACAGGTCTCGTACCTTCAGAATACTTTTCCAGCTTTCAGAATGAAAGCTTTTGATCTCCATTGGCCAGAAGTTACCTTGCTTTATGTTATAAGTGTGATTCCAGATAACCCAAAAACTGTCAGCATGAGTCTCAATAGCCCAGATCCACTTACACAGTATACATTTATTCCAAGCCAAAATTTCTTTGATATTAAACCCACCCTCAATATGTGGCTTGCCGCAAGAAGACCAACTCTTCATGATAAGCTTGCGTTGACCCTCCACAGTACCCTAGAGAAAATTCCTGCAGAATTTTGTTACAAGCTTCAGAACACACTTAGGTATCAGTAAAGTGGAACACCAGAATTGCTCCAGGCCAAAAATCACAGTGTTTATCAAACTCATTTTGCCAGCATAGGATAACTTGTAGTTTGCCCAATGGTGAAGAGCTTTATGGATTTTATTCAACAGGTCAGCAAACATTTCTTTGTTAAGTCTCCCTTTATTTAAGGGAACACCCAAATACTTGAAAGGAAACTCCCCTTGCACAAAGTTAGTCTCCTCTAGAATAGCATGCTGGACACCCTCAAACACACCTCCCACATAGATATTTGTTTTATCTGAGTTTGCATACAACCCAGATAATTGAGCAAACCTCTCCAGAGTCTGAGTAACAGCCTTGACTGATGGAACATCACCACGAACAAAGAGCATCAAATCATCTGCAAAAATAAGGTGATCTAATCCCAATCTTCCACATTTGGGGTGATAGGAGACCTGTGGTTGAGAATGAATACGTCTGAGCAGCCTGGACAGAATCTCCATGCTCATTACAAATAAGAAGGGAGATAATGGATCCCCTTGTCTCAAACCACACCCCCCTTTAAAAATTCCAACAGTGTCACCATTAATTTTTAAGCTGAACCAAGTGGAAGTGATACAGTCGATAACCCATTTCTGAAATTGAGGAGGGAAGTTAAATGCTTTCAACATCTGTTCAATAAAAGTCCATTGCAGGGAATCAAATGCTTTCCTGATATCTAATTTGATTAAGCATCTTGGTGAAATCCCCTGTTGCCCATAACCCTTGACCAAAGACTGTGTGAGCATTATATTTTCAAATATGCTTCTACCTTTCACAAAAGCTCCTTGCTCCTTCCCAATGATCTCAGGTAACACTACCTTTAATCTGTCACATAAAATTTTACTTATTGTTTTATAAAGAACTGTACAACAAGCAATAGGCCTATAATCCATGACAGTATTAACCACTTGCTTTTTAGGGATTAAAGCTAGAAGAGTAGTGTTAGCTTGCTTTGGCATGGTACCCTTCTTAAAGAATTCATGAATAGCAGAATAGAAATCAGGCTTGATAATGCCCCAGTTGGTCTTAAAGTATTGAACAGAAAAGCCATCTTGACCTGGACTCTTATGAGACCCCATGGAAAAAAGAGCTTTCCTGATTTCACATTCAGTGACCTCCCTGCACAAAGGCCCCCAGTCCTGCTCCTGAATGGTGTGTCTTTCCACTACTACAGATACAGGCTATAACAACGGTCAAAAACCGTTGTTATATAAAAAAGCGGACGTTGTTAAAGCGTCCGTTGTAGAAGGTTTTAACAACGGTTGGCTTACTTAAGGAAACCGTTGTTAAAACTATTAACAACGGTTTTAAATATAAAAACCCGTTGTGGAAAGTGTGACTCAATTTTGGGGGGAAAGTTATAACAACGGGTTTTAATATACAAAACCGTTGTTATAACTAAAGACAACGGGTTGTTATAAAATAACCGTTGTTGTTTGTTCTTAAAAAATAAAAAAAAATTAAATTAAATATTACTAGATGCATGCATAATTACGGCTGTTAGAATTCGATGCATGCATTATTACCGACATCACTGTACATATGAACGGATAATATGGAATGAGAAGGGTTAGTAATAGGATTTGAAGCAGCATTATTGAGAGATATGATGATGATTATATTATGGCACAACTTCCTAACATATTTATTAATTAAAAAGCAATTAACTCAACCCACACATTGCTTAGTATAAATACATTGCATATCTCAACTAACATTTCCATTATCTCATATATTCATCTCCAAACTCTAACTGTTAAAACAAACTCTACTTAATCTTTCAAATCAAACTCAAAAAACTCTAACAAAGTGAATGATTTCATCCTAAAGACTCTTACCATGATCGAGAACAACAACAACTTCATCCGCCGGTTCCTCCATATTGAGGAAAGTTTCAGGAGCTACCTTGCGGAAGCTCGATCCGCACTGAAGCACGCCAAAGAAGATGGCTTGACGGAGAAAAGCAGATTGCGGCTATATGACGATATAGCAACTGCTGAACGGAACCTCCAAATAGCCAAGGAGGAGAGGATGGATACGATAGAGCACAATAAGATCCTCCATGAAAATATAAGAACTGCATTTTTACATATGTAATTTTTTTTTTAAATTTATGTATTTATAAATATATATATATATATATATATTAATTATGTTTATCTTACTTCTTCATCTTGCTTCTTCATTGTTTTAGTAACTAATTATGCGAACAATACTTAAACAAATAACATAATGGTCGATAAAAACACATATATGCAAAAGAAATAAATAGAAAAAGAAAATAATGACGATGAAACTAACAGTGACGGCGAGATTTACCTGATAAATACAGAACGTAATAGACGATGAAATCACAGTGACGGCGAGAAGATAAAGCGACGATGAGAAAGAGAGAAATAGAGAAAGAGAGTGTGTATGTGTTTTGTGTTTGTTTGTCTGCTGTGTTTGTGTTTGTGTATTATAAGGGTTGTGTTTTGTGGCTGCAGAAGACTTCTGTTTGTGTGGTTTATAGTATGGAAGGTATTGACAACGGTTATTAAACAACAACCGTTGTGAAATATGTTTTAACAACGGTTGTAAAAAACACCCGTTGTGAAATATGTTTTAACAACGGGTTAAAAAAGTAACCGTTGTGATTACTTTTCACTAACTTTGCGCCAATTTTGCGCCAAATTATTAACAACGGTTCCGCATGTGTGACCCGTTGTTAAAACTAATAACAACGGTTTTTATAACCATACCCGTTGTAATTAATTTTAGTAAAATTCGCGCCATACATTCTACAACGTCTATTGTGATTTTCGTGAATAATCGTTGTTAAAGGGGCGTTGTAGTTGCCTAAATTTGTAGTAGTGTTCAATAATGACAGAATCCAAAGACACAGTATCCTTTTTCTGACCTAAAAGCCGCTGATAGTACTCCACAAAAGCATTGTTCACCTCAGATAATCCCTCTCTATGAATACCATGAATATCCAGAATTCTTCCAATAAGGCTCTGATGTTTCCTAGCAGCAATTTTAGAGATAAAATAGTTGTTAAGCGCATCATTAAACTTAATATCCTTGATTTTAGCTCGTTGTTGAAGTGAACTCCGTTCAGTTTTCCTAAAAGTGAGGTAATTATGCAGCAATACCTTTTCCTGCTCAATAAGATTAGAATCAAGGGGTTGCTGCTGAAGTTTCATCTGACATTCCTCTAAACACTTCCTAGCATTTGAGACTTTCTTTGATAACCCAGAATAGCTAGTTTTATGCAAATCAATAAGATGTTTCCTAACATTCTTCAATTTGGAAAAAAAACTTCAACATCTGGTTGCCTTTAACAGGGATGTCCCAAGCTTGCTGAACAGTAGGTCTATAATTTTGATGCTCTTCCCAACAATTTAAGTAACTGAATTTCCTTCTAATAACATAAGTTTCATGAATATCAACCAATAAGGGTGAATGATCAGATATCCCAGCTGGGAGAATCTGAACATGGGTGGAAGGATAATGGACTAACCAAGAAGGGTTAGTAAGAACCCTGTCCAATATGGACCAAACTCTATCATGAGATTCTCTTTTGTTGGTCCAAGTATGCTCACAGCCGAAACTATTAATATCCTCCAAAGTACAATCCAATAAGCATTGGTTAAAAGCAAGAATTTCAGAAACTGGGGGAGGATTGGGTTCAATTCTTTCATCCATTTCCCTTACAATGTTGAAATCCCCCATAACAATCCAGTGAGTAACAGAACTAGCCAGACCTCGAAGTTCATCCCATAACCGTTCTCTATGGCTAGCATCATTACTAGCATAGATGAAAGTAACAAAAATCTTTTCATGAGAAATATAATGCAAGAGCTCCAGGTGAATCAGTTGATCATGAACATGTGAAGATAGAACAGTAAATTTCCTATTGTCCCATAGAACCCATATTCTCCCATTGTAGTGGTGAGAGTAATTATTCATAATAGAATATAAAGGAAAAGTCCTAGAAATGACATCAAATTTATTGGATTTAACCCTAGTTTCCAAAAGCCCTAATACTTCAACTTTATTAATAGCCAGATAGCTCCTCACCTCCATCTGCTTTATTGGGTCATTAAGACCTCTTATATTCCAAGAAGAAATTATCATTTCCCTGGGTCCAGTGGTTCCTCTGCCTGAGGGACCACCAAATTGCTGTCACTACTGTCTATGAGCAATACAGAAAAGCTATTGCTCACAGGAATCCCAGTCTGTCCACTATCAGATGACATCTCAGTCCCTGCATCAGTCAGATTAATAACCTCAACAACAACAGTGTCATGATGACCTAGCACATTGCATTCTTGACCCTCCTCTATCTCATCAGATGGAGAACTAACTGCCAAAACAGCATGAGAGGAGCCTAGTCCAAGACATTCTGAGCTCACCCCTGAGGTTTTAGTAGTAAGTTCATCCCCTGACTTAGGAGGAATATGGCCTAACATATGGCTTCCTGAGTCCTGAGCAACTGTGCTGTGAGGCTTATTAACCTGAACAGGCCTGTATTCTTGAACCACCTTCTTTTTGTTTTCCGCAAGGTTTTGATTAATCTTAGTAAATTTGCATTTTTCTTTAACATGACCCAATTTCCTGCAACAGTGACGGTAATAGGGTAACCATTCGTATATAATCCTTTGTTCCACTTCACCATGGTAGGGAGAAGATAACGTGAGTGAAGTAGGTAATGTTCCAGCCACATCAACCTCTACCAGAACTCTAGCAAATGAGAGCTTGGACTTGAATGTAGTGGGCAAATCTGCAAAGAGGGGTTTACCCACCACACTAGCCATCTTACTTAGTACCTTTCCTAACCACATAAATGGATCCAAATCAGGGAATAAAACCGAAGCAGGGACAACTGATACACTATCCATTTCCTTAGAGAAAGTGGGTGACCATTGTTTCAAAATGAGTGTACCAAAGCCCATAGTCCATGACCCTCCCTTCAATATCTCGTTCATGTCATCTTCGCAGAAAAACCTAAAACTGTACCACCCCTTCTTATAATATTGAACGATTGGCCTGGTAACAATATTCCAGTTTTTCAGAACAAACTCATCCACTTGCTGAATCTTTGGTTTGGATCCCAATAAATTATCCATAAGAGTATTCTTCCAAAATTTGATTTCCTCTACAACATCCTCTTCATTCTAAGAATCCGCACTTTTATCACAATAGAACAAACTCATCCCGGGTTTAGGTTTAGTAACAGACGTCCATATTTTGGTAATTCCTATACCCAGATCAGTAGCAGGCTGTGTAGCAATTGGAGTATTACTACCAGTAGGTAATTCCTCAGTATTAACAGGTTTATCCAATAATCTAGTAAGATTTAACAATTGTCCAACAGTAGCAGACGGAGTATTACCTGAAGTTCCATGTTCTGATGAAGGATCAAATTGAACCTCCCTTTCATCATCAGTTTGAGTAACAGAAGTATCATCATGTTCGGAAATTGTTTCTACAACGACAGTATGATCCTCAGTAACAAAATTCTTATTGCGAGCGCGAGTTTTTGCCATGGTTTCAAGCGGAAATTAAAGGAAAATTAATCGTATTTTTGTTGTTTTCAGGGTTGGCTTGAAGAAGAAGCTTTCTCTCTTTCCATGACTAAAAACTATTAAGGAAAATTAATCATTGATGGTAATTTGTTGTTGTTACCTATTGTTGTTAATTTCTGGTGTTAGGAATGAATCATTTAGTGTTTAATGGAAACATCTTATTTGTTACCAGCATATCGAATCCCGAACTCAAAACTGGCTAAATTAAATAAGGCTTTTTCTTTTTGCTTCTTCAGTTGATTTTGTTTGGGAATATAAGTACAATTGGGGGAAAACACCTTAGATATGATGAACAAAACTGGGTTAGGTGATAAGTAGAATGTAAATTCACTGAAAATCCTCCAAAAATCTCAATTTCTAACAATTTCTATTGTAATTGCAACAAAGTATGTAGAATATGACAGTGTTGTGTAAGTCGTTAACTCACCTTTCTAAAACAGTTATAGAGGATACAATGAGATTTTTCGTGAGAGAAAGTTTTTACTCCGTATTTCATAAATATTGATTACGGTTTCTGTATAATAGAGCGGTCTTTTCAAAATATTAAGGTAGTATAGCATTTGAAGAACTTGGGATGAAATTTCGTAGTTTGAAATTGCAACATCTTTTTCTGTGTGACTGTAGATGTAAAGATTTGCATTTCTTTATTTGTTTTGCGCTGTGTCTCAACCCGTTAAGTCGACAATAGACCTGTTCTGCTTAAGATACTACTCGTTTTACCCTTTTTATTAAACTCCATAAGCATTATAATGATCACATACATATTGAATTTTCGCTTTCAAGCCACATCTTTATCTGACTATCTGGTACTGAGTATATTATCTTGTAGTATATAGTAGTGCTCAGTGCTTGCTCAACAAGTGAGATGTTGACAACTACACATGAAAATGAAACATTAAATTTTTTCGGCAAAGAGTACAAGCTTCTTTTATGATCCCAGTAGACAACAAAGCTGCGTTCGACACATTACTGCAGAAGAGATGATTATTTGGCTGCTTACATCCTTAACAGCCTTACAATTATCAGTTTATATTATCTTTAATAGTTATTACAGTTTCTACACTATGAATATTTACATTTTACTTATTTTTAAAGTCAATTAGCTCAAATGGTAGAGCATTGAGCAATGCACAAGATGTGGGTTCAACTCCCATATTGGCTATGAAATAGCAAATCTTTCTTTTACTCTAAGAATGAAAAATAGTGTAGGGTAACATTTTCAATATGGCATGTATGGTAGTAATTTTTTTGGTATACATGCCAGTCTTTGAAATGCTTGTATTGAACTTCTGATCATTGGAAATCTATTCCACTGGCTCATTGCCATTGTTCCTACTCGCTTGAGTCGTATCATGGTATGCGCGCGATTGCCCGAATATGATTATGGCCTCCTAAATAATTGTACTGTATTGCTTGCATCATGACACGTTCCTATCATTGGATTTGCGATTTTATAGGTTATATGGGACTCGAACCCATATCTTTGGTGCAAAATTTGCACATTGCTCTACCATTGAGCTAATAGCCTTTAAAATACGCTAAACAAATACGAGTAGGAAATAAATGACATAAGTACAATGAAATATTTTTCGCATATTAGTAAGATATGTAATAGATACACTAAAATGCCTTGTAGTTACATAAAAAGACCGGTAAATGCATTAAATCTCCTCCACAGTCATTTACCTTATTTCATGCACATGGTACCTTATTTCATGCACATATAAAATTAACGTCCTTAACCAACAGTAATTAGTAACATAATCAAGAACCAATCTTCAGGTTCGATAATCCTTTCATCCCGAAACTAGTGTCTTCCATCATCGCCACAAATTCGCAGTAGTCTATATTTCTGTCCTGTAATCGATACCAATTTTCGTATTAAATTCTCGTGACATAATGAATGTAGCGTAAGGCAATATGAAGGAGTGAAAAAGAAATCGAAGTAGAGGATGATTAATTAAAGCACACACATTATCCTGATCGACTTCTCATATGATTTCATCCAACTTTACGTTTTCAAGACCAAACTGTTCGAAAGCCAGCTTGAGCTCATCATGGGTGATGTAACCGCTACCATCTTTGTCAAAGTAAATAAAATCTGCAAATAAGTGATCCTCCTTCTGTATTTTATTCAGGTGGAGCATTGCTGCTAATAATTTTCTGAAATCTATTGTACCACTGTTATCTATATCAGCCCACAATCATCAATTCAATGACAGTAAATACAGCTCTAAAGTTACAGGTAATAAAGTTTAGTAACAGCTTCTCTTTTGCTGTTCTTATTAAGCATTTTAACATCCAAAACAGATTAACATCTACCAGCAGAATAGCATCCGGAGCTAGTACTAATTCTACAAGATTTCCAACAACATGACGCCCCGAAGAAAACAATCCAACTTACCGCTTGCATTAAACTAATAATTTCACTGTGCTTAAGATTGGCAGTGACTTTTTTACCAACCGCTACAACTTTGTGAAATTCATAAAAAAACCTTTGTCTTAGAATACAAGAGGTAAGGTGGCGAGCAGATGAAATGCCAAAATCTTACGAGTGGTCGCAGAATCAGTAGATAAGCGAGTAATACTCTGATTCCTGCACCTACGGCATCCGACAAACTCCCATCAGAACTGGTCACAAGGCAGTCTATATATAAATCTCAACAGCTATTTCCCTCCACAGTGCATAGAGATGAAAAATCAATTCAACCCTTGAAAAAATGATTCGGAATCATTGCCATAAAACTAAATTCTAGGTTTCAGTCACGGTCACAATAACTGAAATCCTGTACAGAAGATGGCACAACTAAACTATCTAAATGCTAAAGAATATAAACATTTTTGAGTTTAGGGCTTCAAAAGGTCAGGGAACACATCATGAACTACTTCAGTTAAGATAACAAACATTAATCAGAAAGACAGCTATAAACAAACTACTTAACTAATACATTAGTGCGGCTGTCACATTGCAATCAAAATGTATAGAAACCTTTCCATGATCGAGTTGAGAAGGTTTAGGGTTGGATTAGGCGGCTCGCGTAGCCTAAACCCTTTCCCTTATTATCGCAACGAGTTTAACTTAAAATGAATTTCTTTAACCAACGGTAATTAGTATCATAATATAACCAACTGATGCAATTGAAGAACTTCTTAATGCACATGTAACCTTATTTCATGCACATATAATCTTCTTCCATGCCCATATAACACACTTATTTCATGCATGTACACGGTTGTTTAATAAACATAGATTGCTTTTTCATGCATCTACAAGGCTACTTGATGCATTGATAAGTATATTTCACTCAAAACCCTAACCATTATTATTGGGACAAAACATTGGGGAATAGTGTCCTAAAATTTAGGACGGGAAAGGGTTTAGGGTTGTATTAGGCGGACCCACCTAATCCAACCCTAAACCCTTTCCCTTATTTTCATTCGTACGGCAGCAAGACCAAAAGATAACCCTAAAAGGGAAGAGTGAACCCTTTTTAAGGGACAAGATTAAAATTAGGGGAATAATGTCCAAAATTTTAGGAAACCGCAGAACCGCCTAATCCAATACTAAACCCTTTTCTTTATGATGGGAACAGGCTTAACTTAAAATTAATGTCCTTAACCAACAGTAATAGAAGTAATTAGATGCAACTGGAGAACTTTTTAATACACATATGCACATATAACCTTATTTCATGCACATATAATATTATTTCACGCCCATATAACACACTTATTTCATACATGTACACGGTTGTTTGATGCACATATATTGCTTTTTCATGCATCAACAAGGCTACTTCATGTATTGACAAGTCTGTTGTACCCCACGCCATAACCATTATTATTGGGACAAACGATGGGGGAATAGTGACATAAGTACACTGAAATGTTTCTCACATATTAGTAAGATATGTAGCAGATAGACTAAAATGGCTTGTAATTACATAAAAAGGGCCGGTAAATACATTAAATGTGTATAGTCAAAGGTGTCTGGTTCTGGTACAACAGTGGATGGGTTCTGTCTGTCAAAGTGATATTGTCAGCTGGCTACTAGCTTGGAGATGTCGTTCACTATTGAAGAAGAAGGTAATCATGGCGGCTATTACAACTCTTATTTACTTATTATGGTTTAGCAGAAATGCTGCGAGAGTTGATGGGTTGGTGCAGCATCCTCATGTTGTTCTGAGCAGAGTACGGTCTATCTTGAGAATAAAAATTAGTTCTTTAGCAAGTTGTAAGAGTCATAGGAAAGCAATGCCATGGCTTACTAAGGTAGATTTAGTATAAGTTGTGCTGATTTGTATGATATGGTGTGAATGAAATGGCTTGGTGTAATGAGTTATTAATTAATGCAATTTACATTTCACCAAAAAAAATACATTAAATGTGCACGCTTGCAAGGTCGCCTAAAGATAATGAATACTTGACTGTAATCAGCACGAACAAGGCAAAAATGGTAACTACTTAACTAGAAAGCTAGCAACTCGATCACCGACAAAGATGAATACATAGGAAAGCAAGTCACACAGGTCCTAAGAACAAAGAGCTTGAATATTGCAGCTCATATGGGAAGGGAAGACTAGAGTCATTCATTTTGATGAATCATTTTGTTGATTCAAATATTGTCGAGGACCAAAGTATTTGGTTACACTAAAAAACTATTGGCAGTGAAATTAAGAACTTCTCGTTCAAAAGTCATAAACTAGTTCTAACAATCACGTATAACAAGTTAAAAGAAATCTAATTCAATGTCGAGAAACACACACACTCAGTAACGACGGTTGAAGCGAATTAGAGGAGCGAAAATGCGTGTTGTCTGATAAGTGATGAATGAGTTCAACCCTAATTTGAGAAGCGAATGTGAGAACGTCAGAAATATGATGATCAAAGGGCGAAAAGGATAAATCATGATTAACTACTAAATTGAATCGATTAATAGGTTATTAATCAACATGTAACTGACAATTGAAAACAAATAACATTTGAAAAAAAAAAACGAAAACAGATAGAAAGCAGAACAAATTAGGAATTCAAAACTTAATGAACTAATTTGAAGCATGAAAATTACAAAAATTGAGGAAAAACAAAGAAAAAGGGGAAATTGAGAAATTACCTAAATGTAGATGAAATTACAGAGAACGAAGAAGGAAACAAGGTTGAAGATGGTCGAGTAATGTGCTCAAAATCCTAGCAATGGCGGTAGATCAACGTAGGGCTGCTTGATGATCGAAACAAGATGAAGAATGAGTAGTGAGTGTACCGAAATGACAAGTTAGGGTTCAATTTCTTTGAATCTAGATAAAATTTAGGGAAAATAATTACCAAAATGACAAATTAGGGTGGTGATCTGAAGGAAATGTAGATTCATATACATACTAACATACTCATATATGTCGAAATTAATTTGTCATAAAATTAAATGTGGATTTTATGCATGCAAACAAATAAACAAAATAGAGAAGAAATCATATCCTTACAATGGGTATTTCGGTTTATATGGGCACAAAAGAGATCTCCTTCTCTTTTGTTCTTGAGCTCTCCAAATGGAAGAACAAGGATTCAAATGTAGAATCTCTCCCAAAAGCATATACCCAAGGAATGCATCTTAATAACCAATATTATTTAGATCTAGTAATAATATTAGTTTTTGCTATAAAATTGATACAAAATAAATTGTATTTTTGGCTCTTGAATCACTCGGTCAAGAGGGAGTATATGTGAGATTTTATTTCTCTAGAAAATTCATATATTGTAGAGATTCACCACTTTCTTACACTAGAAAATGTTATATGTAAAAATGATGAATGAATGAATTGAAAAGAAAAAGCTCTTTTTCTTTTCTTGTATGGTTGGCCGAAAATTGGCTTGGGTAGGATGCCCAATACTTTTTGTTTTTGCTCTTCTCAAAAACATAGGTGGGCAAGGCTAGAGATTAGACTTTAATAATTATGTTTTCTCTTATTAAAATAATCAACATAATTATTCCACTAATACTCCTAATTTTCGGTTTATACAAGATAAAATGGAAGGTCCATTTTATTTTGTCATTTGTCAAGTGTGACATATGTGACATGTTACTTGACATGTGAATTTGTAATGTATTTTTAACATATTAAAAATCAACATACTCATAAAATATGTCATTTACAAAATCGACTAGTAATTCGTAATTACTTGTACCAAAAATGTTTCCAAATTATAAACTACAACATTCTGTATTTATAATAATTTATTCATTCCGTTTCAATTGTTTCTGTAAACAATAATTTCATCTAAGTAATAAAACAATTCGATTACTTAGACCGTGTCTCATTTAATCATATTTACAATGAGATACGTAAATTATACTCACAAAATTATCCGTCAATTTTAAGCAATTTAATTAACTCGTATCGGTATACGATTAATTAAATAATCAATTAAGAGTATTTCCCTATAGGTATGACCTAAGGGGATCAATAGATCACCACCGTCGCACGACAATAATGTCAAACTCTAGTCACCAATCATTACCGATATGTGTGGACCAGTTGACTTGTAAAATATTACATCCCACATGTATTCTTAAAATGAGATTTAATAATGATATTTAAATCATGTGATCGCACTATTGTTGAGGACACATTTCCCAACAATCTCCCACTTGTCCTCGACAAGTGTGCGTCACCAATTCTCTTGTCCTATTACTATCTCCCACTCAATGCAAGGTGTCTTTCAGGTCGTACTTGCAAGTGATCATATCGAGAGTGGTTTCCTCGATCTGGAGAATAACTGATTGACCGGATTTATCTATCATAGATACCTTCCGAGCGTGGCCACGCATTTCCAGTTCATTACTCCTCGAGTGGCCCTGAGATATTGTTTTAACCCTGACAAGGGGATGGACAATTCCTATCGCACTCATTCCCTTCGACTAGCCACAGCCATCATAACCCAAAATATGCCCATTTGACCCCATTTACGAAGGTCGTAGTAACACAAATTAAAGTTAATCTGAAACTGTGCCATCTTAGGTGAATAGTCTTTAGTCAAAAGAATCGACTCATTTGAATACTATAGTAGCTCTCGCCACGACCAGGCTATATAAATTGCCAGAACTCTATAAGTGGTCATAAGGCCCGACAAAATGTTCCTAACAGTCTGCCTATGTGATCGACTAGTCATCTCACATGACTCTATGGCACTTGAACTTGCCATCAATCGCATCACACTCTAGTTACTTCGAGACGTCACCTCATACAAGTAACTATGGGCAAATACAATGTTAATCCGTGTTCACTTTAACGGGGTTCAATTGTCTCCACAACCCGTTTGGATGTAACAAAGTATAATAAAAGAGTTTTAAAATAAAACTCGAACGACAAATGCGATTATCACACATGAATAGTCAATGCCTGATTACTATTTCATGTTCTATAATCTAATTTGATCTTGTACGTAGTTGTTCATTTCAATTCAATTGAAATGACATGTGTCATCATGTTTAGCCTTTGAGAAGGCTTTGGTTAGTAGGTTTTATCAATTTCTTGTACCTTACTCAACCTCACTACATACTCGTTTTCCTTTTGTAATGTATACATTTGCATCACAAAACTTTCTGAGTACGTGTCGAGATCCAATCAAGACATAGGTCCTCTAGCCTAAGAATAGCTCCCACTGTTTTCACAGTGTGCGGGACTCATCCTCTTGCACATCTCATGGTTGCAAGTGTACTCAATTTCCGTTATAAATATCTCTCATTGTTCTTTATTGCCTAGAACGATTCTAGAAAATCTACTTCTTAATAAACATAGCCACAATGGTATCTTAACCATCTTAATGTGTTTTGATTATAGTTTTGTCGGAAACCATGCGCAATCTCAATTGTCAATTGTCACTTGTGTAACACCCTTACACAAAATTACATCATAAACACTTTGCTTTACTTCTTTAATGCTTCTGCAAGCACTTAAGGGTAATCTTTATAACTTACTTGGTAAAGATTACTTAAATTCGATTTTGAAAACAATTCATCATACTCAAAGCATATGAAGCGTTATACATCATTTCTTTTTAATTGATTCGGCAGCGGAAGCAAATGAAATCAATTAAATATGTTCAATTTAATTGAACTAGTCATGAATCTTAGCAACATAAGACTTCTTACTGATGCTAATATCATGTGGATTTATCTTCATAAATCCGGATATTCAAGATGTATTATAATACTCCAAAAGTCTTAAATCATTCTCAATGATCAATATGTCATTCACATATCGGACTAATTAAAAATTCCGTAACTCCCACTAAACTCCATGTATAAACACAACTTCTCGACTTATCGAGAAATGTTTTATCACATGATTAAAATGTTGATTCCAACTCATTGATGTCCTACTTAAGATCCTCTCTTAAGTTTCACATTATCTTAGGATTGTAAGAATCTATAAAACTTATGACATGTATTGAATACATTGCTTCTATTGAAGAAGTGGGTTTTAGATTCACTTGCTGTGTATTTCATAACCTCATAATGAAACACAATCCCTAAGAAGATCCAAATAGACTTAAGCATTTCAATTAGTGCAAAACCCTTTGCAACTAATCTTGCTATGAAATATCTCTTTATTAGTGCAAAACCCTTTGTCACTAATCAAGCCTTTTATTTCGGATTTTCATGGCTCTAAGCCTTGTATTGAGTTGTGACTTAAACACTCTTATGTAAGTCCTTTGTCGATTACTTTCCAGAAGTAATCAACTTGAATCAAACAATTTCTTTTGTAAGTTATAAGCTATTTACTTTCTTAAAAGTAGCATGAATTCATCGTTTTTAACAAGTGACGAATTTAACCTCCTAGGTTTTGAAGAAACAACGTCTTACACAAAACGTCTCATGTAGCCAAGAAAGACCAGTTTCTTGCGACATAACATTCTTTGTGGCTCTTGAATAATTTCTCCCACTCTGTCTGATGCGTGTCTAAAATATGATGTTTCACACTTTATTCTACACGCATTTCAGAGCTCAAATGTGCAATATATGCCATTATTTCCCTATTTTCCTCTACTTTCGTGTTTTTGTCCATTATTGCAGAAATATGAAGAATTGAGCGGAAATCGAGCCGAATCCGTCCCTAAGTAATTAACATTGCATTTGACATGAAGTATTGACTCGAGGAATGAGCTTGGTGCGCGTTTCAAGGCCTAAAGATAGCAAAAGAAAGGGTGCGTACGAGTTTAACGAGCAAAGAAGCATTTCACGATATTGCAGCCCCATTAAGATGGCCATATCTCGAGTTATGTAGCAGATAATCAAGTGATTCCAATTGGAGTTGAAAGCTTATCCTCTTAACTTTCCAACGCCACGTAGAACGCCTGATTTGACCAAGTAACGAAGAAATGGCAGCTGTTTTAAGATCGGTGCGCTGCGCAGAATCGTCGAATGCTATTCTCAGATAAAGACTCTTGGTCGATCGACTGGTCCAAGTGGTCGATCGACCACCCCACGGGTTCCAGTAGCTACTGTTCACTGCTACTTAGTCGATCGACTGATGCTTATGGTCGATCGATCAACAACGGTCGACGCAAAATAAAAGATCGAGATTAGAAGCCCAATTGTAATTAGGTTTTCGAGTAGGGTTTTACGTGACTCTCTTATTTAACGTAACCCTTTCCTACCTTTGAATCCATGATTCATTAGTTTAGTTTAGCTTTCAATAATAAAATTTACTTTTCGCATTAAGCTTTGGTTCTTCCCTCTTCAGTTCTTCGTACGGTATTCTTCTGTTTTCTTTGTTAAATTTCATTACTTTAATTCTTCCGTAGTTTAGAATTGCTAGATAGGATCCCAAAGCCAATTTATCATTTATGTTAATTATTTATTTAATTAATTCAAGTATGAATTCGATCGCTTTGTTAGTTAAGTTTATTGCTGTTATTGTCAATATCATGAGTAGCTAAATCACCATTGCTAAGATGTAGGGGATCTATGGCGTAGATGGCATTAGAATAGGTGACCCCGCATTAGGGCTTGGTCGATCGACTGGCTTAACTAGTCGATCGATCGAAAGGTTGGTCGATCGATTGGGGTAGCTGGTCGATCGACTGACTTCGTGTTTGATTAGCATTGTTTGATTCGTTAAGTGCAATTTTTAGCAATGAGACCGAGAGGAGACTTGTTAGATGCTTAGTTTTGACCGACCCATAGATCGAGAGATAGGGAAGGGCATTAATTAACGAATTAAGACGACTAAATTCTTTGAGATCGAGAGATAATGTAATTTAGGCTTTAAGAATCACTTTTCAGGGCGAGAGCTAGTATTAGTGAGACTTAGGGACTGGTAGCATAGGCCGAAAGGAGCTACCAGTTAACTTGGACCGAAAGGACTTGTTTTACCCATCCTACACGACTGTATTTCGGACTTACCTAGGATTATGTGCCATCGCAGCTATAGTGAACCGACCGTCTTAGCATTCCTTTCATCGTTATTACATCCTTATTTACTTTTATTTATTTATTTATTTTATGTTATTAGTTTTAGAATCAACTCAAACCAAAACTCCCACAACTGTTACCGATAGACTGAAATAAAAGCAACTATAACTCCCCCGCCTCTCTGTGGTTCGACCCTGTTACCACTAGCCTAGGTTAGTCTTAATAGGAAATTATAAATATTATTTTTGGTGCTCACAACGACGGGTATCACTGTCTTCTAAAAATAAACTTGACTTTTAGAAAGACAGCTTCACGAGCCGCAAACCCGTCGTACTCGTGATAATTGAAGAGGGAAAAATGAGCATTTGTTTCTTGTGAAAACTTACAAATATGGTACCCTTACCATTTCATATCTCATATGATTCGATTTAGTGGAAAAAAAAATAATTTAGACAAAATGATAACATCCCCAAAAGGATCAAGTAACTCAAAATAACTTGATCGAAGTCCAAACCTTATCGAATAGCGTTTGAATTCTTATCCAATCATACATTATCCCATAATGCGTGTTAAGAGAGATTAATTTGTGATACTATATCACAATTCATTTGGCTTATATCAAAGTCTTCACTTTGATAATCCCATCACGACTAAATCGTGATTCGTTAAACTCTTTGAAATTCTTCAAAGATTTCTCTATTTACCTTATTAAGTGAACATATTAGTGTCAACTTAAATCGTTGGTAAAAGATAATGATCAACCTATTTTGGATAGATGATTTACAACCTCGATCTCCTTTTCAACCAAAAGGCATGAGACATCTTGCTTTGAATACAAGATACGCATATACCATTAACAATCTAATGGTTTCAAGAGTACTCGATAACTCTTTGCGTTCATCATTCCAAAATTTAAGGTTTAATCTTGGGCTACCAATTTGAATCTTACATCATCTACATGATATATCATTCTAGTTTGGTTTAGAATATAATCACCTTGATAATGGGCTAGCCATACATCAAATCGTGGTGTATAGGGTCACAAAAGTGAAAACCTCTTTTGTATCTTAACAATTTATATTCTTATTTAGAGTTTATGCACTTAATAATCATAATTAAGTACAACTTTAAATCCAAAACTAGATTGAGTATACAATTACTCTATCTCTCGACATTATTGTTGCTAGTCGTCATATTCTAATCATCCTATGTATCAAGTACAATGATGAAAACCTCCACTGGTTTCTAATATTGACGAAGTGGTACTAGCAAAATTTATGTTTAATCAAATAAACATTTAAAGAAGAATGTCCCATTAGATGTCCCACAACTAACTTGTTGATTCTTCAATAATTTGGGGCAGTTTCCTTTCTTGTGTCCAACATTTAAGACAATGGAAACTTTATTGGTCGGGATTGATAGGTTTAGTATCGTCATTCCTCAATGACTTTACTTTTAACATTACCTTGTATCAATTCCATTATAATCTTTACTTCTTGAACCTCGTCCTCATCTTAACGGTTTAAGAGAATGCTCCCACTTATTTCAATGAGTCTTTGCTTTGAGAAGCAAAATTGAATTCATGAAGATCACTCTTCATTTGTTCGTTTTAGTCTTAAAACTTTCATTGAAGTGGTTGCGTTATTTTGGTCAATTACGAATTCTTGATAAAACTAATTACCAAAACAATTTATCGCTTCAAGGTACTTAATTCATTTAAGTACATGAAACATAGTCCATTGTAAGTAGAAGTGTTAGTCAAGAATCAAAAACCTGTTTGATAATGAATAACTTTAATCTATACTCTTTACAAGAGATCCTTAGCAATGGTTCGTTTGAGGTTTTAGAAGCAAATTCAAATTTTGTCTTTAGTTACGATGTTTTAATGGAGATTTGTATCAAAATCAAAATGATATCGTATATGAATTGTGGTAAAGAAATAGAACAATATAACAACGGAATAGTGGAAAACTTAACATTTATCGTTTTATTAATACTTGTAAACAACAAGTAAAGCATTTACATAGTGACCTCTACCCAACTATGATAAATGATTCCAAGATCCAAATTCATATTAACTTGGGCACGGTAGGGCCGATTCATCCCTTATCAATATAACTCGGTGGATTAACGTTTAATCGATTCTACTTTTAGAATTCTTGGTCGATAATATTACATTAACAATTATCTATAGCCCAAAACACATCCGACAAGGGCACGGTAGGGCCGATACATCCCTTATCGAAAAACTTTTGTTGAGTTCAATCCAAATTTCGAATAAATGTGTCCATGATCCAAATCCACGTCAACTTGGGCACGGTAGGGCCGATTCATCCCTTATCAACATGAATTCGGTGGATTAACATTCATCACCCACTTCCCCTACGTAACAAGGTTTGTACCCCGGTAGGGCCAAGTGCACTCCCTCGCGAAATAGGTTTTCATGGTTTCTACTATTTGGTAAGGCTATGTCTCAATTGATTGTTTTAGCGAGAGGTCATGTCAATTTATTATCTATCACGTTTTAAGTGAACTAAAGCGGTGAACTACGATAATTTTAATTGACACGGTCGATAAACTCGATAAAATAACAATGCATGTTTAGTTATGGCGATTTAGCGATGCATGTGACATAAAATAAAATGCAAGCATAAAGATAAATAAATCCTAGTATGGCCTTTCCTAAAATAGAAAAACTTATTTAACTATTACATATTCGGAAACCAACTCCATTGGTCCCTTGAACTTCGGTTGTGGCACGCATCTCGAGGTAACACCGTCTTTATGTATCGCCATTCTTGAAGAAATCCGTCTTTTGGAACTCCGGAATGAATAAAATTACATAATAAATTACATAATTTCCTATTATACATTTGTAACTAAAATAAAATAAATCTATTAAATTACAAAACGGTGATACGAGATCACAATAAAAATTACAACCGAATCGATATTCCCATACATTTCGGGAAATACCAATTAAATCTAAGGCCATACTAAGTAAAATTACATAATTCAAAATTACATAAATTAAAATTATGACAATCATAAAGAAAATGCAGCATTATAATATGTATGAACATGCTCAATTTTATGCTAAATCGCCTTTAATTAGCCAATATCGTATATTACTCGGTTTTTACGGATTTGCGTGATTTCAACATTTTATAATCACAAAAATACATAAACTCATATTTATGCATAAGTTAATTACCCTAACCTCTTAGGACTCAAAATATAGTCTTCACTAATAATTTGACCATAATTAACCCATATTTTATAAAATTGTTCATAAATGGACTAAAAATTACAAAATAAGCTATTAAACTTCAAATAAACCACAAAATTTCAAATAAATTCAAAATTTGAAATTTAAACTCATGAACATTCTGGAAAAATTCCATGACACTCATAATGTTCAAAATCTTAGGTTAAGAATTTCGAAATTTTTCCGGAAAAACAATGTTGCGGTTTATCGATTTTAATAAAATAATCATAAAAACATGGAAAAATTATTTTCATTAACTTTTCAATTTTAGATCTGAAAAATATAATAAAATGCAATATTAGACGTTTTTCCTAAGTCATAGATTATGTTTTATTAATTTTCCACTAATAATGTCACTATTTATGCTATTTTTCTTCAAAAATCTATAAATCATGCAAAAAGACTTCTTTATAGCCAATTATTTTACACACATCTTGTAAAATTGCATGTGACAACATATTAAATTTTTATGACCAGATTCGAAATTTAACTCATATTAACCTATTTTTCACTTAAATCCGAATTTAATAATGAGAAAATTCATTTTTCGAGCATAACAAGTCCAAAAATTATGAAAATTTACAGGTTATCTCAAAATAATATATGTGACAACATATCCAAAAACCAAGTGAAAATTCGAAGTATAGCTAATTTTAGATCAAAAATGACATTTTTTCTCATAAAATCACATTTAAATGCCATTATTGTAAATTATGAACAATAAAAATCCGAAAAATTAACCAAAATATCCTAAAACATTTTAGGACCAGAAATATTAACATGTATGGATTAATTTCGTGATATCTCATAATAACACAAATTTTACAAGTTTTATTTGTTATTCTTATAACTCGGGAAAACTTTTAACCGATTTGCATGCAAACAACCGTGGCTCTGATACTGATTGAAGGAAATGTAGATTCATATACATACTAACATACTCATATATGTCGAAATTAATTTGTCATAAAATTAAATGTGGATTTTATGCATGCAAACAAATAAACAAAATAGAGAAGAAATCATATCCTTACAATGGGTATTTCGGTTTATATGGGCACAAAAGAGATCTCCTTCTCTTTTGTTCTTGAGCTCTCCAAATGGAAGAACAAGGATTCAAATGTAGAATCCCTCCCAAAAGCATATACCCAAGGAATACATCTTAATAACCAATATTATTTAGATCTAGTAATAATATTAGTTTTTGCTATAAAATTGATACAAAATAAATTGTATTTTTGGCTCTTGAATCACTCGGTCAAGAGGGAGTATATGTGAGATTTTATTTCTCTAGAAAATTCATATATTGTAGAGATTCACCACTTTCTTACACTAGAAAATGTTATATGTAAAAATGATGAATGAATGAATTGAAAAGAAAAAGCTCTTTTTCTTTTCTTGTATGGTTGGCCGAAAATTGGCTTGGGTAGGATGCCCAATACTTTTTGTTTTTGCTCTTCTCAAAAACATAGGTGGGCAAGGCTAGAGATTAGACTTTAATAATTATGTTTTCTCTTATTAAAATAATCAACATAATTATTCCACTAATACTCCTAATTTTCGGTTTATACAAGATAAAATGGAAGGTCCATTTTATTTTGTCATTTGTCAAGTGTGACATATGTGACATGTTACTTGACATGTGAATTTGTAATGTATTTTTAACATATTAAAAATCAACATACTCATAAAATATGTCATTTACAAAATCGCCTTGTAATTCGTAATTACTTGTACCAAAAATGTTTCCAAATTATAAACTACAACATTCTGTATTTATAATAATTTATTCATTCCGTTTCAATTGTTTCTGTAAACAATAATTTCATCTAAGTAATAAAACAATTCGATTACTTAGACCGTGTCTCATTTAATCATATTTACAATGAGATACGTAAATTATACTCACAAAATTATCCGTCAATTTTAAGCAATTTAATTAACTCGTATCGGTATACGATTAATTAAATAATCAATTAAGAGTATTTCCCTATAGGTATGACCTAAGGGGATCAACTGATCACCACCGTCGCACGACAGTAATGTCAAACTCTAGTCAGCCAATCATTACCGATATGTGTGGACCAGTTGACTTGTAAAATATTACATCCCACATGTATTCTTAAAATGAGATTTAATAATGATATTTAAATCATGTGATCGCACTATTGTTGAGGACACATTTCCCAACATGATCGTCTCACCGGCAATTTCTGTCGCCGTCGACAGCTGAGAACAATGACTGGTGGTTGGAAATGGAGCAGAGAGATGCTAGTAATCGTAGAGAGAGAAAAAATGAGGAGTGGGAATGTGTTTTGGTAAAATGGGTTTGCTGGGGGTAGTTTCTTACTTTTGCGTGAGATTTTCACACTACATGAGCTAATCGCATCGTCTACTATACATTAGATCCGAGGGCTGTGAATAGTTCTCATGGTTCTCATTATCTTGATGGTTCAAATAGGATCCCGAATCTATATATATATATACTTTATATCGTATATTACTAGTATTATTATTATTATTATTATTATTATTATTATTACTAGTATTACTAGTATTATTATTATTATTATTGTTATTATTATTATTATTATTATTATTATTATTATTATTATTATTATTATTATTATTATTATTATTATTATTATTATTATTATTATTATTATTATTATTATTATTATTATTATTATTATTATTATTATTATTATTATTATTATTATTATTATTATTATTATTATTATTATTATTATTATTATTATTATTATTATTATTATTATTATTATTATTATTATTATTATTATTATTATTATTATTATTATTATTATTATTATTATTCCGTCTCATACATAACCCGTAAAATACAATTCAATATTATTTATATAATTATAAAATACGGGGTATTACACCTAGGCCATTGACATCATTGATGAGGAAAGAAAATCATTTCAAGTGGGACGGGAGTTGTTAGACGTCCTTTTTTACCCTAAAGTAGCGCCAAGCCACGGCCCCGGTGCTTGCCTTGCCAGAAGAAAGTGAGAATTTCGAGGTTTATACCGATGCTTCAAAGAATGGTTTGGTATGTGTTCTCATGCAAAACGGTAATGTCATCGCTTATGCGTCGCGAAAATTGAAGCCATATGTGGAGAATTATCCAACGCGTGACCTAGAATTGGGAGTCGTCGTGTTTTCTTTGAAGATATGGAGGCATTACCTTTATGGAGTGACCTTTAAGGTGTTTTCTGATCATAAAAGTTTGAAATACATTTACACCCAAAATGAGTTGATCATGAGGCAAAAAACATGGATAGAGCTTATTGGAGACTATGACATGTAAATTGCGTACCATGAAGGGAAGGCTAATGTAGTAGCCGATGCTTTGAGTAGGAAGTCGGTTCACTATTTATGTACCACTTTGTCCATGCAAAGGCTAAAGGAGGAAATGGGAAAGATAGGTATTCATGTGATCCAAAAAGGAGAGTCAATTTGTGATTTAACCTTAGAGGCCGAATTATATGATGAAATCCGGGAGAAACAAGCAAGTGATGCCAAGATTCAAGTGTGGAAAAGAGTCTTGTAAAGTCATGAAAGGTCAAGATTTGAATTACATGTGGATGGAAGTCTTAGGTTCAAAGGAAGATGGTGCATACCGAATGATGAGGAGCCTAAGAAGAAGATTATGGATGAAGCCCATAATACACCTTACTCGGTGCATCCGGGTAGTCATAAGTTGTACAAGGACCTCAAGAAGACGTTTTGGTGGTCAAATATGAAGATAGAAGTGGTGGAGTTTGTGGAAATATGTTTGACTTGTCAAAGGGTAAAAGGGGAGCACAAGAGACCGTAAGGGAAAGTTCAACCTCTAGATGTGCCGGAATGGATGTGGGATCCAATATCAATGGACTTCATTGCGGGACTACCTAGGACTCAAAAGGGCAACAACATGATTTGGGTTATCGTGGATAGGCTTACTAAATCGGCTCACTTCATACCAATGAAGGATACTTGGAGCAATGTAGAACTAGCTAACTCCTACCAGAAGAATGTACTCAAGTTACATGGGATACCAAAGGACATTGTGTCAGATCGCGACTCTAGGTTTATATCTAGATTTTGGCAATAGTTGCAAAGTTCAATGGGTACTCAATTGAAGATGAGTATGGCATTTCACCCGGCAACGGATGAGCAAACAAAGATAACTATCCAAACTCTAGAAGAAAGACTGGATTTAATTGAATTTTCCTACAACAATAGCTACCATAAAAGCATTGACATGGCGCCATTTGAAGCTTTGTATGAATGGAAGTGTTGAAGCCCGATATGTTGGGATGATAACACCGAAACCGTCATGTTGGTAACCCAAATGATCCAAGATATGATAGACCAAGTGCATATAATCCGAGAAAAATGAGAGCGCCGCAAGCTGGGCAAAAGACCTATGCCGATTTGAGAAGAGGCGACATTGAATTCGCGGTGGGAGACAAGGTTGATACGTACATTTTATATAGTCTTTTACAGCCTTTATTGCAAGTATTTCTATGTAATTTACGTAGTGTTATGCTACAAATGTCCCTCGAATTGTATACTTTGGGTTGTTTGGCCTTAATTGCAGGAATGGACCTGAAAGTAGCGGAATCATGCCTTTTTCTGTCCCCTTAGCATGCATTTATGGAGATGGAAGAATTGAAGCGGAATTGTCTTTGCCTCGGGAAGCGTGAAGTGGTCTCGGAAGCTAACAAACGAAGAAAGGAAGCTGGTTCAGTGGCTAAGTACTCGATCAAAGCCTTTTCTGTTCGATCGAGTAGATATGGTTGGTGAACAATGCTCGATCGAGTCCCTGCTTTACTCGATCGAAAGGTGGTATTTTGGGTTTACTCGATCGAAGATGTTAACTGTTCGATCGAGAGGTTTTGCCAAGGAAGTGTTCGAAACAGTGCTGACACCATGAAAGGTCCGTGATCGATTGATTTATGGTGGTCGATCATGGATTATTGCTGAAGAAGTTCTCGATCGAGAGGACAGAAGTGCTCGATCGAGTACTGGTGAAAAGGGAGATCTTGATCGAGTAACTGAAAGTGCTCGATCGAGAAATGTTGCTGAGAAAAGTACTCGATCGAGAGGTCCTATTACTCTATCGAGCAATTCTGATGATGAACGTGATAATACTTTGGCAAAAAAGAAGATTGAACAACAATTCAGTAAATTTGTTCAAATTTTGAAGAGTCTTCATGTTAATGTACCTTTCACTGAGTTACTAACCTAGGTACCCTCCTATATAAAATTCATGAAAGATATTTTAGCTCGTAGGAGGCACATTAATGACCATGAGACGGTGGCTTTGACTGAAGCGGGCACTGCCCTAATTCAAAATAAGACCCCACCTAAATTATCTGACCCGTGTAGTTTCTCTATACCATGTTATATTGGGACCCATTTAATTGACAATGCATTATGCGACCTGGGAGCTAGTGTGAGTGTCTTACCATTGTCTCTCGCTAAGAGGCTTGGTTTGACTAAGTTTCATTGTATTAACATGACCGTACAGATGGCCGACCGTACTTTATCACGGCCCTTAGGTGTCTTAGAGGACATACCTGTTAAGATTGGGAAATTCATTATTCCCGTTTACTTTGTAGTCTTAGATATCCCCGAAGACTCTTATACTCCTATCATTTTAGGATGACCATTTCTATTTACCGCTCGCGCAGTAATAGATGTCGGGGGAAGACACTAACTTTTCAAGTAGGCGATAAGGAGTTGACTTTTTATCAGTCTATCATTCGCAGGGCTCCTATGCAAGTCTAGCCTTGCAACGCACTACCCTCTATAGACCCTGACACGGAACCTCCAATGGATAATGTTGAATCATGTGCTGCGATATTAACACCTCTACCCCAGATTGGGAGCAATATGGATGACCATTCTGTCATTTCTGTTGCTACGGGTTTAGGCAGATTGGACATTGGAGATCCTGGTGATAAAAGTACAATGGAATTTAAGCTCACTGTTAAAAAATATACCAAAGACAAAGGCCGAAACAAAGAAAAGAAGAAGGTGAAAGCGTATGTGGATGTGGATTATTCCTCTTCGATCAGTTCAAGCTCATAGAAGCCGAAAAGGACGGTCCGCGATGCTGAAGGGACCTCCTCCAGTCAGAAGCCCTCTTTTGGGCTGTTCAAGTGTTTTAGGAGATAAGTCGTAGTGTTATTCGGCTTGTATAAACAATTTTTATTTGAATTTGTTAGACATTTTTAATTGCTTTTAGACAATAGCTTAGTTTAGTTAGTTTAATTAGTGTAAGACCGAATATAGACTGCTGCTGTGAATTTGGTATTTTTGCGGGAAGTATTTCTATGTTTTATGCAGGTTTGGGAAGATACTAGACAATTGGGAAGCGTGCCAAAGAAAAGCCCTCGATCGAACACTTTTTGTGTTCGATCGAGCAAATTTCCAAGATAAAGCTCTCGATCGAGTGATTCTAACAACTCAATCGAAT
This sequence comes from Silene latifolia, assembly GCF_048544455.1. Taxonomy (NCBI): domain Eukaryota; kingdom Viridiplantae; phylum Streptophyta; class Magnoliopsida; order Caryophyllales; family Caryophyllaceae; genus Silene; species Silene latifolia. The sequence continues at coordinate 150,631,717 of NC_133536.1, read as the reverse complement.
GGTCATTTTTCAGGGTTCTCGATCGAGTTGTCCTGTACTCGATCGAGCAAAAGTGTAGAGGAAAAGTCCTCGATCGAACAACATAGTGTTCTCGATCGAGTGGAATTCAATGCAGAAAGGGAAGATTTCGATCGAGCACTTTCAAAGCTCTCGATCGAGCAACATGACCAGGAAAGCTCTCGATCGAGTGGATTCAAATCACTCGATCGAGCACATTGCACTGATAATACCACGAGGGACTCTCCTTTTCCTTATTCTATTCTCATTTTTTTAAAGTTGTTCTTCCCCAATTTTTTGCGATAAACCCCAATCTCAAACCCAAATCCCACATTCCTTCCTTATCATCAATCAAACCTATTCCCCTTATTTGCCCCATAAAATTTAGTCTGGTTCAAAGGTTTTTGCGGGTTTAGGGTTCGAAAAATCGGGATTTATTTCGATCAATTTGAGGTTTTTGTTGATTTTAATTGCGTCTGTTGTTGGGTAATCAAGTCAAGCAAGTTCCTTCCCCTCTGATTTCATGTTTTATTGCGTTGTTATGCTTAAATTTCGAAATTAGGGTTTCGAAAATTTGAATTGGGGGAAAAATTCGAGTATGATTGATTGTATTTTAATTTAGGAACTTGCTTTGATTATTAGGATGGATAGTAGGGCTACTGTTTCCGCCTCTACTTCTGCTACTGTTCCGTCTGTTTCTGAGACGGTGGTCCCTGCTGATACCACCGTCACCACCACCGCGGCAACTGCCGCCACTACTGTCACCACCACCGCAGTTACTGTTGCTGTTACTGTCCCTACTCCGGTGTCGACCCCTGCTATGTCGACATCAGCTGTCACCACTTCCACCGCCCTTATACCCACACCAGTCACTATTATAGGTGATGGCCTCGCTACTGCTGCTCTTGTTGCTGCTGCTGCTTCGGGTTCTCGTGCGGGGAAGGCTACGGGTTTTCGAGCTGCCGCCTTATGTATTGCTGCTAGGTACGCCGCTGACACTTCCTTGGGGACTCTGCCTGAGTTTCTACGGGTACGCTTTATAAACCCGCTCCATCGCACTCGTTTCTTACATTTAATGGACTGTGACGTAACATCGACCTGTTTTTGTGTCGACCTTCCTTGGAGAAGTTGGGGATTTTTGATCCCGTTGTTGAGCTGCTCAACGGGACGGGGATGTCGGGTTTGGCCACCATGAAAGAGTTTACATACAGACAGTTGACCTTAGAATTATTTAGCTCTTTCACCTTTTCACATGCGGCCTATGCGGCTGATCCCGGGAGCAAGTGCATTTCATTTCGACTGTTTAACACGACCTACACCTGGACCTTAGCTGAGTTTGGGGGGCGGTTGGGTTTAGTTAGTGACGGTCCTCAGGAGCTTCCTAGTAAGCTCCTGGCTCTGCTTTGGCCCACACTTGCACAGACTCCCTTTAGTCAGCGACGTGTTACTCACGTCCACTTGCCCCCAGCCCGTTACTTTCTCCGTCTGCTAGGAGAGACCATTTTTGGTCGTCACGAGCCCAACAATGTTAACATTGTCGAGCTGTCCATTTTAGCAGGTTACCTGAACATTGATAGTGGTGACTCTTTTGTTCTTAACATTTCTTACCTGACTCCTCAACATTTTAACATTGTCGGGCAGAAAGCGACGGGCACGATAGCTTGTGGCGGGTTAGTGACTCGCATCGCCCGCAGCCTCTTTTCTGACTTTCCCCGTGGCCTCAAATTTCTAGATAAGGACAACTTCATTGATATCCCTACCATGCTTGCTATTTTTTGGTTACCAAAAGACCAACGGGCGTGGAAGATAGGCGGTTCCACGTCCGTGACTTTACCTTCACCTGACCTACCCCGTCTTTTACCCTTACCTACTGTGTCAGGTAGGTTACCACCACCTCCACCTTCTTATCTCTTTGACCTTACCCCCGCTTCTAAGAAGCGGAAGAGGCCTCCCACTGCTGTTAGGGAGGCCGGTGAGGGGTCCACATAGACATATGCTAGGCAGACACCCACGTCCACCCCCACGCCCACGCTTGTCCTGACCCCTACACCTACACCCTCTGTCCCTCAGCGAGCTTTACCGGCTAATTTTGTTGCTCCTCCTGTTTTTGAGGCGCCTGAGGTCATGGACCAAGGGCGTCGTGATGCGCTTTTATTGGAGATGTGCAGGAGAGTGGCTCGTATAGAGCGAGATCAGGAAATTGCCTTATTCCCTCCATATGAGTACCACATGATGAGAGGACGTCCGGTCCCAGCAGACTGGCCACACACTTCTTTCTACCGTTTCCCGGCGGAGGGGTACCCACAACCAGCGAGCGAGGAGGACACATCTAAGAGGGAGGGGCGGTACAGAGCTGACCTTGCTGTTGGAGGTCATCAGAAGAGGAGACGGACCCCACCTACGAGGTGGCTGACGAGGAGGAGGCTGACGAGTAGCTGCTGGTCTACTCACTTCCCTAGTTTGCTGACTGGTTTGGAGAAGTTCGTATATATTGTAAGTCTTTCTTGATTTTATTTCTTTTTCATCTCCACTTTAGTTTATTTCATTTGTTTATATATTGGTTGTTTTTTTTCCCGTCCCCCATTTATTCTGTTGGTGTATGCTGGAGGATAACGAGGGCGTTGTCCGTTTTGGTTTGGGGAGGATAATGCATCCTTTGAGTCTGCATTTGCATTTGTTTTGCATTCACGTTTATTGCATTTATGCTTGCGTTGTATTTTAATTTCAAAAAAAATGAAAAATCCAAAAATTAGAAAATAAAAAAAAATTATTCACATTTACTTTTGCATATAGGTTGAGTCGGAACGGTAGATTTCAGTGATGAAACTGCACTACAATTAGTCATTTCACTTAAGCCTTGCAACAAATTGATATCTTTTTAGCCTTGTCATTTGCATAGTCTATGAGTTAATGTTAAATATAGCTGAACAAATAGACTTGATCTGATAACTTTGGCGACCTACTTATAATTTATAAGATGTTAGAGCCTTAAAACTGGTGTCATTTATGACCAGTTCATGTAGGATTGTGAGTAGCTAGTATACTCCTTGCATAGCATGTTTCATAAATTTGCACGTATATAAAATTCAATTACTTTTTGCCTACATACATTCGGGTTTGTGGTTGGTGTCACATGCAGGGAGGTGCATACCTTTCCCCTTACTTTCATTTTTACCCATTTAACTCCACTGTTAGCCAAATTTGCCTTTTGACCCTTAGTTACATCCAAATTTAGCCCGCCTTGTCAAGCTAGTTTAGTGATTTTTTTGTGGTATATTGTCTATTGAGCCGAGTTTGGTTTGTTTTGAACTGTCTTGGAGTTGGTAATTTATGGAGGAAGGAGGATGGAAGAAAAAAAAATTCGAAAAAGAAAAAAATCAGAAAAATCAGAAAAAAAAAAACCGTGGAAAAAGAAAGAAAAAAAAAAGAATGAAAAAGTTTGGTTGAATGACCGTTTTCACTCTTATGCTATATTTTTATTTTATGAGGAGTATATATTTGGTTTAGTGAGTTTGTGTGCCAAAATAAGGAGCACTTGTGCTTAATTTTATTGGATTAAGAATCGGATATTGGTTCACTTGGTTTTGTAAGGTAACTAGCTTGGCTTATTAACCTCACATATCCAAAATGTTTTGCCTTTTCTTACCCATTGCCTCACTTTCCAATATTCTTGTAAGCCCTCGGCTTGACAGACTTTATTTGGTTGGAATGTATGTATGGTAGTAGAATTGTCTATCATATTGGCTGCATGCATGTCTATGTGGGTCGTAGTTTAGGTGAGCGACTATTTTTTTTCTCTTCTTACATTTATATGCTTACCCTTTACTTCATGAGAGAAGAGTGACCCGTGAGAGTCCATTTTTAAAGGTCTTGCAAGGTCGACAGTTCAACTTCTTTATAAACATTATACAATTCGTTTGCACTTGACTGTTTTGCTATAAGTGTCAGTTTTGCTTGCATTAAATCGGTTTAAGTGGAAAATTTGTAGCTAGCTCTGAGTTTTCTTTCCCGTTCCATTAGTTTGCATATAGTTTACTTGAGGACGAGTAAAGGTTTGGTTTGGGGAGGTTTGATACGTGCATTTCATATAGTCTTTTAGAGCCATTATTGCACGTATTTCTATGTAATTTACGTAGTGTTATGCTACAATGTCCCCCGAATCGTATACTTTGGGTTGTTTTGCCTGAATTGCAGGAATGGACCCGAAAGTAGCGGAATCATGCCTTTTTCTGTCCCCTTAGCATGCATTTATGGAGATGGAAGAATTGAAGCGGAATTGTCTTTGCCTCGGGAAGAATGAAGTGATCTCGGAAGCTAACCAACGAAGAAAAGAAGCTGGTTCAGTGGCTAAGTACTCGATCGAAGCCTTTTCTGTTCGATCGAGTAAATATGGTTGTTGAACAATGCTCGATCGAGTTCCCGCTGTACTCGATCGAAAGGTGGTATTTTGGGTTTACTCGATAGAAGATGTTAACTGTTCGATCGAGAGGTTTTGCCAAGGAAGTGTTCGATTGAGGAGTTACAAGCTGCTCGATCGATTATCTTATGTCTGGCGCGAGATTTTATTTCGCGAGAACTTATTTATTTTGTTGAGTATGTTTAATAAATATCTTCCCTATATAAGGAGAAGACGTGATTAGGTTTAATTATCTCTTAATCAACTCTTAATTACTCTTAAGCACTCATAAGCAGACACTTTTTCTTCCTTTGGTTCAACGTTGCTTTGTTCATTATTGTCGGATCTCAATACTTTGTAATCCCTCTTTACTCTCTTGATTTAATTTAATTTATCTTTGCATCCTCAATTCTTTGTTCTTAATTTCTGATTTAATTAGTGTTGCTGTTAAGTTTATGTTATTTCATCTTCAACATCTTTATATTATGTCTCCTATTATTTCCTCTATCGTTGTTGTTATTTAAATTATGAACATAAGTAGATAATTCCTTTTATGTTAGGATTAGGGGAGCCATGGTAGTGAAACAATGATGTTGTAAATAGATTAGATGGTTTGATTGTGAGAATAATTTTATGACAATTTAATTGTAATCGTTTAGTTGAGTGCACGTTTCTAAACTAGCTAATCCGGTTAAATTCAGACCTAGATCGAGAGATTGGAATGAATAGACCTGTTATGAACAATAGACTACACTAATGAGGGCGAGAGCTAAGTTAGTAGTATTTTAGGGCAGATAGCGGACCGAGAGGACCTTTCTTTTACCCTTCTCATATTAGACCGACTGATCTCTTTATGACTAAATTGGCTAATTATCATGGTGAACCGACATCCTAGCATTCTTTTCTTTATTTGATCACATCTTATTTCCTTTTACTATTTTTATTGCTCTCCTCTCTTTGCTTTATATTTCAGTTAGTAGTTTAGTTAAATCAAATCAAAACACTCCAATTTGTTACCGTGACGGACTTAGATAACAAGTAGATATAATAGCCTCCCAGTGGAGTACGATACCCGACATACCTCTACTATATTAGTTGAGCCGGTTGGTTTATTTTTGATAGGGGTGCGACAGCCGTGTTAAAGGTTCTACTCAAGGTTTCTCCGATAAGGGGTGTGATGAAGAGAGGGAAGTTAAGCCAAACGTTTATCGGTCCGTATGGGACATTTAATAGAGTCGGGGAAGTGGCCTACAGTTTAGCACATCCCCTGGCACTTGATCATGTTAAAAATGTATTCCACATGTCTCAATTGTGGAAGTACATAAGTGATCCTTCCCGTGTTCTAGAATCGGAGACAGTTGAGCTGGATGACATCTTAACTTATGTCGAAACTCCTAAGGAAATCTTGGACCAGAAAGTAAGAAAGACAAGGCATGGGGAAACGGTGTTGGTAAAGGTATTATGGTCTAATCACCAAGTGGAAGAGGCTACATGGGAAGCCGAGGAAAGAATGAAAGAGTGGTATCCTCCTCTTTTCGAGCAGGTAATGAGTTTGGTTACGAGGTCGTAACCTTTTTTTAGAGGGGTGGAGCTTATTATGCAAGTGCAAGTTCCTTCTTTTTCTAGTAGTTTATGTGGGAAATAATCTGTATACTTCCCTTTAACATGAAGGATTATAACGATATAATAAAGATGATCTATGGTCATAAAATAAAATACATAAGTAAAAAGATTTAGAATTAACCTCGGGTCCTTGCAAAATTGGCCTAAGAACAATATCAAAATTGATATTCGCCTATTAGTTGCACCCAAGACGATCTAAGATATACCCTTTGATTATGCTAGAAATCAATCTAAAATTTTCTGTAAAATTTTATTGTCTTTGTGTTTTTGTGATGAGAAAGAGGAGGCTAGGTCAGAAAAAGAATTAGGTTAGAAATAATTCTCTACCTTTCTTTTTATATAGACCAAAATCCGAAATCAATTAGGAAAGATTTATATCTCCTAATTTCGGCCAATGTGATCCGAAAATAAGGAATTAAATTTCCTTATTTTTGGTCTTTCAAAAAATATATAAAGTGTGTTAAATTGTCATCTAGTGAGGATCGAACCCATGACCTCTTGGCTTGTGTACCCTCACTATTACCACTATGACACATTCAACTTGTTGATATTAAATACAACTGATTATATTTAATTACGAATTAACAGATTAATTCTTTCAAACTAACCTTATATATATTTAATTAAATATAACTTATTATATTTAATTTACGAATTGACAGTTAATCCGTCTCAACTTAATATTATTTAATTTTCATTAATTAATTATCTCATCAACACATTGACTAACTTTTTAGTCATTTTGGGCATCAATGTAATTATATTTCTATAACCACATTTCTCAAATACGTCCTATAGGTGTGACCTTTAGGGACCAATTGATCACCGCCATCTGTATGATAATAACGTCAAACTTTCTAGCAAGCCAACCGTTATTAGGTAAACGTTAATCAACTGATTAAATATACGAAGTATACCCTTGTGAACCTGTAAGAGATTTACAAATGTTATCACACTAATTTGTGGAGGACACAAGCTCCAACAAACTCCCACTTGTCCTCACAAGTTATGTGCGATAACCGATTCTCATATCCTTTAAAATTTCTCCCACTCAATGTAAAACAATTTGCAAATACGAATTCACAAAGGTCGTATTTTACAAGCGATCTGTATCAAGAGTGGTTTTCCCGACTAGAGAGTAACTTAACTGATAAACGAATCAACATTCGAGCATGGCCATGCATTTCAGTTACAACTCCTCGAGTGGCCCTGAGAAATAACTATACCTGATAAGGGATGGACATTTTCCTTAACTCGAATCCTGCAGACGTAAGCACAGTATGAAATGACCCAGAAAAAATCTACTTAGCCCCAGTTACGGTAGACCGTGAGAAAGAAACCAAAGTCACCCAAAAACTGCCTTAATCTCAAGAGACAGTTGATAGTCAAAAGAATCGACTCTAGGTACACAATAGATGTCCTATCCACGACCTGGCACCGAATGTTATAGAACATTTAGGACTCCATTACGTTTGTCACAAATAAAAATTGTCCTACGAGGTATCGTCATAATCTCGTATCTGTGATCGATTAGTCAACCGTTTAACTTATGGCTCGTTGAACCCACCATCAATCGACTGCACAATATAATAGCCGGAGTTATCAGCTCACATTGGCGATTACGGACAAAAACAAATATAATGTAATTCAGTTCACTTTGTGGCGTTAAATGTTGTCAGTACAATCCACATGAAAAACAAAATATTATATATATAAAACGATGAAGTTATAAATAATATATGAAAAAGATAATGTATCAAATCCATAATCAAGTACTACAACTTAGGAACATGTTTAATTCCCATGGAATTAACATGCCCTACATGCTTATCATAATTCAACGGTTTGGTAAGAGGATCTGCGATGTTATCATCCGTCGCAATCTTGTCAATCACTATCTCTTCTTGCTCCACGTACTCACGGATCAGGTGAGCCTTCCGTAGTACATGTCTAGATTTGTTGCTAGACTTTGGCTCCTTAGCCTGGAAGATGGCACCTCTATTGTCACAATAGATGCTGATCGGGTCATTCGAACTAGGAACTACCGAAAGCCCTTGTAAGAATTGACGCATCCATATCGCTTCCTTTGCTGCCTCCGAAGCGGCATAGTACTCGGATTCAGTAGTAGAATCTGCTACAACACTCTGTTTGGAACTCTTCCAGCTGACCGCAGCACCATTAAGAGTGAAGACGAACCCGGACTGAGATTTTGAATCGTCTCGATCCGTTTGGAAGCTAGCATCTGTTTAACCGGTTGCGCATAGCTTAGTATCGCCTCCATAAGTCAATACCCAATCCTTAGTCTTCCGTAGGTACTTGAGGATATTTTTGACTGTTATCCAGTGTGTTTCACCTGGAGTCGTTTGGTACCGACTCGTCATACTCAATGCATATGCCACGTCTGGACGTGTGCATATCATGGCATACATGATCGATACTATTGCAGAAGCATAAGGAACACGACTCATGCGCTCAATACCTTCAGGCGTCGTGGGTGACTGAGACTTGCTCAACTGCATCCCAGTCCTCATAGGAAGGCTCCCCTTCTTGGAGTTGGTCATGCTGAACCTCTCAAGAACCTTATCTAGATAAGACTCCTGACTAAGTGATAACGTCCGTCGTGATCTATCTCGGTAGATACGGATTCCCAAAATACGCTGTGCCTCACCCAGATCTTTCATCTGGAAATGGTTCTTCAACCATTCTTTAACCGAAGAAAGGAGAGGAATGTCATTCCCAATCAAGAGTATGTCATCGATATATAATATCAAGAATACAATCTTGCTCCCACTCGACTTGATATATAAGCATGGTTCTTCGACCGATCGAGTGAAACCATACTCTTTTATCACTTGGTCGAAACGATGATTCCAACTCCGAGAAGCTTGCTTAAGTCCATAAATGGAACGCTTAAGCTTGCATACTTTCTTAGGATGTTTAGGATCTATGAAACCTTTGGGTTGCACCATGTACAACTCTTCCTCCAAATAACCGTTTAAGAAGGCGGTTTTCACATCCATTTGCCAAATCTCATAATCATGAAATGCGGCAATCGCTAAGATTATCCGAATGGAACGTAGCATGACTACAGGTGCAAAAATCTCATCATAATGCAATCCTTGCACTTGAGTGAAACCTTTTGCCACAAGTCGTGCCTTATAGATATCTGGTTGCGCGTCTACCGAACGCTTTATTTTGTAAAGCCATTTGCACTGTAGAGGTTTTACCTTATTAGGTAAATCAACTAGATCCCATACGTTATTCTCATACATGGAGTCCATCTCGGATTGCATGGCTTCGAGCCATAGCTTTGAGTCGGAACAGGCCATAGCACCTTTATAGGTTGCGGGTTCATTACTTTCTAGAAGTAAAACATCATTCTCCTCGACCATACCAATGTATCTGTCCGGAGGTTGAGAGTCTCTACCCAACCTCCTAGGTTCCTCAGGAATATCAACCGTATCATCAGTTGGAGGTACAGCTTCCTCCATCTGTTCCTCGGTTGTTGGTTCTGGAATCTCCGACAGCTCGAAGGTTCTATTACTCGACTTGTTCTCGAGAAATTCTTTCTCTAAGAACGTCGCACTAGCCGCAACAAATACTCGATGTTCGGTTGGCGAATAAAAGTAATGACCAAATGTTCCTTTTGGATAACCTATAAAGTATGTCTTGACCGATCGCGGGCCGAGCTTATCCTCGTGTCTCCACTTGACATAAGCCTCGCAGCCCTAAACCCGAATAAAGGACAAGTTAGGTACCGTTCCCTTCCACATTTCATATGGAGTCTTGTCGACAGCTTTAGACCGACTTCGGTTAAGTATAAGAGCAGCTGACAAAAGAGCATAACCCCATAATGAATCAGGCACTACCGTGTGACTCATCATGGATCAAACCATATCAAGTAAGGTTCGATTTCTCCGTTCGGACACACCGTTTAATTGAGGTGTTCCAGGTGGAGTTAACTGTAAAGCGATTCCACAGTCTTTCAGGTGTTGATCAAACTCATTTGAAAGATATTCGCCACCCTGATCTGAACGGAGTGCTTTAATCTTTCTACCCAGTTGGTTCTGTACCCTATTCTGGTATTCCTTAAATTTCTCAAAGGACTCACTTTTATGCTTCATTAAGTAGACATATCCGTATCTACTCAAATCGTCTGTGAAAGTGATAAAATATCTATAGCCATCTCTAGCGGTAATTGACATAGGTCCGCATACGTCCGTATGTATGAGTCCTAATAGGTCACTAGCACGCATTCCAATACCTTTGAAGGAAATTCGAGTCATCTTGCCAATGAGACATGATTCACACGTGCCATATGCAGAAAATCCGAATGAGGGAATAGTCCCATTATCGACGAGTTTCTTTACGCGTTTCTCATTTATGTGTCCCATTCGACAATGCCATAGATAGGTTTGATCTTTGTCACCAACCTTTAATTTCTTATTATTCATGTGTAATACTTCCGTGGTTTGATCTAAGATATAAATTCCATTCATGGAAACTGCTTTGCCATAAATCATTTCATTAAAAGAGAAAATACAACTATTATCCTTTATTGAAAATGTAAAACCGTCTTTAGCAAGTACGGAAACAGAAATAATGTTCTTAGATAATTTGGGTACATAGTAACAGTTATTTAATGATAACTCAAAACCACTAGGGAGTTGGATTACATATGTTCCCTTCGAGGCAGCAGCTACTCGTGCTCCATTCCCGACTCGCACGTTCACATCACCTTTTTCGAGAGGTATGATGTTCTTTAGGCCCTGCAAATGATTACACAGATGAGAACCACAACCAGTATCTAGTACCCAAGTTCCGAAACTTGCATGGTTAATCTCAATCATATGAATATAAGATGACATACCAACGGGGAGCGACACGGCCTGCTTTGATGTCCTCACGGAAGACGGGACAGTTCCTCCTCCAATGTCCAGTCTTGTGACAATGGTGGCACTCTATGTCACCGCCCTTGCTCTTTGTCTTGCCCTGTGAGCCACTAGTCTCACCGGGCGCACTCTTACCGTTTCCTGGCTTTTTAAACTTTGGCTTACCTACAGCTAGGTCGCCATGAGCCTTGCCCTTACCTTTACTCTTGTTGTGAATCGTGAGAACATCCTGCTTCATGATCCCACTCAATTTCATATCCTTCTCGGTCTGTACGAGAAGGGAGTGTAGCTCATGAGGACTCTTCTTCAAGTCATTCATGTAGTAGTTCGCCCTGAAAAGGGCAAAACCATCGTGAAGAGAATGAAGCATTCGGTCAATGACAATGCTCTCACTGATTCTACAATTCAGTGACTCCAGTTTCTCGACATTCTCAATCATGTGAAGAATGTGTGGGCTAACCGGTTGGCCCTTCTAGAGTTTCGCATCAAAGAAGCGACAGGTATGCTCATATGTGATGATTCTCAGTGCCTTTGAGAACTCATTAGTGAGCGTGGTGAAAATCTTGTTTGCACCTTGGGCAATGAAGCGTCTCTGCAAATTGGTTTCCATTGCAAAGATGAGTACGTTCTTTATCGCACCCGCTTCCATAACGAAATCACTATAAGCGAGTGACTCGTTGGCTCCTGCATTTGGGCCTGGGTTGACCGGTATTGGCTCAGTTAAATACCTGAGCTTACCGTCGCGATGGCAGCATTCCGTAGTGCCGCCTCCCAGTCCGCAAAATTGGACCCATCATTCTTCGGTCGAGTGGACTGATTCATTTGGTCCATGAACATTTTAAGCCTGGACGAACGATCTAGTGTGGCACTAGGCATTGGGATTGCGTTATTTCCAGCCATTTGTTGTAACAGTATTATTGATAATAAGTGTGTTCTACACTGCGAAAGAAGAATAAAATAATAAGCATGCATCGTTTTTATTTTAAGTCTAATGAACTAATGTCATAACGCGAAGACTCAAAAACATTTATACAATTGACCTCCCTCAAGAATTATATAAATGACCCCAAGACTCAATTCTCTGTAAATTGATAAGCTAACCTTTTAGCTAATTCTACCGTTAGAATTCTTGGTCGATAAATTTCTGTAAATTCTATCTATAGTCCATCATAATCACGAGAAACTCTTCGGACTATGATGTTGAGGTAAACTAAGTCAATACAACTACTTACCCAACGTAGAAGGGGTCATATTAGGCCTACCGACGAAGAAGGGACTCATAGATGTTTGCCCTTATAAAGACTAATCTCAATTTCCGTTTTAGAGGAAGATCCCATCAACTTTTTAATTCATTTTAAGTGAACTATAATCTAGCATGCGAGAATGATTTAAACTAAGGTGATGGCTTAAAGACTGTGACATCTGCATGTTCATGAAAACTAACATACAACCTATATGAGTCAATTTTCATGCATTTTAGTAGTAGGTGGTTTGGTTTTAGGCGGAATATGATGCAATTACTAGCATGTGAATGAAAAGCAATAAAATGAAAAACATAAAAAAAAAAAAAACAGTAAAAGTCCTAGTGTGGCCTATCCTATCAAAATGAACAATAAATACAAGTTTGGAATCCATCCTTGGACCCGAGAAGCTTGTCTTGATGTTCCATCTTGATCCATGTAGCGGGAGTGAGCTTGAATCTTCATCTTTAGTCTTCTTTGAAATTACAATAATTAAAATTACATAATGGACCTATTAATTACATTCTAATTTCAAAACCCAAAACTAAAATAAAGGAGATTCGAGATCTCATAATTACATAAAAATTATGTTTCCTTCATTACGAAAACATAATTGACTAAGGCCACACTAAGTATTACAAATTACAACCGATTGCAAAATTAAATACGTAAATAAAATTCATTCATTCCATTCATTCAACATAATTAAAAGCATCAACTAAAAATAAATTAAACATACATAATACAATAAATAAATTATGTTGATTAATTTATCCAAACCACCTATTTAAATTGAATTAAGTGACAATTCCGCAATTTAATCACATTAATTTCATACTTAATCCATATTATACTTGTAATATGAATTCTATCCGTCAAAAATTTTAAACTGCTTTAAAAAACTCGGTATCATTAAATTGTGAACCGATTCACAATAACTAATTGGCCAAAATAAAGAAAAATAAAATCCAATTCTCTAAATTTTACTCGGCCAAAAAAACGAAAAGTCCCTTTTTTTTTATTTGACACGGCTGAAAAAAAATAAAAAAAACAACTCCTTTCCTATTCTAATTAGGTAAATAGGAAAAACAAGGGAAAAAAAAACTTTCCAAAAATTTTTTTTCTCTAATTTCCTATCCTAGCATTCTTTTCTTTATTTGATCACATCTTATTTCCTTTTATTATTTTTATTGCTCTCCTCTCTTTGCTTTATATTTCAGTTAGTAGTTTAGTTAAATCAAATCAAAACACTCCAATTTGTTACCGTGACGGACTTAGATAACAAGTAGATATAATAGCCTCCCTGTGGAGTACGATACCCGACTTACCTCTACTATATTAGTTGAGCCGGTTGGTTTATTTTTGATAGGGTTGCGACAGCCGTGTTAAAGGTTCTACTCAAGGTTTCTCCGATAAGGGGTGTGATGAAGAGAGGGAAGTTAAGCCAAACGTTTATCGGTCTGTATGGGACATTTAATAGAGTCGGGGAAGTGGCCTACAGTTTAGCACATCCCCTGGCACTTGATCATGTTAAAAATGTATTCCACATGTCTCAATTGTGGAAGTACATAAGTGATCCTTCCCGTGTTCTAGAATCGGAGACAGTTGAGTTGGATGACATCTTAACTTATGTCGAAACTCCTAAGGAAATCTTGGACCAGAAAGTAAGAAAGACAAGGCATGGGGAAACGGTGTTGGTAAAGGTATTATGGTCTAATCACCAAGTGGAAGAGGCTACATGGGAAGCCGAGGAAAGAATGAAAGAGCGGTATCCTCCTCTTTTCGAGCAGGTAATGAGTTTGGTTACGAGGTCGTAACCTTGTTTTAGAGGGGTGGAGCTTATTATGCAAGTGCAAGTTCCTTCTTTTTCTAGTAGTTTATGTGGGAAATAATCTGTATACTTCCCTTTAACATGAAGGATTATAACGATATAATAAAGATGATCTATGGTCATAAAATAAAATACATAAGCATAAGTAAAAAGATTTAGAATTAACCTCGGGTCCTTGCAAAATTGGCCTAAGAACAATATCAAAATTGATATTCGCCTATTAGTTGCACCCAAGACGATCTAAGATATACCCTTTGATTATGCTAGAAATCAATCTAAAATTTTCTGTAAAATTTTATTGTCTTTGTGTTTTTGTGATGAGAAAGAGGAGGCTAGGTCAGAAAAAGAATTAGGTTAGAAATAATTCTCTACCTTTCTTTTTATATAGACCAAAATCCGAAATCAATTAGGAAAGATTTATATCTCCTAATTTCGGCCAATGTGATCCGAAAATAAGGAATTAAATTTCCTTATTTTTGGTCTTTCCAAAAATATATAAAGTGTGTCAAATTGTCATCTAGTGAGGATCGAACCCATGACCTCTTGGCTTGTGTACCCTCACTATTACCACTATGACACATTCAACTTGTTGATATTAAATACAACCGATTATATTTAACTATGAATTAACAGATTAATTCGTCCAAACTAACCTTATATATATTTAATTAAATATAACTTATTATATTTAATTTACGAATTGACAGTTAATCCGTCTCAACTTAATATTATTTAATTTTCATTAAATAATTATCTCATCAACACATTGACTAACTTTTTAGTCATTTTGGGCATCAATGTAATTATATTTCTATAACCACATTTCTCAAATACGTCCTGTAGGTGTGACCTTTAGGGACCAGTTGATCACCGCCATCTGTATGATAATAACGTCAAACTTTCTAGCAAGCCAACCGTTATTAGGTAAACGTTAATCAACTGATTAAATATACGAAGTATACCCTTGTGAACCTGTAAGAGATTTACAAATGTTATCACACTAATTTGTGGAGGACACAAGCTCCAATAGTTTACTCCACCTTCATTGTTGGTTGTTAGTCGTAATAGTCATTAGTTTAAGTCTTTTGTAGCGTAGTCGGGACATGGGTAGTTGTATTAAAAGTACCTTGTTTGAGTCGGGTGTGAACTTCGGGGACGAAGTTCGTTTTAAGGGGGGAAGAATGTAATACCTCGTATTTTATAGTGCTGCAATCGGCCGAGTACACTGAGTACTCGACCGAGTAGCCAGTGGGACTTTTAACCAGACTCTGATTGTGAGTCACTCGGCCGAGTGGCTGGTGCACTCGACCGAGTGCATTGCACTCGACCGAGTTCCACCGAGCACTCGACCGAGTGCCGCTACTTAGTCCTTTCTCCGCGTAGGGCTTTGGTATTGGGCTTTGGTATTTAAACGCTCTTTTCAGATTTTTCCACTCACCCTCACTCATAAACCCTATCCTCCTTATCTCTCAGTGTCTCCAAAAATCCTCTCAAACCTTATCCACTTAAATCTTACCCATACCTTGAAGATTTGATTTTCCAATTCATATCCTTTGTCAATTGTTTACACTTGTAAGTATATTTTCACACTTTTGTCGTTTATTTTTAATTAGTAAACCCAAATTTTTAGTATGTTATCTTATGAGATTTTAATTAGGGTTTTGACTAATTAAGGGGTTAATTAGTATTATTATTGTTGTAGTATGTTGTTGTGATAGATAGTCATACTTTATGTAGGAGGAGACTTAATTGAGGAGTACTTGTAGCTTGCTCGCTTGAGTTCTTGGAGATTCGCAAGAGTTAGGGTTTCCTTACTTAGTTTTGATAATATGGGTGTTTACTTATACATTAATTGTCATGAATTACATAATACATGTAGTAATTGCATGATAACATGAGTAGATAAGTAATTAGGGTTTGTTTTCATACTAATTTTGAGTGTCCATCATATATCATGGTTGAATAAGTGGATTTGGCATTAAGATATCGCCTTGTTTAATTATAATATAAATTGGGAAGTTCGTCAATTAATTAGTTGATTTATTGGTAAACATGTGGATTCTTGACATACGATGGTTTATCATTATGTGGAAAGTCTTATTTGGTATGTTGTGCATACTTGGTTTATTATGGATGCTGGAGGTGGTGAATAAAGGATTTGAGAATAGCATGTTGGTTGTTGTTGAGGAGACGTAAGACGGTTGGGAGTTTGTCTTATGCTTGGGTCGCCTCTTAGAGCTTCCCACTCCAAGAGGGACGTGCACGTTAATGATTCGAGTTTGGAGGGACTCGTGTGGTTGAGGCACAACGTCTGGATGGGATCCGGTTAGCTCCGAGGTCCGGTACCCCGGGTGTGTTTTGAGTACTTTGTTACGGGCTGCGGTCCGTCGGTGGGTGACGATGTTAAGACCTCGTCACCGGGTTTGGTATGGAGGAGACATGGGTTTGATAATTTGCATCATAAATCATTATAAGCATAATAAGCATTTAGCATGTCACACTCATATGATTTTAGTAAGCATTTGTATTATTGGAGCTAACCAAAGCATTTTCAAATATTTCTGGTAAAACCATGTGATGATTTCCGTTCATATCACTACTACAAATGAGCACTTGGGCCACGGCTAAATTCGTGGCGCAAGTACTAAATTTCTGCGGCTAAATCATTTTACCACGGGAATACCTTCCGTGGCGCAAGTGGCCGTGGCAAAGGGATAGCCACGGGAAAAACAAGAACGTGGCTATTATTGAATTTTTGGCCACAGATTCTCTCGTGGCTAATAACTCCCGTGGCCAAAGAAATTTCCCGTGGCGAACAAATAATTCCGGTGGCAAACAATATATATGAAAATTAAATAAATAAAACGTAAAATAATTTATTTATTTTTTACAATGGGTATTTTATCATATACGGAACCGTGACAATCTAGGTAATTGTTTCACTAGTTAACTTGATTCATTTGAACGTTATTTCGTTTCACGAGTCATGCATTTGTGAGCATCGGAGAGGCTTCCCAGGAGGTCACCCATCCCAACACTACTCTCACCTGAGCACGCTTAACCGTAGAGTTATTTTGATGTGCCACCGAAATTGAATGTTACCTTTGTTGGTATAATTAGCATTTTGAATCCTTTTAAGTTTATTTTTTTCTTTCAAATCTTACCTTTAGTACTATTTAATTACATAAATGTTACATGTTTTACAATTTTGACAGATTACATATGGTACCCTTTTTTTAAAGTTTTTACATATGCTACCCCTGTATTTAAGTTTTTCAGTCTCAGAATACCCTTTGACAAACTTCCGTCATAACGCCGCTACTCATATGCCTTGTGACGCCTTTTTTTGTTATCTAATACACTATCAATTCATCATCTAATAATACCTAAATCCTTATTTTGTCTAATAAACTAACATTTAGTACGTAAATAATATAACAATAACAACATAACATACACAATTACTCATCAAATTACTTATAAGAGTAACGACGTTATGACGAAATTTCCCCAAAGAGTATTCTGGGAATGAAAAAGGTAAACACAAGGGCAACATATGTAGAAACTTAAAATAAGGGGTACCATGCGAAATCTGGCAAAGTTCGAGGGTACCATGGGAAATTTCCATAAATTTTATATCAAATTCAAATTTTTCTATAAATATCCTACAAATAAAGTTGGAAATAAAATTTTGAATGAAATAGTTTAACAATATATTAATTTTGGATTTTCAAAGATAGATGGTAAATAACTTTTTTATTCAATTTGATATGCTATATCTTTAAATGTGATACGATCATTTAAGATTGTTATTCAAGATTATAAAGTTTAATTTAAAAAAGTAAAAGAAATTCACGACTTTAATAAACAGAGTATATATTAAAACAATTTTTTTAAATTATCAATATTTTGAAAAACCTACAAAACATAAATGTGATCTGTAAAAAATCAAAAAATTAGACGATAAACTTTTCTTTGCTTGCATATAAGTTTATAAAATTTTAAAATTTCTTATTAAAGTAAATAAAACAATAAAAAATATTAATTAAATTAATCAAAGTGTTTCTAAATTTTTATATTCAAATGTATTTTCATATTATTATATTTGATTAAATTTCATTCAGATTTAATTCGGAAAATATACTCGCCACGGGTGTTTGTTTGTTCGTGGATAAAAAAATATTTGCCACGGAACAATTTGTGACTAAATAAAATTTCGCCACGGGTGTGACATAGGCCGTGGCTAAAATGATTATTTGCCACGGGTGTAGCCTAATTCGTGGCGGAAGTGACTTTTTGCCACGGGAAAAGTTATCCCCTGGCATAAAATTTTTTCCAAAATAATGAATAAGTTTTTCCCGTGGCTAAGCAAAATTTAACCACGAATTATGAGTTCCCGTGGCATAATTCGTGATGCAAGTGATGATTTGTTGTAGTGTATGGGGACCAGTGGCTTGACAAGTAGCATTTGCATATACTAGCTTAGAGGCTTGAGAGCGGTTTTCGTAATAGCATGTCATCATTTTTGTTGTCTAACTTTTTGACTCTTTTAGACTGCACCTTTTTATTCGATTGGGTTGTATAATTGGGATTACTATTTGAATCCCTTAACTTGTAACTTAATTATCTTAACTACAACTTAGCTATGCTAAAGTACTTCTATTTGTTTGTTACAAACTTGGGAAATCAAGTCATGTGACATCTCCATGAGTTCAGATGGCCTTGTGGAAGGCCTCTCGACTTATGGGGGTGTTACTACAAATGACCGTGATAGAGGGACTATTTTACAATGGAAAACCGTTGTGTAAAGATACATACTTTCCTAACACAAGTTATGGAAATCACGCAAATTAAACTTGATGCATTTGAGTAATTTGGTTTCTCATCTTTTCTTTTCATCAGTTTAATTTCCATCCTAACTCGATGTAATGGTCACAAATGGATGTAATGGAAAATGAGGTAGAAAAAAATATTGAATATTAAATCAGTTATTAGATGAACTGAACAAGAAATGAAGAGGATTTTAACTTTATTTTAGAACACATTTTCACAAGTAAAATTACTAAATTATCAATATTATGTTTTTGATATACAAATAATTACTTAACCTCACTAAGAGTAAGTCCAATGGTAAGATAGTTTGCACTAGCTTACATTTGTCACATTACATTTTAAGCTGCAAAATTTTTGAGCTAGTAATGTATTCCAATGGTTTAACTTAATTTTTCTCTAGCTAGATAGGACCTACATTTTAAGATACTAACCTTTTATTGGTTGTTTCCTTATCGTAGGTCCATTTAAGTAACATGTTTAAAGAAGCTAGTTGTTGCTTATGTAATACTACAGTTTTCTATGTTTATGGGTACTCTATCGAGTGGGGCTTACTCTGTCGAGTAAGTATGTTTTTATACGAAATAGTAGGCTACCTGATTGGTACTCGATCGAGTATGTTGGGCACTCGATCGAGTAAGGGGCACTCGATCGAGTAAGTGACTTACTCGATCGAGTAAGTGAGTCTTACGGGTTATTTTAGCTGGGTTTTGTTAATAACGCGTGATTAGTATAAAAGGAATCCGTCATTCTTTTTAATCACTTTTCACCTTTTCTAAAACCTTTCAAGAGAAAAAGAAGTTACGTAGCTTTCATTCATCGCGTTATTAGCAAATCCTAAGGGCTAGAGTCGTCGGATCGTTGTGTTCTTTACATCGTTGAGACCGTCGTATTGTGGGTAAGCTTCTAGTGTGATTTTCATATCGTTTCATTGATTTTAGTTGAAACCCTTATTGGGTAATTTGGGGGTTTTTGGGAGTATTGTTGATGTTAGATTGTGATTGTATGATTGTATGATTGTGTGTTTATAGGAGGTGATTTCATTGAAGAACGATTTTGATTAGCTGATTGTGACGATCTTGGTGGTTGCTTTTCCAGGTAGGGTTTCTCTACTCAGTTATTGTCTAAATGATTATAATATGGTTGATTGGCATGATGATTATATCGTAATTGGTATTGGCATTGTTTTAAATTGATATTGTGGTTGGTTATTGGTTTATATCGGTATTAGATTTGGAGTTGGTGATTGTTGATAGTTTAATGTGGTTGTTGTATAACTGTGTGTGGTTTGCGAGGTGAGTCCTCGACTGAGTGGAGTCACTTGCGGGAGTGGCTTTACGCCCTTGGTTCGCCTTCTATGGAACCCGCCATAGAAGGGATGTGCACATTAAGGAACATGGGTTATTCGCTCGATGGAGATGAGCGGGGATTAGGAGGGAACGGCTGCAGTCCCCCACTGGCGGTGAGGAATATCTGTTGCGATGGATATTTTGGCACGGCTACACACTTTAGTGTGTAGTCAGATGATTGGTGATGTGACGGTGTTGGAGATTGTGATTGTGTCTCTATTGTTGTTTATCTTATATTGTTTATGCAGTAACTAACCCCGTTTAAATGTTTTAAAAACTGTGGTGATCCATTCGGTGGTGGTGAGCAGTTGTCTAGCAGGTATACTGTGGATGCGTGCGGGATTAGCTGGGGATGGAGTCACCACGAGTCTGATAGAAGTCTTCCGCTATTGTGTCATGACATTTTATTTACTTTAGTTGGTTTTGGTTTGGAACGGTTGTATTGTACTTTATAGTTGGTTTTGTTATGTAATCACTTAAACTTATTTATCTAAAGTTTGTTCTTTTATGGTCAATTTGATATACACTGCCTCGGGTAACCGAGATGGTAGAATTCTCGTGCATTAGGTGGTCCTGGTAAGGCACTTGGTGTATGGGGTGTGTTACAAAGTGGTATCAGAGCGACGATTTTGGAACCTGTAACTAATGAACCCAATGAACTTAGGGAGTCAAAATAAAATGAACCCGGGTAGGAGTTGTTAGGAGCTAATGCAAAGACTTGGGAGACGTCCTAAAGTCGCGAACTCGCCCTACAACTTTAAACCGGTCACTATGGGGTGTCATGGGATCGCTATGTGTTTACTAATGTTCTATTGCGGATGTTGGATGATATGTTGTATAGAAATGTTGGATGAACGATTGTGGTGGACTGGTGAATATGGTGGAAAAAGGTGAAGAAGATGTATATAGTAATATGTTGTGGGTGATCATGTTGTATGGTGGAACTGATTTATAATGTGGCAATCTTAGTAACATGAGATTAGGAGATGTGATATGATTGTACATGATTTTGTTTGCGTAAAGTTATATAATAAAGTTATATACTTGTTTACTGTTGTTTCATATGCATATGTTGGATAAAGCGTATGATGGATGATTTGGTGGAAAAGGTGAAGTACTATTGCATAAGAATATGGTTTCATGATTTAAGCATGTTTATATGACGGAAGTGAATTTTTTTATAATGTTGTTATGTTAGTAACATGTGAAAATAATGTTGGCGTTTGATGTATACATATATATATATATATATATATATATATATATATATATATATATATATATATATATATATGTATATATATATATATATATGTATGTATATATATATATATGTATGTATATAAATATATGTATATATATATATATATATGTATGTATATATATATATATATACATATATATATATATATATATATATACATATATTTTATATACATATATATATATATATATATATATATATATATATATATATATATATATATATATATATATATATATATATATATATATATATATATATATATATATATATATATATATATAAGAAGGATCAAGTGAGTCCACCTTAAGTCATTAAGTCCATAAGTCCCATTTAGAGCCCTTAGATTGTGAGGATGAATGGCTAAGATTACACCAAAAAGCAACTTATAACATTATAATAATATGTAGACTATTTACCTCTCTCCTTAGGGTGATAGACTCACTGTTCAAATTCTGCATGTTTGTGTCCTCCATCAGTCATACGCACGTTATTCAACTTCCCTCCACTATCTCATACAACTCCTCTAATAATTTCAAAAAACCGTCCTTACTAATTCATGTGTTTCATCTGACATTTCTTCAATTGTTATATTGGTGTTATTTCATTTTTGTATTTTGTTATTTATGAGTTTATGATTTTATTGCATGTTTAAATTTATGTGATTTTTATTATATTTGATTATCCATAAACATTTTGATTCATTATCATGTTTGAATTTAATTTTAAGTGGGTAGTGTAAATATTATAGCCTTTGAATTGCTAATTAAATTGATAGTGTAAATCTGAACTGATGGGTATTGTGAATGTATTTGTTAGGGTTTCAATCGAGCCTGTTTTTGGGGATTGTAAATGTGATGTAATTGGGACTGTGAATGTGAGGACAACCCAAGTGTAAATGTGAACCAAAAAAAGTGTAAATGTGAACAAATAGAAAGTGTAAATGTGAATATAGGAGAAGTGTAAATGTGAACAAATAAAGTGTAAATCTGTCTAAATTGGAAGTGTAAATGTGAAGATATTCAAAGTGTAAATGTGAGGATAGAGTAAGTGTAAATGTGAACACAAAGTGTAAATCTGACAAAATTGGAAGTGTAAATGTGAAGATATTGGGAGTGTAAATGTGAGGATAGAGTAAGTGTAAATGTGAACACTAAAACTGTAAATCTGACAAATTGGAAGTGTAATTGTTAAGATAATGGAAGTGTAAATGTGAGGGTAGGAGAATTGTAAATGTGAACAAATAAAGGGTAAATCTGACTAAATTGGAAGTGTAAATGTGAAGATACTTGAAGTGTAAATGTGAGGATATGATAAGTGTAAATGTGAACAAATAAAGTGTAAATTTGACTAAATTGGAAGTGTAAATGTGAAGATACTGGAAGTGTAAATGTGAGGATAGAGTAAATGTAAATGTGAACACTAAAACTGTAAATCTGACTAAATTGGAAGTATAAATGTGAAGATACTGGAAGTGTAAATGTGAGGATAAAGTAAGTGTAAATAAGAACAAATAAAGTGTAAATCTGACTAAATTGGAAGTGTAAATGTGAAGATACTGGAAGTGTAAATGTGAGGATAGGAGAAGTGTAAATGTGAACAAATAAAGTGTAAATCTGACTAAATTGGATGTGTAAATGTGAAGATACTGGAAGTGTAAATGTGAGGATAGAGTAAGTGTAAATGTAAATGTGTAGACTGTTATTGGTTGACTGATATTGCGCATTTCTTATGTACTTTTTTTTTCCTGATTCAGATGGTATCTGATGGAGAACTACCTGAAAGCGAAGAACAACCCCAAGTTACTCCTACTGTTTCCGTTAAGTGTCGCCCCAACAGGCTTCACAAGCTTATTACTAAGCTTAACATTGCTCAACGAGCCGCTGTACAGAGGATTGGATTTGGGGGGCTACTTCATCTTAAACTCAGAACTTTCCCTCTTTCACATGTTCCTGAATTTCTCGAGGCTTTCAGCGATGGTTCTTATGTTTTCAGGGTGTCGGAGTTGAAGGAGTTTATGGTTACTAAGTATGATGTCTATGACTGTTTCATGTTACCTGTTGATGAGAGAGAGATGGAAATAGTACCTACTAGACATATGGCTGGTGCTAAAGATGAAAAATATGTGCGCATAAAACAACTGTGGCGCAAAAAGTTCAAAGTGAAATCAAATTCTGATTCTATTCCTTTAGGAGACGTCTTCAATTATATTGAGTCAGAGCAATTCAAAGATGGAGGGGATGAATTCTGCCGCCTGTTTGTGCTTCTTAGCATTTCATTATTCCTTGCGCCGACATTGAACAACGGCATTGAAATCAAACTTTTGAAAGTGGTTGAAGATGTGAGTGCCATACCGGAGTATGTCTGGTGCTCGTATGTATTAGAATGTTTAGCTAATGCTGCAGCTGAGGCTCGCAGCGTGCAGTCACATCTGCTTGGTTGTATCCCTTTCCTTATGATTACTTATTTTCAGCGGTATGATTACCGTAGTATGAGTTGCCCAGATGGCCTTCCACTTATTCAGCATTGGGATCTGAAAACTCTTTCGAAGAGGTTAAAAGATAAGCTGGACGTGGGTCCATTGGGTTGACTAACTTTGTCGACGGTGAAGTACCCCCGATGTCAAAACAAGACCCCTGATGAGAAGGACACTAGTAATACGATGTTAGCCATAGCTGGCGCGCCCAAGGCGCCATTGGCAAGCCCTACGCCTCTTCTGATTTCAACGTCGGGTACAACACCCAATAAGAAGTTTATTCAGATTAAACTCCCCCCGGTGTTGAAGATGACGATGAGTTGAAAACTAGGGCTGTAGATGTAAGTTTTATGTTATGAATGTTTAATTAATGGCATATTTTTTTTAATATATATATATATATATATATATATATATATATATATATATATATATATATATATATTGAGCAGGTATATTTTGTGTATCTAGACTCTTAAATCTTTTTTTGTTACCAATTGTAGGGTGTACACGAGCTGTACTTGAAGATTCAAAGGAACGCCGTGGCCTTCTATTCTGGTATGCGCGATGCGGCAATGCTTAAGAATTTAACAACAGGTGCTACTTCTTCAACTGATCTTGTTCCGTCACAAGCGATGCACGCTTTTTTTGAAGGTGCAAAGGTGAAGGAATATGTTGAAGAAGTTGGAAATTTAGCTTCCCAAATGAAGAAATATAATGATATTGCTCCCTCATTGTCAGATGTTGCGAAGGTGGCCAAGAAAAAAACAAAGGCAAGCAAGAAAAAAAAGACCAAGGTTCCTAAGTTCGAGTTTACACCTACTGTAGAGCCTGTATCACTTGCAGAAGATTCTGATTTGGGTGATAAAGTAGGTGATGCGGCGATGTCACAGGTAATGGAGACCGCTGATTTCTACAACACCGCTGAACTTAACAAAGCCTGTCGAAGAGAGGAAGAGGAATGGGGGCTAGATTTAACCGACGACTTGACTCAATTAACGGATCGGCAGATTCTAGAGAAAATTTATAGCCCGGATGAAGTTGAAGAAGTTTACACAAAGCCCTCATTGAACGAGGAGCATGAAAGTTTGGTAGGGGAAGTGCCTGACACTAGTGGTGCCCCTGAGAAAGCTGAACATGTTGTTGAGAAATGTAAGTCAGAAGCAACGAATAAGGTTGATGCGGATATGGTAGGTCAATCAACTGAAGATGGTTCATCTTCAATTCAACTAAAATTTATTTCGACTGCTGATATTGAGAACGCGCTGCAAGGTTTGACAGATATTGGTGATGGTGGTGGTGAAGCGGCAGAGGGCTGCGTACAGAGAGGTGAGGAAGAGTTTGTGCAGGGTATGGATATGGAGCAGGCTCAAGAACAGGGGCCTGTTACTGGTGAAGGGGAGGTGTCTTATTAAAAAGTAGCGAACAAGGTGGATGCGGATGTGGTAGTCCCGTCAATTGAAGATGGTTCATCTTCATTTCAGTTGAAATTTATAGCGACAACTGATATTGATAACGCGCTGAATAAGTTGTCAGACAGCGGGGCCAGTGAAGTGGCTCAGGGTGGTGCACCGAGAGAACAGGACGAGGCTGTGCAGGGAATGGATATGGAGCCGCGTCAAGATCAGGGGCCCTGCCGTGGGCCCGAATCACTGGTGGTTGGACTAGTGCCTGGCGTGGATGTGGATGTTAGCGATGCACCGACAGACCAGAACGAGGCTGTCCAGGGCATGGACATGGAGCCGCCTCAAGATCAGGGGCCCTGCCGTGGGCCCGAACCACTGGTGGTTGGACTAGTGTCTGGTGAGGCTGTGGATGTTAGCGGTGCACCGGGAGTGGAACAACCCGTTGACCTACCCCAATTTAGTGGTACGAAAGTACCGAATGGTGAGCCTGGCGTTGTTTCGTCCACAGTCCGTGAAGATGCATCGCAAGAAGGGTTAGAGAGTGGTGGTGACATGGTCAACGAGCAAGGTGAACGCCTTACGACACAACCCGCTTGTCCTGGTTCATTTCAGAATGATGACAAGCCCATGGATGTTGTAGAGGGAGCAGATAAGGTGGTTGTTGAAGCGCCATCCTCCGAGTTTAAGTTGCCGGAATTTCAGTGTACGTTTATATCTACTGCAGAGCTAGCTGAGGCATTTAAGGGGGTTCCAGGGGAGGATTTTGGAACGACTGATGTGGCAGGCCCTTCTGAACCTGCCGTTCCTGCGGATGGTCGGGAAATTTATGTCCCCCGGAGTAACCTGGATCACCACCCTTTCCTATTTCATTCAACTGAGCACTTACAGTGCATGGAAGTGGTCCCTGAGAATATAACTTGCACCATGAATTGTGGGGAACCCATGCCCGAGCAGGGCTTTGTTACTGTAGACCTGCAGCTGAATAAGAAATTATTTAGGAATGTTTTTAAGGAAAAGAAATACGTCATGGACTACGTATTTAACAAATCAGAAGCTTGGTTGAAAGGGTGAGTCAATTAATTTCTATATCAAACATATTAATACTTATATGTTATCGTAATCATGTTCGCCTTATATATTTTTTTTCTTTTTTTGTAGGGAAGAATTGGCATATTTTTCAGACTTTTTCTTCGTGTCTCGGGAAGACATGTTAACCCTTGAACCTAGACAGGAAGTTATGTCTTCTGTTATCGATTGTTGGTGCCTACTAATCAATAAGATGATATATGACCAAACTGCACCAGTTGCATCTTCTCGTTGTATCTTCGGGCTTACACCGTACTTGTCCTATCCTCACTCAATGCAATTTGTATAGTTCTAATTTAATTTGTAACGTAAGTGTCTAAATTTAATAGCACTGCCCTTCGTTTGAACAGAGTGCTGCGCTGGATATTTGGAAAGCCAAGAAGAAAGGAATTGTTCTTGACAAAAAAGGACGAAACAAAGAATTTGGGTGGGATGCTTGGATTCAATCCTGTTTGTCTCCATTTCAACTTGGATCTGATATGGTAAGTGTAAATGTGACCTATTGTGAAGTGTAAATGTAATCACACAGAAAGTGTAAATGTCATCACACAGAAAGTGTATATGTGATTTTCACATAAAGTGTAAATGCCTGGATGTGATTAAGAAGAAAGTGTAAATGTCATGACATATGAAGTGTAAACGTGAGACATAGTGAACTGTAAATGTCGTGAGATATTGTGAAGTGTAAATGTCATGACATATGAAGTGTAAATGTGAGACATAGTGAAGTGTAAATGTCATGATGTATAGTGTAAATGTGATTATATTGAAAGTGTAAATGTGATGACATAGGGAGTGTAAAGGTGACTAAATAGGAAGTGTAAATGTCAGCACATATACAGTGTAAATGTGAATATATGGAAAGTGTAAATGTCATGACATAGGGAGTGTAAATGTGAGACATAGTGAAGTGTAAATGCCATGATGTATAGTGTAAATGTGATTATATAGAAAGTGTAAGATAATGACATAGGGAGTGTAAAGGTGACTAAATAGGAAATGTAAATGTCAGGACATATAAAGTGTAAATATGATGATATAGAAAGTGTAAATGTCATGACATATGAAGTGTAAATGTCATGACATATAATGTGTAAATGTGAATATATGGAAAGTGTAAATGTCATGACACAGGGACTGTAAATGTGACGAATTATTGAAAGTGTAAATGTGAAATTTTACTGAGTGTATCTTTTATGTCTTTCTTGTCACATCTGCCAGGTCTTCATCCTGGTCTTATCTGGCAATAATGATCATTACAGCTGTGCATGCATAAACTTCGCATCTGAGCAGATAGAGTATTTGGACAACCGTCGCTACGACGATGATTTTGAGAAGCTTCCATATTTTGCAATTTAGCGTATTGCGGTAATAATTATAAATGACATACCTTAATTTGTTCTTTAGTGTATATGTATTCTGGAATTGTAAACACTATTTTTAAATTGACTATTTTTTTGAAATTCCTTTTACAGTGTGATTTAATGGGCGAGTATCTGGAGTCTAAAGGGTTTGTCAGAGGTTCAAAAGTCGCCGGGTTTAAATTTGTCAATGTCGAATTTAAATGGTAAGGTAGGGGGTATCCTGCGTTTGATTGCGGGGTGTACATAATGATACACATGCTGCTTTTCAATGGAAAGCATTATGACTGCGCCTTAGGTGAGATGGACGTTATCAACCTCATCCGGGCTGAAGTGGTGTCGATCCTTATCCTGAGTGACCATAACAAAGTTAGGGAGAGCGTTCTCGAAAGGATAACCCAATTCAGGCAAAAGTATGGTCAAGGTCTGAATTCGGTCTCTAATGCTGCACAGAAGCGGAGTCTGGACGATGAGGAAGAGATTACGTACAGGAAACGTCCCCGTGTTGCAGACCCACCCCCTAAACGCGTCGAAGGAAGCCCTGTGGTCAATCTTGTAGCCATACAGGCGGAAAGAAGCCCCGTTGTTGTTCAAGCGTCAGCGCAGTCTTCAGGTAGCTAACCTTTGTCAGCCGTAAGGAGCCGTCCCCGGGGTGGGGGGGATGGCTTGGGATGCTCAATTGACTGTGGGGCTGCTGGTACGCATACTCTTGTGGTCTCGACCTTCTTACGGAACAATCAAACTTTGATCAGGGGTGTTCGATCACGTCGAAAGCATGCGGTGGACTATTGCTTGTTAGACGACTACAACTTTGAAAATTCGTTATTATCTGCCAGACTCTTATAACAAGGCCAATTAGTTACGATATTTAATTTGTAACTAATTCTCAATTTCTTACTACTATACGTGTGTTTCATTGCAGCGAATCAATCTCTTGGTACAGTAGGCATGCCGCGCTACGCCGGTCCGACATCATGTCCATGCTTCCTGAGGTTGTAATGTCGCCTGTTGTCATTGAGTCCTGGGTTGTTTTGCTGAACCATTTGGAGTCTGCTTAATACTTACTTCCTAGGATGGCCTTCTTTGGGACACGTCATATGGTACCCACCCACCCCCCCCTGCACAAAGCCTAAAAGTTATACATTATTTTTACTTTTATTATGTAGGCTCACTCACTTCTCTGAACAGGAATGTATCATGCAACTTTTGGATATACGTGAAGCAGGCTCACAGTCTAATGACATCACTGATCGGCTATATCACATTTGGGATACCTTCATCCAGGACTGTGATAAAACTTTCAACCTGAATGCCGAGTTTATTTTCGTACCTGTCAACATTGGTGGGCACTTTGCATGCGTATGTATAAATTTTGGACAACAGACTGTTGATCTCCTTGACTACCAACATCATGCCAACTGGGATCAGTCTGAAATGTGCAATGTTACTCGTCAAGTGGTAAGTCTGATGCCAATAAATCATTTTCGAAGAGATGAACAATAGATGGTTTATTTAATTGTTAGTGCTTTAATGGCAGGCATCAGCTGTTAGCGATTATTTGAATGTCAGAACGGACAGGGGATACGAGATTACTAGCTTTGAGCATCGGCAAACCCCGTTCAGGCGCCAAACACACCTTCCTAACATAACAGAATCAGGGATTTTTTACGTATGATGTATATCTTTGATGTACGAGGGTCAACCTTTTGAGCATCCAGACTTGGAGAGGAAGAGGAATCGACGGTACTTGGTAGTCGAGTTGGTGGCGACGCTTGTTCTAGCTGACATAAATGTCAATAGAGACATTTTTGAAGCAAAGTTGAATGGGTTTATCGCTGGAAAAGAAGATTTATGGGCCAAGTTACAAAAGAAGCGCAAAATTAAGGTTGTGTTATCGAAAAAGTAAACAATTTGTGGACATATTTTTGATTGAAATGTATTTTGTTTGGCAAACTTGAAGTTAGAAAAGAATGTTTTGTATTTTGGTTGGCAATGTTTACACAAATGTGTAATTTTTAAATTGCAAGTGTAATCATTACAGTAATGAAGTGTAATGGTAAATTACACTAATGAAGTGTAATGCTTGACTATTTTTTGGCAGTTATAATCATAGTGTAAATGTGGTGACAACCCAAGTGTAAATGTGAACCAAAAAAAGTGTAAATGTGAAGAAATAGAAAGTGTAAATGTGAATATAGGAGAAGTGTAAATGTGAACAAATAAAGTGTTAATCTGACTAAATTGGAAGTGTAAATGTGAAGATATTCAAAGTGTAAATGTGAGGATAGAGTAAGTGTAAATGTGAACACAAAGGGTAAATCTGACTAAATTGGAAGTGTAAATATGAAGATACTGGAAGTGTAAATGTGCTGACATGGCAAGTGTAAATGTTAACACCAGTTATTTGAAAATAAGTGTAACTGTTACTTGAAATAACATAAGTAATCCAAAATAAGTTCAAGTAACACAATGTTTGGCTATTGATGCGTGTCATTTATATGATGTTTTACACCCTATTTTACACGCATTTCAGAGCTCAATTATGTAGTTTATGCTACTATTTTCCCTATTTCCGTCTACTTTCGTGTTTTTGTATAAAATTGCAGAAATGTGGAGAATCCAGCGGAAAATGAGCCGAATCCGTTCCCGAGTGTTTGGCATAGGATTTGACATGAGGTATTGACTCGAGGAATGAGCTTGGTGCGCGTTTCAAGGCCTAAAGATAGCAAAAGCATGGGTGCGTACGAGTTTAACAAGCAAAGAAGCACTTCACGATATTACAGCCTGCTTCAGATGGCAATATCTCGAGTTCAAGAG
The DNA here is from genome assembly GCF_048544455.1 of Silene latifolia. Taxonomy (NCBI): domain Eukaryota; kingdom Viridiplantae; phylum Streptophyta; class Magnoliopsida; order Caryophyllales; family Caryophyllaceae; genus Silene; species Silene latifolia. The sequence goes on along the minus strand of NC_133536.1, from coordinate 150,601,148 downwards.
CTGATAATCGAGTGATTCTAATTGGAGGTGAACTCTTATCCTCTTAGCTTTCCAACGCCGCGTAGAACGCTTCATTTGACAAAGTAACGAAGAAATGACAGCTCTTTTAAGATCATTGCGCACTGCAGAATTCGTCAGAATGCATTACTGTATAGCACCCTTGGTTGATCGACTGGCCTATATTGTCGATCGACCAGAGCATGACTAACAGAAGCTACTGTTCAGCAAGAGTCAGTCGATCGACTGGCCTCAGTGGTCGATCGACCATCCCACGAGCTGACGCGCAAATTAAAAGACGAGGAAGCCCATTGTAATTAGGTTTAGGAACAAGGGTTTTACGTGACATTCCTATATAACGTAACTCCTTTCCTATTCATTAGGGATCATTCATTAGCTTAGTTTAATTCAGTTCCTATCATACATTCATTATTCGTAGTTTTGAATTCTCATTAACGTTCGTACCTTATTTGCTTTCGGATTCATCTTGTTCCTTTGCATCGGTAATTCTAATCTTTAATTTCAGTACTGTTTTAATCGTTTCGTAGTATTTGCTAGATAGAATCCAAAAGCCCTAGTTATAGTTTTTCTGCGAGTTTATTCATTCAATATTTCAATTATGCAATTCTCTATGCTTATTATCAAATTAGTTTTCGTTATTAATTCCATTACGTCTAGCTAAATACCCTTCGCTAAGATGTAGGGGATCTATGGCGTAGATGGCATTAGAATAGGTGACCCCGTATTAGGGCTTGGTCGATCGACTGGCTTAACTAGTCGGTCGACTGAGCCGGTTAGTCGATCGACTGGGGTAGCTGGTCGATCGACTGACTTCGTGTCTGATTAGCACCGTATAATTCGTTAAGTGCAATATTTAACAATGAGACCGAGAGGAGACTTGTTAGATGCTTAGTTTTGACTAACCCGTAGATTGAAAGATAGGGAAGGGTATTAATTAACGAGTTGAGACGACTAAATTGCTGAGATCGAGAGATAATGTAATTTAGGCTTTAGGAATCACTTTTCAGGGCAAGAGCCAGTATTAGTGAGACCTAGGGACTAGTAGCATAGGCCGAAAGGAGCAACTAGTTAACTTGGACCGAAAGGACTTGTTTTACCCATCCTACGCGACTGTATTTCAGACTTACCTAGGATTATTGTGCCATCGCAGCTATAGTGAACCGACCGTCTTAGCATTCCTTTTATCATTGTTTACATCTTTTATTATTTCTATCTGCTATTTAGTTTATATTTCTAGATTTAGATTTAATACATATCAAAAACCCCACAACTGTTACCCTTAGACTAGAATTAATAACAACTATTATCTCCCTACCTCCCTGCGGATCGACCCTTACTACCACTTGCTAGTAGTAGTTTGGTTTTATAAATATTATTTTTGGTGCACACAATGACAGGCATCAAATTTTGGCGTCGTTGCCGGGGAGGCAGCTCTAGTTCTAGTTGTTTTTAATTTTAGTTTTTTTTTTCTTTTGTCTCAGGGAACTTCGGTTCCTTGAGACCGTTCTCATGTTTTATATTCTGAGTTTTCCACAGGAAGAGGATGAAATCTTTGGTGCTTATTTAGCCAGACTTTGGGAGTTTATTGAGCCCATACGAGATGTCTTTTCTGATCTCAAAATATGCTGCACTATTTTTCGGCATATGATTGACCTTACGCGAGCATACCTCGAGTCTATAGGTAAGTGGGATTTCGAAGGAATCCCCGTAATTGAGGTATTAGAATTCTTTAATTGGTTTGCTACTGAATCTCTTAAATCCAACTTTTCTCTTCATGTTGACTCAGATGACGGGGTGGGTGAGACCTTAGAGACCGATCTAGGGAATGCTGATGGAGACATACAGGAGACCATTAGTGTGGTTGACAATCCTTTTTATGAGGATAGTTTAGAACCCCTTTATGATTCTTGCACTGATAGTGAGGTCGATTTGGAGGATCTCTTTGAGAACCTCCAACTTGACGAGTCTAGCGATAAGGAGAGTGAGGAGGAAAATTTTGACAGCCTTGAGGTTAATTGGGATGTGTATGACGATATAATAGATGAACCTGTTATAGAGGACCCAATTGACCCATTTGACTTTACCGCCCCTTGCATTTGGGATGATTATCCACCTTCTTCTTTAAATGACCAGACTTCTCCACCTCACAGTTCATACCCGTCTGAGCATCTTAATTCTACTCGCGTTATTTTTGAGCCAATTGCTCCCGAGCTCTCTAATTTTCCACCTGCGGATAATTTGAGCTTTTATATTCCGCCCTTAGCTGGAGGGCAGAATTATTTTGTGGATGATTTTAGGAGCTGCCATAGGAAATTTGTTAGGCTTAAATGTTTTTACATTTTGATTTCCTATGTTATTTCTGTCTTATGGTGCTACTTACAGTTTTGTGTAGCACATGCGCAGATGTATGATAGGTTGCTGAGAGCCTTGAGTTGTTTTGATTGGGCTTCATTAGAGTGAGCAGCTGAAAAAAAAGAGGTCGAGCGGGACCGGTCTGAAACCGGCGCTAGCCGGGAGGCAACCCGGATGTGATTTATTTAGTTTTGCGAATTAAATTCGTAGTTGTTTTAAAAAAAAAAACTCTTAGTGTGTGCTTAGTTTAATTTCCGTCTTTAGACTGTTACAATTGGGTTTAGCGCAATTTTGGGCGCGTTTTTATGTGCATTTACAGGTTATTAGACCAAGTGAACTTAATTCATTGAGTTAATTCGAAGAAAGAAGCTGTTTCGTCAGGTAGGCCAGTCGATCGACTACCCTCAGCAGTACAGTACCCTCTGATCATTGTGAACTGGTCGATCGACCAGGATAATCGGTCGATCGACCACTGTAGCTGTTGTACTTCTTTCTTTAATTTAATTCTTTGCACGTAATTTACCGCTTCATTTTTGTTTTCTCGGATAATGCGCGGTATTTTCTGTCTTTTCAGGTACTTTATGGTAGCTTTGCTGGCTACTAAAACCTCCTAGCTCACGCTGGTTTGGGGAGGTTTCCTTTTGCTGCGCTTAAAGTCTTGTGAGTTTCCGAGTTTAACTTCATGTCTTAGTTAGTTAATTTAACGCAAATTCCCGTTTCCCTTTTATTTCACTATATGATTTTGCACAATGGGGACATTGTGTGATTTGGTTTGGGGAAGGGTTTTGCATTGCATTCACATGTTTTATTGCATTTCTGTTTCAGGTTTATTGCACTTCGGTTTGCATTTGTTTTTTTTCATTTCCTATATATATACAAAAATTCAAAAAAAAAAAAATTTTCAAAAATTTCAAAAATCCAAATTTTCACGTTTATTTTAGCATGTAGGTCGAGTCGGAACGGTAGTATTTCAATGATGACATTTTCAGCCGTTTATGCCTAAGCCTTGCTAATTGACATGTTATTAGTAGAATCATATATGCATAATCTATGAGTTTTCGTTAAATTTCTTGCTGAACTTTAGACTTGACTTAGATTTTTGGCAAACTACTTATATTTCTGAGATTTAGAGCCTATAACTGGTGTCATCTATGACCGGTTTATTTAGGAATGTGAGTAGTCACTCCTTATGAGACGTGCTATATCAATATGCATAAATATGAACCTAATCTGCTTAATACCTGTATGCATTCGGTCTGTGGTTTGTTGACACATGTGGAAGAGGTTCCCCTTTATTCATTTTACCCATAAGCCCCACAAAAGCCAAATTTGCCTTTTTCGTCCCATAAGCTACATTCCATATTTAGCCTACCCTTGCTAAGCTAGTATTGGTAGTCGTTCGAGAATATTTTATTGCATTTTGGTTTTTATGTCTCGTGTTGAGAATATGTTGGTGAAATGTTGAAGGGAAAGAAAGAGAAAAAAAAAGAAAAAAAAAACAGAAAACAGAAATTCGAAAAAAAAGAAGGATCAGTCGTTCGACCGTCACACTTGGTCGATCGACTCCTTGCTGCAGTAGCGAAAGAGAAAAAATCACATGGTTGAAGTCTTTATTAGATGGTGATTTTATTCCCAAGTTTTATCATTATCATTTGGGGAATCACAGTTATTATTGGAGGTTGTGAGATTAGTGCTAATCATTGGCACCGTTTTGTATCGATTGTTCTTGAGCAAGAAGTTGGATGTTGTTGTAATTTGGATCTGTAGTTACTAGCTTGGCTTTAACTCCTCATATCCAAATTTATCTTAGCCCCTTCTTACCCATTACCTCCCATATCCATATTTACCTCGGCATTTGTCATAGTCATTTGTTTGGTTGGAATGCATATGTACGGTTGTAGAGATCATTTTCATATTAGATTGCAGGCATGTTCTTATAGGTCGTAGTTAGGTGAGAGTCATTACAATATTACTTCTTTCTATCTTTTACATATACTCACCCGTATTCATTGAGTGATATGAGCGACCCGTGAGAGTCCAATTTTAAAGGTCTTGCAAGGTTGACGGTTCAGCAATTTTTAACGACTACATAACTCGTTTGCATGATTCATATTGCTAATTGATTGTTAGTTGTTGCATTAAATTGGTTTAGGCTATTCGGTTTGCACTTCGCTCAGAGATTGAACTCGTTCCATTAGGTTTTAGGATCGAGTCTAGTTCTTGCTTGGGGACAAGCAAGGGTTTGGTTTGGGGAAGTTTGACGCGTGTCATTTATATGATGTTTTACACCCTATTTTACACGCATTTCAGAGCTCAATTATGTAGTTTATGCTACTATTTTCCCTATTTCCGTCTAATTTCGTGTTTTTGTATAAAATTGTAGAAATGTGAAGAATCCAGCGGAAAATGAGCCGAATCCATTCCCGAGTGTTTGGCATAGGATTTTACATGAGGTATTGACTCGAGGAATGAGCTTGGTGCGCATTTCAAGGCCTAAAGATAGCAAAAGCATGGGTGCGTACGAGTTTAACAAGCAAAGAAGCACTTCACGATATTGCAGCCTGCTTCAGATGACAATATCTCGAGTTCTATAGCTGATAATCGAGTGATTCAAATTGGAGGTGAAAGCTTATCCTCTTAGCTTTCCAACGCAGCGTAGAACGCTTTATTTGACCAAGTAACGAAGACATGGCAGCTATTTTAAGATCGTTGCGCGCTGCTGAATTCGTCAGAATGCATTACTGTACAGCACCATTGGTCGATCGACTGATCTATATGGTCGATCGACCAGAGCACGACTAACAGAAGCTACTGTTCATCAAGAGTCAGTCGATCGACTGGCCTCAGTGGTCGATCGACCATTTCACGAGCTGACACGCAAATTAAAAGACGAGGAAGCCCATTGTAATTAGGTTTACGAATAAGGGTTTTACGTGACATTCCTATATAACGTAACTCCTTTCCTATTCATTAGGGATCATTCATTAGCTTAGTTTCATCCAGTTCCTATCATACATTCATTATTCGTAGTTTAGAATTCTCATTAACGTTCGTACCTTATTTGCTTTCGGATTCATCTTGTTCCTTTGCATCGGTAATTCTAATCTTTAATTTCAGTACTGTTTTAATCGTTTCGTAGTATTAATTCTTGCTAGATAGAATCCCAAAGCCCTAGTTATAGTTTTTCTGCGAGTTTATTCATTCAATATTTCAATTATGCAATTCTCTATGCTTATTATCAAATTAGTTTTCGTTATTAATTCCTTATGTCTAGCTAAATACCCTTCGCTAAGATGTAGGGGATCTATGGCGTAGATGGCATTAGGAAAGGTGACCCCGCATTAGGGCTTGGTCGATTGACTGGCTTAACTAGTCGGTCGATCGAGCGATTAGTCGTTAGTCGATCGACTGGGGTAGCTGGTCGATCGACTGACTTCGTGTCTGATTAGCACCGTATAATTCGTTAAGTGCAATATTTAACCATGAGACCGAGAGGAGACTTGTTAGATGCTTAGTTTTGACCAACCCGTAGATTGAAAGATAGGGAAGGGCATTAATTAACGAGTTGAGACGACTAAATTGCTGAGATCGAGAGATAATGTAATTTAGGCTTTAGGAATAACTTTTCAGGGCGAGAGCTAGTATTAGTGAGACCTAGGGACTAGTAGCATAGGCCGAAAGGAGCTACTAGTTAACTTGGACCGAAAGGACTTGTTTAACCCATCCTACGTGACTGTATTTCGGACTTACCTAGGATTATTGTGCCATCGCAGCTATAGCGAACCGACCGTCTTAGCATTCCTTTTATCATTGTTTACATCTTTTATTATTTCTATATGCTATTTAGTTTATATTTCTAGATTTAGATTTAATACATATCAAAACCCCCACAACTGTTACCCTTAGACTACAATTAATAACAACTATTATCTCCCTACCTCCCTGCGGATCGACCCTTACTACCACTTGCTAGTAGTAGTTTGGTTTTATAAATATTATTTTTCGTGCACACAACGACAGGCATCAGCTATCTAATAAAACAGAGATATTCTGGTCTTATGACAGTGTAACTCTAACGTTGGTGTTGCTAAAAGTGACACCAACTGTAGTTCAAAGTTACGCTGCCATGAGACCAATTTCTAATCGCCCGCTCCAGTTATAGCACATCAAGGTTTTAAGTTACACACTCAAAATATATAGAGCAACATTTGTCACTGATCTGACGTCTATTCTTGTTCTGATTCCAACTCTTCCTCCTCCTCTCCTTCATCCTCTTCTGGTTCAGACGACCCTTCGCACAATGGCGTGTGCTGAGAAGGGGTTAGGGCAGTTCCTCTTGTCGTGATTTGTCCTTCTCTTGCAATTCTTACACTTACGTTTGAGTTTCCTAGCCAAAACCATTGCTTTTGTTTTGGTTGACAGCAATCTTTTTCCGGTCCCCTTGTTTTTCAAATTCTTTGGTGGCAATATCGTCACTACCTCACATGCCGTACAATTTAGAAATTTCTCCATTTGTTGATTTTATTCAACACTTCCCCTAATGGTGACAGGGACTGTTTAAATGCCCTAATTACTGCAGAAAAGCTGTCAACATCAGCTACTCCTTTGTCTCGAAGGAGCCCTACAACTTCATGAACTTCTGACCACATTATTGACATTGCAATTTGTTTTTCATCGATGACTTGTATGTTTTCTGTCCCTTCACCATTAGTATTGAAAATCCTTAATCGGAGATACTCTTTCATCCATCTATTTACAACATAATCTTTGGTATAGTCTTTATCCCACTTGCTGAAAAAATCTATATTATATGGCGGCATAGGATTCCGGTTCTTTCAAACATCGTACAATTGGAGCTTGCTTTACGTGTACCTGTGTCATCAGTTAAAGCTAGCATGTAAGTGTGAACGTTAAAAATAGTGTCACTGATGTAAAGTTTAAATGTCATGAATTGTAAAGTGTAAATGTTAAGTTATTAGAAGTGTAAATGTAAACTAATAGGAAGTGTAAATGTGTGGACAATGGGACCACGGGGGCGCTTGGGAGAGAGAACAAGCATTTGCATTTTGTGGAGTTGCCACCATTTTTTATGGGAAATTGGAACCGTTCGAATACCTCGTGTCATGTCAAGACACAAAGTAGAGACATGAACACTAAGCAATCGTTACCCTTAGCATTCTGTGTCTAGAATGACACTCGTGGATGCCAATGAACACGGATGTTCATAGAGATCTGGAGTAAGGTGTGAGGGTACGTATTAGGAAGCTCTTTTGATCGAACACCTAATCCCGCCCGCCTCGATAGCGGCCTCTACTAATGATTAGGGACATCATCTATACTCGATATATCATCGATTACATGCATGCAATGCAACATCCAAGTTTTAATCCTAGCATGTGAAGAATAGACTAAGTCGGTGAACACGCAATTTAGCATACAATTAATGTCGAAGTAGGATTTAACGCTCAATTACATGTGAAGGCATACAAATGATACAAGAAATATGATAAATACAATAAATAAAATTACAACAATGAAAATTACAATAATTACAATGGGTTCATTGATTTATGTCGAAAAGACAGATGAAAATATATCAAAGGATCGAATTCCAGAAACCCGATACGAAAAAATCGAATTCCTACAATCCGGATTGAGTTTAATGAAGAAAACCCGCAAATATTTGATTACAAGGGATTTAAGTCGTATTTAATGATGGATTAAACGTGTTAATGAATGAACAATAATATACAGGTGAAAAAGTGCCCTGAAAAAGCCGTCACAAACCAAAATTCCGAGATGGTAGGAAGTTTATCCATCATCCAAGGATCCCAAATATCAAGTTTCATCGCAAATGGGCAATCCTAAGGCTATTTTCGAAGCAATTTACGGTTTAGATGTGAAACCGTCTCAATTTCACTCAAATGCTCAAAACTCAATGAAAATTCAAAACAAATACATGGTTATGATCCTTACATTACCAATTATCCGTTTCTAGTATCAATTTTACAAGGTAAATCCATTTGGGGGAAAAGCCCCAAATTTTCGAATTAATTGGGTTGAAAACCGTAATTTTTTCGATCCAAATCAAGCAAAATATAGAGGATTGATGCAAGAATGATATACATACCTCGATTAGTCATGATGAATGCAAGTTTTTGAATCAAATTTTGGCGGAAATGGTTGATTTGAGAGAGAAATTGAGGAATTTGTGTTTCGAACAAATGAAGTAAAACCCTCTGTTTATCGCGTTTTTACGCAGAAAAGACATCCTCAGGAACAGACGCAGCAGGCGCTGCGCCTATTCCAAGAGACGCAGCTCTTGCTGCGCCTCTTCCTGATGTTCCCTCCATATGAGTTTTCAAAAATTCGTTATGAGTTCGTTCTTTGTGGGCCCATCTTTGGTGCGCCTCTTCCTCGATGCCATTTTTTTTTTATCTTTTTGGTCCGTTTGACGATTATCTTTCGTTCAGACCCGCATTTCCAAGCCAACAGCAGACTGTCATACATTATACATCGCTTCCAAGGCTTTGCTTGTCACAACGAGCGGGTATTTCTTCACAGGTTTTTCGACACGCCTCCATTATATTCCCCAGCGAGAGTAAGCGGATGGACTATCCCTCTCGAGACATGGAGATAAGTTCCCGATTATGTTCCCCAACGAGAGTTCACGACCGACAGTCACTTCCTCTCGAGACATGGAGATCAACATCGACCCCGAATTCTTCCGAAGTTTGTTTGAAGCTGAACACGAACGTATTTCTCCCAGCAGTTCCAGACTGTGTCCTGCTGTCTTTCCTCAAAATCATCATTTTCTTCATACCTTCAGACACCAAGTTATCTTCAGACCAAAGAGTTTCGCCGAAGCGTCTTCAGTCCCGTTTCGTCCAAATGTCTCAGGTATGGTCTCTTCTTATGGCTGGCGAGCCTTCTTACGTAGTCTAATGGACTTTAAACGACCCTCCTCGATAGTCGACAGACTCTAAAATGTTCCCGACGACAGGTCCTTGGCTCAGACCCCTTGAGCCGCCTCGCGTCGCCATAGTCGTCAGGTTGTAAACTTCGATTGACCTGATGGCTATACTTTGACTTACGCCTTGTCCAAGCCTCAATCAAAGTGGGGGCTCTGTAGATACCTCATTTCTGCACCTCCCGCAAACCACCAGGTGATGATTGGGCCGCATGTTTGGTACGCGGAACGATTTGTGACAGTTCGTAAGTTTATCGTCAAGTGATTACTCAAACACTAATGTCTACCTCTTAGTTGTCATCTACGCGCCGATACGGTCGTTTTGACAGTAATTAGAGTATATTTGTAGTCCGGGCCTAAAACCGTCTTCATTTTATGACAACCGTTAAATCCCGAGTCGGAATGTTCTGGAATGTTCCGGATATTTCTATTCCATATTTTATAAATATTTCACAATCTTTTATTCTTTGGTAAACAATTTCCCGTAATATTCATACAAAATATTAAGGAAAACCAAATTATTCCGTAATTCCATATCTTAAACACGGAAATCTTTCTTCCGCAGGAGGAAACCACTTGGGAACAGACGTAGCAGGTGCTGCGCCTCTTCCAAGAGACGCAGTGACTGTTGCGCCTCTTCCTAGGTCCTTTTCTGCATATCTCTCGTATTTTTTTCATATCTTTCCGAGATTCACTTCCAAAGTCTCTCCGAAAACCCTATTCCTTCACGTGATTAGTATAAATAGGAGCCTTCGCTCCTCATATTTCTCACACGAGTGTCCGCCCTTCTCTTCTCCCTTTGCATTCTAGACCTTTGTTCTTACTTTTTGGCGTCTACGTGCTTGAACATTCGACCACGTAAGCTCGGATCATTCTGAGTACCAGCCTCGTTTGCATGACCGACCAATTTGACCAACTCCACAACTAATCAACTTAATTACTCTAATCGTTTTCCTCTTACGAGAGCACTTTCGTCTACATTCGAGTCGAGCATCACTAATCGATAACTTAATTCATCTCGTTGCGTCAAACATGTAAGTCTGAGGGTGTAAATATCTCTTTTATTTATTGTTCTTTACCTTTTGTATAATTAATGTAAGGTTTATGTCGAAAACATCTCTTAAAACCGATTTCTAAAACCGTGCTTCAAAACCCTTTTTACGGATTTCCAGAAGACAGACCGTCGAGAAAGGACGCAGCAACTGCTGCGCCTCTACGAAGGAGCGCAGTTCCTGCTGCGCCTCTTCGTGAGGCTGCCGCAGTTCCTGCTTCCTTTCTTCTTCCTTCGTCCTCTGTAATTCGTTCGTTTTGTTCATTTTTGTTTGTTTTCGTTAATTCTTTGATACAATAGCATAATAATTTCACCTGTATATTATTGTTCATTCATTAACACGTTTAATCCATCATTAAATCCGACTTAAATCCCTTGTAATCCAATATTTGCGGGTTTTCGTCATTAAACTCAATCCGGGTTGTAGGAATTCGATTTTTTCATATCGGCTTTCTGGAATTCGATCCTTTGATATATTTTCATCTGTCTTTTCGACATAAATCAATGAACCCATTGTAATTATTGTAATTTTCATTGTTGTAATTTTATTTATTGTATTTATCATATTTCTTCTATCATTTGTATGCCTTCACATGTAATTGAGCATTAATCCTACTTCGACATTAATTGTATGCTAAATTGCGTGTTCACCGACTTAGTCTATTCTTCACATGCTAGGATTAAAACTTGGATGTTGCATTGCATGCATATAATCGACGATATATCGAGTATAGATGATGTCCCTAATCATTAGTAGAGGCCGCTATCGAGGCGGGCGGGATTAGGTGTTCGATCAAAAGAGCTTCCTAATACGTACCCTCACCCCTTACTCCAGATCTCTGTGAACATCCGTGTTCATTGGCACCCACGAGAGTCATTCTACACATAGAATGCCAAGGGTAACGATTTCTTAGTGTTCATGTCTCTACTTTGTATCTTGACATGACACGAGGTATTCGAACGGTTCCAATTTCCCATAAAAATTGGTGGCGACTCCACAAAATGCAAATGATTGTTCTCTCTCCCAAGCCGGTCGACTGAGCCAGTTAGTCGATCGACTGGCTTAACTAGTCGGTCGACTGAGCCGGTTAGTCGATCGACTGGGCTAGCTGGTCGATCGACTGACTTCGTGTCTGATTTGCACCGTATAATTCGTTAAGTGCAATATTTAACAATGAGACCGAGAGGAGACTTGTTAGATGCTTAGTTTTGAACAACTTGTAGATTGAAAGATAGGGAAGGGCATTAATTAACGAGTTGAGACGACTAAATTGCTGAGATCGAGAGATAATTTAATTTAGGCTTTAGGAATCACTTTTCAGGGCGAGAGCTAGTATTAGTGAGACCTAGGGACTAGTAGCATAGGCCGAAAGGAGCTACTAGTTAACTTGGACCGAAAGGACTTGTTTTACCCATCCTACGCGACTGTATTTCGGACTTACCTAGGATTATTGTGCCATCGCAGCTATAGTGAACCGACCGTCTTAGCATTCCTTTTATCATTGTTTATATATTTTATTATTTCTATATGCTATTTAGTTTATATTTCTAGATTTAGATTTAATACATATCAAAACCCCCACAACTGTTACCCTTAGACTACAATTAATAACAACTATTATCTCCCTACCTCCCTGCGGATCGACCCTTACTACCACTTGCTAGTAGTAGTTTGGTTTTATAAATATTATTTTTGGTGCACACAACGACAGGCATCAGCTATCTAATAAAACAGAGATATTTTGGTCTTATGACAGTGTAACTCTAACGTTGGTGTTGCTAAAAGTTACACAAACTGTAGTTCAAAGTTACGCTGCCATGAGACCAATTCCTAATCGCCCGCTCCAGTTATAGCACATCAAAGTTTTAAGTTACACACTCAAAATATATAGAGCAACATTTGTCACTGATCTGACGTCTATTCTTGTTCTGATTCCAACTCTTCCTCCTCCTCCCCTTCATCCTCTTCTGGTTCAGACGACCCTTCGCACAATGGCGTGTGTGCTGAGAAGGGGTTAGGGCAGTTCCTCTTGTCGTGATTTGTCCTTCTCTTGCAATTCTTACACTTACGTTTGGGTTTCCTAGCCAAAACCATTGCTTTTGTTTTGGCTTACTGCAATCTTTTTTCGGTCCCCTTTTTTTTCAAATTCTTTGGTGGCAATATCGTCACTACCTCACATGCCGTACAATTCAGAAATTTCTTCATTTGTTGATTTTTATTCAACGCTTCTCCTAATGGTGACAGGGACTGTTTAAATGCCCTAATTATAGCAGAAAAGCTGTCAACATCAGCTACTCCTTTGTCTCGAAGGAGCCCTACAGTTTCATTAACTTCTGACCATATTATTGACATTGCAATTTGTTTTTCATCGATGACTTGCATGTTTTCTGTCCCTTCACCATTAGTATTGAAAATCCTTAATCGAAGATACTCTTTCATCCATCTATTTACAACATAATATTCTGGTATAGTCTTTATCCCACTTGTTGAAAAAATCCATATTATATGGCGGCATAGGATTCCGGTTCTTTCAAACATCGTACAACTGCGGCTTGCTTTACGTGTACCTGTGTCATCAGTTAAAGCTAGCATGTAAGTGTGAACGTTAAAAATAGTGTCACTGATGTAAAGTTTAAATGTCATGAATTGTAAAGTGTAAATGTTAAGTTATTAGAAGTGTAAATGTAAACTAATAGGAAGTGTAAATGTGTGGACAATGGGCCCACGGGGGCGCTTGGGAGAGAGAACAAGCATTTGCATTTTGTGGAGTCGCCACCAATTTTTATGGGAAATTGGAACCGTTCGAATACCTCGTGTCATGTCAAGACACAAAGTAGAGACTTGAACACTAAGCAATTGTTACCCTTAGCATTCTATGTCTAGAATGACTCTCGTGGATGCCAAAGAACACGGATGTTCACAGAGATCTGGAGTAAGGGGTGAGGGTACGTATTAGGAAGCTCTTTTGATCGAACACCTAATCCCGCCCGCCTCGATAGCGGCCTCTACTAATGATTAGGGACATCATCTATACTCGATATATCGTCGATTATATGCATGCAATGCAACATCCAAGTTTTAATCCTAGCATGTGAAGAATAGACTAAGTCGGTGAACACGCAATTTAGCATACAATTAATGTCGAAGTAGGGTTTAATGCTCAATTACATATGAAGGCATATAAATGATACAAGAAATATGATAAATACAATAAATGAAATTACAATAATTACAATGGGTTCATTGATTTATGTCGAAAGGACAGATGAAAATAGACTGAGGCTTGGACAAGGCGAAAGTCAAAGTATAGCCATCAGGTCAATCGAAGATTACAACCTGACGACTATGGCGATGCGAGGCGGCTCAAGGGGTCTGAGGCAAGGACCTGTCGTCGGGAACATTTTAGAGTCTGTCGACTATTGGGGAGGGTCGTTTAAAGTCCATTAGACTACGTAAGAAGGCTCGCCAGCCATAAGAAGAGACCATACCTGAGACTTCTGGACAAAACGAGACTGAAGACGCTTCGGCGAAACTCTTTGGTCTGAAGATAACTTGGTGTCTGAAGGTATGAAGGAAATGATGATTTTGAGGAAAGACAGCAGAACACAGTCTGGAACTGCTGGGAGAAATATGTTCGTGTTCAGCTTCATACAAACTTCGGAAGAATTCGGGGTCGAAGTTGATCTCCATGTCTCGAGAGGAAGTGACTGTCGGTCGTGAACTCTCGTTGGGGAACATAATCGGGAACTTATCTCTATGTCTCGAGAGGGATAGTTCATCCGCTTACTCTCGCTGGGGATTATAATGGAGGCGTGTCGAAACACCTGTGAAGAAATACCCGCTCGTTGTTACAAGCAAAGTCTTGGAAGCGATGTATAATGTATGACAGTCTGCTGTTGGCTTGGAAATGCGGGTCTGAACGAAAAATAATCGTCAAACGGACCAAAAAGATAAAAAAAATGGCATCGAGGAAGAGGCGCACCAAAGATGGGCCCACAAATAACGAACTCATAACGAATTTTTGAAAACCCGTATGGAGGGAACATCAGGAAGAGGCGCAGCAAGAGCTGCGTCTCTTGGAATAGGCGCAGCGCCTGCTGCGTCTGTTCCTGAGGGTGTCTTTTCTGCGTAAAAACGCGATAAACAGAGGGTTTTACTTCATTTGTTCGAAACACAAATTCCTCAATTTCTCTCTCAAATCTTAACCATTTCTGCCAAAATTTGATTCAAAAACTTGCATTCATCATGACTAATCGAGGTATGTATACATTCTTGCATCAATCCTCTATATTTTGCTTGATTTGGATCGAAAAAATTACGGTTTTCAACCCAATTAATTCGGAAATTTGGGGGTTTTCCCCCAAATGGATTTGCCTTGTAAAATTGATACTAGAAACGGATAATTGGTAATATAAGGATCATAACCATGTATTTGTTTTGATTTTTCGTTGAGTTTTGAGCATTTGAGTGAAATTGAGACGGTTTCACAGCTAAACCGTAAATTGCTTCGAAAATAGCCTTAGGCTTGCCCATTTGCGATGAAACTTGATATTTGGGATCCTTGGATGATGGGTAAACTTCCTACCATCTCGGAATTTTGGTTTGTGACGGCTTTTTTAGGGCACTTTTCTAGGGCATAATCGCCGTTATAACGAAATGCTGCCGAAATTTCGACTCGAACCCATGACTAGGCTTCAACTTAGGCTTGACTTGACCCTAACTACCACATGAGTGATCGTGTTTGTGAGAATGCGGCCAAAGATGGCGAGAAAAGAGCGATTTCAGGGCTTCCGAAGGCTCGAAAATCCCTTAACTAAGGCTCGTCGTCACGTGACGCAGCCTAAATTTGCTTTAATGTTGCAGGTGATGAGGCTTCTACTTCTGGGAGAGCTCCCATGGAGATAGACGCTTCTGTTGACCCTTCTCGTGCCATCGAGGAGGCTTTGGAGGATGCTTTCACCGCCGCGGTGATGGCTGCTGGGGACGAAGTCCACGAGGAGGAGGCTGTTGAGGAGGAGGAGTCCCCGAGGTGGGCCAACGTTGGGCGAGGAGGTCGTCAGCTGAGGGGAGCACCCGCGTGGGCTGAGACCTGGGACAGCAGGCACTTGCTTTGGGCTGCAGAGGGTCACCTGTCCTACAGGACGGTGAAGAGCTTGATAATCTTGAATTCATTACTCATCACACATCTTCTTTCATTTCACTTGCTTATATCTTTTCCAAATTTCATTCAAAACTAAAGATAGCTTTTGTTTCAAATCACAATAGGAGGCCGGGCACATCAGGTCGTTCTCGGGTTACACGACAGCGATGGAGTGCTACAAGCGGTTGTCGGCGGAGGAGCGCGCCATGATCGAGCGCGGAGCGTTTGGTGCCTTGGTGCAGGCTTGGAGGGATATCGCGAAGAGGAAGTTGCGGGCTAACCTTAGCCTGGTCCGCGCTTTCTTGGACCGATTCTAGGACACGACTTCTACTTTTCACATGCCTTTTAGTGAGGTGGGAGTCACTCTGGAGGACTACGGCATGATTTCCGGTCTGCCGTGTGGGACTGAGGCTGTGGAGTGGCCAAAGACTGCCATGAGGATGGACTCGGCCGAGGCTAGGAAGTTGATCGGCTGGAACTTGTCGCCGAAGGCTGTTACAGTGCCTGGTTTGGTGCCGAGTTCCTACGTCCGAGACTACTTTGCGGGGAAGACCCCGGCGCTGTTGACGATTGACGGGAGAGAGATGGCTCCTCCTCTCTGTACAGCTGAGCAGAGGGCCCGTTTGTGGCTTTGGTGGTTTCTGTCTTCGATCTACCTCGGAGACAAGGGAGAGAGGCTGTCGACGAAGCTTCTTCCCTTCCTTTCTAACCTGAGCTCCCTAGGGCGTTGGGACTGGGTCACTGCTGGTTTTGCGGTCCTCATCCGCTTCATGAGGGCCATGGTTCGTCCGGAGTTGATGGAGAAAGGGACTTCTCCTGGTGCTGTCGGCCCTGGACTACTGTTGGAGGTATGAACCTTCATTTAGACGAAAATCAATTCTTTTCCTTATCAAATTACGAAAGATTGTTATTGACTACCTTGCTTCACAGGCGTGGGTGTACTCCTACTTTCCGAGCCTCTCGCCCAACAGGACGGAGCCGCTGGAGAAGGCCTATCCCGTCGTGAGGGATTGGGTGATGTGCAGGACGAGGAGTAAGCGTTTCTCTCACGGTGTTTACCGGCGGGACGTGAACGCTTTTCAGCTGGACAGCGTGAGCATCTCACTTATATTCATTTTGCTTCTATATTGCCTTTAATCGATCATAAGAATGATTCCTTGTTGTCTTTTCCCAGTGGGTGCCCAGGCCTTGGGCGGAGTACGCTGGAGCGCCTCCTTTTGTGGATGAGGTCCTTCGTCCTAGGAGCTCAAGCCGGCTGTTGTTGAGGACGTCGATGGGTCCTGTGTGGTACTTGGGCGAGCGCTTGGCTCGTCAGTGCTCTCGGGACGTATTGACGGTTCCCATCGATCCTCGTAGGACGATGTTCAGGGAGCCTTCTGAGGCTGAGAGGGAGGCTGACTTGGCTGGCGTTGGTGGTGACGCCCTCTTTCCTCCTGGCGAGGTCTACTCGGCGTTCCTCTACGGGAGGTTGGCGTACTGGCCGGTTGTGGTAAGTGCTTTTATCCTTCTTTATTTTGATTTTGAGAATACGATGAAAGATCATCGATTAATGAGAAACATATGACTTTGCAGAAGGTTGAGGCGGCGGGCATCGAGCCCCCGGAGTACCCCGAGACCCTCGAGTACACTGACGCGACCGGGAGGACGACGATCTCCGAGCTGCGTGACTTTGACGTGGTTGTGACGGATGCTGGCCTGGACGATTGGCAACATCTGATTCGGAGGGTGAGCCTCTAATTTGCATAACTTTTGTGTAAGAACACATTTGATTAAGCTTATTCAATTATTGAGAATTTTTTTTTTTTTTTTTTTTTGAAAATGCAGGTACCGCCATCTCGGTTTGTGGCGTTATGGAGGGTGACCAACCGGCTGCGACCTACTGCCGTCGAGGCACTTGTCGGCGGTCGAGGTCGTCAGGTATGAACCTTGTGTCTATTTCATTTTTTGAATTTTGATTTTCTAACTTCTCTTGTAATTGCTTGAAATGATTGATATGAGCCAATTTTGTTGTTTACAGGGGGATCGTGAGCTGGAGCGAGAGTTGGCTCAGTCTCGGGAGAAGACAGCTCGCTTGTTGAGGGAGCACGAGGTTCGAGACGCCGAGGTTGCTGCTCTCGCGGCACGAGTTGTGGAGCTAGAGGGCGACCGGCAGTAGTTTTGCTTTAGTGTGTCGTTTTGTATTTTGCACATTTGTACATTTTGGACCTTCATTTCAGACATTTTGGACTTTGCTTGGGGCTCGAGCCCCCAGTTTGTTGTACATTTCCCTTTTTTGGTTGTATATATGATGGCCTGAGTGCCTTTGCTGCTGGGTTGTGTTGCTTGTATCTGCAGGTTAGCTTTGAACAGGTTTGGTAGATGACGGTTTATGCCGTCATGCTGCCGAAATTTACATAGAAATCACGTAGAACATACATTTGTATATACACACGGCCTAAATTAGCGCAAAACGAATTGACTCAAAAGAATGCGAAAATGCAAAAAAGTTGCCGGAAATGACCGGACGGTAGGGAGCGTTACACCTAAAAAAAGAAAAAAAAATAGAAACCTATAAGTTAGAAATGAAATGATTAAAAAAAGAAATAAAAGAAATATATATAAGTGAAATAAATATATGAATTTTGAAATGAATTAAATTACAAATGAAAATTATTTCCTAAAATGAATTACATTAAAAAGAAAATTATTTCCTAAAATGAAAATATACAAGTGTGGTAAAATGACGAAAATGTTGATATCGTCTCAAAATGCGTGCCCGCGGATTTAGGAAACATGGAATATGGTTATTTCCACGTATTTACCAAAATAATAACCCGTAGGAATAAGAAATTATTCGTCAAGGAATTTAGGAAAGATCCAACGCGGAAAATCACAGAAACCTAGCTGAGGAAGAGGCGCAGCATGAGCTGCGTCCCTTTGAAGAGGCGCAGCAGGTGCTGCGCCTGTTCCCAGGTGCGTCTGCTCTAGCAGATTTTAGGAAACAAAATTTAGAATAAATAGAGACGTCGATAGAGCTTTTATTCACACAATTCTCTCGTCTCTTCTTCGTCTTATTACATAAAATTCTTAATATAATTACTCATCATGAATACTTTGGAGATTCGCCTAAAAGAGTGGACCAACGAGTTTTCCAACATGGAGAAACACGACATGGGCGCCTATAATCTTGGATCATTGTTGAGTTTGAAGCTCATCAAGGTTGTCAAACCGTTCTTAGATGCTTATCTTGATTATTAGGACCCGAATCTGTCACTGGAGTATCTTCCCTTGATCCTACTCGATCTGTGCGCATTCCTGGCTTGGAATTCATGGTGTGCATCTTCCCGTAAAGGTTGATGAGACAGGTTGGACTAAAGCAGACGATCCCGAAGCTTGATACCGTCCCGCAGACTACCGTGGCGCTTACTACTGAGAGTCGAAGGGAGTGGGCCATTAAATGGGCCCAAATAAACGTGTGGTTCTTGAACTCCTCTGCTAATGCCTTATGGGTGTCGGATTCTTATCTGCGATGGAGGAAAGCTACTACTCCGGAAGAGCGCGAGAGATTGAGGAGGCGCGAGCCTGTTGATTACAAGGTGCGCGAGGTGGAAAAAGAGAAAGAGAAGCATTTGACTGAGGGAGAGGAAGAAGCCGGGTTTCGAGTTGTTCATCCTTCGAAGAAACCGAAGACCTCTCCTGCCGTGGATAAAGTGATTGACAAGAATGGGAAGTCTAGGCCTCGAGAAAGACCGTTCATGATTAGGTCCGAAGTGGCGCAAGAGCGTCCGGCTCGAGGCCGTGACAAGAAGTATGACAAGAATGACAAGGGCAAAGGGAAAATGAAGGAATAGCCCAAGTCTTTATTATTATTATTATTGTTGTAATAAAAAGATGGGGTTTTTAGAATCCTAGCCTTTTTTTTATTTTTTTATTATGTAGCGTATTATTATTAGAAAATGAATGAAATAAAAAGGTTAATTGGTTATGAAACCGTTGTGACTTTCTATTTATTATTCTTGTCGAATTTCGAATGCAACACAAATGTCCTTCTATTTACATTTTTAAAATAATGGGTTGTATCCTGTGAAGGATTGCCTACGTATTAATTAGGAAAATGAAATCAAACCCTTGCGCGTAGTTCGAGTAAATGTAAAAGAATAATTGTTCTAAGCAAGAGCTTGTAATGAACTTAGAAAATAAGCATGAGCTTTTTGCTTACTCTTAAGGTGCAGTTTAGTTTATTTGATGATATGAGGATGACAAATTTGTCAAAATGCAAGAGCAGAGTGACATTAGCTTATTTCAGCTTGGCCAGGGGCCGTTTATTTAGTGCCACAAGAGCGACACGTGGGGTTACGCGAGGCGCATTTTTGTTCCTATTCTAGGCATAATACCGTTTTAGTTGGTCGAGGTTTGTTGGGTTGGAAAACTCATTCCCATCTAGGTCTGTGATTCTAACCGCACCCTCTGGAAGTATGGACTTGACTAGAAATGGCCCGGCCCAATTAGGTTTGAATTTTCCCCGTGGATCAACAGGTAAAAGAGCTCTAACCGACTTGAGTACTAAGTCTCCTTCTTTGATGTTCCTTGGCTTAACCCATTTATTGAAGGCTCGTTTGATAAGTGCTTGATATGTTTGAACATTATGCAAGGCGCGTAGCCTACGTTCATCCAGGAGGATGAGTTCTTCATATCTATCCCTCTTCCAGTCGGCTTCCGGGATTTGACTTTCGAGTAAGATACGCAATGATGGTATTTCTAACTCGACTGGTTGTACAGCTTCCATGCCGTAAGTAAAAAAGAAACGGGGTGGCCCCAGTGGGTGTCCTAACAGATGTGCGATATCCCCACAAAGCAAAGGGTATCTTGCTTGGCCAATCTCGATAGTTGTCAATCATTTTCTTGAGAATTGTGACAACGTTCTTGTTTGCTGCCTCTACCGCGCCATTAGTCTGTGGTCTATAGGGCGAAGTGTGGTGATGCCTAATTTTGTACTTGGCTAGCAATTGCTCAGTCTTAGCTTGGAAATGTGATCCATTATCACTAATGATCTCATGTGGTCAACCGTATCGACAGATGATGTTGTTCTGTATGAACTTTGCCACGTTTTTAGCCGTGAGACTAGTGTAGGAAGCCGCTTCTACCCATTTGGTGAAATAGTCGATTGCCACTAGGATGAAACAGTGACCTCCTGTTCCGGCCGGGGTTATCTTCCCGATTATGTCAATTCCCTAGGCATAAAATGGCCAAGGAGATGTCATCGTGTAGAGCAATGAAGGAGGGACATGTTGTACATTCCCGAAGATTTGGCAATTGTGGCAATGTCTTACGTATTTGATGCAATCGGATTCCATTGTGGTCCAATAATACCCCAAACATGTGATATTCTTTGTCATCATGGGCCCACTCATGTGAGGACCACATTCTCCATCGTGAACTTCTTCCATCACTTTCCGCGCCTGTGAATGATCAAGGCAACGTAGGATTACACCAAGAGGTGTTCTTTTGTACAACTCTCCTTGCATGAGAACGTATTGGGAAGCTAGCAGGCGTATAGCACGTTGTCCCCTTTTGTCCATATCCGGTGGATAGGTGTCGTTGAGCTTGAAATTTAGGATTGCTTGGAACCAGGGCTCCTGTGCGATTTCCTCTTCGTCGGTGATTTGGTGGACATAAGCTGGCTCTGACCGTCGTTCGATACATAAAGGCATTTCCACCATGTCATCTGGCATATTAATCAAAGATGCAAGTTTTGCAAGAGCATCTGCAAATTGATTTTCTTCTCGAGGTAGGTGTAGATATGTCACGTGATCAAAGAATTGGGCAACTTGGTCTATTCTGGCTTGATAAGGTGCTAGGCTTTCGCTTCGGATTTTCCAAGATCCCGTAACTTGATTGATGATCAGGGATGAATCCCCATGCACTCGGAGGTTTTTAATGCCTAAGCTCACTGCCGCTTGTAGTCCAATGAGACAAGCTTCGTATTCTGCAGCGTTATTTGTCACCCTGAAGTCGAGTTTGACAGAGATTGGTGTATGCTCGCCTTCAGGAGAAATGAGCAATACTCCTATTCCAAATCCTCTTAAGTTTGATGCTCCATCAAAGTAAAGGTCCCAGGAGTCTACATCAGTTTGGAGTATATCGTCGTCTGGAAATGACCAAGTGTCTATTGTTTGTGCATCATTGATGGGATTTTCTGCAAAGAATTCGGCAACGGCGCTGATACCGGTCGTCGCAGTATCAAAACTAAACCTAACTACAACTAACAGAAGCTAGCGGTAAGTAGGGTCGATCTCCACAGGGAGGCAAAAATGAGATTTATCTGTCTAATTTAGTCTATGAGTAACGGGGGTTGATTGATTGTAAATAATCTAAAACTAATCTAAAGCAAAGAGAGAAAGAGTACGAGAAAATAAGAGAAGAGTAATAGGAGAGAAAGATACTAGGATTTCAGGTCACTACAGCTATGACGGTCTAAAATAGCTAAGGTCTGGTCTGGGTACTCATAGAAGGGCAGTGAATATCTCCTTTCGGTCTCTATTCGCCCTAGATTACTTCTAACTTGACTTTCGCCCTCATTAGAGTAATCTATTGCCTAAATAACTCTAGGTCCTTTCGGTCCACTAGGGTAGTCTATTGTTCATAATTAGGTCTATTCCCTTCCAATCTTTCGATCTAGGTCAGAAATTCCCAAGTTATCTAGCTAGTCTCCGGCCGGTCGATTCGCTAGATGTAACAATTAAAACAACTATGAGGCAATTCTACTAATACCAATTCCAGATCTAAAACATATTAGTCCATCTATACTATAGATTCCCTAATCCTAGCATGCAAATTAGCTATTCATGATTAAGTAGAGAACAACAACAAAAGGGAGAGATAAAGAAGGAATAAGCATTAAATAAGCTGGCTCTGACCGTCGTTCGATACATAAAGGCATTTCCACCATGTCATCTAGCATATTAATCAAAGATGCAAGTTTTACAAGAGCATCTGCAAATTGATTTTCTTCCTGAGGTAGGTGTAGATAGGTCACGTGATCAAAGAATTGGGCAACTTGGTCTATTCTGGCTTGATAAGGTGCTAGGCTTTCGCTTCGGATTTTCCAATATCCCGTAAATTGATTGATGATCAGGGATGAATCGCCATGTACTCGGAGGTTTTTAATGCCTAAGCTCACTGCCGCTTATAGTCCAATGAGACAAGCTCCGTATTCTGCAGCGTTATTTGTCACCTCGAAGTCGAGTTTGACAGAGATTTGTGTATGCTCGCCTTCAGGAGAAATGAGCAACACTCCTATTCCAAATCCTCTTAAGTTTGATGCTCCATCAAAGTAAATGTCCCAGGAGTCTACATCAGTTTGGAGTATATCCTCGTCTGGAAATGACCAAGTGTCTATTGTTTGTGCATCATTGATGGGATTTTCTTCAAAGAATTCGGCAACGGCGCGCCCTTTTATAACTTACAGAGGCACGTATTTGAGATCGAACTCTGAGAGCGTCAAAGTCCATCTTGCTAGGCGTCCGTTGAGGACGGGTTTCTCGAAGAGGAACTTGACTGGATCCATTTTGGAGTATATTTTGACGGAGTAGCTAAGCATGTAATGGCGTAGCTTCTTCGTCGCCCACACAAGAGCGAGGCATGTCTTTTCGAGTTGTGAGTATTTGCACTCGTACTCCAAGAACTTCTTACTAAGGTAGTAGATAGCCCTTTCTTCTTTTCCTACGGTTTGAGCTAGCATGGCACCCATGGCTGTTTCGGTTACTGTGAGATATAAACCAAGAGAT
Organism: Silene latifolia; assembly: GCF_048544455.1. Lineage (NCBI taxonomy): Eukaryota > Viridiplantae > Streptophyta > Magnoliopsida > Caryophyllales > Caryophyllaceae > Silene > Silene latifolia. The sequence goes on along the minus strand of NC_133536.1, from coordinate 150,577,850 downwards.
TGATCCCGTTGAGGTGGCATGAGCACTGGTGGTTTAGCCAATATCTCCTTGATTCGGTCAAATGCCTTCTGACAGTCATCGTCCCACATGGTGTGGTCCGTTTTCCTGAGCTTCTTGAAGATAGGCTCACAAATCATGGTGAGTTTCGATATGAATCAATTTATATATTGCACTTTTCCCAGGAATCCTCTGACTTCTTTTTTTGTTTGAGGTTGTGGCATTTCGATCAGAGCCTTGATTTTGGAAGGGTCTATTTCTATGCCTCGTTGGCTAACGACATATCCCATGAGTTTACCCGATGTTATTCCGAATGCGCACTTCTGAGGATTGAGCCTCATGTTGTACTTTCGTAGCCTTGCGAAAAATTTGCGAAGGTTCGCAATATGCCCCTCTCTATCCTTGGACTTGACAATCATGTCGTCTACGTATACCTCAACTTCTTTGTGCATCATGTCATGTAAGAGTGTAGTTGTGGTGCGTTGATATGTAGCTTCGGCGTTGATTAACCCAAACGGCATTACCGTATAGCAATAGGTTCCCCATTGAGTGACAAAGGCGGTCTTATGCATGTCTTATATGGCCATCTTGATTTGGTTATAACCTGCATACCCATCCATGAAGGATAGTAATGCGTGGTCTGCAGTATTGTCCACCAATATGTCGATATGTGGTAGAGGGAAGTCGTCTTTAGGACTTGCTTTGTTTAAGTCTCTAAAATCAACACAAACACGGATTCTCCCATCCTTTTTGGGTACAGGTACTTTGTTGGCTACCCAGTCAGAATACTCGAAAACTTTGATGAACCCGGCTTTGAATTGCTTATCGACTTCTTCCTTAATCTTGAGAGCCCATTATGTTCTCATTCGACGAAGCTTCAGTTTTACAGGCTTGAAACCTGCCTTAATTATCCCAATTGTACGCATTCATGGGGAATAAGGAACCGGAGCTTAGAAATCTTACACTTGGAGGACGCATGAGCTGAGTAAAGGGAGAAATTCAAGTCCTGACGTGCCTATGTAGCTCGATCGAGTGGTTTTACTGCTCGATCGAACGCTTTATACACTCAAGGCTGGTCGATCGACCAGCTTAAGGAGTCGATCGAGGAAGTTCAGCAAGCAGTGCTCGATCGAGAGGTTGTCCTGCCTCGATCGAGTGATTTGGCCCTCGATCGAGAGATCTTTCTCCTCGATCGAGGGGTTTTCGTGTGCTTTTGGTTTATTTCCGCCTAATCTTTTATGGGCTTTTGTAATCAGTCCATAGATTAGGTTTAAGACAATTTTTCAGTATAAGACTGAGGAGAACATCACGTTACTCCTATCTCTGGACGACGTACATTTCGACTGCTACTCTTGTTACTGTTCTTTGGATTTCTATTCTCTACATTTGTCACTTGGATTCGGTATTATCAATCTGATTTATTTCTTAATCATATTTACTGTTTTAATTCCTTCTATTCTTGCTTTATAATTGTTCAATCAGTCTCTTAATAGTTTATTCATCATGTTTAGTTTAAATTATTTGGTTATTGTAATTGTTAATCTGACGATTATGAGTAGCTAAATTCCTATGCTAAGACTATAGGGGACCCATGATTTGATGGGAGAGTAATCGATTCACTAGATCAATATCTGTACCGTCTTTGTTGTTTAAATGCTACAATTAATTGTAATTGCCTAATTGAGTCGACGCAATTAGACCCTTATTCTTGGTGAACCTTGACCTAGACCGAAAGGTTGGAAGAGGCAGACTAGTAGCGAGCAATAGAGTATTGCAGCGAGGGCGAAAGTTAAACTGTTTACACTTTAGGGTGAATTAAGGACCGAAAGGTGACGTTCGCTACCCCTTAGACCGTACTGCATTGACCTGGGACCTAGGTTACTCGACCAGATAATTATGGTGAACCGTTTGTCTTAGCTATTCTCCTTTATCTGTTAAACCCTTTCCTTTATTGCTCTTTCCTTATTCTCTTAGTTTAGAAATCACATTTTATAAACCCCCCAATTTGGTTACTTAGACGAACTTGAATTTAGCCGACAAATTCCTACCTCTCTGTGGATTCGACCCGACTTCCCTAGCTATATTAGTTAGTTGGAACCAGTTGGTTATTTTTGACATGTACGCGACAGACGTGTCAAATTTTGTCGCCGTTGCCGGGGAGGTGGCACAATTTTTGTTGCTTTCATTAAGTTTGTCTTTTGTCTCGAGGAATTTTTTCCTTGGGACTATCTCATTTTCTGCAAAGTTTTGACCAGTTTTGCAGATAAGCCGTTGTTTTGGAAGTTGTTTGCCAAGATGCCTACGATTACAGAGCATACAGAGCCATGTGGAAGATGTGGTGAAGAAGGGCACGATCTTTATGAATGTACGGCAAGTATAGAGCGCGCTCTTGCTTATAAGAAGTACAAGCAAGGAGTTCCTTTCTCGCAGTTATATGAAGAGATAAAGAGCGTTTCTACCCCTTCTACGCCAATACCACAGCCGGTCTCTCCTTCTTCAAGAGAAGCAATCGCCGAATTGAAATCCATCATGTTGAGTATGTCACGCAATCGATCTTTGTTATATCGGAGTTGAAAGAACAGGTCGCGCAGTTAACACTCGCGACAGACCAAGCCAAGACTCCTCCAATTTCCGATCCCGTCAGTGCGATGAATTTTCAAAATGACCTTATTCATGAAGAGGATGAGGTTTCGGCAGCCGATGATGACTCAGATGATGATCTAGACGAGTTCTTGCAGGAAATACTTGCTGCGTGTGCAGTGACCACTCGATCGAGCAACTCATCTACTCGATCGAGCGGTTCTAATCATCCAGTCACTCGATCGAGTGACAATTGCGGTCGATCGAGAAGTACAGAACCCCAAGTTGGTCGATCGAGTAACTATGCTGAGGAAAACACTCGATCGAGTGTCAAGACGGGTCGATCGAATGAAATTGAAGAAGAAACTGGTCGATCGACCAGTAAAAATATTCGACCCAGTGCTGTAAGTGGCGGGAATCCTAATTTATTATCTAATACCGCCACCGTGTCATCTTCCCCTGCTGTGGAGACGTCACGAATTGATAAGGGTAAAGGAAAGGTTGCGGGACCACTCATCGCTACCAGGGTACCCTTCCCGAGTCGTCTGAAGGACGCAAGGATCGAGCAACAGTATGGTAAGTTTGTGGACATCGTGAAGAACCTTTGTAATGTCCCTTTTTTCGAACTTGTTACTCGGTACCCACTTACGCTAAGTTTATGAAAGATATCGTGACGCGTAAGAGAAATTTGAGTGAATTTGAGACGATTTCACTTATGGAAGAGTCTAGTAACTCTCTTTTGTTAAATAAGGCCCCTCCAAAAATGAAAGACCGGGCAGCTTTTCTATTACCCGTGTCATAGGCAATATGGTTATTGATAAGGCCCTCGTGATTTAGGTGCCGTGTCGGTGTCATGCCCCTTCCTGTCTGCAAGAAATTAAAGATGAGTCATTTCAAGGTGACTAACATTACCCTACAGATGGCTGATAGATCTGTTAGGAGACCCCTAGGTGTCCTGGAGGATGTGCCTGTGAAAATAGGCAAGCTTTACATCCCAGTAGATTTCATTGTTTTGGATATAGCTGAGGACACCCGTACCCAAATTATTTTAGGAAGACCGTTCCGTTGCACAGCTGGGGCCGTTATTGATGTTAGACAAGGGCGTCTGACTCTTGCAGTAGGGGATGACGCTATCACATTTAGTTTGCCCAGCACTTTAGCCCACCCGATGATAGAGGACACATGCTATTCGGTCGATATCATTGATGAGTCTATTTATGACTTCTGGTCGGGTTCTTTTATGAAGGACCCACTGGAAGCCCTCATGCTTTTTGATGAGTGTGCAGATAGCCCAGAGGACGATGACGCTGCATTGGATTTGCTTGTTGATGATTTAGATGAGCATGAGGGAGAGCAGGTGGAACAAATGATCAGCACTCTTTGCTCCATTGAGGTAAAGGTACGGGAACGTAAGCCTCTCCCATCTCATCTTAAATATGCTTTTCTAGACGATACGGAGCAAAGATATCCAGTCATTGTTAGTGCCAAGCTTAGTGATGATCGGTGACTTCTTTGTTAATCGTACTTAAGAAAAACAGGAAAGCAATGGGCTATTCATTGGATGATATCACGGGGATTAGTCCCGATATTTGTATGCATAGGATAGAGTTGGAGGAGGATCACAAACCTTGCGAGACGGTGGTCGCGCCGGTGAACCGGAAGATGCGAGGATGTTGTGATGGCCGAGGTAATGAAGCTGCTGGATGCAGGTATTATTTATTCTGTAGGTAATTCTAGATGGGTAAGCCCGGACGGGTAGTCCCGAAGAAAGGAGGGACAACTTTAGTTAAGAATGAGAAGAATGAATTAATACCTACCCGAGTAGTGATTGGTTGGCGGATGTGCATAGACTACGACACCAGTGAATGCCGCCACTAAGAAAGATCACTTTCCCCTTCCTTTTATTGATCAAATGGTAGAAAGGTTAGCTTCTCATAAATTTTTCTGCTATTTAGACGGGTATTCGTGGTTCTTTCGGATCCCTATCCACCAGCACGATCGGCCAAGACTACGGTTGTCCTAAGGGCGTTTTTGCGTATCGAGAATGCCTTTTGGTTTGTGCAATGCCCCGCCACCTTCCAAAGGTGTATGATGGGGATATTTTCAGAGTATATTGAGTCTATCATGGAAGTTTTTATGGATGACTTTAGTGTATATGGAAGTGACTTTTCTAACTGTCTGTCTAACCTTGAGAAAGTGTTGCAGTACACTGTATTGAGGTTAATCTTGTCTTTGAATCGGGAGAAGTGCCACTTTATGGTCAACGAGGGAGTTGTCTTAGGGCACTTAGTTTCGGATAGGGGAATAGAAGTTGATAAAGCAAAGGTGGAAGTGATTCAGCAATTACCACCTCCGGTTAATGTTAAGGGGGTGAGGAGCTTCCTTGGTCACGCTGGCTTTTATCGCCGGTTTATCAAGGATTTCTCCAAAATTGCTAAACCACTTACACAATTTGTTGCTTAAAGATGCCCCTTTTGTGTTTATCGACGCTTGTCTTTTCGCTTTTAACAGGTTAAAGCAGGCCTTAGTCTCCGCGCCGATCATACAGCCTCCCAACTGGGACTTGCCGTTCGAGATCATGTGTGACGCGAGCGACTATGCACTAGGAGCGGTGCTAGGCCAGAGGAAAGACAGAGCCTTGAATGCTATTTACTATGCGAGCCGAACTCTGGATGAGGCTCAAGTGAAGTACACTACCACTGAGAAGGAGCTGTTAGCTGTAGTTTATGCCTTAGAAAAGTTTCGTACTTATTTAGTTGGGTCGAAGTCACCTTTTTACCGACCATGCAGCTTTGAGGCACCTCCTTGCTAAGAAGGAGGCTAAACCACTACTCGAGATGGATACTCCTTCTTGGGAGTTTGACCTGCAGATTAAGGATAAGAAAGGAGCCGAGAACGTTGTAGGCGATCACTTGTCGCGGGCCGATGCGACAAGAAAGGGAAGATTCTCTACCCATTGATGATTCTTTCCCTGACGATTCTTTAATTGTTGTTATATCGTCTATTGTTAACCAAGAACCTTGGTATGCAGATATAGCTAACCGTTGTCGATGTGGCCGCGCCCGACCTTTCTCATCAAAGAAAAGAAGCGTTTTACGTATAACGCTAAGCGACGATATACAGGATGATCCCTACTTGTTTAAGGAATGTGCAGACGGTCTCTACAGACGGTGCATTCCGCAGTGGGAGACCAAAATAGTCCTGGAAGGCTGTCACTCCTCTTCATATGGTGGTCACCACGGTCCATCGCGCACCGTGGCTAAGGTACTTCATCTGGTTTTTACTGGCCCTCTTTATTTGCTGACGCCAAGTCTTTTGTTTCAGCTTGTGATGCATGCCAACGATCAGGGAACATTTCGAAGAGACATGAGATGCCACAAAATGGCATCCTAGAGGTTGAGGGTTTCGATGTCTGGGGCATTGATTTCCAAGGACCGTTCCCGTCCAGTAAAGGTAACAGGTACATTTTAGTAGCTGTAGACTATGTGTCAAAATGAGTTGAGGCAATTGCTTCACCTCATTGTGACGGTAAGACCGTGATAAAAATGTTCAAAAAGATCATATTCCCCCGTTTTGGTGTCCCTAGGGTCGTCATTAGTGATGGGGGGATGCATTTTAAGGAAAAGAAACTCACTTCCATACTGTCTAGAGTTGGTGTCCAACACCGGCGTGGTCTGGGGTATCATCCTCAAACTAGTGGTCAGGTAGAGGTCTCTAATCGTGAGCTGAAAGAGATCTTGTCTAAGGTAGTTTCTAAATCACGGAAAGATTGGAGTCTCAAGCTAGATGATACGTTATGGGCTTATAGAACTGCCTTTAAGACACCGATTGGTGCATCACCTTATAGGTTAGTTTATGGGAAATCGTGTCACTTACCTGTTGAGCTGGAATGCAAGGCCTGGTGGGCAATTCGTGAGCTTAATTATGATCCTAAAGCGTGTGGTCGAATCGTCTTTTGCAGCTAGATGAATTGGAAGAGTTTAGGCTCAATGCCTATGACAGCTCGCGCATTTACAAGGAAAAGACGAAGAGATGGCATGACAAGAGAATCCTACCTCGGGAGTTTCATGTGGGGCAAGAAGGTGTTTTGTTTAATGCCCGGTTGAGACTATTTCCTGGCAAGTCAAGTCCAGGTGGAGTGGTCCATACACGGTGACAAATTGTTACCAAATTTGGATCCGTGGAGCTTGAAGATTCCGAGGGTCATAGATTCAAGGTGAATGGCCAATATGTGAAGCATTACCATGAGGCGAGTGAAGCGGACAACCGCGTTGAAGTCTTGCACTTCGACGAGCTCGACGCGCCAGTTACTTGATACCAGAAAGGTCGTGCGGGACCTCTTAAACCAGCGCTCTCCGGGAGGCAACCCGGACAGTTTTATTTGTACTTTTGTTGAACTATTTGTTTTACTTTAGCTTTACGTTAAACATTAGACGCTGCTTTATGAACAATTTTTGTGCTTTCCTTGCTTTTATGCGTTTTTTGCAGGTTAAAGTACTCGATCGAGAGCTTTTGTGTTCGATCGAGCGCTTTCTGATGCGGCTGCTACTCGATCGAGGGATGATGTCCTCGATCGACCAGATCCCTACCCATGCTTACTCGAACGAGAGGGTTGTCAGTCGATCGAGCCCTTCCAATACACTGGTTCACTCGATCGAGCTGTTCCAAGCGCTCGATCGAGTAGTTATAACCTCCAGCTGCTGTGTTACGTCTACAAAGCCACTGTTTGACTTTCTTTGACCTCCCATGTTCATGGTCGGTTTGGGGAGGTCCCGCTATATGACGTTTTGTAAGTTTTCCGACTCCACTTCTCCTTTTCTTTTCAGTTTGCATTTCTTTCCCTATTTTTGGTACAATGAGGGCATTGAACGGTTTGGTTTGGGGAGGTATGCATCCATATCTGTGTCTGCATGTTTCTTGCATTTTTGCTTGCACGTTTATTTATTTCCGCATGCATTGTTGTTTTAATTAATTCTAAAAATCATATAAAAATCATAAAATTCAAAAATTTTCAAAATTTTCATGTTTAAATCGAGTCGGAACGTTTGAACATTGACGCTACTTTGAATCTTTACTTGAGCCTGGCACATTCTTGACATTTAATTGGCATGATTATGTGCATAATCTACGAGTTTTGTTTCTCTCTTATCTGAACGAATAAACTTGATTCTTTATGTCGGCAAGCTACAATACATTCTGAGGTTAGAGCTTATTAAACTGGTGACATTCATGACCGGTTTCATTTAGGATGTGAGTAGTACTCTCTTTAAGACATGTAACATCAATTTGCATAAGCATGAGTCCAGTCTTCTTAATACCTGTATGCATTCGGTCTGTGGATGGTGACACGTGTTAGGAGAGGCGGCCCCCCTTGTTTCATTCTACCCATGAGCCTCACATAGCCAAATTGCCTTTTTGTCCTACCAACTACTTTCTATAATACTTCCTACCCTAGCTGAGCTAGTAACGAGTAGTTCTTGGAATGCTTTATTGCAATATGGTTATTTCATCTGATTTCAGAAGATGGTGGAAGAATTGAAGGGAAAGAAAGAAAAAAAATGTGTTGAATTGTTGAAGAAAAATGGAACTCAGAAAGAAAAAAAAACGAGAAAAAGGAATGAAAAAATAAAAGAAAGAAAGAAAAAAAAAAGGAGACAGAAAAATTCGAAAGAAAAAAAAAAGAATGAAGAAGAATGAGAATTGCACAATGTTTCACACTCCCATGCCTTATTTATATCTTATGGGGAGTTGACGACTTTTGGTGTTTTGCGAGTTTTGTGCATAATTTTGCACCGTTCCATCTTGCTGTTATGAGTACGAAGTTGGGATGCAGTCTATTTTTGGATCCGTTGTTGCTAGCCTAGCTATTAACCCCACATATCCAAATTCATTTTAGCCCCTTCTTACCCATTACCTCAATAACCCAAATGTAAGTCCTCGGCACGTGTCTTGGTCATTTGTATGGTTGGAATGCATACGTACGGTTGTAGAGACTTTAGTCATGTTAACTGCATGCATGCTCTTATAGGTCGAGTTAGGTGAGTGTCTTGCTTCTTCCTATCTTTCACATATATACTCACCTGTGCTTATTTTTGAGTGACGAGCGACCCGTGAGAGTCCGACATCTTTGAGTCTTGCAAGGTCGACGGTTCAGTAAGCCTGAAACATTAATTTAACTCGTTTGCACTTTTCAGTTGCCACTTTGTCATTTTGTTGCATTAAATTGGTTCTAGTGGATGATTTGTAGCTGATGCGTTGGTCCCGTTCTATTGTTCACCCTTAGTTGCATTCATATTTGCTTGGGGACAAGCAAAGATTTGGTTTGGGGAGATTTGATGCGTGTCTTTTATATAAGGTTTTCACCTCATTTTTACACGCATTTCTGTGCTTTTTATGTAGCATCTGGCTACAAATACCCCCGAATATTCTACTTTGGTCCGTTTATTGTAATTTGCAGGAATTGACCGAGGAGGAGCTAAATCGAGCCTTAATTGTCCCAATTGTACGCATTCATGGGGAATAAGGAACCGGAGCTTAGAAATCTTACACTTGGAGGACGCATGAGCTGAGTAAAGGGAGAAATTCAAGTCCTGACGTGCCTATGTAGCTCGATCGAGTGGTTTTACTGCTCGATCGAACGCTTTATACACTCAAGGCTGGTCGATCGACCAGCTTAAGGAGTCGATCGAGGAAGTTCAGCAAGCAGTGCTCGATCGAGAGGTTGTCCTGCCTCGATCGAGTGATTTGGCCCTCGATCGAGAGATCTTTCTCCTCGATCGAGGGGTTTTCGTGTGCTTTTGGTTTATTTCCGCCTAATCTTTTATGGGCTTTTGTAATCAGTCCATAGATTAGGTTTAAGACAATTTTTCAGTATAAGACTGAGGAGAACATCACGTTACTCCTATCTCTGGACGACGTACATTTCGACTGCTACTCTTGTTACTGTTCTTTGGATTTCTATTCTCTACATTTGTCACTTGGATTCGGTATTATCAATCTGATTTATTTCGTAATCATATTTACTGTTTTAATTCCTTCTATTCTTGCTTTATAATTGTTCAATCAGTCTCTTAATAGTTTATTCATCATGTTTAGTTTAAATTATTTGGTTATTGTAATTGTTAATCTGACGATTATGAGTAGCTAAATTCCTATGCTAAGACTATAGGGGACCCATGATTTGATGGGAGAGTAATCGATTCACTAGATCAATATCAGTACCGTCTTTGTTGTTTAAATGCTACAATTAATTGTAATTGCCTAATTGAGTCGACGCAATTAGACCCTTATTCTTGGTGGACCTTGACCTAGACCGAAAGGTTGGAAGAGGCAGACTAGTAGCGAGCAATAGAGTATTGCAGCGAGGGCGAAAGTTAAACTGTTTACACTTTAGGGTGAATTAAGGACCGAAAGGTGACGTTCGCTACCCCTTAGATCGTACTGCATTGACCTGGGACCTAGGTTACTCGACCAGATAATTATGGTGAACCGTTTGTCTTAGCTATTCTCCTTTATCTGTTAAACCCTTTCCTTTATTCCTCTTTCCTTATTCTCTTAGTTTAGAAATCACATTTTATAAACCCCCCAATTTGGTTACTTAGACGAACTTGAATTTAGCCGACAAATTCCTACCTCTCTGTGGATTCGACCCGACTTCCCTAGCTATATTAGTTAGTTGGAACCAGTTGGTTATTTTTGACAGGTACGCGACAGACGTGTCAGATGTCATCTTCGATCCTTGTTCCTAGTACGGTTAAGTCCTTTAAAGTTTTGATGTTTTGGTATCTCAAATGATTGGCATAGATGGGTTTGAGATTGTCCACGAACTTCTCCACAAGGGTAGCCTCATCCGGGCGTTCAACTAGTTGGGTACTAGTCTTCCTCCACCTACTTAGGAAGTCGGTGAATCCTTCTTTGTCATTTTGGGTAAGAACCTATAAGGTGCGCATGTTAACTTGGATCTCGGCATTATCCGCATATTGCTTAGAAAACTCGATTGCAGCATCTTCCCAAGTGGCGATCTTCTTGTGTTCTAAAGAGTAGAACCATTGCTTTGGGATGGTGTCAAGAGATGAAGGAAAGATCCTTAAGAACATCTCGGGTTTGATGCCTTTGATAGACATGTAATCCTTGAAGGCACGGATGTGGTTCAAGGAGTTTTCCTGCCCCTTGAATATAGGGATATCCGTCATACTGAAGTTGGTTGGCAATTTGGAATTGACGGCCTCATACTTGCGATTATTCTCCCTATAAATGTCATCCCCTTTAAGATACATCAATTGGTCCTCTAAGTATTGGAGTCTTTTCTCAGCTGCAGTCACACCCATGGGAGGGCTGTCGTCCCTAAAGTCATTCACGAAGTCGTCAACGACTTCACTTTCTCGAGGAGGGATCCTCGTTTCTACGGCGTAGATCCGGCCTTCGATGGTGTCGAGGCGATCATACACTTGATCTTGGGTAACTTGGATTTGAGCTAGTGCGGCTAGGATTCGATCATTACCATCTTGAAGTTGATTGAAGTTCGCGTCACTTGTTTCAGGCATCTTGAAAACTGGATAAGAGATCGACGACGAATCAAAACACGATCGACCATCCTAACACACTTGCTAAGAGAAGAAATGTTTTGACTTGTGAAGTGGGTGTGTGCCACTTGTGTCGAGTGAGCTTTGAAGAAAAGACAAAGTTTTGAAAATGTGTATCCTAGTCAATTATAGTGTAGTTGTAGGAGTGGACTCGAAGTGAGGTTTTGAAATGGGCCTAGGCCCAAATTTTGACTCGACAAACGGACAGAGTTTCGACTCGGTTTTGCGCTAATCATGGGCCTCTTCGAAATTTTCATTTAAAAATGGGTTTTGATTTTTTTTACAAAAAACGTCAAGGTTTCGTTTAGAAATGGTGATCATGTAAGGTTCAAACAAGCATTACAATGGGATGCTGAGTGTATTTTAAAAGGGTTTTGGCTTAAAGGGTGGGTTGTCATACCGAACGATCAAACACGAAGTCTGTGGAGAGGCTCGTACCGAACAAGAGTAAGGCCGATTCCTAGTCCATTTCCTCAAGTAGTGAAGGTCCTTGATACAAACAAGAGTAAGCATCATGGTATGGATGACGTCAATCGCTAAAGGCCCAAATAAGAATTAGGACCGTTTAGACGGGACGATTGGTCGAATGGGTTGGGTTGGGCCGAGGAAGGCCGAATGAAACGATCTAGGAAGACCGAGTTATGAACCGACAATTGTCTTGTACAAACTATTCCCTAGCCTTGTTCAAGTTTCACCCTTGGCTACACGTAAGTGTATTATCCCCAGCGGAGTCGCCAAACTGTGGACAATGGGCCCACGGGGGCACTTGGGAGGAGAACAAGCGTTGGCATTTGTGGAGTCGCCACCAATTTTTTTTTTGGAAATTGGAACCGTTCGAATACCTCGTGCCATGTCAAGACACAAATTAGTGACATGAACACTAAGCAATCGTTACCCTTAGCATTCTATGTCTAGAATGACTCTCGTGGATGCCAATGAACACAGATGTTCACAGAGATCTGGAGTAAGGGGTGAGGGTACACTACTACAGATACAGGCTATAACAACGGTTAAAAACCGTTGTTATATAAAAAAGCGGACGTTGTTAAAGCGTCCGTTGTAAAAGGTTTTAACAACGGTTGGTTTTCTTAAGGAACCCGTTGTTAAAACTATTAACAACGGTTTTAAGAATAAAAACCCGTTGTGGAAAGTGTGACTCAATTTTGGTGGGAAAGTTATAACAACGGTTCTTTGTAAAGTAACCGTTGTTATAACTAAAGACAACGGGTTGTTTCTACATAACCGTTGTTGTTTGTTTTTACAAAATAAAAAAAAATTAAATTAAATATTACTAGATGCATGCATAATTACGGGGCCCGTTATAATTCCGATGCATGCATTATTACTGCCATCCCTCCTGTACTGTGCATATGAATGGACAATATATGGAATGAGAAGGGTTTACATTAGATTTGAAGCAGGGAGATATGATGATTATGGCACAACTTCCTAAACATGCATATATTATATTAATTAAAAAACAACTCAAAGGACACATTACTTAGTATAAATACATACATTATCTCAACCACCATTCCATTATCTCACTATCTTCAAACCCTAACTGCTAAAACAATCTCCAACTCCTAATTAATCTTTCAAACTAACAACTCCAAAGTTCATCAACAAAATGAACGATTACATCCTTAAAACTCTTACTATGACCGAGCACAACAACAGCTTCATCCGCCGGTTGCTCCACATCGAGGACAGTTATAGGAGCTATCTTGTGGATGCTCAAGCCGCACTCAAGGACGCCAAAAGAAATGGCTTGACAGAGCAAAGCGGCAGTTGTTGCGGCTATATGACGATATAGCAATGCGAACGAAACCTCCAAATAGCTAAGGAGGAGAGGAGGGATATCATAGAAGAGAATAAGACTCTCTATGAAAATATAAGAATTGCATTTTTAGAAATGTAATTCTTTTTTTAATTTATGTATTTATATATATATATATATATATATATATATATATATATATATATATTAATGAATTATTAATTAAGTTTATCATGCATTCCTCTCTATCATCTTGCTTCTTCTTTGTTTTATTTTATTTAATTTGTTTTACGAGCTAATTAAGTGAATAATAACATAATAATGATCGATAAAAACCCATCATATATACATGCAAATTAAATGAAATAATTAAAAAAAGAAAACAATGACGATGAAAGACGATGAAACCAACAGTGACGGCGAGATTTACCTGATAATTATAGAAAGTAAGAGACGATGAAACCAACAGTGACGGCGAGATGATAAAGCGACGATGAGAAAGAGAGAAAGAGAGAAAGAGAGAAAGTGTGTATGTTTGCTGTGTTTGTGTTTGTGTTTGTCTGCTGTGTTTGTGTTTGTGTTAGGTTATGTATGTGTTTTTTTGGCTGTAGCAGATCTGTGTTTGTGTGGTTTATAGTATTGAAATTATTAACAACGGTTGTTCAATAACAACCGTTGTTAAATAAGTTTTAACAACGGTTGTAAATCAACAACCGTTGTCAAATAAGTATTAAAAACGGGTTTAAAAATACCCGTTGTGATTACTTTTCACTAACTTTGCCCCAATTTTGCGCCAAATTATTAACAACGGTTGTTCAAATTTAACCCGTTGTTAAAACGTATAACAACGGTTATATAACCATACCCGTTGTAATTAAGTTTAGTAAAAATCGCGCCATACATTCTACAACGTCTATTGTGATTTTCGTACATAAACGTTGTTAAAGGGGCGTTGTAGTTGCCTGGATTTGTAGTAGTGGTACGTATTAGGAAGCTCTTTTGATCGAACACCTAATCCCGCCCGCCTCGATAGCGGCCTCTACTAATGATTAGGGACATCATTTATACTCGATATATCGTCGATTATATGCATGCAATGCAATATCCAAGTTTTAATCCTAGCATGTGAAGAATTAGACCAAGTCGGTGAACACGCAATTTAGCATACAATTAATGTCGAAGTAGGATTTAATGCTCAATTACATGTGAAAACATACAAATGATACAAGAAATATGATAAATATAATAAAGGAAAATACAATAATGAAAATTACAATAATTACATTGGGTTCATTGATTTATGTCGAAAATACCTTTAAAACGGATAATTTGAGAAAAAGAATAAAAGAAAGAATTAACGAACAGATCAGTAGGCGATAATACGATTAATAGTTAATTATACGTAAACTAATCAAACTAGGTCAAGGCAGAATGGAAGTTCAGAGACAGAAATCAACCTGGAACAGCGAAAGCAGATCGCGCCCTTTGGAAAGAGCGCGGCGATTCTTTCGTGTCTGTTCCAAGGGTGAGTTCTGGCTGTAAAGCCGGAACTGCAAATAATTAATGTTAATTCTTGAATTTAATGGTGAATTAATATACTTACTCGGTTGGAAGTGATTAATACGTTATTTACATGTGAATGAGGGTCATAAAAGCAATAAAACATGGATGAGACGGATTAAAGACGGATTATTTACATGAATGAACAATTGATTAATGACATGGGTGAACAAAATAGGTTAAATATGACGAATTAACGACAAATTAATGACGAATATGACAAAAGACAAATGAAAATATATCAAAGATCGAATTCCAGAAACCCGATATGAACAAATCGAATTTCTACAACCCGGATTGAGTTTATTGACGAAAACCCGCAAATATTGGATTATAAGGGATTTAAGCCGAATTTTAATGATGGATTAAACGTGTTAATGATGAACAATAATATACAGGTGAAATTCTAATGCTATTGTATCAAAGAATTAAAGAAAACAAGCGAAAACGAATAAAAGTTGACGAATTACAGAGGACGAAGGAAGAAGAAAGGAAGCAGGAACTGCGGCAGCCTCACGAAGAGGCGCAGCAGGAACTGCGCTCCTTCGAAGAGGCGCAGCAATTGCTTCGTCCTTTCTCGACAGTCTGTCTTCTGGAAATCCGTAAAAGGGTTATAAACACGGTTTTAGAAATCGGTTTTAACAAGTATTTTCGACATAAACCTTACATTAATGATGATACAAAAAGTAAAGAACAATAATAAAAGAGAGATTTACACCCTCAGACTTACATGTTTGACGAAACGAGATGAACTAAGTTATCGATTAGTGATGCTCCACTCGAATGTAACGAAAGTGCCCTCGTTAAAGGAAAACGATTAGATAAATTAAGTTGATTATTTGTGGAGTTGGTCAAATTGGTCGGTCATGCAAACGAGGCTGGTACTCAGAAGGATCTGAGCTTACGTGGTAAAATGTTCAAGCACGTAGACGCCAAAAAGTAAGAACAAAGGTCTAGAATGCAAAGGGAGAAGAGAAGGGCGGACACTCGCGTGAGAAATATGAGGAGAGAAGGCTCCTATTTATACTAATCACGTGAAGGAATAGGGTTTTCGGAGAGACTTTGGAAGTGAATCTCGGAAAGATATGAAAAAGATACGAGAAATACGCAGAAAAGGACCTGGGAAGAGGCGCAGCAGTCACTGCGTCTCTTGGATGAGGCGCAGCAGTCACTGCGTCTCTTGGAAGAGGCGCAGCACCTGCTGCGTCTGTTCCCAAGTGGTTTCTTCCTGCGGAAGAAAGATTTCCGTGTTTAAGTTATGGAATGACGGAATAATTTGGTTTTCCTTAATATTTTGTATGAATATTACGGGAAATTGGTTACCAAAGATTAAAAGATTGTGAAATATTTATAAAATATGGAATAGAAATATCCGGAACATTCCAGAACATTCTGACTCGGGATTTAACGGTTGTCATAAAATGAAGACGGTTTTAGGCCCGGACTCCAAATGTACTCTAATTACTGCCAAAACGACCGTATCGGCACGTAGATGACAACTAAGAGGTAGACATTAGTGTTTGAAGAATCACTTGACGATAAACTTACGAACTGTCACAAATCGTTCCGCGTACCAAACATGCGGCCTAATCATCACCGGGTGGTTTGCAGGAGGTGCAGAAATGAGGTATCTACACATGTGGAGCAAGAAGAAAGTTGATTTGGCTTGTTGACAAGCCCAACATGGAACGGAATTTCTCCTTGTAGCATAACCGAGTCGGAGGAAGCACCAGAACACAACCCGAGCACCCACCAATGGCTCCAACTTCTTCGGCAAGAGGACGAAGCTCGCCTTTCGGGAAAATGAAAACATGGTGTTTCGAATCCCAAAACCGAGAACATGCTTCAAGAAATGAAGGTTGCACCTTGACTTGACGAAGCACCAAAAATTGACCAACTCCCATGCTAACGAGTTGATGCTTTTCGGGAGGCGACAAATCCCGGCACCATTGTCGCAATGCGTTCTCAAAAGCATCCATGAAATATTTTTGTGGAAGAAGAAGAGGTTTTGTAGAGATGTTTTTGTGTTTCGGATCATGAAACAATGACGCGCAAACGTCCCTATTTATACAAAATGATCAGCGCATTTTTCAGAAAAAGGGGAGAGCCGGCTTCCATCGCCAGGCTGCTCGCGCCACTTTGGACCTTCTCCAGGATTCCATTTTGTTGACTTGTCTCTTTCAACTTGTGCTTTCTCCTGACACCTCAAACCTCCCGCCAGGAAGCTCGCGCCTCTTCGGGATAATCCGGGACATTTTGTGTTTCCTCACACTCACATTTCCTTGTTTTCGCGTTTTACGAAATCCGACACGGTTTCCATGACGCAGCTTTAAGCATACGTATTTTTCTTTCTTTTTTTAAGGGGGGAAGGGCTAGTCGCCCCGATCTGCGATGGATCGTTTCCATGTCAGTCGAAATTCCGAAATTTTTTTCGCTTTTTCGCAATTTTCCATCAAAAATCAAAACCGAAGATTGATAACACGACATCAGTTTTCCTCAAAAATTCAAGCTATCACAAATTCGAGTCTTGACCTCAAAAAATCAAATATACTCGCAAAAATCCTTTTCTAAAATTCTTTCCTGGCGGTTTGAGTTTGAATTTTTCGAGTCAACTTCGATAATTTCGACGCAATTTAATTCACGACACGAGTTAATTGCTCAAATTTTCAAATCAATTCATTTTGAATTCCGAACGTGACGACTTGTCACCGAATTTTCAAAAGTCATTTCAAAATTTCAAATTTTAACTTTAAGTCATCTTGTTTAATTTTTGTTTTTCAATCAAATGCTTTTACGTGTTTGCGTTTATGCGTATGTGCTATTTGTTGCCTGTTTTCTACACTAACGATGCAGGAACTAGTGCAAAGCAAAAGGAGAATCAAACAGCCGACAGCGCTCCTCCGAAACACAACACAGAAAAGCCAAAAATCACAAAATAAACCACAGTCCAAAAACACATATATACAAACCGCCTCACGAAAAATGTAAATATGTACAGACAAGAGTCCAAGACACGGACAAACTACAACAACTACTCGACGTCTCCTGTTGGACCAGTCATGGTCTCACTAGGGGTCGCCGCCAACGCAAACACCACCACCTGCTCAGGCTCCCTCTCCGGAGAACTCTCCAGCGTCTCCTCCTCCATCACGACGCGAACCTCCTCCGCCGCAGCCAACTGAGCCCTGAGAGAGGCAATCTCCGCGTCTAAACTCCGCAGCTCGTCATCACGACGCCTCAACTCCTGGTCCCAACGAGTGATTCCCGACCCCTGGGCCTCGATCATCGACCTAGCTGCCTCCAACTCAGCACGGATCCGTGCAAGCTCCGCCGGATCCGCAGTGCTCTGCAAAACACAATAACAGATCCTCAAGATCTAAAAACATGAAATACAACACCAAATACACAAAAACAGCACACAAAACGTACCTGAGAAAACCTAGCCTCCCTCGTAGCCAGGTCACCAGCAAGCGCCCTCCAGCGGTTAGCCATCCGCCACAAGTTCTGGTGACTAACAGTCGTCACTTATAAAACAAAAATGTCCTTCAATACAATGTAAGGCAAAGTATAATCGGAGAAAGTGTTCAAGTCAGGAACTCACCCTCAGAACAATCAACCTCCACTCCATGTCGGCATCGGTCACCAAGGCCGCCGCGGGCTCCGGTAAGCGCAACTGAAGCTCCTCGCCACCCGGCCCCTGAAAAGTGGTCTCCGTCGGGAAAGCTGGGGGCTGAGTCCTCATCAGCGGGTCGACTCCCTGCCATTTGGATCCACATCAAAGATGACAAACCCTCCTATCAAGGGAGACAATGAAAATAAAAGAAAAGAGAAAAACATACCTCGATCGGGTACCAAGCAAGCCTCGACAACCGGAAGGTGTCATAGTCGGCGTCCCGCAGCAACAGCTCCTCACCTCCCCGACCGTGAAGGTGCTCCTCAACCTCGTCAGGGGTCGACTCATGGAACAACACCTTATGCGGGTCAACCGGCATGACGAAAGTCGGTAAAGCACTGGCGAACTAAACGCTCACCCAAGTACCAGACCGGCTCAATCGCCGTCTCCAAGTACAGACGCAGGGAGCTGCGAGGCCGCAAACGCTCCTTGATGGCAGCCGGTACACCCGTGAAGTGCTCCCAAGGCCGCCCAACAAATTGCATTTAAAACAAAGCTATTCAGCTAACTGGGGGCTTCATGAGCTACCTAATCATCCTATCTCTATCTATTTCTATAAAGGAGAAGGGAAAGAAAGCGGAAACTTACATCTGCAACCCGAAGCTTGTTCACGAGACGCCTGCAGTCCTCGTAAGTCGACTTAGTCGACTTCTTCCGAGCCACCGTCCAACCCCTCACAGCAGGGTAAGCCGAGGGAACACCGTCTGCAGTCCCCGTACGCAGAGGAGTGAAGTAAGCATACAACCAAGCCTGTAATCAAACACAGCAAATACAAATTAGCCAATTTCTCAAAAATTGCCAAAGTCAAAATCAAAATCAAATTCAAAAAAAAAACTAACACGAAAAAACTCGTAGCTCAAAGATGAGGCCGGGACCAACCAAAGCAGGAGCACTACCCGCTCCCACTGTCTCCGGACGCACCGCCGCGTGCAAGTACCGGGTGAAACTCGCCAAAGCCGGCGTAACCCAGTCAAACCGACCCAAAGTGTCAAGGTCGGTGAGGAGAGGAAGCACCTTGGTCGACAAGCGCTCGCCCTTGTCGCCAAAGTACGTGGCACCCAAGAAGTACCACAACCACAGCCGCGCCTCCTTCGCGTCGGCCTCAACCTCTGCCTCCTGGCTTGCCAACGGCGCCGGAGCAACACCTGCCACCCTCTCAGTGAAGTGTTCCTTCACGTACGAACTTGCAATCAGGTACGGAGTGACGTCGGAAGGCTCCGGCAAAGCAGTACCGATCAAAGCAGTAACCGCAGGAGAGGACACTCTCTCCGGCGTCGCGGTAAACTCAATGGGTAGCTCGCCGCTGGGAAAACCGGATACCATGGCAAAGTCCTCTAAAGTCACGCCGACCTCCCCAAACTCCATGTGGAACGACGACGTCGTATCCCAATACCGATCCAACATAGCTCGGATCAAACACAGGTTCGCCCTAATCGAGGACCTGTGAATGTCCCGCCAAGCGGCCACCAACGGCCCAAAAGCCGACCTCTCTATCAACGCCCTCGACCCGGCTCGGAGAACGTCTTAGAGACCCAAGCAGGTAGAAAAGCCCGAGAAAGTCCTCATGGTGCCAATCTCCTGAAATCAAAAACAGACGTCTGAATGCCTATTTAGGCCCGACACTTCAAAAAATGACAAAATTCAATTGGGGAACACGACTCACCATGCCCTCGTGAGCACGGTAGGAAAGGTGTCGGTCCAGTCGAAGCAACAACTGGCTGCCGTCAAAACCCTCGGCCCACTCAGGCGCCGTCCATAAAAGCAACCCCCGCCGGGCCGTAACTCGCCTGGCTCTTCAACTCGCGACGTCAGCATAATCCTTGGCCGTCTCCGCTCTCCGTCTCTTGTGGCCGCGAGACTTGACGTGGTGGGTAGGGCCCAACTCAACGACCCTGTTGCCATCCCGCAATGACCGCCTAGTCGCCCGAGGACGTTGCTCCCTCGAAGAAACCCTCCTCCCGGAGGTACTCGCCTCAGCCCCAGTCTGAGCTCTCCCATTGCTAACAGCCCCAACAACGGGCTCCTCACGCTCCTCGACGGCCCCTGAGGCCGCATCAGTTTGCTCAGAAGGTCTCTCCTCCTCAGTGACGTCCTCCACAACCACCACAGGCGTGCTAACCGGAGTGGTAACCGGGCTCGACCCGAATAACTCCTCAAGAGTCGCAGCCATGAACTCGGCCCGCCCCGAACGCTCTCCTACAAACAAAAAACGTCAGCCGGGATTTCGGCATTACGACGGCATGAAATGGATAAATCCAAAAACAAAAAAAACAACATGCAATGCAAAAACAAGGGCAATCCCGCCCAAAATCCAACCAAATAAAACCATTCACAAAAAAACACAAAAACGACTCGCCCCTCTTTTCAAGCAAAAGACGAGTCAAAATCACAAAAACGGCATTTCAAGACCCATACAAGGTCCGCCTACAACCCAAAATACATTCCTGACACAATGGGGATTTTTCTACGGTTCAAAAAGGCAATTCATACGCTAATTTGGGCCCAAACTGGTCAAAATTTCAAAACGACCGCGAAAAGGCAAACGTGATTTTATCACGCGTCAAGGTGACCTAAATTTCCAATAAGGTCCAGTTCAAGGCAAACTTACTCAATTCAAGCCCAAACAGGAGCTTATTTGGTCAGACGTAAGACCGTCGCAAAAGGGCAAAAATCCAATTTTGCCCACAAACATCCAACAAAGGTCCTTAAATGGCAAATACGGGTTTTCCAAACTACAATGCAACCTAGTGGGACCCACTACCCAAGCAAATAAACTTGGCACTGTGAAATGAGACGGTTTCTCGCCTCACTCACGTTTTTCGAGCATAGGGAGCTGGAACGGGGACCAAAATGCAAACTAAAAGCACCCCTGTACTCCTAAACAGGTTTCTAACCTAATGCAAGCATCAATTTCACTCGAAATGGGCCCAATCAAAAACGCCCAATTCGATTTTTTAGGGCAAAATTCGCCCTAATTCAATCAAGCTAAATATCAACAAATTTGAATGGATTCAAGAGGAAATACTTACCTTGAGATGACATTGTTGATGAAGGCAAGAATTCGAACAAGCTAGAAGGTCCAACAATGGCGGATTTGGCTTTGTTATGTCGAAGAGAAGGAAGACGAGGTTATGAATGATATGCGGCCTGACCTCGCGTCTTTTACAGAAAATAGGGAAGCCCCTTTGGTTCGCCAGGTGGCTCGCGCCTTAAGCAGGCCTCCCCCTTGCTCTTTCAGTGGATTTTGGGCTTTAACCCAATTTCCCGTGACAAACATCAAACTTTCATTTGACGATATTAAAGGTCGTCATTTTTCTCAAAAAACAAATAGTGAAAATTCAAATTCACTATTTTCGAAAGCTTTAAACGACGTCACATGAACCGTCCCTCCAATCAAATAGTGAAAATTTAAATTCACTATTTTCGAGAATTTTCAAGCAAACGACGATCAAAACCGCCAATTTCAAAAATAATGGTGAAATCAAAATTCACCATTGCCCTTCAAAATTTCAAAAAATAATAATGGCGAAAATTCAAAAACCGCTATTTCTCCAAATTTTAAGCGACGGCAATTAAAACCGCCATTTTCAAGATAATAGTTGGAAATTGAATTCCACTATTTTCACCACACATGTCAACGGCGACACATAAACCATCACTTCAATTAATAGTGAAGATTCCAAATTCACTATTTCCATCACATGTCAACGGCGGCACATAAACCGTCACTTCAATCAATGTTGAGGATTCCAAATTCACTATTCCTTTCAAATGTCAACGGCGGCATATAAACCGTCATTTCAAACACAATAGCAGATTTAAAATTTGCTATTTTCCTTCAAAATTAAAACAAACGGCGATCAAAACCGCCACTTCAAGTTCAAAGAAGAACGACGAATGCTGAAGATGCCAAATTCACTATTCTTTCAAATACCAGCAGGGGGCTTCTTCGCGGAACTCGCCCATTCCAAAAACATTGATAGTGAAAATCCATACTCACTATTTCCCCAGCGACATCACGAATTCGCTACTTTCAAAACAAACCCATTCGACGCGGCTACTCCCATGGTCCATTAACCGACCGTACCATTCGGCTGGCGAGCCATTGTCCGCAAACCATCCAAGGACAGATCCCGAAGATGCCTCGGGTACAATTCCTTACCACGGCTGGCAAGCCTTTGTCCGCAACCATCCAAGGATAGATCCCGAAGATACCTCGGGTACATTTCCTTATCGTGGCTGGCGAGCCATCGTCCACAACTTTTCAAGGATAGATCCCGAAGATGCCTCGGGTACATTTCCTTGCCAATGGCTGGCGAGCCTTTATCCGCAAACATGCGAAGACATATCCGAAGATGCCTCAGGTATGACTTCTTCTTATGGCTGGCGAGCCTTTGTACGTAGTCTAACGGACTTTAAACGACCCGCACAGACAGTCGAAAGACTCTAAACTGTTCCCGACGATAGGTCCTTGGCTCGTACCCTCGAGTCGCCTTGGCATCGCCCTTTCCGACGGCAGGTCCTTGGCCCGAATCTTTTCAAGCCGCCTCGACGTCGCTTGGGTCTCCAGGTTGTAATCTTCGATTGACCTGGGGGCTCTACTTTGATTTTCGCCCTGTCTAAGCCTCAGTCAAAGTGGGGGCTATGTAGATACCCAGTATCTACTGAGACTCCAACAAACACCCGATGATTATCGGACTACAACGTGCTTTGGAATCGCGGCGTTTGATCGACAGTTTGTGTACAACTTTACGTCGGAAAACTTAAAACGATTTCGAAAATAAAACATCTCAAAACATTTCAAAAATACCTGGAGTTTTTAATGCACGACGACGAGGTCGCAATGACACTAACTAGAGTAAAAACCGACACCGGACCAAAAACCGACTCAAAAATTCAAATCCAGACTCTAACAACGAGTCAAACCGAGTCAACCACCAAAAACAAAACATTTCAAACCTTCTACCTTAAGTTTTCCCGGATTCATGAATGGTCAAGTACCGAACATGTGACTACAAAACCTAGGATAGAACAAATCATGATTGCGTTTGTTGTGAAAGCGACAACACAGCTCGAACAACCGCGACGTGGCTCACGCCTCTTTGAGCAGCCCAGGTGGCCACGTGGCTCAAAACTCGCACAACCACTCATTATCCTATAAATACCCCTCAAATGCCACCCATTTGAGAGTTACGCGAGTGTCCGCCCCCTTTTTTCTCCCTTAAAATTCTCGACTCGACTTCTAAAGTCACAATCTGACGCGTATTTACGACCTACCGATCGTAAACACGAGCCTTACACATTGTTTGGTACCGTCATCGTGCATTAAATCACTTGACCGACCACTTCGACCACTACACCATCACTAAACTTCTAAAACACTCTTTTACTTACCAAAACGGTTTTAAACCGAGTTTTTTCCGATCAAACGAGTTGTTACACTTACGTCGGTCACTCGCCATAACCAAACATGTAAGTATGAGGGTGTAAAAATCCTCTTTTATTATGTTTTCATTTGCTTCATGACTATAACATGCTAAAACATGCATAACATGAACCAAAACATGGAATAAACGGGCCAAAACTGATTTTTGGTCTGAGGCAGAAGCCCCTTTGGTCGCCAACTAGCTCGCGCCTAAATGGGGTATTCAGACCAGAAATCAACCGTGTTTGTTCTCGTCATTTCCCTTAATCCATTTTTCATATTTGTAATCGGTTTTCACCATTTCAAGTATTTTCGAAACTTTGTTGTTTTATTTCACATGTTTTAACCATAAAGCATTTTTCACCCTTGGTTCTTCATACCTTGACGGTTAAATCCGTGTTTCGATGATAATATTTGGCTAATGACATTTAGAAGGTATTTTAAAGCCTTTTATTTCATTTCTTTACATTTTCAAATAAACATATTAGTCAACAACACAAAGTCATCCTTGGTTCTACATACCATGCCGGATTTTAACCCGGGTACGATGATGAGTACCGACTAATTACATTCAAATGGACTTAAAACAATTAGTCCATAATCATTTTCAAAACTATTCATGTCAAGTTTGTCAAACCGAACCCGACACCGAATATTATCAGATAATGATGACTATTCGAGTCTAGTTCTTCAAATCAACAAATGCGGTCTAAACGACCCCTTCAAATCAAACCGGGTTCAAACACCCATTTTCAACACGTTTTATAACGTTTTCTAAAAGGTCAGAACACGGCACATAAACCGTGGGCTAACCCGCGCCTAAACAGGCTCTCCTTTTTTCATTTTCAAAACAAGAGGGAGGCCCCTTACACCGCCGAATGGCTCGCGCCTCATATAGCCGTCTGGTACAGGGCCTGTTCCCTTCCAGCATTAGTCTAGGACGATACCGACTCCGGTTAACTCGGATATAGGACGGATCAGACGACTATTCAAACCATATTTGCAAAATGCCTTACTAAGACAAATGGATCATGTTATGCACCCTAAACCTAATACGGTAAATGGATGTTTAATTTCCGTCTTGCATGCAAATTAATCATTAATCCAACTCGACATCTTATACTTGATACTTGGATTAAATCAACCGACTTAGAAAGCTCTCACATGTTAGGTTTAAATCATTGGATGCGCATTCATGCATTTAAACCGTTTTATCAACTTTTGCATTCAACCAACCAATATCGATTAGTAGAGGCCGCTAAACGCGGGCGGGATTGGGTGTCTGATTAAAGGGCTTCCCAATACGTACCTTCACCTCTTACTCAGAAACTTTGGATAGTGGACGACCTTATCCAGGGCGTACGAGAGTCATTCTAGAGATAGGATGCTAAAGAGGGACAATTTCCTTATCTTTAGTAACTATGTCAAACGCTGCTTTGTGCTTCGATTTGACCGAGGTATAAAGTGGAATTCCAATGGGTTCCAGGCATCTCACAAATGCTTGGTTGCGACTCCGAACATCTCTAATCGTTTCGAGACCCTTACCGAGACGAAACCGACCGATCTAAAACGATCCGGTCGAAATCATGTTTACGCCGCCGAGCGTGGCTTTCAAAAAGACCGTTGTATGTCCACAGATCGAACTGGGCTTGCAGGTGGGCCATGTCCACAGTTACCTGCTCCTTAACCTGTTCAGTTGACTTACCAGGTAAAAGATCTCAATTGCCTTTTGGATGTGCATCCTTCAGTTTTTGGACTGGTCTCCAGACTTTCTGAGGAGCCTGCCTTAGTTGTACAGGTTTTCCCTTTCTACAATGCTCTTTCTCATGTCCAAGTAATTTATATTTAGTATAGACACTTGGTTTCCATTCATACTCGACATTCAAAGTTAATAAATTTTGCTTCTCATCCAAGAACTGAATAGAGTTTGGAAACTTCTGACCTAACTGCAACTCCACCATAACTCTAGCAAAACTCAATCTAGTTTTCTGCTCTGAGGCCTCATCACTTTTTACATATTGCCCCACTAAATTATCAATTTTACTCAAGCTTTTACCCCAGAATTTTAAGGGTAACTTGTGAAGTCTCACCCAAACTGGAACACTCTTAACTTCTTCCTTTGTTAGTTCCACTTTTGGTGACCAGGGTCTAATTATCATAGGCTTATTGTGAAATAAAAAGTGCCCACTCTTCAGAACTGCTTGCTTCATTTCCTTAGATTGGAAACGAACTAAAAACACTCCATTTGGCCAAAAGGAAATCTTATTAATTGTGTACTTACTCTATAATTTTTTCAGGAAGCCCTCCAATGCTTGCCAAGGAGGATTGGCACCCAAGATGAAACCATAAATTGCATTCTGCCAGTATACCAGCTCATCTTGGACATCCTCATCAGTCAGTTGTAAACAGGTCAGAAGGCTCGTCATCTACCAATTGCAAGATCTTTTTCCCATGTCTCTGGAACCACACACCATCCTCATCCTCAAGGGCTTCTTCTTCCTCTTCCTTATCTGTCTCCACCACCGTCTCCACAGTAGATTTTAAGTCACAGTCCTGCAATATAGGCACACCAGTAATCTCATTAATGCTTTTTTCTTTCTGTCCCTCTTCCACATTTGGACCCCGTACCTTTTTGACTTTTTCAGATCCGATTGCTATGGACGTAGCAGATTGAGAATAATTCTTATGTATAGTAGATTTTTTAGTCGAATCAATAGCCATACTTATTAAATCAAACTCCAGGAATGAGCCCTAATCAGACGGCATTCATCTTTCTCTTTCTATCTCTAGGATTTGTATTGTGGTGGATATTGTTAAAAGGTCATGGCCACGCTTGTAGTAGTGTGATGTTTAGGAGTGTGAGAATACTTCGATAGTGTTGACAATTGGATGATGATGTTTGTGAGTTCGATAGTGCTGACAGTGGGATGATGATGTTATGAGTAGGAGTAAACTTCGAGGACGAAGTTCTTTTTGAGGGTGGTAGAATGTAACATTCCGTTTGATGTTTATAAGTGTCTTGATAATGGATTTTTCTAGTGTATAATATGTTAGTGAGATGAAGCTAGCGGCTTTGGATGATGGTATTTGGTAGTGTATGGAGTTAGTGTCGACATGCTATAATGTAGTTGATACGATATCATGAGCCGTTGTGGAAGTAGGCATAGTTAATGGAGTTAGTGTGAGGTGTACCTGTTTGGTGCGTTGTGGTTGGAGTTTTGTTGCATTGTTGTGTCGTAGATAAGTTGTTATGTTTGTTTTTATGTACGGGTTGAACTTCGGGGACGAAGTTCTTTTTAAGGAGGGAAGACTGTAACACTACGGTTTTCTATGTCTATGGGTACTCTATCGAGTGGGGCTTACTCTGTCGAGTAAGTATGTTTTTAAAGAAACAGTAGGCTACCTGATGGGTACTCGATCGAGTATGTTGGGCACTCGATCGAGTAAGTGAGTCTTACGGGTTATTTTAGCCGGGTTTTGTTAATAACGCCTGATTAGTATAAAAGGACTCCGTCATTCTTTTTAATCACTTTTCACCTTTTCCAAAACCTTTCAAGAGAAAAAGATGTTACGTAGCTTTCATTCATCGCGTTATTAGCAAATCCTAAGGGCTAGAGTCGTCGGATCGTTGTGTTCTTTTCGCCGTTGAGACCGTCGTATTGTGGGTAAGCTTCTAGTGTGATTTTTATATCGTTTCATTGATTTTAGTTGAAACCTAATTGGGTAATTTGGGGGTTTTGGGGAGAATTGTTGATATTAGATTGTGATTGTATGATTGTGTGTTTATAGGAGGTGATTTCATTGAAGAACGATTTTGATTAGCTGATTGTGACGATCTTGGTGGTTGCTTTTCCATGTAGCGTTTCCCTACTCAGTTATTGTATAAATGATTATAAGATGGTTGATTGGTTGATTGGCATGATGATTTTATCGTAATTGGTATTGGCATTGTTTTGAATTGATATTCTGGTTGGTTATTAGTTTATATTGGTATTGGATTTGAAGTTGGTGATTGTTGATAGTATAATGTGGTTGTTGTATAACTGTCTGTGGTTTGCGAGGTGCATCCTCGGCTGAGTGGAGTCACTTGTGGGAGTGGCTTGACGCCCTTGATTCGCCTTCTGTGGAACCCGCCACAGAAGGGATGTGCACATTAAGGAACATGGGTTATTCGCTCAATGGAGATGAGCGGGGCTTAGGTGGGAACGACTGCCGTCCCCCACTGGTGGTGAGGCATATCTGTTGCTATGGATATTCTGACAGGGATACACACTTTAGTATGTAGTCAGATGATTGGTGATGTGATGGTGTTAGAGATTGTGATTGTGTATCTGTTGTTGTTTATCTTATACTCCCTCCATACCAATTCAAACCAATGGTAACATTGACTTTTTCACACTTGACGAGATACGTTTTGCAACGTAAATATCTTTTATTACACATTATTAAAAATTATAAAAATTTGATATTCTTATAGTATTCATGACGATAAATCAAACAAGATCTCACATGACTATATTTTGTCTTATAAATTAAGAATAATATCGAAAATTCCCTACGACCATGAATAGTGGCAAAACAGTCAATGTTACCATTGGTCTGGTATGGAGGGAGTATTGTTTATGCAGTAACTGACCCCGTTTAAATGTTTTAAAAACTGTGGTGATCCATTCGGGGGTGGTGAGCAGTTGTCTAGCAGGTATATTGTGGATGCGCGCGGGATTAGCTGGGGATGAAGTCACCACGAGTCTGATAGTAGTCTTCCGTTGTTGTGTCATGACATTTTATTTACTTTAGTTGGTTTTGGTTTGGAACAGTTGTATTGTACTTTATAGTTGGTTTTGTTATGTAATCACTTAAACTTATTTATCTAAAGTATGTTCTTTTATGTTCAATTTGATATACATTGCCTCGGGTAACCGAGATGGTAGCATTCTCGTGCATTAGGTAGTCCTAGTAAGGCACTTGGTGTATGTGGGTGTTACAACTTAAACAAAGCTAACTTACATGGATAAGTATAATAGTTTGGCTACTTGCCTATAATTTTTTAAAATGGACCATTGGACTTGCTCTAAGATACTTGGCCTTTTACAACCCTTTTCTTTTCGGTTTGCTTGTTTAAATGAGTTTCTTAGGTTTTTTTTTTTTCTGAAATGTAAATGAAATTTTAAAGTGTGCTAGTGTACTCTTTTTACACGTATATTACTTCCTCAATTCTAATGAATTCTACACATTTGCTTTTTGGGCACTATTCATAAGTGCGGAGAATGTTTGGTACAACTCCTAATATATAACATAAAAGATAGTTATGTGAGGTCTTGTTTTAATTGTATTGCCGAGTATATTCTGAATATCAATTTTTTATAATTAATACGTAACTAACGATATAAGCAAAAGAAAACGAGCCTTGATATATGTGTGTAAAGTAAATTTATAGAATTTAGTTGAATGGACAAAGTATTATTATATGTTGAAAGAGTAACGCAAATGGGAATGTAAATAGGATGACACTAAAGCGCACATGTGTTATAGAGGATACTATGCTACTTTGGGGCCAACCAAAGGCACACTACCTTTTCCGTGCTATTAAGAGACACATTATCTTTTGTTTCATCAAATACTCGCTTGTCGCGTTGCACCCTTATAAACATTACGTCGTACTTGGTCCCAACTTTCTTGGATGCAACTACTTAATTTTATTTAAACAAAAATTAAAGACTTTTCATATGAATAGAACGTGTTCCGTGGTTATATCCTTAAACTTTGTTTGGTAAAATTAATAGAAAGGTAGCTAAAAATTGTTAAGATAGCTGAAAACTGAAAATATAATTAAAATCTGAAAAGATAGCCGATAAGGTAACTGATTATATAAAAATGTTTACCAAACTAGTTGAAACGGTAGCTGATATTTGGTGAAATAACGTAAAAGATATGATAATAATTTAATATCATAGATTGAAGAGGCTAAAAAGGAAAATCAAATCGGTTCAGGTACATATGATACCCCTTATTTTAAGTTTCTATATATGATACCTCTATATTTACGTTTTTCTTTCCCATAATACGTTTTGACAAACTTACATCACAACGTCGTTACTCCTAAGAGAAATTGAGTAAGTTATGTCATTTGTGTTTTATTAATTAGGTATTAAATGCTAGTTATTAGATAAAATAAGGATTTAGCTATTAGTTTGATTAAGTGTTAATATATTCTAGGAAAGAAAAAGGTAAACACATGGGTACCATATGTAGAAACTTAAAATAAGAGGTACAATGTGTAATCTGCCAAAGTTCGAAGGTAACATGAGAAATTTTCGTTAATTTTGTTAACTAAAATTAAATAAAAAATACATCAAAATTCATAACTTTTTGTGTTTTCTTATAGAAACCACATATGATATATTTTGGATCTCGATTTAATTTTGTTTATTTGAACAATTAATTAGTTATAAAAAAATAAAACATATAAAGCCTACTTAAAAATTTGGATGAATAATCATTTATTTTATTTTTTCCATATTTTGGTGGAGTATATTTGTAAGTAAGTTAATGAAGAGCTTAATATACAATCAAAAATAAGAATCAAGTCTTGTAAAAATAGGTTAAAGAAAATACAAAAAGTCTAAGTCTCCTAAGAGACATCTCTCACTAAGAGCCAAACAAGTTAATCCTTTTCGTGTAGGTTTTACTTTAATCATTGCCCACTTTTTTGTCTAATTGGAAGTTCCAGCTTTTCCAGGGTTTCTAAAAACTCACCCAATTAAGGTTGATTGCGTCTCTGACAAAGGCAAGCCGTCTCCTAGGCTTTACATGTGGTTTTTCCTATTTAAGTGAAGCTCTATCAACGGATTAGATCATCTTCAACTTCTGCTTCTTCCCTTTCTTGATCTCTTATGAATCATTTTTCGCATTTTGGAAGTAATGGGCCCCCTTTTTTAGGGGGGAATCAGAATCAAGATCATTTTAATCATAATTTTAATCAAGGAATGCCTGGGGCTAATCATTTTATGCCTGATCACCAATTTTATCATCAAGTGTTCCCTAATGCTGAGTTCCAGCCTAATAACCCTCTGCATGCCAGTGCATGGCGGTTCCCGAGGTCGGGACCGGTCTTTAATCTTGACCCTGTCACTCTTGGGAAGTCAAGGGAGTATTGGAGCCATTGTGTTTTAGGGTTTCTTGTTGATTACAGAATCTTTGAGGCTCCCAAGCTGAATGAGTTGATCCAACATAAGTGGAAGATAAGGGGCACTATCAAGGTTCTTAAGTTAGGAGATTTGTATGCGCTTCACTGTGAGGATGAAGAGGATAGAGAGGACCTACTGCAGTGTACTTATGGTACTTTTTTTTGGGCTCTGATGGTGTTTACTAGGTGGTTTCTGGATAGTATCCCTCGAACTATTCGTTTTCCATATGCGGATATCTGCGTAAGAGTGTGTGGTCTCCCTTTTGAGTATTTGACTCATGAGATTGCAAATGTGGCTGGGCATTTATTGAGTCAGCATTATGTGGTGGATACCTTTGACCCGGTTCCTGATCAGGATTATTTGCGTGTTAAGGCTAGGTTACAACTTAATGAACCCCTTTCTCCTGGTTACTTCTTAACTATGGATGGCGGGTATCTTCTATGGATTCAGTTTCGGTACGAGGACGTCTTTAAATATTGTGTTCACTGTGGGAAAGTGGGGCATATAGCTGCATATTGTCGTGAAAGCATTATGACGATTATTTCGAATATGAATGGTCTTTTGGATAGGGCTCAAGAGAGGGGATTTGCGGTTTTTCAGGCTGAAAGTAATCATACGATGTTCAACCTTGATCTTAGGGCCACTCCGTCTACAACAAGGTATGTTTCTTCTAATATTCGTCTTGGGGGCACGGTGGGTCAGCCTCTTCCAATGAGGCGTATTTCGAAGACGAACAGGTTATTGACTTTGAGTTGGGGACTACCCCTGGTGGAAGAGTCCATCCAGGGATGCGTTTCTGTGTCACTGCCCAGCCTTTTGCTGGGCCTATTCTGTTTAACGTGGGTAGTCAACAAAACTTTGTTCCAGAACCTGGGGTAATGAATGCTACGCCTACTGCTCATGTACCTGATGGTACTGTTCCTGCTGGTACTCATGTTCCTACTGCGGGTATTGTGAACTCTGATGGTACTGCTAATGGGGGTGCTGGTGGGGTAATGCCTAGTGAGCAAGGTGTGTTGGGTGTTTTACCAACTCCTGTTATATCGGATCCAATGATTATGGAGTCTGTTGGTGCTGGTTTAGATACTGAAGCTGTTCCTTTTAATTCTGTTGGGGTTGGTACTCACGCTGTAGATCAACAAAATATTACTGAATCTTTTGCTGATTGTCCTACTGCTATGAATACTTCTGTGGCTGCTGAAACGGAAAATATTGTGCGAACTGGTGCTGCTGATACTAACTTTGCAGGGACTGCGGCTGGTGTTTTCATCTTTGAACCGGATTCTTTGCCTCCTGGTTTTCCTGAGAACGACCCGTATTCTGTTTATGTGTATTTCAATGCTCAGTCTAGTCGTTTTGATCGTGATCTGCACATTCAGGAAGCTATCCTCAATCGTGTTGAAAGTGACTTTAATTGGGCTAGAATGGAGGACGATAATAGAGGCTATAGTCAAACTTTTTATCCTCCTCCCCAAGGGGTTCCCATAGTTTACCCTTATAATTTCTATCAATATTCATCAGGGGATGAGAGGCCGTCAGATGAGGTGGGGGATCATTATGGCAACGATGTTATTATTAATATTGAAGACTCCTCCAGTTCACATTACTCTACACCTGAATGGCTGTTTAATAGCTCTGAATCTGATGGAGATTATGCTGTTATGGGAGATGATGCTGTTATGGGGACTGATATGGATGCCAGGCACTCTGAAGTTAATACAATGCTATATTTAAACCTTGGACCTCCTACTGAACCTGTATCTCAAGATGCTTCTTTGGCTGCACACTGTTCCGTGAGGTCTCTTTCTGGTACTGAGTTGCAGATGTCTTGGGTGGAGCTTAAGGGACCCGTTAAATATAACCCTATTGTTGATTTTGAGTCTTTTCAGATGGGGCAAACTTCTGGTTCTGTTCACATTGACTCACAAAGGGCCCATTCTGCTGATGAAGTTATGGAAAAGACTGGTTTTTCAAAGACTGTGGAGGAGGAGGTTAATTTAAGACTTCCTTTTAAAAAGAGGAAATGCAGATCAGAAGCTGATGGTAGTGAGGTTGCGGAGGATGTCCTGACTTCTATTGGTCATGCTAAGCCTTATTTGACTCAATTAGCTAAGAAGCCGTGTGTTTCTGATGTACGTACCTCATCTATGGGACAGACTGCTGCGGGTAATATTTTTCATATTAAGGTTGGGGATGATGAGTGAATGTGTTCAAGTGATGATTCTGGACCTGGTACTGGGTCAGGTGTTGCGAAGGTTGGCCTTTATCAACCTCCTTGTCTACCATGAATGGACTGATTTGGAATTATAGGGGACTAAATAATGCGCTCTCCCCTATAATTCCAAAAATTAGAGCGCTTACTAGTAGTAATAATTATGACTTCCTCTTCCTTTGTGAAACTAAATGTACTGTGGAACAAGTTAATCCTTTGTCTATAAGTGCGGGTTTTGTCGAGTCTGTGGGCGTCAATGCAGTTGGAAGCTCTGGTGGGTTATGGTGTGGTTGGAAAAGTGGTCTAATGATGAACTTTGTAACTAGTTGTAATAACTTCATCATTATTAAGAATGAAATGAATGCTGCTTTGTCCTGGTACCTTATTTTGTTCTATGGGGAGCCTGAACAAGCTCTTCGTTTGCGTGTTTTCGAGTTTTTGGGATCATGGTTAAACTCTCTTGAGCATCCTTTCATTATTGTTGCCGATTTCAATCAAGTAGAATTTAGTTATGACAAATTAAGTGGTAAAACAGGTAGTATTGCTGGTGCTTTGGGTTTTCATAAATGGAGGGTTTTGCATGAACTTGTGGATATTCCGTTCAAAGGGCCACCTTATACGTGGTGTAATAATAGGAAAGGTTTTCGGAGGGTTTATGAAAGAATTGACAAGGCTTATGGATCTAAGGATTGGCTACTACCCTTCCCAAATACTGGAGTGAAACATTTCCCGATTCAAATCTCGGATCATGCTCCCATTGAACTTAGCTTTAACCTTGTGAAGAATTCTTGTAAGAAACCGTACAAAATTGAGTCATGGAACTTGGATAATGCCGAATGCTTGTCTCTCATCAATAAAAATTTGACGACTTCTGTTGTTGGTTCTGCTCCTTTTCGGTTGGCTAGAAAATTAGCCTTCATCAGGAATGTTCTGAGGAAATGGTCCATTGATAAGAGCCAGGCATGGAGTAGGGAGTGGGATCGTTTTGATATACGTCTCGAGGAAGCTATGGACTGTTCTATTAATACGGGGGATTCTGAACTTTCTATTCAAGTTAACGACGAAGTGACTGAATTTTCAAGAGCAACAACATTATTTTGGAAGCAACGGGCTAAGTTGAAATGGACTGTTGATGGTGACACTTGTACAAAACTATATTTTGGGTGTTAAAGATCTCTCGGGATGTTGGACTTATGATCCGATTTGTATTGGGAACCTTTTTTATTCGTATTTCTTTAATCTTTATAATCCGATACAGAATGATCAGCTTCCTACCTTTTCAAGTACTAATGATATGTCTCGGCTGGATGATTTTGAAGGGCTATTCCGAAGGGTCAGCACTAAAATCAGAGATGATGACATAGACTTTCTATCCAAGCCTTTTTCTAATAAAGATGTGCGGCGTGCGGTGTTCCAGCTCGGGGCCTTGAAATCTCCGGGGCCGGATGGATTCCCTGCTCTTTTTTTCCAAAGATGATGGCATACTGTTAAAGATGATGTAAGTTCGACGGTCTTGAGTATTCTTAATAGTGGTTTGGTTCGTAAAGAACTTAACAAAACTTTTATTGCTTTAATTCCTAAGTGTGCTAGTCCCGAAAAAGTGGAAGATTATCGGCCCATTAGTCTATGTAACGTTATAATGAAGATTGTCACCCGTTGTATTACTAATCGCCTCTCTCGGGTTATGAGTTATCTGGTGGGTGAGTTTCAAAATGCTTTCGTAGCTGGTCGTCATATTGGGGATAATGTACTGCTTGCATGCACATGAGGCGATTCAGAATATTAATAAGCATACTTCCGGGAGCTGTGGGAGGTTTGCATTTAAAGCTGACATGAGTAAGGCTTATGATCGAATTAGATGGGATTTTCTTAAGCGTACTCTCTCTTTCTTTGGATTCCCATCTTTATTGATTAATCTTATTATGAATGTGGTTTCTACGGTTTCTTATAAAGTTTTAGTTAATGGAGCTCCCTTGAAGCAGTTTCAGCCGACATGTGGATTGCGTCAAGGGGATCCGCTCTCACCGTACCTTTTTATCCTCTGTATGGAGATACTTTTACAAAATGTCCAAGCGGCTCAATCTGATGGGTTACTGTATGGTATTAAATTGTCAAGATCTACACCTCCTCTTTCTCATCTCATTTTTGCAGATGATTCGGTTTTTTTCCTCCATGATAAGGAGAGGGCCTACTCGAAACTTAAGGTGATTCTTGACTCCTTTTGTTGTGCGTCGGGGCAGATTATGAATGAGAATAAGTCCGGTATTCTTTTCAGACCGAGCACCACGATGAGTTCAGTTCAAGAGGGATTGAGCGTTCTACATATACTACAAAATAAGGGTATTGGTCGATATTTGGGTATTGAAACAGATTTTGGTTCATCTAAAAAGGCTATCTTTAATTCTCTTATTGAAAAGGTTAAACTGCGTATTTCGTCTTGGAATGGTATTTTTGTTTCACCGGCAGGTCGGTTGACTCTGATTTCTTCTGTTTTGTCTGCCTTATCGAATTATGTCCTATCGGTATTTAAAATACCGGTAAGTGTGGCCAATAAGATTAACTTTTTATTGTCACATTTTTGGTGGGCTGGAACGAGATCTAGGTCTTCTATCCATTGGTGTAGTAAGAATTTACTAGTTTACCAAAGTCGAAAGGTGGTCTGGGTATACGGAATATTAAATGTATGAATCAGGCCTTATTGGGTAAATTGGCATGGAAAGTTCTTTACTCCAGAGATTCCTTGATAAGTCGTGTGTTTTATACAAAGCTGATACGTCACAATAATCTGGTTTTGCCTGAGGCAGTGAAAGCTTGCTCTTCTCAGTCATGGAGTTGTAAAAGTTTATTTTATGGACTGGAGCTAGTTCTGCCAGATTTAGGTTGGAAACCTGGAATCTGCTCCACGCTTAATATTTGGAGTACTAATTGGGTTAGTGGCTCTAGCCCGGCTAATATGACTAGCTTGGGTTTCCCCCCGCCTAGTTCAATGCTGGGTATGACTGTTAAGGATCTTATGCCCCCCTCCTTCCGCTGGAATACTGAGCTGATTAATGTTCTATTTGACTCCGAGTGGGCCAATAAAATCTGTGCGATGCCTATCTGTGAGACTATTCCTAATGATCGCATTTTTGGAAGCACACGTCTTCAGGAATCTATTCAGTCAAAAGCGGGTATGCTTTGTGCCTCTCTTCTCACCTTAGTAAACATAACTCCTCAAAAGACGTAACTCGAATTGATCAGATTGTTAGGATTTTTTGTAAAAGGAAGTTATGGCAACTTCCTGGCCCTCAAGTATGGAAAATCCTTATTTGGCGTATTATTACGGATTCTCTTTCGGTTGGAGCTGAGTTTGCAAAACGCAATATTAACTTGGAGTGTGTGTGTCCTTGGTGTGGTGAATCCGGTTCTATCGAGACCTTAGAACATCTTTACCACGACTGTTGTTTGGTAAAGCGTTTGGTCGCAACTTGGTATTTCAACAGATTTCTCTACGTCTGTTCGACTTAGAGATTGGATTATTAATTGGATCAACTACTTTCATTCGAAAGACGATTCGACTACTTTCATTATCCTTTTCCTCTCTTTTATTTGGAGTCTATGGCGTCTTCGGAATGAAGTCATTTTTTCGTGTAGGTCATTCTCGGTTGATTACTTCTTTAATGTTCATGCAAACGCAGCAAATGTGGCTATGAAGGCTGAATCTTTCGCTTCCTCTAAAGCCTCCATCATGGGGCTTAGTGTTTATGATCCTATGGACACCTTAAGGAGTGATATTCGTAATCATTTTCCTTTCTTTTTGGTGGGGAAAAAAGACACTTGTTCACCCTATAGAGCTAAAGTGGACGCTAGTTGGGTGGACTCTCTTCGGGCTGCTGTTGGAAGGGTTGTCTACTCACCGGAGGGAGAGTGTGTTGGTTCTTTTGCTCGAAGTTTTAAAGCAGAATCCGCTATCCAAGCTGAAGCGTTTTGTATTAGAGAGCTTCTACGGTGGGCTTTGGGTAGAAATTACCTCCATTTTGATGTTTCTTCTGATTGTCTTCAGGTTCTTCTTCAACTGGCTCGGGTGGAGACACCTCACCATTTGACTAAGAGGATTTTACAGGATATCGATTCCTTTCTTACGTCCTTTCATTGTATTTGTTTTAGTTTTTTACCTCGTCGTCTTAATAAGGTAGCCCATAACCTAGCTAAAGCTGAAATGAGTTTGTAAGATTTTTATTTACAGCTGCCAAAAAAAAAAAAAAAAAAAAACTAAGAGCCAAACAATAAATACACTAAGAACTAGTAATTGAGAACTAATTAAAAAGAAAAGAAAAACCTAAAAATTGGCCTAAGTTATGGATTGATGGACTTTACTGGTAGGAAGTGCCAGTGGGGAATTGTGTGAAGCTTTCAATTTAATTACAAACAGTCTTACAAATTACAACGTTGGTCAACAACAACAATAATTGTTTTTTGTGTAAATTGTACTATGTACTAGTATTAGAGATCACAAGATCTGACATCTTTCTTTTTCATGTGAATTGTATTATTAGTCAAAATGTTTTCCCTTCTCCAAAACTGAGCACTTTTTACAGTACATCAGTTTCCTACTAAAGTGCTAGACGCGGGAAAGAAGTTAGATAAAAATCACCCTCCTTGATTCACCAAATAATGAATTAATCATACATCGACTTGTTTATGACTTTCCGTTTAATTAGTTTTGTTACAATATTCTAAAATTCATCGTTATATATTTTCATACTATTGGGAAATTAGCGTCAATCTCCCACGCGCAAAGGAAGCAATCAATCGAGAAGTAAACCGTAAAAGTAAATAAATGTAACCAATAATAAGATGAGTGTTGTGAAACAAAGAGAAGAGACAATTGCATAGAGAAGGTAGATAGAATATAAAGATAATAGAGAGAGAACTATATGTTATTCCATTATAAGGGGTATATATACACATACAATGAGGGTAGAGTTTCCATAAGATAATACACTCTAAAATATTTTAAGATATGGACATCCATATAATATTATACTATAATATTTCATAACAC
Organism: Silene latifolia; assembly: GCF_048544455.1. Classification (NCBI taxonomy): domain Eukaryota; kingdom Viridiplantae; phylum Streptophyta; class Magnoliopsida; order Caryophyllales; family Caryophyllaceae; genus Silene; species Silene latifolia. The sequence continues at coordinate 150,539,810 of NC_133536.1, read as the reverse complement.
TCCCTTATGGATGTCCATCACTGAAAAAGATGCCTCGTTAAAAACCTTCCTAGAAAACCCCATGGAAAAACACTAGTGAAGGAAAAAGAGTACATAATCTTCAAACACGCATAACAAGTTGCCTCGTTAAAACCTTTGCATGGAAAACCTAGTGGGACAAAACCATGGCTAAGGAAAAACAATACAACGCGTAGTTAATAGTACCCATTGTGGTTAATAAACTTGAATCTTCGATTAATAGAAATCCATGACAGCTTTGATATCATATTTATTTGAGAACTCACTGTCTGAATATAATCATTATTTCATAATAACTATTGGATCTTCATTTCAATTAATACTTCCACAATAGTGATATAGCATTATCGAGCAACCAACAACAATACATAAACTATAGAAATTCAACATGATTAAAAGTATAAAAAAAGAGAATAACAACAACATAGATAAAGAGAAAGGGAGCAATGGAACACAATAATTGATTAAGAATTAAGAGGAGAGTAAGAATACCGATTACAAGGAGGAATAAAATCCAAGGTTAGGGTTCAAGAGCAAAAGTTCAAAGAGAGAGAGATAGATAGAGTAGTCGAAGGAAGGGAGAGAAGAAGAGATGAGAGTATTAAGACTGCCGACCTAACTTATTTATCCTAATTACGAAAGGAAATCTCGCAAATTAACTCGAGGCCCGTATAAAACACATAGGCTCTCGATCGAGTGAAATGAAACCACTCGATCGAGGAGAAATCTTGACAATCCGTTCGATCGAGTAAAGTTGGAGTTCGATCGAAGACTTCAGAAGGTAGCTATCTCGATCAAGCAAGAGCAGAGCTCGATCGAGTGATTCTTGGATGATAAAGCATTCGATCGACTACTTTGAATAGCAAAATGGGTCGATCGAGCTATATAAGCACGGGTGAACTCCCTAGATACCTTCTGAGGCCACTTCACGCATCTCTAAGTGACAAATTTCGAGCTCCGATTCCTTGTTCTAAAAAATGCATGCGATTAGGACAAGTTCAGGCCTGATTCTGCTCCTTTTCTAGTTCATACCTGCAATTAATACAAGACAAACCAAAGTAGACTATTCGGGGGCATTGTAGCTAGATGCCACATAAATAACAAAGAAATGCGTGTAAAAATGAGGTAAAAACCTTATATAAAATACACGCATCAATATTCTTCTCAATATTTAATAAGGAATTCAAATTTGATGTTTATTTTAAAATAAAATGTATTACTTACTTCTTTTCAGAACCATTTCGGAAAATTTTTGTCATGTTTACCCCAAACATCATCAGAGGACGTGACATCAGGAAATGTGAGTTTGATATGTGTCTCAAATTCCCTATATATACCAAAAAAATATTTTAATTATGTATTACCTATAATTTTGATCTAATTTGATAATAAAAAATTTATTAAGTAATGACGAAGTAATAACTTACTCTTCATAAGACTCTAAAAATTTTCCACAGTTCCTTAGCACATAGAAATGAGCTTCTTCATACTCTTTCTCGCCCAAGTATCTCTGAATACATTTCCCGGTTGTAGTTCTCACGTCATCATTGAATAACTCAAGTAATTTTGAATCTAGCTGGTCATCGGAATTCACACCAACATCTAAGTCTTTCGCTTTTGTGTCAATGTGACTTTCGAAATATAGGGAACAAAAATTTGTAATTTCCTCTAACAAAAAAGAATTGCATATGGAACCCTCCACTCGAGCTTTGTTGCCAATCTTTTTTATATGATTAAGAAATCTCTCAAATGGATACATCCATCGATATTGAACAGATCCTCCAACCTTCGCTTTATAAGGTAAGTGAATAGGCAAATCCTCCATGCAATTGAAGAAAGACGAGAGAAATATCTCCTCTAACTTTCATATTATCTCCGCAATGTTTGACTTTAGACGTTCCATAGAATCAACTTTAATCGTAGAAGTACACAAGTCTCTAAAAAATTGGCTTATCTCAGTTATTGCACTCCAAGGACCCGTTGGGAGCAAAATTTTCAAGGCAACAGGGAGTAACTGTTCCATAAAAACATGTCAATCATGACTTTTCATTGAATGCAACACCGTATTTCCATGGTCAACACACCGGCTCAAAGCTGAAGCATAACCATCCGAGAATTTCAAATTAGCAACCCATTCACATAGAGCCTTTTTCTCCGCGGTGTCTAAAATAAACCTAGATTATATGGGCCGTTTCAAGTAAAGATCATTAAAGTCAGCTTTACCCTTTGGGCCAAATTTTGTTTTCTGGGGTACATCCATGACCGTGTTGATAAGTTGTTCAAAAACGTTTTTCTCAATGTGTATAACATCTAAGTTGTGTCGAATCAACAACGTTTTTCAGTAAGGAAGTTCCCAGAATAAACTTTGTTTCCACCAACCTTCATTCTTGTCTTTTAATCTTTTCAATTCTTCATCAGAAGCATCAACTATTTTCGGCAAATCTTTTACCGAATCCCACACCTCATCACCGGTTATTGCTGCGGCTATGCGATTATCCTTTTTCCTATTCTTAAGAAAATGATTACAATTGTTGCGAAAAGGATGATCAGGTCTCCAGAATTTAGGGTGACTGTGACACCCTCATATACCAAGATGCCTTACCAAGACCACCCTAGCATGAGAGGTGATGTGAACATTATTTGCACACATTTAGTCCCCTAATTGAACCCATTTTGCATACTTTTATAACATTCCATAGCCATTTTATCCGTCAAATGCTTTCTATTTTGCTTTCCTAGCGCATTTCGTATGTTTTGTAGGAAAGAAGATAATAAGGCGGAAATTCCCGTCTTTCGTGCATATTTGGAAGCTTATTGACGATATTTGATGGACTAGTATGAAGAGGAGGCGAGAACTAAAGACTAATCCTACAAGAATAAGAAGAAAGTGAATAAAAGGATTCTAACGCAGAATCCGAGCGTCCAAAGGAACAAGACGGCCGTCCAAGATGACAATCCGAGCGTCCAAGCCTCAAAGACGCTCAGATTCCTTTGCTACAATCCGAGCGGATTTGCAGAAAGACGCCCGTCCACCCCTGCAAGAATCCGAGCGTCTTCCCCTCCTGGACGGACGGATTGCGACGTCTTCAGCCGAGATGCTCATCTTTCCGTAAAGACTAGCATTTCCCTGCTTAAAACTCTAAAATGTAATTACTAATTTAGCCTTAGTTAACCTATTGAAGCTCTACTATATATACCCCACTTGTAAATAATCCAAGGAGGGAAGTTTTTTAGAGTAGAGAGCCTCCACATTGGAAATTCCTCTTAGATTAGATTAGGAATAGATTAGAATAGATTACTCTTTAATCTTTCCACAAATCTCACATTAATCTCTCCTTAATTATTGTTCAAGTTTGTTACTTTTGGGTAATTGAAGATTGTTGGGTTATTATTGGAGGATTGACAACCCTTCATCAATCAATCAAGTTTTTTCTTTTATTCTTTGCATTATTATTTTGGAATCTCCATAGGTATATTTCTCTTTATCCTTGTTTTAATTATTGTTAATCTTTCTTACTTGTTCATCATGTTTTACCTTGTTAATATGATTGACAACCTTGTTAGCATGTTAAACTTGATAATGAGTGAGTAGTCTCTTATCTAGGATTAGTGGGTAACTAAGGGAAACCAAACATGGGATTGATTCATGCTTAATCTAAGATGTTCACATAATTAATTTGCTTGCTTGTTGTGATGTCAACTTTATGCACATGTTATGTTTGATGAAATGCTAAGCCTAATCCTTGCATTTACAACCATCTCTTATCTACTCAACTTGACTTGTAAGATATAAACCAACCCGAATCTTGTTAGACCATGCATAGAAGTTGAATAGGAGGAAAGTAAGTCGACTTGTAGGTGTTGTACAATCTAATCGATTCGGCTCCGGGACCAAACTCTTCCTATGAACCGTAAGACATAAACCAACTTGGTTCCTCCAGAACATTAATCACTTGCAACTTTGTAAACATGTTTGTATGATCAACTCCCATGATTTCCTTATGAACCCATGATATCCTAGCACTTTTAATCAATTGTTTACATCCTTCCTTTTATTACTTGTTTTACTTTATTGTTTGCATTAGTCTAGAACACAACTACAAACCCAACCAAATTGTGACACTAGCATAAATTGAAATAGATAGACTTAGAACCCAAAGCACACCGTCCCATGGATCGACCTCGACTTACCACTAACTAGTTGTTTCTTGAGTATTATAAATGTGTTTGATTGGATGTGTGATGACCAACTCTTGCCCTATCAAAATGGCGCCGTTGCCGGGGATGGTGCTATGTGATTAAGTTCTTACTTGTTTGTCTATTTTGATTTTGCTTTCACCTTGAGGGACTTGTTCCTCAAGGATTGTTCTTACCGTTTTTGTGTAGTTTCCATGCTTGTAGTTGTTTCCTTGTCTTAGCTATGATGGCTCAAGACTTGACTTATGAAGTATATGTTGGATCTTTTGAGTATGACTACAATGGGTATGGGGAGTTTGAGGAGCAAGTCAACACAAACCTACCTTACTATTTGTACAATGAAAATCCTAACCACTACCCCAATTTTTCCTACCAAAATCACCACATCCAATATCCACAACAACCACCCACTCAATACCCACTTCATAATGAATTTCAATTGCCACAATACAACTACTTTCACACCCACCCACAATAAGAAGATGAACCCATTCAAAATGTGATTCTCCAAATGATGGGAGATCAACAAAACTTCTTCAAACAAATGATAGAGGAGAGCCAAAAGAGGGACAATGTGCTTCAAGGCATTGTTGCCCAAGGTGAGGAATTGGAGATTCAAATTGCCCAAATGAAAGAATCCCAAGCAACCACTCCTCACCATTCCTTAAACATTGATCATGAATGTGAATTTGAAGTAGTAACTTTTGACATGGAGAATGAAAAATGGGAAGAGCCGACCTCCTTGAGCTCTTGTGAGTATGAAAGTGTTGTGTTTGATGAGGTAGATTTGAGGTTGAGTAAGCCAAATACTCTTAGCCTTTGTGAGTATGAGGGTGTGTCCTTTGAAGTGAATGTTGAGACGTTGGCGAAAGAGTTGAATGAAGCCCCTATTCATGATTCATATGAAGATAGCAACAATGATGACGAACCTAAGGGATGGACTTGTAATATCACCTTGCTTGAGGAGCCTATCCTTGAGACATTTGAGATATCCTATCATGAAGGTGAATGTCCTTTCCCTATTTCCCATGAAGACTACTTAACACCTACCATGGAGCCAATGATTGTTGAAGAGGATATAGTGGACCTTCTTCAAAAGGTCAAAGCATCATACAAAAGCTACTTGCTGGAAAAGCTCAAAGAGAAACTTGCACGTGAAGCTACTTATGGAAATTTGGCATCCACAATGCCAACTTCTTAGGAACTCGATCATCAAAGCCATGACAATTCTCCTTCCACCTTGGAAGGATTTAAAAATCAAAATGCTATCATCATCACCAAAGTTGAAGAAGAAGTTGGTGAGTGGAAATCTACGGATAAAAATGAACCATAATTCGTACCTAGTGTTGACGAGAATCATGGCCTATTTATTGGAAGCATTGGGCAAGCTCTATTGTCGAGGACAAGGCGAAAGAAAGAACATATGACAAGCTTCCTTGGCCAAATTTCATGTTCAAATGGAGCAACCCATACTTGTGCTTATTTGACGCTTGTTCACAAGCTTTTGATCTCCTATTAAGAGCCTTGAGCTCTATGGACAAGAATTTCTACAATTTGAACTAGTTTGGTGGAGTCCTATCTTAAACCACCATTTGTAAGATATTTCTTGGAATTCTTACTTTGTATAATATTGTACATTTTTGCATTTGTATTTAATTTCTTGCATAAGAGTAGTGAGAGAGAGTTTTCTTACATTTTTATTGAGGAAAATTTCAGAAAACGATAAGGAGGAATAACAAATTGGTGAAAGGGTATGATTGTGCAAAGAAAAGAAAGAAAAGGAAGGAAAGCAAAGAAAGACGCTCGTCCCGAGGGCCGGACGCTCGTCCAAGGCCCTCTCCAGATTACTGTTCAGCGCTGTCACACTATCCGAGCGGATTGCGCCAAAGACGCTCGTCTTCAATGAAGACGCTCGTATTCTCCACGGGACGCTCGTTCTAAATGACACCTGAAGCAAAGTTTTGAAACTGTTACGAAATCCGAGTGGATTTTCGAAAACCCGCTCGTCCAAAGTAAGACGCCCGTCCCGCAACAAAGACGCTCGTCTTTTTCCTACTTCAGAAAATGCAAGGTTCCTGTCATGAAATCCGAGCGGATTTTAAGGAAGACGCTCGGATTCTGCAGAGGCAAGACGCTCGTCCCTTATGAAAGACGCTCGGATTCGGGTGTTTTTCTCGAATCATCCGCCCAGGCCCCACCCTTATCTGCTTGGCTTCCCATTTTCTTTTATAAAAACACCCCCTTTCTCCCTCATTTCTTCAGCTTATCTAACCCTAAAACACTCATCTTCATCCCCAAAAACACTCCCCTCACATCAAAAGCCAACAAAAACCCCATTTCCTCAACTTCAAGATGATGAATCTCAAAGGCAAGGCTAAGAAATTTGTTGAATCCGCCGGAAGGAAACGCAAGGGTTCATCCTCTTCAACTCCACGAGAGGTAGTGCCGCCAAGGAACTTTCGTCCCATCATAAGAGGAGGAATAAAGCAACTTGAGTACTTCCAAGAGGTACTCTTCGCCTCAGATTCTCACCGCAAGAAGTTTGTCGAATTGCTAGGTAAGAACTATGAACCCACTCAATTCATAGATACTAAGGTGTTGGAAGTCCTTGGGATAAGGTACCACACCGAGATGTTCTTTGATGGCTTAGGCATTGGAAAACTTTTACATGCCCATGAGGAGACGTACCTTAGTCTCACCCTAGAATTTTTGAGTAGCCTTCGTATTGTCACGAACACTAGAACCAATGTGAGCATGGAGTTTAGGTTGTGCAACCTAGACCATAGCCTTACACTTGATCAATTTGCCCACATTTTCGGTCTTGTTGTGCCAACCAACTATACCGATAAACCCGCTGATTTCGATGTGGACCTACTTTGAAAGGCTATTTCCGGGAGGGATTTTACCCATCTAAAGCAATGCTATACTTTCGCCATCCAACATCCGGTGATTCGGATCACCAAACCCTTTGTGGCCGGTACCATCAATGGGAGGTACGAACAAGATAGGTGTACTCTCATTGATTTAACATTTCTTGAGTCCTATTTAAATGTTCGGGGGACGAGGCGCTATAACTTCAACACCCCCCTTGAGATACTTACAAGGTTTCATGATTTTGCTCAAGGGACCACCCAACTCAAGACCTTCGTAATGGGAGGTCTAGTTACTATTTTGGCCAATTTCCTTTGCCCCGGGTTCAACTCCCGTGGGATTTATGCTCCTCTTGAGGGGATTACTTTGATTGATAAACACGCCGTCTTCATCCACCACCGGTGGTGTAACTACACTCAAGAAGGGAGTGTAGAATGGCTCACAAAAGGGTGTACCTCCATCATCCTTTTGGGTTGGAATATACCGGGCACCGACCCATGATTGAGCCCGTATTCGCCTACGCCAAGCTACCTCCTTGATATCCAAATCATCGGCAATCCCCCTCAAAGGGAAGAGGCACCCCGCCAATAACAAGTACCTCGTGGGATACCGGCAAGGCCTACTCACCCACCTTCCTATGTGCCTATCCCACCATGCCCTACTTCTTATACCAAATTCCAACCGGAAATCCCCAATACCCCGGGTATTAATGACTTGATGAATCTCATGAATAGAGTGGATCTCGGGGTACATGAAGGGAGGGTCGACAACTACTTGGCCCTTTATCCCCATTACTATCAAATGGCTCAACAAGGGTATATTGACCCTAATGGCCCTAAGCCCTCTTCGGCCCAACCACAATATTTGTTCCCTAATCAAGGGGACCAAGCTTGGAATCTTGGTGGCCAAGGTGGAGGATACTCGGGTCAAGGAGGAGGGTATGACCAAGGAGGGAGTTCTCACCGGTATGGCTACCCCCAAGATGAGGATGATGACAAGTGAAAGAGGCCTACCTCATCACCTCCATTTGTATGATACTTTTCTCTCCCTCTCTCTTTTGTATATACATTGCCTTTAATGTAGCTTTCACTTGCATTTGTATTATATTTTATATTGCATTTACATTAGTTAGTTCATATAGTATAGTTACATTGTATTATATTTCATATGATTCATGTAGATAGTTGCATATAGATTAGAATTCATGCATAGTTACTAATGGCCAAACCTATTCATTTCTACACTAGAAATAGTGTTTAATTCGGTTTGGGGAGGTTTGATCATAGGTGACCATATCTTAATAGAAATCATGCATCATATAGTGTAGTTTAGATTTCATTTATTTGTTATATATGTCATATAGAATTGCATTTAGAGCATGCATGCATTCATATCATATCATATTGCATTTTTACTTTATTTCAAAAAATCAAAAATCCAAAAACATGTTTTTCTTTTTATTCCTACTGCTATATGTACATTGAGGACAATGTCCAAAATAAAGTGGGGGATGGGAATTTATATTCCAAAAATACATAAAAATTGAAAAATTTCAAAAAATCACAAGAATATGTCTTTTAATTTCATAAAAAAAAACCCATAAAAATTTGAAAATTTGAAAAACCAAAAACATGTTCTTTAATTTAGTAGTGTAGAATTGTATATACTTGTGCTTTTGTTCTCTTCTCACATAGATACAACACTACATTTGAGGCATTAGCAAGGGAAAATGAAGACCGCTTGGTATGATCGTTCTAATCTCTATTTCCCTTCCATTTCTTTTTCATTATTCATATGAGGAGGATGGGCTTACATGTCAAGGAGGATGTGGTGTATTTTGTTGTTGCGGTTTGTGTATCTATGTTTTGTTAGGAGTTGCATTTAGTTTATATGGCATACTAGTTGGTAGAAGCATATGCATTAGGATGTATAAATGTTAGTTGCATCATGGCATATAGTTTGCATGTTAGAAAACTTTTGTGAAACCGTCTACTTGGGAAGCTTGACAAGTGTATATAGGCCCTAGTAGATGCTTTTTCTTCTTAAGACTTTGCTTGTTAGAATACTTGTAAAACACCTTAGGATGTGTCATGCTAGTATCCTTTGACCCATGGATTAAGGCCTAGTCAAGAGTACCTTGTGGTGTGATAACTCCTTGGCTACCATTTATTCCAAGGTGACCCTTGAAACCATGCATCCATCATCCATGTTCTACCACATTTTTGTCATCAAAGGGAATGGACACAAAAATAAATTGTTCAAATTTGAGTTCAAGAAATGAAATGAAAAGTGAGAAAAAGTTTTCAATTGCATCAAATGAAAAGAGGAGCAAAAATAGACTCCTATGCTTCAAATATAAGGCACCCTCACTACATATGGGGTGACTTTGAAAATGTTCAAAAAGAAATGCAAAGAAAAGTTGAAAAGTTGTCAAGTGTTGAAAAGCCAAAAATCAAAAGAAATGGCAAAAGAAAGTGTTCTCAAATGTTTTATGCCAGAAGAAAATTGGGGGGGGGGGGGGGGGGGGAACAACAACAAAAGCAAACTCCCAAATGAAACTCAAAATCTATCGATCCCTTTATCCATCGTATCCACTTTTGTGCATGGTAGAGAGGGGACGACCCTTCTTCTTGTCTAGGCAAGAGGGGGAATTCCGCGATCCTCCAGTGTTTCTAACACCATAGGGAGTCTACTCTTGACAAAAGCATTTAACGATTGAGGACAAAGGTACCCTAGCTTGAGACAATTTGGAGGTGATTTATTGGTCCTTTTAGGCTTAGTAGTTTGAAGAAATTGCATCTATGAAGTAATGTGTACCCTTGAATTGCTTCCCTTGTAGATAATTTCCGCCACTTAGATGAGGAAAGTGGCTATTCTTTTGTAGATGCATCCATTACTTGTTTTGTGTGTTTAATGTTTGGATGTGTCGCCATTTTGGCAAGACCCACCTTGCCTTGCAAGAAGGCATCCTACCTCATGGTTGTATTGTTGTGAGTTGAAGGGGCGGAGTGAGACCCGTTAATTGTCTCATATCGGCTATATTAGTAGGTTAGTTTAAATAAAGGTCTAGTTTTTGTCATCTCTTTACTTGGGACGAGTAAAGGTTCGATTTGGGGATATTTGATGTGAACAATATTTGCACACATTTAGTCCCCTAATTGAACCCATTTTGCATACTTTTATAACATTTCATAGCCATTTTATCCGCCAAATGCTTTCTATTTTGCTTTCCTAGCGTATTTCGTATGTTTTGTAGTAAAGAAGATAATAAGGCGGAAATTCCCGTCTTTCGTGCATATTTGGAAGCTTATTGACGATATTTGATGGACTAGTATGAAGAGGAGGCGAGAACTAAAGACTAATCCTACAAGAATAAGAAGAAAGTGAAGAAAAGGATTCTGACGCAGAATCCGAGAGTCCAAAGGAACAAGACGGCCATCCAAGATGACAATCCGAGCGTCCAAGCCTCAAAGACGCTCGGATTCCTTTGCTACAATCCGAGCGGATTTGCAGAAAGACGCCCGTCCAACCCTGCAAGAATTCGAGCGTCTTCCCCTCCTGGACGGACGGATTACGACGTCTTCAGCCGAGATGCTCATCTTTCCGAAAAGACTAGCATTTCCCTGCTTAAAACTCAAAAATGTAATTACTAATTTAGCCTTAGTTAACCTAATGAAGCTCTACTATATATACCCCACTTGTAAATAATCAAAGGAGGGAAGTTTTTTAGAGTAGAGAGCCTCCACATTAGAAATTCCTCTTAGATTAGATTAGGAATAGATTAGAATAGATTACTCTTTAATCTTTCCACAAATCTCACATTAATCTCTCCTTAATTATTGTTCAAGTTTGTTACTTTTGGGTAATTAAAGATTGTTGGGTTATTATTGGAGGATTGACAACCCTTCATCAATCAATCAAGTTTCTTCTTTTATTCTTTGCATTATTATTTTGGAATCTCCATAGGTATAATTCTCTTAATCCTTGTTTTAATTATTGTTAATCTTTCTTACTTGTTCATCATGTTTTACCTTGTTAATATGATTGACAACCTTGTTAGCATGTTAAACTTGATAATGAGTGAGTAGTCTCTTAGCTAGGATTAGTGGGTAACTAAGGGAAACCAAACATGGGATTGATTCATGCTTAATCTAAGATGTTCACATAATTAATTTGCATGCTTGTTGTGATGTCAACTTTATGCACATGTTATGTTTGATGAAATGCTAAGCCTATGAATCCTTGCATTTACAACCATCTCTTATCTACTCAACTTGACTTGTTAGACCATGCATAGAAGTTGAATAGGAGGAAAGTAAGTCGACTTGTAGGTGTTATACAATCTAATTGATTCGGCTCCGGGACCTAACTCTTCCTATGAACCGTAAGACATAAACCAACTCGGTTCCTCCATAACATTAATCGCTTGCAACTTTGTAAACATGTTTGTATGATCAACTCCCATGATTTCCTTATGAACCCATGATATCCTAGCACTTTTAATCAATTGTTTACATCCTTCCTTTTATTACTTATTTTACTTTATTGCTTGCATTAGTCTAGAACACAACTACAAACCCAACCAAATTGTGACACTAGCATAAATTGAAATAGATAGACTTAGAATCCAAAGCACACCGTCCCATGGATCGACCTCAACTTACCACTAACTAGTTGTTTGTTGAGTATTATAAATGTGTTTGATTGGATGTGTGACGACCAACTCTTGTCCTATCAAGAGGCCGTCACCATCTCGGTTGCCCGAGGTCAATAGATCAAAGTTAACAATACCAACACAATTAATAAAGTATAAATGATTAAAATTTACATATTCTCCAAAACCAAAACCAAACTACAACTGTGAAAGTTTAACAACTAGAAATGAAAGCTAAGTCTCTTGATGGCGTAAGCTAGACTCGAGTGATGACTCCCCATGACTGCCCCTTAGCTAAAGAACTTCATCACCTGTCACAATCTGCTCACCATCCCCGAATGGATCACCACAGATTTTATAAAACAACAACGGGGTCAATTACTGAATAATCAAAGTAAGACAAGTACAAAAGACAACCTGCTGATCATCATCAACCTCCAAACTTCCGATCTCACATAGTAACCGACTACACACGGAAGTGTGTAGCCCTGCCAGATTACCCATCGCAACAGGTAATCCTCGCCGCCAGTGGGGGACCGCAGCCAATCCCCACCTAAGCCCCGCTCATCAACGAGCGATAACCCTGTTAATTAATGTGCACATCCCCTGCTGTGGCGGGTTCCACAGAGGGCGAAATTAGGGCGTGAAGCCACTCCCGCAAAGGACTCCACTCAACAACCATCACCACAACCACACCAACACCAACGCTTCAACAATGATCAGCAGACAATCAATCGTACACAATACAACACAATCTCAAGTTAATTAAACAGGAACTGAGTAGGGAAACCCTACCTTAGCGTAACTGCAAAGAGACACAAGCAAGACAATCTAGAAAGGCTCCTCTACGAATTATTCACCTATCAATAATCACATAAACTCCAATTACCACATGCATCACCCTTTTCCCCCAATTCATAAATCAAGTAAACCCTAAAAGATAATCAAAGAACTAATGAAATCAAGGACTTACCGACACCGAAGATAGAACAAAAGTTAAAGAAACTTGATAACAATCACACACACCAGGGAGAGATTTGGAGAGGATTAGAGCATCGTTGAGATGTTTAGGTTTTGTAAAAAAATGATTAGAAACTGATTAACGCGTTTTATATAACTCTAATCATCTCTAAATCAAACCACGGAAATAACACCCGTGAGACCGGATACTCGGTCCAGTATAGAGTATACTCGGTTGAGTATCCTCTACTCGGTCGAATATTCCACATACTCGGCCGAGTATTCCTGGACACTAAGCTGTCCAGGATACACGACACCCCTTACTCAGTCGAGTAGGACATACTCGGCCGAGTACAAGCATAGGAAATCCGTAGTATTATAGTTTTCCCTCCTTAAAAAGAACTTCGTCCTCGAAGTTCACACTTTACACACAAAACAAGACCAACAACCTCCCAACACAACCCACCAAAGGACCCAACCATAGCTAAACTAACACAAAACATCATAAAATAACACTAAACTGACTCAGACTAACTCAAAAACAAACGTGCGACCATCTCCTACCCCCCTAAAAAGACAACGGTTACGTCCCCATAACTAAACATACCTGAATAAAAAGGGTGGGGAAATGCTCTCTCATAGCCTCCTCGGGTTCCAATGTGGCATCTTCCAGATTATGATTAGACCAAGGCACCTTGAGTAAGACGGTCTCACCATTCCTTGTCTTGCTTACTTTGCGATATAAGATCTCTTTAGGAACCTCGGCATAAGATAAAGACTCATCAAATTCAATGGTATCAACCTCAAGCACATGTCACGGGTCACTCACATACTTCCGGAGTTGTGAAACATGAAACACGTTGTGGACTCGATCCAAAGCTGGTGGTAAAGTTAACTTGTAAGCCACCTCACCTATACGATCCAAAATCTCATATGGACCGATAAACTTCTGGCTCAACTTACCCTTCTTTCCAAACCTCATCACCCCTCGCATTGGTGACACTTTCAAAAGGACTTTGTCACCCACTGCGAACTCGATGTCCCAGCGGTACAAATCGGCATAACTTTTCTGGCGATCCTGAGCTGCTTTCATCTTTTGACGAATTAGCCGAACTTGTTCCACCATATCCTGCACCATCTGTGGTTCTAAAACCACTTCTTTTGCATTGTCATCCCAACAAACTGGACTTCGGCACTTCCTACCATATAAAGCCTCAAAAGGTGCCATCCCGATACTAGTATGGTAGTTGTTGTTATATGAGAACTCGATCAAATCCAGCCTGTCCTCCCAACTTCCACCAAACTCCATGGCACAAGCTCTCAACATGTCTTCCAAGGTCTTGATAGTCCTCTCAGTCTGACCATCTGTTGCAGGATGAAAAGTTGTACTCATCTTTAAGGTCGTACCCATCAATTCCTGTAACTCTTGCCAAAATCGTGATATAAATCTCGCATCTCGATCCGACACTATATCCTTAGGCACACCATGTAACCAAACCACATGTTTCCTCTAACCCAAAGCTAGCTGCATCTTAGACCAGGTATCCTTCATCGGAATGAAGTGAGCTGACTTTGTTAACCGATCGACGATCACCCAAATCATATTGTTACCTTGCTGTGTCCTTGGTAACCCCACGATAAAGTCCATAGAGATCGACTCCCACTTCCACTCAGGTACCTCAAGAGACTGAATCTTACTGTTGGACCATATTTATATAAGTTTTGATAATGACAAGTATTATGATTTGTAATATGTTATACACTTGTGCTTTTTATTGTTGTTCAAATGGTCCACATTTTAGTTGACAATTTCTGTGAAGACTAATTATGGTTATAGCACATGATGGAATTCTCATGATGAAATCAAGCTTGGCATTCAAACTTGGTTATGGTTGTTTTGCTCATAACCTCAGAAGACTAACTCAAGCAAAACGATATACTATTTGATGGAAGCTCAAGATGAAGAGACTCTAGATCAAGATAAAGAAAGAAACCTATATTTGAAGATCTCATAAAAATTAGGGATATAGGATTTCGTTCTACTAATGGTATGAACAAAATGGTTTTTGAGAAAGTACGGTTATAGCTATTTCATCTCTAACCTTACCTGTCAAAGTTCTTGGTTATAGTCATTTGACCTATAACCATGAACGACTTAAGAGAGCACAATTTTAGTTTTAAAATTTACTTAGTGTTTCGAAAATCAAAATAATATTTTTACTATATCTTTTCTATATTAAAATTGGTAATATGGATTATATTAGTCTTACTGATTTATCATACAACTTATGGGTTGTTATGTAATCTAGGATTTCTAATCTAGGATTTCTAATCTATATTATCTTAGTTTTATAAATTAAAACTAATTATTGTTAGGATTTCAAGTAGAGTGAAATGGATTATGGCCATATCACCTTCTAGTCGAAAATATCCTAGTAGTAGTTAGGTTTTTGAATAAAAGGTATTTTGTAGATAAAAATAAAGGTTTTGACCTAGCCTACTTCAAGGTATTTCGAATCAAAGGGGCGGCTAGGGTTTCGAAGCTTTTAACCTAGTTTTAGGTTTTTTTACTCCTATAAATACAAAAGCATTTTATTAGAAAAGGCGTGACAAAAATTGGAGAAAAATCTTTGCAAAAGTATTGAGCATATTTCAAGTTTAATCTTTTCATATTTGCAAAATCATTTTCGAAACCCTAAGTGTGTTTTAAGATTAAACCGTGTGCCTCTTTAAGTCAATCATTCTCGTTTGTTTCATTAATAGGATAATAGTACTCATTGTATTCATACTCGTTCATTAACGTGAACACTAGTTGAATCTAGTAGTACTTTCTTATTAACGTAAGATAGAAATCGAGTATTTAACGATACTCAAATTGAGTTACAACTATAGTTAGTTGTACGAGT
Organism: Silene latifolia; assembly: GCF_048544455.1. Classification (NCBI taxonomy): domain Eukaryota; kingdom Viridiplantae; phylum Streptophyta; class Magnoliopsida; order Caryophyllales; family Caryophyllaceae; genus Silene; species Silene latifolia. The sequence goes on along the minus strand of NC_133536.1, from coordinate 150,524,204 downwards.
TAGATTGATAATTTTGTAATCCGTAGTAAGGTACTAAAGTTGTTAATCGAGAATAGTGGACGTAGGTTTTGACTGGTGAAACTGAACCACTTCAAAACTTCGTGTGTCACTTTTATTTTATGCATCTATTGTTTTATTTTCACACATACGATAAATTAATTAGTCAAGTTTAATTGATAAACTTTGAGTGATTAATAAACTATCAATAAATCGAAAAAGTGGGCATGAGTTTTACATACTCAATTCACCCCCCCTCTTGAGTATATCGCTATATAGACTCTTCAATTGGTATCAGAGCCTCGTGCTCTTGATAGCCTAATAGCTAGGGGTTGATCTACTTTTTCGTTTCTTTATTTCCGCTGCTATATACGTGTGAAATGGATTCCAAACACCTAAAATGTCCCGTCTTTGATGGGAAAAATTATGGTTTATGGCAAAACATGATGACACACTACATTAAAGGTATTGGTTGGGAGTGTTGGAGAATTTTTCAGAACGATCCTATCAAAATATTGGTAGGAACAACTGAAGGTCGTTCCTATGAGAAAAAGGAAGAAGACTATATCGGAGCCGACTACAAGAAGGTAGAAAAAAATTCAAAAGCGATAAGTCTACTAAAAAATGGTATGACTTCAACAGAGTTTGACCGCTTTTCTTCTTGTAAGACTGCCAAGGAGATATGGGACGGATTGGAGTTGGCCTATGAAGGGACGTCCATTGTTAAAAAAAATCGCATTGATCTTTTGATACAAAAATACGAACTATTTTCTATGGAGCCTAATGAGACACTTGATAACATGTCAACACGATTTTTAAGTATCATAAATGAACTAAAGAATCTAGGTCGCACTTTTCCGACTGAAGACATAGCTAGAAAAGTACTTAGGAGCCTAACGCAAAAATGGCGTCCCAAGGTCACCGTTATGGAAGAATGTCGTGACCTCACCAACCTCTCATATCAAGAACTCATTGGAGCCCTAATGGCTCATGAACTCACTTTAAATGTTGATGAAGCTGAACCGAGCACTCGGAAGAGTATGGCGCTCGCAAGTGAAAACAATGAGTCCGATCTAGAAGATGAGACTATGCTATTTGCCAAACGGTTTAGGAAGAAATTTTTTAATTTCAAACAAAATAAAACTTTCAACAGCAATAAGTCTTCGAACAAGAAGTCGTCTGATTCAAAAAATTCTTTTACAAATAGAGGTTGCTTCAATTGCGGTGATTCTGATCACATGATCAAAGATTGCCCCACATGGAAGAAAATAAAAGACAAAACCTAGAGAGATAAAACTAAGAAAGAGTTCAAGCAAGTCATGATGGCTTCATGCTGGGGAGATCTAGATACCGAGGACGATGAAGAATCCGAAGATGAAGAGGTTGCAAATCTATGCTTAAGCAATATAAGTTTAGATATTGATAATGATTCAAGTTCAGAATTCTGTCTCATGGGAGAATCCGATTCTAATGTAGACGAAGATGAGGTAAGTTACCTTGAACTTAAGAAACAAGTTAAGAAATTATCAAAAAGTGCTTTAGTTAAATATTTTGAACAATCGTTGGATCATTGTCATGAGCAAAGTCTTGAGTTAAAAGAATTAAAAGAGCAAATTATGGACATTGCTGAAGAAAATCAATTGCTTAAGGCAAAGGCCAAAAAATTGAAATCTAAGGCTACAGTTGATGATACTGAAGCTTTGAATTCATCGGCAAACGAGAAGAAGACTCTTGAATCTAAGGTTATAGCTAATGAAGCTATAACCAAAGAGTTGAAACTCAACATTAAGCAACTTCAAGACAAGGTTATAGCCATTGAAGCTATAACCATAGAATTGAAGAAACTTAATGAACTTCAAAAATCTGAGATTTCAGCCAAAAATGGCACAATCTCAGATCATAAGAAGGAAATTGATTTTCTTAATAAGCAACTAAATGAAAAGGAGATTAATCAAGCAAATATCTCAAAACAATATGAAGAGAAAATTGCTATTTTAAAAAATCTCCGTGAAGGTAGCTCTTCTACGGATATTAAGATTGATCATACAAAATGCAATGAAGAAATTCAATCTTTAAGAGAATTACTTCTTCATGCTCGTAAGGTACATGATAAATGGGAAGGAAGTACAAAGGTATTAAACTTCTTAATAGAACAATCCGATAACAATATGAAAATGGGATTAGGGCATGAATGTTATGGTCGCAGGGATCATTCTAAATGCAAGGCTACTCCCTCAGATCGAGATTTTAGAAAACGAAAGTACTCTGATTTACCCGAGTATTTAATTTGTACTTACTGTGGCGATAAAGGTCACATAAAGGTTAATTGTGTAAAACATGCACATGATATTCGTAAAAATGTCGAGACCTACAAAGCATGTGAGGTAATAGTTGAAGACGATTACTCTACCGTTGATGAACCGAACGATAATGAAGAACGAAATAATGCGTTTCAGTGGTTTTATGATATGTGTTTTGATTTTCAAAGAAAAAATAATGTCCCTAAACAAAACACAAATGAAACATCTAAAACTCAAACGAATGATGTTAAGAAGCCTAGATCTTATCATAGAATGCCTCAGAAGAAAAAAACCGTTAGACAAGTTTGGGTTCGGAGAGACCTAGTTTATAGAGAAACTAACATCAAAGGACCCAACTTAGCGTGGGCACCTTAAAACTGCCTTTAAATTATTTTGCAGGTGGTGGTGAAAGAAAACAATCAGTGGTATCTCGACAGCGGATGCTCAAGACATATGACTGGAGACAAAAATCTATTTCTTTCATTCAAACCCTTTAATGACGGCAAGGTTACCTTTGGAGATAATAAGAAAGGTAAAGTAGTAGGAATAGGCAAAATAGGTATTTCTCCTTCTCATGCAATTAGTGAAGTATACCTTGTAGAAGGTCTAAAACATAACTTACTAAGTATCTCACAATTATGTGATAAAGGCAACAAAGTCGTATTTCATTCATATGGTTGTCGAATCATAAGTGAGGGAACTAGTAATGTTATCCTTGAAGGACAAAGAAAGAGAAATGTATACATGATTGATTTAAATGCTATTCCTACTAACTCTTTTACATGTATGAAAGTAACTTTAGATGATCAATGTTTATGGCATAAGAGGTTTGCACACATAAATTCAACCATTTTAAATAAACTCAAAAGATGGGATTTGGTAGAGGGTTTTGTGGGGTAATATCCGTATAAGACCCATTAAATTTAAGGATTATAACGTAAATTTAACATGTGAAAAATGGTCATAAACGAAAAACAACGATGAAACGATAAAAATTAAGAATCAACCTCGGGTCCTTTGTAGTGCGGCGTAAAGAACAGAAATCAACAGAGATTCCCTCCTAATCGTTGCACCCAAGACCGTCTGAGACTATGCCCTTGTGCTAGAATTGCTCTCTAATTGACTTGCAATATCGAGAGAGCTATTGTGAGGTTATTCGATGTGAGATCTAGAAATTTCAGAGAAGAATTCTCTGAAACCCTAATTTTTTGTTGTAAAAATGAATTAGGTTTCAAAAGGAGAGAAGGCTCTCCTTTTGTTGCCTAGGTCCGCGGGTCACTAGAGGAGGGAGTGGGCTTTCCACTTTCTCCTTATTTAACTCGTGATCCGACTCGTCTCGCTAAAATGTATATGACGCGGTTTTTATTATAAATCGTCATCGGTTATCGGCTATTAAAATATCAACTAATAACACGGGTTAGTTGAAGTATTAATACATGTCCGACAAAGACGATATTGTATAATTTATTCAATATACATTAATTAAATATAATCGTTTATATTTAATTTACGAATTAACTGTTTAATTCGCCTTAGCCCATTTTATTTAATCCGTATTAAATATAATATCTCAACATCACATTTTTTGACTAATTACTAGTCAAATAACTCGGACTAACTGGTTAGTCAAAATTGGCATCAACATGACTGTATTTTCATACTGTCACGTCTCTCAAACGTATCCTATAGGTGTGACTTTTAGGGACCAGTTGATCACCGCCATCTGTATGACAATAACGTCAAACTTATCTAGCAAGCCAACCGTTATTGATAAACGTGGATCAACTGATAATAATACCAAAAGTATGCCCTTTGATCCTTTTAGAGATTTATAAGTCCTTGCACTAATTGTTAAGGACACCAGCCCCAACAAGCTCCCACTTGTCCGTACAAGTGTATGTGCAATGACGTTATCCGCACTAACCGGAGGACACGGCTCAACAAACTCCCACTTGTCCGTACAAGTGTATGTGCGATAACCGATTCTCATATTCATTTAAAATTTCTCCCACTCAATGTAAAACAATTTGCAGATCCGGATCCGCAAAGGTCGTATTTTACAATCGATCCGTATCTAGAGTGGTTTCCCCGACTAGAGAGTAACTTAACCGATAAAACGAATCCGTATCCGAGCATGGCCATGCATTTCGATTCTGACTCCTCGAGTGGCCCTGAGAAATATCGAGTACCTGATAAAGGCTGAATATTTCCTTCAACTCGACTCCTTCCGATCTAAGCACAGCATGAAATGAGCCAGAAAAAATCTACTTGGCCTCCTGTTACGGATGACCGTGAGAAAGAAACCAAAGTCACCCAAAATCTGCCTTAGTCTCAAGAGACAGTCGATAGTCAAAAGAATCGACTCTTAGAATCACCATGGAAGTCCTATCCACGACCTGGCACCGAATGTTATAAAACATTTAGGACTCCACGTCGATGTCACATTTGTGTCCTACGAGATATCCGTATAACTCGCCTCTGTGATTGGTCAGTCAACCTTTTGACTTATGGCTCGTTGAACCCACCATCAACCAACGTCACAAAATAATTGCCAGAGTTATCAGCTCATGTGGGCAATTAAGGACCAAAATATAATGTTTGTTCAGTTCACTTTGTGGTGTTCAAAATTGTCGTACAAAACCACATGAAAAACAATATATATAAATATCAAAACGATGATGTCGTATAGAGTACAAAAGAGAATGAATCTAATCCATAAAAGAGTACTACAACTTAGGAATACGTTTAATTCCCATGGAATTAACTTGCCCTTCATGCTTATCTTGTCGTAATGGTTTAGTGAGAGGATCTGCTATGTTATCATCTGTAGCAATCTTTTCTATCACTACTTCCTTTTGCTCCACGTAATCTCGGATTAGATGAGCTTTTCGTTGTACATGTCTAGACTTGTTGCTAGACTTAGGCTCCTTAGCTTGGAAGATGGCACCACTATTGTCGTAATAGATGGTTATCGGGTCATTCGAACTAGGCACTACGGATAGTCCATGTAAGAATTGACGCATCCATATCGCTTACTTTGTAGCTTCAGACGCGGCATAGTACTCGGACTCGATCGTAGAATCTCTGTAACAGATTTGTTTGGAACTCTTCCCGGTGATCTGCAGCGCCATTAAGAGTAAAAACGAATCCAGATCGAGATTTCGAGTCATCTCGATCCGTTTGGAAGCTAGCATCTGCGAATCGGTTGCGCATAGCTTTTGAGTGCCTCCATAAGTCAATGCCCAATCTTTAGTCCTCCGTAGGTACTTAAGAATGTTCTTGACAGCCACCCAATGTGATTCACCTGGATCTTTGTTGGAATCGACTTGTCATACTCAATGCATATGCCACGTCCGGACGTGTGCATATCATGGCATACATGATTGATCCTATAGCCGAGGCATAAGGAATCCGTGTCATGCGCTCTTTCTCTTCCGGTGTCTCTGGTGCCTGAGACTTGCTCAAGTGCACCCCTGGAGCCATAGGAAGAAACCCCTTTTTGGAGTTAGTCATGCTGAATCTCTCTAGGATTTTGTCTATGTAAGACTCTGATCGAGAGATAACATCCGTCGTGATCTATCTCGATAGATACGGATGCCCAGAATTCTTTGTGCCTCACCCAGATCTTTCATCTGGAAATGGTTTTTCAACCATACTTTCACCGAAGTTAAGAGAGGTATGCCATTCCCAATCAGGAGTATGTCATCGACATACAATATTAGGAAGACAATCTTGCTCCCACTCGACTTGATATATAGACATGGTTCCTCGATCGATCGAGTAAATCCATTTTCTTTGATCACTTGGTCGAAGCGATGATTCCAACTCCGAGATGCTTGCTTAAGTCCATAAATGGAACGCTTAAGCTTGCATACTTTCTTAGGATGTGTTGGATCGATGAAACCTTCGGGTTGTACCATGTACAACTCTTCCTCCAAAAAGCCGTTTAAGAAGGCGGTTTTCACGTCCATTTTCCAAATTTCATAGTCATGAAAGGCGGCTATCGCTAAGATAATCCGAATGGAACGCAGCATGACTACGGGTGCAAAAATCTCATCGTAGTGCAAACCTGGCACTTGGGTGAAACCTTTAGCAACTAGTCGTGCTTTATAGATATCTTGTTGACCTTCCACAGAATGCTTTATCTTGTAAAGCCATTTGCATTGAAGGGGACGAACCTTAGCAGGTAAGTCAACAAGATCCCATACGTTGTTCTCATACATAGAGTCCATCTCGGATTGCATGGCCTCAAGCGATAGCTTTGAGTCAGAACTGGTCATGGCACCTTTATAGGTTGCGGGTTCACTACTCGTTAAGAGTAGAATGTCATCTATGTCATGTTCCTCGACCATACCAATGTATCTGTCCGGAGGGATAGAGACTCTTCCCGACCTCCTAGGTTCCTCGGGAATATTAACATGATCGGGATTGAAGGAACTGGTTCCTCCAATGGTTGCTCGGTACTTGGTTCTGGAATCTCCGACAGTTCGAAGGTTCTATCACTCTTTGCATTCTCGAGAAATTCCTTCTCTAAGAATGTCGCACTAGCCGCAACAAATACACGTTGTTCGGTTGGCGAATAAAAGTAATGACCAAGCGTTCCTTTAGGATAACCTATAAAGTATGTCTTGACCGATCGCGGGCCGAGCTTATCCTCGTGTCTCCACTTGACATAAGCCTCGCAGACCCAAACCCGTATAAAGGACAAGTTAGGGACCGTTCCCTTCCATAGTTCATATGGAGTCTTGTCAACAGCTTTAGACGGGCTTTGTTAAGTATTAGAGCAGCGGTGACAGAAGAGCATAACCCCATAATGAGTCGGCAACACGGTGTGACTCATCATGGATCGAACCATATCAAGTAGAGTTCAATTTCTCCGTTCGGACACACCATTTAACCGAGGTGTTCGGTGGAGTTAATCGTAAGGCAATCCCACGAGTCTTTAAGGTGTTGATCAAACTCGTGAGAAAGATACTCGCCACCACGATCCGAACGTAGTGTTTTAATCTTTCTACCCAAAGAGGTTCGTACCCTATTCTGGTATTCTTTGAATTTCTCAAAGGATTCACTTTTATGCTTCATTAAGTAGACATAGCCATATCTACTTAAATCGTCCGTGAAAGTGATGAAATACCTATAGCCTTCTCGTGCGGTGATTGACATAGGTCCACATACATCCGTGTGTATAAGTCCTAAAGGTCGTCAGCGCGCATTCCAACACCTTTGAAGGAAATTCGAGTCATCTTACCGATGAGACATGATTCACACGTGCCAAATGATTGAAAATCAAAGGCCGAGATGGCTCCATTCTTGATGAGCTGTTTTACGCGTTTCTCATTAATGTGTCCCATACGGCAGTGCCATAGATACGTTTGATCTTTGTCACCAACCTTTAACTTTTTATTCATTACGTGTAATATTTCGGTGGTCTGATCTAAAACATAAATTCCGTTCATGGAGACTGCCTTGCCATAAATCATATCGTGTAATGAGAAAATGCAAGTATTATTCTCTATTACAAATGAAAAACCAAGTTTGTCAAGTGCGTAAACCGAAATAATGTTTTTCGAAAGACTGGGTACATAATAGCGATTATATAAAGATAACTCAAATCCGCTAGGAAGCTGGATCACATATGTTCCCCTTGAGACGGCAGCCACTCGTGCTCCATTCCCAACACGCAGGTCCACCTCACCCTTTACGAGGGGTTCGATGTTTCGGAGCCCCTGCACATGATTACACAGATGAGAACCACAACCAGTATCAAGTACCCAAGTTCCGTAACTTGCGTGGTTAATCTCAATCATATGAATAAAAGTAGAAGAGGATGAAGACATACCAACAGGTTTAACACGACTTGCCTTTAAGTCCTCATGATAAACAGGACATGTACGCCTCCAATGCCCAGTCTTGTGGCAATGATGGCATTCCATGTTTTCATTCTTGCTCTTTGTCGCGCCTGATGAGGTGCTCGACTCACCAGGCCCACTCTTACCGACCACGACTTCTTGAACTTCGGTTTACCTCTGCTAGGTTTGCTTGAGCTTTGCCCTTACCCTTGCCCTTGTTTGACACAACGAGAACATCATGTTTCAAGCTCCCACTGAACTTCATGTCCTTCTCGGGCCCGTACGAGAAGGGAGTGCAGTTCATGGGGACTTTTCTTCAAATCATTCATATAGTAATTTGCTCCAAAGAGCGCAAAACCATCGTGGAGTGAGTGAAGCATGCGGTCAATGACGATGTTCTCGCTGATTTTACAATCAAGCATCTCCAGTTTCTCGACATTCTCAATCATGCTGAGAATGTGTGGGCTAACCGGTTGGCCCTTCTGGAGTCTCGCATCAAAGAAGCGAGTGGTATGCTCATAGGTCACGATTCTCGGTGCTTTCGAGAATTCCTTAGTGAGCGTGGTGAAAATCTTGTTTGCACCATGGGCTATGAAGCGTTTCTGCAAATTGGGTTCCATTGCAAAATTGAGTACGTTTTTAATCGCACCCGCTTCCATGACGAAGTCGCTATACGTGGAGACCTCGTTAACTCGAGCCGTGGGACCTGGGGCTGGCGGGAGGGGCTCAGTCAGATACTTGAGCTTCCCGTCAGCAGTGGCAGCATTCCGTAATGCCGCCTCCCAGTCCGCGAAGTTTGATCCATCATTCTTCAGTCTAGTAGACTGATTCATCTGATTCATGAAGATCCGAAGCCAGGACTCACGGTCCAATGTGGCACTTGGCATTGGGTCATCGAGGATGCCAGCCATTAAGTTATTAGCAGTTTAAAAAAACGTGATCTACGCTGAAAAAGAAAGGAAAACTAAAACGAAATAAGCAACTCATCGAGGTGATTTAAGTCTATTTAAAAATTCATTTTAACGTATAGACTCTCGCACTTGCATAATTGATCTCCCTCAAGAATGATACAAGTGATCACAAGACTCAATTTCTGTAAATTGATAAGCTAACTGTTTAGCTAATTCTTCCGTAAGAACTCTTGGTCGATAGATTTCCGTAAATCCTATCTATAGTCCACCATAATCACAGGATCGTACGAGTGACCATAGTGTTGAGATAAAATAGGTCAATCAGTTCCAACTTACCCGACGTAGAAGGGGTCATATTATGCCTACCGACGAAGAAGGGACTCATTGGAGTTTGACCTATAAAGACCGTTCTCAATTTTTGTTTATACGAGGAAGATCCCATCAACTTAGTTTTAATTCATTTTAAGTGAACGAATAACTAGCGTCTGCGTGAATGAATTAATTTAGGTGATGGCTTAGCATTGATCGTGTGACATGAGAATGTCAAAGAAAACTAACTCGTGACCTCTATATGTGTCAGTTTTCATGCAATAAATAGGTGGTTTGGTTTTTAGGCGGAATATGATGCATATAATCGTTACGAAAAATAAATAAAAGAATGCAATACGTAAATAAAATTCCTAGTGTCGCCTATCCTAGTAAAAAGAACATAATACAACTTTGGAATCCACTGTTGGACCCGAAAAGCTTGTCTTGATGTTCCATCTTTGTCCATGCAGCGGGAGTGAGCATTCTGTTCTCCGTCTTTGGTCTTCTCAAAATTACAATTTAAAATATACAAATATAAACCTATTTACATTCTAAATACAAAAACTGTAATTACAAGTGAAAAATCCAACACGGAGATACGAGATCTCAAAATACAACCAAGACCGTGTTCCATCATTACGGTAACACGTTCTACTAAGGCCACACTAAGTTACAATCGTTTGTAAAAATAAATACGTAATTAAAAGCATTCAAGGCATTCAACAAAAACGATAAATAAAATGCATCAACTAAAACAAATTTATTCGTGACATAATTCTGTAATTATGTTAAATTTATCCAAACCACCTTTTAATGATTAAAATTTATGTGATAAAACTGCTTCTATCAGTTGAATTTTAATCTATTACAATCCGTTACTTTAAATACGCTTTAAAATAACTTAATGGTACGTGTGTGAACCGTTTCACAATCATAGCGAGTGTACAATATCCGTATAAAGTACATATTAAGGCCAAAAGAAAATTTAAAATAAAAAGAATAAATTTTCAAAGCTGCCAGAACAAAAATCCCTCGATCCAGGGATAAAAGTGCTCGATCGAGGAACAAAAGGGCTCGATCGATCGAATCGCTAGTCGATCGAGAGGTATGCTAATCGAAAGTACTCGATCGACAAGATCAAGGTCGATCGAGGGCTTTTATCAGCAAATCTGCTCGATCGAGTACGAGGACTTCTCGATCGAGCAGTGGGGTTTTAAACAGAGGTCGAGCGAGTACTGAAATTACTCGATCGAGCAAAAACAACAAGGAAGGGCTCTCGATCGAGTAGAATCATGCTCGATCGAGGACAAAAACACTCTGAAAACATAAAACCCTCGTGAAAACAGTTTTGACGAAACAAAAACATTTCAATTTTGATCAAAACTGCATCAAAACAATTTTACAATCTGATAAAACTTGACATATTGCTATAATCTCCGTATAAAATAACAATATGTAACAAAACAAATCAAAAACAAGATAAATCAACCGTGTAAAAACATGTCACGGTTTCAACAAAAAAAAACGAAACAGCCGTGTATACATGGCACGGTTTTCGAGACAAAAACAATCGTTTCAAATCGATTTATGAAAAATCACAATGAAAATTTACGTGGCCTCGCTCTGATACCACTTGTGGGGTAATATCCGTATAAGACCCATTAAATTTAAGGATTATAACGTAAATTTAACATGTGAAAAATGGTCATAAATGAAAAACAACGATGAAACGATAAAGATTAAGAATCAACCTCGGGTCCTTTGTAGTGCGGCGTAAAGAACACAAATCAACAGAGATTCCCTCCTAATCGTTGCACCCAAGACCGTCTGAGACTATGCCCTTGTGCTAGAATTGCTCTCTAATTGACTTGCAATATCGAGAGAGCTATTGTGAGGTTATTCGATGTGAGATCTAGAAATTTCAGAGAAGAATGCTCTGAAACCCTAATTTTTTGTTGTAAAAATGAATTAGGTTTCAAAAGGAGAGAAGGCTCTCCTTTTGTTGCCTCGGTCCGCGGGTCACTAGAGGAGGGAGTGGGCTTTCCACTTTCTCCTCATTTAACTCGTGATCCGACTCGTCTCGCTAAAATGTATATGACGCGGTTTTTATTATAAATCGTCTTCGGTTATCGGCTATTAAAATATCAACTAATAACACTGGTTAGTTGAAGTATTAATACATGTCCGACAAAGACGATATTGTATAATTTATTCAATATACATTAATTAAATATAATCGTTTATATTTAATTTACGAATTAACTGTTTAATTCGCCTTAGCCCATTTTATTTAATCCGTATTAAATATAATATCTCAACATCACATTTTTTGACTAATTACTAGTCAAATAACTCGGACTAACTGGTTAGTCAAAATTGGCATCAACATGACTGTATTTTCATACTGTCACGTCTCTCAAACGTATCCTATAGGTGTGACTTTTAGGGACCAGTTGATCACCGCCATCTGTATGACAATAACATCAAACTTATCTAGCAAGCCAACCGTTATTGATAAACGTGGATCAACTGATAATAATACCAAAAGTATGCCCTTTGATCCTTTTAGAGATTTATAAGTCCTTGCACTAACTGTTAAGGACACCAGCCCCAACAGGTTTACCCACAATCAAGTTCGATCAAGAGAGCTTATGTGACTCGTGTGCTCGTTGTAAACATGTAAGATCATCTTTTAAGCCAAAAAGGGTGATTAGAACAAGCAATCCTTTGGAATTGGTGCACATGGATCTATGTGGACCAATGAAAGTAAGAAGTAGAGGCGGATCAAGGTACGTATTTGTTCTAGTAGATGATTACTCAAGGTACGTTTGGCCTATCTTCTTAAGTTCTAAAGATGCGACTTTTGATGAATTTGTTGTATTAATGAAGCTTGCTCAAAACAAATATAAACACAATCTGGGTTCTATTCGTACGGATCATGACACTGAATTTGATAATCAAGCATTTATTGAATATTGTAGGGAGAATGGTGTAGAACATAATTTTTCTGCACCACGAACCCCACAACAAAATGGTGTTGTTGAACGTATGAATAGAACACTGGAGGATATGGCACGAACCATGTTATTATGTAGTGGTTTGCCTAGAAGCTTTTGGGCGTTTGTTAGATCTTGTATGTTATGTACACAACCGTGCTATTATTAGACCAATCATTAAGAAAACTCCTTATGAATTACTCAGAGGACGTAAGCCAAATATAGCACATTTTCGTTGCTTTGGGAGCAAATGTTATGTCCATAATAATGGCAAAAATCGTTTAACTAAATTTGATCTTAGAAGCGATGAAGTGATATTTGTTGGTTACTCTAATCATAGCAAGGCATACAAAGTTTTCAACAAAAGAACTCTATGTATAGAGGAAAGTGTACATGTTATTTTTGATGAAAATAATATGTTTGATAAGGCTGAACAGGATGAGGAAGAAGATATGAATGAACCTGACTTTCATCTTTCTAGAGATGATCCTCCAGAGCTAGAAGATGAAGAAAAAGAAATCGAAGGTACTAATGATGAATTAGGGAACCCTTCAAATGAGAAAAATAAGATAACTTAAACAATAGTTGATGATACTATTGATTCTTCTCAGAAAGAAAAATTGGAATCTACGGTTATAACTGATGAAGCTATAACCACAAATATAGATCTGACGGTTACACCTGAATCTACTACAACCCAAGGGTTGGATTCAGGGGGAACCATTTCTAACTCGTTTGAAGAAGGAGAACCAAGTTCACATGATAATATACCTGAAAATTCCAAAAAGTGGAAATACAAAGGATCACATCCTATGGAAAGTATACTTGGAAGTTTGGACCAAGGAGTTCAAACTTGAAGAAAGTTGAACAACTTTTGTTCATTTTACTCCTTCCTATCCATCATTCAACCTTCCAATATTAAAGAAGCTCTTGCAGACTCTGATTGGGTTATAGCAATGCAAGAAGAACTTCAACAATTTGAACGTAATAAAGTCTCGCACTTAGTGCCAAGACCTAAAAATCGTTCAATTATTGGAACAAGATGGGGTTTTAGAAACAAATTGGATGATACAGGGGTCATAGTTCGAAATAAAGCCAGATTGGTGGTACAAGGTTATAACCAACAAGAAGGAATCGACTATGATGAAACATTTGCTCCAGCAGCAAGGCTAGAAGTATTTCGTCTCTTAATTGCCTTTGCAGCATATAAGAGGATGAAGTTATTTCAAATGGACGTTAAGACTTCATTTCTTAACGGTTATTTGAATGAAGAGGTTTTTGTAGAGCAACCTCCTGGCTTTTTAGATCACAAGTTTTAAAATCATGTATACAAGCTTGACAAGGCTTTATATGGTTTGAAACAAGCCTCAAGGGCTTGGTACGATAGACTATCCAAATTTTTGTTTCAAAGTAATTTTAAAAGAGGGTCACTCGATAAAACCTTGTTTCTAAAGTCAGAAGGTTTTGATTTATTAGTTGTTTAAATCTATGTTGATGATATCATGTTTGGTTCAACTAACAATAAGCTTTGTAAGTATTTTTCAGATTTAATGACATCAGAATTTGAGATGAGCATGATGGGTGAATTAAAGTTCTTTTTAGGACTTCAAATTCAACAGACAGATGAAGGTATCATGATACATCAACAAAAATACATCAAAGAATTAATCAAGAAATTTGGTATGCAAGATGCCAATCCCATGGACACTCCAATGGTTACTGAGAAGAAACTAACCTTGGACAAAGATGGTAAGTGTGTGGAAGAAACCACTTACCGGGGTATGATTGGCTCACTTCTCTATTTAACTGCAAGTCGTCCAGATATAATTTTTAGTGTATGTGTGTGTGCACGATTTCAGTCGTGTCCCAAAGAATCACATATGGTTGCTGTTAAAAGAATTTTAAGATATTTAATTGGTACGAAAAATCTGTATTTATGGTATCCACTAGAATGCAATTTTAATTTAATTGGATATTTAGACGCAGATTATGCAGGATGTTCTCTAGATAGGAAAAGTACGTCAGGATTCGCTACATTTGTTGGACTTTGTATTATAACATGGGGTTCAAAGAAACAAAATTCGGTTGCCTTATCTACTGCTGAAGCCGAATATATTGCTGCCGGACTGGTATGTTCTTAATTATTATGGCTTAAGCAACAATTATGTGATTATGTGATTATGGTGTAGATGTAGGATGTATTCCTATTTTATGTGATAATACGAGTGCTATTATTATATCTAAAAACCCCGCACAACACTCTCGTACTAAACATATTGATATTAGACACCATTTTTTACGCGACCATGTTGAAAAAGGCAACATAAAACTAGAATTTTGTAGTACAGAAAATCAATGGGCGGATATTTTGACAAAGGCTTTGGCTAGAAAACGTTTTGAGATTCTGCGATTGAAAATTGGTTTAATCGGTGGCAATTAAATTCATCATACCTATTTTATTATCTCAAGTGACTGACTAGAAATAGACAAGATTGTATGACTGTGTCCGTATATTTTGTTGCAAGAATATTTTTGCTAAATATCTTATTATATTACGTGAATTTTTATCTTCGTGCATGATATTTTTTTTCCATTAGTAAACCATAAGATATCGTCACAATATCTTTTTGTTCAATCTTGACCGAAAAATAAAAAATAATATTGCCTTATCTTGTTTTTATAGCTTGGTAAATCTCACAATATATTCACCAAATCCTCCTCAAAAGATTTACCCTAATTTATTTTTACCTAAATCTAGAATTTTCTACTCCTTTACCATATTTAAAAAAAAAGGCAATAAACCATTTCTATACGGCACCTAGTCTTTGTAACCTACCAAAAGTCTTACTCATTAAATCACATAAAAACCCTCACCTCCCTCATCTCACATCACTATCACTTTTCAAAAACCAAAACACTCAACCTTCATCCCTCTTATTTCTGTCACCATCACCATCATCCACCATGCGACCCACAACCCGATCAAACACTAAGACACACTCATCCAAACCCACATGCAATACTTCAAATGGCCCATCTCCTCACCCATCTCCCTCTGCCAACCCAAAACCGCTCAATCCCAACCAAAACCGGTGTCCGCCGGAAGTCGAGAGCAAGAAAAGACGTTTAAGCAAAGGTAAAAATAAGGCATTTGTTGAGGAAAACGAAGTGGAGAAAATTCTAGAAGTAATAACTTGTGACGGTGGTAAGAGGACACTGTTTCGGCATTCTATGCCGAAAGCTACTGTCATGGGTCTTGATCGTCTTCGCCTTACCAAGGAGGAACGGGAACTTGTTCATCATGTGTCCGGTTACGACATTCATGTCGGGCGTTCTTACTCCAAAAAGTGGTATGGTAAGTACGAAGCCTTAAAGTTCTTTGATACTTTCTTGAATTTTCAAGGGTGGGTTATAATCAATGAGTTTTTGGGTCCTGTTTACCCTATTGAAGTTATTCAATTTTATCCAACTATGTCCATTAAGGGTGGTTGTCTGTGTGCGGTCATAAGTGGGACCGAAGTCAAGATCTCCATTGATGATTTTTGTGCTTTGTTTTCGGTTCCTGATGATGGGGCCGAAATCAATCCGAGTGCAGAATGGGGTGTCTTGACCGAGGGTGAGAAGGAAGTGGTTAAAAGTTATTTTGAAGTTGATGCTAAGGGTGGTAGTCGGTTGTTGGCGGGTAACTTGTCACCGAAATTGAAATTCCTTCTTAATTTTTTATGGAATACCGTCGTGCCTCGCCGTGGTGGTAGGGTTAAATTGTCGACCTATGAGATGGTTGTGGTCTATCATTGGATAGAGGGAAAGAAAGTTAGTCTCCCCTTGTTAGTCTTTCACAGTATAATACAAACCGCTATGCTCGTCACCGAGGACAAGGTTTATACAACTATTGATTTGCCTTACGGTATGTGGGTGTCTCGGCTTTTGGAGAAAAAGGGGGTGGTTAGTCCAACTAGCTATGGTGTGAGTGATAGGGATGATATGAGTGATACTCAATTCAAATTGATGAAAATTTCTGCTTGTGGTCCGGAATTGGTCTTTCTCGCAAAGGGTAACACGGATGAGAAATTGGAGGGTTTTGAGGCTTCGGAGAAAAAGCTTGATGCTTTTATGATGTCGGTCAATGAACAATTGGAAGCTCAATCCAAATTAGTTGAGAGCTTGGTCTCGGGAAGTGCAACGGGAAAGGGTGTTGGGTCGTCTCGCTCGGGTGTTAGAAATGATGACATGTTTGCAAGACTAATGGCCTTTGAAACAAAATTGGCCGTGACTCTCGCAGCTACGGATCATCAATCAAACACGGTTGCGGATTTTGTAACTCAAGGCGGAGCTTTGTTGCAACTTGGTCGAGAGATGCGAGAAGAATTGGGACAACTTTATGAGGTTATTCGGGCCTTGACTCTGAAGATTACAAATTTCGACATTTGTTTGACGGATCAAGAAAATAATGTGCGCTCATGCTTCGATCGTCTTGATTCTCTTGAGTTTCGGACTCGACCCGGTTATGTTGACCCTACCCAAGTTTATCACCCCTAAGCCCATTTCCCTTTTCCTTTTCCCTTTCTAAGCTTAACACTTTATTTTGAATAATTCACCATTCGGCCCATTTTGGCTTTTGTGCATTCGGCTCACTATGGCTTCTCTTATTCGGCCCATATGGTTTATTTTGGATAATCTTATACTGTGTGCTTAGACTACTTATTCTCGTTTTCTTAATTTGTGTTTGCATGACTATCTCTTTCCTCAACTTATATTATTCTAGTTGTTTTATGTCTTGTTCTTGTCTTTTCGATGATGTCAAGAGGGGGAAGAAATCGTATGATTTTGAATTATTTCCTAATCTTGCTCCTTGTCAAGATCTTTAATCTCTTAAGGGGTTCCATGCGATAACTTTGAATACAAATAGCTTGTTCTTGCGATCAACTTACTATAACTTTGGTAGTAGCATGTTGAGGGGGAACTTGACCATTAGTCACAAATCATAAGAGACTTGCCATCATCAAAAAGGGGGAATTTGTTAGACCATATTTATATAAGTTTTGATAATGACAAGTATTATGATTTGTAATATGTTATACACTTGTGCTTTTAATTGTTTGTTCAAATGGTGGACATTTTAGTTGACAATTTCTGTGAAGACTAATTATGGTTATAGCATATGATGGAATTCTCATGATGAAATCAAGCTTGGCATTCAAACTTGGTTATGGTTGTTTTGCTCATAACCTCAGAAGACTAACTCAAGCAAAAAGATATACTATTTGATGGAAGCTCAAGATGAAGAGCCTCTAGATCAAGATAAAGAAAGAAACCTATATTTGAAGATCTCATGAAGATTAGGGATATAGGATTTCATTCTACTAATGGTATGAACAAAATGGTTTTTGAGAAAGTACGGTTATAGCTATTTCATCTCTAACCTTACCTATCAAAGTTCTTGGTTATAGTCATTTGACCTATAACCATGAACGACTTAAGAGAGCACAATTTTAGTTTTAAAATTTACTTAGTGTTTCGAAAATCAAAATAATATTTTTACTATATATTTTCTATATTAAAATTGGTAATATGGATTATATTAGTCTTACTGATTTATCATACAACTTATGGGTTGTTATGTAATCTAGGATTTCTAATCTATATTATCTTAGTTTTATAAATTAAAACTAATTATTGTTAGGATTTCAAGTAGAGTGAAATGGATTATGGCCATATCACCTTCTAGTCGAAAATATCCTAGTAGTAGTTAGGTTTTTGAATAAAAGGTATTTTGTAGATAAAAATAAAGGTTTTGACCTAGCCCACTTCAAGGTATTTCGAATCAAAGGGGCGGCTAGGGTTTCGAAGCTTTTAACCTAGTTTTAGGTTTTTCTACTCCTATAAATACCAAAGCATTTCATTAGAAAATGTGTGACAAAAATTGGAGAAAAACTTTTTCAAAAGTATTGAGCATATTTCAAGTTTACTCTTTTCATATTTGCAATATCATTTTCGAAACCCTAAGTGTGTTTTAAGATAAAACCGTGTGCCTCTTTAAGTCAATCATTCTCGTTTGTTTCATTAATAGGATAATAGTACTCATTGTATTCATACTCGTTCATTAACGTGAACACTAGTTGAATCTAGTAGTACTTTCTTATTAACGTAAGATAGAAATCGAGTATTTAACGATACTCAAATTGAGTTACAACTATAGTTAGTTGTACGAGTTAGATTGATAATTTTGTAATCCGTAGTAAGGTACTAAAGTTATTAATCGAGAATAGTGGACGTAGGTTTCGACTAGTGAAACTGAACCACTTCAAAACTTCGTGTGTCACTTTTATTTTATGCATTTATTATTTTATTTTCACACATACGATAAATTAATTAGTCAAGTTTAATTGATAAACTTTGAGTAATTAATAAATTATCAATAAATAAAAAAAGTGGGCAAGAGTTTTACATACTCAATTCACTCCCCCTCTTGAGTATATCGCTATATAGACTCTTAACTTACCCTGTGGTCTCCACTGCTCACCCTTGACTCTCTGGCATGTCAAACATCTAGCCACGAACTCAGCCACTTCCCTCTTCATGTTAGGCCACCAAAAAGTTTTATTGAGGTCCTTATAAAGCTTGTCACCTCCTGGGTGAACCGAATAAGGAGTGCAATGAGCCTCTGTCATGATTACTCTCCTCAAGTCTGCATCATCAGGAACGCACCATCTCCCATCTAAACGAACACTCCCATCTGTGTGGATAGAAAACCTGGAAACTGTGCCACTCTCCACCCTAGGCTTCCATTCTTGGATCTTAGGATCAAACTCTTGTTTTCTCTTGATATCCTCATACAAATCTGGCTCGATCGTCAAATCCCCGATGGTATCCCCTTTCCGAATCATATGGATCCCCATCTTGGACATCTCGTCCCTCAGCTTCAGCAAAGACATAGTTGTACACAGCGAATGAACGCTCTTCCTACTCAAAGAATCTGCAACAACGTTAGCCTTACCCTCGTGATAGATGATTTCCATGTCATAGTCCCCGATCAGCTCCATCCATCGTCTCTGTCGCATTTAATCTCTCTTTGAGTGTAGATATATTTCAGACTCTTAGGATCTGAAAACACCTTGAAGGTTGCCCCGTAAAGATAGTGCCTCCAAATCTTAAGAGCAAAGACAACTGCACCCAGTTCCAAATCATGAGTGGGATATTTCTCCTCATATGGCTTCAGCTGTCTCGACGCATAAGCTATAACCATCCCATTCTGCATCAAAACACATCCCAACCCATTCTTTGAAGCATCAATATATACTTCAAAGTTCTCACAACCCTATGGTAAAGCTAGGATATGAGTCGTGGTCAAACGCTCCTTTAAGTTCTGGAACGTCGTCTCATAACTCTCATCCCATCGAAATCTGGTCTCTTTCCTCATCAAAGCGGTCATAGGCCGTGCTATCGTAGAAACGTCCTTCACGAACCTCCTGTAGTAACTAGCTAGACCCAAGAAACTCCGAATCTCAGCAACATTCTTCGGTGATTCCTACTTGGTCACTGCCTCTATCTTGCTAGGATCCACGGACACACCTTTTTGGATATCACATGACCCAGAGAAGCCACTTCCTCTAACCAAAACTCACACTTGGATAGCTTGGCATAAAGTTGATTGTCTCGTAAGGTCTGCAAAACTAACCTCAAGTGCTCCTCATGCTTTCCTTAGTCTTAGAGTAGACTAAGATGTCATCAATGAAGACGACCACAAACCTGTCCAAGAACGGGCTAAAAATACGGTTCATTAGATCAATGAAAGCTGCTGGTGCATTCGTCAAACCAAAAAGCACCACTACATACTCATAGTGACCATAACAGGACCGGAAAGCTTTCTTGGGAATATCCTCATCTGCTATCCTCAACTGGTGATAACCTAACCTCAGATCGATCTTAGAGAACACCCCTGCGCCAGTCAGCTGGTCAAACAGATTATCAATCCTAGGCAAAGGATACTTGTTCTTCACCGTGACAGGATTCGGCTCCCTATAGTCAATGCATAGCCTCATGCTCCCATCTTTCTTCTTCACAAACAACACTGGTGCTCCCCATGGTGACACACTAGGCCGGATATACCCCTTGTCTAACAGATCATGTAACTGTTTCTTCAACGCTTCCAGTTCTTTAGGTGCCATGCGGTATGATGCTTTCGATATAGGACATGTTCCCGGTTTAAGCTCCACATTGAAGTCGATATCCCTCTTTGGTGGCAACCCCGGTATCTCATCTGGAAAGACATCACTAAACTCTCCCACCACATGTATATCTAAAGCTGTTAGCTGTTCCACGCGTCGATCTCTCACTTGGCAAAGAATCAAGGGATACTTCTTCCTCAACCATGACTTTAAGGTCAATACCGCGATGAACTTACACTTAGGCCTCACAACAAACCCCTTATAAGACACCCACCCTTATACCCTTAGGACCCTTTAAAGACACTTTCTTTTGTCGGCAATCTATCTTAGCGTCATACTTACCCAACCAATCCATCATGACGATGACCTCAAACCCATCCATAGGAAACTTTAGCAAGTTGACCGGTAATTCTGCCTCTCCAACCAACATGGACACATCTATATACAACTTGACACATGACACCGAATCCCCAGAAGGTATAAACACATCATCCTTTACAAGATCAAACTCCCCCAAACCCATAGACAAAGCATGGCCTTTAGACACAAAAGAGTGTGTTGCCCCGGAGTTAAATAAAACAAAAGACGGTGTATTATGAACAAGAAAGGAACCGGTAACTATATGAGCATCATTCTCGGCTTCCTGTTTGTCCCTCATGAAGCGCTTTCCACTGCTTTTCTAACCTCCACCCTGGACCAAGGTATTAGAAGTACTCGGCTTAGCTGCTGAGTCTGAGTCACACTGTTGTTCGGGCGCTGATGTGAACATTATTTGCGCACATTTAGTCCCCTAATTGAGCCTATTTTGCATACTTTTATAACATTTCATGACCATTTTATCCGTCAAATCCTTCCTATTTGCTTTCCTAGTGCATTTTACATGTTTTGTAGGAAAGAAGATAATAAGGCGGAAATTCCCGTCTTTCGTGCATATTTGGAAGCTTATTGACGATATTTGATGGACTAAGTATGAAGAGGAAGCAAGAATGATGACCAAGGAAGAATAAATAAAGAGTATATGGAGGCATCTTAGGCTTAAAAGCAAAAAGAAAGGGAATAGCAGCTCAACCCGCGCGGGTCAAGTCTATCTGGAGCAGGATACTGGTGAACCCGCTCGGGTCATTTTCAACCCGCTCGGGTTGAGGCTCAGGACGTCCATATTTCGCTCGGGACGGGCGTATTCTTGGACAGGAAACTTTTTCCTTTCTACGTGAACTACAATCAGCCCGTCTTCACCCTTGGACGCCCGGATTCGGCTCCAGCACGAATTATCTTCTTCAAGCAACAAAGAAAGAAGCCCTTCCTTCGAAAAATACCGGCTCCTCCTTGCTCAATCTAAAAAGTGTAATTACTAGGATAGCCCTTAGTTAACCCTAATGCATCCTCCCTAATTTTCACTATAAATACCCCATTAGTCTAATTAGAGGAGCATGTTCTTCTTATCAATAATTAGTGTAGTTAATATCAATCAAATCTCTCTAATATTGTAATCAAGTATTAATCAAGTTTTAATCCAAGTTTTAGTTCTTTAATCTCTCTTTTGTTCATCATTTATTTTGGGTAATTGAAGATTATTTTGGGTTATTGTTGGGAGATTGACAACCTCTCAATCAAGCATTCAAGTACTTCTATTATTCTTGCTTTATTATTGGGATCATTAGTAGGTATAATCTCTTAATCCCTTTTTAATTATTGTTAATTACTTTCATTTATTCATCATGTTTCATATTGTTGGTATGATTGACAACCTTGCTAGCATGATCAACATGATAATGAGTGAGTAGTCTCTTAGCTAGGGTTAATGGGTGATTAGGGGAAACCAACATGGGGAATGATTCATGCTTAAATTAATATGCTTTCATGTTTTATTTGCTTGCTTGTTTTGATCTCAACTCATGCACGTGTTATATTTGATGACATGCTAAGCCTATGAATCCTTGCATTTACTATCATCTTCTATCTTTTCAATGAGACTTGTAAGACATAACCCAACTCGAGTCTCATTAGACCATGCATGTTGTTGAGTAGGGAAGATTAAGTCGACTTGTAGGTCTTGTACAATCTAATCGATTCGGCTCCGGGACCCAAACTTTCCTAGGATTGTAAGATATAACCCAACTCAATCCATCACAACAATAATTGCTTGCTGATAATTTGAGAACATGTTTGTATGATCATATCCCATGATTCCCCTATGACCCCATGACACCCTAGTGCCTTTAATCAATTGTTTACACCCCTTTAATTCATCTTGCTTGATTTATTTTCATTGCTATTTTAGTTTAGTAACCTTCTACATCAACCCAATTTATGACACCCCTTAGACACCACTAGTTACAATAGAATTCTCATTTCAACTCCCGTCCCTTGGGATCCGACCTTTACTTGCCTCTTTACTAATTGTAGAGTTGCTTGTGGAGCTATAAATTGTGTTTTGATTCGACCGTGACCAACGATCACATCTTAATTTGTGAACACTTAGCGGGATCGCATCAAAAATGGCGCCGTTGCCGGGGACGGTGTTGTTTATTTGAATTGTTCTTTTGTCTAGTTTTAGTTGTGCTTCTTCTTGAGGAATTTTGGTTCCTTGGGAATTTATTTCTTGTACTTGTTCTTTTTCACATGCTCAACATGTCTACATTCACTTTTTGGCAATATGAAAATGAATCATTTGATAAATATGTTGCAAGATTTGAAGATTATATGACTCATGCTTGGCATCATGGTTTTACTATTTCAAATTATGAAGCATGTTGTGTTGTTTATAATGGCATGAACCTTGAAACCCGCAACTTGGCATTTCACTTGAGTGGTGGTAGGATATGTGAGATGAGTTGTGAGGAATTTTGGGAATTTGTTGAGTTCATGACCACCCATTGTCTTAAGCAAACTATACATGACATCTTTGAGAATGCCAAGGAAGGTATGGAAGTGATAAAAGCCACATTTCAAAAATTCATTGAGGAAAACTATGATGAAAATGAGATTTGTGAGGATGAGAAACCTTCCTATAACCTTGAGTCAACCCACTTTGTCCACAAAATTACCCCACCTTGGGAAGATGGAGTGCTAGATGAGGAGAGTGATGATGAGGAGGAGTACATTCTTGATTGTGAAACTAATGCTTGGATGCCGTCATCCTACTCTTCTTGTGTTTCAATGAAATCAACCTCCATGGAATTTGATGTTAATGGGCAAAGTGAGAATGATATGGATGTGAACTTGAGTGAAAACTCACCCTTTGAGGATGACATATTTGAGGGAGACAATTGTGTTGAGCTTGGTGAGCCTTGCTATGACAACCCCTTTGATAATGGACCTTGTTGGGATGAGGAATTTGATGAGGACATTTGGGAACCTCAATTAGACACTCTTGAAATCACCTTGGATGATAATGAGAGTACTTGCATTGAATGTGGTGATTTTGACTATTTGGAGGATGAGTTGAGTGAATTGCCAACCAACTACCCATTTCATGTCCCTTCCATCCATCATTTTTCTTATGATTTTTGTCATGATGCTCTTGACATGCTTGTTCGGTCTTTTACTTGGGCATTATTTCATTGCATAATCTTGTGTTGCTATGCATGCCTATTCATGTCCCACTCCCAAGAATTTGACCGACTTCTACGTGCTTTGAGTGCTAGTGATAATTTTCTATGAAATTGTTAATTGATAGTCCTTGGTTTGATGGAGTTCCTCAATAACCATTAATTTGTATATATGCATTTAGTGTAGTTTTGCATTCATTTAATTGCATGAGAGATGAAAGGGAGGGATCTCATATTTTTAATTGAGTTTTTGAAGGAAATTCATAAAAATGAGAAGATGAAAAATGTCAAGAAATGAAGAAAATGGAAAAATTGGGCTTATGAGTAAGTGTGTTATCAAGGGAAAGGTGTTGGGCCAAGATCTCAAAAAAGACGTCCATCCCGAGATAAATCCGGGCGGGTTGAAGGCCAAGAAAAGAAGAAAAATTCCCTGCCCAAGAATCCGGGCGGATTTTAAGAAATACGCCCTTCTTTGCTGTCAACCCGAGCGGGTTGAAACTATCTGGAGCAGGTTCCCAGCCAACCCGAGCGGGTTAATTCTGTCCCAAGCGGGTCCACCCTCTGATTGCTAAAATTTCACAGAATCACGGGCAGAATAATACTACCCCACCCGTGTTCAGCCTTTGACTCGTGAATGCATTGATTTTCAGCTATAAAATTCACTCCACACTCAAGCTAACCTACCATCTTCATCTTCTACCTTCAAACTCAACCTCAACTCACAAAACTCACCCAAATAACCATAAAATCCAACAAAATCACCATCTAATTACTCTAAAAATCATTCTAAACCATTTCTACACAATAAAAACCAACTTTCCAACCTTCTATTTGCTCAAAATCACCCATTTTCATCATTTCAAAAATTGGAGCTCCAAAAATCCGTGAGCAACAATTGATTTTCGGGTTTGATTTTTGCCTTCTAGCTTCACTACATTGCTTTTAGTGTCCTAGTAAGGCATTTTCAAGGTTGTTTGGCTCTTATTTGTGAAGATTTGTGGCATTCTTGGGTAGTGATACTTGGTGGATTTCAAGACTACAACAATGAATTTTTGGGGCAAGAGTAAGGCTACTACTTCTAAGGGATCAAAAAGAAGAAAAGGAAGCAATTCTTATGCTCCACCGGAGTACCAAATGCAAGAAGAAGAGTTAGTGCCGGAGATTGAGCAACTTGATGATTTCCCGGAGGTAGTATTCATCAAAAATGAGCATAGGAGGCGATTTTTGAAACTACTTGGTAAGGAGTTCGAACCCACTCGTTTCATTTGTCGTCAAACTTTGGATAAACTTGGTATTGAAGGACGAACCGAGTCCTTATTTAGAGAAATGGGTCTTGAGACTATATTTAATATGCATGAGGAAACATACCTTAGCCTCACCTTGGAATTTTTGTCTAGTCTCAAAGTATTTGAAGGAGAGACATATGGGGTGTCTTTGGAATTTAGGTTGTGTAATGAGACCCATCAAATGCAATTTGGGTACCTTTGGTGAAATCTTTGGGCTTGCGATACCCAAGACCGACCTTGAA
Organism: Silene latifolia; assembly: GCF_048544455.1. NCBI lineage: Eukaryota > Viridiplantae > Streptophyta > Magnoliopsida > Caryophyllales > Caryophyllaceae > Silene > Silene latifolia. The sequence goes on along the minus strand of NC_133536.1, from coordinate 150,498,595 downwards.
AAGCCCGTGGGGTTCACGGAGTCACATTTGTGGAGAGCAATCACCGGGTTGGAATTAAAGGGTTTTAAGAGGTGTCATGCCTTTTACATTCATCACCCGGTTATTAGAATGTGGCATCAATTTATAGCGGGGACTATTCATGGTAGAAGTGACACGGGATGTGTGAGTCAACTTGACATGACTTTTCTTGAGTCATATTTGAATGTCCAAGGTTTGCCAAAGTACAACTTTAATCCCGCTCTTGAATTACTTGTCCGATTTCGAAATCTATCAAAGGGTAGGACAAAATCAAAGGGAATTGTGATGGGTGGTCTTGTGACTAGGATGGCCGATGCTTTATGTCCGGGGTTTAATGATGATGGGAGATATGAGCCTCTACCCGGAGATACTTTACTTAATGAGAGGGTCATCTTTAGGCATCACAAATGGTGCAAACATAATGATTTGGGAGGTATTGATTGGTACACCAAGGGAAGCACTACATTCACCCTTCCTTGTTGGGACCTTCCTCCTATCACACCTAGGTCGAGTTACCTTGCACCCATGCCGAGCTACCTCCTCCCCATTGAGAGGATTAGGGTTCCACCACCTAGGAGACGTGAGGAGGCACCTTCTACTCCTTCCCATGCACCACCACCGTCCCAAGGTCCAAGCCTTGGATTTCCACCATTCCTTCATGATGTTCGGCCCTCATATGCGGAGATACCTCCATACCCCCATGTGTACCGACCCTTTTCACCTTCTCCCCCTCGCCCGAGTAGCCCACCATCGGCCATGGATATATTGATGGGTATGATAAGCAACATGGATGTTAGGATGCACCGAGGGCAAGAAGACAACTATTTGGCCCTCTATCCTCAATATTATCATATGGCACAACAAGGGTTTATTGATCCTAATGGTCCTAGGCCTTCTTGGGTGCAACCGCACCTTGTGTTCCCAAACCAAGGCTTGAATGAAGATGACCATAGAGGAGGAGAGGAAGAAGAAGAAGAAAGTGGAGATGATGATAGCCTTAATGATGGAGGCTTTGATTGAGATCGTGATTGTAAGACCCTTCCTTCCCTATTTCTCATGTATAGTTTGCATTGTAATATACCTCACATGATGAGATTAGTTTGCATTGTATTTATCCCACATGATTCATGTAGATAGTTGCATATAGATTAGAATTCATGCATAGTTACTAATGGCCAAACCTATTCTTTTCTACACTAGAAATGGTGTTTAAATCGGTTTGGGGAGGTTTGATCATAGGTGACCATAGTTTACTAGAAATCATGCATCACATAGTATAGTTTAGATTGCATTCATTTGTTATATATATCATATAGAATTGCATTTAGTTAGAGCATGCATTCATTCATATCATATCATTGCATTTGTACTTTATTTCAAAAAAAATCAAAAATCCAAAAAACATGTATTTCTCTTTTATTCCTACTCCTACATGTACATTGAGGACAATGTCCAAAATAAAGTGGGGGATGGGAATTTATATTCCAAAAATGATAAAAATTGAAAATTTTTGAAAAAATACAAAAACATGTCTTTTAATTTCATAAAATCAAAAACCATAAAAATTTGAAAAATTGAAAAATCCAAAAACATGTTCATTTCCTTTGTAGTGTAGTCTTGTATATATTATTGTATATATTGTGTTTGTTCATCCTTGTTCACATTGATTGACTACGCCACATCCGAGACATGAGGATATTGAAGACCGCATGGTATGATCTTTCCAATCTCCTTTTTCCTCTTTATGTTAATGACTATGTGGCTTTATTTTGATTGATGCGGTAAAAACAATGTGAATTTAGGATTGCATTTAGTTTATTTGGCATATTAGTTGGTAGAATCATTTGCATTAGTATGTTTATATGTTAGTTGCATCATGGCATGTAGTTTGCATGGTTAGAAAAATTTTGCGAAACCGTCTATTTGGGAAGCTTGACAAGTGTATATAGGCCCTAGTAGATGCTTTTTCTTCTTAAAACTTTGCTTGTTAGAATACTTGTAAAACACCCTAGGATGTGTCATGCTAGTATCCTTTGACCCATGGATTAAGGCCTAGTCAAGAGTACCTTGTGGTGTGATAACTCCTTGGCTACCGTTTATTCCAAGGTGACCCTTGAAACCATGCATCCATCTATCCATCATCCATGTTCTACCACATTTTGTCATCAAAAAGGGAATGGGCACAAAAAAGAAATCAATTTGAGTTCAATGAAATGAAAAATGAAAGAAAGTTTGCAAAATTGCATCAAATGAAAAGAGGAGCAAAAATAAACTCCTAAAAGCTTCAAATATAAGGCACCCTCACTACATATGGGGTGACTTTGAAAATGTTCAAAAAGAAATGGCAAAGAAAGTGTTCTCAAATGTCAAATGCCACAAGAAATTGGGGGGAAAAACAAAAACAAAAGCAAACTCCCAAAGTGAAACTCAAATATCTATTTATCCCTTTATCCATCGTATCCATTTTTGTGCATGGTAGAGAGGGGACGACCCTTCTTCTTGTCTAGGCAAGAGGGGGAATTCCGCGATCCTCCAGTGTTTCTAACACCATAGGGAGTCTACTCTTGACAAAAGCATTTAACGATTGAGGACAAAGGTACCCTAGCTTGACACATTTTGGAGGTGATTTATTGGTATCCTTCTAGACTTAGTAGTTTGAACAAATTGCATCTATGAAGGATTGTGTACCCTTGAATTGCTTCCCTTGTAGATAATTTCCGCCACTTAGATGAGGAAAGTGGCTATTCTTTTGTAGATGCATCCATTACTTGATTTTGTGTGCTTAATGTTTGGATGTGTCGCCATTTTGGCAAGACCCACCTTGCCTTGCAAGAAGGCATCCTACCTCATGGTTGTCTTGTTGTGAGTTGAAGGGGCGGAGTGAGACCCGCTAATTGTCTCATATCGGCTTTGTTATTAGGATAGTTTAAATAAAGGTCTAGTTTTTGTCACCTCTTTACTCGGGACGAGTAAAGGTTCGGTTTGGAGATATTTGATGTGAACATTATTTGCGCACATTTAGTCCCCTAATTGAGCCTATTTTGCATACTTTTATAACATTTCATGACCATTTTATCCGTCAAATCCTTCCTATTTGCTTTCCTAGTGCATTTTACATGTTTTGTAGGAAAGAAGATAATAAGGCGGAAATTCCCGTCTTTCGTGCATATTTGGAAGCTTATTGACGATATTTGATGGACTAAGTATGAAGAAGAAGAAAGAATGATGACCAAGGAAGAATAAATAAAGAGTATATGGAGGCATCTTAGGCTTAAAAGCAAAAAGAAAGGGAATAGCAGCTCAACCCGCGCGGGTCAAGTCTATCTGGAGCAGGATACTGATGAACCCGCTCGGGTCATTTTCAACCCGCTCGGGTTGAGGCTCAGGACGCCCATATTTCGCTCGGGACGGGCGTATTCCTGGACAGGAAACTTTTTCCTTGCTACGTGAACTACAATCAGCCCGTCTTCACCCTTGGACGCCCGGATTCGGCTCCAGCACGAATTGTCTTCTTCAAGCAACAAAGAAAGAAGCCCTTCCTTCGAAAAATACCGGCTCCTCCTTGCTCAATCTAAAAAGTGTAATTACTAGTTTAGCCCTTAGTTAACCCTAATGCATCCTCCCTAATTTTCACTATAAATACCTCATTAGTCTAATTAGAGGAGCATGTTCTTCTTATCAATAATTAGTGTAGTTAATATCAATCAAATCTCTCTAATATTGTAATCAAGTATTAATCAAGTTTTAATCCAAGTTTTAGTTCTTTAATCTCTCTTTTGTTCATCATTTATTTTGGGTAATTGAAGATTATTTTGGGTTATTGTTGGGAGATTGACAACCTCTCAATCAAGCATTCAAGTACTTCTATTATTCTTGCTTTATTATTGGGATCATTAGTAGGTATAATCTCTTAATCCCTTTTTAATTATTGTTAATTACTTTCATTTATTCATCATGTTTCATATTGTTGGTATGATTGACAACCTTGCTAGCATGATCAACATGATAATGAGTGAGTAGTCTCTTAGCTAGGGTTAATGGGTGATTAGGGGAAACCAACGTGGGGAATGATTCATGCTTAAATTAATATGCTTTCATGTTTTATTTGCTTGCTTGTTTTGATCTCAACTCATGCACGTGTTATATTTGATGAAATGCTAAGCCTATGAATCCTTGCATTTACTATCATCTTCTATCTTTTCAATGAGACTTGTAAGACATAACCCAACTCGAGTCTCATTAGACCATGCATGTTGTTGAGTAGGGAAGATTAAGTCGACTTGTAGGTGTTGTACAATCTAATCGATTCGGCTCCGGGACCCAAACTTTCCTAGGATTGTAAGATATAACCCAACTCAATCCATCACAACAATAATTGCTTGCTTATATTTTGAGAACATGTTTGTATGATCATATCCCATGATTCCCTATGACCCCATGACACCCTAGTGCCTTTAATCAATTGTTTACACCCCTTTAATTCATCTTGCTTGATTTATTTTCATTGCTATTTTAGTTTAGTAACCTTCTACATCAACCCAATTTGTGACACCCCTTAGACACCACTAGTTACAATAGAATTCTCATTTCAACTCCCGTCCCTTGGGATCCGACCTTTACTTGCCTCTTTACTAATTGTAGAGTTGCTTGTGGAGCTATAAATTGTGTTTTGATTCGACCGTGACCAACGACCACATCTTAATTTGTGAACACTTAGCGGGATCACATCAGGCGCTGATAAGATCCTCCACTGTTGCGGTTGAAGCCGCCATTGTTGTTCTGTCCTCCATGGTTACCCCACGACCCAAATGGCCTATTGCTGGCAAAACTCTGATTCGGACCCTGTGAGAAACTTCCATGGTAAGCCCCCGACGTTCCTCCAGCTCTGGCACAAGTACAGTCATACCTCTTGTGGCCTATTCCCCCACAGTTGAAGCAAGTAAGATTGGAGTTGTTGGACCATATAGATAAATGATTTAAGTTTTGATAATGACAAGTGTGTGCTTTGTATTATATATACTCTTGCTCGTAATCAGTTGTTTAGTCTTTAATAGATTGACGTAAGTTTACAAGTTTTGTAAGTAATGTTATAACATCCTTGGCTATAACATTGAAGAGTTGTGAAGCATCGTTCAAGTAATGTTATAGCAGCTTGAGCTATAACATTGAAGATTCTTAAAGCATGATAGCAACTATAACTAGTTTCAAGTATGATGATCACTCAAGCAAAAGACTCGATCAAGTCTATACAAAGCTCAAGATGAAGAGCTTTTGATCACGACAAAGACACGTATCTACTACTGAAGATATCCAAGAAGATTAGTTAGTATAGGACGTCATCTAATAACGATACTTTAAGAAGCAATATTGGGAAGGTAAAGTTTTAGCTATTTCACCTATAACTTTACTCACCAAGCTTAAGGTTATAGTGGCTATTACTATAACTTTGAATAGCAATTTTATGGCACGATTTTAATAGCTTTAAAATCATTTTCAAAAGATAAAATTCTTCAAATGTGTTTCAAAGCCATGTGTGTATATGATAGAGATGAAATGTGGGTTTCTATAATGAATAATTTATATTTCTCTATTGGTTAGTATAACGGCTTATGAGTCGTCATGCTACCTAGGGTGTGCTAAATTATTTGACCTAAGCCTAATCCAAGAAGTGGATTTTCGACCTAGTTGGACACGACCTAGGGTTTCGGCCGCACGGTCTCGAGCCGTTTTGGGTTCGTGAGTCCTCTAGTGCAAGTAACCTATCTAATTAAATCTAATAATATTTTTACAAGATATTTTCATATCTTAAATATATATTTGATTTGATTTGTTTACTTATCCGAAAATCATAGAGATTAAATTAAGGTAAGATAAGATTTACTTTTATCTTATTTACTTAATTTAAATTATCTTATGGATTAAATTAAGGAAGAGATAAGATTTATTTCTTGCAAAATAATCTACCTGTGTCACGGCACCTGCTAGGATTTCGATCCAAACCCTAATCTTCCTCTCTACTATAAATATACATAATGGTTTTCCATTTAAAACAAGATTTTCGAAATATATAATTCCCTGCAAACAAATTGAGTTTATTTCAAGTATTTTTATTGTTTTGCATTTGAAAATCTTTACGAAAAGTCGTGCTCTTTAAATTGCATATTGTTCTTAAGGTTACTTTATAAGATAATAGTACTTCATATTGTTTCTTACTCGTTCAATTGTGTGAACACTTAGAAGAACAATCAAGTGCTTTCTTAGTAACTTAAGATAGTCAAAATCGAGTATCTAGTGATATTCAAATTGAGTTATAACTAGAGTTAGTTACACGATTTGGTTTGATAATTTTGTTATCCAGAGAAAGGTACTAAAATTATTAATCGAGAATAGTTGACGTAGGCTTCGACGTGTGAAGGTGAACCACTTCAAAACCGTGTGTCTTTGCAGTTTTTGTTTCTGTTCATTTCATTACGTTCTTAATCACTTAATTGATTAGTTAAAGTTTAATCAATAAACTTTAAGTAATTAATTACTTTGATATAAAATAAAAAGTGGGCATAAGTTTTTAAATACTCAATTCACCCACCCCCCTCTCGAGTATTTCGACTGTGATAGACTCTTCAATTAGTATCAGAGCCTCGTGCTCTTGATTGCCTAACCGCAAAGAGGTTGACCCGTCTATCTTTTTATCTTTTTATTTTGTTTTTATCTCCACTGCCTTACACGTGTGAAATGGATTCCAAGTATCTTAAGTGTCCTATCTTTGATGGGAAGAATTATGGACTTTGGAAAAATATGATGACACACTATATAAAAGGACATGATTGGGAGTGCTGGACGATTATTAAGAATGGACCACACAAAATTTTGGTCGCATCTTCGGAAGGCACTACCTATGAGAAAAAGGAAGAAGACTATGTTGAGGCTGATTACAAGAAGCCCAGAAAAACTCGAAAGCGATAAGCCTGTTACAAAACGGCATGACATCGACCGAATTCGATCGTTTTTCTTCTTGCACTTCGGCCAAGGAAATATGGGATGGTCTTGAGTTGGCCTATGAGGGAACGTCGGCTGTTAGGAAATATCGTATTGACTTGCTGATTCAAAAACATGAACTTTTTAAAATGGAAAAGAATGAATCACTCTATAGCATGTCAGCACGATTCTCTACTATACTCAATGAGCTTAAAAATCTTGGCAAAAATTTTAACTCCGAGGATATTGCTTGAAAAGTACTTAGGAGTTTAACCAAGAAATGGCGTCCCAAGGTCACGTTATGGAAGAAGTCAGAGATCTCACTTCTCTACCTTATGCAGAACTTATTGGTGCTCTCATAGCTCATGAACTCGTTTTGGAAGACGATGAGGCCGAGGCCAGTAACAGTAAGAGCATGGCTCTACAAGCTTCTGCTAAGGAAGAAGAAGATGTTGAAATAGAGGACAAAACGGTTTTGTTTGCTAAATGATTTAATAAACGCATTTTCAGAAATAAGCAAGCAAAATCATTTAACAACAACAAATTCTATAACAAAAAAACTTCTGAGTCTAAGAATACGTTTTCTAACAAAGGATGCTTCAAATGTGGAGAATCCAGTCATATGATTAAGGATTGTCCCACATGGGAGAAAATTAAAGACAAAGCAAAACGTGAGAATACCAAGAAGGAATTCAAGCAAGTAATGATGACATCATGCTGGGGAGATCGCGACACTGAGGACGACGAAGCATCAGAAGAAGAAGAAGTTGCTAACTTATGTCTAAGCCACGTCAGTCTTGACCTCTTTTCAGACAGTGATAAAGATAGCATGGACTCCTATTGCTGCTTTCTAGGAGATTCCAATTCAGAAGAAGAAGAAGAAGAGGTAAGCTATCTTGAACTTAAGAAAAGCGTTAAGAAATTGCCTAAGAATGCTTTAATTGAAAACTTTGAGCAATCTCTTGATAAGTGTCATGAACAAGAGATATAATTAAAAGACTTGAAAGAACAAATCTCTGATATTGCTGAAGAGAATCATCTCCTTAAAGCAAAGGCCAAAAAGCTCAAATCTAAAGTTACAGCTAATACGGCTACAACTTCAGATGTGACAAATGCTGAGAAGAAGGCTCTTGAGTCTAAAGTTATATCTAATGAAGCTATAACCTCAGACCTGAAACACAACATTAAGCATCTTCAAGCCAAAGTTACAGCTAGTGAAGCTATAACCTTGGAATTGAGGAAAGTCAAAGAGCTTCTTGAGTTAAAAGCTACGGCTAGAGAAGCCGTGATCTCAGATCAAAAGAAGGAAATTGAATCTCTAACACAGCAATTAAAGGAATCTAAAATCGTTCTTTTAAATACTAAAAGAACGCATACCGAGATGGTACGATTTCTTAATAACAGATTCCAAAACTTTCGTGATAATTATGAAGAGACTCACCCTCCCAAGGTCGTAGAGTCAGACCATTCCAAATGCAACAAAGAGATACAATCCTTAAAAGAATTACTCTTGCATGCTAGAAAGGTTCACAAAAAGTGGGAAGGTAGCACACGTGTTCTAAATTTCGTAACTGAGCAATCAGATAATAACATGAAAATGGGATTAGGGCACGAGTGCTATGGTCGTAGAGATCACTCTAAATGCAAATCAACCCCTTCCAAACGAGATTTTAGAAGGAGAAAATATTCAAGTCTACCAGATAATTTGATTTGTAATTACTGTGGCCATACTGGACATGTCCAAGAAAACTGTGTCAAATATGCTCAGGATTTGAGAAAAGGAATCAACTTTGTTAAAGCTTTTGACACCGTTTTCGAGGAAAATGAATTTACCCCATCTGAACCAAGTACTAGTGAAGAACGAAACAATGATCACCGTTGGTTTTATGATATGAGCTTCGACTTTCAGAAGGCTACAAAATCAAAACAGACATCTAAACCTAAAGAGCCCTTCAAAGCCCAAGCTCCCCATAAACAACCAGAAAGACCATATCATGAGAAATCCAAAACTCAACCAAAGACGGTTCCCAGACAAACCCATTCGCCTCCAAAACGTAAGATTTTAAAAGGGTTTGGGTTAGAAAAGATTTAGTTTTAGAGTGACTAATGTCAAAGGACCAAACTTATCTTGGGTACCTAAAATCCGTATCTAATTATTTTGCAGGTTGTGGTGAAAGAGAATAACCTATGGTACCTTGATAGTGGATGCTCAAGGCACATGACTGGAGATGTAAATTTATTCCTTTCACTTGAGCCCTGCGATGGAGGTAAGGTCACATTTGGTGATAACAAGAAGGGCAAGGTTATCGGTGTTGGTAAAGTCGTAATATCCTCTTCTCATGCTATTAGTGATGCTTATCTTGTTAGTGGTCTGAAGCACAATTTACTGCAAAGAGACACAAGCAAAGAAACCCTACCTTAGCGCAACTGTAAAGAGACACAAGCAAGGCAATCTAGAAAGGCTCCTCTACGAATTCTTCACTTTTCAATAATCACATAAACTCCAATTACCACATGCATCACCCTTTTCCCCCAATTCATAAATCAAAGTAAACCCTAGAAGATAATCAAAGAACTAATGAAATCAAGGACTTACCGACACCAACGATAGAACGAAAGATAAAGAAACTTGCTAACAATCACACACCAGGGAGAGATTTGGAGAGGATTAGAGCGTCGTTGAGATGTTTAGGTTTTGTAAAAAAAATGATTAGAAACTGATTAACGCGTTTTATATAACTCTAATCATCTCTAAATCAAACCGCGGAAATAACACCGTCAGACCGGATACTCGGTCGAGTATAGAGTATACTCGGTCGAGTACCCTCTACTCGGTCGATTATTCCACATACTCGGCCGAGTATTCCTGGGCAGTAAGCTGTCCAGGATACACGACACCTCTTACTCGGCCGAGTACAAGCTTAGGAAATCTGTAGTATTATAGTGAAAATCAAACCAACAAACTGTTTTGCTCTTTTTAAGCCAATAAGATCTATGTTCTTTTTCATGATAATAAGGACAAGCACGGTACCCATATATGGACCAACCAGAAAGCATGCCATATGCAGGGAAATCATTGATCGTTCACATTAATGCAGCCTTTAATTGAAAATTCTGTTTCTTAGAAACATCGTAGGTGTACACGCCGGTTTCCCAAAGTTCTTTCAACTCTTTGATCAACGGTTGCAGGTAGATATCCAAATTTGTCATAGGGTTATTAGGACCTGGAAAGAGTAGAGATAAGAACATAAATTGTCGTTTCATGCATAACCAAGGAGGTAAGTTGTACAGAGTGACGATCACGGGTCAACATGAGTAATTCTTCCCAAATTGCCCATAAGGGTTAAATCCATCTGTACATAAACCTAACCGAATATTACGAGGCTCACTTGCAAATTCTGGATGCTCTCTGTCCAAATGTTTCCACGCTTCTCCATTACTTGTGTGTGCCATTGTCCCCCTTTATATTAATCGGAAGTTTCTATGATGCCAACTCATCTCACCTGCTATGTGCTTGGTTGCAAATAATTGTTATAACCTTGGCGCAAGCGTGAAACAAGTTAGCGGTTTACAAGAAATTCGCCTCCCACTTGAATTTTTTGTACTTTTATACCGATATGCTTGACACTTTGTACATTCCTCAAGATTAGCATTTTCCTCCCAGAAAAGCATGCATCCAGTAGGACATGCATCGATCTTCTCATGGGGTAGTTGGAGTCCCTTAAGAACATTCTTAATCTCATTAAAATTGTATGCCATTTTATTATTCTTTGGAATAATGTCACCTACGAACGAAACAAACCCATTCGCGTATCTAAGAGATATGTTGTTCTCACATTTGAGTGCAACAACCTAGATGCCGATTGCAACAAACTCATATTACTTCCCTCATAAACTGGTTATTCGGCTTTTTCTAGCATTTTACAGAAGGAAGAAACTAGGGGGTTTGGGGTTTCATAACGCACTTCTTCATTGCTAAGGTCGTCGGGATTGAGTTGCTCCTCCAATATTTGATCAACATTATCACGTAATGCATTTTCCACGAGCTCTCGGTAAGGATTCTCACTAACTATGATAAAGTATAAAATTCTTTGGTAGGCAGTTCCTCACCGTGATACGTCCATACATATTAATTATCGGCAAAACCATTCGACCAATGATGATCTTGAACTTCTTTATTCCCTTTAAAAGCTCTGTTATTGCATTTGGGGGTGTAGATACCTCATTTCTACACCTCCCGCCAACCACCCAGTGATGATTGGGCCGCATGTGTGATACGTGGAATGATTTATGACAGTCTATAAATTCATCGTCAAGTGATAGCTCAAACACTCGAGTCAACCCCTGGGTCGTCATCTACGCACTGACACGGTCGTTTTGACAGTAATTAGAGTTCATTTGGAGTCCGGGTCAAAAACCGCTTCATTTTCTAAAAACCGTTTAAAAGCTGAGTCGGAATATTCCGGAATGTTCTAGAATTGTTTAGATATTTATTCCTAATTAAAATTAATATTTTAAGTAAATATCTACCGTCATATTATGTCTCATGGAATAAGGAAGTGTAAATCTACCGAAATTCTATAATAAAACGCGGAAATTTTTCTTGCCGAGGAGGAAACCGCTGGAGAAAAGACGCAGCAAATGCTGCGCCTCTTCGAAGAAACGTAGTCGTTGCTGCGCCTCTTCTCCAGTCCTCTATTCGCATTTTCCAGAATATTTTCAAGATTTGTTTCTAAATCCGTGTCATTCCAAAACTCTTCCATATGTTTAGTATAAATAGAGGCCTTCGGCCTCCATATTTGGCACACGAGTGTTCCGCCCTCTCTCTCTCTCTCTCTCTCTCTCTCTCTCTCTCTCTCTCTCTCTCTCTCTTTCTCACTTTGTATTCTAGACTACGCTATTGCCTTTCGACGCCTACGTGCTTGATCAATCGACCACGTAAGCTCAGATCATTCTGAGTCCCAGTCACGTTGCATAGACCGACCAACTTGACCAACTCCACCTTTAATCAACCTAATCAATCTACTAAATCCTCTAACGAGGGCACTTTCCACGCATATTCGAGTCCAGCAATCACTAAACGATAACTTTAGTAAATCTCGTTTCGTCAAACATGTAAGTCTGAGGGTATAAATCCCATTTTATTATTGTACTTTTATTTTGTATCAATTAATGTAAATCTATATCAAGAGCACGTTCGAAAACCAATTTAAAATCCACCTTTTAAAGTCGTTTTTATGAAACAGCAGAGGTCAGACATCGAAAAGAAACGCAGCAGCAGCTGCGCCTTCAGGAAGGATCGTAGCCTTGTTGCGCCTCTTCCAGAGGCTGCCTGCTGCTCCTGCTGCTGCTCTTCTTCTTCTTCTTCTTCCTCGACTTCCTACAAATTTCCTCTTGTTCTTATTCTTTCATTTTCCTTCGTTCTCTTTGTTATTTCAGTATATAAATCATATTTTAACAACTCCCTTTTAATTTTAATGCTTAATTCATCCTTAATCCCGAGTAATTCAATACTTGCGGGTTTTCGCCGTTTTAATTCAAATCGATTCTTCAGGGTTTCGACATGTTCATGTCGAGGTTCTGGAGTATCAATTTGATACATAAGTTTTCTTCCGAATCTTATTTGTCCAGTTTCGTCTTAATCTAACCTCAAGTCTTGCCTTTTTGTATTTCCGACACAAGTTCATCGTATAATCATAATCACGTAAACTGCTGTAATTTCTCGTTTTAATTCGTTTTATGACTTGCCCAGATACATATGATCGGTTAAAACATTCGAGTCTAATATCGATAATCCATCTTAAACCTACCAATGAACAATAACAGTGTTGCGATTCTGACTTCACATCTAGAACCCAGCTCGAGAACAGACGCATGAAGACGCAACAAATGATGCGCGTGTTCTAGGTTGGTTTTTGCCTCTGAACGCTTTCTAGCTTTGACGTAGCTCCTAATTATGGTTTAAATCAACTATTACTCATATTATCACCTCTAATCTGACATATTTTTATATTTTAATTCTAATTTTATTTTCCTTTAATTTTCTTCTTCGAAATCCCGTCTTTGAGCGTGCTTTTGACGTAGATCAAATAAAGCTTGTAATTTTAATTATTGTAATTCATTTATCGTAATTATTATTATGTATGATTTAATTGTATGACATTCACATGTATTGAATCTAACATTTACTTCGACCAAATTGTTTGCTAAAACACGTGTTAACCGACATAGTCTAATTTCACATCCTAGGATTAATCCATGTTTGTTGCATTGCATGCATTACATTGACGACATATCAAATATGAATGACTTCCCTAATCATTAGTAGAGGCCACTATCGAGGCGGGCGGGATTAGGTGTTCGAATTAAAGAACTTCTTGATACGTACCCTCACCCCTTACTCCAATTATCTTTGGATAGCCGTGTCCATTGGCATCTCGAGAGTCATTCTAGACATAGAATGCTAAGGGTAACGATTTCTTAGTGTTCTTGTCATTACTTTGTGTCTTGACATGGCACGAGGTATTCGAACGGTTTCTAATTTTCCATAATAAAATGGTGGCGACTCCACAAATGCAGGCTTATTCAACCTTTCACCGGTTTCAATGCCTCACAAATCTGTAACGTCCCATGACGTGCTTTGGCAAACCAAGGTTCCGTGGGAGAAGTGCCGCCGCCTCAAAACCACAACGCGCGGGTGGCCCTGTCCACAGTTTGGCGACTCCGCTGGGGATGATACACTTACGTGTTAAACAGGGTGAAACTTGAACAAGGTTAGGGAGTAGTTTATACGAGATAGTTGTCGATTTTCATTACTCTACCTTCTTAGGTTGTTTCATTTCGTCTTCCTAGGCCCTAAATCAACCCATTCGACCAATTGTCCCGTCCCGACGGTCCAAATTCCTATCTGGGCCTAAAGATGGATAGCGATTGGCATCAACCATACTGCGGTACATACCCATGTTTGTATCGAGAGCTTTCAATACTCGAGGAAATGGACTAGGAACCTACCTTACTCATGTTTGGCACGGACCTCTCCACAGACCAGGGTTTGATTGCTTAGTATGGCAACCCACCTTTTTAAGCCAAAACCCTTTAAATGCACTCAGCATACCGTCATAATGGCCATATGTATGTTTGTATCATATACGTGATCACCATTTGTAAACAAAACCATGACAAAATTTTGTAAAATAAAATCCATTTCAAAATAAAAGCATTTTCAAAAATGGCCTAAAACAGCGCAAAATAAGCCGAAACTCTGTCCAAATGTCGAGTCAAACTTCAGGCCTCAAACCCATTTTAAAACTCACTTTGAGTCAGCACTCCTACAACTACACTACAGTTGTCTAGGACAAACATTTCAAAATTTATCTTTTTCAAATCCCACTTCACATAGTGGCACACACCCACTTCACGAGTCGAGTCTTTCTTTGAGTAAGTGTGCAATAATGGTCGATCGTGTTTTGATTCATCGTCGATTTCTTATCCTCAGTCCAAAATGATGGGAACTAGTATTAATGGTCAACCCGAACAGCCGGCAAATGGTAATGCTCAAATCCTAGCTGCACTCCTTCCTCTTTAGACAGGCTAAGACCAAGCTTATGCTCGACTTAACGCTATCGAAGGTCGTATTGTCGCTGTAGAAGCTAGACTTCCTCCTGCAGAGGGTCCCATTCCCGACGCTCTCATACACGATAATCCTCCACCCTTTGAACAACCAGAAGTCAATCTTCCACCAGTCCGATCAAGTGAAAAGCGTTACTCCGGATTTGGAGGAGCAACTAATGTATCTCAAGGGAGATGACATCTATAGGGAAAACAGTCACAAATATGAGGCAGTAAATGCTCAAATGCCAATTAACTTCAACATGACTGACATCCTGAAGTTTAAGGGGCATGAAAACCCTTTGAACTATATTCGTGCATTCAAAGATTATATGTCTATCAAAGGCATTAAGCCAGAGATGTTCTTAAGGATATTTCCTTCATCTCTTGATACTATTCCTAAGCAATGGTTCTACTTCTTGGATCACAAGAAAATTGCTACTTGGGACGATGCTGCAATCGAGTTCATCAACCAGTATGCAGATAATGCTGAAATTCAAGTCAATATGCGCACTCTAGATGTTCTTACCCTAAATGAGAAAGAAGGTTTCACCGACTTCCTAAGTAGGTGAAGAAAGACTAGCACGCAACTCGTCGAACGCCCAGATGAAGCTACTCTTGTTGAAAAGTTCGTGGACAATTTAAGGGCAATCTATGTGAACCATCTAAGGTACCAAAACATAAAGTCTTTCAAAGACTTAAATGTGCTAGGAACACGAATTGAAGACGACATCCATAAAGCACTCTTGTCCAAAACGGTAGGTCGCGGATATCAAGGCACAACGAGTCGTTCTTATGGCTCCACTAGCAAGACCGACAAGGTCAACCTTGTCGAATCGTCTACTAATAAGAATAACCCGCAGAGGAAGTTCAGCAACGTTGGTGACTCATACTCCCATGCTCTAAAAAGATTGATGAAACAAGGCAAACTCCAACCCATAGGACCTACACTTGACCTAGAGAAGAAGTCTAGGTTTTGGGATGAGAATGCCTACTGCGAGTACCATAGAGGCAAAGGGCATGATACAGCGAATTGCTTCAAATTGAAGCATGCCATTCAGGATATGATTGAAGATGGGCGCTTGCCTATACCTCCTACAAGCAAGCCTAGCAATACCCAGAATCCTCTTGGAATTATGATGATCATAGATGAGGCATCTACCTTGGATTGTTCACACTTCATTTCTCCAGCTGAAGATTAGGTCAATGCACTAGAAAATGAGGAGAGTTATTCCACCATCCCCCCTACTATCGCTGATTTTGTCGCATGGGCAAAGGGTGTAAGTAGACAAGTTTCAGAGCTAGAAGCTACATTGGCATCTCTAAGCAATCCAAGCATTATACCTAGGGGAGACATACCAGTGGTTCCAATATTATATCAAAGATCCACATTGCAAGAAGTGATCACAGTGACTGATAATCTAGTCGAGCAAATAATCAGCCTAGAGGCTGAAATCATAAGCTCGAGGGAGCTCAGTATTGTCAATATAATATGGGCGGATGACGATGAAGATGTTTACTGATGGAGCGTTATCGTCACACGCCCAGTCAAACTCATTTATATTTCTCAACAAACAACTAGTTAGTGGTTAAGTCGAGGTCGATCCACGGGACGATGTGCTTTGGGTTCTAAGTCTATCTATCTTAATTTATGCTAGTGTCACAATTGATTTGGGTTTGTAGTTGTGTTCTAAACAATTGAAAGCAATAAAGTATAACAAGCAATAACTTAAAAGATATAAACAATTAGTAAAGATACTAGGATATCATGGGTTCATAAGGGATTCATGGTGGTGATTATACAAACTTGTTTCCATAGTTACAAGCAATTAATGTTGTAGATGAACCGAGTTAGTTTATGTCTTATGGTTCATAAGAAGATTTGGGTCCCGGAGCCGAGTCGTCTAGACTGTACAACACCTACAAGTTGACCTATTTTCTTCCTATTCGCTTCTATGCATGGTCTAACAAGACTCGAGTTGGTTTATATCTTACAAGTCTTATTGAATAGATAAGAGATGGGTCAAAATGCAAGGTTTCATAGTCTAGCATTTCATCAAACATAACATGTGCATAGGTTGACATTACAACAAGCAAGCAATCATAAGATAACATATTAGATTAAGCATAAATCTATCCCATGATTAACTCCCCTAATCCCCCACTAATCCTATTTAAGTAACTACTCACTCATTATCATAGATGACATGTTATCAATGGTGTCAATCATTACAACAAGTATAAACATGATTAAAGAGTGAGGAAATAAGCAATAAAGAGTAAAGAGTAAAGGAATTATACCAAACTTAAGATGAAAAATTGGAAAGAAAAGAATAATAGAAGAGAACTTGATTAATTCATGAAGAGTTGTCAAATCTCCAAATAATAACCCAATAATCTTCAATTACCCAATAATAAAGCTTGAACAATAATTAAGGAAAGATTAATGTGTAATTTGTGGAAAGATTAAAGGATAATGTATTCTAATCTACTCCTAATCTAATCTAAGAGAGATTGATTTAATCTAAGGAAACTTTGGCTCTACTAAGAGGGCTTAGTCTCTTGATTATTACAAATGGAGTATATATAGTGGTACATAATTAGGTTAAGCAAGGGTAGATTAGTAAATAACATTCTTAATTGTTGAATAGAGCTTTGCAAGTCCCGAGGGACATGCGCGGATCATGTAGCAACCCCTAAGGAAATCCGTGCGTCCTGGGCTGAAGTATGTTTGGTCCTGTAAGTGGATCCGCTCGGATTGTCTGGGCGACGCTCAGATTCTCGGCTGATATGCGCGGCTTGGTTTTGGGACGCTCGGATCCTATGCTGAGTTGCTCGTCTGGACCTTGGGACATACGGATCCTGGGATAGGGTTCCATCTCCTTGCTTTTGAGCTTATGATCCTTCTATATACTCCTTATTTCTACATCCTTAGTCATCATTCTTGCCTCCTCTTCCAACTAGTCCATCCAAGATCGTCAACAAGATTCCGAATATGCACGAGAGACGGGGATTCCGCCTCATTATTTTCTTTCCTACAAGACATATACAATGCAATAGGAATGAAAAATAGGAAGGAATTGACGGATAAAATGTTCATGAAATGCTATATTAGTATGCAAAATGGGTTCAATTAGGGGACTGAATGTGCGCAATTAAGAGTCACATCAAACATCCCCAAACCGAACCTTTACTCGTCCCGAGTAAAGAGGTGACTAGAACTAGACCTTTATTTAAAATATCCTAGTAATAATATAACCGATGTGAGACAATTAGCAGGTCTCACTCCGCGTCTTCAACTCACAACAAGACATCTATAAGGTAAGATGCCTTCTTGCAAGGCAAGGTGGGGCTTGCCAAAATGGCGATACATCCAAGCATTAAGCACACAAAACAAGTAATGGATGCATCTTACAAAAGAATAGCCACTTTCCTCATCTAAGTGGCAGAAATCTTCTAAAGGGGAAGCAATCTAAGGGTACACAATCCATTGTAGATATTATTTCTCTAAGCTACTAAGTCTAAGAGGATACCAACAATTCACCTCCAAGTTGTGTCAAACTAGGGTACTTTTGTCCTCAATTGCTAAATGCTTTTGTCAAGAGTAGACTCCCTATGGTGTTAGAAACACTGTAGGATTGCGGAATTCCCCCTCTTGCCTAGACAAGAAGAAGGGTCGTCCCCTCTCCACCATGCAACGAAAATGAGATCAATGGATAAAAGGGATCAAGATGTTTTGAGTTTAACATTTCTAGTTTGATTTTTGATTTGTTCCCCACCCCCCCCCCCCTTCCCCCTTCTTGTGACATTGAACTTTTTTGAGAACATTTCTTTGCCATTTTTTATGTTTGGCAATTATATACTTGGCAATTTCTTTTGCATTCTTTTTGAACATTTTCAAAGTAACCCCATTTGTAACAAGGGTACTTTTATTAAAGCATAGGAGTCTATTTTTGCTCCTCTTTTCAATTGATGAAATTTTTGCAAACATTTGATTTCGATTTGGTACTTGAACTCAATTTAGAGATTTTTGTGCCCATTCCCTTTTTGTTTAACAAAATATGATGATAGAAGTGAAAGAACGGTTGCATGGCTTCAAAGGTCACCTTGGAATAAACGGTATCCAAGGAGTTATCACACCACAAGGTACTCTTGACTATGCCTTAGTCCATGGATCAAAAGATACTAGTATGACACATCCTAGGGTGTCTTGAGGGTGTCCTAGCAAACAAAGTGTCAAGGAGAAAAATTATCTATAAGGGCCTTATATACACTTGTCGAACTTCCCAAATAGGCATTTTCACAAAAAGTTTCTAACCATGCAACTACATGCCATGATGCAACTAACATATATATACAACTCTAATGCAGATGCTTCTATCAACTATTATGCCATGTAAACTAAATGCAAACTCCTAACAACACATAGATACACAAACCGTAACAACAAAATATACCACATCCTCCTCGACATGTAAGCCTATCCTCATATGAATAATGAAAATAAATGGAAGGAAAATAGAGATTAGAGCGATCATACCAAGCGGTCTTCACATTCCCTTTGCCAATGCCTCAAATGTAGTGTAGTATCTACGTGAGAAGAGAACAAAAACACAAGTATATACAATTCTACACTACTAAATTAAGAAACATGTTTTTGGTTTTTGAATTTTTCAAATTTTTATGGATTTTGTTTTTATGAAATTAAAGAACATATTTTTGTGATTTTTTGAAATTTTTCAATTTTTTTGTATTTTGGAATATAAATTCCCATCCCCCACTTTATTTTGGACATGTCCTCAATGTACATGTAGGAGTAGGAATGAAAAAGGAATACATGTTTTTGGATTTTTAAAGTTTAATGGAAATTGAAGTACAAATGCAATGATATGATATGAATGAATGGATGTTCTAACTAAATGCAATTCTATATGACATATATAACAAATGAATGCAATCTAAACTACACTAGATGATGCATGATTTCTAGTAAACTATGGTCACTTATGATCAAACCTTCCCAAACCGATTTAAGCATTATTTCTAGTGTAGAAAGGAATAGTTTTGGTCATTAGTGGCAATGCATGAATTCTAGTCTATATGCAACTAACTACATGAATCATGTGAGATATATATTACAATGCAAACTAATCTAATCATATGAGATATATTACAATGCAACTATACATGAGAGATAGAGAGAAGGTATCATACAAATGGAGGTGGTGTGGTCAAGCACCTCTAGCCATCCTACTCATCATCATCGTCATCATTGCGGTTTCCACGTCCGCTAGATCCTCCTTGGTCATACCCTCCTCCTTGGCTAAAGAATCCCCCACTTTGGTCTCCAAAGTTCCCTCCTTGGTTCCCATAGTTAGGGAATAAGAGATGTGGTTGAGCCCAAGATGGATGAGGGCCTCTAGGGTTGATGTACCCTTGTTGAGCCATGTTGTAGTAGGAGGGGTATTGAGCCAAGCAGTTGTCAACCCTCCCATTGTGCACTCCAAGATCAACATTTTGCATGAGCTTCATCAAGTCACTCATGGATGGAGCTCTTGGGTCTTGAGGAGTGAATGGTACATATTGTGTTGGGTAGGGTGGAATGGGTACATAAGATGGTGGTGCGGCACCCCATTCTGGCAACTCGCGAGGTCGATGAGGTGCTTCTTCTCTTGGTGGTGGGTTGTCATGGATCTCAATGGGGAGGAGGTAGCTTGGCCTTGGAGAATACCGGCTCAAGCGTGGCTCGATGGGTGGTATGTTCCATCCCCTTATAATAAGTGATGTGCAACCCTTGGTGAACCACTCTACACTTCCGGCGTCATTATAACTACATCAACGGTGGTGGTTTAAGATAGCATCATCATTTATCAAGGTGCTCCCCTTGATTTCATAGCTTCCATCAAAGTTGAAACCGGGGCAAAGTTCATTGGCCAAAATTGTAATTAGGCCTCCCATCACAAAGGTTTTGATATGAGTGTTCCCTTGTGCAAAGTCATTGAACCGTGTAAGCATCTCAAGGGGTGTGTTGAAATTGTAGGGCCTTGTCCCTAGCACATTCAAGTATGACTCTAGAAAGGTCAAGTCAAGAAGGGTGCACTTATCTTGCTCTAGCCTTCCATTGATAGTCCCGGCGATAAACCGTTCAGTAATCCTAATCACCGGATGTTGGATTGCAAAGGTATAACATTGCTTGTAGGAATGAAGTTCTCTCCTAGAAATAGCCACCCAAAGGTGGTTAACATTAAAGTCGGAGGGCTTATCGGTGTCATCCCTTGGTACTTCAAGACCAAAAATACTTGAAAATTGGTCTAGAGTCAACCAATGGTCTCTATTGCAAAGACGGAACATCAAACCAGCATCTTTTCGCCGAGTGGTGACTACCCGGAGACTACACAAAAATTATAGCGTGATACTCAAGTAAGTGTCCTCATGGGCATAGAACATTTTCTCAAGACCCAAAACATTGAATAATACCTCCGTTTGGTTCCTTATGCTAAGTATTTCTAATGTATCAAGATCAATGAATTGAATAGGTTCGTAGTCCTTACCTAGCAATTGCCCAAATCATTGGCGGTGTTCATCTTTGGTGAAGATTACCTTTGGGAAATACTCAAGTTGTGAAACACCTTGTATCACTACATTCCGTTGGCACCTTGCCTCTCGTGGGGCGGATGAAGTAGCACCCTTGCGTCACTTGGGTTCGGCCTCGGCGGCCTTCTTGCTTTTGCTCCTTAGATTCATCATCCATGCTTGATGTGGTAGGGATTTGTTCAGTTTGTGATGGGGTTTTTGTGGGGATTTTGTGAGGAGGATGATGAGATTTGATTTTGATAAGATAAGGGAATAGGGATGGTGGGGGACGTTTATATCGAAGAAGGGGTTCTGGGACGAGCGGGCTAGGGTTGGGCTCGGGCGGATTAAACTGTGACCCAGTCATTTACCCGTTACATTCCGTGCGTCCTGCCATCAGCCCGAGCGTTTTGAGGATGCTGCACGAGCGTCCTTCCAATGAGACGCGCGGATTCTCTCCCAGCTGGTTTTTTTTGTTTTGGATTCAGGTCAAGATGAGCCTTTTGGGATCTGGATGAGCGGATCTTTATCTGCACGCGTGTCCTTTGAAAAATCTGCTAAGATTTTCTTTCAGGGAAACCGTCTGCTCAAAACACTGTCCAGGACGAGCGTCCTGTTGTTGGCTCGAGCGGATCTATTGTGGGACGTGCGTCTTGGCTCCAAGTCATGCAGATTTGGTGATAGAAATCTGTTTTGCCTGAGGCACAGCTCGGGACGTGCGGGCTGCTGTTGGGACGTGCGTCCTGAGCTGCTCCTAATCAACCCTTCAAATGTTTCATACTAATCCTTTCCCTTGCACCCTTTTGTGCTTCCTTCTTATCAATTTCTGAAAAGTTGCTCAAAGAATGGGTAAAGAACCCTCCCTCACAACTCTCATGTAGAATAATACAAGTAATCTAAAAGTACGTTAAATATTTTACAATGCAAAGTTGTAGAAAAGAATATTTTCCAAATGGTGGTTTGAGATAGGACTCCACCAAACCAGTTTGAAATGTCGAAATCTATTGTCCATAGAGCTCAAGGCTCTTAGTAGAAGGTCAAAGGCTTGTGAACAAGCCTCAAATAAGCATGAATATTGTTTGTTCCAATTCAAAATAAAGCTTGGCCAAGGGAGCTTGTCACTCACTCTCTCTTTTACTTTGCCCTTAGCACTTGAATGTTTGCAATGCTTCAAACCAACAAGCCCATGATTCTTGTCAACACACGGTATGAAGTATGGCTCATATTCATCCGGAGACTTCCACTCACCACCTTCTCCTTCAATTTTGCTGATGACGATAGCATTTGGATTTATCAATCCTTCAAGAATAGAAGGAGAATTCTCATAACATTGATGACCACGTACCTTAGGAATTGAGATTGTGGGTGCCAAGTCTCCAGAAGTAATCTCATTCATAGCTTTGCTCTTGAGCTTCTCCACCAAGTACCTTTTATATGACGATTTTACCTCTTGGAGAATGTTTATCATATCATCTCCAACAATCATAGGGTACTTGGTGGGTGCAAAAAGGTCTTCATAGTCAATAGGAAAGAGACATTCATCTTCTTCATGGAAGCATACCTCAAACTTCTCAAGGATGAGTTCCTCAAGTGAGGCAAGATCATAACTCCATTCCTCTTATTCATTCCATAAGTTATTGTAAGACACATATTCCGCATAAGCTTCTTCCATAGGCTTGTCATCATCGCTATCTCCATATGAATCATAGATAGGGGCTTCACTCCTCTTCATTAACTCTTTCTCCAACACCTTAATGTCCACATCAAATGATACACCCTCATACTCACAAAGGCTAAGAGTACTTGTCTTACTCAACCTCGTATCTTCTTCATCAAATACCACACTTTCATACTCACAAGAGCTCAAGGATATTGGCCCTTCCCACTTCACATCTTCTTCATCAAAGGTCATTGCCTCAAATTCACATTCATGGTCAATGCTCAATGATTGGTGGGGAGTGGTTGCTTGGGTTGCCTTCATTTGGGCAATTCGAATTGCCAACTCCTCACCATGGGTAACAATGCTTTGGAGAATATTGTTCCTATTTTGGCTTTCTTCGTACATTTGTGTGAAGAAATTTTGTTGGTCTTCCATCATTTGGAGAACCACATTTTGAATGTCTAAGTTTGGCTCATCTTCTTGTTATAGGTGGGTGTGAAAGTGGTCATATTGTGGCATTTGACATTGGTTGTAATATGGGTCTTAGGTGGGTGGTTGTTGTGGGTATTGGATGTGGTGATTTTGGTGGGGAACGTTACGGTAGTAGTTAGGATTTTCATTTTATAAGTAGTAAGGTAGGTTTGTGTTGACTTGCTCCTCAAACTCCCCATACCCATTGTATTCATACTCAAAAGATCCACCACATACTCCTTGTATCAAGTCTTGGGTCATCATCTTAGCCAAGATAAAGATACAACTACAAACATGGAAATTACAATAAAACGGTAAAAACGACCTTGAGGAACAAGTTCCTCAAGGTTAAAGCACAGTTAAAATAGACAAACAAGTAAGGACTTAATCACATAACACCGTCCCCGGCAACGACGCCATTTTGTTGGAGCGTTGTCACATGCCCAATAAACACATTTATATTTCTCAACAAACAACTAGTTAGTGGTTAAGTCAAGGTCGATCCACGGGACGGTGTGCTTTGGGTTCTAAGTCTATCTATGTCAATTTATGCTAGTGTCACAATTGATTTGGGTTTGTAGTTGTCTTCTAAACTAATGAAAGCAATAAAGTATAACAAGCAATAACTTTAAAGGTGTAAACAATTAATAAAGATACTAGGATGTCATGGGTTCATAGGGGATTCATGGTGGTGATCATACAAACTTGTTTCCATAGTTACAAGCAATTAATGTTGTAGAGGAACCGAGTTAGTTTATGTCTTATGGTTCATAGGAAGATTTGGGTCCCGGAGCCGAGTCTTCTAGACAGTAAAACACCAACAAGTGGACTTACTTTCTTCCTATTCACTTCTATGCATGGTCTAACAAGACTCGAGTTGGTTTATATCTTACAAGTCTTGTTGAATAGATAAGAGATGGGTACAAAATGCAAGGTTTCATAGTCTAGCATTTCATCAAACATAACATGTGCATAGGTTGACATTACAACAAGCAAGCAATCATAAGATAACATATTAGATTAAGCATAAATCTATCCCATCATTGACTCCCCTAATCCCTCACTAATCATAGTTAAGTAACTACTCACTCATTATCACGGATGACATGTTATCAATGGTGTCAATCATTACAACAAGTATAAACATGATTAAAGAGTGAGGAAATAAGCAATAAAGAGTAAAGAGTAAAGGAATTACACCAAACTTAAGATGAACAATTGGAAAGGAAAGAATAATAGAAGAGAACTTGATTAATTCATGAATAGTTGTCAAATCTCCAAATAATAACCCAATAATCTTCAATTACCCAATAATAAAGCTTGAAAAATAATTAAGGAAAGATTATTGTGTAATTTGTGGAAAGATTAAAGGATAATCTATTCTAATCTACTCCTAATCTAATCTAAGAAAGATTGATTTAATCTAAGGAAACTTTGCCTCTACTAAGAGAGCTTAGTCTCTTGATTATTACAAATAGAGTATATATAGTGGTACATCATAAGTTTAAGCAAGGGTAGATTAGTAAATAACATTCTTAATTGTTGAATAGATTTTTCCAAGTCCCGAGGGACATGCGCGGATCATGTAGCAACTCCCAAGGAAATCTGTGCGTCCTGGGCTAAAGTACGTTTAGTCATGTAAGAGGATCCGCTCGGATTGCCTGGGAGACGCTCAGATTCTCGGCTGAGACGCGCGGCTTGGTTTTGGAATGCTCGGATCCTATGCTGAGATGCTCGTCCAGAGCTTGGGACGCACGGATTTTGGGACAGGGTTCCATCTCCTTGCATTTGAGCTTATGATCCTTCTATATACTCTTTATTCCTATATCCTTGGTCATCATTCTTTCCTCCACTTCATACTAATCCATCCAAGATCGTTAACAAGCTTCCAAATATGCGCGAGAGACGGGGATTCTGCCTCATTATTTTCTTTCCTACAAGATATATACAATGCAATAAGAAAGCAATATAGGAAGGAATTGACGGATAAAATGGTCATGAAATGCTATATTAGTTTGCAAAATGGGGTCAATTAGGGGACTAAATGTGCGCAATTAAGAGTCACATCAAACCTCAAAGAACATCCTCTAGTCAAGGCTAGTGAAGATGAAGATGTAGACCACCTTACTCGCTCTGGACGTCCATATCAAAATGTCACTCAAGGACAAACGAGTGGTCCAGTTGCTAATAGTCCAACTACTAACACCAATGTCATCACACCAAGTGATGGCAAAGATACACCTGCTGACCATTTGTTGAAGCAACTTCAAAAGACAAAGGCTGATCTTTCAGTCTGGCAACTAGTTGCAAGTTCATTTTCTCATCGCCAGGCTTTACTACAAGCATTGGCTAAATTGAATGTAGCACACGACTCTACACCCAATGACGTCGTCCACTTAGTCTTCCAAGACTCAGTCAAGCTAACTAACCCAGTTACTTTCTCAGATAAGGACTTGCCTCCCTTTGGCATTACTCATAACCTCGCTCTATACATCACAGTCATATGCTTGAAGAAAAACGTAAAAATGACTTTGGTGGATGATGGCTCCGCAGTCAATGTCATACCACTAAAGACAGCATACAAGTTAGGCATAAAATAATATGACTGGACTCCTACTAACCAAGGCATTCGGGCATACGATAGAACGCGATGTAAAGTAGTGGGGCTAATTAACCTTACTGTGGCCACTGGGCCAATCGAGCGAAAGGATAATTTTCAGATAGTGGACATCGAGGCATCTTTCAATATACTTCTAGGTAGGCCCTGGATTCACGCTTCCAAAGTAGTGACATCCACCTTACACCAAAAGATCAAGATCCCTCTAGATGGCAAGTTAGCGACAATCACTTCCTCATATTAAGGCCGTAATAGAGAAAATGTCAAGCAACCAAGTAGTTACAGATCCAGTGCACGAGCTTGGAGGATTTCAAATCATAAACCTTATAGAGAGCGATATGACTCCCTTGTACTTCAATCCATACTCCAACTTAGTGGTCAACCACATACTCAAATCCCAGGGATACTTCCCAGGAATGCCACTAAACCCTATTAGAGAGAGTACCTTTACACCTTTTAAGGAAGGTAACTCCCAAAAGATACCACTAGGCTTGGGGTACAAGCCCACGAAGGCCAAAACCTTCGAAATGCTTACTCAAGTTCAGAATCGCAGAAGTAAGGGAGTCCAAATGCAACCCTATCTCCCTACACTAAATGGGTACTTCGTCAGGGAAGGGGATTGTGAATATTTTCATGGATTTCCTGAACCTTGGTGGTACAGAGGCAATCAAATACCTGGAATCGAGGTCTTCCACGATTGTTACTTTATTCCTCCAGAAACGGTTCTTACCGTCAAAACTCGTCAGACACCTTGTCTCGACGAACAGGCTGTTAGCCTTCTATTTGTAGAGGATCGATTCGTCAAGGCAGCGTAGGATGTGATCATTACCATGATACTTCAAGACGACTATTTCAAACCTACAGCACTGATCACTAACACCAGCTCAAATCAGCAGAAAGGATGGAGAAAGTCGATCAAGTGGACCAAAAATCAAGAAAAACTCTTCAAGGTCACTACTGGAGAAGGAGAGATGTCCAAAGGAGAACCCGAAGACGATGAATTCGAGTCAGAGTCGGAATCAGAGTCGGAGTCGGAATCTAAGTCTAGAGAAGTCGCTAGAGAGTCTCCTCCTATCGTCACTCCCCACCCTTTTGTTTCTCCTAGCATAGTATCACCTAGTAACAGTAGCTTGGGGAATGTCCCAGCACTTGTCCCTTTACCGCCACTGACTACTGTGCAGATGGCTTCTTTGTTTCAGCTATTTTCAAACATTAATATGAATAAATCTGATTCTACTTACTCCTTGTGTTATTCTGAATGCAATTATGTTTACGATGATAATGAGGATGATCCTGACCCAGACTCAATCGAATTACCTTCCTATATAATTAAAGAAATACTAGAAGAGGGGGGAGTGGCTCCAGTTATAGAAAACACTGAACCTATCAACGTAGGAATGGAATTAGAACCCCAAGAATATAGGATATGGACGACCCTAGACCCAAATGAAAGGGCCAGTTTCATCGACATCCTACACGAGTTCAAAGACGTCTTCGCTTGGTCTTACAAGGACATGCCAGGGATCGACAAGGATATTGCAGAACGAGATATCTACTACCTTAGTAAGAAGTTCTTGGAGTCTGAAAGTAAGTATACACCTCTCGAGAAGACATGCCTCGCTCTTATGTGGACAACAAAGAAGCTACGCCATTACATGCTTAGCTATTCGGTCAAATTGTATTCTAAAATGCATCCCATCAAATACCTCTTCGAGAAACCCGTCCTCAATGGATGCTTAGCAAGATGGACTTTAATGCTCTCAAAGTTCGATCTTAAATACGTACCTTTGAAAGTTATAAAGGGACGCGCCGTGGCTGAATTCTTCGCAGATAATCCTATGAATGATATGCAAGCAATAGACATGTGGTCGTTTCTAGATGAGGATATTTTACAAACCAATATAGATTCTTGGGATCTTTACTTTGATGGGGCATCCAATTTGAGAGGATTTAGAATAGGAGTGTTGCTCATTTCTCCTGAAGGCAAGCATAAACCACTTTTTATCAAACTTGACTTCGAGGTTACAAACAATGCAGCAGAGTATGAAGCTTGCCTCATTGGTCTACAAGCAGCAACAACTTTAGGCATCAAGAACCTTCGAGTTCACGGGGACTCATCTTTAATCATTAACCAAATTACTGGATCCTGGAAAATCCGAAGTGAAAGTCTAGCGCCATATCAGGCTAGGATAGTTCAGATTGCTTAATTCTTCGATCAGGTTAATTATTTACACCTGCCTAGCGAAGAAAATTAGTTTGCGGACACTCTTGCAAAACTCGCATCCTTGATTAATATGCCAGACAACATGGTTGAAATGCCTTTGTGCATCGAACGGTGGTCAAAGCCAGCCTATGTACACTTCCTTACAAATGAAGAGGAAAACCCAGGGGAACCTTGGCTCCAGACCATTCTAAATTTCAAGCTTAATAGTACATATCCACCAGATATGGATAAGAGGGGACAACGCGTCATACGCCTACTTGCCTCTTAATACCTCCTCATGCACGGAGAGTTATACAAAAGAACACCACTTGGTGTCATCCTGCGTTGCCTTGATCATTCACAGGCACAGAAAGTAATGGAAGAAGTTCACGATGAAGAATGCGGTCCTCACATGAGTGGACTTATGATGGCAAAGAAAATTACGCGTCTAGGTTATAACTGGACGACAATGGAGTCAGATTGCATCAAATAAGTCAGGCATTGTCATAATTGCCAGATCTTCGGGAATGTGCAACATGTTCCTCCCTCAATACTATATACCACGACATCTCCTTAGCCATTTTCTGCTTGGGGAATAGACATCACCAGGAAAATCACTCCAGCTGGGACAGGAGTTCATTGTTACATTTTAGTAGCTATCGACTATTTTACTAAATGGGTCGAGGCAGCGTCTTATATTAGCCTTACAGCCAAACATGTGGCAAAGTTCATACAAACCAATATCATTTGTCGATATGGTTGCCCACATGAAATCATCAGTGACAACGGGTCATATTTTCAGGCCGAAGCTGAATAGTTGCTAGCCAAATATAAGATCAAGCATCACCATTCCTCGCCATATAGACCTCAAACTAATGGCGCGGTAGAGGCAGCTAATAAAAATGTCGTCACGATCCTCAAGAAAATGATCGACAATTATCGCGATTGGCCTAGCAAAATACCCTTTGCGTTATGGGGATATCGCACGTGAGTTAGGACGCCCACTGAGGCTACTCCTTTCTATTTGACTTACGACATGGAAGTTGTACAACCAGTAGAGCTAGAGATCCCATCCCTACGCATTTTACTCGAATGTCAAATTCCAGAAGCTCAATTGAATAGGGATAGGTATGATGAACTCATCCTCTTGGACGAACGGAGGCTACGCACATTACATAATGTGCAGACATATCAGGCACATATCAAACGAGCCTTTAATAAATGGGTCAAACCCAGAAATATCAAGGAAGGGGATTTAGTACTCAGGTCAGTCAGAGCTCTCTTACCTGTCGATCCACGGGGAAAATTTAAACCTAATTGGGCAGGACCATTTTTAGTCAAGTCCATACTTTCAGGGGTGCGGCTAAGATCACAGACCTAGACGGGAATAAGTTTTCTAATCTGACTAACATATATAGACCAATTGAAACGGTACCACCCTTAGAATAGGATAAAACGCGCCTCCCATGACACACGTGCCGCTCTTGCGACAGGAAATAAAAACGGCCCCTGGCCCGCAAAAAAGCTTATGACATTTCGCTCTTACGTTTTGACATTTTGACATCCTCATATCATCAAATAAATTGAATTGCATTTCCTTAGGAGTAAGTAAAGCACACGCTTATTTTTTTTCTAATTTCATTACAAGCTCTTTCTTCGAACATTTATTCTTTTACATTTTTTTGGAACTACGTACATGGTTTGATTCCATTTTTTCTAATGAATACGTAGGCAATCCTTTACAAGATACAACCCGTCATTTCAAGATGTAAATAGAAGGACATTTGTATGTTGCATTTGAAATTCGACAGGAATAAAAAAAGAAAATTTATAAAAGTTTCTTAACTATAAATTATTTATTCATTACTCCTTAAATAATAGTAATACATCAAATACATATAAATTAAAAATGCTGAAAATTAAAATGCTAGGCTAGGATTCTAAAAGCCCCGCCATTTATTACAACTCAAATAATAAATAATACTATTAAAAATGACTAAGGCTACTCTTCCATTTTCCCCTTGCCTTTGTCGCCTTTCTCACATTTCTTGTCTCGACCACGAGCAGGACACTCTTGCGTTATTTCCGACCTAATCACTAACGGTCGTTCTCGCGGTCTAACTTTCCCAATTCGATCCACAACCATATTCTTGGCAGGAGCATTCTTTGGTTTCTTCGACGGACGGACGACCCGATATCCGACCTCTTCTTCCTCCTCAGTTAAGTACTTTTGGTCCTCCTTCGCCACTTCGCGGAACTTATAGTCTACGGGCTCGTGCTTCCTTAGCTTTTCATGCTCCTCGGGAGTGCTAGCTTTCCTCCACTGCAGATATGAGTCAGATACCCATAACGAGCCAACCGAAACGGGTATGAACCACATATTCCTTTGGCCCAGCGAATTGCCCACTCTCGACAAGACTCCGAAGTATGCGCCAAGGCAGTTTGAGGGACGTTTTCTAGCTTCGGGATTTTCTGTCTTAGGCCCACTTGCCACATCAATCTCTCCGAAAAACTATAGACCATGAATTCCAAGTCGGGAACGCGAATTGACCGTGTCGGATCCAAAGACGATACTCCAGTCACCGATCTAAGATGCCACCATGGCACGATCCACCTAATCAAGGGCCCACCTTCACTCTTCAATTTATTTTCCCAATAATTGCATACTCGAGTGAAGTCCACCATTTATAGCCTCGTTCTCATCACAATTGATCGGGAGCAATATCCTGTCACGTCAATTGAGGGCTCGATCAACCTCAGCCTTTCCATTAGCCAGACATGCAAAAAAGGGGATGGGAGTTAGTATCATAAACCGACCGAGAAAAAAAAACAAACGAAAAAAAACGAAAAAAAAGAAAAAAAATTAGAAATAAAACGGCCGAATAGGACAGAAAACGGGTTCTTACCTATAAAATAATAGGACTCCCAAGATAAGGGTACTCGCGGTTCGCCTTCCTATTGTCCAATACTGGAATGGTCTCCCCTAGAACTAAGCATGTTGGGCTCCTGCGCAGTTCCATTTGTTCCACTATGCCTAAAAATCGAAGGTCACCCTTCATCTCTTTGTCCACATGCCTTCGCAGGACATAGAAATGAAGAAGGCAAAATCCATAAGCTCTGCGCCTCGCCGCATAAGAGATAGTAGGGTCGTACCTATTTATAAATCGATCGACAAATTCAAACATACGGACACCTTTTAAAGTCACAAGACGGTCTACCTCAGCCTTGGTCAATCCAAGCAAATCCCTAAATTTATTTTTATAGCCTTGAGAGCTAGGGGGTATAGCCGGAACACTTTCAGCGTCCCATCCGCCAATCGCAGCAATTTCTTCAGGAAAGGGACAAATTTCGCCTCCCAGAAAGGCAAATACATGAAAATTCGGGTCCCTATATTTAACACAAGCATCCAAAAGGGGCCTAATTATCTTCACTAGCTTAAAACTTATGATTGATCCTAAGTTAAAAGCACCCATGTCGTGTTTCTCCACATTCGTAAATTCATTCGTCCACTCTTTAATGCGATTTTCAAAGGCATCCATATTTTTTGGGTAAAATTTGAGAAGATATATGAGGTTTTATGTAACAGACGAAGTCAAGGAAGAGAGAATTGTGAGAATTGAAGATCAACCGAAGCCTCTATTTACACTATTTAACGTTTCCTAAATTCTGTCGAGAACCGACAAGTTGGAGAGAAGACGCAGCAAAAGCTGCGCCTCTTCGAAGGATCGCAGCTCTTGCTTCGCCTCTTCCCCAGGCTCTTTTCCTCGTGTGACAGCCGTGGGATCTTTCCTAATCTGTTTAAGTTAAAGTTTCCTATTCCTATAGAGACTTAATTCGGTTATTTCGATTAATTACCAAATTTATTTTTTCTAATCTTTTACGGGTTCACTTTTCGAGGCAAAATCGACATTTTCGCCAAATACGCACGTTTACTCATTCCTAATTTTTTTTTCGGGGAATCATTTCACTCCCTCTTTTCAAAAAAGTTTATGACACACTTAGACATTTCTTTTAAATTCTTTTTTTAAGGGGTAGCCCTCCCTACCGTCCGGTCGCGTCATTTTGTCTATTTTCGGGCACTTTTTTTTCGCGCTAATTTAAGCCATCTTAATTCTTTTTGCTATATGTTTTTCTTGTGTTTTCCAGAGTGAATTTCGGAAGCATGACAGCGTAAACTGTCTCATGCCAAACCTGTTTTTCAAAGCTAACTTGCAGATACAACAAACACCCAGCAGCAAAGGCACATAGGCCGTTATATATACAACCAAAATGCAAAAATATACATCAAAATACGGGCTCATGTCCTAAATGACATCCAAAATGTACAAATGTACAAATATAAGTCACAACAAACTAGTCCTGATGACCCCTCAGCTCAGCCACTGTCGCCTTAAGGGCAGCGATCTCAGCATCTCCGGCAAACGGGCCGCCTCCTCCTGGGATTGCGCCAGCTCACGCACCAGGTCACGCTCCCTCTACACAGAAAAATGAAGTGATACTTAACTTCACAAAATTGGAGGTAATAAAAATAAAGACGGGTACAAAAGGTTCATACATGTCGCCCGAGTCGTCTGTAAGGGCCTCAATGGCTGTAGCTCGCAGCCGGTTGGCCATCCTCCACAGCTCCACATGCCTGGACGGTGCCACTTTCACTCAAATACGGAGAAGGTTTAAGCAAATGCATTCCTATGTAATAAAGCATAAAATACTAAAGACGGCCAAAGCTGGGGGCTTACCCTCCTCACAATATGCTGCCACTCATCCAAGCCAGCGTCAGTTACCGCCTCGCTGAAAGACTGGATCTCCGAGATCACTGTCATGCCTGCCTAGTCAATGTACTCCAACGTCTCTGGAAAAGCTGGGGGTCGACGCCCGCCACCTCGATCTCCTACAAAACTCAAGTGGTTCATTATTCGCTAATCATTCATCATTTATCAGATCTATCAAAGACAAGTAAACGGTAAATATGCTTACCACGATCGGCCACTACACTAGCCTCCGGTGAACAAACTCAGCGTACTCCTCACCAGGGAGAAGGTGGGTGTCACTACTCGCGTCAGCCAGGTCAGCTGCCCTCTCAGCCTCCGAAGGCTCCCTAAACATTGTCCGTGGAGGGTCGATGGGAACCGTAAAAGTGTCACGAGAGCACTGCCAAGTCAAACGCTGACCTAAGTACCACACAGGCCATATGGGTTTCGTCAACAACAACCTACTTGAACGTCGGGGATGGAGAACCTCATCCACAAAAGCTAGAGCCCTAGAGTAGCTCTCCTAGGGCCTGGAAACCCACTAAAGCAAGAAAACGAGGGGTCATTCATATTTTCAAGAAAGGTTCATACCTCCAAGAGAAGTACAGGACCGACGGTGGCAGGAGAAGTCCCCTTCTTCATCAGCGCCGGACGGACCATGGCCCTCATATAGCGCGTAAGGACCGCAAAACTAGGAGTGACCCAGTCCAAGCGACCTAGGCTACTCAACTCAGAAAGAAATGGAAGAAGCTTCATCGATAGCCTCACCCCCTTGTCTCCAAAGTAAATCGAAGATAAGAACCA
Source organism: Silene latifolia (assembly GCF_048544455.1). Taxonomy (NCBI): domain Eukaryota; kingdom Viridiplantae; phylum Streptophyta; class Magnoliopsida; order Caryophyllales; family Caryophyllaceae; genus Silene; species Silene latifolia. Next base: position 150,464,918 of record NC_133536.1, on the reverse strand, counting down.
CCACAACCACAAACGGGCCCGCTGATCAGCAGTACAAGGTGGTGAAGGCACCATGCGTCCATCCATCTTCACTCTCGCCGGAACCATACCACCGAAATATTCTCTAATGTAGGTACTCGGCACCAAACTAGGAACCTGGGCCGCACCTGCAGCCAGGTTCCAGCCAACCAGACTCCTCGCCTCGGCCGAGTCTACTCTCATGGCCGCCGACGGCCACACCAACGGTTCCTCTCCACACGACAGACCCGAGATCATACCGTAGTCCTCCAAGGTCACCCCGATCTCTCTAAAAGGCATATGGAAAGTCGAGGTTGTGTCCCAGAACCGATCAAGAAAGGCTCGAATCAGGCTGAGGTTAGCCTGGATCTTCCTCTCCTTGATCTACCTTCAGCCTTGTACCAAGGCACCAAAGGCTCCCAACTCGATGATAGCCTTCTCCTCCTCTGACAGGTTCCTGAAGGCGTCTATCATCGTCGTATAACAAGATAAGGACCTCATATTCCCAGCCTCCTGCGTCAATTCAAAAGAAAGCTTTCTTTAGCATAAAATGTGTAAGAAATAAATAAATAAGGGAATGACAAGCTGAAGGCTTACCGTGCTCCTCGTCGTCCTATACGACAGGTGGCTCTCCGCCACCCAAATGAGATGTCTACCATCTCATTTCTCGGCCCAATTAGGCGCTCCTGCGAGCGGACGGCCGCCTCGTCCTACATTGGCCCTCCGTAGGACCTCCTCCTCTATATCCTCCTCCATCTCCTGGGTCGCTCCCGTATGCACTATGAGAGCGGTAGAAGGGTCAAAGTCAGTGTCCATGGGGCCTCTCCCCGATGTACAAGGAATATCCTCTGTAAAATCGAAGTAAACAAAGCGATATTAAACACATTTCAAGCATTTTCAAGCGTTTCAAGCATTTAAAAACGGCCTTTCTAGCCATCTTTGGCTAGATTTTCCAAGCCCAACCACAAATGTGGTAGGTTAAGTCAAGACGCGTCTAAATTCAAGCCTAGTTACGGGTTTGAGTCGAAAATTCGGCAGCATTTCGCTACCATAGCAATTATGCCATACAAAATTGTCCCGGAGAAGCTGTCACAAATTGAAAATCTGGCGTAACAGCAAGTTTACCCATTACTCAAGGGTTTCAAAATGTCAAGCTTCATCAAAAATGGACTAGCATAGGCCATTTTCTAAGGGTTTTGCAGTTTAGCAAGAAACCGTCACATTTCGCGCTCAAATCCTTAATGCTTGACGAAATTTCAAAAGAGATACATGGTTATGTTCCTAACATGATCAGTTACTCATTTTTAATATCAATTTCATGAGACAACTTCATTTGGGACGAAAGCCCGAAATTTTCGAACGAAAATGGGTATATAAACCCTAATATTTTGACCCAAATCAAAGCTCAAATGCAAAATAAAGCAAGTACAAGACACATACCTCGATTAGTCATGATTTATGGCAAGTTTTTATCAAGTTTTTACGGAATTTGGGTTGAATTTGGTTGAGTTTTGTAAAGAAAACAAATTAGGTTTGTGTTTTCGAAATAAAAACAAACACGGCATAAGTCGAGTTTTACCCAAACAGGGGTAAGCTCAGGAGAAGACGCACCACTTGCTGCGCCTCTTCCAAGGATAGCAGTTTTTGTTGCGCCTCTTCCTCAGCAAGTTTCCAACCGAGATTCGTTAAAATTCGTTACAAGTTCGTTATTTGTGTGCCCGGGCTTCATGCGCCTCTTCCCATGACATCTTATCTTCAACATATGACTCCTTTTTGGGCATTCTCTTCGTCTGAATCGGCATTTTCTCTTCAACAGACTACAGACAACCACGACATTTTGTTCCCCAGAGAGAATTCATGATCACTAAATACAGTTCATGGGCTTCACCTCTTTATCGGAATTTTGCTTGCGTCTAAGTCTTTCGCTTTTATGTCAATGTGACTTTCGAAATATAGGGAACAAAAATTTGCAATTTCCTCTAGCAAAAAAGAGTTGCATATGGAACCCTCCACCCGAGCTTTGTTGCCAATCTTTGTTTTATATGATTAAGAAATCTCTCAAATGGATACATTCAACGATATTGAACAGATCCTCCAACCTTCGCTTCATAAGGTAAGTGAATAAGCAAATTCTCTATGGAATTGAATAAAGACGAGGGAAATATCTTCTCTAACTTTCATATTATCTCCACAATGTTTGACTCTAGACGTTCCATATAATCAACTTTAATCGTAGAAGTACACAAGTCTCTAAAAAATTGGCTTATCTCAGTTATTCCACTCCAAGGACCCGTTGGGAGAAAATTTTTCAAGGCAACAAGGAGTAACCGTTCCATAAAAACATGACAATCATGACTTTTCATTGAATGCAACACCATATTTCCATGGTCAACACACCGACTCAAATCTGAAGCATAACCATCTGGGAATTTCAAATTCGCAACCCATTCACATAGAGCCTTTTTCTCCGCGGTGTCTAAAACAAACCAAGATGATATGGGCCGTTTCAAGCAAAGATCATTAAAGTCCGCTTTACCCTTAGGGCCATATTTTGTTTTCTAGGGTACATCCATGACCGTGTCGATAAGTTGTTCAAAAAACGTTTTTCTCAATGTGCATAACATCTAAGTTGTGTCGAATCAACAATGTTTTCCAGTAAGGAAGTTCCCAGAATATGCTTTGTTTCCACCAACCTTCATTCTTGTCTTTCAATCTTTTCAATTCTTCATCAGAAGCATAAATTATTTTCAGCAAATCTTTTATCGAATCCCACACCTCATCACCGGTTTATTTTGCTGCGGCTATGCGATTATCCCTTTTCCTATTCTTAATAAAATTCTTTCAATTGTTGCGGAAAGGATGATCAGGTCTCAAGAATTCAGGGTGACAATCAAACCAACAAACCGTTTTGCTCTTTTAAAGCCAAAAAGATCTATGTTCTTTTACATGACAATAAGGACAAGCACGGTACCCATATGTGGACCAACCAGAAAGCATGCTATATGCAGGGAAATCATTGATCATTCACATTAATGCATCCTTTAATTAAAAATTCTGTTTCTTAGAAACATCGTAGGTAGACATCCAAATTTCTTTTAACTCTTTGATCAACGGTTGCAGGTAGACATCCAAATTTGTCTTAGGGTTATTAGGACCTGGAAAAAGTAGAGATAAGAACATAAATTGTCGCTTCATGAATAACCAAGGAGGTACGTTGTACGGAGTGACGATCACGGGTCAACATGAGTAATTCTTCCCAAATTTCCCATAAGGGTTAAATCCATCTGTATATAAACCCAGCTGAACATTACAAGGCTCACTTGCAAATTCTGGATGCTCTCTGTCGAAATGTTTCCACGCTTCTCCATCACTTGTGTGTGCCATTGTCCCCCTTTATCTTAATCGGAAGTTTCTATGATGCCAAGTCATCTCACCTGCTATGTTCTTGGTTGCAAATAATCGTTATAACCTTGGCGCAAGCGTGAAACAAGTTAGCGGTTTACAAGAAATTCGCCTCCCACTTGAATTTTTTTTACTTTTATACCGATATGCTTGACACTTTGTACATTCCTCAAGATTAGCATTTTCCTCCTAGAAAAGCATTCATCCAGTAGGACATGCATCGATCTTCTCATGGGGTAGTTGGAGTCGCTTAAGAACATTCTTAGTCTCATTAAAATTGTGTGCCATTTCATTATTCTTTGGAATAATGTCACCTACAAACGATACAAACCCATTCGCGCATCTAAGAGATATGTTGTTCTCACATTTGAGTGCAACATCCTAGCTGCCGCTTGTAACAAACTCATATTACTTCCCTCATACATTGGTTGTTTGGCTTTTTCTAGCATTTTATATAAGGAAGAAACTAGGGGGTTTGGGGTTTCATAACGCACTTCTTCATCGCTAAGGTCGTCGGGATTGAGTTTCTCCTCCAATATTTGATCAACATTATCACATAATGAATTTTCTACGTGTTCTCAGTAAGGATTCTCACTAACTACTATACTACTTGAACTTCCTTTGGTAGGCAGTTCCTCACCGTGATACGTCCATACATATTAATTATCGGCAAAACCATTCGACCAAAGATGATCTTAAACTTCTTTCTTCCCTTTAAAAGCTCTGTTATTGCATTTGGGGGTGTAGATACCTCATTTATACACCTCTCGCCAACCACCCAGTGATGAGTGGGCCGCATGTTTGATATGTGGAACGATTTATGACAGTCCGTAAGTTCATCATCAATTGATAGCTCAAACACTCGAGTCAACCCCTGGGTCATCATCCACGCACCGATATGGTCGTTTTGATAGTAATTAGAGTTCATTTGGAGTCCGGGTCAAAAACCGCTTCATTTTCTAAAACCCGTTTAAAATCCGAGTCGAAATATTCCGGAATGTTCTAGAATTCTCTAGATATTTATTCCTAATTAAAATTAATATTTTAAGTAAATATCTATCGTAATATTGTGTTTCATAGAATAAGGAAGTGTAAATCTACCAAAATTCTATAATAAAATGCGGAAATCTTTCTTGCCGAGGAGGAAACCGCTGGAGAATAGACGCAGCAAATGCTGTGCCCTTTCAAAGAAACGCAGTCGTTGCTGCGCCTCTTCTCTAGTCCTTTTTTCACATTTTCCAGAATATTTTCGAGATTTGTTTCTAAATCCGTGTCATTCCAAAACTCTTCCATATGTTTAGTATAAATAAAGGACTTCGGCCTCCATATTTGGCACGCACACGAGTGTTCAGCCCTTTCTCTCTCTCTTTGCATTCAAGACTATGCTATTGCCTTTCGACGCCTACGTGCTTGATCAATTGGCCACGTAAGCTCAGATCATTCTGAGTCCCAGTCACGTTGCATAGACCGACCAACTTGACCAACTCCACCGTTAATCAACCTAATTAATCTACTAAATCCTTCAACGAGGGCACTTTCCATGCATATTCGAGTCGAGCAATCACTAAACGATAACTTTAGTCAATCTCGTTTCGTCAAACATGTAAGTCTGAGGGTGTAAATCCCGTTTTATTATTGTACTTTTATTTTGTATCAATTAATGTAAATCTATATCAAGAGCACGTTCGAAAACCGATTTAAAATCCACCTTTTAAAGTCGTTTTTATGAAACAGCAAAGGTCAAACGTCGAGAAGAAACGCGGTAGCAGCTGCGCCTTCAGGAAGGATCACACCCTTGATGCGCCTCATCCAGAGGCTGCCTGCTGCTCCTGCTCTTCTTCTTCTTCCTCGACTTCCTGCAAATTTCCTCCTTTTTTTTATTCTTTCATTTTCCTTTGTTCTCTTTGTTATTTCAGTATATAAATCATATTTTAACAACTCCCTTTTAATTACAATGCTTAATTCGTCCTTAATCCCGAGTAATTCAATTCTTGCGGGTTTTCGCCGTTTTAATTCAAATCGATTCTTCGGGGTTTTGACTTCTTCATGTCGAGGTTATAGAGTCCCAATTTGATACATAAGTTTTCTTCCGAATCTTATTTGTCCAGTTTCGTCTTAATCTAACCTCAAGTTTCGCTTTTTTGTATTTCCCACACGAGTTCATCGTACAATCATAATCATGTAAACTGCAGTAATTTCTCGTTTTAATTCGTTTTATGACTTGCCCAGATACATATGATCAGTTAAAACACTTCAATTCAAGTCTAATATCGATAATCCATCTTAAATATACCAACGAACAATAACAGTGTTGCGATTCTAACTTCACATCCAGAACCCAGCTCGAGAAAAGACACATGAAGTGATGCGCCTCTTCCAGAGGACGCAACAAATGCTGCGCCTATTTTGGGTTGGTTTTTGCCTCTGAACTCTTTCTCTCTTTAACGTAGTTCCTAATTACGGTTTAAATCAACTATTATTCATATTATTACCTTTAATCTGACATATTTTCAAATTTAAATTCTTATTTTATTTACCTTTTTTTTTCTTCGAAATCCCGTCTTTAAGCGTGCTTTTGACGTAGATCAAATAAAGCTTGTAATTTTTTTAATTTTAATTATTGTAATTCATTTATCGTAATTATTATTATGTATAATTTAATTGTATGGCATTCACATGTATTGAATCTAACATTTACTTCGACCAAATTGTTCGCTAAAACACGTGTTAACCGACAGAGTCTAATTTCATATGCTAGGATTAATCCGTGTTTGTTGCATTGCATGCATTACATCGACGGCATATCAAATATGAACGACCTCCCTATTCAATAGTAGAGGCCGCTATCGAGGCGGGCTGGATTAGGTATTCGAATTAAAGAACTTCCTGATACGTACCCTCACCCCTTACTCCAGTTATATCTGAACATCCGTGTCCATTGGCATATCGAGAGTCATTCTAGACATAGAATGCTAAGGGTAACGAGTTCTTTGTGTTCATGTCATTACTTTGTGTCTTGACATGGCACGAGGTATTTGAACGGTTCCTAATTTTTCACAATAAATTGGTGGCGACTCCACAAATGCAGGCTTATTCAATCTTTCCCCGGTTTCAATGCCTCACAAATCGGTAAAGACCCATGACGTGCTTTGGCAAACCAAGGTTCCGTGGGAGAAGATGTAATACTCCGTATTTATAAGTCTTGAGGTACTCTATCGAGTAGGCCTTACTCTGTCGAGTAAGGGTAAGTGGCGTTTTAGAAACGTTTCTGACCTGTTGGGTACTCGATCGAGTAACTAGGATACTCGATCGAGTAAGGGGGTACTCGATCGAGTACCTCGGGTACTCGATCGAGTGTCCGGCTTTACGGGGAGTTTTTTCGGGTTTTGTTAATTATGCGATTAAGGTATATAAGCTTTGTCGTCATTATTCTAAATCACTTTTGCAAAACCTAAATTACTGTTTAAGAGAGAAAGCAAGTAGTGCTTCATCCTAATCGCATTATTAGCAATCCCCGGAGTTTGGAAGGTCAGTTCTTAGCGTTGGTTATACCGTTGAGTTCCTTGCGTCAAGGGTAAGATCTGTGTACCCTTTTTGTTGTATTTCCTTTATTTTGGTTAAACCCTAATTAAGGGATTTGGGGGTTTTTGTATAGTATATGATTCGGTAGCATTTATATGTCGTATGATAGGAGGAGGCTTCATAGAGGAAGCTTTTTGACTCAGTAGTAGAGACCGTCTGATTGTGTGCTTACCAGGTAGGATTTCCTACTCAGTATTAGTCCCATAATGGGATATTAGTTGATGTGTTGTGTTTGGTTGTTTGATATAGTAATTGTATTGTGATTGTGGTTGTGATCGTTGTCTGTGGTTCGCGAGGCGTGGCCTCGGCTGAGTGGGGTCACTTGCGGGAGTGGCTTCACGCCCTAGTTTCGCCTTCTGTGGAACCCGCCACAGAAGGGATGTGCACATTAATGGACAGGGTTATCGCTCACTATGTGGAGCGGGGATTTGGTGGGTACGGCTGCGGTCCCCCACTGGCAGGGCTGGTCCAGTGGACAGTCAGTGATTGAGGTGATTGGATTTGGCGTGATTGTGTGTGTATGACAGTTAAGCTGTCTGTTTATCTTATTGTTAATACATATTGAATTGTGTGATTAGTACTGACCCCGGTGTTGTTTTGTAAACCTGCGGTGATCCATTCGGGGATGGTGAGCAGATATTGAGCAGGTATTGAGATGAGTACTGGGATAGCTGGGATTGCCACAACATGATGATAGGAGTCTTCCGCTGTAGCTTATTAGTTATTTACATTTCAGTTAGAACAGTCAGTTTGAGGACATGTATTACACATTTGGTTTGGTTTTGAGAATTGTAACTCTTCGCTAAGTATTTATATTTAAACGTTGTTTCTTCATTGTTTATTTGATTATCATTGCCTCGGGTAACCGAGATGGTAATGTCTTCATACCTGAGTGGTCCTGGTAAGGCACTTGGAGTATGGGGGTGTTACAAATGGTATCGGAGCGACGATCCTGAAACCTGTAACCAATGAACCTAATGAACATAGGGAGTCAATTAAAATGAACCCGGGGTAAAAGTTGTAGGAGCTAATGCAAAGGCTTGGGAGACGTCCTAAAGTCGCGAACTTGCCCTACAATTTTGAACCGGTCACATGGGGGGTGTATGTCAAGGTCGTATGTGTTGCTTGGCTAGCTTGTGTAAGAATGTGATGAAGTGTGTTAATTGTTGGATGTTTGAAGTAGAAGTTGAGAATGTGAAAGAAAGGTTAATGATATATGTAGACTCGTTGTTGGAGTGATAACATGTTGGATGTTTTTAAGGTGGCATTTAATAACATGATATAATAATCTCGTAGATCGTACGAAAGGATGCGTAGCATTATATGCTTAGTTATGATATAGTATGTGGTTTTATAAAGTTTTTAGCATGTTAGCATATGATATAGCATGCGGGCAGCGTTTCTGAGTTAGCATGACTCGATCGAGTGGGACTGACTCGATCGGGTGGGTTTTTTACGATTTTGAGTCCAGAATCGTGTTTTTGGGTACTCGATCGACTAACTAGGGGTACTCGATCGAGTAGGGGGTCACTCGATCGAGTAGCCTAGCGCTACTCGGTCGAGTATGTTAGAGATCAGAAGGTCTGTTTGGGGTCTGATGTTTGGGTACTCAATCGAGTACGTGGGGCACTCGATCGAGTAGCCCGTTACTCGATCGAGTGTGTTTGGGAACTCGATCGAGTAGGTTCTGGGCAGCGTGTTTTCGTGTTTTGAGGTTTAGTACGTGTGTTTATGTCTACCCTTTCTTATATATAGTTTCAAGATGCCGCCCAAGAAGACCGCTTTGTATGCGAGAGCTGAGCTTATGAACATAGATGACATCGTTAAGATGTTGGAGTATCAGGATGCTCTCACTGAGGCTTTAAAAATTGTGGGGAAAGATAAGGATAAGGATAAGGAGAAGGAGGTTGATCATTCTAAAATCAGCCTCTATATAGCGAGGTTTAACCCGAAAGAGTATAAGGGAGTTGGGGAGCCTAACCTTCTCGATAGTTGGCTTAGAGAGATGGAGAACATATTAGATTTGGTTCACTGTCCTGATGAGATGAGAGTGGAACAGGCTGCGTTCTATCTGAGGGAGGCAGCTGGCAAGTGGTGGGATACAGTGAAAGTGAGTGCTAAGGAGATATATACAAACCAAGGTTTACCTGCTATACCTTGGGAGGAGTTTCGTAGAAATTTGTGAGAAAGGAGTTTGTACCGGAGCATGTGAGGAGTAAGTTGAGAGAAGAGTTTGACAGTTTTAAGATGACTCGCCGAGATGTCGTGGCCGAGTACTACGGGCGGTTCAATGATAAGTCTAGGTATCGAGGATATGGGTTTGAGTGAAGAGAATTTGGCACTGAGGTTTGAGAGAGGGTTGACCCCTAAGATTATGGATAAGTTACCCGTGGGAGTCCTTACTGATGTTAAGGAAGCTTATGAGAGGGCTAAGAGAGCTGAGAGGTTGGTGGAGATGGCTCAGGAGAGGTCAGGTGGTGAGAAGAGGAAGTCTGAGAGCGAGGGTGGTGGCCAATCTAATCACAAGAAAGGCAACCACAATCAGTCTAAGGGGTTTTCTTCCGGGTCGGGTTGATCTTTGGGGCTTCCTTTGGGCGTGGCCGTGGAAGTGTTAGTGGTAGTTGGGCGTGACTGCTATCATTTTGTGGTGGTGTAGGCCACAAGAGACATGAGTGCACAAGTGCACCGGGATCTTTCCAGAGACCTGCGCAGAGCTACGCAAGCAACAGACCAGCTGGGTCATGGCCAAACCGGGGAAGTCAGAGTTACTAGAGTGGAGGCAACCTGTAGATACCCGTATCCGTCGATATTGGAATTTATAGAGAACCCGACAAACACCCGATGATGATAGGACACATGTATTCTTTAGTTGTCATTGTCATTATTTGGAGCTCGTTTTACGAGGTAGAATGGGTGTCGTCGATGAAGTATTTAATTAATTTAAATGATATTTAAATTAATGTTTTTTTAGTGAGTTCATTTTATTAATTTAAATGATATTTAAATTAAAGCCTTTTAAAGTGATTTCAATTTGATTTATTTTATTTTGAATTTTATTTTCCCAAGTTTATTTTATTGAAAATAAGATAAATATTTGATTTGAAAAATCATTTTATGAGTATATTTGATTTGAAAAGTCATTTATTTTAATTTGTTAATTGATTTGAAAAATCGATTTTAAAAGCGAAGAAAACTCGTTTTTAAGCATGTTTTGAGCTCGATTTTAGCTCGGTTTTTGGGCCCGTTTTCTTTGCGAATTGGCACGAATCTCGAGTACACTAACCCACCTAGACCAATACCCATCCACCCTTGTTCAAACCCCCTCACAAGCAGCCCAAATTCTCATCCCAAACAGGCCACAAGCAGCCCGCAAAACACCAATGCAGTCCCCTGTTTTTGCGTGCCAATTCTCGAGCCCAAACCCGCTCCAAACACTACCAAGACCCGGACCCATTAACCCTAACCCATACCCTAGTATCCTACCCATATTATCCTAGCTTAATCACCAAGAAAACCCCCCTCAAACCCTCACAAAAACCGATGGACAGCAGCCATACGGGATTGAGCCCGACTGCCTCCTCCTCTCTTTTAACCTACTTTAACTCCCTATAAATACCACCCCTCCACCATACAATCATGGCTCTAAGTTCTCCATACATCCAAGCATCACATACAAGCTTTAAACCTCAGAAACAAACCCTAAACATCCTTCAAAAACCCTAAACAAAACCGACACACAAACTGAAACTGTTTGTGTGTCCTCTTCGAAAACCCATTCGTTCCTCCATCAAAACTCCATAAAAATTCGAGTTTCTTGCTCCTAATTAACCACATAACATCCATCTACACATTAGACAAAGATTTACGAGCCAAATTGCCCTTGAGAGTACACGAGATCCCTCAAAAAACAGAGTGAAATAACACTCTGTTTTCGCGGTTTACTCTTGTCTGTCCAGTTCTGTTTGTGCTCGTTTTTCGTGCCCAATAACCCAAAACGAGCAGGGTTTGCTTTAAGATTACTGTTCTCCTCTCTTTCTAGTTTCCAAAACATCTTTCGAATCGAATTTTCGTCGTGAAACGAGGGAGATATCACTGTTTTAAAATCGCTGTCCAGAAACTTTCCAAAACGCGTGTTTGCTTTATTCTTCGTCGACGACGGCCTCTCGAGATAAAATCTACCATCGATTACGACCCAAGACGGTGTCAACGATACATGTAGGTTGAGGGTGCATCAAATCCCCTTTTCTCTCCTTTTTTTATTTCGTTTTCTTATGCCTTTTTTATAGTTTGTTTTTTTGTTTGTTTTCGTTTTGTTTATCGATTGTTTTAAATTAACTATGAAACTAGTTAGTCCGAGTATGAGTTAAAGTACCACCATGAACACCCGCGTTGACTTGAGATGGGAAAAGAAACCGCTACTTCTGTCGGTCGTACACCCCCGTCTCATTTACATATCCTCGTGTTCAAGGTAGGGCATAAATAGAACGAGTTGTCTAACTTTCATCGCTTTCGACCCCCTTACTGTTTCGGCCAAATCGAAATACCCTAGGACCCGTTGTATGTTAGTTTAACCTCTGATTGTTAACCTATGACATATTTAGATGACATTAATTTAATTTAATAACCTAATTAGACACGATAGGTGGCTTCGACATAAGTTATAAAATCAATCGACGATTCTGTAAATAATTGAATGCATCTCTCTCTTTCACCTAATTTCTCGCTAGTATAAGAGTGCGTGATTAGCACCTTCTTATTGACACTCGATGAGTTAATTTAATTAGCGAATTTGACCTAATTAGACCCTTTAGGCCGTGTAGAATGCACCCTCATGCGACAATCAATCAACATCGTTTTTAACTCATTTTCTAACTTGTTTCCTATCCCTTTTCGCAATCATTCGATCTAACCAATGAATCTAACTTAGGAACTAGGTTGGCCTCGTCTTGGCCGTGAGGGTGGCCTTCGGTTTGGGCCGTGAGGTGGCCGTTTTCTTTACCTTTCTCGTTTTGTTTTTATACCGTTTGTTTTCTCGTTGTTTCATTGTTTGTAATTTATCGTTGGTTTATCGAGTTGTAATCTTTCAAGTTTGTTTTCTTTTATCGAGTCAAATGATTTCTAAAAACCTTAGTCTTGTTTGGTTAGACGGTTGTTCCCCAATGCTTGTAGGAGCGTAGTAAACCGCATGTTGTTTAAAGCAACATGGCCCGGTTTATGCTAATGCATGCTTTGGTGCGTAGCCCTATGTCTAATTCGATGAGATTAAGCGCGAGCACGCATTACGAGGAGTGACCCAAGGACCGTGGGTCATGTGAGCCGTGGGCCACCCCTCATGTGCACGGTTTTCAAGGCCAAACGGCCGTGTGTTTTGTGTCGTGTACGGTTGTATGTAGCATTTGTATTTAGATCGAGTTGTATCTTTAATTTGTTGTTGTGTCGGCATGAAATGCCTGGTTTGTAATAGGTAGATCCCAACGGCTCCCCCATTCCCCATCAAGCCTTGTTTGCTTTCGTTTGAATGTTGCTAGATCAATCAACCCACATGCTAAATTACAACTTTGACAAAGTTAGTTTAGTTGCATCTAAAACGACATAGAAATTGTTGTCACATGATAGGGTTAAAACAACGTTTGCATATCATACATCGTACGTAGCTATGACCTTGTTTGAAATCCGACACTTGACTTAGTAGAGGCCGTTATCGACGGGCGGGGTTGGGTGTCCTTATGGGCTTCCCAACACGTACCCTCACCCCTTACTCAAGATCTATGGTTTGTGGATCCGTCTAAATACCATTGGATTACGAGAGTCATTCAAATCGAGTGATATAGGGTACAAGTCTTTATCTTTAATCACTCGTAGTCGATTGGCTTTATGCTTTTCGATGAAAGGTGTAAAGTTGACTTGAACGGTTCCAAGTTCCCAAAAAACTTGGTGGCGACTCTAATATGTCTTAATTCGATTCGAAAGAACCTCGAGTCGATTATGCCTAGTGTGGATCCCGCGGACGACGCAGTTCCGAGGGCCTTGTCCACGATTTGGCGACTCTTGGGGAAAAGAGGACTAGTTACACTGTGTTTCTAGGGTCTTTTCCTCCGAGGTAAAACTTGAAAAGAAAGTGTTGGAAAGTAAAACATTACTCATAGTGCTACGATTCATGCATAAACCCTTAAGGACTTGCCCGGGCCGTCCCAGCGTTTCTTCGTGATGCGTGGGGGGGGACGTCCCACTATGTCAGGAAGTTGCACATTGCTCCCTTCCACTTCGCCTCGCGTGGTTCTTGATGGTGGGGACGATCTTCTAGGTACTTTACCTTAAGACACCTTGCTCTATAAGACCGCAAAAGGATGGAGGGCATAGACCTTCTTGTAGAAGACTTGCCGAGACTTAGAGATGTCTAGGAGCATACATCCTTATAACATGAGAATGACAATGTGCAATTTGTTTTCCCGAGTCTTTTTTTCGAAATTTCCCATGTCCTTTTCAAAACCGAACTTTTGAACAACTTACTTTCAAAATAGCATGATTTTCAAAACGCGGAATGCTGCCCAAATAGGACTAGAAATTTCGGCCAAAACAAGCTTTTATAGCCGGCATGCTGCCCATTTCAAGTCTCATTTTTCAAATCGATCTTTCGTTTTTCAAAATCAATCCAAAATGCCTCTCGAACCTCAACCAAGCATGAAATGCGTCAAGTCGTGTCCGGGTCATGGCCGTGTTAGGCCGGGCATGTGTCGTTCTAAGAGTCTAGAACACGACCTTGTTGGGTCACCCAAGCTCACCTCTTGGGCCTTGAGTCATGTTGGTCAACCTTTTGGTCTAGAATAGTCCACAAGAAACATCCAAGCTAGGCCTTATGGACGTTTCACTCGAACCCATGGGCTATGTTAGCCCCAATCACGGGTTTAGTCACACCAAGTCCAGTTTAGAATCGAGTTATGACAGTTTGAGTCATGTCGTTTTGTCGAGTCTAAAATGAACCAACGTCTAAATCAAACCGTGATTCGAACCTTTGGTTAGTCAATCTCAAGTCGAGTCTTTGTTCAAGTCAAGTTAGGGTCGTGTCCTTAAGTGTGCAGGGGCTCTTACTTTAAATATTGACTCAGTACGGGGTTTTCTTGTAGAAAGGCCGCCAAAAACCCGACGTCAAGCAATGGAAGATGCTATCAACAAGCTCACGGAGGCCGTGAACCTCATGATGACCCGAATGGATGTGATCGAGTCTAAGCCGGTTGAAGATTCCTCTTCATCTACCCCACCTCTGACTGATTTGGAGAAACGGTTCAAGTTCATCGAGGACCGTTTGAAGCTCTCCCAGGGGAAGAACATCCACTATGAGAATGCTAGGGCCTATGCCCCAGTTCAGGACAAGTTGCCCACGAACATGGTACTCACTGACATCCCAAAGTTCAAGGGCACCGAAGATCCAGTCCACCATGTTAAGGCCTATAAAGGGTACTTAGCACTGAAGGGAGTACCGCTGATATGCTCTCGAAATTTTCGCCCAATCTCTGGGTGAACACCCAAAGGCTTGGTTCTACAATCTTGACCTCAAGAACTTCCCCACTTTCGAAGATATTACGGTGGAGTTCTGTAAGCACTATGCTGACAATGTTGAGATTCAAACCAACATAAGAACTTTGGAGGTTATGACACAGAAGGAAAAAGAGGGCTTTACTGAGTTCCTCGCAAGATGGCGCGCTGAAAGCGTGAAGTTAGCTAAGAAGCCTGATGAAGTTGAAATGGTAGATAAGTTCGTGAAGAATTTACGACCTGTTTACCGTAATGCTCTGAAGTACCAGAATTTTGGTTCTTTCAAGGAATTGATAAGGATCGGGATAAAGGTAGAGGACGATGTCCGAATTGCTGAAGCTGAGAAGCCAAAGGGATACCAAGGGGCTTCGTCATCTAAAGCAAAAGCGCCCGCAGCGGCCCACTTTGTTGAAACTGTCAATCTCCTAGATGGACAGTAAAAAAGGCCTCCACGCCAAGCTCCTAGGGTATTCACCGATATCGGGTGCACTTACGCCTATGCTCTCCAAAGGCTCATGGCCCAAGGAAAGTTGAAGCCCATTGGTCCAACTCCGGACCCACCTGCTGAACAACAAGGCAAATGGTACAAACCGAATGCCTACTGTGCCTTTCATCAAGGGAAGGGATACGATACCGAAAGGTGCTTTAGACTAAAGCACGAAATTCAAGATATGATTGAGAACGGAACGCTCCCAATCCCGGCCATAAAGCCCAATAACGTCACCAATCCGTTTGGCGACCACACTAACTTTGTCTCTACCGAAGATAGTGTCGATTACTCTCACTTGATTCGCCCATGTCGTCTAAAAGGGGTTTTCGTCGGAAGAATATTCGTAGATTGCTCTGAATTCCTACCAAACTCGAGAAACGAGATTACATTCGGGGATTTTGTTGTCGATTGTACCCCCTACATACTCCGAAGCGGCAATGAAATCAACGGCGTTTGGGCTGATGACGAGGATGATGTTTACCTCATCAAAGGTGCGACAATTCCTCACACCCAAGAGGAAATATTAAAGGTGAGGCAAGATGCCCTAGAGTCAAACCATTTGACTAGATCTGGACGCCCGTATCGTGTGGAGAAAGCTAAAGATACCACGAACAAGACGCCTCTCAAAGAGCCGGTAGTGGTCGAAGTTCTTGGTGAAGGGTCGACCTCCGAGGCTTCCCTCATCAAGCAACTCCAAAAGACTAAGGCCGACGTATCTATCTGGCAACTTATCCTGAGCTCTTTCGAACATCGTCAAGCTTTGTTACAAGCTTTGATGAACATGACCGTGTCGTCGAATACTACTCCTGCGGACATGGTCACTCACATCGCCCAGAATCGGCCTCAGATTACCAACGGTGTGACATTCTCCGACGAAGATCTGCCACCGTTCGGGCCTCGACATAACCTGGCCCTCTATATTGCTACCGTGTGTCTCAACAAGCATATCCCTATGACTTTGGTTGACGACGGATCGGCTGTCAACGTGCTCCCTCTGAAAACGGCGCATATTCTGGGCTTGGAGAAGAATGACTTCATCCCCACTACGCAGACAGTCCGGGCATTCGATGGCACTGTGCGTCGAGTGAGTGGACTTTTCGACCTAGTAGTACAGACTGGGCAAGTGGAAAAGAAAGTGAGTTGCCAAGTGATTGACATTTGCTCATCCTTCAACTTATTGTTGGGGAGACCTTGGATCCACGCTACAAGGGCCGTAACATCAACGCTGCATCGAAAAATCAAGGTCCCACTCAATGGCAAAACCGTCACCATTGACGCCACGCCAATTACTGTAGCGGGAGGAGACATTACTTCCGAAGTAAGGGTCGAAGCTACCAATGACGCATGTGGTTTCGAGATCGTCAACATGATCGAGCTGAACTCCGAAAATATGGATCTATATACGGGAAGTCATATCTGCGAGGTGATTCTCAAAACTGGGAAGTACTTCGGTTTCTCATTATATCCTAGAAAGGAGGAGGCTTTCGAGTTGAAACCACCCGTAGCCAAAGGAGTAACCTTCGGGCTTGGATATGAGCCCACTGAGAAAGATCTACGGGAAAAGAGGGGAAGAACGATCGAAGATCGAGATATTAAAATGGGACCGTATCACCTAACTCTCAATGGTCACTTCGTGAAAGCTGGGGAAGAACTCCCTTGCATGGACTTCCCCGAACCTATCTTTGACCCAAAGAAGAACCTTATGGTCCCAGGAATCGAAGTATTCCAAGATTGCTACTACATCCCCGAAGACATTCTCGACCGTGATGCCGTAGAAACCAAACCGGATCCAATAAATGACGAGAAAGCTATGGGTCTCCTTTTCGGTGAAGAGAAGAAATCACCAATACCAAACGAAGATTTGGTAAGCATGATCCTGAGAAGCGAGCGGTTTGACCCATCTACCCTCATCACCGATGTGGATCCTCTTAGGACCAACATGGGATGGCAGAAAACAATCAAGTGGACTGACAACAAAGGACTTCTTTTCAAGCTGACAACGGGAGAAGGAGAGATGTTCAAGCCGGATGATGTTACCGATTCTGAGTCTGAGTCGGAGTCTGAGTCTGAGTCTGAGTTAGGTCCTAAGATTGAGTCTAAGGAGTCAGGTGTTGAAAATACCCCTTCCCTAGCTTTCCCTTCCTATGCACCTTTTCCTAATGGTGGTATTCCGGGGCCTGTCCCGAATACCCTATCTCGCCACCGAGCTCGACCGTTGGCTCAAATGTTAGCGCATTTCGCGCAATTTCAAATCAATAATAATATGAACCAGTTTGCTTACGACTCGTCTTACTTACATTGCAATTCAATTTTTTAAAATGATTGTTTTAATAATGACATTGAGACTGAGGTCGAGGATGAACAGTTGGTCGAAGAAGAAGAAGAAGAAGAAATGGAACCACCTCTACAGTTGATAAAAGGGTTGGAAGAATACGAACAGAAAACGTCGATCATCGAAGATACCGAAACCATCAATGTAGGTACAACCTTAGAACCACAGGAGCTTAAAATAGGAACTACTTTAAGTCCCACCGAAAGACAGGGGTTCATTGATTTGTTGCATGAGTTCAAAGATGTTTTCGCATGGTCCTACAAAGACATGCCAGGCATTGATAGGGAAATTGCGGAGCACAGGATCCCAATCAAGCCGGGATATAAGCCGGTCAAGCAGAAACTACGCAAAATGCATACAGATTGGTCTCTGAAAGTCAAAGAAGAAATCGACAAGCAACTCAAAGCTGGGTTTATCAAGGTGTCGAATACTCGGATTTGGGTGGCTAACGTCGTTCAAAGTGCCTAAGAAAGATGGTAAAGTTCGGGTTTGTGTTGACTTCCGGGATTTAAACAAGGCAAGTCCGAAGGACGATTTCCCATTACCTCACATCGACATCCTGGTTGACAACACGGCAAAGCACGCATTACTATCCTTCATGGATGGATACGCCGGTTATAATCAGATCAAGATGGCGAAAGAAGATATGCATAAGACTGCGTTCAGAACGCAATGGGGAACCTATTGCTACACAGTAATGCCTTTTGGGTTGATAAACGCAGGGGCCACATACCAGAGGACCGCGACAACATTGCTACATGATTTGATGCACAAGGAGGTCGAGGTTTATGTCGACGACATGATTGTCAAGTCAAAGGAGCGTGATGGCCACCTTGGTACACTACGAAAATTCTTCGAACGATTGCGCAAGTATAACATGAGGTTGAATCCACAAAAATGCGCATTCGGAGTCACATCCGGCAAATTGTTGGGCCACATCGTCAGCCACCGTGGCATCGAGGTGGACCCATCGAAAATAAAGGCCATAATGGAAATGCCTCACCCGAAAACCGAGAAGGAAATTCGAGGTTTCCTGGGAAGAATCCAATATATAAGTCGGTTCGTGGCAAGGCTAACGATGATATGCGAGCCAATTTTCAAGAAATTGAAGGTCGGGGAACACGTCGTATGGGATGATCACTTTGTCAGCTGCGTTCGATAAGATCAAAGAAATACTATCTTCCCCTCCCGTGCTTAGCCCACCAACGGCCGGGTTACCACTTTTGTTGTATCTTACGTCCACGAATCTTCGCAATGGGGGCAATCTTTGGCGCAAACGGTCGATAAAGAGGAGAGAGCGATTTACTACATTAGTAAAAAGTTCTTGGAGTATGAAATCAAGTATACTCAGCTCGAAAAGACGTGTTTGGCTTTAGTATGGGCGACAAAGAAGTTACGGCACTACATGCTCAGTCATAGTGTCTCCATCCACTCGAAGATGGACCCTATCAAATACTTGTTTGAAAAACCGATTCGAACAGCAGGGTGTCAAGATGGACTTTAATGCTTTCCGAGTTTGACCTGAAATATGTACCGCTAAAAGTGATAAAGGGAAGGGCGGTTGCGGACTTCCTGGCGGATAACCCGATAGAAGAAAGCGAGGTTTTGGATACGTGGTCGTTTCCGACGAAGATATCGTTCACATAGACAATGATACGTGGGACCTCTATTTCGACGGAGCATCGAACTATAGGGGATACGGGATAGGAGTTCTACTCATTTCACCGGAAGGTGAACATGTTCCTATTTCGATCAAGTTGGACTTTAACGTCACTAATAACGCGGCTGAATATGAAGCATGCCTACTCGGTTTGCACAGTGCTCTCGAGTTAGGCATCAAAAAGCTTGTAGTACATGGGGACTCGTCACTAGTGATCAATCAAGTGGCCGGGACGTGGAAAACCCGAAGTGATAGCTTGGCTCCGTACCAAGCAAAAATCGAAGAACTAGAAAAGTTGTTCACCGAGGTCAAGTACGTGCACCTCCCGCAGACGAAAACCGATTTTTTGATGCACTATCAAAGCTAGTTTGCTCCGATCAACATACCGATCATATGGATACTATGCCGATATGTGTCGAACGAAGATCGTCACCTGCTTATGTTAATGTAATCGGAGACACAGAAGAAACCGAGGCCGAACCTTGGTATCATGCTATTCTGAAATTAAAAGAATCAGGAGAGTATCCACCCGACATGGATAACCGCGGAAAGCGCGCTATTCGAATGCTAGCCGCTCAGTTCGTTAGAACCAATGACGGACAATTGTACAAGAAGACTGCGCAAAATATCCTTTTGCGATGCATAGACTCACCAACTGCGAAAAAAGTCATGGAAGAAGTCCATGACGGAGAGTGTGGCCCACACATGAATGCCCATATGATGGTTCGTAAAATCATGAGATTAGGGTATTATTGGACCACGATGGAGACAGATTGTCGCCAATATGTCAAACATTGCCATAATTGCCAAATCTTCGCAAACATACAAAGCATGTGCCACCATCTTTGTTATATACTTTGACATCACCATGGCCTTTCTCAACATGGGGAATCGACATTATCGGAAAGGTCAACCCATCTGGAACAGGTGGGCATTGTTTCATCATTTGGTCGCCATCGATTACTTCACGAAGTGGGTAGAAGTGAAATCATACAAAGTCCTACAAGCGACGGTAGCAAAGTTCATTCGAGAATGAAATCATTTGCAGATATGGGGTGCCGCATGAGCTCATTAGCGATCATGGCACTCACTTCCAGGCTGAAACTGCCGTAATACTTGAAAAGTATAAAATCAAACACCACAAGTCGTCACCGTATCGACCTCAAACAAATGGTGCAAAGAGAAGCCGCTAACAAGACAATCACCTTTGTGATTCTCGAAAGATGACCGACAATTATCGCGAATGGTAGGAAAAGATACCGTTCGCCTTTGTGGGGATCTGAACGTCTATTCGCACAGCCACCGGAGCAACTCCGTTCTATTTAACATATGGGATGGAAGCAGTTCAGCCTATCGAATTAGAGGTACCTTCTTTAAGGATCTGTTAGAAAGTCGTCCCTGAAGCCGATCGGCTACAAGCCGGTATGATTCCTTGGTCATGCTCGACGAGCGACGGTTAAATGCACTACATCATGTTCAACTCTATCAGAAAAGGATACAAAGGGCATTTAACAAAAAGGTGAAACCTCGAGGAATAAAGGATGGGGATTTAGTCCTAAAGTCCGTCCGCGCTTTACTACCAATTGACCCGAGGGGAAAATTCAAGCCGAACTGGGCCGGTCCTTACAGTAAAGAAGATATTATCGGGAGGCGCAATCGATCGACAGATCTAGATGGAAATTACTTTGCGAATCCGACGAATTTGGATCAACTGAAGAAATACTATCCGTATAACTCATTCTCAATGTCGTAAAATAAAAATTTTGAATTGCAGTGCTCGTGAGCGAGTCTAGGCCGCGGCACTTTTGCTTCGCTGCTTTTTGTGCGTTATAAATCGATGATTGTAGCGCATTTGTTTTGTGGAACTACGAGCTCGGTTTGATTCTGTTGATAACAGATACGTAGGCAGCTCTTTAAAAGAGTACAACCGACCCTTCTTTGAATAAAATGAAATTTTATGCAGAAACTGGATTTTTTAATAGATAGTAAGTCTTATTAAAGATCGGGCGATGCCCATTACATCCTTCAAAAGAAAAAAAAAAGAAAACAACTAGCAACAAATAATAAGAAGTAGTATCAAATAATATATTTGGAGTCGAAGGCTCCTACATCTTCTTTTTCCCTTTGCCTTTTGGGTCACGTGACCGAGGCTCCTGTGGGGGAGGGGTAGTTGCGTTCTGTCTAGCGCGCTTCTTAGGAGGAATCGTCATTTCTTCCCGAGGGCCCAGCCTATCTTTTACACTCAAGCGAGGACCAAGCCTCCCTTCTAAGGCTGAGCCCGAGTGTGCCTTTGAACCCAACCGTTTCCACACACCTGTCGCCTGTGAGTCAGTTGATGTGACCATAATTAGCGCATATTTAGCCCCCGAATTGCCATTGTTTCCATGCTTTTTAGTGCCTATTTGGGTCATTTCTTATCTTTAGTTCTTTGTTTTGCATATTCTTTGAGATTTTGATCCCTTGGTAGGAAAGGAGTAAGAATCTTGCATTTTCATGGCAAAACGAGGCTAAATTGATCGTATCCAATGACCAAGCATCAAGGAGAGACAAGACTAGAAGGCCTTTGTACATAGCATAGTAGAAGAGCATTGTTGAGAAAAGGATCCTTGAGTCCCCAAGGAAATCCCCAAGGAATTCGTGAAGAAAAGGGAAGAAAAAGAAGAAGAAAAGTTGCTGGACTACAATCCGAGCGGATTGTAGGGAATCCGTCCGTCCTTCCCAGTCCGAGCGTCCTCACCAGGAATCCGCTCGGATCCACCATGCCCAGTCCGAGCGTCTTGTTCCTCGATCCGCTCGGATCGACCACCCCAAATCCGTCCGTCCCGACTTCCAGCCGCACGGATCACAGCACAGCATAGTTTCGTTCTTCAAGCTACGAAATGGAGAAGCCCTTCTCTCGGACAATCCCGGAGGCTCCTTGCTCAACTTAAAAAGTGTAATTACTAGTTTAGCCCTTAGTTAACCCTAATGCATCCTCCCTAATTTTCACTATAAATACCCCATTAGTCTAATTAGAGGAGCATGTTCTTCTTATCAATATTTAGAGTAGTTAATATCAATCAAATCTCTCTTCAATATTGTAATCAAATATTAATCTAGTTTTAATCCAAGTTTTAGTTCTTGAATCTCTCTCTTGTTCTTCATTTATTTTGGGTAATTAGAAGATTATTGGGTTTATTGGGAGATTGACAACCTTCCATCAATCATCAAGTTCTTCTATTATTCTTTGCATCTTTATTATTGGAATCATTAGTAGGTATAATCTCTTAATCCCTTTTTAATTATTGTTAATTACTTTCATTTATTCATCATGTTTCATTATGTTAGTATGATTGACAACCTTTCTAGCATGATCAACATGATAATGAGTGAGTAGTCTCTTAGCTAGGGTTTAATGGGTGATTAGGGGAAACCAACATGGGGAATGATTCATGCTTAAATTAATATGCTTTCATATCTTATTTGCTTGCTTGTTTTGATCTTAATACATGCACATGTTATATTTGATGAAATGCTAAGCCTATGAATCCTTGCATTTACTATCATCTTCTATCCTTTCAACTTGACTTGTAAGACATAACCCAACTCGAGTCTTGTTAGACCATGCATGTGTTGAGTAGGGAAGATTAAGTCGACTTGTAGGTGTTGTACAATCCAAGAGATTCGGCTCCGGGACCCAAACTTTCCTAGGATTGTAAGATATAACCCAACTCGATCCATCACAACAATAATTGCTTGTTTATAGTTTGAGAACATGTTTGTATGATCACATCCCATGATTCCCCTATGAACCCATGACACCCTAGTGCTTTTAATCAATTGTTTACACCCTTTATTTCATTTATCTTGCTAGTTTATTTTCATTGTTATTTTAGTTTAGTAACCTTCTACATCAACCTAATTTGTGACACCCCTAGACACCGCTAGTTACAATAGAACCTTCATTTCAATACCCGTCCCTTGGGATCCGACCTTTACTTGCCTCTTTACTAATTTGTAGAGTTGTTTGTGAAGTATAAATTGTGTTTTGTATCGACCATTGACCAACGACCACATATGCTTAATTGTGAACACCAAATGGCTCCGATCAAAAATGGCGCCGTTGCCGGGGACGGTGTTTAATTGATTTAAGATTTCTTTTATTGTTATTAGTAGTGTCTTTTTCACCTTGGGGAAGTAAAACTCCTCAAGGAGTGTTCTAATTGTTTTCTAGTTGTTTGATATTTTGCATGTCTAGAAGGTTACAAAGAGATTTGTTACCTTTTGACCGTGAAATCGAAAGAACCTTGACGAATAATAGGAGACTTGTTAGGAGGAATTTGGGAGGTGTTGGTGAAGTTGTTCAACCCACTAGTGAGTTTGTCAATCCTTTCGCAATAGAAGGAGAAGAGAACCCATTTAACAATATCCCACAAAATCCACCTACAATGCCTAAATTCTCGTCACACTCTATACCCACCGAGGAGGATTTACCAAATGGTACTCCTACCCCACAACATCTCACCGGTAATTTTATTGCCAAGTCCGCCTTCATCCAACTAGTTGAGAGGAGCCAATTCGGGGGAATGCCTAGTGAGGACCCTCATTCTCATATGGAAACATTTTGTGATTATTGTGAAGCTATCTCTCAAACGGGCGTGACTCAAGACCAAATAAGATGGGTCTTATTTCCTTTTTCGTTAATCGGCACCGCAAAGCAATGGTTGAAGGGCCTTGATAAGGCCACTCTTGGAATAGATTCTTGGAAGAAGTTAGCTCTAGCTTTCTACAAAAAATTCTACCCACCGGAAAAGATCAATATGCTAAGAGCTCAAATTACGGGTTTTAAGCAAAGGGATGAAGAGTCTTTGTATGAAGCTTGGGAGCGGTTCAAAGGTATTTGTCGCTCATGTCCTCACCATGGACTTAGCGAATGGTTTTTAGTGCAACAATTTTGGAATGGTTTATATGAAGATTCAAGGAACGTTCTCAATATGGGATCAAATGGAATGTTCACCGAAGTTGATGACAATCAAACATGGAACAAGATTGAGGAAATGGCGGTCCATAATTCGCAATATAGTAGGCCTCGCAAGGCCACTAGAGGAGGAAAGTATGAAGTGGACACCGTTACTCAATTGGGTGCTCAACTTAGCGCTCACATTGACACAATCAACTTGAAATTTGAACAAGCTATGGCTAGGCTTGAGGAAAACTCAAAATCATCAAAGCATCATGTCAACGCCATGACGGCATCCTCATCAATCCCAAGCGGGATATGTGAGAATTGTGGAACCTTGGGCCATGACTCAAGTGAATGTAGGGGAACGACCGAACAAGTTAATGCTTTCCAAGCTTACAAAAGTGGCACCCCTTATTCAAATTTTTACAATGAAAATACCAAGTTCCATCCAAATCTCTCATACAAGAGCCAAAATGTCCAAAATCCTCAACCAACATACACTCCACCACCCATGAGAAATCAAAATCAAAGACCCTTTTTCAATCAAAACCAAAGTTACCAAAACCAAAATCCATACAATCACCACAATGACCAAAGTTTTGATGTCCAAAAAGCGGTCCTTCAAATGCAAAAAAATCAACAAGAGTTTTTCACCCAAATGCAAAAGGATAGCCAAACAAAGGATACCACCATCAACAACATTCTAGCTCACACCAAGATGTTGGAAACACAATTGACCAAACTAGCATCCTCAAACTCACAAAGGCAAAAGGGGCAATTACCATCTCAAGGTAACCCCCCTAGACATGAAATGGTTAGTGCCATTCACTTGAGAAGCGGTACAACGTATGAAGCACCGAAGGAGCAAGTTGAGAATGAAGTTGTGAGGGCTAGTGAGAATGAAGTTGTGGTGCAAGGTCCCAAAGAAGGGGAATCATCGAAAGAAGAAAGTTCAAAGAAAAATGAAGACAAAGCCAAAGAGAAGGAGCCCATTGTGGTTAGACTTCCTTTTCCAAGTCGTCAAGCCAAGCCCAAATTTGATGATCAACTTGGAAAATTCATGGAAATTGTGAAGAATTTAGAGGTCTCAATTCCTTTCACGGAATTAATCAATCACGTTCCGGCCTATGCAAAGTACATGAAAGATATCCTCACAAAGAAGAAGTCAATCCGGAAACTTGAGACTATCGCCTTCACTAAGGTGAGTAGTGCAATACTTCAAGGAGTTCACCTCCAAAACTAAAGGATCCGGGAAGCTTCTCAATACCGTGTACCATTGGCGACACAACGATCAACAAAGCCTTGTGTGATCTAGGGGCTAGTGTGAGTGTCATGCCGTACTCGGTAAGTAAAAGGTTGGGAATGGGAGAGCTCAAATGTACCAACATCACTCTTCAAATGGCCGATAGATCGACGAAGACACCATTAGGGATATGGGAAGATGTCCCGGTGCGAATTGGGAAGTTTTTCATCCCGGTGGACTTTGTCATTGTTGATATGGAAGAAGATTCCAACATTCCAATCATCTTAGGAAGACCTTTCCTACACACCGCGGGCGCGGTGATTGATGTGAAACATGGAGAGCTCACTCTAGAAGTGGGAGATGAAAGCATAACTTTTAATCTTGACAAAACCATGAGAGCTCCTCGTTTGCATGAGCCATGTTTCATGATTGATCATTATAGCCGAAAAGATGAAAGGAAGAAATCGGAACTCCAATGGAGGAAGAAAATTGAAGATGCTCCATTCAAAGAGCAAGTGAATTGTGAAAAGGAGAGCTTGAAAAGCTCATCAAAATCAACCAAGGAAGAAGATGATGGCCTCATTAGCCAAGAGAAGAGATTGGGAGAGTTGTCTCCATCCAAGCAAGAGATTTTCAATGATCAACTCAATGAAGTTTGTGGTCTTTGGGACGACGAATTTGAAGGGATCTTTAATCCCTACATTGGGCATGCCATCGATCATGATCAACAACAAGGGCCACGGTCTATTGAGGACCTCTACCACAACAATGAACAAGCTTTTAATTACTTCTTCGAGGTGTTGAGCAACATCAACAACACCTTGAACATGCCCCCTTGACATCTCATCAAGAATGAGAGTTTGGTGGAGTCCTCCCTAAACCACCACTTGTAAATATTTCTAACTCCCTAACTTACACTTTAATTTTTGTATTGCATTTTTAGTCATTTTTGGATTCTATTTACTTTGATCAAAATAATTGTCATGAAAAGAGAGAAGTGAGGGAGGGACTAATGATTTTAATTGATGTGTAGTGCTTTACCTTAGTGTGGGGATGGCAATTGCCTAGGCTATTCATGCCTTAGTAGTGCCCCCGCAATGAAGAACACAAGATTAGAAAGAATGAAAGAAAAGAATGATAAAGGAAATCCGGGAGCAAAGGACTAGGATCCGAGCGGATTCCTGACAATCCGCCCGTCCGCAGTGGATCCGAGCGTCCTGCTGAGAAGACGCCCGTCTTGGGCTGAGCTGAAAACTGCAAATTCTTGTCTGTCGAAGAATCCGAGCGGATTCCTGAAAAGACGCCCGTCTTTCAGAATCCGTCCGTCTTGTGGACAATCCGCCCGTCTTGAAGCTGAAGAAAAACAAAGAAAAATCTCTGGACAAGAATCCGTCCGTCCTGACGAGAATCCGTCCGTCTCATGTCAATGAATCCGAGCGGATTCTCCAGAAGCCGCCCGTCTCTAGGCGGGATTTTTGAAAATTTGAAGCTGAAGAATCCGAGCGGATTGCGCCTAATCCGCACGGATTGTCCCTGCAATTCGAAATGTCGAGTTCTTTAAATACCCACCCCCATCTCCATTCATTCATTCATTCACTCATAAACACTACCCATAACATCAAAACCCTCATCCTCTCCATCTCAAAAACAAAAACCCTCAACAAAACTCACCAAAATCAAATCAAACCATCTTTCAAATAACAAATCAATCACTCCATCTTCATCAAAAACCAAAACCAAACACAAAATCTTCACCTTTGAATTGATTTTTGTTCTCATAAAGGCAAGGCCTTTCACCTTCAAAATCAATTTGGGCATTCTACAAATTGAAGATTTTTGACTCTTTACTTGGTTAGCTCATCAAATGGCAAGAACAAAGGGAGCAACAAAAGCAAAAGCAAAGGCACCAAAGACTACAACTCTCTCTCAAAGGCAAAAAGCTCTACAAATGAAGAAAGCTTTGACAATGGTGGTAGCAACACCAAGCTTGGAAGTGCAACCACCTCAACAAATTTCTATGGAAGCATCACCCTCTACTCCGGTAATTAATCAACTCTTGCATTACCCGGAGGTAACATTCATTTCCGATTCTCATAGAAATACATTTGTCAAGTTTGCCATGAAACAAATTCAATCCACCAAATTCATATGTCAAGATGCTTTAGAGAAGTTGGGTATTCTTGAACAAACAAGAGTCTTTTTCAATGCCATGGGTTTAAAGAAATTGTTTGAAATGAAGGAAGTAACATACCCCTCCCTTGTCTTGGAATTCTTAAGTTCCTTGAAAGTGACAAAAGTTGAGAATAGGGAAAATATTGAGTTCCGTCTAGCTAACACTAGTAGGCGCATTTCCTTTCCGGAATTGGGTAAAATATTGGGTCTTAGTGATGAACATAAATTTTATAAGCAATATGGGAAGTATGATCCCGAGCCTCTTTGGGAGGCAATCTCCGGGAAGAAATTTGAAGATTTTAAAGCTTGTCGTGCTCTTTTGGTCCATCATCCGGGCATAAGAATATGGCACAAAGTTGTGGGAAATACCATAATTGCTAGAAAAGACACCAATCATTTTACGGGACTTGATTTTATCCTCCTTGAATCAACTTTGAATGTTGGAAGAATTCACACCAAGCCTTACAATTCTTTGAGGCTATTGGTTGATAGATGGCTCCATATAGATAGTGGGAAGAAGGGTCAAACCGTAATTGTTAATGGCGGCCTTGTCACGGTCCTAGCCAAGCACTTTGATCCTAATTTCAATAAGGATAGCAAGTACAAGGCTAAGGATGGTGGCCATCTTATTGATATGTCTACCTTGATTAACAAGTTTAAGTGGGTTGCTCACAATCCCCTTGATACCAAGTTTGGGTGGCTTACAAGTGAGGCTCGATCATTCACTTTACCCGCAAAGATTTGCGTCTTAGTGTCCACATAGGACCAACTATTTACTTCCCCTATCCAAGGACGCCGAGTACATCATTCAACAACAAAAGGGTGATCATGAAACTCCCTCCTCTTCCATTGATTATACCACCTTACCCCTATGAATATGAAGAGTTCAAACCTCAAGGAATTGAAATTGGAAAAGATTATGTAACTCTTCTAATGCAAGCCATGCACAAGCAAGCTTATGAAGATCGGAAGAATGCTTATTTGGCTCAATATCCTCCCCTCCTACATCTAGCTAGGCAAGGACTCCTTGATCCATCTTGTCCTTTGCCTAGTTGGGCGGATAGAGAAGCCTTATTTCCGGGTGCATCTAGGGACGTGGTGGAAAACAATGAGGTTGTTGGAAATGGTGAAGAATTTGATGATAACATTGAGGAAGAAGCGAGTGGAGATGAAGAAGGAGATGGTGAAGATGATGATGAAGAAAGCAATGAAGAAAGTGCCAAAGAAAGTGGCAATGTGACCACTTCTCATGAGGGAAGTGGTGATGACGATAGTAGCATGATGGAAGACTAGCCTTGGAGACTCCTACTCTCCCACGGTTTGTCTATATCTCTTTGTATTTTATTTTCATTTTGATCATTGTTGGTTTAGTCCTAGCAACATCAAAGGACTCACACCTCGGTTCCATTGAGGTGTTCTTTATTGTTCCCATTTTTGAAAATCCAAAATGACAATCTAGTCTCATGCATAGCATAGTGTGTGCATGAACTATACCCGCGCTTTGACATTAGCAATAGTGTCTTATTTGGTTTGGGGAAGTTAATGCATACACAACGGGAGGTAATCTAAATTATCCTCTCCGTCATAACAAAAACCATGCATCATGTAGTATAGCTTAGTGTAGAATTGCATTTAGTATAGAAAATCATGCATCATTTTGCATAATTTCCATCATTTTGGCCATTGAGGACAATGCCCATATTAGTGTGGGGATGAGAATTCTAACACTTAACTTTTATCCAAAAACCATAAAAATTGAAAAATTTCAAAAATCATAAAAATTTGAAAAATTGAAAAACCAAAAACAAGTTCATTTCCTTTGTATATATAGTCTTGTATATATTGTGTTTGTTCATCCTTGTTCACATTGATCGACTACGCCACATCCGAGACATGAGGATATTGAAGACCGCATGGTATGATCTTTCCAATCCCCTTTTTCCTCTTTATGTTAATGACTATGTGGCTTTATTTTGATTGATGCGGTATAAACAATGTGAATTTAGGACTTGCATTTAGATTATTTGGCATACTAGTTGGTAGAATCATTTGCATTAGGATGTGTATATGCTAGTTGCATCATGGCATGTAGTTGCATGTTAGAAAAATTTTGCGAAACCGTCTACTTGGGAAGCTTGACAAGTGTATATAGGCCCTAGTAGATGCTTTTTATTCTTAAGACTTTGCTTGTTAGAATGCTTGTAAAACACCCTAGGATGTGTCATGCTAGTATCCTTTGACCCATGGATTAAGGCCTAGTCAAGAGTACCTTGTGGTGTGATAACTCCTTGGCTACCGTTTATTCCAAGGTGACCCTTGAAACCATGCATACTTCTATCATTCATCCATGTTCTACCATACATTTTGTCAACAAAAGGGAATGGGCACAAAAACAAAAAGAAATCAATTTGAGTTCAATGAAATGAAAAGTGAAAGAAAGTTTGCAAAAATGCATCAAATGAAAAGAGGAGCAAAAATAGAACTCCTAAAGCTTCAAATACAAGGCACCCTCGTTACTAATTGGGGTGACTTTGAAAATGTTCAAAAGAAATGCAAAAAGTTGTCAAGTATTGAAATGCCAAAAATCAAAAGAAATGGCAAAGAAAGTGTTCTCAAATGTCAAATGCCAAAGAAATTGGGGAGAAAACAAAAATGAAAGCAAACTCCCAAAATGAAACTCAAATACTATCAATCCCTTTTCCATCTTATCCATTTTTGTGCATGGTAGAGAGGGGACGACCCTTCTTCTTGTCTAGGCAAGAGGGGGAATTCCGCGATCCTCCAGTGTTTCTAACACCATAGGGAGTCTACTCTTGACAAAAGCATTTAACGATTGAGGACAAAGGTACCCTAGCTTGACACCTTTTGGAGGTGATTTATTGGTATCCTTCTAGGCTTAGTAGTTTGAACAAATTGCATCTATGAAGGATTGTGTACCCTTGAATTGCTTCCCTTGTAGATAATTTCCGCCACTTAGATGAGGAAAGTGGCTATTCTTTTGTAGATGCATCCATTATTTGATTTTGTGTGCTTAATGTTTGGATGTGTCGCCATTTTGGCAAGACCCACCTTGCCTTGCAAGAAGGCATCCTACCTCATGGTTGTCTTGTTGTGAGTTGAAGGGGCGGAGTGAGACCCGCTAATTGTCTCATGTCGGCTATTATTATTAGGTTAGGTTAGTATTGGTCCTAGTCTTTGTCACCTCTTTACTCGGGACGAGCAAAGGTTCGGTTTGGGGATATTTGATGTGACCATAATTAGCGCATATTTAGCCCCGAATTACCATTGTTTCCATGCTTTTTAGTGCCTATTTGGGTCATTTCTTATCTTTAGTTCTTTGTTTTGCATATTCTTTGAGATTTTGATCCCTTGGTAGGAAAGGAGTAAGAATCTTGCATTTTCATGGCAAAACGAGGCTAAATTGATCGTATCCAATGACCAAGCATCAAGGAGAGACAAGACTAGAAGGCCTTTGTACATAGCATAGTAGAAGAGCATTGTTGAGAAAAGGATCCTTGAGTCCCCAAGGAAATCCCCAAGGAATTCGTGAAGAAAAGGGAAGAAAAAGAAGAAGAAAAGTTCTTTGGACTACAATCCGAGCGGATTGTAGGGAATCCGTCCGTCCTTCCCGGTCGAGCGTCCTCACCAGGAATCCGCTCGGATCCACCATGCCCAGTCCGAGCGTCTTGTTCCTCGATCCGCTCGGATCGACCACCCCAAATCCGTCCGTCCCGACTTCCGGCCCGCACGGATCACAAAGACAAAGATAGTTTCGTTCTTCAAGCTACGAAATGGAGAAGCCCTTCTCTCGGACAATCCCGGAGGCTCCTTGCTCAACTTAAAAAGTGTAATTACTAGTTTAGCCCTTAGTTAACCCTAATGCATCCTCCCTAATTTTCACTATAAATACCCCATTAGTCTAATTAGAGGAGCATGTTCTTCTTATCAATATTTAGAGTAGTTAATATCAATCAAATCTCTCTTCAATATTGTAATCAAATATTAATCTAGTTTTAATCCAAGTTTTAGTTCTTGAATCTCTCTCTTGTTCTTCATTTATTTTGGGTAATTAGAAGATTATTGGGTTTATTGGGAGATTGACAACCTTCCATCAATCATCAAGTTCTTCTATTATTCTTTGCATCTTTATTATTGGAATCATTAGTAGGTATAATCTCTTAATCCCTTTTTAATTATTGTTAATTACTTTCATTTATTCATCATGTTTCATTATGTTAGTATGATTGACAACCTTTCTAGCATGATCAACATGATAATGAGTGAGTAGTCTCTTAGCTAGGGTTTAATGGGTGATTAGGGAAACCAACATGGGGAATGATTCATGCTTAAATTAATATGCTTTCATATCTTATTTGCTTGCTTGTTTTGATCTTAATACATGCACATGTTATATTTGATGAAATGCTAAGCCTATGAATCCTTGCATTTACTATCATCTTCTATCCTTTCAACTTGACTTGTAAGACATAACCCAACTCGAGTCTTGTTAGACCATGCATGTGTTGAGTAGGGAAGATTAAGTCGACTTGTAGGTGTTGTACAATCCAAGAGATTCGGCTCCGGGACCCAAACTTTCCTAGGATTGTAAGATATAACCCAACTCGATCCATCACAACAATAATTGCTTGTTTATAGTTTGAGAACATATTTGTATGATCACATCCCATGATTCCCCTATGAACCCATGACACCCTAGTGCTTTTAATCAATTGTTTACACCCTTTATTTCATTTATCTTGCTAGTTTATTTTCATTGTTATTTTAGTTTAGTAACCTTCTACATCAACCTAATTTGTGACACCCCTAGACACCGCTAGTTACAATAGAACCTTCATTTCAATACCCGTCCCTTGGGATCCGACCTTTACTTGCCTCTTTACTAATTTGTAGAGTTGTTTGTGAAGTATAAATTGTGTTTTGTATCGACCATTGACCAACGACCACATATGCTTAATTGTGAACACCAAATGGCTCCGATCATCAGTCTTAGGAGTCTTCTCAGTATTAGTTTCAGGTCCAGATGCAGACGAAAGATCGTTAACAAAGAAGTCCCGACTGCTTCTGCTTTTGTCATAATATTTGATGTCGACAAACTCATCCTTCCGACACAAGTCCTTGCCTGATTCGGTCTTCTCTTTAAGCCACTTAGTATAAGACGGGGATACCCAGGTAGTCTGAGGGCGCGCAGATACGTACCAAAGACGCCTTTGGTGCCACCTTTTGAGCCAATCATCACATATAGAGGAATTCAGCTCTCTTGCTCGTCCCAAAACAGCCTCACACTTGGGAATTATTTGTCTGCGGCCCATCTGACGAAGGACGCGGTCAGGGTAAATGTGAATAGACCTCTCTAACCCCAGTAGCTGCAAACGTCTGGTCTTGTCATCTTCCGGAAGGATAGTAAAGGATTTGAGGCGAAGCCAAGGCATGAACCAGCAAAGAGGGCGACATTCCCCTCCTGTTAGTTTGTTTCGCCAATAGGCAAGGTCATTTTGATGCTCGTCTTCATACCGCTTGGCACGCATAGTCAGCATGCGAGCGAGATACGAGCTGGGCTCACGCGGCGGGGCAAAGAGCCAAAATCTCTCGCAAAGCCACACCTGAAAAAAAAAGAGAAAAAAAGAAAACATGAAAAAGACGAAAAAAAAAAAAAAAAAAAAAAAAAAAAAAAAAAAAAAAAAAAAAAAAAAAAAACGAAAAAAAAAACGAAAAAAAAAAAAAAAAAAAAAAAAAAAGGAAAAAACGGAATTGTGGCAGGAATCGTGGCAGAATACAGCATAATCGTGGCAGAATACAGCAAAATCGTGGCAGAATACAGCAAAGTCGTGACAAAATCGTGGCAGAATGCAACAAAAACGTGACAAGATTTGTGATAAAGGAAAATTAATCAAGGATGCGAAATCAGGAGAATAGATTTTGTTACCTGCAATAGACGGGAGCATCCCGACCAATCGATACCGGGGTTCATTTTCTTAGCATCTAAACCCGGAGAGTTTCAAAGAAGAATAATCCGGGAAGGGTTATGTCCCGTCTCCATCTGAGACACAATGGACAAAAGCTTCGCTTGTCCTACACAAGTTGTCTTGTTCATCCTACCTTCGAAGACATAGAGGTGAAGCATGATCAATCCAAAGGCCCTGCGGCAATACTTTGCGAAAGAAATCTTGTTTCGCAAGATACAAAATTTCCGATGGATAGCAAAAAGGTTGACTTCGTCACCAGTAACTATCCCCTCAGACTCCGTCCTGGAAAGGCCAAGGCAGTCTAGATATGTTCCACGCCACCCTGAATGAAATTTAGGTATAGCCGGTATGGCCTCAGCATCCCATCCTCCGAGGGCAGAAAACTCTTCGGGTAGAGGGCAGATCTCCCCCTCAGGAAAAGCAAAGACATGATTCAGAGGATCTCAATAGCTAAGGCAGTGTTCCAACAATGCAGGTTGAAGGGGGATCTGGCGTAAGGGAAGTAATTGCGCCAGTTGAGCGGTCTTTAATTCTTGTCTCTCTGCGCCAGTGAAGTCTGTCTCCCACGCTCGCATAGCACTCGCTAGATTATTCATAATGATTTATGTTATTTGCACCAGTTTGGAAGAAAGCAGAATAAATTTGGCAATACAGCTCTTCCTTATATTTAGAAAGTATAAGGGAAGGAAACACCTAGGAGGACACCCCTAGGGTACCGTTTTTGAGCCGTGTGGGCCTTGGGGCGCGCGCCTCTTAGGCCCGCCCCAGTTCACACCAGTCTTTGGCACGATGCATCGGATTTCCGCACATCTATCGCGTTTTGGGGGAGCGCCGGAACGGCCGATTTACATTTTCTACCCTCGACGGGTCAATATTTGAACTAAAACCCGTGCACACTTACGGTTTTATTTTCTTTTTTTGTTTTGCGGTAGCGGGCTACGCCCACGTTGTTCACGAGTCATACAGAATGTCTAAGTCGCATTTCATGCTCACCCATCAAGGGTCGATGATTCAACCTTTCAAAACCTTTCAAATTTCAAAATTTCAAAAACTTTTTATGATTCGTTATCAAATTCAATTTCGAAGGGTCGATGGCCCAGCATATTTTCGGGTCGATGACCCAATCATTCAAAATTTTCAAATTCAATTTTCGGGTCGATGGCCCAATTATTCAAAATTATCAAATTCAACTTTCGGGTCGATGACCCAGTACTTCAAAATGATCCAATTTCAAGATCGATGATCCAAATGTTCTCATGTGATGATTATTGCTAGTACGTTTTTGTGTTTCAAATATAGCAGGATATGCTTCAACTGGGGGCTCTAAAGTCTTCGACTTTAGAGCCATTCAAATCGGGCTCTGGCCGTTGGCTTCAGAGACCATTATCAAGATGTAATGGATGACATCCACCAAGAATTCAATTCAATACAAGAGTATGAAATGGAAGAATTCCGCAGCTGAAAGCAAATGATGAAAGTAGCGGCAACCTCCTCGGAAAGTCCCGTCCCATTTAGACAAGCGCCAGCAGATGATAAATTTTGGGCAAATGTCAGCAGATGATGAATTTTGGATATACGCCAGCAGATGATAAACTTTGGGCATGTGTCAGCAGTTGCCGAACTACGACGCGGGTTTGATTCCGTCAGAAACGGATACGTAGGCGCCTAAGGATAAGGCTCAATCCACCATTTATGCAATTTATGGGTCGATGACCAACGACGATAATTTGACACAACAGAAGCAAGAGCCAATCCCCAACGAAGTTTCAGGTATGATCTCTTCTTATGGTCAAGCGAGCTTATATACGCAAGTCTAATGGACTATAAACGACCGAAGAATCCTCGGGTCGAAAGGGACTGGGGTATACTTTGACTTTCGCCTTGTCCAAGCCTCAGTCAAAGTGGGGGCTCTGTAGATACCCGTATCCGTCGATATTGGAATTAATAGAGAACCCGACAAACACCCGATGATGATAGGACACATGTATTCTTTAGTTGTCATTGTCATTATTTGGAGCTCGTTTTACGAGGTAGAATGGGTGTCGTCGATGAAGTATTTTATTAATTTAAATGATATTTAAATTAATGTTTTTTTAGTGAGTTCATTTTATTAATTTAAATGATATTTAAATTAAAGCCTTTTAAAGTGATTTCAATTTAATTTATTTTATTTTGAATTTTATTTTCCCAAGTTTATTTTATTGAAAATAAGATAAATATTTGATTTGAAAAATCATTTTATGAGTATATTTGATTTGAAAAGTCATTTATTTTAATTTGTTAATTGATTTGAAAAATCGATTTTAAAAGCGAAGAAAACTCGTTTTTAAGCATGTTTTGAGCTCGATTTTAGCTCGGTTTTTGGGCCCGTTTTCTTTGCGAATTGGCACGAATCTCGAGTACACTAACCCACCTAGACCAATACCCATCCACCCTTGTTCGAACCCCTTCACAAGCAGCCCAAATTCTCATCCCAAACAGGCCACAAGCAGCCCGCAAAACACCAATGCAGTCCCCTGTTTTTGCGTGCCAATTCTCGAGCCCAAACCCGCTCCAAACACTACCAAGACCCGGACCCATTAACCCTAACCTATACCCTAGTATCCTACCCATATTATCCTAGCTTAATCACCAAGAAAACCCCCCTCAAACCCTCACAAAAACCGATGGACAGCAGCCATACGGGATTGAGCCCGACTGCCTCCTCCTCTCTTTTAACCTACTTTAACTCCCTATAAATACCACCCCTCCACCATACAATCATGGCTCTAAGTTCTCCATACATCCAAGCATCACATACAAGCTTTAAACCTCAGAAACAAACCCTAAACATCCTTCAAAAACCCTAAACAAAACCGACACACAAACTGAAACTGTTTGTGTGTCCTCTTCGAAAACCCATTCGTTCCTCCATCAAAACTCCATAAAAATTCGAGTTTCTTGCTCCTAATTAACCACATAACATCCATCTACACATCAGACAAAGATTTACGAGCCAAATTGCCCTTGAGAGTACACGAGATCCCTCAAAAAAAAGCAGTGAAATAACACTGTTTTCGCGGTTTACTCTTGTCTGTCCAGTTCTGTTTGTGCTCGTTTTTCGTGCCCAATAACCCAAAACGAGCAGGGGTTGCTTTAAGATTCCTGTTCTCCTCTCTTTCTAGTTTCCGAAACATCTTTCGAATCGAATTTTCGTCGTGAAACGAGGGAGATATCACTGTTTTAAAATCGCTGTCCAGAAACTTTCCAAAACACGTGTTTGCTTTATTCTTCGTCGACGACGGCCTCTCGAGATAAAATCTACCATCGATTACGACCCAAGACGGTGTCAACGATACATGTAGGTTGAGGGTGCATCAAATCCCCTTTTCTCTCCTTTTTTTATTTCGTTTTCTTATGCCTTTTTTATAGTTTGTTTTTTTGTTTGTTTTCGTTTTGTTTATCGATTGTTTTAAATTAACTATGAAACTAGTTAGTCCGAGTATGAGTTAAAGTACCACCATGAACACCCGCGTTGACTTGAGATGGGAAAAGAAACCGCTACTTCTGTCGGTCGTACACCCCCGTCTCATTTACATATCCTCGTGTTCAAGGTAGGGCATAAATAAACGAGTTGTCTAACTTTCATCGCTTTCGACCCCTTCTTTGTTTCGGCCAAATCGAAATACCCTAGGACCCGTTGTATGTTAGTTTAACCTCTGATTGTTAACCTATGACATATTTAGATGACATTAATTTAATTTAATAACCTAATTAGACACGATAGGTGGCTTCGACGTAAGTTATAAAATCAATCGACGATTCTGTAAATAATTGAATGCATCCCTCTCTTTCACCTAATTTCTCGCTAGTATAAGAGTGCGTGATTAGCACCTTATTATTGACACTCGATGAGTTAATTTAATTAGCGAATTTGACCTAATTAGACCCTTTAGGCCGTGTAGAATGCACCCTCATGCGACAATCAATCAACATCGTTTTTAACTCATTTCCTAACTTGTTTCCTATCCCTTTTCGCAATCATTCGATCTAACCAATGAATCTAACTTAGGAACTAGGTTGGCCTCGTCTTGGCCGTGAGGGTGGCCGTCGGTTTGGGCCGTGAGGTGGCCGTTTTCTTTACCTTTCTCGTTTTGTTTTTATACCGTTTGTTTTCTCGTTGTTTCATTGTTTGTAATTTATCGTTGGTTTATCGAGTTGTAATCTTTCAAGTTTGTTTTCTTTTATCGAGTCAAATGATTTCTAAAAACCTTAGTCTTGTTTGGTTAGACGGTTGTTCCCCAATGCTTGTAGGAGCGTAGTAAACCGCATGTTGTTTAAAGCAACATGGCCCGGTTTATGCTAATGCATGCTTTGGTGCGTAGCCCTATGTCTAATTCGATGAGATTAAGCGCGAGCACGCATTACGAGGAGTGACCCAAGGACCGTGGGTCATGTGAGCCGTGGGCCACCCCTCATGTGCACGGTTTTCAAGGCCAAACGGCCGTGTGTTTTGTGTCGTGTACGGTTGTATGTAGCATTTGTATTTAGATCGAGTTGTATCTTTAATTTGTTGTTGTGTCGGCATGAAATGCCTGGTTTGTAATAGGTAGATCCCAACGGCTCCCCCATTCCCCATCAAGCCTTGTTTGCTTTCGTTTGAATGTTGCTAGATCAATCAACCCACATGCTAAATTACAACTTTGACAAAGTTAGTTTAGTTGCATCTAAAACGACCTAGAAATTGTTGTCACATGATAGGGTTAAAACAACGTTTGCATATCATACATCGTACGTAGCTATGACCTTGTTTGAAATCCGACACTTGACTTAGTAGAGGCCGTTATCGACGGGCGGGGTTGGGTGTCCTTATGGGCTTCCCAACACGTACCCTCACCCCTTACTCAAGATCTATGGTTTGTGGATCCGTCTAAATACCATTGGATTACGAGAGTCATTCAAATCGAGTGATATAGGGTACAAGTCTTTATCTTTAATCACTCGTAGTCGATTGGCTTTATGCTTTTCGATGAAAGGTGTAAAGTTGACTTGAACGGTTCCAAGTTCCCAAAAAACTTGGTGGCGACTCTAATTGGTCTTAATTCGATTCGAAAGAACCTCGAGTCGATTATGCCGGGTGTGGATCCCTCGGACGCAGTTCCCGAGGGCCTTGTCCACACAACCGCAACGGCGGTAATTCTTATCAGAAACCACCAACGAACAACAACAACAATCAAGGGTCGGGTGCTAAGCCGACCACATCAGCCAGTACTGTCCAGGGAGGTGGACAGAAGACCAGTGGAAAGTTATTCATGATGGAGAAGAAAGCAGCTGAGGAGGATGCTCACGTTATCACCGGTACTTTTCTTGTTAATGGTGTTCATACCTTTATTTTGTTTGATTCGGGGGCTTCTCAGTCGTTTGTATCTTCGAGTCATTTTAAGCTGTTGGGTTTGAGGGTATATGAGTCCGTTAGTGACCAAGTTTTTATACCTTCGGGTGAGTCTGTATCATGTGGGAGGTTGTTTAGAGATGTATCTATGATAGTTGGGCAAGTTGATCTACCTGTAGACTTGCTAGAGTTTCCCTTTGACGGTTTTGAGATGATAGTCGGGATGGATTGGTTAGGAAAGTATAAAGCTAAGATAGACTGTCATCAAAAGAAAGTGTCTTTAAGAGGTCCTAAGGGCGTTAGTGTGTCTTACCGTGGGTTTATAGTCAAACCCAAAGTTAAGTTGATTGCAGCTGTTACTTTGAAGTCATATCTGAGGAAGGGATGTCCTTTGATCTTGTGCCATGTGAGAGATGACCGGATAGAGAGTCCGACAGTTGAGGAGATACCAGTGGTGGGAGAGTTTGCCGATGTTTTTCCAGAGGAGATTCCGGGGTTGCCGCCGGGAAGAGAGATAGATTTCACAGTAGAGTTGAAACCAGGGACGGGGCCAATCTCTAAGGCACCGTACCGCATGGGTCCTAAGGAGATGGAGGAGCTTAGAAAGCAGTTGGATGATCTAATAGAGAAGGGATACATTAGACCTAGTGTATCGCCGTGGGGAGCATCAGTTCTTTTTGTAAAGAAGAAAGATGGGAGTCTGAGGTTGTGCATAGACAACAGAGAGCTGAACCGAGTGACCGTGAAGAACAAGTATCCTTTGCCAAGGATAGATGACCTGTTTGATCAGTTGAGTGGTGCATCAGTCTTTTCTAAGATTGATTTGAGGTCGGGGTACCATCAGGTGAAGATTAGAGAGGTGGACATACCAAAGACGGCTTTCACGTCAAGGTATGCTCATTATGCGTATGTGGTGATGCCGTTTGGGTTGTCTAATGCACCGGCAGTGTTTATGGATTTGATGAATAGGATCTTTAGACAGTTTTTGGATAAGTTCGTAGTGGTGTTTATCGACGATATATTAATCTACTCCAAGACTAGGGAGGAGCATGAGGAGCATCTATGCAAACTTTGAGGGACCATGA
Organism: Silene latifolia; assembly: GCF_048544455.1. NCBI lineage: Eukaryota > Viridiplantae > Streptophyta > Magnoliopsida > Caryophyllales > Caryophyllaceae > Silene > Silene latifolia. The sequence goes on along the minus strand of NC_133536.1, from coordinate 150,425,125 downwards.
GTTGTATGCTAAGCTATCCAAGTGTGAGTTCTGGTTAGAGAAAGTTGCTTTTCTGGGGCATGTGATCTCTAAAGATGGGGTAGCTGTGGATCCGGCGAAGATTGAGGCAATGGCAAAGTGGGAAGCACCAAAGAATGTTGCTGAGGTTAGGAGTTTCTTGGGTTTAGCTGGATACTACAGACGGTTCGTGAAATATTTCTCCAAGATAGCTAGACCTATGACAGCGTTGATGAGGAAAGAGAACAGGTTTCGTTGGGATGAGAGTTGTGAGACGGCGTTCCAAACATTAAAGGAGCGTTTGACCACAGCTCCTGTCTTAGCATTGCCTGAAGGGACCGAGAACTTTGAGGTTTATACAGATGCCTCCAAGAATGGGTTGGGATGTGTGTTGATGCAGAACGGTAAAGTGATTGCCTATGATTCTAGGCAATTAAAGCCTTATGAGGAGAACTACCCTACTCATGATCTGGAGTTGGGTGCGGTAGTGTTTGCTCTCAAGATTTGGAGACATTACCTTTATGGAGCAATCTTTAAGGTATTTTTTTATCACAAGAGTCTTAAGTACATCTTCACTCAAAAGGAGTTGAACATGAGACAGAGGAGGTGGATGGAGTTGATTGGCGATTATGACATGGAAATCATCTACCATGAAGGGAAAGCCAATGTTGTTGCTGATGCTTTGAGTAGGAAGAGTGTACATTCTCTGTGTACAGCTCTATCTTTGATGAGGCTGAGAGATGAGGTGGCAAGATTTGGGATACATATGATGCAGAAAGGAGACGCCATGGGTGATATGACAGTACATCTTGAGTTTTATGATGACATTCGAGGAAAACAGGCATTGGATCCCAAGATGGTGGAGTGGAGAGCTGGGGTAGAAAAAGGGACAGTGTCCCGATTTTCTATTCATTCAGATGGTAGTTTGAGGTTCGATGGTAGGTGGTGTGTCCCTAATGATGAGGAGTTGAAAAAGACTATCATGACAGGGGCGCATTGTACACCATACTCAGTACATCCGGGTGGTGACAAACTGTACAAGGATTTGAAGAAAACGTTTTGGTGGCCTGGGATGAAGAAAGAGACAGCTGAGTTTGTGTCCCGTTGTTTGACATGCCAATGAGTTAAAGGGGAACAGCGACGACCACAAGGGAAAATTCAGTCTTTAGAGGTACCTGAGTGGAAGTGGGAATCCATTTCCATGGATTTCATTGTGGGTTTGCCAAAGAGTCAACAAGGTAACAACATGATTTGGGTAATAGTGGATCGACTGACCAAGTCAGCTCACTTTGTTCCAATGAAAGATACATGGACTAAGGCACAACTGGCTATGGCCTATCGAAAGAACGTGCTTAAGTTACATGGAGTCCCTAAGGACATAATGTCTGACAGAGATGCGAGGTTTATATCGAGGTTTTGGAAGGAGTTGCAGGAATCGTTGGGAACAACTTTGAAGATGAGTACAGCATTTTATCCTGCGACAGACGGACAGACTGAGAGAACAATCAAGACTCTTGAGGATATGTTGCGAGCTTGTGTGATGGACTTTGGTGGTAGCTGGGAACAGAGGTTGGACTTGATAGAATTTTCTTATAATAACAGCTATCACACTAGTATTGGTATGGCACCGTTTGAGGCTTTGTATGGGAGGAGATGTAGGAGTCCAATTTGTTGGGACGATAGTGCTGAGGCAGTGGTTTTAGGACCAGAGTTGGTGCATGAGATGGTGGAAAAGATTAAGATGATCAGGGAAAGGATGAGGGCAGCTCAAGATAGGCAAAAGAGTTATGCAGATCTACATCGCAGGGACATAGAGTTTCAAGTGGGGGACAAAGTTCTTTTGAAAGTGTCTCCTATGCGTGGGGTTATGAGATTTGGGAAGAAAGGCAAGTTAAGTCAGAAGTTTATCGGGCCTTATGAGATCTTAGAGCGAGTTGGGGAAGTTGCATATCGTCTGGCTTTACCAGCTGCATTAGAGAGAGTGCATAATTTGTTTCATGTATCGCAGCTGCGGAAGTATGTGAGTGATCCGTCACATGTTTTAGAGGCCGAGAATTTAGAGCTAGATGAGTCCTTATCATATCTTGAGGTGCCTAAGCAGATTCTAGACCGAAAGGTTAGAAAGACTAGGAGTGGTGAGACAGTTCTGCTCAAGATCCTTTGGTCTAACCACGAGACCGAGGAAGCTACATGGGAGCCAGAGGAGGCTATGAAAGAGCGTTACCCTTTCCTTTTTGATCAGGTATGTATGGTTACGGGGACGTAACCTTGTTTCTTTTAGGGGGGTAGGAGATGATCGCGAACAGTTTTTAAGAGTTTCATACCCTTTTTGTATGTTGTGTCGGTATGTGTGTCGGGATGAGTTGGGTTAGTAACACGTTTTATGTTGAATTTTGTTTTGGTTGTTGAGTCGGGAATGTTATGGGAGTACCTTTGTTTAGTAGTGGTTTGAACTTCGGGGATGAAGGTCCTTTTAAGGAGGGAAGACTGTAATACTCCGTATTTATAAGTCTTGAGGTACTCTATCGAGTAGGCCTTACTCTGTCGAGTAAGGGTATGTGGCGTTTTAGAAAAGTTTCTGACCTGTTGGGTACTCGATCGAGTAACTAGGATACTCGATCGAGTAAGGGGGTACTCGATCGAGTACCTCGGGTACTCGATCGAGTGTCCGGTTTTACGGGGAGTTTTCTCGGGTTTTGTTAATTATGCGATTAAGGTATATAAGCTTTGTCGTCATTATTCTAAATCACTTTTGCAAAACCTAAATTACTGTTTAAGAGAGAAAGCAAGCAAGTTCTTCATCCTAATCGCATTATTAGCAATCCCCGGAGTTTGGAAGGTCAGTTCTTAGCGTTGGTTATACCGTTGAGTTCCTTGTGTCAAGGGTAAGATCTGTGTACCCTTTTTGTTGTATTTCCTTTATTTTGGTTAAACCCTAATTAAGGGATTTGGGGGTTTTTGTATAGTATATGATTCGGTAGCATTTATATGTCGTATGATAGGAGGAGGTTTCATAGAGGAAGCTTTTGACTCGTGATGAGAGACCGTCGATTGTGTGCTTACGGGTAGGATTTCCTACTCGTATTAGTCCCATAATGGGATATTGGTTGATGTGTTGTGTTTGGTTGTTTGATATAGTAATTGTATTGTGATTGTGGTTGTGATCGTTGTTTGTGGTTCGCGAGGCGTGGCCTCGGGCGAGTGGGGTCACTTGCGGGAGTGGCTTCACGCCTAGTTTCGCCTATACGTGGAACCCGCCACGAAGGGATGTGCACATTAATGGACAGGGTTATCGCTCACTATGTGGAGCGGGGATTTGGTGGGTACGGCTGCGGTCCCCCATCGCGTGGGCTGGTCCAAAGTGGACGATCGGTGATTGAGGTGATTGGATTTGGCGTGATTGTGTGTGTATGATGAGTTAAGCATGTCATGTTTATCTTATTGTTAATACATATTGAATTGTGTGATTAATCGACCCCAGTGTTGTTTTGTAAAACTGCGGTGATCCATTCGGGGATGGTGAGCAGATATTGAGCAGGTATTGAGATGAGTCGGGATATTTGGGATTGCCACGACATGATGATAGGAGTCTTCCGCTGTAGCTTATTAGTTATTTACATTTCAGTTAGAACAGTCAGTTTGAAGACATGTATTACACATTTGGTTTGGTTTTGAGAATTGTAACTCTTCGCTAAGTATTTATATTTAAACGTTGTTTCTTCATTGTTTATTTGATTATCATTGCCTCGGGTAACCGAGATGGTAATGTCTTCATACCTGAGTGGTCCTGGTAAGGCACTTGGAGTATGGGGGTCTTACAGAAGAACCGCCGCCTCAAAACCACAACGCGCGGGTGCGCGCGGCGCGGGTGGCCCTGTCCAAATGGGGAAATGAGTGCGCTGGAATGACGGGTGCTTTCGCGTTTGTTTTTTAGATTAAAGAAAAGTCTTGACGGAAATTCCGCCGGAAAGTCAATATTTCCGTCAGGAGTTTTCAAAAACACGGATTCTTGACGGCATTTCCGTCAGGAGTTTCCTATCAATTATTGGCTTTTGGCCATTTCTGGGAAGGGAAAATCCTGACGGAAAGCCCGTCAGGGAAGTCAACGGAATATTGACTTTCCTGACGGAATTTCCGTTAGGGCTCTTGTTTCAATAATTGATTTTTGGCTATTACTGGGAAATGGGTATCTGACGGATAATTCGTCAGTAATAATGATATACTGACGGCTAATCCACCAGAAATTCGTCAGACTCTGATGGCGTCATGTCTTTATTCACCGCGCCATTTATATATGACGGATTCTGACGGATAATCCGTCAGAAGTAGTTCACTGACAGAAATTCCGTTAATTTTTCGTCAGGTTCCCGAATTATCTGACGGTATGGAAAATCCGTCAGAGTTGCCGTCATTTTCCCGCGTTATTTTTGTTGTGCAAGTAAATTTCAACTACCGAAACAACCAATGATTCTTCGCGGCATTACCCATGACTCAATCAGGTATTGCTACCACACTCGCACCTTAATGAGGCCTGTTCAAGAAAGTATTAATATACATTGTTGATATTGAAATTGTTTTTATGATATTGAGAAATTGGCTTGTGAATGGTGATGGAGTTATTGTCGTTGGTCCAACCATTTGTTGATGGCATTGATTTCGTTACTGCTTCCTAGGTTGTTTGTTATTGTTTAACGCATTATTGATTAACTCTGCTAATTCTTTAGTTGGCGTGTTTGTTATGCGTGTATATATGATACGTTGTTATTTCTGTTAAATGGGTTGCAATGAATCTTGATGTTAGTTGATTGGTGCCTTAACTGTTGGATGCGTGTTCGGGATGAGTGATTTGAGGACCAGTCATAACTAGTACTCCCTCATATCCACTATATTCATCCTCTTTCCTTTTTGAACAAACTATAAGAAAATGAATTTGGACCACACAAAACACACTACTCCATATGCAAATAAATTTGGACCACACAAATCTTCCAGAAAATAAAATAGGGAAGAAAACCCGAATGATCTGAAATTGGAAATATGGAAGAATATAGTGGATAGGAAGAAGTTAATGATTACTTATTACGAGTGTTAGCTGTTTTAGAAAACATTAGTTTTCCACTACATTAGTTAATCATTCAGTAAATTGGCAAGGATAGTATGATGTTTAATCAGTTACTCAATAAAGTATTTGAATTGTTCTTTTATTGTTGGTTATGATGTTCACTACCTCAATGTACAGAGATGGTAAATCAATTATTTATCTGCGAAGGTCTAATTAAGGCCTCTGGATAAATGAGGGTGTTACATTCATAATATAATCGAGTATGTCAGGAACTTCATCGGAAACCAGCACACCACCCTGTAATCGCTCCCCTTCCATCACAACATTGTGGGTAGGATTGAGTGTGGGAATAGTATCATGGAGCTGTTGGTGGGAATGCATGGAACCATACAAGACGTCATCGAGCCCTATGAAATTAAAATTGGTGTAGTCCCTTTGTTTCCTGTAAATGAATCACATCCTTGGAAATCCAAAAGATGCACTTGCCATAATTACACACAAACAATGGTTCATGAGTGGCCAAGGTATCTTAGAAAATCTTATATTTACAGTAATACGACATTCGATACATCCTTTTGGTTTGCTTGCAGTGAGCAATTTATGCCTTAAGGGAATGAACTTTTTACCAGTCGATGACATAGAAGCGCTCTTGCAAATCAAGCCATAGAGGACATCCTTCTTCGAAACATGAAATATTATCTATAATATTGAGGTCGATGGTATTAAAGATGTAGTTAATGAACAACCTCTTACTGTTTATGGAGGAATTTTGCCATTTTTTTTTCAATAGTACTGTTACAAAAACCAATTTATCAACGAGATTTGTGAGACATGCGCATTGAGCGACTCAATTCTTCGTAATTGTCACTACGCAATTTGTCGTGTCTTTTAATCCATCCGGAATCATTTGGGACTCGAGAAGGTAGGGTGAAAGAGTATCAATTTTGCCTTAGGGGTTTCTGTAATTGATCATCCTGAGCAGGCATTGAGAGGCGTGCGGGTAGCTATCCGCCGTGGAGGCTTGAGAGAAGAAGTTGAGGTTGGGTGAGTAAAAAGAAATTGTCCGATGCTGTGATAGAATTCTTTTTTTTTGAAAGTGATGCCGTGATAGAATTCTGGTTAGGGTAAGTTGTGTATATTGCATATCAGATAATAGCGTTTATAATTTTATATGGTTACATCGACCCATTAAAAACCCAGCATCAGGGGCAGAGAGAGGAGGTGGCAACCTGGGCTATAGCCTTACATGAATTGAGAAAAATTAATTTTTACTATCTAACAAAAGCATTCTAACATTCTAAGAAGGTTGGTTGTTGTAAAATATTTAAATGTTTCATAATTTAGGTTATGGGTTCAAACCTCTTACCGATCAATCTATCATATTTTGTGTATTTATATTTGTACAAATATATTTTAAATTCTCCATTAAACTCAATATATATTATCATTTCCACAGTACATTAGTACTAAAATTGACTACGTCAAAATTTAATTTTAATTTTTTCAATAATTCTTGTGTACATCGGTTTAATACAAATGTTATTGTAAAACCATGGCTTAATTTACTTAACTAAACCCAACGAATATAACTTCCCACTATTTACCATGTTTTGGGAGAAGGCCATAAAGGTATTTTGTAACTTATTTTACAATGTCTTTTGTAAGGTGGTTTTACAAGAGACTACTCTTTTTATTCAGTGGTTTTTGTAAAGGACGTATATGGGGCAATTGTGTATGTTATTATTAATAACTTGTGTTTACAGGACACACACACACACACACACACACACATGTATATATATATATATACAGAATACACACAAACCTTACCCGATATCGACTCAAGATATCGGCCCATATATGGGAACACACAATATACAAAAATACGAAAATATAACTTAATACCTCTCGTCAAGTTGGAGCGTGGAGATCAACAACGCCCAACTTGGATAACAAATGCGAAAATTGACGCACACCAAACGCCTTTGTAACAAATCCGCCAGTTGGTCATTTGTATGAACATAAACTGGAGTAATTAAACCACATTGAATTACATCTCGCAAAAGATAACAATCGACTATAATATGTTTAGTTCTTTCATGAAACACTAGGCTACGAGCAATGTGAAGTGCCGCTAGACTATCACAAATGAATCAAAGTGAGGACATCGACATGGATATTGATACGAATTCTACTCAAAAAATAGAACTCGTTAGTTTGCAGCGGAAACAAGCAGATAGAACAGTCGGTTAAAATGTTATGTTAATGATTCTGGTACGAATTTGTTGAAAATAACTGTCTTCGGAACTGTATGCAAATGATTTCGGATCTGGTACTTTTTATGTATTTTTTTATTTTTGCAAACGAAAAAAAAGTTACAAAGGATATTTGCCTCGAAATCTGTGAAGAAATCGAACCAATGGGATATTTATTTGATTTAGACCTATAGAACGAATAATGGTGAGAACAACCAAGTCCTATTGATTGCTACTCGTGTTAATGCTTGAAAACGCGTCAAACAATAACGATTTTGGATTGAAACACGTTGAACCGATTACACAATAGTAGACACAAGAGCTGCAATTTTTGTATATCAAACTTAAATTCATTCATTCATGATAAAAATAAGATATAGGATATACTTACCTAAAACATAATAGGAAAACTGAATTTAGGAAATTAGTAAACTTTCCTAAACCGAATAAACTTAGAATTAAGAAATTAGAACTTCTAACACAATTAGGAAATAAATAACTTATACTTTTAGTAAATAATAAAACTAATTCAAATAGGATATGACTACTTTTAGGAAAGAAGTCTCGACACCTCTTCTTTGGGCGCCAAGTAACCGATTGAAACGGCTGCTGAAACTGCCTTCTGACGGAACAGTCGTGGAGACTGTTTGTTTCGTCTAATCCCTGCATAGATTCCGTATCAGCCATGAAGGAAATCAAAAACACCACGCAACCACTTAACTTCACGTGTAGCGGCAACTATGGCACCATATTCAACTTCAGCGGAAGAACGAGATACCATCAACTCCTTCTTGATCTTGCAAGAAATAGAACTACCCCCAAAAAACACATAATACTCAGTCATTAAACGACACGTCAACGAACAACTTGCCGAGTCTGCCTCACAGAATATAAACAACTCAAGAGATTAAACAAACTGGAAAAGTAAACCTTGCTTGGGAAAATTTTTGATGTAGCGCACAACCTATAGTGCGACCTCCCAATGCGTGTGTCGTGGTTGATGGATGAATTGTCACAAAATACCCACACTATATGAAAAATACAGTCGAGTATTGGTTAAGTAAATCAAACGAACAACTAATCGTCAATATTTTTCCGAACTCGCGAGCATGCATCGCCAGACATGACCAAACAGTGATTTTGTTCCATAGGAACATGATCAGGCTTGCTACAAAGAACACTTGTCTCTGTCAATATATCAAGAGCATACTTCCTTTAACACCCTCGTTTAACCAAGAGCCTTTAGCAAGACTTTCTCAGTTGAATGGGACTGTTACCATCTCAATTGTCCGAGGTAGTCTATAACAAAAGTAAACAAACCCAGGGTACTTTAAATAAAAGCTACATAAGGGTGATAAACTGTCTTAACTGCTTTATTACATAATCCAAACAAACTGAGTAATTAAAATACCTAATACAGCGAAAATCTTAAATGTAAATAAAGTGTTAAACTAAATGAAAAACTAGTGGTAGCTAGTCGAGACTCGGTCCATCCTTATTCACGTCACGCCCCAAGCTCCGTAGCAACAACATCCAGCTTACTTATTGTTACCTGCTAATCTTACTACTCCCCATTTGAATGGAAATAACAAATGCATCATAACAGCTCACCAAGTTGAAAATTTTGGGTAACGGTACATACAACACACACACATACACAGGTCAACCATAGGTTGAGTAGAGAAAAAAAAACCACAAGTATAATGTTATCAACAACATCTCAATATAATTAAAGTGGGCTTGAGCCTATCAATTTAGTTCACATTCACAATCCATTTTGTACTCCTAACTACCTCTTCAATCACGCAGATCGGCAACAATCCCCTGAATTCCTAACTACCTCCTCAGTCACGCAGACTGACAACTATCTCCAAAATTCTTAACTATCTCCTCGCTCACGTATACTGACATATCAATAACAATATATAACACAACACTTAAACAATTCAATCTCACATAATTGTTCATAAAATTACCACGTGACTTATCAAACCGTCACAATTATAAAGATGTAGGCAAACAACAATATTTACACCAGTTGAGTAGGAAATACCTACCTTTTAACAAATTCTTCTAGCAACAAGCCTAGCAACCAAGTTATAACTGTTCCCCTACGAATGCAGAACTTATATTAAACATATAAGGACATACCCTTACCAACTAGGACATAAATCAACAATTATAAACTTAATTCCTCAAATTCCAATCTAGTGTTCGTCCAACTCGAGAGTAGGGCACGGTCAAAGATAGCGAAGTACCGAATGAAACATAAAAAATTGATTAGAAATAGAATTCAAGACAACTTACAAAGAAAAGGTTTGATCTTGATTGAAATCGCCACTCGAATTACACCTCCTCTCTTCTTTTGTCTCTTATTTAGGTTTATGTGAGATAGATCTTAAGCTAGACAAAATGACTTTTTAATCTGAAGCATAAGGGGTATTTATAGGCTTAGATAACTTAGGTCGGTCTCAGCTTAGATTATAATAATAATAATAATATACTGAAACTAGGAAAGTTTGAAATAAGAAAATCAACACCTGATGTACAACCCAGGTTCCTCAATCGAGTAAAGCCCCTACTTGATCGAGGTACCTTGTTTCCTAACTTGCCCATTTACGACAACTGCAGAATTCAAACCCAATCATTTCCCTCGATGAAGTACCACTTAGACACGGTCGAGGGACCTTCCCCACACACCCTACGACACCGATCACTTAAATTGACACGTATTACAGTCTTCCCTCCAAAAAAGAAATTTCGTCCCGAAGTTCGCGCACACTATTATAACCGACATAAATAACCCATCACAGTTGACATTTATATATAGCATCTTTGCATTAACTCCACTCGTTCAGATCATTTACTTAATAACGCATTTAAAACATGATTGACTCACTTGACTTAACTCAATGCATAATCTTCAGTAAACAAATATTGTCACATTCTACCCCCCTAAAAATAATGTTATACCCACGGAACCTAACTCATACTTGCTCGAGTAAATGCAAATACTGCTCCTTTATTGCATCTTAAGCCTCTAGAGTAGCTTCCTCAACATTATGGTTATACCACAACACCTTAACCAACACCGTCTCACCATTTCTTGTCTTTCTCACTTTCCTTTCTAAAATCTCATTAGCTATTTTCACGTATGACAATGACTCATCCATCTCTACTGTCTCAGGGTCAAGTATATGAGAAGGATTTCTTACATACTTTCTTAATTGTGATACATAAAACACATTGTGGACTTTATCTAGTGCTGAAGGTAGAGCCAAACGATAGGCCACTTCTTCAACTAGATCGAAAATCGCATACGGTCCAATAAACTTCTGACCCAGCTTACCTCTCTTCCAAATTCGCATGACACCACGCATTGGATACACTTTCATTAAAACCTTGTCCCCAACCGCAAATTCAACGTCACTATTCAAATCAGCGTAACTCTTTTGTCTATCTTGTGCAGCTCTCATTTTCTGCCAAATTATTGGGCTTGCTCTACCATCTCCTGAATCAACTGCGGCCGCATCACCACCACACCAGTTATATTATCCCTATACATAGGACTTCTGCACTTCCTCCCATACAAAGCTTCAACGTAGTTGGGGAAATAATACTTCCATTGGGCTATACTACAAACACTTTATAGGATACTCTAACACGCAATTAGGTCTCCTTACAAATACTTTCTTTTGATGACAGTCCATATTAGCTCTATGTTCACCTAGCCAATCCATCCCAGGTATTATCTCAAATTCTCCCAACGGAAAATATAATAGATTAACTGGAAACATGACCTCCCCAATTATTCTTGGAAGATTTTTATACAACTTATTACAGTTTATTGACTCACTAGATGGTGTTTCTATGTCGTCATTAATTTGTTCAAAGTCATTTAGCTCTAAGATCTTAGCATGCTCACTTGATATAAATGAATGGGTAGCCCTTGAGTCAAACAAAACAAAAGAAGGTTTAAAGTTGACTAGGAATGTACCCGAAACAATGTGAGCATCTCCTTCATTAGCCTCCTGATCCGTCATAAATAGCTTCCTACTAGACTTTACTCCACCCTGAACTTTGCTAGCCGAAGCATTCGGCCTCCCATTTCCATTATGGTTCACTCAATTGATCGGTCTCAGATAGGATCCTCCAGCCTGGTTCTAGTTGTTGTTGTTATAGTAATTCGTATGGTTACTCCACTAACCCGAGTAACGATTGCTCCCAACACTTGGCGTTAGAGTCTAATGTACCCCCTGACTTCCACCCCCATTACCGTTCCCTAGGTAGCACCAAAACGGACACGGACACGTGACACGGCATCCCATGAAATTTAGGACACGGGACACGTTATTTAAATTTATTAAAATATATATTATATAGTTATAATTAACGTACAATTTTATTTTTATAAATGTATTTGATATTAAATTTAAATAATTAAAATTAAAATTTGACTTTGACTTTGACTTTGACTTTGACTTTGACTTTGACTATAACTCTTTCTCATTTCTCACTCAAATTCGTCTTCTAATCAATCTCTTTCAGCCTTTCGACATCTCATTCCTCGTTTATAGGTATCCAACACATTAGGTCATGTCCGTGTGTGTCCGACGAGTGTCGGTGTCTGACATTGTGTCAGATACGGGACGGCTGGTTAGGAAGAGTGTCTGTGCTACCTAGACTATTCCTCGCAAGGTTTCAACACTCGAAAGCTCAATGTCCCACCTTATCACAGTTAAAACTCCACCATGGCGCACCAACACTAGATCCTTGGTCCCAATCACTATTTTGACTCCCTCCTCCTCCGTAAATATACCCTCAAGCAAAATATTCTTTACCTGGAGTGTAACTTGGTTTCTGACTCACCACTTGTCCTTCACTAATAGCCTTTGTCTTCCTCTTCTCTCCCTTTTCTTGCTTTTGTTCCTTTGTCATTGGAACAATTCTTTCAGCGTGTCCCGCTCTATGATAAACCTCTATCAAATCAGACGGCTCCCAGCTAGAAGCCTTTTCAATATCTCCAAAGACAACCCTTTTCGAATCTTGCCGCCAGTACCTCGTCACTTAACTTTAAATCAGCCACTTAATTTGATAACTCCGTGAATCGATTATGATACTCTTCTATCGCCATACCCTCTGTTATTTTGAACATGTCAAACTCTGACCTTATCTTACTCCTGATATGTTCAGGAACGAATTCATTTCCCATAATTCCCCAAAAGATATTCTAATGTACATACTCCTCCTCACTTTCTTTGAATGCCTCCCTAATCATCTCCTTATTACAGCTTCAACATAAACCTGCTTTTCCCCTAAAGTCATCATCATAGCTTCAATCACTACCTTCTTATGCTTATTAGCATTCTGTAAAGTCGCTGTCAACTCCACATTCATCTCTAATTACCTTTTTATCTCTTCCAGGGTCATGTTTACAGCAGCAGACGATGTGGATATTCTTTTCTTGGTCATTTATCTTCAAGAAGAAGAAATAACACATAGGAATTAAGCTTATTGATAATCACGAAGAAAAGAACAGGAATTGCCCGAATGCTAGCTCACCTGATCGAGTTGAAGGGTTACTCGATCGAGTCAAGCACTACTCGATCAAGTCAGTATGCTGCTCGATCAAGGGACATGTTCAGACTTACACCTGCATCCAAAAGGAAACTTCCTCGATCGAGTATGGCTATTACTCTATCAAGTCGGGCTCTATTTGGCCTGTTTTCGACTAAAATCATATACAACGCATATGACTTCATAATGCATCATATTAGTTCTCACATATGCGTATAAATCAACTTTTAAAGCACTTGTACACCATGTAAATCACCCATTTGCATAAACACAACTAATCATATCTCTAGACATGCCTTACTAATTCATACAATTTACAAGTCACACATAATGCCATATCAATTGCGTATAAATTTCAAATTAGCCGTATCCGTATTACTGTCATTAACTTACTGAAATTCACATATCAACAATAATACTATTTAATTAATCAAAATACATCATAAATCAATATCACTTGCATAACTTGCAATTCTCATCATATTCAAGCTACATCAATAATTCCGTCAACTTTCATTATGTTCCCCTCATATTCATTGCTCTATTCACTTAATATCATAACATGCCAATAACACAATAACCTCATATTCTTACGGTTACTCCTTATACTACCACGTATTCAATATATTAGTCAATCATGCACATAACATCGACTCTATGTACTCACTCTCTTTACACTTTCCGCGCTGACCGAATCAAAACTGCAAGGGCCATGGTTCATATAAAAGACTTCTAGCTAACCAGACTAAGAGAGGCTACTAACAGTTTCTACGCGGAGTTCATTTTATTCGACACATCCTAGGTTCATTAGATTCCTTAGTTTATGCCCTAAGACTGTTCGCTCTGCCACCACTTTTTAACACTCCCATTTAACCAAAAGTCTTTAGCAAGACATTCCCAGTTAAATGTGACTGTTACCATCTCGATTGTCCGAGATAGTGAATAACAAAAGTAAATGAACACAACGTACTTTAAATAAAAGTTACATGAAGATGATAAACCGTCTTAACTGCTTTATTACATAATCCAAACCAACTGAGTAATTAAAATATCTAATACAGCGGAAGTCTTAAATATAAATAAACCGTTAAACTAAATGATAAACTAGTGGTAGCTAGTCGAGACTCGGTCCATCCCTGTTCACGTCATGCCCCAAGTCCCGCAACAACAGCATTCAACTGGCTTATTATTACAGGATAATCTTTTTACTCCCCATTTGAACGGAAATAACAAATAGACCATAACAGGTCATCAAGTTAAAAAGTTTGGGTAACGGTACACAAAACACACACATACACAGGTCAACCATAGGTTGAGTAGAGAAAACCAACAACAAGTATAACGTTATCAACAACATCTCATTATAATTCAAGTAGACTTAAGTATATTAATTCGGTTCACATTCACAATCCATCCCGTACTCCTAAGTCTTAACTACCTCCTCGATCACGTAGATCGACAGCAATACCCTGAACTCCCAACTACCTCCTCTTTCACGCAGACCGGTAGCTATCTCCTAAACTCTTAACTACCTCCTCGGTCACGTAAACCGATATCTCAATAACAATATATAACACAACACTTAAAACCATTCCGTCTAACATAATTATTCATAGAATTACCACGTAACTTAACAAACCGTCACAATTATAAACATGTAGGCAAACAACAACATTTTCACAAGTTGAGTAGAAAATCCCTGCCTCTTAGCAAATTCTTCTCGCAACAAGCCTAGTAAATGAATTAAAACCATTCCTCCACGAATTGACAACCTATATTAAACATATAAGGACATACCTTTACCAACTATATTGCGAAAAATCAACGATTATAAACTAAATCCCCTCAAATTCCCATATAGGGTTTGTCCAACTCGTGACTAAGGCACTGTCAAAGGTAGCGAAGTACCGAATGAAACGTAAACAATTGATTAGGAATAGAATTCAAGACAACTTACAAAGAAAAGGTATGCTCTTGATTGAAATGGCCACTCGAATCTGTGGACACGGCCCACCTGCAAGCCCACTTCGATCTGTGGACATACAACAGTCTTTTTGAAAGCCACGCTCGGCGGCGTAAAGATGCTTTCGACCGGATCGTTTTAGATCGGTCGGTTTCGTCTCGGTTAGGGTCTCGAAACAATTAGAGATGTTCGGAGTCGCCACCAAGCATTTGTGGGATGCCTGGAACCCGTTCGAATTCCACTTTATACCTCGGTCAAATCGAAGCACAAAGCAGCGTTTGACATAGAAGCGTTTGACATAGGTACTAAAGATAAGGAAATCGTCCCTCTTTAGCATCCTATCTCTAGAATGACTCTCGTACGCCCATGATAAGGTCGTCCACTATCCAAAGTTTCTGAGTAAGAGGTGAAGGTACGTATTGGGAAGCCCTTTAATCAGACACCCAATCCCGCCCACGTTTAGCGGCCTCTACTGATCGATCTTGGTTGGTTGAATGCAAAAGTTGATAAAACGGTTTAAATGCATGAATGCGCATCCAATAATTTAAACCTAACATGTGAGAGCTTTCTAAGTCGGTTGATTTAATCCAAGTATCAAGTATAAGATGTCGAGTTGGATTAAAGGTTGATTTGCATGCAAGACGGAAATTAAACATCCATTTACTGTATTAGGTTTAGGGTGCATAACATGATCCATTTGTCTTAGTAAGACATTTTGCAAATATGGTTTTGAATAACCAAATAGTCATCTGATCCGTCCTATATCCGGGTTAACCAGAGTCGGGATCGTCCTAGACTAATGCTGGAAGGGAACAGGCTCTGTGCCAGACGGCCATATGAGGCGCGAGCCAGCCGGCGGTGTAAGGGGCCTCCCTCTGATTTTGAAAATGAGAAATGGGGAGCCTGTTTAGGCGCGGGTTAGCCCACGATTTATGTGCCGTGTTCTGACCTTTTAGAAAACGTTATAAAACATGTTGAAAATGGGTATTTGAACCCGGTTTGATTTGAAGGGGTCGTTTAGACCGCATTTGTTGATTTGAAGAACTTGACTCGAATAATCATCATTATTTTGATAATATTCGGTGTCGGGTTCGATTTGACAAACTTGACATGAATAGTTTTGAAAATGATTATGGACTATTTGTTTTAAGTCCAGTTGAATGTTATTAGTCGATACTCGTCATCGTACCCGGGTTAAAATCCGGCATGGTATGTAGAACCAAGGATGACTTTGTGTTGATGACTAATATGTTTGTTTGAAAATGTAAAGAAATGAAATAAAAGGCTTTAAAATACCTTGTAAATGTCATTAGCCAAATATTATCACCGAAACACGGATTTAACCGTCATGGTATGAAGAACCAAGGGTGAAAAATGCTTTATGGTTAAAACATGTGAAATAAAACAACAAAGTTTCGAAAATACTTGAAATAGTAAAAACCGATTACAAATATGAAAAATAGATTAAGGGAAATGACGAGAACAAACACGGTTGATTTCTGGTCTGAATACCCCATTTAGGCGCGAGCTAGTTGGCGACCTAAGGGGCTTCTGCCTCAGACCAAAAATCAGTTTTGGTTCGTTTATTCCATGTTTTGGTTCATGTTATGCATGTTTTAGCATGTTATAGTCATGAAACGAATGAAAACATAATAAAAGAGGATTTTTACACCCTCATACTTACATGTTTGGTTATGGCGAGTGACCGACGTAAGTGTAATAACTCGTTTGATCGGAAAAAACTCGGTTTAAAACCGTTTTGGTAAGTAAAAAGAGTGCTTTAAGCTTAGCGATGGTGTAGTGGTCGAAGTGGTCGGTCAAGTGATTTAATGCACGATGACGGTACCAAACAATGTGTAAGGCTCGTGTTTGCGATCGGTAGGTCGTAAATACGCATCGGATTGTGACTTAAGAAGTCGAGTCGAGAATTTTAAGGGAGAAAAGAGGGGGTGGACACTCGCATAAGTCTCAAATGGGTGGCATTTGAGGGGTATTTATAGAAGAATGAGTGGTTGTGTGAGTTTTGAGCGACGTGGCCACTGGGGCTGCTCAAAGAGGCGCGAGCCACGTCGCGGTTCTTCGAGTTGTGTTATCACTTTCACAACAAACGCAATCATGATTTGTTCTATCCTAGGTTTTGTAGTCACATCTTTGGTACTTGACCAACATGAATCTGGGAAAACTTAAGGTAGAAGGTTTGGAAAGTTTTGTTTTTGGTGGTTGACTCGGTTTGACTCGTTGTTGGAGTCGGGATTTGAATTTTTGAGTCGGTTTTTGGTCCGGTGTCGGTTTTGACTCTAGTTAGTGTCATTGCGACCCCGTCGCCGTGCATTAAACACTCCAGGTATTTTTGAAATGTTTTGAGATGTTTTATTTTCGAAATCGTTTTAAGTTTTCCGACGTAAAGTTGTACACAAACTGTCGATCAAACGCCGCGATTCCAAAACATATTGTAGTTCGATAATCATCGGGTGTTTGTTGGAGTCTCAGCAGATACTGGGTATCTACAGAGCCCCCACTTTGACTGAGGCTTGGACAGGGCGAAAGTCAAAGTAGAGCCCCCAGGCCAATCGAAGATTACAACCTGAGGACCCAAGCGACGTCGAGGCGGCTCGAAAGGATTCAGGCCAAGGACCTGCTGTCGGGAAGGGCGACGCCAAGGCGACTCGAGGGTACAAGTCAAGGACCTGTCGTCGGGAACATTTTAGAGTCTGTTGATTATCCGTGCAGGTCGTTTAAAGTCCGTTAGACTACGTACAAAGGCTCGCCAGACATAAGAAGGAGTCACACCTGAGGCATCTTCGGATATGTCCTCGCTTGTTTGCGGACAAAGGCTCGCCAGCTGTGGTAAGGAAATGTACCCGAGGCATCTCCGGGATCTGTCCTCGAAAGATTGCGGACAAAGGCTCGCCAGCCATGATAAGGAAATGTACCCGAGGCATCTTCGGGATCTGTCCTTGAAAGGTTGCGGACAAAGGCTCGCCAGCCATGATAAGGAAATGTACCCGAGGCATCTTTGGGATCTATCCTTGAATGTTGCGGACAAAGGCTCGCCAGCCAAGACAAGGGAATGTACCCGAGGCATCTTCGGGATGTGTCCTTGGATGGTTGCGGACAAAGGCTCGCCAGCCATGATAAGGAAATGTACCTGAGGCATCTTCGGGATCTATCCTTGAATGTGGCGGACAAAGGCTCGCCAGCCATGACAAGGAAATGTACCCGAGGCATCTTCGGGATGTGTCCTTGGATGGTTGCGAACAAAGGCTCGCCAGCCATGATAAGGAAATGTACCCGAGGCATCTTCGGGATCTATCCTTGGATGGTTGCGGACAAAGGTTCGCCAGCCATGACAAGGAAATGTACCCGAGGCATCTTCGGGATCTATCCTTGAAAGGTTGCGGACAAAGGCTCGCCAGCCATGATAAAGAAATGTACCCGAGGCATCTTCGGGATCTATCCTTGGATGGTTGCGGACAAAGGCTCGCCAGCCATTGTAAGGCGGTCGATTAATGGACCGTGAGAATAGCCGCGTCAAAAGGGCTTGTTTTGAAAGTAGCGAACTCGTGATGCCGCTGTGGGAATAGTGAGTATGGATTTTCACTATCACTGTTTTTTGGAATGAGCGGGTTCCGCGAGGAAGCCCCCTGCTGGTATTTGGAGGAATGGTGGATTTGGAATCTTCACCATTCGTCGTTCTTCTTTGAACTTGAAGTGGCGGTTTTGATCGCCGTTTGTTTTAATTTTGAAGCAAAATAGCAAATTTTGAGTTTGCTATTACGTTTGGAGTGACGGTTTATATGCCGTCGTTGACATTTGTAAGAAATAGTGTATTTGGAATCTTCACTATTAATTGGAGTGACGGTTTATGTGCCGTCGTTGACATTTGATGGAAATAGCGAATTTGGAATCTTCACTATTGATTGAAGTGACGGTTTATGTGCCGCCGTTTGCATTTGATAGCGAATTTTCGGATTTTCGCTATTTAGTGAAGGAAAATAGTGAATTTGATTTCACAATTATTTTTGAAATTGGCGGTTTTGATCGCCGTTTGCTTGAATTTTTCTGAAAATAGCGAATTTAAATTTTCACTATTTGCTTTTGTCTTTGAGGAAATGACGATTTCCAATATCTTCAATGAAAATCCGAATTTTGTTATGTGGAAATTGGGCTAAAGCCCAAAATTCGCTGATAGAGCAAGGGGAAGCCTGGTTTAGGTGCGAGCCACCTGGAGAACCAAAGGGGCTTCCCTATTTTTCTGTAAAAGACGCGAGGTTGGTCCGCATATCAACCTCACTTCATCTTCAACCTTTTTTTCGACAAAACAAAGCCAAATTCGCCATTGTTGGACCTTCTAGCTTGTTCGAATTCTTGCCCTCATCAATAATGTCATCTCAAGGTATGTATTTCCTTTTGAATCCATTTAAATTTGTTGATCCTTAGCTTGAATGAATTAGGGCGAATTTTACCGTAGAAAATCGAATTGGGCATTTTTGATTGAGCTCATTTCGAGTGAAATTGATGTTTGCATTAGGTTAGAAACCTGTTTAGGAGTATAGGGGTGCTTTTAGTTTGCATTTTGGTCCCCGTTCCCGCTCCCTATGCTCGAAAAACGTGAGTGAGGCGAGAAACCGCCTCATTTCACAATGCCAAGTTTATTTGCTTGGATAGTGGGTCCCACTAGGTTGCATTGTAGTTGGGAAAATCCGTATTTGCCATTATGGACCTTCGTTAGGTATTGTGGGCAAAATTGGATTTTTGTCTTTTGTGACAGTCTTACGTCTGACTAAATAAGCGCCTGTTTGGGCTTGAATTGAGTCAGTTTGCCTTGAAATGGACCTCATTGGTAATTTAGGTCACCTTGAGGCGTGATAAAATCACGTTTGCCGTTTTGCGGTCGTTTTTGAAATTTTGACCGGTTTGGGCTCAAATTAGCGTATGAATTGCCTTTTTGAGCCGTAGAAAAATACCCCATTGCGTCGGGAATGTATTTTGGTTTCTAGGCGAACCTTGTATGGGTCTTGAAATGCCGTTTTTGTGGTTTTGACTCGTCTTTTGCTTGAAAAGAGGGGCGAGTCGTTTTTGTGTTTGTTTTTTTGTGAACTTTGTTTGGTTGGATTTTGGGCGGGATTGCCCTTGTTTTGCATTGCAGGTTGTTGTTTTTGTTTGGATTTATCCATTTCATGCCGTCGTAATGCCGAAATTTCGGCTGACGTTTTTTGTTTGTTGTTTTTTTTTTATCGCAGGGTATCGTTTGGGACCTATGGGGTCCGTCGTTGAGGCTTTGGAGGAGGAAGTCGATCCCGGAGGGGCTGTAGCGGCCGAGGAGGCTGTCGTATTCGAGGCGGTGGTGGAGGATGCTTCCGTAGAGGAGGAGACGCGGTTGATGCGGCCGGCTTGTCCTTTTCATTGTGGTTCATAGACAGGATGGCTGATGAGTGGGGTTCAGTACCGGGGTGGTGCGTCGCATCATGGTTCTTGGCCTCCTCATCATCTGAAGTCTGCAAGACACTGTCTTCTTTTTTGTCGTGGACCAGGAACGGGGTATTACCATAATGGTAATCACCTCTGCTTCCGTTGTTGCTCCTCTGTTCCCTATGTTGCTCCCTTTCTTTTTTGATCGGAAGGGTAGGGAGTCCTTAGTTCGGTAGGGGGCAGATAGTCCCCAGTTCGTTGTCTTAGGCCAGTGTCTGTATGATAGACGGTTGTTTTAGGCCAGTGTCTGTATGATAGATGTCTGTACTGAACCCTGTTTTTACGGTCAGTTGTTTGTATCGAACGCGTGTCGATGTATTTTGCGTAAGGCGGTTTGAATATATGTGTTTTTGGATTGTGGTTTATTTTGTGATTTTTGGCTTTTTGTGTTGTGTTTCGGAGGAGCGTTGTCGGCTGTCGATTCTCCTTTTGATATTTGCACCAGTTCCTGCATCGTTAGTGTAGAAAACAGGCAACAGATAGCATATATACATAAACGCAAACACGTAGAAGCATTTGATTGAAAACCAAAATTAACCAAGATGACTTGAAGTTAAAATTGACATTTTGAAATGAATTTTGAAATTTTCGTGACAAATCGTCACGTTCGGAATTCAAAAGGAATTGATTTGAAAATTTGAGCAATTAACTCGTGTCGTGAATTGAATTGCAGCGAAATTATTGAAATTGACTCGAAAAATTCAAACTCAAACCGTTCGGAAAGAATTTTTAGAAAAGGATTTTTGCGAGTATATTTGATTTTTGATTTTTGAGGTCAAGACTCGAATTTGTGAGTGCTTGAATTTTTGAGGAAAATTGATGTCGTGTTATCAATCTTCGATTTTGAAAATTAGATGGAAAATTGCGAAAACGCGAAAAATTTACGGAATTTCGACTGACATGGAAACGATCCATCGCGGATCGGGGCGACTAGCCCTTCCCCCCTTCAAAAAAGAAAGAAAAATCCGTATGTTTAAAGCTGCGTCATGGAAACCGTGTCGGATTTCGTAAAACACGAAAACAAGGAGATGTGAGTGTGAGGAAACACAAAATGTCCCTGATCATCCCGAAGAGGCGCGAGCTTTCTGGCGGGAGGTTTGAGGTGTCAGGAGAAAACACAAGTTGAAAGAGACAAGTCAACAGCGGGAATCCTGGGGAAGTCTCAAAGAGGCGCGAGCAGCCTGGCGATGGAAGCCAGCTCTCCCCTTTTTCTGAAAAATGCGCTGATCATTTTGTATAAATAGGGACGTTTGCGCTTCATTGTTTCGTCATCCGAAACACAAAAACATCTCTACAAGACCTCTTCTTCTTCCACAAAAATATTTCATGGATGCTTTTGAGAACGCATTGCGACAATGGTGCCGGGATTTGTCGCCTCCCGAAAAGTATAAACTTGCTTGCATGGGAGTTGGTCAATTGTTGGTGCTTCATCAAGTCAAGGTGCAACCTTCATTTCTTGAAGCATGTTCTCGGTTTTGGGATTCGAAACACCATGCTTTCGTTTTCCCGAAAGGCGAGATTTGTCCTCTTTCCGAAGAAGTTGGAGCCATTGGTGGGTGGCCAGGTTGTGCTCCGGTGCTTCCTCCGACTCGGTTGTGCTACAAGGAGAAATTTCGTTCCATGTTGGGCTTGTCAACAAGCCAAATCAACTTTCTTCTTGCTCCACATGGTGTGGACATGTTGGCTCTTATCAACATCTTTTCAAACCGATTAGATGCTAATGTCTCGGAGGTGGCTAGGAGTAGGGCTCTTGCATTTTGCCTTGTCCATGTGTACCTCTTTGTTGATGTCTTGAAGAAGGAGGGGCCAAGATGCCAGGGTAGCATGGCCCTTATCCATGTGATTGAGCAAATGGAGCATGGTAGAGATCCATCATGGTTGGTGCTTGGAGAGATTATCCAAGCTTTGGACAAGGAAGGTTCTTGTGGAGAAGCTCCCTCTTTCGGATCCCCAAGGATCCTCCAATTGTGGCTATTGGAGAGGCTAAGGTATGTAGAGCCTCCGGTTGATTCTTCTTCTTATTCCTTCCGTCACCTTACCATGAGGAAGAAGTTGTACCCGGATAGTTTTGCTTCCACCGAGGCCTATTGGGCCGCAAGATTGGCGGAGGAGGGTGGTCCTGATATCCGTTGGGTGGTGCCGTGGTGGCACTTGAGGTCCTTCACGGGGTTGCCCGCTTCGGGTGCTAGTCCTCGTTCTTTGATGGTGGTGGGTTTGAAGGTTGTTTCCTTCATTTATCCCGAAAGACTCATGAGGCAAATTGGGTGTCAACAAAAGGTGCCTACTCAAGATACTCTTGTCCAAGAGAATATTTTCCGGAACTCCGAGCTTGTGGAGTTCTTCGAAAGATGGTGGGCCACTCGGCCGCATTGGGAGGTACCAAACCCCGTTGCCACGACATGAGTGACTCTCGCGTATGTCAAGTGGTCACGAGCTCCGTCCTTGGAGGAGAGATCCAAATTTCGTAAGGACGAGACTGTCGATTTGAAGTACCGAGAGGTTGGCAAGGCCAACCGTGCCTTCTTTGAGGAGTATGTTGATGGAGCTACCCCCAATATGATGAGACCACCGAAGAGGAGGAGTTCCGGTCCCAAGAATATGGTGGGCCGTGCATTGGCTCGTCTTGGGCCGAACATGGGGTCTTGTGCTAGACCGGAGGCTGTCGCCGCCTTAGATCCTTTGAGGATCCGTTCCGAGGAGGAAATGCATGCTAGGCGGGCCAACAAGAAGAACAAGGGGAAGATGTACCCCGAGGGAAAAGGCAATGGTAGAATGGAAGAGTGAAGACCTCCATTACCCACTTTATTATTATGTTGTATAATTGTTGTGAGTTTTTATTATGTTGTACTAGCTAGTTATTGTGTGTTTTGTGCTAGTTTTATTATGTGCGGTGTGTTAGTTGACACATTAGCTTTGACAAGTTGTAGACTTGTCGAGCTTTATTTATTGTTGAAATTGTAATCCCTCCCATTATTAATTAAATAAGAGGATTGCTCGTGTCGAAAATTGTGAACGCTTGTTTCTTTCATCCATTTTGTAAAGGCAATTCGATTTGAATCATCCTAAACATTTGCACTCGGGAAAGTGGTATTTTGTGGAAAGGGAGAAAGGATTATTTTCGTATGTTGGTGGGAAGGGGAATGGTTTTACCTTTCTTTTTTTCGGAACGTTTTTTTGTATGTGGTTTTTTTTTTGTGTGGGGATGTTTGTTTTTTTATTGTGGGAATGGTTGTATCCTCCTTGTGTAAGGAAGGACTGCCTACTTATTCACCCGGAGGAGTGAAATCAAACCATGATCGTAGTTCGAAATGTTTTGTAAATTTGAATTGGGTTTTGTGGTTGTATCCCTCAGGCATAAGAGGGACTGCCTACGTATTCACCTGAAGAGGTGAAATCAAACCATGCTCGTAGTTCAGGGGTTGTTTTGTTTTAGTGCAAATGGACGTTGCCTTTGACAGATCAAAGGACATTCGAAACGGGCAAGGTGCCGTAGCTTAGACTCGATAAAACATGCAATTTCAAATCAGAACACGTTGAGGAACTTGACTTGAAAAGGGTTAAGGTCGTTGCTAGTTGTAAAACTAGGCTTAGGTCGTTGGTTGTTATGGTTCAAGGGTATTATTTCTTAAGTTGGTCTAGGTTGGTTGGGTTTGTAAAGTCCTCCCCATCTAGGTCACTCAGTCTCACTGCGCCCCCCGAAAGTATTTTCTTGACCAGGTATGGCCCGGCCCATTTGGGTTTGAATTTCCCCTCAAATCGACGGGTAATGGTGCTCGAACGGACTTGAGGACCAAGTCGCCCCCCTGGATGTTTCTGGGTTTAACCTTCTTGTTGAATGCCCGTTGTATACGTTGTTGGTATAGCTGGACGTTGTGCAAGGCGTTGAGTCACCGTTCGTCTAGAAGAGTGAGTTGTTCGTACCTTCGACGGGTCCATTCCGCCTCAGGGACATGACTCTCCAGTAGGATGCGTAGAGAAGGGACCTCTAACTCTACCGGTTGAACCGCCTCCATACCGTATGTTAGGTAGAAGGGTGTGGCGCCTGTCGGTGTTCGAATGGAGGTTCGGTATCCCCAGAGTGCGAATGGGAGTTTGCTCGGCCAATCGTGGTAGTTGTCTTGCATGTTCTTGATAATGGTGACAAGAGTTTTGTTCGCTGCCTCCACCGCTCCGTTAGTTTGGGGACGGTAGGGGATGATCGATGTCGTTTGATCTTGTATTTGTCCAGCAAAGCTTGAGTTTCCGCCCGGAAGTGAGAGCCTTGATCGCTGATGATTTCATGGGGTACCCCGTTGTAGATACCTCATTTCTGCACCTCCCGCAAACCACCTGGTGATGATTGGGCCGCATGTTTGGTACGCGGAACGATTTGTGACAGTTCGTAAGTTTATCGTCAAGTGATCGCTCAAACATTTATGTGTACCTCTTAATTGTCATCTACGTGCCGATACGGTCGTTTTGGCAGTAATTAGAGTACATTTGGAGTCCGGGTCAAAAACCGTCTTCATTTCCTAAAACCGTCAAATCCCGAGGCAAAGCAATGTGCTTGTCTACCTAAGGTTGGGATGTCATAAAATGTTAAGATTATATCTCATTTTGAGTCTCATGTCACTTCATTAGGCTAAGCTAAAAGTTTACATTACAAAATGTGCATTTCATTTAGATAAAATGACAACCCGACCTTTAGGCCCGCTTTTCGAGGTGATAATGACTTTTTTGGGTCAGGCCTATTTCATAGAAAGTTCTAGATCTATTTC
Source organism: Silene latifolia (assembly GCF_048544455.1). NCBI lineage: Eukaryota > Viridiplantae > Streptophyta > Magnoliopsida > Caryophyllales > Caryophyllaceae > Silene > Silene latifolia. The sequence continues at coordinate 150,400,042 of NC_133536.1, read as the reverse complement.
TTAGCTTTCCAACGCCACCGAAATCACCTTAATCCGAGTCTTGTAGAGAAAGTTATGCCTAAAATACGACAGGCTGTCAAACGCGTTTTCTACGCGCAGAGGAACCTACCCGGGAAGGGACGCGAGGTGTCTTGCGCCTCTTCCAAGGGACGCAGCACTCTTTGCGCCTTTTCCAGGGTTTTCTTTTTGTCCACGTTTCCGTGTTTTAACCTAAGTCGGTTATTTCCGGATCTTTCCTTCCGTATCCTAGTCTTACCATAATTCCGTCGTGTGATTAGTATAAATAGGAGCCTTCGTTCCTCATATTTCTCACGCGAGTGTCCGCCCTTCTCTTCTCCCTTTGCATTCTAGACTTTGTTCTTACTTTTTGGCGTCTACGTGCTTGAACTTTCGACCACGTAAGCTCGGATCCTTCTGAGTACCAGCCTCCCCGTTTGCATGACCGACCAATTTGACAAACTACACATCAATCAACTTAATTAACTTAATCGTTTTCCTCTTACGAGGGCACTTTCTTTGCATTCGCGTTGAGCATCACTAATCGATATCTTAGTCCTTCTCGTTTCGTCAACATGTAAGTCTGAGGGTGTAATCTCTCTTTTATTTATTGTATTTTAATTATTGTATCACGATTGTAAGACTTATGTCGAAAATACCTCTTAAAACCGATTTCTAAAACCGTGCTTTAAAACCTCTTTTTACGGATTTTAAGATCGACAATCGAGAAAGGACGCAAAGCAATCGCTGCGCCTCTTGAAGGGGCGATTAGATTCTGTTGCGCCTCTTCGTGAGGCTGCCGCAGTTCCTGCTTCCTTTCTTCTTCCTTCGTCCTCTGTAATTCGTTTTCAAATTGTTTGTTTACGTTTGTTCTTTAATCCTCTGATATAATAGCATAATAATTCACATGTATATTATTCATCATTCATTAACATGTTTAATTCGTCATTAAATCCGACTTAAATTCCAAATAATCTCATATTTGCGGGTTTTCGTCATTAAAATCAATCCGGGTTGTGGGAATTCGATTTGTTCATATTGAGTTTCTGTAATTCACTTCTTTGATATATTTTCATCTGTTCTTTGACATGTTCGTCGTTTATTTGTCATTAATTCGTCATGTTTAGTTTATTTCATTCACCCATGTCACTAATTAATCATTCGTTCATGTAAATTAATTCGTTTAATTCCGTCTCATCCATGTTTTATTGCTTTATGATCGATCATTCACATGTAAACAACATATTAATCACTTCCATCCGAGTAAATAATTTAATCAATCATTAAATTTACCAATTGATATTAACAATTCGTAATTCCGGCTTCACGGACGAGAAGTCGAGTCAGAAAGACGCAAAGAATCGCGCTATTTATTCAAAGGACCTTGACTCTGCTGCTTTATTTCCGGTTGAATTGTCGTCCTCGAACTCCGTTGTTGCTTGACCTAGTTTAATTAGTTTACGTATAATTAACTATTAATCGTATTATCACCTTCTGTTTTATTCGTTACTTATTCGTTCTTTTATTCGTTTTCTCAAATTATCCGTTTTAAAGGTATTTTCGACATAAATCGCCTATTCCATGTAATTATTGTAATTTTCGTTATTGTAATTCCTTTTATTGTATTTAGCATATCTCTTGTATCATTTGTATGTTTTTCACATGTAATTGAATATTAAATCCAACTTTGACGTTAATTGTGTGCTAACTAATTGTTCACCGACTTAGCCTAATTCTTCACATGTTAGGATTAAAACTTGGATGTTGCATTGCATGCATATAACCGACGATATATCAAGTACGAATAACTTCCCTAATCATTAGTAGAGGCCGCTATCGAGGCGGGCGGGATTAGGTGTTCGATCAAAAGAGCTTCCTAATACGTACCCTCACCCCTTACTCCAGATCTCCGTGAGCACCCGTGTTCATTGGCATCCACGAGAGTCATTCTAGACATAGAATGCTAAGGGTAACGATTGCTTAGTGTTCATGTATCTACTTTGTGTCTTGACATGACACGAGGTATTCGAACGGTTCCAATTTCCCATAAAAATTGGTGGCGACACCATACAAAAATGCAAACGCTTGTTCTCTTCCTCCCAAGCGCCCCCGTGGGCCCCCCGCTGTCCACAGTTTGGCGACTCCGCTGGGGATAATACACTTACGTGTAGCCAAGGGTGAAATTTGAACAAGGTTAGGGAATAGTTTGTACAAGAAAATTGTCGGTTTTCATAACTCGGTCTTCCTAGATCGTTTTATAAGGCCTTCCTAGGCCCAACCCAACCCATTCGACCAATCGTCCCGTCTAAACGGTCCTAATTCTTATTTGGGCCTAAGGATGGATAGCGATTGACGTCATCCATACCATGATGCTTACTCTTGTTTGTATCAAGGACTTTCACTACTTGAGGAAATGGACTAGGAATCGGCCTTAATCTTGTTTGGTACGAGCCTCTCCACAGACTTCGGGTTTGATTGTTCGGTATGGCAACCCACCCTTTAAACCAAAACCCTTCTAAATGCACTCAGCATCCCGTTATAATGCTTGTATAAATGTTTGTACCTTACGTGATCACCATTTCTAAACAAAACCATGACGATTTTTGTAAAAATCAAAACCCATTTTCAAATGAAAATTTCGAAAAGGCCATTGATTAGTGCAAAACCCAGTCAAAACTCTGTCCGTTTGTCGAGTCAAAACTTCGGGCCTACAACCCATTGCAAAACCCGTGTAAAAAAAACGAAAAAAGAGTCCGAAAAAAAAAACGAAAAAAGAGTCAGAAAAAAAAAAACGAAAAAAGAGTCAAAAAAAAAAAAAAAAAGCCCGAAAAAAAAAAATGTTTTAATCAAAAGATTTTCAAATCATGTAAATGTAAATGTGTAAATTCAATTGGGCTAAATTAGAGTCAAAATTCAAAACGACTATGTCCTAGTCGGAACTCTGTCGAGTCATAAACTCGTCTTCCTTTACATTTTGGGTCTTTTCAAATTTCAAGTCAAGTCCTAAGGCGTCACGCCATCATTTTGGACCCCCTTCCCCAATTCAGTTAGGATCTAAACACTCGAGTCACACGTTCCGAGGCTCAACACACGAGTCTCAATGGGCCTCATATTTGAGTCTAAACTACAGCAGTTTTCTTAACACCTATAAGCAAACCTCGAGTCTAGAATCAACACGTGTCGTCAATCCCGTCAATAAGGTCAACTGTATAAATGTCACTCTGTCAAAGTCAACACTCGAGTCTAAAGGTCAAAGTCAAAACACCATGAGTCCAAACACGAGATGTTGCTCACGACATTTCATGAATTCACAAGTCAAGCGTAGATTTGTCATCCTATCCAATACTTTGTTTGTTGCCTTAGTATGCGTGATACCACATCAAATCAAGTTGTAATGCGTGTCATTTCTGTCGAGTAGGAATCCGGCAAGTTTCGTCAGTCAGCAAGGTCACGAAGCAGTTCAAGCCATAATCACCATGTCCCTCCAAGACGTTTATGCCATGGTCCTGCGGGTTCAAGCTACATTGGAAAATTTGAGCATTCGCGTCCTCACCCTTGAAAATGGGATGGTGGAAAAGAACATACCACCTAGGAAAACCTCTAGTCTAGGTCATCCAAAGCTTACCTCTTGTAATAACAATCGTCCTAGAAAGCCGAAAACAGCTGAAAGGAAACCTGGGAGGCATCAAAGGGTGCTTACCGATTTAGGCATGTCTTATACCGATGCTTTGAAGAGACTTTCTGCCCAAGGCAAGCTACATCCAATAGGGCCGACTCCGGATCCACCTTTAGAGAAGCAAGTGAACCTCTGGAAGGGCAACAAATACTGCTTATATCACCAAGGTAGAGGCCATGATATTGAAGAGTGTTTTCTCTTGAAACACACCATCCAAGATATGATCGAAGAAGGCAAGCTTCCTAAGCCACCTTCTGTCGAGCGATCCAATAAGATCAACCCTCTTGGGTCCAATATCATTAAACATGATGAAGAATCATCTCTAGACTGTTCTCATCTCCTCAATCCTCGTGACAACGGAGAGATCAACGTGCTTGAAGACGACAATATCCAAAATGGAATGCTCATGCTTTCCATGGCCTTCGACAACAATTTTTCCAAAATAGAAGGAGCTATTGATAGTCTAAACTTCCGACTTTCCAACATAGAGAACCAGTTTGCTGAAATGGGTAAGAAGCTTGATGCCCAACCTCTCAAGATGAAAAGTGTCCAGACAAACCCTCAATTTGACAGTCCTAAGGAGAAAGTAACTAGTGAACGATCTATTCCTAGTAACTCTCCAAGGTCATTTACAAAGACTACCGAAAAGAAGGGCACACCTCCTAGGAAATTTACCAACATTGGTATTAGATACGCCGATGCCTTTCAAAGACTCATGGAACAACGAATGTTGAAGCCTATTGGACCTACTCCCGAACCCGAAAGGAAATCCTAGTTCTGGGATGAGAATGCCTACTGCAAATATCATAGGGGCAAAGGGCATGATACAGCGAAATGCTACAAATTAAAAAATGTCATTCAGGATATGATCGAAGACGGGAAGTTGTCCCTCTCAACTTTTAACCCACAAGGTAGCTTAGGCAATCCTCATAGATATACCACTTATCAAGAAACTCTTCTTGACTGTTATCCTTCCAATGTTCCCAATGATGAGGATGGGGTGCTCAAATGGGTGAATGCTCAAAGTCAGATGCCGAAGCCAGTCGCTGGAAGAGAAAATGTTCAAGCATGGGCCGATGATTACGAGTCTGGATCTAAGATCGTGTCAAAGTCCGAGTCCAAGTCCGAGTCTTAGGCTTTCTATCTCATATTTGTTCTAGTGTCTTTCTTCTTGTCCATTTCCATTCCTAGTGACAACCTGGGGGATGTCCCATGAGTCACGTGTCTTCTCGAGTCTATGTTAAATACATACATTCTTCATTTCAATAAAAGTACAATTTTCAATCCACATATTCTTTCATATTCTCTTCTTTACCATTTCCTGTGACAACAAGAATCGATTTGAGACATTTTTTAAAACAAACAACAACAACACATGACAGTCAATGTGAGTGCACTTAGACAATGTTCCATTCCAAGTTGTAAAGGACCTGAAACTCCGTGTCCATTTTCTTACCTATTCCATGTCTGGCAATAGAAACCACAATATAACCCCATTTTAGGACGAGCCTATCTCAAGAGATTCTAGGACGAATCCAGACAATCTCCCTTGTTAACGACCCATGACGGAAGGCAAGCCCATTCCCCACAATAAACAACCCGTGTTACTAAAAACCAACCCATTTCCTCAAAGGTGCTAGTCTGACCCAAAATCCATGATAACAAGCGAATCCAAGACGATACGAGCCATGACCAAAGACAAAGGCTCAATCAAGAGAAACTGAGGTCAATATCCAAGGCCACAGTTATGCCCGTAATCGAAGACAAAAGAGTCAAAAGAACCAGGCTCAGTCAAGCAAGTCAAAGTCAATATCCAAAGTCAAAGTTATCCTCAAAAAGCCTGAATCAAGAATCTGAGCAAAAGCCGAGATATATTCCAGACAAAGAATCTGAGTCTGAATCAAGAACAAGCCTGAAATCAAATACTAAACGGAATACTGCTGAAGTTTATATAGAATCAAGACATTAATGAAGATGGTTAGCTAGCAACCCACTTAGCCTATCACACATCGCACACCATAAGTCCTTCTCGAGACCGTTGCAGGGAGATAGTTAGGAATTTTGAGAATCCTCTTAAGCTTGTCAATTATACCCATCCTTAAGGGCCAAGACATGGAAATTTGAACCCACGTCATTTTATCCTACCTTTACGTGCTCAGGCTACATCAAGTCAAGAGACCCCATTTCCAAGCCACATTACAAGCCATAATCCCATCAAGCCTTAACTCCACAAAATCAAGCTCCAGAGATTTGTCCATCAAAGCCTCTTATGTCCAAGCTCTACATTCCAAATATCTAATCCAGTTTCACCTTGACCCATACACGGAGTCTTCAAATACTTTGCTACCTAGAATGAGACATACCCAATTCATCCTTAGGGTCCACTTTTAGGTGCGCTCACATAACAAGGAAGTTTTACAAAATAAGTTATACCTCTTTGGTCTATGATCAGAGGGAGTTATCCCAAATCAATTCTTCGAGTCACCAAAGGAATATACCCTTGTGACCCCTGCACTTTAAGGTCCTAACAACATAAACTTAGGCACACACTTAAACTACGAGCATGGTTTGATTTCACCTCTTCAGGTGGATACGTAGGCAGTCTTTTCTTACACAAGAAGGATACAACCACAACACCCAAATAAAATTAACCAAACCTCAGAACTACGATCTGGTTTGATTTCACTTCACATGAATACGTAGGCAGTCCTCAAGGACACAACCATCTCAACCATCACAATTTTCAACCTTCCAAATTAACATCCCTTCCACAAACAACACCTCTATACTGGGGGCTCCTTATTGTCGTCCAACCTCTTTTTCACCAAATTCCAGAGCCATCTTCTCATCCTGGGGGCTTCTCTTCCGAGATGCCACCCTTCCTTTATTCCTCTAAGTCTAGCTAGTGCTCGGTCAGGACAATGACAAAGATCTTAGATCAATTCTCCAAGTCATCGTGTCTTAGAGGAGTCTCTTTTACAGCAAACGATGGTGAAAGATGTCCAAGTAGACAGCTGATCCATGGCTCATGCCTTGCCTTTATGTGTCCTCATCAGTCTTGTAATTCTTATACCTTTGGAACTGATACGCATTGTCACCCACACTTGGCTAGGGGTTGCGCATGCTTAAGCAAAGTCTGTCAAATTCATCCCTGTGTCACGTCAAATCTAAGTTAGTGTCGCGTCAGTCCAACCTAAGTCTGTATTTTTGCGTCCGTATAAGGTCTGTGTCATGTCAAGTCCTACGTCTAAAGCCATTTGAATATGCATATCGCGTTACAAACGACAAACTTCTTTGAACAAGTTTTAAACGACTTTTAAAAAAAGAAACGACTTTTGCAAAGCCTATGTGTTTCCTCATTCGAGGTCCATGTCATAATTGCTTACGTGCATATATTAGATTGCATTCTTGTGCGGCTACTAACCATGCAGGTAAGTATCAGAAGCAGTACTTTATCAAGACCTCGCTTGCCACAACGAGCGAATATTTTTTGACAGGTGTTTCGACACGCCTTCATTATATTTCCCAACGAGAGTAAGCGGATAGACTTTCCCTCTCAAGACATGGAGATCAACATCTACCCAAGCAGATTTCTCCTCAGCAGTTCCCGCCTATGTCCTGCTATTTACAATATTTCTTGAAGACTACCCAAGCAGTTTTCTCCTCAGCAGTTCCCGCCTGTGTCCTGCTACTTACAATATTTCTTGAAGACTACCCAAGCAGTTTTCCTCAGCAGTTCCCGCCTGTGTTCTGCTACTCACAATATTTCTTGTTTCCCCGCGGAGTTCGACAAAGGTGTCGTTCTCCAGAAGTTCCCAAACTAGCGCCTCCTTCTTTAGGTTCGTAAACCCAAAGTTAGGATTCTTACCCCCTAGATTCTTAGATCCCAAAATGGCTCCCTTTAGGTTCATAAACCTTTAAGCTCCCACACCAACATCCTTAGGTTCATAAACCCATAAATCCTTTTGGAGTTCTCATACCTCAGAAAACTTAAGCGCACGCGTTTAAAACAAGAATTAGTCACCCAGTAAGTTCCTAAACTTAACCCTAGGATCCCAATTCCTCTTAGGTTCATAAGCCTTTAAGTTCCCATACCAGCCGTCCTTTTAAATTCATATACCCAGGTTCGCACACCTAGCTTCTTTTACGTTCCCAAACTCCCTAGAGTTCATACACTTCTACCCTTAGGATCATATTCCTTAGGATCACCTTATACCTTTTAGGATCATATTCCTTTAGGATCACCTTTTCTTAGAGTTCCTACACCTAAACCTTGGTTACCCCTTAGGTTGAACTTATATTTGGCCTCCTTCCCGACGATGCTTTCCTTTAGGGTCCCACACCCTAGCACAATCCTTATATATCTTTTAGGTCTTACCCTTAGCTCCTACGCTTACCCTTAGCTCCTATGCTTAACCTCAGCTCCTACGCACCTCTGGAAGCATCTCGTGAAAGAAGTCTCAGGTATGATATCTTCTTATGGCTGGCGAGCCTCCTTACGTAGTCTAATGGACTTTAAACGACCCTCCCCGATAGTCGACAGACTCTAAAATGTTCCCGACGACAGGTCCTTGGTTCAGACCCCTTGAGCCGCCTCGCGTCGCCATAGTCGTCAGGTTGTAATCTTCGATTGACCTGATGGCTATACTTTGACTTTCGCCTTGTCCAAGCCTCAATCAAAGTGGGGGCTCTGTAGATACCTCATTTCTGCACCTCCCGCAAACCACCCGGTGATGATTGGGCCGCATGTTTGGTACGCGGAACGATTTGTGACAGTTCGTAAGTTTATCGTCAAGTGATCGCTCAAACATTTATGTGTACCTCGTAATTGTCATCTACGTGCCGATACGGTCGTTTTGGCAGTAATTAGAGTACATTTGGAGTCCGGGTCAAAAACCGTCTTCATTTACTAAAACCGTCAAATCCCGAGTCAAAGCAATGTGCTTGTCTACCTAAGGTTGGGATGTCATAAAATGCTGAGATTATATCTCATTTTGAGTCTCATGTCACTTCATTAGGCTAAGCTAAAAGTTTACATTACAAAATGTGCATTTCATTTAAATAAAATGACAACCCGACGTTTAGGCCCGCTTTTCGAGGTGATAATGACTTTTTTGGGTCAGGCCTATTTCATAGAAAGTTCTAGATCTCTTTCTTAGCTTTCCAACGCCACCGAAATCACCTTAATCCGAGTCTTGTAGAGAAAGTTATGCCTAAAATACGACAGGCTGTCAAACGCGTTTTCTACGCGCAGAGGAACCTACCCGGGAAGGGACGCAGCAGGTGCTGCGCCTCTTCCAAGGGACGCAGCACCGCTTTGCGCCTTTTCCAGGGTTTTCTTTTTGTCCAAGTTTCCGTGTTTTAACCTAAGTCGGTTATTTCCGGATCTTTCCTTCCGTATCCTAGTCTTACCATAATTCCGTCGTGTGATTAGTATAAATAGGAGCCTTCGTTCCTCATATTTCTCACGCAAGTGTCCGCCCTTCTCTTCTCCCTTTGCATTCTAGACTTTGTTCTTACTTTTTGGCGTCTACGTGCTTGAACTTTCGACCACGTAAGCTCGGATCCTTCTGAGTACCAGCCTCCCCGTTTTCATGACCGACCAATTTGACCAACTACACATCAATCAACTTAATTAACTTAATCGTTTTCCTCTTACGAGGGCGTTTTCTTTGCATTCGCGTCGAGCATCACTAATCGATATCTTAGTCCTTCTCGTTTCGTCAACATGTAAGTCTGAGGGTGTAATCTCTCTTTTATTTATTGTATTTTAATTATTGTATCACGATTGTAAGACTTATGTCGAAAATACCTCTTAAAACCGATTTCTAAAACCGTGCTTTAAAACCTCTTTTTACGGATTTTAAGATCGACGATCGAGAAAGGACGCAAAGAATCGCTGCGCCTCTTGAAGGAGCGCGATTCTGTTGCGCCTCTTCGTGAGGGCCGCGCGATTCTCGCTTCCTTTCTTCTTCCTTCGTCCTCTGTTATTCGTTTTCAAATTGTTTGTTTACGTTTGTTCTTTAATCCTTTGATATAATAGCATAATAATTCACATGTATATTATTCATCATTCATTAACATGTTTAATTCGTCATTAAATCCGACTTAAATTCCAAATAATCTCATATTTGCGGGTTTTCGTCATTAAAATCAATCCGGGTTGTGAGAATTCGATTTGTTCATATTGAGTTTCTGTAATTCACTTCTTTGATATAATTTCATCTGTTCTTTGACATGTTCGTCGTTAATTTGTCATTAATTCGTCATGTTTAGTTTATTTCATTCACCCATGTCACTAATTAATCATTCGTTCATGTAAATTAATTCGTTTAATTCCGTCTCATCCATGTTTTATTGCTTTATGATCCATCATTCACATGTAAACAACATATTAATCACTTCCATCCGAGTAAATAATTTAATCAATCATTAAATTTACCAATTGATATTAACAATTGTAATTAAGGCTTCTGACCCGAGTTCAAAGTCGAGAAAGACGCAAAGAATCGCTGCGCCTATTCCAAAGGACGCAGCTCTGCTACGCCTGTTCCGGGTTGAATTCTGTCCCTGAACTCCGTTGTTGCTTGACCTAGTTTAATTAGTTTACGTATAATTAACTATTAATCGTATTATCACCTTCTGTTTTATTCGTTACTTATTCGTTCTTTTATTCGTTTTCTCAAATTATCCGTTTTAAAGGTATTTTCGACATAAATCGCCTATTCCATGTAATTATTGTAATTTTCGTTATTGTAATTCCTTTTATTGTATTTAGCATATCTCTTGTATCATTTGTATGTTTTTCACATGTATTTGAACATTAAATCCAACTTTGACGTTAATTGTGTGCTAACTAATTGTTCACCGACTTAGCCTAATTCTTCACATGTTAGGATTAAAACTTGGATGTTGCATTGCATGCATATAACCGACGATATATCAAGTACGAATAACTTCCCTAATCATTAGTAGAGGCCGCTATCGAGGCGGGCGGGATTAGGTGTTCGATCAAAAGAGCTTCCTAATACGTACCCTCACCCCTTACTCCAGATCTCCGTGAGCACCCGTGTTCATTGGCATCCACGAGAGTCATTCTAGACATAGAATGCTAAGGGTAACGATTGCTTAGTGTTCATGTCTCTACTTTGTGTCTTGACATGACACGAGGTATTCGAACGGTTCCAATTTCCCATAAAAATTGGTGGCGACTCCATACAAAAATGCAAACGCTTGTTCTCTTCCTCCCAAGCGCCCCCGTGGGCCCCCCCGCTGTCCACACCCGTATCGGCAGATGATGTTGTTTTGAATGAACTTGGCCACTTGTTTGGCGGTCAAGACTGCATATGACTGTGCTTCTACCCATTTGGTAAAGTATTCGATGGCGACGAGGACGAAGCAATGCCCCTTGGTGCCTATTGGGTTGACTTTCCCGATAATGTCGATGCCCCAGGTTGAGAATGGCCAGGGTGATGTCATGGTGTATAAGAGGGATGGTGGTATGTGTTGTATGTTGGCGAAGATTTTGCAATTGTGGCAATGTTTGACGTAGTTACGGCAATCGGCTTCCATGGTGGTCCAGTAGTAACCTAGCCGCATGATTTTCCGTGTGAGCATCATTGCACTCATGTGAGGGCCACATTCCCCGTCGTGAACCTCTCCCATGACTTTCTTGGCTTTGTGATGGTCAATGCAAAGAAGGAGAATTCCTTGGGGTGTTCTTTTGTAGAGTTGATTTTGGTTTATCACGAATTGTGATGCAAGTAAACGGATGGCTCTTTGTCCTCTTTGATCCGAGTTGGGAGGGAATTCGTTTTTGGTTTTGTAATTGAGGATGGCTTGGTACCAAGGTTTATCATGGCTTTCCTCGTCGTCGATAATGGCACAAATGTGAGCTGGCTCGCTTCTTCTCTCGACACATAAGGGCATTGTTGTCATGTCGTCAGGTACGATGACGAGCGCGGCAAGTTTTGCCAGGGCATCAGCAAATTGATTTTCCTCTCATGGCAAGTGGAAGTAGTCGACTTGGTCGAAGAACTCGGCCTCTTGATTGATCTTTGATCGGTAGGGAGCTAAGCTGTCAGATCGGATTTTCCATGATCCGGACACCTGATTGATGATGAGCGAGGAATCGCTGTGGACCCTCAGTCTCTTGATGCCAAGTGTGATGGCTGCTTATAGGCCGATGAGGCATGCTTCATATTCAGCGGCGTTGTTGGTGACGGCGAAGTCTAGCTTGACCGAGATTGGAACATGTTCTCCCTCTGGTGATATTAGAAGGATTCCTACCCCGAAGCCTCTCAGATTAGATGCACCATCAAAGTATAGGTCTCATGCGTCGGAGTCGGCACAAAGTATGTCTTCATCAGGAAGTGACCAGGTGTCGGTCGTTGGATCCTCGTTGACGGGATTTTCTGCTAGGAAGTGGGTAACTGCTCTTCCCTTGATAACCTTGAGGGGTACGAACTTGAGGTCAAATTCGGACAGCATCAGTGTCCATCTAGACAGCCTTCCGTTTAGTACGGGTATTTCGAAAATGTATTTAACCGGGTCCATCTTAGAGTAGATTTGGACCGTGTGGCTGATCATGTAATGTCGCAGCTTCTTTGTTGACCATACTAGGGCAAGGCATGTCTTTTCTAGTTGGGTATACCTCGTCTCGTACTCAATGAACTTTTTGTTGATGTAGTAGATGGCTCGCTCTTCGTTGCCAACTGTTTGTGCTAACATTGCTCCCATGGCTGTGTTGGTAACAGTCAGGTATAGGGATAGAGGAATCCCCGGTTGAGGTGGCATGAGGACAGGAGGTTTGGATAGGATTTCCTTTATCCTGTCGAAGGCTTTTCGACGATCGTCGTCCCCAATCGGTGTGATCGGAGGCACGAAGCTTTTTGAATATTGGTTCACAAATCATAGTGAGCTTGGCAATGAACCGGCTGATGTATTGGACCTGACCGAGAAATCCCCGAATCTCCTTCTCGTTCCTAGGCCGAGGCATTTGTTGAAGGGCTTTGATTTTGGTTGGATCAATCTCAATGCCTCTCTTGCTGACGACATGTCCCAAGTGTTTCCCGGAGGTGACCCCGAATGCACACTTTTGAGGATTTAGTCTCATGTTATATTTCCGCAGACGACCGAAGAATTTCCAGAGGGCATTGATGTGGCCGTCCCTTTCCTTTGATTTGACAATCATGTCATCGACATATACCTCTACCTCCTTGTGCATCATATCATATAGGAGAGTGGTAGTGGTTCTTTGATAGGTTTCTCCGGCGTTGATGAGGCCGAAAGGCATGACCGTGTAGCAATATGTACCCCACAGTGTAGTGAACGCAGTCTTGTGCATGTCTTCCTCAGCCATCTTAATCTGGTTGTACCCAACATACCCGTCCATGAATGATAGGAGAGCATATTCGGCAGTATTGTCCACCAGAATGTCAACATGTGGCAAAAGGAAGTCGTCTTTTGGACTTGCCTTGTTCAGATCCCTGAAGTCGACGCAAACCCGAATTCTTCCGTCTTTCTTTGGTACGGGCACATTGTTGGCCACCCATTCAGAGTATTCAGACACTTTGATGAACCCAGCCTTGAATTGTTTGTCCACTTCTTCCTTGATTTTTAGGGCCCATTCAGGACGCATCCGGCGTAGCTTCTGTTTCACAGGTTTAGCCCCGGGTTTAATGGGTATCTGGTGCTCTACAATTTCTCTGTCAATGCATGTCTCTGTAAGACCAGGCGAACACGCCCTTGTATTCGTGGAGGAGGTCAATGAACTGCTGTCTTTCCGAGGGGTCCAGGGTTGTCCCTATCCTAAGTTCTTGAGGTGTATTGTCGGTTCCTACGTTAATAGGTTCGGTTTCCTCAATGATGGGGGTTATGGTTTCCCGTGTGTCAAGTTCTTTGGCTAAGTGAGGTGGGTAGTCACTCAAGTCAAATTCCTCATAGTCATTCAGAATTACATTGCAATTAAAATGAGACGAGTCATAAGCAAACTTAGCATTCATTAAGTTGCCACGAGCGAAAAGCTCGGAAAGGACAGACATCTCGTGGTCAGTGAGAGGCGACATAACAGAGGAAGTGGCCCCTGGAACAGGCTCCAGGTTGTCACCATTCATGGGAATGGGGGTGACCCTAGTAGACTCAGCCTCTGAATCAGCCACGACTTTGTGATAAAACAGTGAGAAGGGGACCTTGACTGGGACATCAGGAGCGTTAGGAGCTACAACAGACTCTGACTCTGACTCAGACTCTGACTCAAATCCTTCTTCAGTTCCCTCCTTGAACTAGGGCCTTCTCCAGTTGTTATCTTGGAAATGCGGCCTTGGCGATCGGTCCACTTGACGGTCTTCCTCCAGCCTTGGGTGGCTTTCTCCGGGTCATTATCGGAGATCAAGGCGGTTGGATCAAATTGATTGTCTTTCGGGGCGATGTTGATGATATCCTCATAGTCGAGGTGTTTAACATTATCTTCCCCAAAGAGGAGTGTGACAGCTTGTCCGTCAAGGCATGGTGACGGTTTGGACTCAGTTGATGCAGCTTCGATGTTGTCGGGGATAAAGTAGCAGTCCTGGAAGACTTCCACTCCCGGGTACCTAGCCTTCACCACAGAGTCATAGATTGGTTCTGGAAAGCCGTGGTAGAGCTCGGACTCTCCCTCGGGGACGAAGTATCCGTTTAGAGTCAGGTGGTAGGGACGGAGGATAACCCCATGCTTCTTGCGTTTTCGGACTAGGAGGTTCATCTCCTGGATATCTTCGTCAGTAGGCTCGTATCCCAGCCCAAAGGGAATGTTGGGGACCTTAGCCTGTTTCAAGGGAGGCAATGGATCCTTTAGTGGATTGAGCGGCAAACCCGGGAAGTAACCCTGACGCATCATAATACGGTTGACTGTGAGGTTGGTGAACGGGTCACAATCAGAGGGAGTCAATTCATCAGTTATGGCGTTCACGGCTTGGAAACCCCCCATTTCATTGTCGTCCTCCTCAATGGCTTGGGAGGCCGTCCCCTTTCTCATAACTGCTTTGATTGGGGAAGCGGGAATCGTGATCGTTTTCCCGTTGAAGGGGACCCTGATCTTCTGGTGGAGAGTTGATGTGACCGCCTTGACGGCGTGAATCCAGGGACGCCCCAGAAGCATGTTGAAGGACGCGTCGATGTCGACCACTTGAAAACTGGTTTGTCTTTCCAGTGCTCCGGTTGCGACGGTCAAAGTGACTAGCCCAGCTACCTTGCGACGAGTGCCGTCGTAGGCGCGTACTCCTTGATTTGTTGGGATCAAATCAGATTCCTTGATACCCAACCTGTGGGCAGTTTTGAGAGGAATGACATTCACAGCGGAACCGTCATCCACGAGGGCCATGGGTATATTTTTCTGGAGGCATTGTACGGTGATATACAGGTCCAGGTTATGATTGGCTCCGAACGGAGGGATGTCCTCGTCGGAGAAGACGTACGGGTTATTCAGATCAGGGGCATCCCTCGTCATGTGCGCCACTATTTCTTCTGGGGAAGAGGTGGAGGGCACGGTTAATTTTCCCAAGGCCTGTCGATGCTCAAAAGACGTCGCGATCAGTTGCCAAATTGAGATTTCGGCTTCGCCTTCTGAAGCTGTTTCATGATTGAATTCTCAGGAGCCTTGGTTGAGTGCCTACCTCTGGGACGACTTGGTCATTCGTTGTTGGAACGACCGTTGGATTGTTCGGGTTCTGATAGGGGCGTCCGGATCGGGTAAGGTGTCCGATTTCTTTCGCCCGTTTCTCTTTCCCCGGGACGATATAGACGTCTTCAACATCATCTCTCCATATACCGTTAATTTCAGAGTCTCGAGGATACCTTGGGGGGGTATTCCTCGGTGGGTAGTTCTTGTGAGGAATACTTTTGTGAGGGCGATTTTTATGGGGGTAGTTATTTTGAGGGTAGTTATTTTGAGGGTAGTTATTTTGAGGGTGATTTTCTTGGGGTCTATGCCAGAATGGTCGCGGGAGCAATCCATCCTGGGGTGGGTAGTTTTGAATGTTTGGGGAATTCTCCCCTGGGCGCGGTGTTGGGGGATTGAAGATGAGTCGACGGTAGGCGTCGTCGAGTCGGGTGATTCTTTCAGAGAGGCTGGCTACGGCCTCCTCAACTTGCTGAGACATAGTGAGCATAGTGGCAGCACTAAACACAAATGCTCCGTCTGAAGGATCTTTTTCCAAAGCATTCACCTCGTCATCAATTGGCAGGATGAGGTGAGAGGAGTCTAGGGTCGGCTCATCATCAGAAATAGCATGGATTCCCAAAGGATTTGTCTTGTTTTTCGGCTTAGGTGGTGGGGGTAAAGGCAAATCTCCCTTCTCAATCATGTCTTGAATAAGGTGCTTGAGCTTGAAGCAAGTTTCGGTATCGTGCCCTTTCCCTCGATGATACTGACAGTAAGCATTGGGGTTCTAGAACCGGGACTTCTTGGCATCGGTCGGATTCGGGGTGGGTCCGATCGGTTGTAACTTCCCTTGGTCCATGAGCCTTTTCAGGGCACTTGCATAAGTCGGCCCTATGTTGGTGAACACTCTCTGGGGGCGCTCAGTTTTCTTAGCAGATGGTTCAACGAGGTTAACCTCATCAATCATGTTTGTCTGACCGTAAGGGCGAGATCCGGTTGAGGTGGATCCTTGGTAACCTCTGCCAGTGGTCTTGGCTAAGACACCCTTTCGGAGGTCGTCCTCAATACGTGTCCCCAGAATCTGCAGATCTTAGAAGGTCTTGATGTTCTGATACCTCAGTAGGTTGGCATAAACTGGGCGGAGATTGTTGACAAACTTTTCCACCAGAGTTGATTCACTCGGCTTACTGACCAATTGAGTACTCACCCTCCTCCAACGGGTTAGGAACTCAGTGAACCCTTCCTTGTCGTTCTAGGTTAGCACTTCGAGAGTACGGGTGTTGGCCTGGATCTCGACATTGTCGGCATACTATTTGGCAAAATCAACACTGCGATCTCATCCCAAGTAGTAAGGTTTTTCGGATCAAGGGAGTAGTACCATTGGCGAGGAATCGGCTCCAAAGAGGATGGGAAGATCCGGGTAAAAAGTTCCTGTTTGACCCCCTTAATGGCCATGTAGTCCTTGAAAGCACGGATATGGTTGAGTGGGTCCTCCACTCCTTTGAACTTAGGCACATCAGTCAGGGTGAAGTTGTCAGGTAACTGGTCCCTAACAGGTTTGAACCTTCGGTTGTTCTCAAGATGGATATTGCTACCCCGGGCTAGGAGCTGTTCTTCCAAGAGTTTCAGTCTCTTCTCAGTTTCAGTCAGAGGTGGCGTATTATGTTCCCAAGTTTCTTTGTTCCCCAGGGCGTAGATACGGGTCTCGACGCGATCAAGGGTGACCTTAAGAGCGGTAAGCAGGCTGGCTAGCTGATCTGTTGTGACATCTCTGTCGTTATCATTGTTGTTGTTGGACAAAGCTGAAGACGAGGCCATGGCTCTGAGGCAGAAAAACGGCTCACATTACAACTCAATCCGACACGGTTCCAAGAATGAACGCAGACAACACAAAGGACGAGACAAAGATCAGACTCAACAAGACGGGGCGACCGTGTATGGTCCCTCAGTGCTGACTCGATTTATGACGTGACGGTGTTTGACCGAACCTTTGACACGAGTCCAACATGACCGCGTGACGCCATTGGACGGGTATCGTGGTGAGACGACTCATAAGTAAAGACCCATAAGTATGTTTGCTTTGACTCGATAGACACGAGGCAGAATTGGAATGGTGGACTGAAGTTTTCGAAAATAGAAATTTTCAAAAAGATTCATTTGTCGCTTTAATGGACGGCTTCGGAAGATAGAAATCTCCGCAAGTCGATCAGTTGAAAGGGTTGTCTTAAGTTTATATGCAAAAGACGGTTTGAGTTTGAGTCGACTCGGAAAACAGTGCATTGCTTCCCAAGATGGTTTTTAAAATTCAAAATTGTACGTTTTGAAAATCGAGTTTGAAAATGTTTGAAGAGGTCTCGGGGACGGTGCATGGTCCTCGGGATCCCGAAAGTGTCTCGAGAAAAGGGTGTTTGCTTTTCTCGGGTTTTAAAAGAGCCATTGTCGACGCGAAACGGGTTAAAATCCGTGTCTAGACGCGGCGATTATAACGGCGTAAAAAGGTGATTTGAAATGGTTATACAAAACCAGGTTTAAAAATCGTCATTACGACGACCTAGAAAGGCGTGTTGAAACGGTTATACAAAACCGAGTTTGAAAATCGTCATTACGATGGCCTAGAAAGGCGTGTTGAAATGGTTATACAAAACCGAGTTTGAAAATTGTCATTACGACGGCCTAGAAAGGCGTGTTGAAATGGTTATACAAAACCGAGTTTGAAAATCGTCATTACGACGGCCTAGAAAGGCGTGTTGAAACGGTTATACAAAACCGAGTTTGAAAATCGTCATTACGACGGCCTAGAAAGGCGTGAAACGGTCGGCGAAAGACCGAGGTTTGAAATGGCCATTATAACGGCGCAAAAAGGTGATTTTGGAAGTTTGAAAATGACACGGAAGGACTTATGATCAAGTAGCACATAAGCACTCACAGTTCATTATATTATGCATTATGCTGACACGGGTTTTGGCTTAAAAGGGTGGGTTACACACCAAGCGATCAAACCCCGATTTGCGAGAGGGATACCAATCCAAACAAAATATGTAAGGAGGGTGTCCTAGCTTCGTGCTCGAAAGTGATGAAAGCTCTTTGACGAAACAAAAATGTGTAACGTCAACGGTATGCTTGACTCAATAGGGATTCGAAATGCGGGGATGAGAAAACTCACGCCGACGAAACGAGCCAATTGGTCGAAAAGGGTTAGGTTGTGGGCCCGGACAAGGAACCCGACCGTGACCGTAATATCAATTAATGCATTCCAACCAAGAACTCGTTCGAGTCTCACCATCTAGGGATCACAAAGACGTAAGTGTCCTAGTTATCCCCAGCGGAGTCGCCAATCTGTGGACACGGCCTACCTGCAAGCCCACTTCGATCTGTGGACATACAGCTGTCTTTTTGAAAGCCACGCTCGGCGGCGTAAAGATGCTTTCGACCGGATCGTTTTAGATCGGTCGGTTTCATCTCGGTTAGGGTCTCGAAACAATTAAAGATTTTCGGAGTCGCCACCAAGCATTTGTGGGATGCCTGGAACCCGTTCGAATTCCACTTTATACCTCGGTCAAATCGAAGCACAAAGCAGCGTTTGACATAGGTACTAAAGATAAGGAAATCGTCCCTCTTTAGCATCCTATCTCTAGAATGACTCTCGTACGCCCTGGATAAGGTCGTCCACTATCCAAAGTTTCTGAGTAAGAGGTGAAGTTACGTATTGGGAAGCCCTTTAATCAGACACCCAATCCCGCCCGCGTTTAGCGGCCTCTACTGATCGATCTTGGTTTGTTGAATGCAAAAGTTGATAAAACGGTTTAAATGCATGAATGCGCATCCAATAATTTAAACCTAACATGTGAGAGCTTTCTAAGTCGGTTGATTTAATCCAAGTATCAAGTATAAGATGTCGAGTTGGATTAAAGGTTGATTTGCATGCAAGACGGAAATTAAACATCCAATTACCGTATTAGGTTTAGGGTGCATAACATGATCCATTTGTCTTAGTAAGGCATTTTGCAAATATGGTTTTGAATAACCAAATAGTCATCTGATCCGTCCTATATCCGGGTTAACCGGAGTCGGGATCGTCCTAGTCTAATGCTGGAAGGGAACAGGCCCTGTACCAGACGGCCATATGAGGCGCGAGCCAGCCGGCGGTGTAAGGGGCCTCCCTCTGATTTTGAAAATGAGAAATGGGGAGCCTGTTTAGACGCGGGTTAGCCCACGGTTTATGTGTCGTGTTCTGACCTTTTAGAAAACGTTATAAAACGTGTTGAAAATGGGTATTTGAACCCGGTTTGATTTGAAGGGGTCGTTTAGACCGCATTTGTTGATTTGAAGAACTTGACTCGAATAATCATCATTATTTTGATAATATTCGGTGTCGGGTTCGATTTGACAAACTTGACATGAATAGTTTTGAAAATGATTATGGACTATTTGTTTTAAGTCCATTTGAATGTTATTAGTCGATACTCGTCGTCGTACCCGGGTTAAAATCCGGCATGGTATGTAGAACCAATGATGACTTTGTGTTGGTGACTAATATGTTTGTTTGAAAATTTTAAGAAATGAAATAAAAGGCTTTAAAATACCTTCTAAATGTCATTAACCAAATATGATCACCGAACCACGGATTTAACCGTCATGGTATGAGGAACCAAGGGTGAAAAATGCTTTATGGTTAAAACATGTGAAATAAAATAACAATGGTTCGAAAATACTTGAAATGGTGAAAACCGATTACAAATATAAAAAATGGATTAAGGGAAATGACGAGAACAAACACGGTTGATCTCTGGTCTGAGCACCTCATTTAGGCGCGGGCCAGTTGGCAACCCAAGGGGCTTCTGCCTCAGACCAAAAATCAATTTTGGCTCGTTTATTCCATGTTTTGGTTCATGTTATGCATGTTTTAGCATGTTATAGTCATGAAACGAATGAAAACATAATAAAAGAGGATTTTTACACCCTCATACTTACATGTTTGGTTATGGCGAGTGACCGACGTAAGTGTAATAACTCGTTTGATCGGAAAAAACTCGGTTTAAAACCGTTTTGGTAAGTAAAAAGAGTGTTTTAAGCTTAGTGATGCTGTAGTGGTCGAAGTGGTCGGTCAAGTGATTTAATGCACGATGACGGTACCAAACAATGTGTAAGGCTCGTGTTTATGATCGGTAGGTCGTAAATACGCGTCGGATTGTGACTTAAGAAGTTGAGTCGAGAATTTTAAGGGAGAAAATAGGGGGCGGACACTCGCGTAAGTCTCAAATGGGTGGCATTTGAGGGGTATTTATAGGAGAATGAGTGGTTGTGTGAGTTTTGAGCGACGTGGCCACTTGGGATGCTCAAAGAGGCGCGAGCCACGTCGCGGTTCTTCGAGTTGTGTTGTCACTGTCACAACAAACGCAATCATGATTTGTTCTATCCTAGGTTTTGTTGTCACATGTTTGGTACTTGACCAACATGAATCCGGGAAAACTTAAGGTAGAAGGTTTGGAAAGTTTTGTTTTTGGTGGTTGACTCGGTTTGACTCGTTGTTGGAGTCCGGATTTGAATTTTTGAGTCGGTTTTTGGTCCGGTGTCGGTTTTGACTCTAGTTAGTGTCATTGCGACCCCGTCGCCGTGCATTAAACACTCCAGGTATTTTTGAAATGTTTTGAGATATTTTATTTTCGAAATCGTTTTAAGTTTTCCGAAGTAAAGTTGTACACAAACTGTCGATCAAATGCCGCGATTCCAAAACATGTTGTAGTCCGATAATCATCGGGTGTTTGTTGGAGTCTCAGCAGATACTGGGTATCTACAGAATCACACCTCCTCTCTTCTTTTCTTTCTTATTTAGGTTTTATGTGAGATATATCTTAAGCTTGGCAAAAAGTGTTTGAATCTGATGCATAAGGGGTATTTATAGGCTTAGATAACTTATGGCGGTCTTAGGATAGACTATATTAATCATATACTAAAATTAAGAAAGTCGAAAAAAAAAGAAAATCAACCTGTGTTGTACAAAACAGGTTCCTCGATCGAGTAAAGCCCCTACTCAATCAAGGGACTTCGTTCCCTAACTTGCCCAATTACGACAATTGCACAATTCGAACCCAATCATTTCCCTCGATCGAGTACCACTTCCACTCGGTCGAGGGACCTTCCCCACACACCCTACTACACCTATCACTTAAATTGACAGGCATAACTACTAAAACCTACCTAACTAACTCATCGTAATTGACATTCATATATGGGATATTAGCATTAACTCAACTCATTGAGCTCATTTAGCTAATATGATATAAAATAAAATCACAATTTTAATTTTCAGAGATAATTTTGCAGCGGAAGTAAAAACGATATATAAAAGGATATGAATTATTTGTGACAATATCGCAAGACCCCTCAACTAAAACTAGGATATGACGTGAACAACTCTTCTCCTCGCAAGGAATTCGAAAGTGAACACGAATGGCACTCAACCTCGTAAGGATGAATGTGTATTATCTCACCCTCGGAAGAACGAAATAATAAATCTAATACCTCTCAAGCAATTAGAACACATAAGTATAAAACTTGAATTAACTCTCAAACTTTAATTAATAAAACTGAATACAAAGCCCTCTATTTATACTAGATTAGGCCGAATAAGAGGACTCCTAAAACTGCCTAAAAACAACTTTCCTAAACTCGACCCTTAGAGAATTGGCAAAATTGCCTTATTACAGCTTTCTAAAATTAGGAAAGAGATAATAAGGAAATAAACAACACTACCTTAAACTTATTAGGCAAAATAAAATAAGGAAACTAATAATAAGACTCGATTTAGGGAAGTAAACTTGAGTCAGTTCGTCACCCGCGTAGAAGTTGGATAGCTCATCTTAAAACGATCATATTTCCTTCGTTAGTTAACCAAATAAGGCGTATGACCACTCGTTGGAAAGCTAACATCATGTAATTTCTTCTACAACAATCATCACACCAAAAATAGCCATATTTCCGAATATATTGAGCTTTTAAATCAAGTGAACAAATCTGAATGACAAGAGTGACTTGAACTTTTGTTTTGAAATTATACTCATGTCCCTCATGTATCATTCTCCCCTTCTTCAAAAAGATTCGTCTTCGAATCTTCAAAATCTTTAAGTTGAAATTTTTTTCATCAGGCCCTCCAGGATCAAACACAAATATTGTAAGCTTGTTTGATTTGTAGTTTCAGCAAGCATCATAAGCGAAAGTCCTCTTGGGTTTGTGCCTTCCTCTCTTGTGCTTTTCACACCACCACCCTCCATGCACAATCATAGAAATATCGAAATAATATTTTCTTGAAACAACAAGATAATCAAGAGTATCCATAAGAATCGAATCCAACAAAAAATAAGAAGTTCCACCATATAGTTTCTTATCAATGGATTTATCAAGTGAAGATTGGTAACACTCTTCTTCTTGAAAATAGACCTCATAGAAGTTCATAGGAGTTGCAACTTTAAAGCTTACAACATCTAATGGCTCATTACTATAATCGTCAAAATTGGTGGCAAATCGAAATTTAAAGAAGAATTACCTTCCACGTGTACTTCTTTAGAAAATACTAAACTCTCAAAGAGCTTACCACGGACGTCAAGATAAACTTCATCTTGGTAGTGTTCCATCTTCTTACCCATAAATATGATTGTCCTAAGACAAATATACTAAGAAGTATATTTAAACCTGGCTTTGATGGCAATTTGATGTAAAATAAAATCACAATTTTAATTTTCAGAGATAATTTTGCAGCAGAAGTAAGGCCAAACAACCAAATTGGAAAAAAAAGTGGAGGGTATTCGTCGGATTGGTAAAAAAACTATGGTTTATGACGAATTGTTAAAAACTATGTGGAAATGTGACAAATTGGCCAAAAAAGCTATAACCATGTTTTGTTTACTATTCTTATAACTAAATTTGACCAAACTAGCCTTACCCAAATTAATGACCCAATTAAAAATACTAATCGAAATCTTGGCTAATACGGCAATTTGAGACAACTCAGTTCCGATATAATCCAAACTACCGTTGCCAAATTAATGACCCAAGTAAGGAAGAGTCAGTTCGAGCCGTGTCGATTTTGGGTTTGCAAGAATTCGGGTCTTGTCATTCGAATTCGGGTCATTTTCGGGCCAGCTATTATCATGTTATTTATGAATAATAATGAGTTTATATCAATAAGCATTTGGGTTGATTATATTGGGTCGGACAACTCGGGTTTCGAGTCATTTTTACCAGGTCTAAGTACGAGTCATTTTTGTCAAAATCAATTATTTGGCTATGCGTCAATTGAATAAAGGCCATTTTCGTTCATCATTTTTGGGGTCAATTTATAACTTATAAGGATGGGAGAATGGAGAAGTATCTGATTTCGATCGAGTTTGGATAAGGTTGGATTATTTCAAATTTGGATCATAGTTGAGTTGCTAAGGACGAGTCTCGGATTAATTTTTTTGAATCGGACTACTTACGCAAGCGTAGTTTTGTCAAATCTATTTGGAATAATTAAAAATTAAGCAAAATGTAACTTTTTTGGCTAATTCGTCACAAATCTTCATTTTTTTTAGCAATTCGTCACAATTCAATGGTTTTTTTACCAATCTGGCTAATACCCTTCACTTTTTTTACCAATTTGGTTGTTTGGCCGCGGAAGTAAAAACGATATATAAAAGGATATGAATTATTTGTTAAAATATCGCAAGACCCCTCAACTAAGACTAGGATATGACGTGAAGAACTCTCCTCCTCGCAAGGAATTCGAAAGTGAACACGAATGGCACTCAACCTCGCAAGGATGAATGTGTATTATCTCACCCTCGCACGAACGAAATAATAAATCTAATAACTCGCAAGCAATTAGAATACACATGTATAAAACTTGAATTAACTCTCAAACTTTAATTAATAAAACTGAATACAAATTCCTCTATTATAGTATATTAGGCCGACTAAGAGGACTCCAAAAACTGCCTAAAAACAACTTTCCAAAACTCGACTCTTAGAGAATTGGCAAAATTGCCTTATTACAACTTGCTAAAATTAGGAAATAAACAACACTACCTTAAACTTATTAGATAAAATAAAATAAGGAAACTAATAATAAGACTCGGTTTAGGGAAGTAAACTTGAGTCAGTTCGTCACCCGCGTAGAAGATGGACAACTTATCTTATAACGATCATATTTCCTTCGTTACTTAACCAAATAAGTCGTATGACCACTCGTTGGAAAGCTAACATCATATAATTTTTTCTCCAGGAATCATCACACCAAAAATAGTAATGTTTCCGGATATATCGAGCTTTTAAATCAAGTGAATGAACCTGAATGGCAAGAATAACTTGAACTTTTGTTTTGAACTTATACTCATGTCCCTCATGTATTATAATAACTTATTTAAAAGATAATTGAACATAATTCGTGTTGAATATCCAATTAACAATCACAGCATTAACCATGTACCAATCTTCGAGATTATCACAATCATCGGCAGACTTCTTAATTTTACCATCGATGAATCCCGTCTTCTTCTTCGAACGCAGGGAACCCTGCATCATAAACGACAAATCATCACAATTTTCCCTCTTCATTTCAACAACAATTAACTTATCTCCGGACTTATATGAGGTCGAGAGAATATACGGACTGAGTTTTTCACCCTTCTGCATATCGTCGGACTCGGAATCAGAGCCTGCGTGAGGGGTGGTTTAAGAAACTTGACTACTGTTTACGGGCGAGAAATCTACGCCGTCTTCCTTATCACTCATATGATACTAGAAAAACCTAGCTTTGATTACCATGTAAAGTATGTATATCGGGCAATTGTGTAAGTTATTATTAATGACTCGTGTTTATAGGAGACATACATGTGTATAATTGTGTGTGTGTGTGTGTGTGTACAGACACACACACACACACACACAGAATACAAACAAACCCCAACCCGATCTCGACTCAAGATATCGGCCAATATATGGGAATACACTGTATAAAAAATATACCAAAATATAACCTAGCCGTTTTACACAATCATCTTACATGATATTTCGTAATTTAAAAAATAGTCTTACATATATTTTAATCCTAACTCCACCCTGCCCAACATAACGTATGTGTTGGGTGAAAACATCCAACACAAGGTATTCAATTTTCTAAGTGTTACATGTTGCATAAAATTAATAATGTACATGTAACTTAGGTAGTGTTAAATGAGTGTCAATGCATTAGCTTAACATTGCATGAAAATTGCATTATTTTTTTTTTTTTTTTTTTTTGGTGAACTGTGAATTATCATTAATTAACCATGAGCAAGTACATCACCATACATGACCCTCAAGTCATCAACACCCCTAGCCTAGCAATCCAAGTTGGTCTAACCAACTTTGACATTTGACCTTACTAAGCTCTATCTTTTGAACCCGCACCCTCATGACAAATTTGTGATCATTAATCAATACACAAGGATGAGGTACATACAAATTCACTCGACACTTGTTCCTACTATCCCAAATCCTATAAATCAGGCCACTAATTGCCGCCATGACAACCTGTTTTTTCAGCAGAGATTTGCATCTCCAATAGAGAACCCATCGTACCACATCACCCTGCCAGTTGATTTGCAACCAATCCTGCAACATCTTCAGGCAAATCTGACTATAACAGCAGTCGAAAAACAGGTGTGAGTGCTGCTCATTCTGCACTCCACACAAGAAGCACAAACCAGTAGTCACAATCCCAAACTTATGTAGTCTATCTTGCGTGAGAAATCTTTGATGAACAAAAATCCAGGAATTGAAATTAAACTTGGGGAGGCTAATTCTATTCCAGACAAAAGGACTCCACTCCTTCTTCTGGTGATCCCCAAGTAACCATTGATAAACATGATTAACAGAATACCTGCTTTGCCAAGCTCCATTCATGAAACCCACTTTCAGTTTGTCTTTGACTTTACAAATTTGCCTCAATGTCCAACTAGCATTACTAGAAGGACTATACTGCCACCAGTCACTCTGTTTTATATATACATTGTGTACCCATTTAACCCACAGACTGTCTTTCTTCTTAGCAATCCACCAAGAATACTTCCCAAGAACCGCAATATTCCTCACATAGCAATTCAAGATGCCCAAGCCCCCTTTGTCACAAGGCAAGCAGCATTGCTCCCAAGCAATAGGAGGGGCATGCTTATACTCATCAGTTCCTGCCCATAGATAGTTCCTGCAAACTGCTTCCACCTTCTGAATCACACCCTTTGGCAATAAGAAAATTCGAGCCCAGTAACTGTGCATTTGAGTCAACACTGATTTTACTAAGACAAGCCTACCAGCATAGCTAAGATGCTTGGTACCCCACCCTCTTATCTTTGCCACAATTTTATCCACAAGCTTATTGCATTCAGCCACAGTCAGTCTTTTGTGTGAGATAGTAATGCCTAAATATCTGAAAGGGAGTGTCCCTCTCTGAAAACCAGACACCCTACTGATCTGAGCAGCAATCCCAGGTAAGACACCATTCATATACAAGTCAGACTTATCCTGGTTAACCTTTAAGCCAGAAGCATCAGAAAAAGTTAAGAATGCCCTCATCAGTAGCTTAACAGAACAGACATCTCCTTTGCAAAAAAGAAGCAGATCATCTGCAAATGCTAGATGACTAAGCTTAACAGTCCTACACAAAGGATGGAACCTGAATTCATGCCTGGCAGTCACAACATCAAGTATTCTGGTCAAGTACTCAAGGCAAATGGTAAAGAGAAGGGGTGACATAGGATCCCCTTGCCTTAGCCCCCTTCTCCCTTTAAAGTAGCCAAAATAAGACCCATTGAGAGAGAGAGTATAAGAAGGAGTGGTGACACATTGAATAATCCATCTCACCATTTGATTGGGAAAGTTCAGGGCCACCAACATGTCTTCCACAAACTGCCACTCAATTGTATCATAGGCCTTCCTCATGTCCACTTTCATCATAACTCTAGGTGAACAACTCTTCCTGCTATACAGCCTCACCAAGTCTTGGCATAAGAGTATATTATCAACAATCTCCCTATCTTTAATAAATGCACTCTGGTTAATACTAATAATCTCAGCAAGTACCCCAGCCAGCCTATTACAAATGACCTTGGAGATACATTTGTACACCACATTGCAACAAGCAATGGGTCTGAAGTCATGTACAGTGCTAGGTACATCTTTTTTGGGAATGAGGGTAAGATTAGTTGCATTGATCTGCTGTAAAATTCTTCCACTGCTAAAGAACTCCTTCACAGCAAGTATAACATCATTCCCTACTATACTGTCAGCATCATGAAAAAACCCAGCTGAGTACCCATCTGGTCCAGGTGCTTTCTCCACAGGGATAGAGAACAGTGCTTCCCTGACCTCCTCATGAGTCACCTCCTTAATAAGATTCTGAGCCTGTACCTCATTCACAGTCCTCCCTCTCCTCACCACTTCAGGACAAACAGGAGTAACAGGTGTGGAACTCCCAAGTAAATCCTGATAATAAGAAATAAAAGCCTGTTCAATGGAGGTATTATCAGTGCATAAAGTACCATTGCTATCCTTGATACTCAGTACTCTATTCTGAGCTCTCCTAGCCTTGATAGAACTATGAAAGAAACGAGTGTTATCATCAGCTTGATTCACCCATTTAATCTTGGCCTTCTGAGCTAGGAAAGCACTTCTAGCAGCATCCAATTCCTTGAAGGATTGAGCAGCAGCCCGTTCCTCAATTTGAGTCACCATGTTTGTGGGATCAGCATGTAAGGCCCTCTGTACACTTTCTAGCACCATTTTAGCAACCATTGCAGCATTCTCAATATCACCATACCCTTCACTGTTCAACTGTTTCAGTGGCCTCTTCAGCCGCTTTAATTTTTTAACCACCTGAAACATTAAACACCCATACACAGGAACCTCCCATTCTTTAGAGACAATTGCCAAGAACTTGTCACTCTTACCCCACATATTGTAATACTTAAAGCTCCCTTTCCTTTTATCAGTGTCCTGCCCTAACTCCATTAAGCAAGGACTATGATCATAAAGCCCCTCAGGGAGAAAATGAACCACCCCTGAAGGACCATTAAGGATCCACTCATCATTAGCCATGACCCTATCTATTCTACTGAACACTCTAGCACTTCCTTCTTGTTTGTTGTTCCAGGTGAAGTAAGCACCCTTGGTAACAAGGTCATAAAGCCCACACCTATCAATACAGTTCTGGAACTCTTTAATTTCATTATCAGAAACTGTAGAACCAATCCTCTCATCTGCAAAAAGGACATTGTTAAAATCCCCCATAATCATCCAAGGACCATTGATTGAGCTTTTCATATTGATAAGAGACTCCCATAGAGGCCCCCTATCCACATCCTTATTACATCCATACACAAAAGAACAATTCCATTCATATCCATTGGCCAAGTAGTGTACCAGGACATGAATAACCTGAACCTCTTTATGAATGCAAGTCACTCTGAACACATTAGGATCCCACATAACCCAAATGCGCCCTCTATCAACAACATCTCCATTATCCAAAAACTTCCACTGACTCCCCAAGTTATTCTGAACACTAACTTTATTCTTATTCTTAACTCTAGTTTCAACCAAACCATAAAAACCTACTTTATTCAAATGCAAGAACCTCTTAACATCTCCTTGCTTATTGGTTTTATTAAGTCCCCTAACATTCCAAAACCCTATGCTAACCATGTTCACTTATATATGGTGATTTCCCCTTCCCAATGCTATTTAGCACATTCTTCTTCAGAGAAAATTGAAGTGCCTCCATGAAAGATGGACCCCCCTGCAGAGACTCAGCACCCAACCTAGACAGCCTCTGTATGAGCCTAGTGGGTGCCTTAGCACTCAGGGTAGCACCTTGACAAGGCATTGGAGTAACAATGACATTAGGGGCTATCAGGGAAGGTTCCTCCTGCATTGGTACCTCCTTTGTCACTGGACTCCTATGCCTTTGCTGAGGCACGGGTTGCTGTTTGGGTCTCCACACTTTCTTAGGAGCTGGCTTCTTCTCTACCTTCCGCTTTTTACACATCTCCTCATCATGGCCTATCCCTTTACACAAGCTACACACCAAAGGCTTCCATTCATAATACACCTCCTGGTTATGGACCTGATCTATCTCATCAATAAACTCCACAACTTCAGGTAGAGTGTCCCCAACTTTAACCTCAACCATAAACCGAGCATATTCCAGGAATTCTCTATTGTCTGTAGCCTTGTCACTCCTTACTGACTTTCCCAACCAGCCCAAAGAATCTTAGGTAATGCTTTCCCCTTAATTTGAGTTCCAGGTTATAGAACCTCACCCAAATATTCACAGTGTCCGGTTTATCCTTCACACACTTCAATTCAGGGTTCCAATTCTTAATAATAAAGGGTTTATTATCAAAAAACAAGGGCCCAGAATTAAGAACAGAATCCTTATCTTCACTCTTATTAAATCGAATGATACAAATACCATTAGGTAGGAATGATACCTTATCAATCGATAATTGGCGCCATAACCTCCTCACAAATCCATCAATCACATGACTAGGGGGATTAGCACCAAGAACATAGCAATAGATGGAAGAAGCCAAGAAATCCAGCTCACCTTGAACATCAGAGGCGTCAAGCTTGAGTTTAGGACAAACCCCCATTGTACCACCATTTTTGTTCTTCCGTGCTCCAACCACCTGCCATTCGTCCTCATCAGTCGACTTATCTTCAGGAATCACGTTCAATTCTTTGTTTAGGTTGAAAGCTCGAAGTTCCGATGCCCGCGAACTCTCCGCTTCACTCACCTGTGTTGCTATTTCACTCAGTTCCTTATTATTTGGCGTATTACTATTACTTTTTTGATGATTATTATTAGATGATGAATTACTATTTTTGTTTTTAGATGAACTAATACTATGATTCGTAGCCTTTTTACTCCTCGCCATTGCTGAAAAAGTAAATTGGTTACAAGCTTTCTCTCTCTACGTTCATTCTCGAAAATTGCATTAGCACTTGGTGAAACGAATGAATTATATTAATTCATTTGTGTGGTAGCGTGAAGTGATTTATGGTTGTAAACTATAACGTCACTTTCACATGGCTATATAAAGGATGACAAATCCTTTGGAAAATATATCTCACAACAAATATCAAACAAGCTGACTTTGCTTGGTAGAAAATAGCAAGTCGAGTTTGAGGGTGAGAGGCAGTATAACAAGTGTTTTTATACAATAATTTAGGAGGTCACTCTAGGTGTAATATTAGTGGCATTGACTAATATTGCTGGAGAATTAGAGGTTGTTATCTTATATTATTGTGGGTTTCGAATTGGTATTAATTCGGGACGCTTACGTTGTACTGGTACTATATTATTATAGTGGATTCTGATTTGACTAGTGGGTTTTACTTCTGGTGTGGAAGATTTTGCCCTGGGTTTGACCCTAAATATTTTCTCATCTTATTATTACTTACATTTATTTACTTTTACGGTTTACTTGTGGATTGGTGCCTCCGTTGCGCGTGGGAGATTGGTGCTGATTTCCCAAGATTAGAATTAGAGCTATAAGGCTCGGTCTGGTGGCTGGTTTATAATTGGCTAGGATGTCAAATATGGGGTCTCAATTTTTAGTACCAAAATTTGATGATAAAAGTAGTTTCACCCTTTGGCAAAGAAGGATGAAGGATTTCCTGGTTCATCTTGGCTTGGCTAGAGCTTTGAAAAGAGATGATGGTAAGTCGGAGAAGATGAGTGATCACAATTGGGAAGAGGTTTGCACCAAGTGTGCAAGTACTATTAGGTTGTGCATCTCGGATTCTGTCATCAATTGTGTTCTTGATGACGACTCTCCATCGGTGATATGGAAAAAGTTGGAGAAGCACTACATGGCTAAGAGTTTGACCAACAAGTTGATTTTGAAGCGACGGTTGTATCGGTTAAGGATGGAGGATGATGAAAATTTAATTGGGAACATAAATGTGTTCAATGGATGGTTAGACGAGTTAAAGAAGATCGAGGTGAAGCTTGAGGAGGAAGATAAGGCGTTACTACTCCTCAATTCTCTCCCGGACATATACGAGACATGTGTGGATACTATTCTATACGGTAAAGACACCATTATGATGGAGCAAGTACATACAGCTTTCTTGTCTTTTAATGCGAGGAAGAAAGGCAAAGCTGAGGTACGGAGCGACACCACGGGTACAGTTGCAGTTGCTCGGGGTAGGAGAGGTCGATCATTTAACAGGTAGGATGAATCGAAGCATGGAAGATCTCGATCTAGGAATGCTTCTAGGAATAATGATGTGAAGTGTTTCAAGTGTGGTGACCTTGGGCATATTAGGCGGTTCTATCATAAGAAATACGAGAATGAAGAAAACAAGGGCGACACCAACTTGGTTTCCGGTGAAGGAATTAGTGGTTGCTTCCTTACCGACGGTAGTGACATATTTGCGGATGTGAATGACGTGTCTTTCAAGGAAGAATTAATATTAGATTCTGGTTGTGTCAACCACATTTTCACCCGGAAGGATAGTTTTGATGAGCTCCAAGAAGGCGGGGCTAGGAAATTGAGTTTGGTTGATAACTCAATAGTTGATGTCATAGGTATTGGGGGTGGTGAAAATCAAAATGTCAAATGGGGTGGTTCACACTTTTGATAAGGTTGCTTATGTTCCAAAGTTGCGGTGGAATCTAATCTCACTTAGTCAACTAGACTCCGAAGGTTATAGGTGTCAAACTCATATGGGGTGTAATGATAGTTACTAAGGGTTCTATGGTCCTCATGAAGTGGGAGGTACATCGTAGTTTATACCGTCTGGATGCATATGCAGTAAAAACCTCACAGGATGGCTGGAAACGAAAATGTTGTGCACATGTTTCGTTTGCGGAAGAAGCAACGAAGGTAGATAGTTTACAGGTTGGAAATGGGCGCAAAGGTAAAATTCATGCTTTTTGGAAAGCGGAGAGCAAGAAGATTCTATCGGAGTCAAGTAACGTCATTGACTGAGTTTAGGCTATGCACGGTGCATTGGCCGTGTAGTGAGTTAGGGTAAGGACCGGATACTACTCGGATGTGCAGCTGGTGATTTCAAAAGGCCAATGGTTGATTCCTCAGTGGTGATCTCTTGTGTTGGAGGGGAAGATTTGTTGGGTGAAACCATCTAACACAAGGTATTCAATTTGCTAAGTGTTACATAAAATTAATAATGTACATATAACTTAGGTAGTGTTAAATGAGTGTCAATGCATTGGCTTAACATCGCGTGAAAATTGCATTAGCACTTGGTGAAACGAATGAATTATATTGATTCATTTGTGTGGTATCGTGAAGTGATTTATGGTTGTAAACTATAACGTCAATTTCACATGGCTACATAAAGGATGACAAATCCTTTGGAAAATATACCTCACAACAAATATCAAACAAGGTAACTTAGCTTGGTAGAAAATAACAAGTCGAGTTTGAGGGTGAGAGGCAGTATAACGGGTCTTTTTATACAATAATTTAGGAGGTTACCCTAGGTGTAATATTAGTAGCATTGACTAATATTACTGGAGGGCTAGAGGTTGTTATCTTATATTATTGTGAGTTTCGAATTGGTATTAATATGGGACGGTTACGTTGTACTGGTATGATATTATTATAGTGAATTCTAATCGATTTGGCTAGTGGTTTTATTTTCGGTTTGGAAGGTCTTGCCCTGGGTTTGACACTAAGGGTGTGTTTAGATAGCAAAAGTGAAGGGAAAGGGAGGGGAGTGGGAAGGAGTGAAGGAAAAGGGGGAGAAGGGAAGGGGAGGGGGAATGGGGTGTGGCTGTTTGGATACAATTTCCCTCCAAATCTTGCCTATTGTGGAGAGATTTTGATTAGGCTTAGATGAGGGAAATTGAATCCCTCCAAATCGTTCCCCCTCCATTTCCCTCCACCCTCATTTTCTATCCAAACAAGGGATTTAAATCCCCTACTCTCCCTCCCTTTCTTTTCCCTCTAAATCCCTCAATCCAAACACACCCTAAATATTATCTCATTGTTATGGAATATTATAGTATAATATTATATGGATGTCCATATCTTAGAATATTCTAGAGTGTATTATCTTATAAAAACTCTACCCACATTGTATGTGTATATATACCCCCTCATAATGGAATAATATATAGTTGTGTCTCTCTCTCTATTCTCTTTATATTCTCTCTACCTTCTCTATGCAATTGTCTCTTCTCTTTGTTTCACAACACGTTATCAGCACGAGACTCTAATCGGTTATTCATTATTATTTATTTCTGATAATACCGAGGTTTATATTAGATCTTTTATTTTATTCCGCTAATTAAATCTCCGGACTCCGGGTACATACTATATGATTTATTTTTCCAAGTTTTAATCAACCCATACCCTGTAAAACCAAATCAACAAAGAAACAATTTATAAGAAACACGAGTAAGGGATCGACGTATTGCCTAACATTCATATTTGCTCATAGTCATATTAAAGAGTTGTGATGGATTTTTTAGTCTTTTCTAGATGTTGATTACTACTCGTATTATTATTGAGTCAATGATTATAAATAAATCTCTTAATCTTATAACATTATACGGAGATGTATTACTTCAATAGTTGGTATGGTATACCTAGATTGCTTATTCGATCACCGCATGTTCAAGTAATTTAATTTACATAAATCACATATAAATATATGGTAAGTACCATCGTATGACATTCTATTAACTTGCTCTATATTTGTTAAGATTCTCGAGACAAATTACAATTTTTTTTGTTTTTGGGATGATATGGTTTCCTCTTTTACTATAGTGATTATGAACTGATGATGTTAAAAGAAAAAATCAATATATCTGTCGGATAATATATAGTACACGTTTTTCATGCTTAATAAGGAATTATGACATAAGCACACATGTTTTCATATGAGGTTGATGACTTGAAGTCTTTACATAGTCGGGCTGTATCTAAATCATGATAATGGGCGTTTAGTTTTTGGTTTATTTTACTACAAGTTGACCACCCTAAGTTTTTAATGAGGATACTTAAATGTCATTTGCTTCTTCCTGCAATCTGCTCGTTGAGATTGATACTGCAAGTATTTTAGTTTAAGGTCAGATATGATAATTCGCACACTATTTGATTCGATTTTTTAACCTTTCATGGTTCGGCAAAACCATATTGTCAAAGAGGTATTATATGAAATACTCTATGACATACTTTGAATTGAAGTTGAATAAATTTTTTGAATAAACGACATATCATATAGTTTTTGGGCCTGAAGTTCCAAACGATCTATTTTATAAAGATGAGCATATATGTCCATATATTAGAACTTTGGCATGGAGTTCAAAGTTTTAGAGGTGTATAATAATTTAACACCATCTCTTTAATACAATATAATCATATTGTATAAGTATAAGTCGCCAGAAGTCCAAATGTAAATGCTAGTGGCCAGAAGTTCATAGCTGCGATTTTTGAACCGTAAAATGTTCATAGCGGTCTTTTTGAAAGGCAAATTTATTTGCGAATTGATTCTTGTTCACTTGATGTTGAACAGTATAATGAGATATGAAATTTGATCCATTCCTGGAAGTGAATGTGACATCTCATAAAGACTCTGTCGGTGATAGAGATCGAGAACATGACATTATGATAAGCCTAATATTGCGGCCTAAATTGAGCGGAATAATGTGGCATGTGATGAGCCAAGTATAGAAGCCTTAACTGAGCTTAATGTTGGCCTTATTGAGCCAAAATTTATTCATTCAAAGAAATGATAATATCTCATTAAAGAAATATCTCATAAAAAGTCATTTGAGACTCATATATGCTCGAAATTTGATATGAAAAAGGAAAATTATTTATTGGTTGAAATTCTGACATTCACACTATGGCCTGAAGTTCATAGTGTTTGCAAATAATGAAACTATGACCCGAAGTTCATAGTATTTACATATACAAAATTATGACATGAAGTTCATAATGTTAACAGATATTAACACTGTGGCCTGAAATTCACAGTGTTTGCAATTCACATTTATCATATGGTGATTATTAAAACTAGAATAAACTCGGGTTTATTCAATTGGTTGTCAACGGCATATAAAACTATAACATATGAGATTTAATAAATTATGATGGTATTGGTAAAATACGAGGACGTGATGTGTTTATTTTAAAACACTAATATTCCGTATGGAATAGGACATTTACTTTAGCCCTGAAATAAAATTGATCATGTAACAAATATATAATATCTGGAGAATGGTTGAACAGTACAACCAATTTGAGAGTTGTTGAATATTTTATCAACCTTGAAAAGAATAATTGATTTGTAAGTTGAATATTGGTCAATTTACATGTATCATCTTGCTATACAACACATTAAAAGGATGTGATAAGCATGAGTATGTCATCATTTAATTTGTTGACGATTATAATTATTGATCATATGAAAATATTCAAAGAGGAATATATTCCATTGGAATATAGATGAGTCTAACCTACATATATGGGACACTTATTGTGTCCTATGTCACATCATTTATCCGGCTGGATAAAGTATTGCTAACTATAAGATTAGCATGAGAAATATAGTCAACTAAAAAAAATATTGTGTGTGATACATATGAAAGATTGCAATGGATTTTGCGCAAATTAAGAAAGTTGACATGAAATGGTTAAAATGTGACAGTTGAGGCCATCAGGGTTCCTAATATACCCGTTTTGATAAACCTGAAGTTTATCCTAAGGAAAATATAAGTGCTTAAATTCTCTCGTGTAAATTTATTAAAGGCAAGGAATTACACGTTGACTGAGTATATTTGATATTGGAGATTTAACAACTACTCGAAGTGTAATAAAGAACTTAAATGTTCATGTATAGATTGACACTATATTAAGCGGCTTATAGCCACATAATGATTTTCTGAGTAGTTATTTTGGGAAAATCATAGTTTGATTATTATATGAAATCATTAGTCTCCGAAAAGGGCATTGTGATTCAGCATATTTAAAATCCAACTGCATTATATGTTACTCCCCAAAAGATTTTGTTAATGTACAAAAATGCCCATATAAATTCTTATCGGTGATATGAGAAATTAAGGTCTAAGGTGGTTATGGTTTTTACCACCTTAGGGAGAGAATGATAAGGAAAAGCTGTTAAAAACAAACAAGTAAATTATCCCCAACTGAACCTGAAGTTCAGTGGTTTTGTTTTCAATATGAAATACATCAAGTAGAGGTTCATGAAATTAGAAATGATGTTATTCATTTGGTTATGAAGATGTGTTATGATACCACTTTTATCACCTTATCAAAACGTGATATGTTACATTAAAATCTATGATTTAATTATAGACAGTTTAGCCCTATATGTGGTATAGCGAGCTATACATTAGTCATAGAAAATATATGTAATGAAAAATTAGATTCTTGCCAAACAGAACAATAAAGCACACGTGAAATATAGTGTGAGAGTCATATCGGTTCCCATATTTCAAGTAATAATGAAAATGGCAAGTTTGGGCAGTTCGTACTCCTATGGAGTAAGGAATTTTGGATGTCCCGGAAGTGACGTAAATATCTGAATGATAATAGATGACCTATATAGAAAAGGAATGGTACCAAATATATTCAGATATCACTGATTCAGTACTAAAAATATCACGAGATGTTGAAATTATATTGATATGGTTAAGGAACCGATATGCATTTGCGCACGAAATTTAATTGACTAGATAATGGGGATCTTATAAATAAGTCTAATTTTATTATCCACACATAATCCATGATTATGAATGAGCTCGGACCTGAAGTCCATTCATTGACCTGAAGTCAATTTAAGTTATGAATATTGAAAAAAGAAACTGTACAGTTTGCAATTTGCATTATCGAGTCATCATCATGCGCATTTAGAGATTAAGCTAATCATTTGAATCTTAGTTTTAATATAATATACATTATTGCATTGTTTTAAAATGTTGTTTATAATTAGTTACATATCGCATGCACATGATTAATTATATTGTTATATTTTGATAAATGTTTAAAAAAGGAGAAATGTTATCTTATGAGATATTCCAACGAGAATAACTCCCATCTCCCTGTGGAGATCGACCCTACTTACCGCCGACTTCTGTTAGTAGTACTTAGGTATTTATTTTTGATACTAAAACGACGGTATCAAATATATATAACACCTTAATTAGCATATTGTTTTATTGATAGGTTTATAGATTGAAGGATCCTTTAATAATTGCTCAAGCATTGGGTCCTAGTAGCAAGGTGAAGACATGGAGACGATATTCTATCAATGGCCTAAATTTCGAGCTTATAAGGAGGGAGTTGATGTTTCGAAAGCTACCTTAAGTAATGGGGTTTGTGTGAATTCTACAGAAGGGTTGGACTACTATGGAACCCTAAATGAAGTAATTGAGCTTGCTTATTATACCGAGCAAAGGGTTTATAGAGTGATATTGTTTAAAGGTGATTGATTTGATAATTCCCAACAAGGACTTAATATCTATAAGGTATATGGACTTGTAGATGTAAATGAGAAAAAAAAACTTCGTGGACATAACCCATTCGTGGTAGCTTTTCAAGTCGATCAAGTTTGTTATGCTCCTTATCTAACCACTAATAAAGGTAATAAATTGTCCACGGTTTTTTAAAATCAAGGCAAGATCACAAGTTGATGCTCTTGTTGATGAAATTGCCTTTCAAGAGGATGTGGTTGTCAATGATCACCCAATTTCACCAATTTTGGTGGAAGAGACACAGAGTGAAGATGAATATGAAGTGGTTGTGAAAATGGGTGAAGGGGAATATGACAAGGATGTCAGAGAAGAAGAGGATAATGAATATGAAGTTGTAGAAAATAGAATAGAGGAAAATGGGGAAGAAGAGGAAGAAGTCAGAATGCTTTTTTCAGATGATGAACCTCTTTTGATTCGTAGTGATAGTGATAGTGAGGGGTGAGGGGACTAGTTATAATTCTACAATATTAATGTATGAATTTTAATCAATTCATTTAAATGTATTAATTTTAATCATTCAATCAAATTTGAAGCACTTTTAAGGAGTTTGTTTGATTACATTGTTTATAGTTAGTGTTCATGACACTCCATTTTTTTTGGACTATTAATTTGGATTGTTAAATTACATAGTTAGTGTTTATGGAGGTATTTTTTTTAAACATTCAATCAATTAATGTATGAATTTCAAATATCAATCAAATTGTATAGTTATTATTCATGACACTCCATTTTTTTGGACTAACAATTTGTACTAACGATTTTTTTGGACTAACAGTTTGCATTATTAATAATTAGTGTAAATGGAAAATTTCATTCGAAAGATGATAGGGAGTGGTAGTAGGGGTGGACCTCGTTTTGAGGAGGAGCACGACGAGATTACTGATGACGCAGAGGTTTAGAATCCAACAACGGAACAGGAGAACATGCAGATCATTCTCTCACACACTGCAGAAGGTGGTCAATGGTAAGTGTTTTAATATTTTATTTTTACCTTTATGAAAGATATATCATTTGAATAATTATATTTAAATTTCTAATATATATGTATGTTTTAATTTTCAGGTGGAATGACAAGTCTGTCAAATCTTATGTCACTTGGTCGTTCATTAATAACATCTCAGATGACGAGTACTTCACCAAATGGAGTGAGGCGAGCCATGCACATCGTACGAAAATGTGGACTTGGTTTAAGGTAATTTGAAAGTCACCTATTATTTACTTTATGTCAATAATTTTTTTTTTTTTGTAATTAAAGTCATCTTTTCTATTACTAATTAAACACTTGTTTTTGAAATAGAAACATGTGAAGTCCGTCGACCCTCACTATGACCCTAAGCATGAATGGCAAAGGGCGGTCACGAGGCGGATTACCTCGCTAATTAATGGACTCAAGTATGCAAAGAAAAAGCCGCAGTGGGTCCCCCGCACTTGGTGGGAGTCGCTCAAGACTAGGGAAGAATCAGATCCTGAATTTGCCCAAATTTCTAAAATAATTGCGGCAAATAGAAGGTCGGGTACTAAAGACGGAAAAGCATTGGGCACCCATACTCTAGGCCGGTAGAGTTGCTCCGATGCTTTCAAGGAATTGGTAAGTATTGTATTTATTATTTTCACAAATTGGTTAGAATTAATGATTGCCGAATATAATCAATGTATGTTTTTATGCTACTTTCAGGGTGAGTCGGCCACACCCTACAAGTTGTTTGAGAAGACCAAGGAAAACAAGCAGGGCGAGTGGGTTAATCCTCGAGCTGCTCAGACGGACGTAAGTTTATATTTATTTTATTTCTCTCATTTTTAATGTTAATATTTATTGTCTTTCCCTCATTTTTAAATATAATATCATTTTTTACTTATTTGTTATTTTTTAGGTCGCTTACAAGGAAGAGATGAGTCGACCCACGCCCACTGGAGAGGCTCCAGACGAGTTTTGGTCATACTACAATGCTGTCAATGGCTTTGACAAGAAGTCAAGGCTATTCGGGACCGGAGATAAAGGGGCTGAAGTGTGGTATGAACCTCCATGTAACAAAGGTGCTCGTCGATCGTTCTCTTATGCTCCTAGCATGGTTTCCCAAATTGCTACCCAAATGAACAATGAGCGAGCCACACGACTAGCTCTTGAAGAACAATTTCGTAACACTGAAGAAATAGTCCGTATCCAAGCTGAACAGATGGCAGCCATGCAAAAGGCTTGGGCTAAGTTGCAGCAATCTCAACCCCCTTACTCGTGTTCAGGTTTCCCCGCCCTTTTTCGTAGAGACAACTATGCGGATGACGGGCATAGCTTTGGAGGTAGTGATCACGTTGAGCCCTAGGTAATAATTAGTATCATCGTCTATGTTATTATATTAGTCTTTATCTTATGTTAGTATGTTAAGACTTTATCTTAGGTTAGAAACTTATGATTGTGGCTTAATATTTTAGTTGGTATGTAAAAGACATTGTTTTACGAGACGTCGTACAAATTTGACCAAATTTTTTATGTAACAACTTCGTTCTTCCAATCGTGTTCGGTTTTCTATTGTTAATTTTAATGTCTACTGTTGATTCCCGCTATTGCGGTCGACATGAAAATGGATTCCCGCTTGGCGGCCGACGGTTGTATATAGTTTATTGCAAGTTTTGTTGTATTCGTTTGGTTTAAAACAATGCAAAATCGACATTGTGGCTGGGCAACAAGCTACTGTTTCCAGCCAATGCATTTAATTTTCCTGACGGAACAACCGTCAGGATTATAAAAAATACTGACGGATATTTCGTCAGTAAGTCAACAGAGTGTTGACTTTCCAGACGGATTTTCGGTCAGGAATTAATATTGCCTGACGGTTTTTCCATCAGAAAGGTCAACAATTTGTTGACTTTCTGGCCCATCCTAGGTGAGGGCTTTGACGGAATAGCCGACAATAATCCTTCAATATAAAAAATCATGTCTGAAACACCGTTAGGAACCCGTTTTTTGTGACGAACCGTAGTAACGCCATTCCTGACTAAAAACCGTCAGAAACCTATGTTTCTGACAGATAAAGCGTGTTATTGACAAAAAATTTCCGTCGGATTCCCGTGTTTATTTTGTAGTGTTGGAGGTTAAGGATCAGGCCTATTCAGGCGCGAGTAACGTCGCACTAGTTCAGCTCCTGTCCTTTTCACTTGGATTTTTCCTTACGTGGATTCCAATCCTTTGTTTTCGTTTCTTTTTTCTTTGTTTTTTGTGGCTTGTCTTTGGATATTTCGTGTTGGGTGTTTGATGTTGACGTCTTGATGGGTATTTTGCATTCTTGACCCGGTTTCTAATGTTTGAGCCAGTTTTGGGCCCGAAGTCGGTTTTAACTCTAAATAGTGTTATTTTAATGCAAATGACGTCAGAAAGCTCGCCAGCCATAATTAAAGATCATACCTGTAATACTCTCTAGAGTCTAGAGAATGCGCAATAAAGACTTGTCACCAAATACAAGGGATTGAACTGGAGAGTCTGAGGGTGCGGCTAGAAGGCTATGGATCTCTTCAAATTGACGATTTCTAGGTACCATAATGAATAGCTTTAAATGGGTCTAGGTTAAAAAATATCTAAGCAATAGGCTAATATACGGTAATCTCGGGAGTCTAAAGGGTAAGACCTAGAGTATTAAAGGAATTTCCTAATAAATCAATCTCTGGCAACAAATAGGGATTATAGGTTGATGTTAAACAATCCAAATGGGTAGGCTAAGAAGTCTAAAGAGGTTTCCCCAAAACAGTTCAAAAGAGAACAAGAGATCTAAGGGAAAGACTAAGTAGTCTAAGGGGATATTAAGTGTATAGGCAAAAGTTTATTTTGGGGTTCTAGGTTCGGGATAAATGTCCTTCAGACCTAGGTGACTCCGTGTAGTGACCCCTTCGTTGGCTTAACGTCGAGAGATCGGGCCGAGAAACTATGAAACTCTAGTTTCGTGATGCCCTAAATAGACTCAAGTGGGGAATAAATCATATAGAGAGGCTAACTCGAAGACCACTTCTGGAAAACGCTACTTCGAAAACATAAACCATATTGCAAATATCTTCGAAAGACTACTTTGGAAGAACACCGTTTAAAAGTCAACTCGGTATATGGAACTCGACTCAAGTAGGGCAAAAGTTAGCTCGAGATTGATTGAGCATTTGCTTTCTGGAAAAGTTGAAACAAAGTTGACTCGGTATCGAGCCGTCAATCTATTTCGGACATCTTAGTAGGAAGCTGGCCCAGTATTAAGCCATCCACCCGCTTTCGGATACCTTGGTGTATATTTAACTTAGTATTGAGCCATCCATCTGCTTCAAGATTGTTGATGGCAAATTCGTTGACGCTAGAACCGCATTGGACTCTTCTTAGGGAGGATAATTCCGACGACTAGGAACATCTTGATAGTAGAGAAGGAATGAACCTTGAGCTTTATATAGATATTGCGGAGAATATCTGATAGTTGAACGGACACTCTTTGAAGATTCATACTTTGTGTGATTTCTTTTTTAAAATCGGCACATGTGGTGAATTATGCTTTGTCGGATATTTGCTTGAACGCTGGGTGGTGTGTCCGTTACAAATTTATTGAGACTGTTTGGGGATATGGTTGCCGCTCGTCGGAAGGTAGCACCCGACAGGTGAAGGAAGAGGTTAAAACCCCCATTCTTACGTGAAGGATATAGCCAATCGGGTACTGGGCTTGAAGGGTCGGTCTTTGTTGGCCTTATAGATAAGCACGTAATCAAGTAAGCACATAAGCATGTAATATCTTCCGTGAGGGAGGATAAAAGTTTTGAAAGTACTAAAGTTTAAACATTGTTAAGAATTGGAATTTGTATCTTGTAGTGCGTTGCCTTTATCACGTACATCCATGATTCGACTTATTGGAGACACGTGACCATCACTACATAGACTCACATGGACGTAGACTAACAGCAGACTGACTTAAACGTGATACGGGCTTATGTGTAACACAAGACGGGGATGATTCCGACTTATTTTGCCTAAGTATGTGCAACCCCTATCCAAAAAAGCGGTGATAACGCGTATCAAACCCATGAGTTAGAAGGTCTGCTTGGATGAAGAAACATGAAGGTTATTTAAAAGCACATATCAAATATTGACTTCGGACATCTTCGCTACCGTTTGCTTTTATGAGATCTCTAATTGAGGCTTAATTATTCAGAGAGAGGAACCAAGATCTTGCCATCGTTCGGACCGAGCACTCAAACGGAAGAAGCTTTAAAACTTAGTTAAGACTCAAAGAATGATTAAGAGGGATAAAGGACGTGTAGCATCTCAGAAGAGAAGCCCCCATAGAGAGAAGATGACTTGGGAGTCTATCAAAAGGATGAATGAGCGACGTCTTCACAAAGGACACCCCAGCAAAGAGGTAGAAGATTAAATTTGCGGTTGGGCCCCTTTTGGTGAAGGATTGTCTATGTTTCGCGCAATAAAATCGCAGTTCTAAGCTGGGTTTGAGGACTGATGGTGAAAGTTGAGATTAAAAGGGATTGGAAATAATGGATTAAAAGTAATGTAATATAACCTTACTAAAGGATTGCCTACGTATTCACGTGAAATGAAATAAAAAAAGACCATAATTCTGAGCTGCTAATTGAGGAGAATGTATGATTGAGATTTGCAAGATGTAGGTGCGGTTGAGATTACAAAAAAGTTGAAGATTAAAGTTGTGGTTGAGTCCTCTTTGTAAGGATTGCCTACGTATTCGCGTGCAGCGAATTCAATTCAGATCGTAATTTTGAGCATCTTATTGAGGATTGAAAATTAGGATTGGAAAGTTGTAAAAGGGGTGGATGTGAGGATATATTCCGTTTGGTTACTCGAAAATTGATTTGAGCGAATTCCCCTAGATCATGAGTCGAAGAGGTATAATTTGTGAAAAATTTTCTTTTCATATGAGCGCACTAAATGCTTGACCCTAAGGATAAACTAGGTATGACCTCATCTGGGTAGCAAATTATTTGAAGATTCCCTGTCTAGGTCAGGGTAAAAATGGATTTGACAATTTAGAATGTGAAGCTTGGTAATAAGATGTTTGCTTGATGAATAAAACTCTGGAGTTTGTATTTTGTGATATTTAGGCGGATGGGTTATTATGGCTTATGATGTGGTACGCAATTGGGTCTCAAGTTTGATGTGGCTTAAGAACGAAAGGTTAGAAAATAATGTGGGATTAGATTTATATGTCTGGACTATAAGGGTTAAGGTGTGGTATTACAAGCTCGAGGGATTCCTTAGAAACATAGATAGGTTTCCTGTAACGATGTCTAGAAAGACATAGGGGTGAATCAAGGTTGAGTGTGGTGTCAGCTGACCAGGCTAATTTTTGGGGCTTCTTATTTTAGTTCTTTGATCACAAGTTTTGGTGTTTCGGGCTTTGTATTTTACTTCTGATGCTTTTTGGACTTTGGCTTTTATTCGTATTTTTATTGATTTCTGTTGGTTTTGGCTTTGGGTGATGAGTTTTGACATTAGATGTTCTGAATGTGACGTTTGTTTTGGGAATGTAGCTTGTCCCTTTCGTCCAATTAGCATTTCTCTATGTCGATGTGCAGTTCAGTGTTATCTATTACTCATATCCTTGGTCACCATCGAATTCACGACCATTGTAGTGCTTCAATCTAATGGATCCTTCTCCAAGAGCATTGAAGTAGTACATCACTTTAAGGTTTTGGATTTTTTGTTCTGGTCA
Organism: Silene latifolia; assembly: GCF_048544455.1. Taxonomy (NCBI): domain Eukaryota; kingdom Viridiplantae; phylum Streptophyta; class Magnoliopsida; order Caryophyllales; family Caryophyllaceae; genus Silene; species Silene latifolia. Next base: position 150,355,490 of record NC_133536.1, on the reverse strand, counting down.
GATTAATATTTTTGTAGGAAGTAATTTGATGCATTGTGATATGATGATTTTTAGGGGAATGAGCTTGCCTTCCATTATCAATCATAAACAAGGAGATGTGCTGAGTTCGTCATAGAATTTTCTTTGATTAAAGGTCATTCTAAACTAGGTCATAATTAAAGGCTTATATTGCCGGACATGGAATAGGTAATAGTTGGACACAGAATCTCGGATCCTTTGCAACTTAGAATGGAACATCATTTAAGTGAATTCATACTGACTCAGAACGTGTATCTCTTATAAATCAATTCCCGTTGTCACAAGAAACTGTAAAAGAACAGAAAAGAATATATGAGCGGAAAGTGGTGCTTTTATTTATATGATTAAGAGACTAACATAGACTCGAAGAATACTCGTGACTTATATGGGAGCCCCCCATCAGTTTGTCACATAGGAATAGATGAATGGCCACTAGAATAAATATAGGAAAGCCTAAGACTCGGACTTCGACTCTGAATTGATCCAAGATACGAACTCCTAACCATCACTATCCTCTTTGAAGGTCTCTTTTTTAGCATCCAGAGGCTCGAATGTTCAGTCTTGAGCATTGACCCACTAAATCACTTCATCTTTGTTGTTTGGAACATTAGGAGGATAAAAGTCTAGAAGAGCTTCATGTCGATGACGAGCAAAATACCCATGAGGGTCATTATTCTCCCTTAGGGTTGATAAAGATAACTGGCCATGATTGAGCATACTTTGAATGACCTGTTTGAGCTTGTAACATATCTCAGTGTCGTGCATGTTACCCCTGTGAAATAGACAATATTCAGCACTGTCCCAAAAGCGACCTCTCTTTTTAAGTTCAGGATCTGGGGTTGGACTAATTGGTCGGAGTAATCCCCTATAGACGAGTCTTGTGAAAGCAACGGTATAAGGCATGCCTAAGTTGGAGAATGACCTTTGAGGTTAGGTCGCCCTCTCTGGTAAAGGTTCTACAAACTTGACTTCGCTAATGTTGATGGTCTGTTCACTGGGGTAAGCTTGGATGTTGAGCCCTCTTAATTAACTTCATCAATACGAGCAATCTCCATTGACAAATTTTTGACGGTTTTAATGTGACATCCCTTCAAGCGAGATGTATAACTTGGGTGAAAACAGTCAATAAATTACTTAACTAATATTGCCTCCCCTGTCTGATTAGACAGTGGTGAATCTATCTTCCTTTTTTTCACCAGATCATTGGTGGAACATTTATCCTCCTCATTGAATCTCACTGGATGTTTCCTTCAATACCTTATTAGTTGAAGGATGACGAAGGTAGAATTTGACATTTTTTTTATATAATTGAGTGAAAATGTGGGAAAATGATTATTTGAGAGAGTATTTCTTAAGCATGTGTGTTTAGTAAAAGAAAAAACAAAAAGTTGGGTTATCTTGTAAAATTTTCAAAAACAAAAGGTTAGGTTGTATAAAACCCATAAATGTAATCAGCCACTTCAGCTACTTAATTAACGGTTCAAAATTGACGGCATAAAAGTTAAGGGTCGTGTTAATAAGTAATACTTCGTTTGTATTTTAATTTTCTTCCTATAATAATACAAATTATGTGAAGGAAATTTTGAAAAGTGAGAAGAAAATTGAAAAATACAAAGGTAGTAATAAAGTACTAAGTTACTATATATGTTTTGTAAAAAGTAGGGTTACCTTATAAAATTTGAAAAAATATGGAATTGTGTTCTAGAAAAATTCTGATAAATACAATGAATGTTTGGCAAAGTTTTGACACCCAACTAAAAAAAAAAGACCCGAAATTAAAAGGTAAAACTGATATCGAAGCAACCTTCATGTCCCACTCAATATAACATAAACCGATTGATGACTAATCAAAATCGAACTGAAACCAAAATTAAGATCAGCGAAAATAAAACTGAATCAATTTAATTATATCTAAACATAAAACCCATTCACTTAATATAATTGTCTAAAGTCAATAAACCATACAACGTTATAATTGATTTTAGCGTACACATAATATAGTATACACTCAATTCCACTGTATAAATTTTGTGATTTAGTAATTATTATGTTCGACCCTCATTCAATGCGACTAATAAAAAATGACTACATTGTGATAAATAGTACTCCCTATGTCCCGGTCATTGGTTTGTCTATTTCATTTTAGGGTGTCTCAGTCAATTATTTACTTTTTATTATAGGAATGCATTTAATGGGCAATTAAATCCTTCACACTTAATTTAGTCTACTTGTCATCTAATAATCCCCCCTCTCTTTCCTTGATCTTTGTGCCAAAATCAAAGACAAATAAATAACCGCGATATGGGAAGTAACCATTTGTGACCACTTTAAAAAAGTGGTGATTTTTATAATACCTCGTATTTTATAACCTTGGTCAAAGACTAGTCAACGGTAAATGGGTAAATATATTTTATAAAATTATATTATATTTCTACGAGTTATGTGTGAGACGGAATAATAATAATAATAATAATAATAATAATAATAATAATAATAATAATAATAATAATTTGCTTGTCAAAAATCAGGAAGTCGTCCATGAAGAGATTCTAGATGGTTTCCTAGCTTCTAGGAGATAGTTTTTGAAGCATCTGTGCTTTGTAACTTAGAGGTTTCTCTTTTGTAAGAAATCTCTTGAATTCTATTTTTGGAATATAATGAGAAAATATCATTCTTGCAAATAATAATAATAATAATAATAATAATAAGTTGTAATGATAATAATAATACGTAATACGATACACGTACACATATACGTATACTACCCTATATAATCTACCCTACGCTTATCCACCCACCTTATCCTAACACAATCTCAACACAATCTCCACTCATCATTTTAAAGAGAGCAAGAAGAGAGAAAGAAGAGAGAAAAGGGAGATTAGAAGAAAAAAGGAGATTTTGCCCTTCGCCTCGAGATCGTAAGGTGACGATTTTGTGAGACGGAACTTGCTTGTGTCGAGTAGCTTATGGAGATTTGCTAAAATGTAGGTTAATCCTACTCAATTTCAATATGCATTTAAATAGTCATGTGAGTCGTATTTTAGCGGTCTTTGCATTATAACATGGTATTGGTTAAGATGACTTGATGAGTCGGTAATTGACATATTGTGCGGTATCTTGTATTCATTGTGTTGTCATGCGTATTGGAGGATGTGACGGTTTATGTTGGTTACTTGTTGAGGAGATGTGAGGCGGTTAGGAGACCGTCTCACGCTCGGGTCGCCTCTTGGAGCTTCCCACTCCAAGAGGGATGTGCACATTAATGAGTTGAGGTCGGAGGGACTCGTATGGTTCAGACACGACGCCTGGCAGGGGATCCGGTTGGCTTCCGGACCCGGTACGTCTGGCCGTGTCCCGGTACCTATTTGTGGTTGTGGGTATGTCTGGGCGTGTCCCGGTACCGTGGTAGTTGTGGGCACGTCTAGGCGTGTCCCGGTACCGGAGTGGTGATTGTTTGATAGCGTTTCATTCATATTATAGTCATGTTGCATACTTACACACTTTGAGTTGTGTCACACTTTATTTATTGAAACTGACGTTTGTGTGTCTGTATAATTGTCACCTATTTTCGGGGTGGCCTATGTCGATCAATATGATATTTCTGATCATATAGGGAGGAGGTTTAGTACAGACTTTGTTTGTTGACGTGATCGGGATTTGGAGCGCGCCTTGGACTCGGAGTCGAGTAGCGTAGCATAGATGACATTAATGGTAGTCGAATTGTAATTTGTATAATTCACTTTATTCGTTAGTTTATGTTTGTAATAACTGTACTTGTTATTTATTTAATAAAGTTTCTTAATTGTAATTCCGATTTCCCTGTCTCGGAAAACCGAGACGGTAATATTTCCTAATTACATTGACTGGGTAAGAAGTGGGTGTTACAATTTTTCAATAATATAAAGTTGTCACTGTTTAACTTAAAATGATTACTTTATTATCGTTATAAGTGATCATGATTAACTTGGTCGTACCGTATAATGGTCGTACTCGTACACTATAATTTGTACGTGTAATTATGTTGGTGATATGGGTTGGGGAGCAAGGTATGACCAAATTTGTAAAACCTAAGAGAATACCACAAAGATAATATGGTTGGGGAGCAAGGTATGACCAAATTTGTAAAACCTAAGACCATGCCCAAGCAAGGTCACCAACTGGGTCGTGACTTTGTTGGGTCATGTTAATTACGTAATTAAGTAGTATTAAGATGGTGTTTAGGACGACCTTGCATTAGATAGGGGTACCCGGTGACCTTGAGTTGAGAATGGTGACCTTGTTGGTGACCTTGTATGTGGCACCCTCTGATTGGTTATTGGTGAGAAATGAAAGAAGAAAAAGGACGAAGGCTTTGAAGCCTGCAATCTTGCACAACATGTCTCTTTCTCCTTTCTCCTTCTCTGCCAAAAACGAAGATAACTTAGTAAGATGTAAAATTAAAATTATATACCAAAGCAAGATTAAACAAAATATGAGCATACTTTTTTTGAGTCACTTTTTAAATTATCTATAAAATAAACTCAATTATGACATATTTTGACCCATTTTGAATTAAAAAAAAAAAGTACCAAATTAATTGTATAAACATCATTATTATGTGAATGGAAACCAGATTAAATTAATTACCTCAAATAAGGACCGAAAGGCGATGATGACGGTGATGACGATCTGGGTAAGAGACGGAAGAAGTTGATGGTGGAGGTAAAGACGGTGATCGTGATGATGCCGGCCGTGAACGATGGTGAAGGAGGGTGGAAGACAGTGACCGTGATTTGTGAAAATTTAGATCTTGGAAACCCAAAAAATGAACAAATTAGCTTGGATTATTTGATTTGTGTTTGGGGAATGAGAGTAAATATTTTTATTTTTGATTTGTGTTTGGAAACCCAGGAAATGAAGAACATAGTTGAATTGGTTTAGGAATAGTGGGTTAAAGTTAAACACGTTAAGTTCTTTCCTTTTTTTTCAATCTTTGCTTAATACTAGTTTTAACCCGTACAAAAATTACACGGTTTTGCTCATTAAACAATTGATATCATCATAATTTTACAAAATAGATAAATATTCAAATTTAAATACATAAAATTATAGTCTAAAAATATCAATTACGTACATGCAATTAGTATAAAGATACAATGTATGTGAAGAAGCTAATAGCATTATAAATTTTGGAAATTTTCGTTATAAACTACGTCATTTATTATAAACTTTTGTCTCTTTCACCTACATAAGATGATATTGGCCCGTTTTACCCTTAGACAAATAAGATCATCTTAAAGAAAACCAAACAGCTACTAAAAACCCGTGTTATAAGTTCTAATTTAAGATAACCTTATTCAAAAAATTATAGGATATAATGGGCTAAATAATTCGAAAACCCACATGAAATATCTATTATAAATTTTTAAATTCATAGAACACCTTTGATAACACAATCTCTCTATTTTGAACTAAAGATTAAAACCCACGGTCAAAATCCCAATACTAATCCACTCATCTTACCGTGCCGCTTTGGCTTCCATATTCTATCTTCAAAATCATAATAAGAAAATCATATAGACAAATCTTACATCAATAAGAAACCAAAAATCAGTCCTTCAATGAATACCTCAATATTTCGAAATATATTCTCTCCTCATATGATGACATTTACAAATTAAAATCAATTATGAAGATCGAGCTTTTAGTATCTTCAACTACTGATTTTTTAATCCTTACTCCTACTTTTCATTACATGCAATATTTTTATATGCTAAATTATTTTTTCGCTAATTTTCAATTATTTTTCTAATTTTTTGTGGAAATTTATAATTGTTTATTTTTTTCTACTATTTTTTATTTCAAATAGCATATGCATAATTTCTAACTGAAACTCTAATATTCAAATATCTACGACCATCCTGTTGTTTATTTTTACCCTTTTTTTAGTTATGATTCTACTAAAAAAAATCTATAGAACTGGAAATATTCTCTAAATTTTCTAGATTTTTTTTGTTTATTACAATTTTTAAATAAGAACTCTACTCGGTAATATTTTTTTGGTTTTTTACTTCATACTCTAGTAATCTAGATCAACTTTATTTATGTATTTTTACATTATGATTATATATGAATATTTACTTCCATTTTTGTATTTTGTGGTTTAATTATTTTTTGGACTTATATATATTTTTTTAAAACGGACTCATAGTTATTTGTAACCATATTCAATTTGTAATTTTTTTATGTTCACATTGTAATTGTAAATAACTCCATATAATGTAGTATATAATAATGTATGGTTAACTTCATTTATCATGCACCGTATAAATTGTTAATTGTTATAGCTTTGAGAAAGAAATAAAGGCTTCCTAAAAATAAGGATACCACGATATGAAGGAGAACAAACGGATTTTCCTTTCCTAAAATCAAGCAACCAATAGGAAGTGTATAAATGTTTTAGCTTTTATAGATAGGGGATTCCAAATAATTAATTTTAAAATTATTTTTCTTTAGTAATATTAGTGTTTTATTTTTACGATTTCGGTTGGACTATATATGTCGGGTGTACTTAAACTTTGACCGTTCGATTGGATATAACCGTTTATCAATGTACTTATTTTTTTACGTTTTTTTTATTTTTATATTTATCGTCCGGACTAAATTTTTTATTTTAAATAACACTGTCAACAAATTTTTTATTTATCATATTGCAGTATGTATTATTTTTATTTAAGATATTTACAAAATTTGAAAATTAACTTATTTAAAATTTGTTAAGTAAATAATAATTGAAAAAGTAAGAGAGGTTTTAGTGGGGTAGGGAATGTGGAAAATGATTGGAAATGTTGGAAAGTGGGAAATGATTGGGTTGGTGATCTAGGTTGTGACCTTTTACTTGGAGGGTGAAAGTGGGTCAAGATAAATAAGGTGGGATTAAGGGCTAAAATGTTGGTGACCCAATGAGCGTGACCTTGGAGATGGTCAGGGAATACCACAAAGATAATTTGGGAAGCATGTGTATAATGTGACTCCACCTAGTAAAGCATACTTCGTATCTTAGAAATTCTGCAGAGCAACTGGCAACCATATGTCTATATCCTAGTTGGCTTTCATTAAGGAATCAAAGACACCCATTATTGCACCAATAATGGTCCTGTCACCCCTTCACATATTTGTCCATTTTGGGTTAACGCTCATTTGAGCTTCTCCCCCATGTTGTTATTCTACATCTTCGATTCCTATTCATCCATCTCGTCTAAAATAGTTATGGTTGTAGAATTTCAAATTTTTATTAGATACTTCTTCTAATCCATTGAAAATGTTCATTTTTTTTTCACATAAGAAGAAAATGTTCATCATTAGACCTTTCAATTTTAATAAAGTTCGCGCTTTTAATTACAGTTAGTGTGTGCCTCTTTTCTTCAAATTTTTGGCTTCTTAATAGCTTTTTCTCTCTTTTTTGGAGAGCACGTGAGTAACATTCATCTATCACATCAGAATCTCTGCAAATTCTTTATCTATCAAGCAAATTATCTCCTTTATGAGTGTTCTTGTTATAATCAATAGAGTTTAATGCTTATCCAAAACGCTGCAAATTCTCTTACATCAAATCAAAATCTTTTACTTGATTATAATCATTGGTATTCTTACCCAATTGAATTAGGATTAATTGGGAATCTTAAGGGTTTTTTTCTGACAACCCTATAATTATTATTGCCTATTACTTCTCATTTTGGTATTAAGTTCTATAATCATTAATTTCCAGTATCCTATAATTGGGGGTTTCCTATTTTGTATGGCTCGAGGTTTAATTTATCCGGTTGGATTTAGCTCTTTTTGAGATGATTGGAGGAACGATTGCAGTTCCCGGATGATTTTTGAACTTCTCCTCTGCCTGGTGGGTATTTAAGCAGTGATAATGGGGAAATTCATTCCATCCAAATTTCTTCAATCAAATATCTTTAAAGAGTGTAATAAAAAAGTATTCAATCAAGATCATAATACTTCTTCTGCTGGTCCTAAAATGGAGTTTGAAGGACAGTTTGGGAGGTTTGGTTATGGGGTGAATCAAGGAGCTGGGAACGATGGTCAGCAGAATGGAAGGGATAATAATGGAACTCAAGATATTCCCAATCACCAACAGTACTACCATACTCATTCAAATGCTGAGTTCAACCCTAACAACGCCCTACATGCAAAATTATGGAGGTATCTTAGGTCGGGGGGGGGGGGGGGGAGGTCATTAATGTTGACCCTGCAGAGTTGGGACGATCCAGGGAGTTCTGGGGGAACTGCAGCCTAGGCTTCCTGGTTGATTATCGTCTCTTTGAGGCTAATCTTATCAATAATGTGATTCGTAAAAAATGGAGTACAAATGGGAGAGTCACAGCTTTTAAAATGGGAGATATATATGTCTTCCATTGTGAAGATGTTGGTGATCTGGAAGGTTTGTTAGCCAGGAGCACTGTCACCATTGATGGAGCTTTAATGGTCATGGCGAAGTGGTATCCTGACACTATTTCTAGGACAGTGAGGTTTCCTTTTGCTGGGGTCTGGGTCCGCGTTTGTGGGCTACACTTTGAATGTCTGAACATGCATGTGGCTCATGTAGCCGGAAAACTTCTCAGTCAGCATTATCATGTTGAATCATTTGATGTCATTCCCAGGAATGATTACCTAAGGATTAGGGTATGCCTTAATATTAATGAGCCGCTAATGCCGGGTTTCTTCTTGGCTATGGATGGGGGACATCTCATGTGGGTCCAGTTTAAGTATGAAGAGATTTTCAAATACTGCATTAGGTGTGGCAAGGTGGGTCACAGAGGCTCGCAATGTAGAGAAACAATGATGAATGTGGTGTCAAGTATTTCTGGGATGATGGATAGGTCTGTGGAGAGGGGTTTTGTGGTATTTCAGGCGAATAGTAGCCATACAATGTTTAATCTTGACTTAAGGGCAACACCTTCAACAACCAAGCATATCTCTTCTAGGTTGCAGTTGGGAAACCGGAGATTGGCTTCTGACTGTTTTAGGAGGCAAGAAAGGGAAAGAATGGTGATTTTTGACTTGGGGATTACACCAGGTGGCCGTATTACTCCTGGGATAAGCTTCGCTGTAACAGCTCAGCCGTTTACTGGACCCGTGATTTTCCAGGTAGGCCCTGGTGCTGTTCACCTTGGTGGGAATGCTGGAACTGTTGTTAGGGGGGGCAGAGAGGAAAACAGATGTGCATATGACTGATGCAAATGGCGAGGTAAATGGTAACGAGACTCAAAGTAATGGAGGGCGATCTCAACAGGCTGGTGGGAATATTAATGGGGATGGACATGGTAGAATTTTAAGAGGAGCACGTGGCTGAATTAATGTGGATGAAGGTAATACTCATGAGGACTTCCACAGTGCAGGGGAGGAGTTTGAGGAGAATGCAGCTGTGGATTTTGCTCTTTAGCATATAAATGACACTGACGCCTATGTCCCGGTTGCGGATAATGGTGATCCGAGAGGTGGTATTGATCGTGATTTGCGTATTCAGGAAGCCATTCAAGGTAGAGTGGAGAATGATATGGATTGGGCACTGATGGATGATGATTATAGAGACTTTAATCAAACGTTTGATCCCCCATTGGAGGGTTTCCCTATCAGGTATCACTACCCTGATGGGGTGAACCCTAATGCTGGAAACGGTGTTAATGAAGATGTTATGGTGGAGGAAGCTGGAAATGTTATCATAGTTAGCTCGGATTCTGAGACCCAGCAGACTCAGGGGTCTAACCACTCTGATTCTTACCCTACTGATTGGGTACTTAGTCCAAATGCTCTGAATGCTGATTCAGAGGATTCTTCAGTGTTCCAGGATGCTGATGTGATTAATCTGATATCATCCTCTGAAAACACTGAGGATGGTAATACTGCTTTACAGTTGGAGGAGGTTACGAGTAATAATGGTATAGTTTCTACTTTGGAAATTAAGGGGTCTGGCGTGGAGGACGAAGGCAAAAATGTAGCACTCTCTGTAACACCTGCTGCAATTATTCGAAAGGATTTAGAGCTGCAAGCTGGTTCATCTTCTCTAAAGCCTCTGGACGAGATTTTGAATCTAGACATGACTATGGGTACGATGGAAAATATGATCGTGGAAAGAAGGGAGTGATGATTGCTGGGGGGGTCTTCTGGTAAGAATCATTCACCAAGTTTTTTTGTCACTGCTAGCTCTGGTATCTCAGCAAGATTAGTTGCTGAAATGGATGAAGGAGGGGATATTCTATCCTTGTCTGATGGCTTTATGGGGTTAGCGGACTGTTACCACAAGTCCTCTGCTATTGAGGAAAACAAGGAAGTTATTTATGGGGCACGAAAGAGGAAATGTTATACCGAGGTGAGGGAAGATTTAGTTCCTGATGATGCTCTCATATCAGTGGACAAAGGAAAGAGTTATCTTCAGAACTTGGCAAAGAAGAGGAGATTTGATGTTGGTTCTGAGGTGCAAGGAAGTCAAAATGGGATTTCGAAGGGTTGTTTTCGTCTGACTGTGGACGATATGGAGGTGGAAATGTCCACTGATTCTTCTTCTGGAGGGGCTAAGGAAGGTTTTGCGGAGGTTGAGCCTAATCAACCTCCTCATCAGCCATGAAGGGACTTATTTGGAATTGTAGGGGATTAAATAATACGCTCGTCCCTACAATTCCTAAGCTACGAGCGTTACTAGGTAATAGTTATTATGAGTTTGTCTTCCTAATTGAAACAAAATGTAATGCAAGTAGTCTTTTCCCTTTGTTTAGGCCTTATGGTTTTACAAATTATGTAGGCAATGATGCCATTGGTAGTGCGGGGGGGGTTTGCTTTGGATAGGTTTTCGGAAGGAAGCTAAGTTTAGTTTGTGTATGGTCTTGTACCAATTTTATCGTTTTGATAGTAGAAAAGTATCATGGTCGTTTGTGGTATCTAGTGTTGTTTTATGGTTCACTTTATTCTCATTTGAGAAACTCCGTCTTGGAGGACTTGGAAAGTTGCATTACGACACTAAATCACCCATTTCTGATTGTGGGTGACTTCAACCAAGTGGAGTTTGAAAGTGACAAACTAAGTGCAAATAAAAGAGTGATTAATGGAGCCTATGACTTCAACTTATGGAGGGTGAGTAATGAATTGGTGGATATTCCTTTCAAAGGACCGAGATTTACATGGTGTAATAATAGAAAGGGGGATAAGAGAGTGTATGGAAGAATTGATAGGGCGCTTGGCTCGAAGGACTGGTTCTTGTTATTTCAAAATACTGGTATCAAGCATTACCCAATCCAAATCTCGGATCATGCTCCAATTGAATTGGACTTAAATTTGGTCCAAATGTGAGTAAAAAGCCCTATAAGTTGGATGCTTGGGTTTTTGCTCATAAGGAGTGTATGGGAATTATGCGGGAGGCATGGCTTTCGGAAGGAAGCTAAGTTTAGCTGTGTATGGTCTTGTACCAATTTTATCGTTTTGATAGTAGAAAAGTATCATGGTCGTTTGTGGTATCTAGTGTTGTTTTATGGTTCACTTTATTCTCATTTGAGAAACTCCGTCTTGGAGGACTTGGAAAGTTGCATTATGACACTAAATCACCCATTTCTGATTGTGGGTGACTTCAACCAAGTGGAGTTTGAAAGTGACAAACTAAGTGCAAATAAAAGAGTGATTAATGGAGCCTATGACTTCAACTTATGGAGCGTGAGTAATGAATTGGTGGATATTCCTTTCAAAGGACCGAGATTTACATGGTGTAATAATATAAAGGGGGATAAGAGAGTGTATAGAAGAATTGATAGGGCGCTTGGCTCGAAGGACGGGTTCTTGTTATTTCCAAATACTGGTATCAAGCATTACCCAATCCAAATCTCGGATCATGCTCCAATTGAATTGGACTTAAATTTAGTCCAAATGTGAGTAAAAAGCCCTATAAGTTGGATGCTTGGGTTTTTGCTCATAAGGAGTGTATGGGAATTATGCGGGAGGCATGGCTTTCTCAGTGGACGGGAACGCCAGTTTTTTTTGTTACACGGAAATTAGCAAGAGTTCGAGGTGAGGTTAAGAAATGGGCGCTTGATAAGAAGCTTGAATGAGAAAAAATTGGGATGATTTTGATATGAAACTTGAGCAGGGGATGAATATTGCAATTACGGAAGGGAATGACGATTTGTACTCACAAGCCAACGCAGAGGTTACAGAAGATGCTAAAGCGGTGGCTATTTTCTGGCGACAAAGAGCAAAAATGAAATGGATGGTGGATGGTGACACATGTACTAAGTATTTCTTCAACTGGGTAAAAGGAGGAGCAGGAAGGAATTTTATTCTGGGGATAAAAGATCATACTGGGGAATGGGTTTATGATTTGGAGAGGGTTGGAAAGATGTTTCACAATTCTTTTGTGGAACTTTATAACCCGCCAAGTTGTAATCAGGAACCCGATAATGATCTGATAGTGGCTATGGTTATGGATGGTTTCTCTCCTTGCATTGGTGATGATGATGTGGATAGATTGGATCGTTCTTTTACGGCTAAAGAGGTATGTAAAGCAGTTTTTCAGATGGGCGCACTAAAGTCCCCTGGTCCTGATGGAATCCCGGGAGTTTTCTTTCAAAAATGCTGGTCCTTTGTTAAGAACGATGTTACAAGGGCTGTGCTCTCGGTTCTGAATTCTGGAATGGTCTTAAAAGAAATGAATCGCACCTTCATTGCCCTCATCCTTAAGTGTGATAATCCGGAAGTGGTTGGTGATTTTCGACCAATTAGTCTTTGCAATATTTTTATGAGAATTGTGTCGAAATGCATTACAAATCGGTTGGCCAAGGTTATGGGTTCTTTGGTTGGAGATTTTCAAAATGCCTTTGTCCCGGGGAGACAAATTTCGGATAACATCTTATTGGCGCATGAAGCAATTCACAAAATTAATAGGCACAAAAAAGGTAACTATGGACAGTTTGCTTTCAAAACGGATATGAGTAAAGCTTATGATAGGGTTAGATAGGACTTTCTACGGGTAGTTTTAGCTAAGGTTGGGCTTCCTGGGAGAATGGTGACTCTTATCATGAATTGTGTCACCACGGTGTCTTATCAGGTTCTCTTTAATGGGGCTCCCATGAGCTTTTTTGTGCCAAAATGTGGACTCCGGCAGGGTGATCCCTTGTCCCCTTTCCTGTTCGTGCTTTATACGGAAGTCCTCTCTCACAATATACAACGTTATGAATTGGATGGTCGTCTTAAAGGCATAAGTCTTTGCCCGGGGGAAGCACGTCTTTCGCACCTTTTCTTTGCTGATGATGCAGTTTTCTTCCTTCATGATCAAAAGAATGGACCATGGAACCTTCGACGTCTTATGGATGATTATTGTGCAGTGTTTGGGCAGATTATAAATGAGGCAAAATCGGGTATTCTTTTTAGTCCAAGTACAAGGATGATCAGAGTACGTCAGTGCATGAGAACTCTCAAAGTCAAAGGTAATAAAGGTCTTGGGAAATATCATGGATTACCTACCGAATTCCAAGGATCAAAAAGACAATTATTCAAAGGGTTAATTGAACATGTCATGAAGCGAATTGCGTCTTGGAATGGAATTTTTCTTTCTCCAGCAGGAAGGTTGACCCTTATTTCTTCCGTCTTATCAAACCTCTCAAATTTGTTTCTATCGGTACTTAAAATACCGGTAAGTGTGACGGGCAAGATTAACTCTCTTCTGTCACATTTTTGGTGGGCGGGTAGTAAAGTGGGGAAAACCATACACTGGTGTAGTCAGAAATTTCTCGGTCTGCCAAAGAGGGATGGAGGTCTTGGGATTAGGAATATTGAATGTCTAAATTAGGCTATGCTTGCGAAACACGCTTGAAGACTTGTGGGAATGGATCACTCTTTCTTTAGTCGTGTTTTTAGGAAGAAACTGCTTCAAAATGATGGCTCTCCGGAAGGGCGCTTAAGAAGGAAAAAGGGTAATAATCTTTCTTGGGGGGCAAAAAGCGTCATGTATGGATTGGATTTTGTTTGTGATCATGATGGATGGCAACCAGGGTATAACTCATACTTAAATGTTTGGACGAACAAATGGGTGAATGGTGATATGGCGGACTCATGGGACGACTTGATGTCGTTAAATGACGTGGATTTGCGACATGTGCGAGTAAGGGACTTAATTTTACCTCCTGATGATAGAGAAGGGGGCAGATGGAGAGAAGAAAACGTTCGGGATATCTTCTCTGAAGAATGTGCTAGGAAGATTCTTGCAACCCCGATTTGTCACTCTATGAGTCAGGATGATATTTTTTGGCCGCACAATACTACGGGGGAGTTCACTGTCAAAAGTGCGTATGGTGTTCTGTTTACCAAATTTATGGATCAAAAGGGGTCCCATAAGGACAAGAGAAGATTGGATATGAATGGTAAAAACTTCTGTAGGAAGAAGCTCTGGAGGCTACCAGGGCCTATGACATGGAAGGTTCTGATTTGGAGGATTATCACAAATTCTCTGTCCGTGGGCCATAATTTTGTGAAATGTGGAATTGATATCGACCCCTCTTGTAGACTTTGTTCCAAGGACGAGATAAATTTGGAATCTATGGAACACTTGTATAAGGACTGTGAGGTAGCCAGAAGGCTTTGGGCTTCTATAGAACTAGGGATAAGGGTTGACAAGGGAGTGAATTTAACCCTGCGACAATGGATCATAAATTGGGTCAACTACGTAGGCAATTTGCAGGATGCTGAGTTGCGCATTGTGTGTTTCATGTCAACGATTTGGACTCTATGGAATGTGAGGAATAGAGTGGTCTTTAAAGGAGAATAGGTCCACCCTATTATGTTTATGAAGTTATGGGAGGAATTAGTTGGGACTGCGGATCAGGTGATTGCTAATGGCAAAAACTTACAGAAGAATGAATCCAAGGGTGATGGTGCGTTGGAGGAAGAACGCATGCTGAGGATTCGGGAGAGTAAGCCCATCCATGTGGTTGATTCTTTGAGTAATTGCGAGTGCTTACGGATTATGGTGGATGCTGGATGGAAATCTAGGGATAAAGTGGGGACTGGGTGGGTTGTGATAGCAACTACTGGAGACCTCCTTTTTCAAGCAGGAAAAGTGCTGAAGGCTGAAACTCCTTTACAGGCGGAAGCTCTGGGAATTCGGGAATTTCTTTTGTGGGCACTGAAGCACAAGCTATGGCATCTGGAAGTTTCTACGGATTGTCTCTCTATTGTTGCGTCTTTGGCTGAGATTGAGAAACCCAACCATCTCATTAAAGCGATCCTTAATGATATCCTTTCTCTCCGTTCTTCCTTTCATTATTTATCTTTTAGTTATGTACCTAGGTTATGTAATAAGATTGCTCATGGCCTTGCCTGTAAGGTCATGATTAGTTAGGCGTACCTTTCTTTACCGCTGTCAAAAAAAAAATCAAGTTAAAGCTTGCATAGGATATTTGAAGAAGGGCAGGTTTAGAAGATATTTTTTATTTTCACTATTTGTTTAACTGAAGTACTATTTTTTTTTTCCTAAAAACAAGTCAACCTTTTAATTTTAACATTATTAATTTAGCTTTTATAGTCATCTTATAAAATAACTACTAGTCATGAATAGAAGAATTTAAGGCGAAATAACTATTACACTACATATTAAAAGACTTTTATTATTAATAAAAAGTTTACCGATCGATTAAGTGAGTACGCACATTACATATTCCAATCAAGTCGGTTCTTATGGGAGTCACAAGAGTACGAGTCACTCTTGGAGTGTCAAACCTAAAACATAGATTGATAATTTGTGCTACACACAAAAATTTTAGGGTATAATATCTTTTGTAACTAATTAGTCTTTACCAATCCATACAATTGTAGATGAGTTACGCAAAAAAAAATTTTAAATCAGATCTTTTGTCATAACCCATGTTGGTTTAAAAATCATTTTCGCTAGAGATTTTTCATTCAGCAAAATGAGATCATTTTTATAAGAAAGGCAGGAGTACTATTTAGTGTATTTAGTGTTAACAATAAAAGGTTGAATTATTTTTGAAAAATGAATGCAAGTTTGGTTTATTTTAGTTAAATATGTCAATTAATAATAATTTGATTTATCGTCTAAAATTCATTTCACAAATTTATTTAAAAAAATTCTAAATAAATTCGTAAACTTTTAATTAACACAAATTCTCATTTAAGATGACACTATTCGCTCACGTATGTATATAAGACAAATATATTATTTTTCCTAGATATTTTAATAATATATACAAGAGATATGTATTTAACTTGGAATTAGGTTCAACTAAGTCCACCTTCCTTAGATGAGTCCCTAAGTCCTATTTTACACCCTTAGATCATAGAAAATCAAAGGCTAAGATTAAAAAAAAAAAAAAAGCTAAGATATAAAAGGCACCAAACCCTATTCACTCAGTCACACTCACAAACCCTAACACACACACCTCTCTCATCATTCTCTCTAAACACTCTTCTCTCTAAATACTCCTCATCTCCCCGACATCACCACCACCACCGGCCTCTCCCTCCACCACTCGACCACCGCACCTCCTCACCATTAAAACATAGTCCTCCTCTCTTCTCTCCGGCCTCCCCTGACACACCACAACTCCTCACACGCCGCCTCCAATTCCACGCTGCTGTCGCCGCCACAAAACAGCCGCCCTTTCTCTTCACACCCAGATCTACAACACGGCAACCATCTCCTTTATCGTCGCCCACAAATCAGATATAAGTTTTTTTTTAAACTCGTTTTTTTTGTTTGTTGGTGGTTGATACCGTCGTTTAGTACCAAAATTAAATTTATAATTCCAAACTAAAACTATAGCTAGTGATAGTAAGGGTCGAACCACAGAGAGACAAGGTTGATTTTGTTTGCTATTTTTCAGTCTATAAAAGTAACAATTAATTGGGGGGTTTTGAGTTGGTTGATTAAATGGCTAATTGCTAAAATAAAAATTCTCAACAAGATGAAAAAGGGATCGGGAACTTCGGTTTACCATGGCAAAAGTCAGGTCAGTAAGGCAGCAGAGTTCTTATAATACGGTCTCAGGGAATGTAAGCTAACCTTTCGATCGATGCTCAATTAACCTTACGGTTTATTTATTCCCTAGAATTTATCAAAGCTTTCGCTCAAGAGAAAGTCCAAATCTAACGATAATTCAAATTACCAATCTTTCAATCTAGTAAAGAAATTTATCAAAAGATAACAAGACCAATACGGAAGAATTCATACTACACAACAATCCTAATTTAATACCATGGCTCACCGTGTTCCCAATCAAAGAAATTACCTACGCATAATTATAACTATACTAACTTCAAAATTAATAGTAAAGAACAAATTTGACATAATTGAATCAAACTAAAACAAAAGGAAAGAACTCAATTGCTGAAATTAAATTGATGAAAACAAGAATCAAAATAACAAGGAAATAAGGAAGAGAAAGAATTGCATAAAAAGCTTACTAATTGAATTCAAGAACAAAGTATTGAAATCGAAGGTTTCCGTCTCCAAGCTAGATCTAAAACTGAGTTTTTCCATAATGAAAAGCATAACCTAAAAGTTGTTGCGTTCTACTGATAAAAAGATACTGAAAGTTAATTACAAGTTGGGCTTGTAAAAGTCTAACACGAAGAAAAACGTATCAGCTCGAAAACTGGTCGATCGACCGGTCAGCGTGGTCCATCGACTGGTTGTAACAGTCCAGTAGCTTCTGATGAGCTTCAGTGGTCGATCGACCTTACAGCCTACTCGATCGATCGATGGTGTCGTGCGTAAACACTTCCTCTTCTTCAAAAACAGCTCCTCACTCCAATGCACGCATCCCGAGGTGAGTGAGTACGACTCTCCTTCTTCTGGGTTTCCTTGAAATTGCCTCCGGAGGACGAATTAGGCTTGATTTAGCTTACTTCCACTCATTCCTACAATAAATCATAGAAAATGCAAAGTAAACCGTTTCGGGAGAAATAGTGGCCTTAAGCTAACAATTATGCATAGAAATACGTGCCAAAACCGCAGATAAAGTGTATAGAATATGCACGTATCAGTGGCGGTTGGAAAAGGTTAGGGTGGTAAGGTAGTTTTTGGTTGATGGCGGTAGTCGTGGGTCATGGTGTGTGTTTTCCGTCTCCTGGTTCCTTTTTTTTCTCGAATCCGAGTATGGTGGTGTTTTCGGTTGTTGTTGTGATTTGGAGGTGTATGTCATTGGGGGATGGTGGTTTGGGTGGGGGTGGTTGTGGCTTGGGTGAGTTGGGCCGTCACGGTGATGGTGTTGTTGGAGTTGAGGGTAGTGGTTGATGGTGGAGGTGAAAGTGGTGGTGTTTAATATAAATCGTAGAGGACATAGCTTGTTAAACATTAAAGTTTTAAACATCTACCATTAAAGTTTCATCATAAACCATTAAAATTACATAAAAAATTTATATATAAGATGACTCACTAATAAACAATAAAGTTACAAAGTATACCATTAAAGTTTCCCTCATTTAACATTTAAGTTTCATTTATAAATCAGTGAAATTCCAATTTTTATATTGAAAATGGACTAGAAAAATTAAAGTCACTCGTTACTATTAAAATTTCACTCAAAAATTGGTGAAATTACTTAAAATTTATTCATAATTACATTATTATATAAATTTCAGTTCGTATATTGGAAACGACCTAAAAAATTTAAAGTTTCACTTTTAAGCATTAAAGTTTCATTCGTAAAAAATTAAAATTTTACTATTAAATCTATGAAATTACATAAATCCTAATCACAATTACATTATTATATAAATTCAAATTTTTATAAGTAAAAATGACCTAAAAGAACGAAAGTTTCACTTTTAAGTATTAAAGTTTCACTCGTAAAAAATTAAAGTTTCACTCTTAAATCAATAAAATTACATAAATTTTAGTCACAATTACATTATAACATAAATTCAAATTTTTATATTGAAAAATAACCTAAGAAAAATAAAGTTTCACTTTTAAGCATTAAAGTTTCACTTGTAAAATATTAAATTTTAATTCAACAAATCAAATTTATATTTAAAATTACGTCGTATAACATAGATTTAATTTTTTTTTTACAAAATGACCATAAAAGATTAAAGTTACAATTATAAAGAATTAAAGTTACATTTACATATTAAAGTTACACTTATAAAACACTAAAGTTTCATTTAAAAAGTTTCAAATCTCAACCATCAATCTTAGAAGATCAATGGCTTAAATTAGGACTTAAGGACTAACCATTTTAAGTAGACTCATTTGAACTTTCCTCTTTAATTTGTCTTAAACTTAAAATGTATAGTAATGTCTTAAGAGACAGACACGATTAACATTAAATACAACTTATCTTACAATTTGGTGCCCATGTGCATTCACCCGACTGGGAAGTGGTTGGTAAATAAAAAGTTGTGATATTAGTATGTGTAGGATGATGATTGGTCGATGAAGCATTACATAGTTCAGGAGAATCATACTTACTGTATTTGTATATATGATTACTCTATCTGCCACCACGCACTTATGTTTATCAATAGGTCTTGGTATAGACGGGTGGGGCGAACAAACGGGTAAAGACTTCTAATAAAATGGGTAGGGGAATAAGGTGAGACACCCCCATGTGCTTCCCATTTTATGGCAAATGGGTATTTTGTGAGGGGAGATGGTATCCGTCTATACGTGTCCGTCTATAATGAGAATTTGTGTATGTTTATAATACTACATTAAGAAAGTTAACAGCATATAATCCCAAGACTAATCGTCTAAGCTCATTAATTAATCATATGATTATTTAAAGCATCATTAGCCCCATTAAACTATTCCAAACCACAAAAGTCAATGCCTCAATAACAATCATAACATTTAACAATACAAATTACATCTTTCACATCAACAGCCAATTTGATTATCACAAATTAGAATTACAGCCAACATGATTGGTAGCCCATATCGATAGTAAGTATCTTTTAAAATGACACTACTTATCTTAAGTTTCAGATACAAATCACTTAGGTGTATAAGAATGCATATGGAAAAACAATATATTTGTCTTAAATAGACAAGGGCTATAATACTAGTATCTAAATTAAGACAGATAGTGCAGCCTTAAATAATCAATATAACATCAACCCATCTTTTGAATAGGTCTGAAACAAACTAAAAGCAGTAATCTATCCTTCCTGAAACAGCAAATTAAATATAAAAAGAAAAAAATAAGTATTTTATTTTTAGTCAGATAGTAATTCATTGTTTCAAAATTCTCGCCACATATATATAATAAAATTGCGGAATATTAATTTAAATGGATGTAATAATCATAACTAAATCTACCACCATATAGGTATGATACTAGGTCGAAGGAAGTACCCATTTCATATTGTATTCAGAAAAATATAAATTAGCTCTACTAGCGCGGGTGCGTTTTCAACAAAATTATTAAAAGACTTATCTTGCTAGAAAAAGATAGTCGATACTGTTATAAAATTCGGTCTAATATAAATATTTTACGCCTTATGATAACATAATATAGAAATGTCTTATAGTGAATTTACTTCTACCCGCAAACACATAAACGAAGTACAAGGAAAAGTAACAAACATATACATTTCGTATTTGCTCTTTTATGTACATGTTTTACTCTTTTATACATTTTTTTTATATAATTTTCCCATTGCATAGCCTTTCTTTAGTTAAACAAGAAAAAATTTCTCTCTTTCTCTCTTCCTCAAACAAATTAATCAAAATGTAACCAAATTTATCAATTATGCACTTTATTCATACATTAGACAACCAGTTCATAGACTATACAACTGGATGTACAATGCTATTGTACATCCAGGGTTATTTTAGTCTTTCTCTAATACAATTATTAAATCCTAAAATAACAAACCTAAAACAAATCAAACGTAATCCCTCTTCTCCATAACTGCTTCCCTATTCTAACTACTGATCTCCATCTTCTTCTCTTATACAGATTAATCATCTTCTCCCTCTAAATTATTCAATCAACTATTGCAACTCTCATTCTTCAATCAAAATCATTAAGAAATTAATCAATTTTTACCATCAATGGTGGACGGAGCTTTATTGGCTGATGACCGATGGCTCAAATTCTTTATATATTCATCTTTTTCCATTATGCCTTACTTAATCATCCTCTCCCTCTAATTTATTTAATCAACTATTATAACTCTCTTTCTTCAATCGAAATCAATTTTTACTATCAATGATTGATGACTGATGGCTCGAATTCTTCATATTTAAGCTTGAGTTCTTTTGCCAATAACGCATCTAGTTTGTGTAATAGCTCGACTTCTTATATGACTTGCAAAAGCCTTGGGAAATTCAATTGGCAAGTCACGCATCAGGTGGAGGCGTGGAGCTTCAATGATGGCTCAATTTTTTTTTTATATAAGCTCGAGTTCTATGTTCAATAACACATGTATTATGGGTAATAGCTCGACTTCTTACTCGAATTTTTTTTATATAAGCTTGAGTTCTATGTTCAATAACACATGTATTATGGGTAATAGCTCGACTTCTTAGATGACTTGCAAAAGCCTTGAAAATATAATTGACAAGTCATGTTTAATATCATATGTTCAGCAACAGATCAATAAGGATATAAAAGTAACTTAAAACTAGTTTGTATATAAAATTTCAACAAAAAACTCCACATTACAATTAGAATCAAAAGACTCTATATACACTCAAAATCTCGTGTAATTAAAATGTTGTTGAAAAATTAGTAGATGTAATGCCAAGAATTCGAAACATATACTAAAAATATGAAGAATTGTTGGAATGGGTAAACACAGGCTCAAAATATATAGCTCGAGTTCTTTATATATTAGCTCGAATTCTAGCCCGTTGTATAATGAGCATTATACAACTGGATGTAGGATCCTATTTGTGTTAGACAACTAACTAATCTAATGTTGTCAATAATACATCAAAATTTTAAACCAAAGTTAAATTAAAAATTCAATTAAACTAAATTTTATAATTAAGGTTTTATTCAAAAAGTGATGGTTGAGGTGACTGGCTGGAGATAGCTGGTCGCCGTAAAGGGAGGGAGCATGCATGGTGGGGGTTGCGTATGTAAGGGTGAAAGGGGGGGGGGGGGGGGTATGGTGGTTGTGGGGCTGAAGTATGGAGGGAATAGTGGTCGTAGGTTGGTAGAAAGCTCTGCGGTTGACGATGAGGTTAGTGGTAGGCAGGGGAGGATTTGGGTGAGGGCAAGGGAGGGCAAGTGTCATCAAGTGACTCTAAAAGTTCAGTTCTATGTATTAGTTAGTTCCCTTTGTATGCAATATAATAATACTAGTGTAGTGGTAAGTGTAAGGGACTTATAGCGTGCAAACCCGAGTTTAATCCTCACAAGCTATATTATTTTGCTTTTTGGTCTTTATTACCTTCTTTTTGGTCTTTAATAGCTTTAAAAAGTGTAATTTGTTTTTCATAGATGACATGACAATGTAATTTTATTTGCATTTTTTTCAATCCTTATTATTATCTATGTAAGATTTATATTTATTTCCATTATTCAATTAAAATATATGTAATCTTTGGTGATATTTAATCATGTATGTATGATGATAAAAGAGTACATGTAAGTAAATAAGCAAAAGCAATGTCAGAATCACGGTTAAATAAAATTGTGCACTTCCAAACCAAAATCTCAGCATCCGCCTCTGGTAGGGTCGGCGACGAATGTGGTAGGCACCGGGTAGCAAATTGCTGATAGGGGCTAGTTGTTTGTGGGGAAGTAACTAAGTTATATTTTAAACTTAAATAGAATATAAGTAACTTTCAAATTTTAATATAGGGATTTACAAACGTAAAAAATTATGTCCTTCAGATGCAACAAAATTAGCATTAAGCTTTCATACGAAATAAAACCAATCTTATCATAGAATTTTTAAATATATAAACCATATGTATGTACTCCGTATTAGCCTACTCTCTCCCTCTCATTTTTGTTGCCACTTTTCTATTTTGCGAGAATTTTGGTAGATTGATAAATTACCTACTGTACATCTTGAATTAAATACAGCCGTTATGCGAATTCAAGCATGCCCGGATTAATGAAGAACGCCTGAGGCCAAACTAGGTTTTGGGTCGGATGGTGTACACGATCGTGGGTTAAGTTCAGCTCAAATGACATCGTATCTTGGAGTAAGACAAGCCCATAGCATAGGAGTGTTATTTGTGGAAGGTCCAGAACTCAAAGGAGGATGACCAAGATTCGGAACATCACATGTCGGGCTGGAGTAGAGTTGGAATCGTGAAAAAAATTCATCGTCAAATTAAGAGTTGTATTGCATAGGAGTCGAGTGCTTTAACAATTGCATTGTTGTATGTTTTTTCTCTTCATAAGAGTCTTCTTCTTCGTAGCCAAGTTATTGTCGATTTAAACAAGGTTTGTATTTTATTTTCATCATCCAGAAATTAATAAAAACTCAGAAAACGATTATGTTTTCATCACAAAATCAAATTTGAGAAGAGACTTCAAATCTCCGTCAATCAATCGAGCAAGGTTTGCTTATTCATAGATAAACAATTATTTTGACTCTAGGTTGAATCCGAGCTATATATAGTTCGTTGTTTATAAAATTCGCTACTCTTTTACGAGCAAACTGTCACGCCCCACACGTGACATTTAAGTGTTCGTTAAAGTTCATTACTTGTTTCCTTATTCATATCAAGTTAGAGAATTGAGATAGCATAATTGTCTTAAAGATGAAGGTAGCTTATTACGGATATTGATTTTAGTAATACACATTTTACTCATTATAGTACATAACTGACCATTTTACCCCTCTCAATTTCCATCACCAAAACCTCAAATAGTACAATGTACTACCCTAACCACCTTACGACCAACCAAACCCTATCAGTCAACCACCCCGGCCACCCTCACCAGCCTCTCCCTTATCCAGTGAGCACCACAATCACCACCCCTCACCATTGCGCTGCCGCTCATCACCTACCACCAGCCGACCAACATCAGCAACCACTAGTCGAGCCCATAAAAAAAACGCAAAAAATACTTCTCGTCCCGCACGGCTCACGCTACCCAACCCCTCCCAATGTCAACCATTCTTCCTGTCCACCACGCAACCCTCCCTACATCTTCACCTCTAACATTGACACCTCCTCCACTTGAAAACCACCCGGCTACCTCTTCTAATAAGAAGGCCACCTCTTCCAATAAGAAACCCAAACCTCTCGATCTTACGCAAACCCCCCATTTCCACTACTCATAGACGCCATGGATCGTTAGTAGATATACCGAGTTATCATTGCAAACCCCAATATACTATTAGGGCAAAGGGTGAATAAAAATTCAGAGCTCTAATTCAATTTTTTTTTTTTGATTTAATCCCCCCCCCGAATTGCACATGTAATACCCGTGATATTCTAACTTTATAAGGCCCATTGTGCGTCTAAGTAGGGAGTTAGAAAGATGGTCACTCGTATTAGGGTCAACTTCAGATTATAATATCTAGAGTTGTAAATATCCGATGTGGGTGATTCGAATTGAAGGTGAAAACTTATTATCTTAACTTTCCAACTCATGGTCACAAGCTTCGTTCCGCTAAGTAACGAAGAAATAGCAGCCGTAGGAAATTAAATTTGCGAAGCTGAGTTGAGCTGAGCGTTTTAGTCGATCGACTTTTTAGAGGAACTCTTATTGCTTATGTACACAATTTTTCACACAAGGAAAATTAGAGAAGAGAGATAGGAGGAACGGTTCGAGTTTAGGAACAGAGTTTGAGCAGGCTGGCAATCACGTTCTTGCCTTTACAACATAAGTTATTTTTCTAATCAACTGTTTACGTTTCACTCAGTAGATCGCTACCCTCAATCGTCGTTTGACCTGAGTAAGATCAAACCCTTGATGACATTTGGGGAATTTAGTTTACGATTGTTGTTTTACACGCTAGATAGTAATTGTATGATTGTGTATGATTGTTATAGGTTGGGAATTTATAAGGAGCAGTTTTAATCTTGAGTTGCGTGAAGATTTTCAAAAAGGTAGGAAATTCCTACTCAACATGTGTAATTGTTGTTGTTGCATACATGTTCTAGATTGTGACAGTTTGATGCGATTTACAGTTATTCTATGAATGATTTCGTGAGACGGAATAATTATATGTGATGTATATATATTGTTGTTGTTGTTGTTGTTGTTGTTGTTGTTGTTGTTGTTGTTGTTGTTGTTGTTGTTGTTGTTGTTGTTGTTGTTGTTGTTACGAGTGTTGTGCTACATGTTATTGTTGTTGATACTATGGAGATGCTTGTCGGCGTGATTGAGGAGGTCGTTAGGAGTACGGAGATAAAGATGTCGATCTGCGTGATCGAGGAGGTCATACGGAGTCCGGTGTCAGATGCCGACCTGTGAGGTCGAGGAGGTCGTTCGGTGTTCGGAGTATTATTATGAAAATGAGATTCAATGCTCTGGTGATAGTAAACTGATTATACTGTTGTTGCTTAGTGATGTTACATTTGTTAGTAGGTTTTATCTACTGAACTGTTGTTGACTAGTGTGTGTCTTGTGTAAATTATCACCCAATATTTTCTATCCGGTGACTTGTTATGATCCATTTGTTATTTCCGTTCAATTGGGAGGAATTCATTTAGCAAGTAATAATAAGCGAGATTTTTGATACTGTGCTGAGAGCTTGGGGCGTGAAACGCAGAGGAGGACCGAGTCTTAGTTAGCTATCACTACTAGTTCACGGTTTAGTGGATAGTTTATTTATAATAAAAGGCTTCCGCTCTTGTAGTTTTACTATTCAGTCTTTCAGATTCAGGTTAAATAATATAACAGTTGAGACAGTTTGTCAGTACTTATGTAATTTTTATTAAAGTACTTATTATTGTTATCTTTATTATTTACTACCTCGAGCAACCTAGATGGTAACACCTTTATTTATCTAGGAAGGTCTTGCTAAAGGCTTATGGATAAATGGGTGTTATAAAGTGGTATGAGGGCGAATGATCCTAGGGCACAAACCAATGAAATATAATGAACGTAGAACGTGTCTTATAAAATGAACTCGGGGTAGGAACTGGTAGGAGCCTATCTTACTCCGGTTAAGAAGGCGCCCTTAATTCATACTATGATCCTTTCAGTTTCGAATCGGTTCCTGCGGAGTGTGTATAGAGAGTGAGTAATTAGAATGTAATGCTATGTGTTTGATTGATTGAAATTTTGTGAGCATGTTTATGGCATGGATGGATGCTTAGAAATTTTGGGATTATTATGAGATTGACATAAGTGTGATGTATTTATGATCGGAACGAGGAGATATGATAATGTTTAATGCGAATAGTATGTGCATGGGTGATGATAGAATTATTTGTGAAGTTTTGTTTATTGAGAATAATGATAATTATGATAAGAGTGGTTCTTGTGCTAAACTGGATGGTTGTATGATAAGTTACAATGTCTGGACGAATCAACTGTGGTGTGTAAAGAGCTAAATGTGATAACTGACATGTAAATTGACGGAATCATGTGTATATGATATGAAATATGCTCAATATGCTAAAGTGGTGGAAATATGTAACTTACATGTAATCTAATCTAGTCTAGAGATATGAATATTTATGTTTCATAATATAAAAATTCACAACTTATGTGATGATGTGAGTAGTTGCTATCGCGTTTTGAGCATGATGTTGAATTACGAGTTATTCATGTATAATTGATTCATGTGAATAGTTTAATTTGCTAATTAGTACTAATTTGGGTACGCAAATTGTAGTAATTGTACGACTTAACATGTGTTAATCTATAATGGAAAATATGGGTCGTATGTGAATAGTGTTAACATATAATGGAATGCATGAACATTCGACTATGAGGTAAGGATGACAAAAGTTGATCGACCTAGTATGCCTGTCGATCGAATAAATTGTTAAGAAGAATCGATCACTAGAAGCTTTGGTCGATCGACTAGAATTGGTGGTAATGAATGCTGCCCGCATGTCTGGGTAATAACGCTTGGTGGTTAACACTTGCTTGTGGGTTCCGTAACACTAACTCCCCTTCATCTGGTGATAGACATGAATTTTGCGTAAGTTGTACGAAATTTAGTATACATGTCTAGTGATATGGAATTATGTTTAATGATGCAAATTGATGAATTATATGATAATATGGATAACTAATGTCAATTTTGAATATTTATATGAGTGATAACTGATAAACCCGAAAACTTAGACGGCATGGTGTGGACATGGGCCACATACACGTCAGGCTAATCAGTGGACGTGCAGCAGTCGGAAAGCCACGCTCGGTGGCGTATTAAATGCTTTCGACCGGATCGTTTTAGATCGTTCGGTTTCATCTCGGCAAGGGTTTCGAAATAATGTTAGAGATGTTCGGAGTCGCCACCAAGCAATTGTGGTATTCTTGGAAACTGTTCGAATCCACTTTATACCTAGGTCAATCAAGGCAAAAAGCAGTGTTTGACATAGGTACTAAAGATAAGGAATCGTCCATCTTTAGCATCCTATCTCTAGAATGACTCTCGTTCGCCCTAGATAAGGTCGTCTACTATCCAAAGTTTCTGAGTAAGAGGTGAAGGTACGTATTAGGAAGCCCTTTAATCGGACACCCAATCTCGCCCGCGGTAGCGGCCTCTACTGATTGATCTTGGTTGGTTGAATGCAAAAGTTGATAAAACGGAAAAATGCATGAATGCGCATACACAATTGTAAACCTAACATGTGAAGTTTTCTATGTCGGTTTTTTATCCAAATATCAAGTAATTGATGTCAAGTTGGATTTAGCGTTGATTTGCATGCAAGACGCAAATTAAACATCCATTTACCGAGTTAGGTTTATGGTGCATAACGTGATCCATTTGTCTTAGAAAAGCGTTTTGCAACTACATAGTAAAATGTGGACTTGTCAATCTGATCTGTCCTGTGATCGGGTTAACCGAAGTCGGGATCGTCCTAGACGAGTGCTAGAAAGAGAACAGGACCTGCATCAGGCAGCCTATTGAGGCGCGAGCCTTGGGGCGATACAAAGGAGCCTGCCCAGGTTTGAAAACTTGAAATCAGTGAGCCTGTTTAGGCGTGAGGCAGCAGACGACCCAAAAGAGTGTCTCCTGGTTGTTGAAAATGTTCATGAAATTGTTTGCAAAAGGGTGTTAGAACCCGTCTTTGTTGAAAAGGTCGTTTAGACCGCTTTTGTGCTAATATGAAGAACGGGAGTTAAATAATCATCATTGTGTTGATAATATTCGATGTCGGGTTCGGTTTTGCAAGCTTGACATGAATGATTTGTGAAAATGGATGTGAAAATGTTTGTTATGAACTAGTTGTGTTAAGTTCATTGTTTTGTAATTAGTCAATATTTATCATCGTACTCGGATTAAACCGACATGGTATGTAGAACCAAGGATGATTATGCATGTATGACTAATATGGTTGTTTTGAAAAATGTAAACAAACTAGGTAGTATCCCGCGTTTCGCGCGACCTTTTTTAAAATTTTATTATTATAAATGAAGAAATATAATATAATTCATATATAGCCTTTAATATTTTTACTAATAAATAAAATAAAAATAAATTAATTTTTATCAAATATAATTTTTTTAGGTTTAATTTCAACGTTTTAAAATAAAATACGTACAATTTCAATTAAAACTAATAAGTGATAATTAATTATGCATGATCAACATTTTATAAATAAATTTGTGACCAATTAAATCTCATATTAATTAAAATAAAATTTATTCAAATAATGCAACAATCAACAT
Source organism: Silene latifolia (assembly GCF_048544455.1). Classification (NCBI taxonomy): domain Eukaryota; kingdom Viridiplantae; phylum Streptophyta; class Magnoliopsida; order Caryophyllales; family Caryophyllaceae; genus Silene; species Silene latifolia. The sequence goes on along the minus strand of NC_133536.1, from coordinate 150,326,709 downwards.
TGAGTTCTCAAGTTATATCATTTCATGATACGCTATGTCCCAAATCAATTAATATTTGTTCAAAATGATGTGAATATAATTTTATGCAATTTTTAACTTTTTAAGTATTATGTGACATATTTTTGTATCAAACATATAAGATCTAAATATAATTTATTCAAATGTTTTGGTTGTATCTTGCATGTGTTATGTGTCAAACATATCTAAGAAATGTGTACCTTTTATTTTTTTTTAAACAATTGTATATAATGATGTTTAAGAGTTTTTACTTTTAAATAAAATAGATTGTATTTTCTCAAATAATAATATTTGAGCTTTAGCTTCAAAGTATTTAAAAGACAACATATAAAATATTTAACTAAAAGTAATATTTAGTTAGTCCTAACCAATATTTTATATTTGATGTATACATATTTAATTGAAGATGTTAAAAAAATGTAATGTGTTCTCTACTTTTTTTTATGTTGTTTATAATACTATACTGTGTTACTTAATAATCATTACTTTTATTTTGATGATTCAAATCCACTCGCAATCAGTGTGTACATACATATTCGTACAAATACTCGCTATTTAAACCTCTCAAAATCTCATATGTATTGAATTTCTCGCAATATAATTTTTCACTAAAACATGGGAGAGACGGTCTCTCACTAAGTTATTGAGAGACCAATCTTTCGTACCCTTTTATTTGTATTTCGTACCCATTTTATTGTTGATCGTAACATAGTAATTTCGTACCTATTTGCATAATAAATGTACCCATTTTATCATTAATCATGATTCGTACCTATTTTATTACCTTTAGTACCACTTTTTCTTAAAATCGTGCAATGGTCTCTCAATAAAGCTTATTAAGAGACCGTCTCTCAGGAGACCTTTTTTCATTCCCACACTATAAAAACTTGTTTTTTAGTAGTTTTCATTAAGTTTTATTTTTAATAAATACAATGACTCTCCCAAAATTATTTTTCTTAATGGATTTAATGATCTAAAGTTTTATAACTTAGTCAAAATGTTTTTTTAACGTAAATGTAAAACATTGTGAGACACTCACTTTAATCATCTCTACATTTTAAAATATTTCAATAAATATAATGAAAATTATACTAAATTGAAAGCATTTTTCGCAATGAACGTAATTATGTACATTTTAGAATTTTTATCGAAATATTTTTTCAATGAATTTAGAATCAAATCACCGTAATTATTTAATGTAATTTTATAATAAAATTTATTAAAATATAATTAATATTTTGCTGAGATTTATATTGCATTTATTATGTTCATATTAAATGATTGACTGTAATTAATGCTTGTCATTAAGGCTGTATAGAACACGTGTCGCACCCACATCGTTTCAACCTCGTATATATATATATATATATATATATATATATATATATATATATATATATATATATATATATATATATATAGAGATTGGATTTGGTGATTTTGGTTCTTATGGTGAGTTGTGAGTTGGGGGAATCTCAACCACTAGATTATAATAGAGATGAGTGGCCAAGATCAAATCTTACATGTCATATAAAACCATTGTCATTTACTTATTTTCTCTTTTTTCTAATGTTACTTTTTTTTTACTTTAATTTTTTTTTCTCTTTTTTTTTTTTACCTCGTGTTATTATGCTTTTTTTTACCACTTCGATTTTTGTTTTCTCTTATGTTTTTCTTTAAATTACTCATTATGTTACCTTTTTTTCTTTTTCATTTTGTACCGGATTTTTTTTTACTTGAAATTTTTTTTACTCTTATTTTTTTTTACCTCGTGTTATTATGCTATTATTGTGCTCTTTTTTTTACGACTTTGATTTTTTTCTCTCTTTTTTTACCACATGTTATTGTGCTGTTATTGTTATTCCGCTGTTATTGTGATGTTTTTTTTTTTTTTGGGAAAATGTAAGCATTTCATTAATGATCTTAAAACCACACATACAGTTTTTCACCCCTTACAGTTTTGCCATTGATTTAGGCCATATGCACTCATACATCATTAGCTACTACAAACTTTGTTAAACCAATCATTTGTTCTTGAGAATTTAGACACATGCCTACAATTGCTTAATCTCATCTGAATATCCTTCTTGCATCCCTTCATCACCACATTTGGCATAGGAACAACCTCTTCAATGCGACATTTGTTCCTGCACCACCAAATGGAATACACTGCTACAGCCAACACAGCAGCAATCGCCTGTTTCTGTTGGAGAGATCTGCACCTCAGTTGCACCCACCATGACAAAAAGTTCTTATCTGGGAGCTGCAACTGAAGCCAATCAGAGATAAAAGCTAAGCATTTTCTACTGAAAGAGCATTGGAAGAACAAATGCTCCAAGCTTTCCTTATCATCACCACATAGGTAACAGCAATTCTGAGGAATGATCCCCATTCGAACCAATCTGTCTTGTGTTAGAAGTCGTCTTGTGTTATTGTGATGTTATTCTGCTGTTACTTTGATTTTTTTTACGACTTTGATTTTTTTTCTCCTTTTTTTTTACTATATGTTATTGTGCTGTTATTGTTATTGTGCTGTTATTGTGATGTTATTCTGCTGTTACTGTGAATTTTTTTAAGACTTTGATTTTTTTTTTCTTTTTTTTACCACGTGTTATTGTACTGTTATAGTACTATTATTCTGGTATTATTGTGATGTTATTTCGGTGCCACCTTGATTTTTTTTACGACTTTGATTTTTTTTTTTCTTTTTTTTTTTACCACATGTTATTGTGCTGTTATTCTACTATTATTCTGCTGTTATTGTGATGTCATTCCGGTGTCACTTTGATTTTTTTTTACGACTTTGATTTTTTTCTTTTTTTTACCACGTGTTATTGTGCTGTTATTCTACTGTTATTCTACTGTTATTCCGATGTCACTTTGATTTTTTTTACTCCTTTTTTACCGCATGTTATTGTGTTGTTATTCTGGTGTTATTGTAATGTTATTCCTGCGCAATAAATGACCATTCAGTCCAAGAAATCAACTCAAAGTGAAATATATTTAAGCATCGTAAAGCACGTGTAGAGACAAAGCAAGAACATGACTGAATTTACTCACAATCCACATATCACTAATTCCCTACTTAAATCAAAATTAAGATGAAAGAAACATATCACAATCCAAGGTTTTCTTTCTTCATGTGATCTAGGAGCTGGAGTGCAAAATTCACCGACTAAATCATACTTCTAGTAAAACTTTTCCGGTGGGACCAACCCTTCTTCTATCATCATATCCAGCATTTGGTTACCTTTCCCAAACCTACCGCTCAAGTACAAAATCCGAATAAGAAGATAGTAGCTAACCCAATCAGGACGACAACCTGCTCTTTTCATCAAATCAAAGATCCTCAACGATTCCTTCACTCTTCTGGTTCTACCCAAACAAGAAAGCAGGATATTGTAACTTACTGAATTTGGTAGGATTTTGTATGTTCTCATTTCCATTAACACATTCAAACTCTCCGGAACAAGCCCAGACGGGTAATCAAACACTTTTTTCGCTTCAGCCTGACAATCTGCCATTACAGCTAATCCAAAAGAGTCAGTCTCGTCCTCAATAGATCGACAGTTGACCACATCAATGACATAACAGTAACACTCACCTTCACAAACATAACAGTAACACTCACCTTCATTGTCAAATTGTCAAATTCACGATTTCGAATTTTAGTTATTCGTTTGTATTGAATTCGTATAAAAATGATGGATGCTGCTTTCCACGATCTACAACTTGCTTGATTATTGTGTTTGATTTTCAAGGGTTTTAGCGGTAATTTTCAATTGATTTCTGGAGCTGCTGTGGATCGAAGAAGGACGAGGGGAGTTGATTGGGGATCGTTGTGTGGAGGGATGGCCGCCGGAGTTGCGAAGGGAGGTGGATGAAGGTTAAAATTTCGATGAAGTGTTGTTGTTGTCTTTGGTTGAGGACGCCATTGTTGAAGTCTGGAAGGTTTTTTGGGAATTGTTTGACTGGGAGTAATAAATATAATACTCCGTATAAGAGAGCAGCAAAGGAGGGAAGACGCGTGTCTTTGTTTTGTTTTTAGATTGAATCTCAGCCGTGTATTTCTACTAATCCAATGGTCTAAATCACAAACTCACAACTCACCGTAAGAACCAAACTCACGAGATCCCGCCTATATATATATATATATATATATATATATATATATATATATATATATATATATATATATATATATATATATATATATATATATATATATATAGTGTAAAGATCAAGTGAGTCCATGTCTTACACTTGAGTCCATAAGTTCTCCTTAGAGCCCTTGGATGAGGGAAAAAGATGGCTGAGATTTACACAAGAAAAAAGGGGATTAAAGCTAATTAAAACACTCACTCACTACCCGTACTAATTAATTCTAATTAATCACTAATTCAATATATATACATTTTCCTCCCACCTAACTTATCTCTCATCTACACAATTCCCTCATATTTTATCTCAAAAACCTCTCATCTCTCAAAAACCCAAAAAATTCAAAAACCAAAAAATTAAAAAATTTCCCTCCCCCTTTTCCCTTCCCGCCGCCAATAACCCACCACCACCACCACCACCACCGCATACCCACACCCACCACCACCACCACCGAACCTACCCCACACCTACTCCACTCCCGTCGCAAATACCACCACCGCATCTCCCCTCACCACCACAACTCACCCCCACAGCCACGCCAACAGCCACCCCACGCGACAACTGACACACGCTGCATCACCACGACCTGCCGCTGCCGTCCACCCGCTCCTCCTCCCTTTCTCCATTTCAGATTTCGTTTTTCTCTTTGAATTTTTTTTTTCAGATTTGGGGTTATTAGGTAAATTTTAGATCTAGTTTTTAAAATGAAATTGTAAACTTTTAAGTTTTCAAATCTCGTTTTGTAGATCTATGTTGTGTGTGTGTTTTTTTTTCTTCTTCTTCTCTTCCCTGATTTCATCTTTGTTCTTTTTTTTTTTCTTCTCCTTCTCTTCCCTGATTTCAGCTGTAGATGTCGTTTTCTTTTTTTTTTTTTTTTTTTTTTTTTTTTTTTTTCAAAGTTAATATTTTTGTTATTTATTTTGTTAGATGTTGGGTGTTGGTGTGTGTGCGTTAGTTTCAAATATCGTCTTATTTGTTTTTTAAAATCCCGTCTTGTTTAAATTCATTATGTTATCGTTTTTTTTAGATCTCGTTTTTATGTATAGTATTATTTTTTTCAGATTTTCTTTACAAATTTCGTTTTTTTATAGTCTTATTTTTAAGGTATTACACTTTTTTTATTAAAATTACACTTTTTTTGCTAGAATAACACTTTTGTTCGGCTAAAATAACACTTTTTTCTGCTAGAATAATACTTATTTCGACTAAAATTACACTTTTTCTGCTAAAATTACATTTTTTGTTGTTAGAATTACACCTTTTTATGTTAAAATCACACTTTTCTCCATTAAAATTACACTTTTTTCTGTTAAAATTATACTTTTTTTTGCTAGAATAACACTTTTTTCGGCTAAAATTACACTTTTTGTTGTTAGAATTACACTTTTTTCTGTTAAAATTACACTTTCTTTTGCTAGAATAACACTTTTTTCGGCTAAAATTACACTTTTTGTTGTTAGAATTACACTTTTTTCTGTTAAAATTATATTTTTTTTTTGCTAGAATAACACTCTTTTCGACTAAAATTACACTTTTTGTTGTTAGAATTACATTTTTTGTTGTTAGAATTACGCTTTTTTTGTTAGAATTACACTTACCTCTATTGGACTAATGTTACACTCTCAATGGACTTGGTTATATTCTCATTGGACTAATGTTATTCTCAATGGACTAAAATTACATTCTCAGTGGACTGAAATTATACTTTTCTGGACTAAAATTACACTTTTTTGGACTAAAATTACACTTTTCTGGACTAAAATTACATTCTCCTTGACTAAAAATAACAATCTCATTGTACTGAAATTACACTTACCTGGACTAAAATAACACTTTTTGTCATTAAAATAACACTCGTAAAATGCTAAATTACAATGACTTGTGATAAAATGACAAAAATTCAAAATATTATTCGTTAAAATCACTCGGAAAAGATTGAAGTTAAACTTGTAAAACGCTAAATTCTCGAAAATATTCCTTAAAATTACACTTTTTGCTGTTAGAATTACACTCGTAAAATCCTAAAATGCCGAAAAATTGTCTCGAAAAAAAAAACGAAAAAAACCGAAACAGGAAAAATGTTAACAAAATTTTCATAAACTTTGAAGTATAAGACAAAATATGGTGTTAATTGTGTATGATAATGAATTAGTGAATGTATTATTAAAACTAGAGAGAGAAGTGAATTAATTAGTGTTAAGTGTGTTTTTTACTTTCAATCTCAACCTTCTACCATTCATGATCCAAGGGTTGTGGGAGGGACTTATGGACTCAAAAAAAAAAGGGACTTAGAAGAACTTTGCTCTATATATATATATATATAAGATATAAGATATAAGATGAATAAAAGGATTTAAAATACCTTTGAAAATGTAATTAACCAAATATTATCACCGAAACACGGATTAAACCGTCATGGTATAAAGAACCAAGGGTGAACATAATTTATGGTTAAAAAGGTAGATCATAAAAATGATTTAAAACGGTAAAAACCGATTGTAAAATGAAATGAAGATGGAAAGAATGAACTCAAACACGTTTGAATTCTGACCTGGACAGCTAGTATAGGCGCGAGCCACGTAGTTGTGACTAGGGGCTCCCGTTTCAGGTCAAAACTCAGTTTTGGCTCTTTCGATCCGTATTTTGGATTATGTTATGCATGTTTTAGCATGATAAGGTCATAAAAATAGCTAAAAGAACATGAAAGAAGAGGATTAAATACACCCTCATACTTACATGCTAGGTTGTTGGCAAGAAATCGACGGAAGTGTAAAAACTTGTTAGGTCGGAAAACTCAGTTGAAAACCGTTTTAGCAATATAAAGAGTGTTACTTTGTTTAGTGATTGTGTAGTTGGTCAAAATGGTCGGTCAAGTGATTTAATGCACAATGACGGTAACAAATAATGTGTATGGCTCGTATTTTCGATTGGTAGGTCGGAAATACGTGTCGGTTTGTGACTTGAGAAGTCGAGTCTAGAATTTTAAGGGAGAAAAGAGGGGGCGGACACTCGCGTACCTTCAAATGGTGGCATTTGAGGGGTATTTATTAGAGCTGATCATCTTCGGGCTGGCCCATCCAGCCCGGCCCGTCCGGCCCGCTTAAGCAGGCTTGGTCACGGATTTTTTTTAAATTAATGGTTAATGGACATGGAAAACTCGGCCCGCTAAATTAATGGGCGGGTATGGACTAAGTAAAAATATTTGTGGACAGCCCGTTAGACCCGCTAATAGCTTATAATGTATTTTTATTTTCATAAAATGATTTACCAAACTAAATAATTAACCAAGGTTCATGTAACAATCCAACACACGATTAAATTAAGAAAAAAAATAACACACAAATTGTTGTATCATCAATTTGGGCAATTTATTATGCCTCAAACTACCTAATGTCGGTATGAGGACGTAATATGTAGCACAAAGACGTAGTATATTGTTCGATATTTGGTACGCTAATACATCATTTTTAGTCCGTATCTTCTATATTTTAAAGCGCGGTGGCCCATGAACATAAAGTATACCGTGTATACTTAGCATGGAAGGTTTGTGATGATTGTTGTACTTGACCATAAAGTATACCGTGTATACTTAGCATGGAAGGTTTGTGATGTTTGGTTTTTGTGTTTGACTCGTTGATGGAGTCGGGATTTGAATTTTGAGCCGGTTTTTGGTCTGGTGTCGGTTTTGACTCTAGTTAGTGTCATTGCGACCCCGTCGTCGTACATAAAATACTCCAGGTACTTTTGAAAAGTTTTGAAAATATTTTTGTTTTCGAAACCATTTTGAGTTTTCCGACGTATAGTTATAGAAACTGTCGATTAAACGTAGCGATTCCTAAGCATGTTGTGGTCCGATAATCATCGGGTGTTTGTTGGGAATTTAACAGATACTAGGTCTCTACAAAGCCCCCAGTTTGACTGAGGCTTGGATAGGGCAAAAGTCAAAGTATAGCCCCCAGGTCAATCGAAGATTACAACCCGGAGACCGAAGCGACGTCGAGGCGGCTCGAAAGGATTCAGGCCAAGGACCTGCCGTCTGGAAGGGCGACGCCAAGGGGACTCGGGGACTCGAGTCAAGGACCTGCCGTCGGGCACAATTTAGAGTCTGTCGACTGTTAGTGTGGGTCGTTTAAAGTCCGTTAGACTACGCACAAAGGCTCGCCAACCATAGGAAGGAGTCAAACCTAAGGCATCTTCTGGATATGTCCTTGAATTATTTCTTGTTTGCGCGCGAAGGCTCGCCAGCCGTGTTGAAGGTACGTTTTTTTAGGCTCGCCAGCCGTGTTGAAGGTACGTTTTGAGGCTCGCCAGCCGTGTTGAAGGTACGCTTTGAGGCTCGCCAGCCGTGTTTGGAGGTACATTTTGAGGCTCGCCGGCCGTGTTGGAGGTACATTTTGAGGCTCGCGAGCTGTGTTGGAGGTACGTTTTGAGGCTCGACAGCCGCGTTGGTGGTCGAATGATCAACTGTGGGAAATAGCCGCGTTGGACGGGCTTATTTCAAGATGTTGTTGAGTTAGTGGGCACTGTGGGGAGATCTCTGATATCCTGCTGGGGAATTTCGGTGCTTATATCAGATGTTTTTGGCACCGGAAAGAGATAGGCTTTTTGTAGTTTGAGTCTGGCTCCTGTGGATGGCGGTCTCTATTATCGTTAGTCGTAATTTTGAATTTCCGAGAGAGGTAACAGTTTTTACTGCCGTCGTTCGGAGTTTGTAGAAGTGGCGATTGTGGATTACACCCTTTTCTGTTTGAAAGATAACGGTTTTTAGTTCCGTCCTCTTGTGATTGGAAGTTTGTGAGAAATAGTGGATCTGGACTCCACTACTTTGTTTTTGATTGAAAAAGACGGTTTTCAATTCCATCGTTTAAATTGTGAAGATAACAAATTTGCATTTTGCTATTTTGTTTGTTTTTTTTGAAAAGTGACGGTTTTCAATTCCGTCGTTTGAAATAACGAATTTGAATTTCGGTTTTTTGTTTTTGTTTGAAAAGTGACGGTTGATAATTCCGTCATTTGAATTTGAAGGGAAATAACGAATTTTGAATTTCGCTGTTTTGTTTGTTTTTTTTTTTTTTTTGGAAAAGTGACGGTTTTTAACTCCATCATTTGAAATTTGTGAAAATAGCGAATTTGAATTTTACTATTTCGTATTTGTTTGAGAAATGACGGTTTTTAATTCCGTCGTTTGAAATTTGTAAAAATAGCGAATTTAAATTTCACTATTTCGTATTTGTTTGAGAAATGACGGTTTTTAATTCCGTTGTTTGAAATTTGTGGAATTTGAATTTCACTATTTTGTATTTTGTTTGAAAGTGACGGTTTTTAATTCCGTCTTTTAAAACTTGTGAAAATCGTGAACTTGAATTTCACTATTTTGTTTTTGTTTGACAGATGACGGTTTTTAATTTCGTCGTTTGAAATTTGTAAAAGTACTGAATTTGAATTTCACTATTTTGCATTTTGTTTGAAAGTGACGGTTTTTAATTCCGTCGTTTGAAATTTGTGAGAATAGCGAATTTGAATTTCACTATTTTGTATTTTGTTTGAAAGTGACGGTTTTTAATTCCGTCATTTGAAATTTCTTCTTGTATTGATGGTTTGGACGAGCGATTTGGGCTAAAGCCCAAAACTCGCAAGAAAAGACAAAGGCAGGCCAAAGAGGCGCGAGCCTTTTGGCGATACAAGGGGCTTCCCCTATTTTCTGTAAAAAGACGCGATGAAGGCTTGCTCCTTATTCACTTCGTCTTCCTCACAAAACCCGCGATAATCAACCAAAAATCGCTATTTTTGATCTCTTTTTGTCGCTTGTGTTCATGCCATAATCATCATGTCATCTCAAGGTATGTAAAACCTCCTGATTCCACTTGAATTTAATTTTCTTTTGGTTGATTGAATTAGGGCGAAACCCTAACCCCATTCAAATCGATTTGGGTATTTTTGTTTGTCCCATTTTCGAGTGAAATTGATGCTTGCATTAGGTTAGAAACCTGTTTAGGAGTATAGAGGTGCTTTTAGTTTGCATTTTGGTCCCCATTCCCGCTCCCTAGGAGCAAAAGACGTGAGTAGACAAAAGATCGTCTCGTTTCACAAAGTTGTGCTTGTTTGCTCGAGTTGTGTGCCCCACTAGGTTGCATTGTAGTCGGGGAAGGTCGTCTTTATCATGTCGGAGTTTTGTTGGATGTTAGGGGCAAAATTTTGAATTTTTGCCTTTGTCAGACGGTCTTATGTTGACGAATTAAGCGTCTGTTTGGGGTCAAACTGAGCCGTTTTGCTTTGAAATGGACCTTAACGGTAGTTTAGGTCATTTTGGGACGTGATCAAATCACGTTGCTTTGTTATGGTCGTAATTTGAATTTTTGACCTGTTTGTGCCCAAATTGGTGTAAAATTGCCTTTTTCAATCTGTGAAAAATGCCTAGTTGTGTTGGGAATTTCTGTTGTTTATTTCTACAGACCTTGTGTGGGCCCGGGGTGTTGGGTTGCTTTTGTAATTTTTGCCGTTGTTTTGATTCGTCTTTTGCTTGAAAAGAAGACCGAGTCGTTTTTTGTGAGTTTTTTTTGTGAAATATTTTTGCTGGATGGGATTGGACGGGTTTGCCCTTGCTTTTGTTTTGTATCTGCAGGTGTTTTTGTTTTTTGGATTTTGTCCATTTTTTGCCGTCGTAATGCCGAAATTTTGGCTGACGTTCCTTTTGTTTTGATTCCAGGTGAGTGTTTTGGGGCTTCTAGGCCCACTAGGTCCGTGGTCGAGGCCTTGGAGTCTTTGTTCGGGTCCGGGCTGGTTGGTAGTCTGGGGAGTGCGCCTAAGGTAGTGGTGGAGGACGCTTCTGAGGAGGAGCCCACCGCTGAGGTTGCTAGAACTGAGAGAGCCGTTAAGGGGCTCAGGAGGACCCCAATGTTGGGGTTGTTGGTGTCGAGGGAGCCGTTGGGGATCGGGAAGAGCCCGTTGTTAGGGTTGTTGGTGTCGAGGGAGCCGTTGGGTCTCGAGAGGAGGTCGTTGTTGGGGTTGATGGTTTCGGGAGGACTCGGACGGGGTCCGAGGCTGGCACCTCTGGGAGGAGGGTCACTACCAGAAGGAGAGGTCCTCGGGTCTCCAGACAGGAGCTCAAGAAGGTTGTGCAGGTTGTCGAGAGAGGTCCTCATCATACCGTGCAGTCTCGCGGTGCGAAGAGAAGGAGAGTAGAGACGGAGGAGGACGACGCCTTTGTCAGTGGTTGGGAGGCTAGACGGGTTCAGGCTCCTCGAGGGCTGAACCTGAGGGCGGCGCCTTTTTGGGCAGAGGGCTTTCACGGCAGCCAGTTGTTGTTGCGGCATGACACTCACGTCTCGTACCGTGCGCACGAGGGACTGGCGAGTTTGCCGCTTTGCCGAGCTTTCGTTGTATTTGTTATTTCAGGCCTGAATAGGCGTTCTGAATTCGTTTGATTCTCAATTTCAGGAGATTGCTACCATGAGGACTTTTTCAGGCTTCTCGAATTGCATGGGTTTCTACGACGTTCTCCGGGCCGTTTCGAGGGCGTTAATAGAAAGGTCGACTATGGGGCCGTTGGCTTCCGCTTGGTGCGAGATTCACGGGGCTTCGATTAGATTGAACCTGTGTTTGATTCGTGCCATCTTGGACCGCTACTGGGACACTACGTCGTCATTCCATATGCAGTTCAGGGAGGTCGACATCACTTTGGAGGACTTCGCCATGATATCGGGCCTTCATTGTGGCGAGACGCCGGTTCAGTTTCTGGAGACATTGGAGAGAGTGTCTTCTGCCCTGATCACGGGCTTGATCGGTGATGTTTTGCCCGTGCCGACCGACACCACTTCCAGGTGAGGGTGACTGGTTTTATCCCGGAGCCGTTGGTGAGTCCAAAGGCTGAGGCTGAGGCCGACGCACAGGAGGCGCGGCTGTGGTTGTGGTATTTCTTGGGTACCACGTACTTTGGTGACAAGGGTGAGCGCTTGTCTACCAAAGTACTTCCTTTGCTTGCTGACCTGGACGCCTTGGGTCAGTACGACTGGGTGACGCCGGCTCTGGCCCGGTTTACCCATTACTTGCACACTGCTGTTCGTCCGGAGACGATGGAGGACGGGAGTTCTCCCGCTTTGGTTGGTCCCGACCTCATCTTGGAGGTACGAGCGTTATTGATGGTTATCGGTTTTTGATCGATGTTTTTTTTGAGTTTTGGCAATTTTTTATAAATTGGCTGATTTGTTGTTGCTGTGTTTTGTGTTACATGTTTGGTTGTTTGCTTACTTTTCCCTTTTGTGCCCGAAGACGATGGGTGACGTGCCTTCGGTTTACCCGACCGTGAAGGTTTGGACGGTGGCTCGAAAAAAGTCCACCAAGTCGAACTATGAGGACTGCAAGCATTGGGTGAACGCCCTCCGGCTTGGTGACGTAAGTCTCCGCTCCTTATGTCTTATGTTTTGTAAAAAGGTAGAGATAGGATGAATAGGTAGCTTAGAAAGCCCCCAGCCAGTTGACTAGCTTTGTCTTAAGTACAGTTTTTTAGGTGGCTTTGCGAGCACTACACAGGGGTGCCGGCCTTTGTCAGGGAGCGCTTGCGACCTCGTAGTTGCCAGCGTTTGTACTTAGAGATGGCGATCGACCCCATTTGGTACCTTGGCGAGCGTTTGGCTCGTCAGTGCTTTAGCGAGACCTTTGTTGTGCCTATCGACCCGCCTAGGGCGCTGTTCCAGGAGTCGACGCCACACGAGGTTGAGGAGCACCTTCACGGTCGTGGAGGTGAGGAGTTGTTGCGGGAGCCGACTACGACATCTTCCGTTTGTCGAGACTAGCTTGGTACCCGTTCGAGGTATATTTCCCTCTGTTCTTTGCACATTGCCAATTTTGCTTTTTGGTGGAAGGGTTTGTTACTTTCGACATGGTTCCCCGTTGTAGGACGTCGACAACCTTATAAGGACCCAGCCCCCAGCTTTCACGGCACAGACCACTTTCCAGGGGCCGAGTGGTGAGGAACTGCAGTTGCGTCTGCCAGAGCCTGTGGTTCCTGAGGTGACCGATGTTGACATGGAGTTGAGGCTGATGGTTTTGAGGATGAGCTTCTAGCTTGAGCTCTCCTTCTTGATTGTATTTTGTCTCGTGCGTCGTTTGTTTTGTTGAAAGGTTTTCATTTTGTTCTGTAGGTGTCGATCGTTAGTCACCAGGCTTTGTGGCAGATGGCTAACCGGTGGAGAGCACTTGTTGGTGACCTGGCTGCGAGGGAGTCTCGGCTTGTGCAGGTGCCTTTTGTTGGTTGTTTTTGTGTTTTTTGTGTTTCATTTCACGTTTCAGATCTTACCGACCTTGTAGATACCTCATTTCTGCACCTCCCGCAAACCACCCGGTGATGATTGGGCCGCATGTTTGGTACGCGGAACGATTTGTGATAGTTCGTAAGTTTATCGTCAAGTGATTGCTCAAACACTGATGTCTACCTCTTAATTGTCATCTACGCGCCGATACAGTCATTTTGACAGTAATTAGAGTACATTTGGAGTCCGGGCCTAAAATCGTCTCCATTTTCTAATAACCGCTAAATCCCGAGTAAGAATGTTCTGGAATGTTCCGGATATTTCTATTCCATATTTCACAATCTTTTAATCTTTGGTAAAGAATTTCCGGTAAAATTCACACAAAATATTAAGGAAAATAGGATTAATCCGTTATTCCATAAACTAAACACGGAAATCTTTCTTCCGCAGGAGGAAACCACCTGAGAACAGACGCAGCAGGTGTTGCGCCTCTTCCAAGAGACGCAGTGCCTGCTGCGCCTCTTCTCAGGTCCTTTTCTGCATATTTTTCGTATTTTTTCATATCTTTTCGAGATTCACTTCCAAAGTTTCTCCGAAAACCCTAATTCCTCCACGAGATTAGTATAAATAGGAGCCTTCGCTCCTCATATTTCTCACGCGCGTGTCCGCCCTTCTCTTCTCCCTTTGCATTCTAGACCACGTTCTTTCTTTTTGGCGTCTACGTGCTTGAACATTCGACCACGTAAGCTCGGATCCTTCTGAGTACCGGCCTCGTTTGCATGACCGACCAATTTGACCAACTCCACCATAATCAACTTAACTAGTCTTAATCGTTTTCCTCTTACGAGGACACTTTCGTTACATTCGAGTCGAGCATCACTACAACCTTAACTTAGTTCATCTCGTTTCGTCAAACATGTAAGTCTGAGGGTGTAAATCCCTATTTTATTTATTGTTATTTACCTTTTTGTATCATTAATGTAAGATTTATGTCGAAAGTACATCTAAAACCGATTTGTAAAACCATGTTTAAAACCCTTTTTACGGATTATCAGAAGACAGACGTCGAGAAAGGATGCAGCAACTGCTGCGCCTCTTCGAAGGGACGCAGCACCTGCTGCGCCTCTTCGTGAGGCCGCGCAGATTCTCGCTTCCTTTCTTCTCCCTTCGTCTTCTGTCAATTCGTTCGTTTTGTTATTTTCTTTCGTTTATTGTTCTTTGTTCATATAACGATTTAAACATAATTTATCATATTATTTATCATCATTAGTATATAATACATCATTAATTCCCGACTTAAATCCCTTATAACCAATATTTGCGGGTTTTCGTCATTAAAATCAATCTGGGTTGTAGAGATTCGATTCTTTCATATTGAATCTCTGGAATTCGATCTTTGGTATATTTCCATCTGTCTATTGTCGTATCCGTCATTAATTCTTTATATTTACCCTATTTAGTCCACCGATGTCACTAATCAATCTTTCATTCATGTAATTAATTCGTTTGCATTCGTTTCATCCATGTTTTATCGTTTTTATGACTCATTCGCATGTAATTAACCTATTAATCACTTTCATCCGAGTCGAATATCATATTCAATCATTAAATTCACCCAAGAATATTAACGATTTGCAGTTCCGGCTTCACAGCCAGAACTCAGCCTTGGAACAGACGCAAAGAATCTGCGCCTCTTCTTCAGAGGGCGCGGCTGCTGCTGCTGCTGTTGTTGATTGACTCTCTCGAACTTCCGTTCTACTTTGACCTACTTTAATTAGTTTATGTATTTAATTAACTATTAATCGTATTATCACCTAATTCCTATTCGTTTATTCCTTTATTCTTTTCTTTCTCAAATTATCCGTTTTGAAAGTATTTTCGACATAAATCATTGAATCTGTTGTAATCATTGTAATTTTCATTATTGTATTTATTATTGTATTTCTTTTATTGTACCATTTGTATGCCTTCACATGTAATTGAACTTAAATTCCTACTTCGACCTAATTGTTTGCTAATTAATTGTTCACCGACTTAGTTAATTCTTCATATGCTAGGATTAAAACTTGGATGTTGCATTGCATGCATATAATCGACGATATATCAAGTAAGAATAATTTCCCTAATCATTAGTAGAGGCCGCTATCGAGGCGAGCGGGATTAGGTGTTTGATCAAAAGAGCTTCCTAATACGTACCCTCACCCCTTACTCCAGATCTCTGTGAACATCCGTGTTCATTGGCATCCACGAGAGTCATTCTAGACATAGAATGCTAAGGGTAACGAGTTCTTGGTGTTCATGTCACTACTTTGTGTCTTGACATGACACGAGGTATTCGAACGGTTTCCAATTTTCCACAATAAATTGGTGGCGACTCCAGAAATGCAAACGCTTGTTCTCCTCCCAAGCGCCCCCGTGGGCCCGCGTCCACAGTTTGGCGACTCCGCTGGGGATCGAACACTTACGTGTAGCCAAGGGTGAAACTTGAACAAGGTTAGGGAATAGTTTGTACAAGACAATTGTCGGTTTTCATAACTCGGTCTTCCTAGATCGTTTCATTCGGCCTTCCTAGGCCCAACCCAACCCATTCGACCAATCGTCCCATCTAAACGGTCCTAATTCTTATTTGGGCGTAAGGATGGATAGCGATTGACGTCATCCATACCATGGTATTTACTCTTATTTGTATCAAGGACTTTCACTACTTGAGGAAATGGACTAGGAATCGGCCTTACTCTTGTTTGGTACGAGCCTCTCCACAGACTTCGGGTTTGATCGTTCGGTATGGCAACCCACCCTTTAAACCAAAACCTTTTAAATGCACTTAGCATCCCGTTATAATGCTTGTATAAATGTTTGTACCTTACGTGATCACCGTTTCTAAACGAAACCATGACGATTTTTGTAAAATCAAAATCCTTTTAAAGTGTAAATTTCGAAAAGGCCAATGATTAGCGCAAAACCGAGTCAAAACTCTGTCCATTTGTCGAGTCAAATTTTGGGCCCAAGCCTATTTCAAAACCTCACTTCGAGTCCACTCCTACAACTACACTAAAGTTGACTAGGATCAACATTTTTCAAATCTTGTCATTTCTTCAAAAACTCACTGACACAAGTGGCACACACCCACTTCACGAGTCAAAACATTTCTTTCTTAGTAAGTGTGTTAGAATGGTCGATCATGTTTTGATTCGTCGTCGATCTCTTATCCAGTTTCCAGGATGCCTGAAACAAGCGCCTTGAACTTTAATCAACTTCAAGATAGTAATAATCGAATCCTAACCGCGCTAGCTCAACTCCAAGTTACTCAAGACCAAGTGTATGATCGCCTTGACACCATCGAGGGCCGGATCTATACCGTAGAAACGAGGTTGCCTCCTCGGGAAAGCGAAGTCGTTGATGACTTCATAAATGACTTCAGGGACGAAAACCCTCCCATGGGTATGACTGCAGCTGAGAAACGACTCCAATACTTAGAGGAGCAATTGACGTATCTTAAAGGGGATGACATTTATAGGGAGAATAATCGCAAGTATGAGGCCGTGAGTTCCAAATTGCCAACCAACTTCAACATGACGGATATCCCTAAATTCAAGGGGCACGAAAACCCTTTGAACCACATCCGTGCTTTCAAGGACTACATGTCTATCAAAGGCATCAAACCCGAAATGTTTTTAAGGATCTTTCCTTCATCTCTTGACACCATCCCGAAGCAATGATTCTACTCTCTAGAACACAAGAAAATCGCTACTTGGGAAGATGCCGCAATTAAGTTTGCTAAGCAATATACGGATAATGCTGAGATCCAAGTTAACATGTGCACTTTAGAGGTTCTTACCCAAAATGACAAAGAAGGTTTCACCGACTTCCTAAGTAGGTGGAGGAAGACTAGTACCCAACTAGTTGAACGCCCGGATGAGGCTACCCTCGTGGAAAAATTCGTGGACAACCTAAAGCCCATCTATGCAAATCATTTGAGATACCAAAACATCAAAACTTTCAAAGACTTAACCGTACTAGGAACGAGGATCGAAGATGACATCCGTAAAGGGCTCTTGTCCAATATGGTAGGCCAAGGATATCAAGCCTCAACAAGTCGTTCTTATGGCTCCACTAGCAAGACCGATGAAGTTAACCTCCTCGAGCCATCCAAGAAGAATACCTCACCAAGGAAATTTACAAATCTTGGGGACACTTACTCCAATGCTCTAAAAAGGTTAATGAAAGAAGGCAAACTTCAACCCATAGGCCCTACACCCGAACCTGAAAAGAAATCCAAGTTCTGGGACGAGAACTCATACTGCGAATATCATAGGGGTAAGGGACATGACACTGAAAAATGCTACAAATTGAAGAATGTGCTTCAAGACATGATTGAGGATGGTCGACTACCAATACCGCCGGGAGGTAAGCCCAACAACACTCAGAATCCTCTTGGAATTCTAGTGATCACAAGTGAATAATCTACCTTAGATTGTTCACACCTCATTTCTCCAATCGAAGACGAGGTTCACGCGATCGAGAATGAAGGGTTCTACTCTACCATCTCCCCTACCATTACCGACTTCATTGCATGGGCAAGGAGTGTAGATAGGCAAGTTTCGGAATTGGAAAATGTGGTGACAAATTTACATGACCCCAACGCGACACCTAAAGAACATGCGCCACTAATCTTTTCCCAAAATGCTACTATGAAAGAAGTAGTTGCCGTGGTTGATAAACTAATCGACCAAATTACACAATTAGAGGACGAGATCATGAGAATGAGGGGACTAGCTACAGTCAATGGAGTATGGGCCGATGATGATGACGAGTATCTCATTGAACACTCCATAGTCAAGGAAATAGTCCAAAATGGTGAAGACCAAGATGTGGGCCACCTAACTCGTTCGGGGCGTCCATATCAAAGTACTACTCAAAATGGTCCAACCAACATTATCACACCAAATGATAACGAAGATGATTCTACTGATCATTTGCTCAAGCAATTACAGAAGACAAAGGTTGATCTTTCAGTCTGGCAATTATTAGCAAGCTCATTTCCCCATCGCCAAGCTTTACTGCAAGCTTTGGCCAAACTAAATGTAGCACATAACTCCACGCCCGACGATGTAGTCAACTTGGTCTTCCAAGAATCACCGAAGCTAAGTAATCCTATTACTTTCTCAGATGAAGATTTGCCGCCCTTTGGCGCTAGTCACAACTTGGCTCTTTACATCACTGTCATTTGCTTAAAGAAGAATGTGCCAATGAACTTGGTAGATGATGGCTCCGCGGTCAATGTCATACCCTTGAAAACGGCGTACAAATTAGGCATGAAAGAGTCGGATTGGACCCCTACCAATCAAGGTGTTCGCGCATATGATGGTACAAGACGAAAGGTAGTAAGACTCGTTAACCTAACCATAGCCACAGGGCCAATTGAGAGAAATGTTAACTTCCAAATAGTGGACATTGAAGCTTCCTTCAACATACTTCTGGGAAGACCTTGGATTCACGCTTCTAAAGCGGTAACATCCACCCTTCACCAAAAAATCAAAATCCCACTAAATGGCAAAGTGGTGACGATCACTTCATCGCCCATCAAGGCGATAATCGAAAAGAAGTCAAATAATCGAGTCCTTGCGGATCCAGTACATGAACTTGGGGGCTTTCAAAGCGTAAGTGTCATAGAAAGCGAGTTGTCACCCCTATACTACGATCCCTACTCCAACTTGGCGGTCAACCACATACTCAAATCCCAGGGATACTTCCCTGGAATGCCTTTGAACCCTGTCCGAAGAAACACCTTCGCACCCTACAAGGAAAGCAACTCAAAAAGGATACCACTTGGCCTAGGATACAAACCCACTAAAGAGGAAGTTTTCGAGATGCTCGCTCAAGTTGAAAGCCGTAAGCA
The DNA here is from genome assembly GCF_048544455.1 of Silene latifolia. NCBI lineage: Eukaryota > Viridiplantae > Streptophyta > Magnoliopsida > Caryophyllales > Caryophyllaceae > Silene > Silene latifolia. The sequence continues at coordinate 150,307,383 of NC_133536.1, read as the reverse complement.
CGTAGCAGTCCAAATGCGACCCTATCTCCCTACCCTAAATGGATACTTCGTTAGGGAAGGAAGTCAAGAACTCTTTCACGGATTTCCCGAACCTTGGCAATATCTTGGAAGGAAGCTAGCCGGAATCGAGATCTTCCACGATTGCTACTTCATTCCTCCAGAAACGGTTCCTACCGTCAAAGCACGTCAAGCACCTTGCTTAGACGAACAAGCTGTTAGTCTACTATTTGGAGAAGAACGATTTGTTTGAGCTACGCATGATGAGATTATTACTATGATACTTCAAGACAACCACTTCAACCCTACCGTGTTAATCACAGAAACAAACGCGAACCAGCAGAAATGATGGAGAAAATCAATCAAGTGGAGAAGGAGAGATGTTCAAGAGAGAACCAGAAGACGATGAATTCGAGTCAGAGTCAAAGTCGGAGTCAGAGTCGGAGTCTAGAGAAGTCACTAAGGAGTCTCCTCCTATCGTCGTCCCCACTCCCTTTGTTTCTCCTAGCTTAGCCTCAAATAGTAACAGTAGTTCGGGAAATGTCCCAACAACTGTCCCTTTACCGCCGCTAACCACAGATCAGATGGCTTCTTTGTTTCAACGTTTCTCAAACTTTAATATGAATACATCAGGTTCTGCTTACTCTTTGTGTTATCTTGAATGCAATTCTGTTTACGATGATACTGAGGATGACCCATACCCAGACTCAATTGAGATACCTCCCTACATAGCCAAGGAAATATTACAAGAGGGGGAAGGGGGACCAGTAATAGAGAACACCGAACCCATCAATGTAGGAACCGAACTAGAACCCCAAGAACTTAAGATAGGGACTACCTTGAGCTCTGCCGAAAGGGCCAGTTTCATAGACCTCCTACACGAGTTCAAAGACGTTTTTGCTTGGTCCTACAAAGACATGCCAGGGATCGACAGGGATATCGCCGAACATAGAATCCCAATCAAGCCAGGTTTCATGCCCGTAAAACAGAAGCTTCGTCGAATGAGGACAGAATGGGCTCTCAAGATTAAGGAAGAAGTCGATAAACAATTCAAAGCCGGGTTCATCAAAGTTTCTAAGTACTCTGACTGGGTAGCCAACATAGTACCCGTACCCAAAAAGGATGGGAGAATCCGTGTTTGTGTTGATTTTAGAGACTTAAACAAAGCAAGTCCTAAAGATGACTTTTCTCTACCACATATCGACATATTGGTGGACAATACCGTAGATCACGCGTTACTATCCTTCATGGATGGGTACGCGGGTTACAACCAAATCAAGATGGCCATAGAAGACATGCATAAGACCGCCTTTGTCACTCAATGGGGAACCTATTGCTATACGTTCATGTCGTTTGGGTTAATCAACGCCGGAGCTACATATCAACGCACCGCAACTACACTCCTACATGACATGAAGCACAAAGAAGTTGAAGTATACGTAGACGACATGATTGTCAAGTCCAAGGATAGAGAAGGGCATATTACGAACCTTCGCAAATTCTTCTCAAGGCTACGAAAGTACAACATGAGTCTCAATCCTCAGAAATGCGCATTCGGAGTAACATCTGGCAAACTCCTGGGATACGTCGTTAGCCAATGAGGTATAGAAATAGACCCTTCCAAGATCAAAGCCTTGATCGAAATGACACAACCTCAAACGGAAAAAGAAGTCCGAGGATTCCTGGGAAAAGTGCAATATATAAGCCGATTCATATCGAAACTCACCATGATCTGTGAACCTATCTTCAAAAAGCTCAAGAAAACGGACCACGCCATGTGGGATGATGACTGTCAGAAGGCATTCGACCAAATCAAGGAGATATTAGCTAAACCACCCGTGCTCATGCCACCTCAACGAGATCAACCTCTTGGTTTATATCTCACAGTAACCGAAACAGCGATGGGCGCCATGCTAGCTCAAACCGTAGGAAAGGAAGAAAGGGCTATCTACTACCTTAGTAAGAAGTTCTTGGAGTACGAGTGCAAATACTCACAACTCGAAAAGACATGCCTCGCTCTTGTGTGGGCAACGAAGAAGCTACGTCATTACATGCTTAGCTACTCCGTCAAAATATACTCCAAAATGGATCCTGTCAAATACCTCTTCGAGAAACCCGTCCTCAACGGACGACAAGCAAGATGGACTTTGGTGCTCTCAGAGTTTGATCTCAAATACGTGCCCCTGGAGGTTATAAAAGGGCGCGCCGTTGCCGAATTCTTTGCAGAAAATCCCATCAATGATGCACAAATAATAGATACTTGTTCATTTCCAGACGAGGATATACTCCAAACCGATGTAGACTCCTGGGACCTTTACTTCGATGGAGCATCAAACTTAAGAGGATTTGGAATAGGAGTGTTACTCATTTCTCGTGAAAGCGAGCATACACCGATCTCTGTCAAACTCGACCTCGAGGTGACAAATAACGCTGCAGAATACGAAGCTTGTCTCATTGGGCTATAAGCGGCAGTGAGCTTAGGCATTAAAAACCTCCGAGTGCATGAGGATTCGTCCCTGATCATCAATCAAGTTACGGGATCTTGGAAAATCCGAAGCGAAAGCCTAGCACCTTATCAAGCCAGAATAGACCAGGTTGCCCAATTCTTTGATCACGTGACCTATCTACACCTACCTCAGGAAGAAAATCAATTTGCAGATGCTCTTGCAAAACCTGCATCTTTGATTAATATGCCAGATGACGTGGTGGAAATGCCTTTATGTATCGAACGATGATCAGAGCCAGCTTATGTCCACCAAATCACCGATGAAGAGAGAGTCACAGAGGAACCTTGGTTCCAAGCAATCCTAAATTTCAAGCTCAACGGTACCTATCCACCAGATATGGACAAAAGGGGACAACGTGCTATACGCCTACTAGCTTCCCAATACGTTCTCATGCAAAGAGAGCTATACAAAAGAACACCTCTTGGTGTAATCCTACGTTGCCTTGATCATTCACAGGCACGGAAAGTGATGGAAGAAGTCCATGATGGAGAATGCGGTCCTCACATGAGTGGGCCCATGATGGCAAAGAAAATCACACGTTTGGGGTATTATTGGACCACAATGGAATCCGATTGCATCAAATACGTAAGACATTGCCACAACTGCCAAATCTTCGGGAATGTACAGCATATCCCTCCTTCATTACTCTATACAATGACATCTCCTTGGCCATTTTCTGCCTGGGGAATTGATATAATCGGGAAGATAACTCCAGCCGGAACAGGAGGTCACTGTTTCATCCTCGTGACAATTGACTATTTTACCAAATGGGTAGAAGCGGCTTCCTACACTAGTCTCACGGCTAAAAATGTCGAAAAATTCATACAAAACAACATCATCTGTCGATACGGTTGCCCACATGAGATCATTAGTGATAATGGATCGCATTTCCAAGCCGAGACTGAGCATTTGCTAGCCAAGTACAAAATTAGGCATCACCACTCTTCGCCATATAGACCACAGACTAATGGCGCGGTAGAGGCAGCAAACAAGAACGTTGTCACAATTCTCAAGAAAATGATTGACAACTATCGAGATTGGCCAAGCAAAATACCCTTTGCTTTGTGGGGATATCGCACATCTGTAAGGACGCCCACTGGGGCCACCCCTTTCTATTTGACCTATGGCATGGAAGTCATACGACCCGGTCGAGTTAGAAATACCATCATTGCGTATCTTACTCGAAAGTCAAATCCCGGAAGCCGATTGGAAGAGGGATAGATATGAAGAACTCATCCTCCTGGATGAACGTAGGCTACGCGCATTACATAATGTCCAAACATATCAAGCACATATCAAACGGGCCTTTAACAAAAGGGTCAAGCCAAGGAACATCAAGGAAGGAGACTTAGTACTCAAGTCGGTTAGAGCTCTTTTACCTGTCGATCCACGGGGAAAATTCAAACCTAATTGGGCCGGGCCATTTCTAGTCAAGTCCATACTTCCAGGGGGTGCGGTTAGAATCACAGACCTAGATGGGAATGAATTTACCAACCCGACAAACCTTGACCAACTAAAGCAGTATTATGCCTAGAATAGGAACAAAACGCGCCTCGCGTAACCTCACGTGTCGCTCTTGTGGCACTAAAATAAACGGCCCCTGGCCAAGCTGAAATAAGCTAATGTCACTCTGCTCTTGCGTTTTGATAATTTGTCATCCTCACATCATCAAATAAACAGAAATTGCACCTTAAGAGTAAGTAAAAAGCTCATGCTTATCTTCTAAGTTCATTACAAGCTCTTGCTTAGAACAATTATTCTTTTACATTTACTCGAACTACACGCAAGGGTTTGATTTCATTTTTTAATGAATACGTAGGCAATCCTTCACAGGATACCACCCATTAATTTCAAAATGTAAATAGAAGGACATTTGCAGTTGCATTTGGAATTCGACAAGAATAATAAATAGAAAGTCACAACGGTTTCATAACCAATTAACCTCCTTTATTTCATTCAATAATAATAATAATACGTTACATAATAATAATAATAGTAAAGAAAAAGAAAAATAGGCTAGAATTCTAAAAACCCCACCTTCTTATTACAATAATAATAATAAATAATAATAAAGACTAGGGCTATTCCTCCATTTTCCCTTTGCCCTTGTCATTTTTGTCATATTTCTTGTCACGACCTCGAGCCGGACGCTCTTGCGCCACTTCGGACCTAATCACCAACGGTCTTTCTCGAGGCCTAGCCTTCCCATTCTTGCCAATCACTTTGTCCACGACAGGAGATGTCTTCGGTTTCTTCGAAGGATGAACAACTCGAAACCCGGCTTCCTCCTCTCCCTCAGTCAGATGCTTCTCTTTCTCCTTTTCCACCTCGCGCACCTTGTAGTCAACGGGCTCGCTCTTCCTCCATCTATCACGCTCCTCCGGAGTTGTAGCTTTCCTCCACCGCAGATAGGAGTCCGACACCCATAAAGCACTAACAGAGGAGTTCAAGAACCACACGTTTTTTTGAGCCCATTTAATGGCCCACTCCCTTCGACTCTCAGTAGTAAGAACCACGGCAGTCTGCGAGACAGTGTCAAGCTTCGGGATTGTCTGCTTCAGTCCAACTTGTCTCATCAGCCTCTCCGGGAAGATGCATACCATGAATTCCAAGCCAGGAATGCGCATAGATCGGGTAGGATCCAAGGAAGATACTCCAGTGACAGATTTGAGATGCCACCATGGTACAACCCACCTAATCAAAGGGCCATCATCACTCCTCAATTTGTTTTCCCAGTAATTGCACACTCGAGAGAAGTCCACCATGTAAAGCCTGGTCCTCATTGCAATTGAGCGAGCATGATAAGAAGGAACATGAACTGGGGGCTCGATCAATCGAAGACGCTCCATAAGCCAGACCTACCAAAAGCAGGTGTAAAAAAAAAAAAAGAAAAAAAAACGAAAAACAAACAAACGAAAAAAGAAGAAACGAAAAAGAAAAAAAAAAGAAAAGTGTTCTTTTACCTGCAAAATAACGGGACTTCCCAAATAAGGTAGGTCACGATTGGCTTTCCTGTTATCCAAACCCAATAAGATCTCTCCTAAACATAAACAGGCTGGGCTCTTGCGCAGTTCCATTTGCTCAACTAGGCCCTTGAAGGACATATACATGTAACAAGCAAAATCCGAATGCCCTTCGCCTAGCAACATAAGAGATGGTGGGGTCGGCCTTGTTAATAAATCGGTCAATAAAGTCCAACATTCGCACTCCTTTCGAGGTCACTAAACGGTCCACCTCAATTCTTGTCAACCCAAGCAAGTCCATAAACTTGTTCTTATACCCTTGTGAAGTAGAAGGAATAGCAGGCAAGTGTTCTGGGTCCCACCCACCGATCGCAACAATTTCTTCAGGAAATGGGCAAATGTCACCTCCAGGGAAAGCAAAAACGTGATAATTCGGGTCCCAATAATCAAGACAAGCATCCAAGAATGGTTTGACCACCTTGATGAGCTTCAAACTCAACAATGATCCAAGATTATAAGCACCCATGTCGTGTTTCTCCATGTGGGAAAACTCGTTGGTCCACTCTTTTAGGCGAATCTCTAAAGTATTTATGATGAAGGATGTTTTGAGAATTTTATGTAATAAGACGAAGGAAGAGACGGAAGAATTGTGTGAATAAAACCTCTATCGACGTTTCTATTTATAGTAAAATCTGTTTCCTAAAATCCGCCAGGACGGATACACCGGGGAACAGGCGCAGCAGGTGCTGCGCCTCTTCAAAGAGACGCAGCTCCTGCTGCGCCTCTTCCTCAGCAACGTTATGTGATTTTCTGCGTTGGATCTTTCCTAAATTCCTTAGCGAATAATTTCCTTTTCATACAGGTTATTATTTTGGTAAATAGGTCAAAATTACCATATTTCGCGTTTCCTAATTTCGCAGACGCGCATCTCGAGACGATATCGACATTTTCGTCATTTTAGCACACTTGGACTCATTTCACTCTCCATTTCACACTTACATGTTTTTATTTTTCTTTTTTTAGGGTGTAACCCTCCCTACCGTCCGGTCATTTCCGACCAAATTTTTGCATTACATTTTTCGCATTTTCGAGTCAAACCCTCCCTACCGCCCGGTCATTTTCGACCAAATTTTTGCATTACATTTTTTGCATTTTCGAGTCAAACCCTCCCTACCGTCCGGTCATTTCCGACCAAATTTTTGCATTTTCAAGTCATTGTTTTGCGCTAACTTAGGCCATATATACAAATTTATGCTCTATATGATTTCTATGTAAATTTCGGCAGCATGACGGCATAAACCGTCATCTACCAAACCTGTTCAAAACTAACCTGCAGGTTCAAACAAAGCAACCCAGCAGCAAAGGGACTCAGGCCGTCGTATATATAACCAAAAAGGGATATGTACACCAAACTGGGGGCTCGAGAGCAAAATTCAAAATGTCCAAAATGTAGGTCCTAAAATGTACAAATGTGCAAGATACAGCCAACAAACAAACAACAACAAAACAAAACTACTGCCGGTCGCCGCCTAACTCCGCAACTCTCGCCTCAAGAGCAGCAACCTCGGCGTTGCGGACCTCGAGCTCCCTTAGCAAACGAGCTGTCTTCTCCCGAGACTGGGCCAGCTCTCGCTCCCTCTGCAAACAACAAAATTGGCTCATGTCAATCACTTCCAGCAATCATAAGAAAAGTTAGAAAACTAGAAAATGGGGTAGACGAAAGGTTCATACCTGACGACCTCGACCGCCGACAAGTGCCTCGACGGCAGTAGCTCGCAACCGGTTGGCCACCCTCCATAACGCCACAAACCGGGACGGCGCAACCTGCATTTTAAAAAAAAAAGAAGTTCTTGATAATTGGATAAGTTCAATCAAACGTGTTCTTACACAAAAGATCATACAAATTACAGGCTCACCCTCCGAATCAAATGTTGTCAATCGTCCAAGCCAGCATCCGTCACAGCCGCGTCAAAGTCACGCAGCTCGGAGATCGTCGTCCTCCCGGTCGCGTCAGTGTACTCGAGGGTCTCGGGGTACTCTGGGGGCTCGATGCCTTCCGCCTCAACCTTCTGCAAAGACAAAGGATTGCCATTAATCGATGATCATTCATCATGCTTTCGAAATAATCATAAGGAGGGTAAACACTTACCACAACCGGCCAGTACGCCAACCTCCTATAGAGGAACGCCGAGTAGTCCTCACCAGGAAGAAGGAGGGCGTCACCACCAACGCCAGCCAACTCAGCCTCCCTCTCTGCCTCAGAAGGCTCCCTGAACATCGTCCTAGGAGGATCGATGGGAACCTTCAAGACATCCCGAGAGCACTGACGAGCCAAGCGCTCGCCCAAGTACCACACATGACCCATCGACGTCCTCAGTAGCAACCGGCTCAAGCTTTTAGGTCGAAGGACCTCAGCCACGAAAGGAGGAGCGCCAGCGTACTCCGCCCAAGGCATGGGCACCCACTGGGAAAAGACAAGCAAGAAATCATTCTTATGATCGGTAAAAAGTAATAAAGAAATAAAACGAATATAAGTGAGATGCTCACACTGTCCAGCTGAAGAGCGTTCACGTCCCGCCGGTAGACACCGTGAGAGGAACGCTTGCTCCTCGTGCGACACATCACCCAATCCCTCACAACGGGATTGGCTCTCTCCAGCGGCTCCGTCCTCTTGGGCGAGAGGCTCGGAAAGTAGGAGTACACCCACGCCTGTGAAGCAAGATAGTCAATAACGATATTTCGTAATTCGATAAGGAAAAGAAGTGATTATTAGTCCAAATGAAGGTTCATACCTCCAACAGTAGTCCAGGGCCGACAACACCAGGAGAAGTCACCTTCTCCATCAACTCCGGACGAACCATGGCTCTCATGAAGCGGATGAGGACCGAAAACCAGCAGTGACCCAGTCCCAACGTCCTAGGGAGCTCAGGTCAGAAAGGAAGGGAAGAAGCTTCGTCGACAACCTCTCTCCCTAGTCTCGGAGGTAGATCGAAGACAGAAACCACAAAAGCCACAAACGGGCCCTCTACTCAGCTGTACAGGGAGGAGGAGCCGTCTCCCTCCCGTCAATCACCACCCACGTCGGGGTCTTTCCCGCAAAGTAGTCTCGGATATAAGAACTAGGCACCAAACCAGGCACTGTAACAACCTTCGGTGCCAAGTTCCAGCCGATCAACCTCCAAGCCTCGGCCGAGTCCACCCTCATGGTAGTCTCCGGCCACTCCACCTCCTCAGTCCCACATGGCAGCCCTGAGATCATGCCGTAGTCCTCCAATGTGACTCCCACCTCACCAAAAGGCATGTGAAAAGTGGAAGTCATATCCCAGAATCGGTCCAAGAAAGTGCGGACCAGGCTAAGGTTAGCCCGCAACTTCCTCTTCGCGATATCCCTCCAAGCCTGCACCACGGCGCCGAATGCTCCCCGCTCGATCATGGCTCGCTCCTCCGCCGACAGCCTCTCGTAGCACTCCATCGCCGTCGTGTAGCCCGAGAATGATCTAATGTTCCCGGCCTCCTATTGTGATTTGAAACAAAAGCTATCTTTAGTTTGAATGAAATTGGAAAAGATATGAGCAAATGAAATGAAAGAAGGTGAGTGATGAGTAATGAATTCAAGATTACCAAGCTCTTCACCGTCCTATAGGACAGGTGACCCTCCTCCTCCTCCTCCAGGATCTCATCCTTAGCAACCTCACCAGATGCCCTAGCCAAAGCAAAAGCCTCCTCGAGAGCACGAGAAGCGTCAACGGCTGTGTCTATGTCCATGGGAGCTCTCCCAGAAGTAGAAGCCTCGTCACCTGCAACGTTAAAGTAATTTTAGGCCGCGTCAAGTGACGACAAGCCTTGGTTAGGGGATTTTCGAGCTTTAGAAGCCCCGAAGTCGCTCTTTTCTCGCCATCTTTGGCCATATTCCCACAAACCCGACCACTCATGTGGTAATTTTGGTTATGTCAACCCTAAGTTGAAGCCTAGTCATGGGTTCAAGTCGAAATTTAGGCAGCATTTCGTTATAACGGCGATTATGCCCTAGAAAAGTGTCCTGAAAAAGCCATCATAAACCAAAATTTAGAGATGGTAGGAAGTTTGCCCATCATCCAAGGATTCCAAATATCAAGTTTCATCGCAAATGGGCAATCCTAAGGCCATTTTCGAAGCAATTTACGGTTTAGCTTTGAAACCGTCTCAATTTCACTCAAATGCCCAAAACTCAACGAAAATTCGAAACAAATTCATGGTTATGATCCTTATACTACTAATTAGCCATTTAAAAGGTCAATTTTACAAGGCAAGATCATTTGGGGGAAAAGCCCCAAATTTTCGACATTTTAGGGTTGAAAACCCTAAATTTTGTCGATCCAATTCGTCTATTATAGAAGATTAATGCAAGAATGATATACATACCTCGATTAGTCATGGCGAATACAAGCTTTTGGATCAAATTTTGGCGGAAATGGTTGAAATTTGAGAGAGAAATTGAGGAATTATGTTTCGAAACAAATGAAATGAATCCCTGTTTCATCGCGCTTTTACGCAAGAAAGACACCCTCAGGAACAGACGCAGCAGGTGCTGCGCCTCTTCCAAGAGATGCAGCTCTTGCTGGGCCTCTTCCTCAGCTTCCCTTCATACGAATTTTCAAAAATTCGTTATGAGTTCGTTATTTGTGGGCCTATCTTTGGCGCGCCTCTTCCTCGATGCCATTTATCCTTTTGACGATTATTCTTCGCTCAGACCCGCGTTTCTAAGCCAACTGCAGACTATCATACATTATTTATCGCTTCTAAGACCTTGCTTGTCACAACGAGCAAGTATTCCCCGACAGGTGTTTCAACACGCCTTCATTATATTTCCCCCAGCGAGAGTAAGCGGATAGACAATCCCTCTCGAGACATGGAGATAAGTTCCTGATAAGGTTTCCCCAACGAGAGTTCACGACATACAATCGTTCTTCTCGAGTTCTTCTGAAGTTTGTTTGAAGACGACCCAAGCAGATTTCTCCCAGCAGTTCCCGCCTGTGTCCTGCTACTCACGATATTTCTTGTTTTCCCGCGGAGTGTGATAAAGGTGTCGTTCTCCGGAAGTTCCTAGACCGGTAGAGTTCTTACACTCAAGCCTTAGTTACCCCCTCATGTTGAAATTATATTTAGGGCCTCCTTCCCATTGATGCTTTCCTTTGGGATCCCACACCCTAGCACAATCCTTACTTATCTTTTAGGTCTTATCCTTTAGCTCTTATGCTTATCCTTTAGCTCTTACGCTTATCTTTTAGGTCTTATCCCTTAGCTCTTCAGCTTACCTTTAGCTCTTATGCACCACCGGAAGTGTCTCGAGGAAGAAGTTTCAGGTATGGTCTCTTCTTATGGCTGGCGAGCCTCCTTACGTAGTCTAATGGACTTTAAACGACCCTCCCCGATAGTCGACAGACTCTAAAATGTTCCCGACGACAGGTCCTTGGTTCAGACCCCTTGAGCCGCCTCGCGTCGCCATAGTCGTCAGGTTGTAATCTTCGATTGACCTAATGGCTATACTTTGACTTTCGCCTTGTCCAAGCCTCAGTCAAAGTGGGGGCTCTATAGATACCTCATTTCTGCACCTCTCGCAAACCACCCAGTGATGATTGGGCCACATGTTTGGTATGTTGGAGCTTGTGTCCTCCACAAATTAGTGTGATAACATTTGTAAATCTCTTACAGGTTCAATAGGGTATACTTCGTATATTTAATCAGTTGATTAACGATTACCTAATAACGGTTGGCTTGCTAGAAAGTTTGACGTTATTATCATACAGATGGCGGTGATCAACTGGTCCCTAAAGGTCACATCTATAGGATGTGTTTGAGAGATGTGGTTATAGAAATATAATCACATTGATGCCTTATATGACTAAACAGTTAGTCAATGTGTTGATGAGACAATTATTTAATGAAGATTAAATAATATTAGTTGAGACGAATTAAATGTCAATTCGTAAATTGAATATAATAAGTTATATTTAATTAAATGTATGTAATGTTAGCTTGAACGAATTAATCTGTTAATTCGTAATTAAATGTAATCGTTTATATTTAATATCAACAAGATGAATGTGTCATAGTGGTAATAGTGAGGGTACTCAAACCAAGAGGTCATGGTTTCGATCCTCACTAGATGACAATTTATATTTAACACATTTTATACATTTTTGGAATGACCGAAAATAAGGAAATTATACTCCTTATTAATTTCGGTATATGGGCCAAAAATTTGGAAGGGAAATATCTACCCTATTACACCTTATACTCGGTTTTATAAGGGTATGGTAGATCATTATTTTTCTAACCTAATTTTAACCTAGTTTTGCTCATCATTTCTCTCATCAGAAAATCACACAAAAACCCTAATATTTACAGAAAATTGGGGATCTCATTCTAGCAATTTTGAGGGGTATTTCTCATAGCATCTTGGGTGCAACTGATAAGAGAATATCATTGTGATATTGTTCATAGGCCGAATTAGCTAGGACCGTAGGTTATTTCTAATTCTCTTTACCCTTTTGTCTATGTAATTTAATTTTATGACTAGCATTCATCATGATACATTCGTTATAGTCCTTAAATTCAAAGGGATGCATACAAATAAATCCCACAAGTGGTATCATAGCCAAGGCCACGAATTTTATTTTGATGATTTTCATAAAATGAATTGTACAAAGGGTTTATGAATCGAAAAAAAAACTACACGGCTAGAATTTTTTATTTTATGCCGATTGAATTTTTTTTATGCACCCGGTTTGTTCTTGTTTTTTATGCGATATTTCCATTTTTATTTTTCATATTGTTTTTTTAATCAGTTAAAATTATCATATGAAGAATTGGTAGATTTTGATTTAACGAAGATTAAGTTAAAATATGAATGGGATCGTCATGTTGATGATATAAAAATTTGTTTTTTCTATATAGTTTTGGCATATACATTAATCATGTTTTATTAATTCATATGCTAATCTCGTTCTAATAGCATCTATAAACGATTTTTGTTCATCTTAATGTTTTTGCAATTAGGGCATTTTGCCGCAAAAGAAAAAAAAGGAAGCAATTAGGGTTTGCCGAGAGCTCCTAAGAAAAAAAGGGTTTCTGTTTTTTTTGTTTTTTTTTTGGGTTTTCCGAAAAAAAAAAATTTCTTTTTTTGTTTTTGGGATCAAACCGTGAAAAAAAAAAGAAAAAAAAAACGTTTTTCACTTCGGTTTTTGCAGAATTGCCAAGTGAGAAAATTTTTTTTGCTTTTCTGTTTTCATTTCAGCCGAGCAAGAATTATAAAAAAAAAAAAAAAAAATCCTTTTGTTTTTTTTTATGTTTTGCCGAGACATATAAAAAAAGGGATTTGTCTTTGTTTGTTTTGGCCAATTAATTATTGTGAAGCGGTTCATAATTAAAAGATACCTAAATTTTAAAGTAGTTTAAAATATTGATGGATTCAATTCATATTACAAGTTTAATATGAATTAAAATTAAAATTAATGTGATTAATTGAGGAATTATCACTTAATTTGTTAATTTAAATAGGTGATTTGGATAAATTAATCAACATAATTAAGGAATTGTGTCATGTATGTTTAATTTATTTTTAGTTGATGCAATTTATTTTTGTTGAATGAATCGTTGAATGAATTTATTTACGTATTTTTTTGCAATCGGTTGTAATTTGTAATACTTAGTGTGGCCTTAGTCAAATTATGTTTTCGTAATGAAGGAAACATGATTTTTATGTAATTATGAGATCTCGAATCTCCTTTATTTTTCTTTAGTTTTAGGTTTTGAAATTAGAATGTAATAAATAGGTTTATCATGTAAATTTATTTATTGTAATTTTCAAAGAAGACTAAAGATGGAGATTGGAGCTCACTCCCGCTACATGGATCAAGATGGAACATCAAGACAAGCTTCTCGGGTCCAAGGATGGATTCCAAACTTGTATTTAATGTTCATTTTGATAGGATAGGCCACACTAGGACTTTTTATTGTTTTTACATTTTTCATCCCTATTGCTTTTCATTCACATGATAGATTATGCATCATATTCCGCCTAAAACCAAACCACCTAATACTAAAATGCATGAAAATTGACACATATAGGTTGTATGTTAGTTTTCATAGACATACAGATGTCACATGCTTTTAAGCCATCACCTTAGTTTATTCATTCACGCATGCTAGATATTAGTTCACTTAAAATGAATTAAAACGAAGTTGATGGGATCTTCCTCTAAAACGGAAATTGAGATTAGTCTTTATAAGGGCAAACAACTATGAATCCCTTCTTCGTCGGTAGGCATAATATGACCCCTTCTACGTTTGGTAAGTAGTTGTGTTGACTTAGTTTACCTCAACATCATAGTCCGAAGAGTTTCTCGTGATTATGATGGACTAAATATAGAATTTACAGAAATTTATCGACCAAGAATTCTAACGGTAGAATTAGCTAAAAGGTTAGCTTATCAATTTGCAGATAATTGAGTCTTGGGATCATTTATATAATTCTTGAGGGAGGTCAATTGTATAAATGTTTTGAGTCTTCGCGTTATGACATTAGATCATTAGACTTAAATTAAAATCGATGCACATGCTTATTATTTTTATTCTTCTTCTCGCAGTGTAGAACACGTTTATTTTGATAATACTGTTACAACAAAATGTCTGGAAATAACGCAATCCAAATGCCTAGTGCCACACTTGGACGCGAGTCCTGGCTGAAAATATTCATGGACCAAATGAATCAGTTCACACGTCGAAAAACGACGGGTCCAACTTTGCGGATCGGGAGGCGACACTACGGAATGTTGCCATTGCGACGGTAAGCTCAGGTACTTAATCGAGCCAATACCGGTAAACCCAGGCCCCAATACAGGAGTCAACGAGTCACTCGCTTATAGTGACTTCGTTATGGAAGCGGGTGCGATAAAGAACGTACTCATCTTTGCAATGGAAACCAATTTGCAGAGACGCTTCATTGCTCAGGGTGCAAACAAGATTTTCACCACGCTCACTAACAAGTTCTCAAAGGCACCGAGAATCGTTACTTATGAGCATACATGTCGCTTCTTTGATGCGAAACTCCAGAAGGGCCAACCGGTTAGCCCACACATTCTTCACATGATTGAGAATGTCGAGAAGCTGGAGGCACTTGATTGCAAAATCAGTGAGAGCATTGTCATTGACCGAATGCTTCATTCTCTTCATGATGGTTTTGCCCTTTTCAGGGCGAACTACTACATGAATGACTTGAAAAAGAGTCCTCATGAGCTACACTCCCTTCTCGTACAGACCGAGAAGGATATGAAATTGAGTGGGAGCATGAAGCAGGATGTTCTCACGATTTCCAATAAGGGTAAAGGTAAGGGCAAGGCTCATGGCGACCTAGCTGTAGGTAAGCCAAAGTTTAAAAAGCCAGGAAACGGTAAGAGTGGGCCCGATGAGACTAGTGGCTCACAGGGCAAGGCAAAAAGCAAGGGCGGTGACATTGAGTGCCACCATTGTCACAAGACTGGACATTGGAGGAGGAACTGTCCCGTCTACCGTGAGGACATCAAAGCAGACCGCGTCGTTCCTGTTGGTATGTCATCTTATATTCATATGATTTAGATTAACCATGCAAGTTTCGGAACTTGGGTACTTGATAATCTTGGTTGTGGTTTCATCATCTGTGTAATCATTTGCAGGGCCTAAAGAACATCATACCGCTCGAAAAAGGTGATGTGGACTTGCGAGTCGGGAATGGAGCACGAGTTGCTGCTATCTCGAAGGGAACATACGTAATCCAACTCCCTAGTGGTTTTGAGTTATTTTTATATAACTGTTACTATGTACCCAGTTTGTCTAAAAACATTATTTCAGTTTCCGTACTTGCTAAAGACGGTTTTGCATTTTCAATAAAGGATAATACCTGTATTTTCTCTTTCAATGAAATGATTTATGGCAAAGCAGTTTCCATGAATGGAATTTACATCTTAGATCAAACCACGGAAGTATTACACGTGAATAATAAGAGAATAAAGGTTGGTGACAAAGATCAAACCTATCTATGGCATTGTCGAATGGGACACATAAATGAGAAACGCGTGAAGAAACTCATCGATAATGGGACTATTCCCGCATTCGATTTTTCTACATATGGCACGTGTGAATCATGTCTCATTGGCAATATGACTCGAATTTCCTTCAAAGGTGTTGGAATGCGCGCTAGTGACCTATTAGGACTCATACATACTGATGTTTGTGGACCTATGTTAATTACCGCTAGAGATGGCTATAGATATTTTATCACTTTCACGGACGATTTAAGTAGATACGGATATGTCTAGTTAATGAAGCATAAAAGTAAGTCCTTTGAGAAATTCAAGGAATACCAGAACAGGGTACAGAACCAACTGGGTAGAAAGGTTAAAGCACTCCGTTCAGATCGGGGTGGCGAATATCTTTCAAATGAGTTTGATCAACACCTTAAAGACTGTGGAATCGTTCTACAGTTAACTCTACCTGGAACATCTCAATTAAATGGTGTGTCCGAACGAAGAAATCGAACCTTACTTGATATGGTTAGATCCATGATGAGTCACACGGTAGTGCCTGATTCATTATGGGGCTTTTCTCTTTTGTCAGCTGCGCTTATACTTAACCGAAGTCCGACTAAAGCTGTCGACAAGACTCCATATGAAATGTGGAAGGGAACGGTCCATAACTTGTCCTTTATTCGGGTTTGGGGCTGCGAGGCTTATGTCAAATAGAGTCACGAGGATAAGCTCGGCCCACAATCGGTCAAAACATACTTTATAGGTTATCCAAAAGGAACATTTGGTCATTACTTCTATTCGCCTACCGAACATCGAGTTTTTGTTGCGGCTAGTGCGACGTTCTTAGAGAAAGAATTTCTCGAGAACAAGACGAGTAATAGAACCTTCGAGCTGTCGGAGATTCCAGAACCAACAACCGAGGAACGGATGGAGGAAGTTGTTCCTCCAACTGATGACACGGTTGATATTCCTGAGGAACCTAGGAGTTCGGGTAGAGTCTCTAATCCTCCGGACAGATACATTGGTATGGTCGAGGAGAATGACGTTTTACTCCTAGAGAGTAATGAAACCGCAACCTATAAAGGTGCTATGGCCTGTTCCGACTTAAAGCTATGGCTTGAAGCCATGCAATCCAAGATGGACTCCATGTATGAGAATAACGTATGAGATCTAGTTGATTTACCTAATAAGGTAAAACCTCTACAGTGCAAATGGCTTTACAAAATAAAGCATTCTGTAGACGCGCAACCAGATACTTATAAGGCACGACTTGTGGCAAAAGGTTTCACTCAAGTGCACGGATTGCATTATGATGAAATTTTTTGCACCTGTAGTCATGTTACGTTCCATTCGGATAATCTTAGCGATTGCCGCTTTTCATGATTATGAAATTTGGCAAATGGATGTGAAAACCGCCTTCTTAAACGGTTATTTGGAGGAAGAGTTGTACATGGTGCAACCCGAAGGTTTCATAGATCCTGAACATCCTAAGAAAGTATGCAAGCTTAAGCGCTCCATTTATGGACTTAAACAAGCTTCTCGGAGTTGGAATCATCGTTTCGTCCAGGAGATATAAGAGTATGGTTTCACTCGATCGGTCAAGGAACCATGCTTATATATCAAGTCGAGTGGGAGCAAGATTGTATTCTTGATATTGTAAGTTGATGACATACTCTTGATTGGGAATGACATTCCTCTCTTATCTTCGGTTAACGAATGGTTGAAGAACCATTTCCAGATGAAAGATCTGGGTGAGGCACAGCGCATTTTGGGAATTCGTATCTACCGAGATAGATCACGACGGACGTTATCACTTAGTCAGGAGTCTTATTTGGATAAGATTCTTGAGAAGTTCAGCATGACCAACTCCAAGAAGGGGAACCTTCCAATGACGTCTGGGATGCAGTTGAGCAAGTCTCAGTCACCCACGATGCCTAAAGGGATTGTGCGCATGAGTCGTGTTCCTTATGCATCTGCAATAGGATCAATCATGTATGCCATGATATGCACACGTCCAGATGTGGCATATGCATTGAGTATGACGAGTCGGTACCAAAAGAATCCATGTACCTACGGAGGACTAAGGATTGGGTATTGACTTATGGAGGAGATACTAAGCTATGCGCAGAACCGATTCTGCAGATGCTAGCTTCTAAACGGATCGAGATGATTAGAAATCTCAGTCTAGATTCGTTCTTACTCTTAATGGTCTTTTGCGGTCACCTGGAATAGTTTCAAACAGGAAGTTGTAGCAGATTCTACTACTGAGCCATTGAAGTATGATAAGCATGGAGGGCACGTTATTTCCATGAGAATTAAACGTGTTCCTGAGTTGTAATAGTTGATTATGAATTTGATACATTATCTTTTTCATATACTATTTATAACTTCATCGTATTAATATAATATTTTGTTTTTCATGTGGATTGTACTGACAACATTGAACGCCACAAAGTGAACTGAATTACATTATATTTGTTTGGTCCGTAATCGCCCATGTGAGCTGATAACTCCGGCTATTATATTGTGCAGTCGATTGATGGTGGGTTCAACGAGCCATAAGTCAAACTGTTGACTGATCGATCACAAATGCGAGATTATAACGATACCTCGTAGGACAAATTTTTGTGACAACTTAATGGAATCCTAAATGTTTAAAAACATTCGGTGCCAGGTCGTGGATATGACATCCATTGTGTTCCTAGAGTCGATTCTTTTGACTATCGACTGTCTCTTGAGATTAAGGCAGTTTTTGGGTGACTTTGGTTTCTTTCTCATGGTCTGCCGTGAATCGGAGGCTAAGTAGATTTTTTCGGGTCATTTCATACCGTGCTTACATCTGCAGGATTCGAGTTGAGGAAAATATCCAACCCTTATCAGGTATAGTTATTTCTCAGGGTCACTCAAGGAGTTGTAACTGAAATGCATGGCCATGCTCGAATGATGATTCGTTTATCAGTTAAGTTACTCACTAGTCGGGGAAACCACTCTTGATACAGATCACTTGTAAAATACGACCTTTATGAATACAGATTTTGCAAATTGTTTTACATTGAGTGGGAGAAATTTTAGGATATGAGAATCGGTTATCGCACATACACTTGTGAGGACAAGTGGGAGTTTGTTGGAGCTTGTGTCCTCCACAAATTAGTGTGATAACATTTGTAAATCTCTTACAGGTTCAAAAGGGTATACTTCGTATATTTAATCAGTTGATTAACGATTACGTAATAACGGTTGGCTTGCTAGAAAGTTTGACGTTATTATCATACAGATGGCGGTGATCAACTGGTCCCTAAAGGTCACACCTATAGGATGTGTTTGAGAGATGTGGTTATAGAAATATAATCACATTGATGCCTTATATGACTAAATAGTTAGTCAATGTGTTGATGAGACAATTATTTAATGAAGATTAAATAATATTAGTTGAGACGAATTAACTGTCAATTCGTAAATTGAATATAATAAGTTATATTTAATTAAATGTATGTAATGTTAGCTTGGACGAATTAATCTGTTAATTCGTAATTAAATGTAATCGGTTATATTTAATATCAATAAGATGAATGTGTCATAGTGGTAATAGTGAGGGTACTCAAACCAAGAGGTCATGGGTTCGATCCTCACTAGATGACAATTTATATTTAACACATTTTATACATTTTTGGAATGACCGAAAATAAGGAAATTATACTCCATATTAATTTCGGTATATGGGCCGAAAATTTGGAAGGAAAATATCTACCCTATTACACCTTATACTCGGTTTTATAAGGGTATGGTAGATCATTATTTTTCTAACCTAATTTTAACCTAGTTTTGCTCATCATTTCTCTCATCAGAAAATCACACAAAAACCCTAATATTTACAGAAAATTGGGGATCTCATTCTAGCAATTTTGAGGGGTATTTCTCGGAGCATCTTGGGTGCAACTGATAGGAGAATATCATTGTGATATTGTTTATAGGCCGAATTAGCTAGGACCGAAGGTTATTTCCAATTCTCTTTACCCTTTTGTCTATGTAATTTAATTTTATAACTAGCATTCATCATGATACATTCGTTATAGTCCTTAAATTCAAAGGGATGCATACAGATAAATCCCTCATGGTACGCGGAATGATTTGTGACAGTTCGTAAGTTTATCGTCAAGTGATTGCTCAAACACTGATGTCTACCTCTTAATTGTCATCTACGCGTCGATACGGTCGTTTTGACAGTAATTAGAGTACATTTGGAGCCCGGGCCTAAAACCGTCTCCATTTTCTGATAACCGCTAAATCCCGAGTCAGAATGTTCTGGAATGTTCCGGATATTTCTATTCCATATTTCACAATCTTTTAATCTTTGGTAAAGAATTTCCCGTAATATTCACACAAAATATTAAGGAAAATAGGATTAATCCGTTATTCCATAAACTAAACACGGAAATCTTTCTTCCGCAGGAGGAAACCACCTGGGAACAGACGCAGCAGGTGCTGCGCCTCTTCCAAGAGACGCAGTGCCTGCTGCGCCTCTTCCCAGGTCCTTTTCTGCGTTTTTTTCGTATCTTTTCATATCTTTTCGAGATTCACTTCCAAAGTTTCTCCGAAAACCCTAATTCCTCCGCGTGATTAGTATAAATAAGAGCCTTCGCTCCTCATATTTCTCACGCGAGTGTCCGCCCTTCTCTTCTCCCTTTGCATTCTAGACCACGTTCTTACTTTTTGGCGTCTACGTGCTTGAACATTCGACCACGTAAGCTCGGATCCTTCTGAGTACCAGCCTCGTTTGCATGACCGACCAATTTGCCCAACTCCACCATAATCACCTTAACTAATCTTAATCGTTTTCCTCTTATGAGGGCACTTTCGTTACTTAGTTCATCTCGTTTCGTCAAACATGTAAGTCTGAGGGTGTAAATCCCTATTTTATTTATTGTTATTTACCTTTTTGTATCATTAATATAAGATTTATGTCGAAAGTACATCTAAAACCGATTTGTAAAACCATATTTAAAACCCTTTTTACGGATTATCAGAAGACAGACGTCGAGAAAGGACGCAGCAACCGCTGCGCCTCTTCGAAGGGACGCAGCACCTGCTGCGCCTCTTCGTGAGGCTGCCGCAGTTCCTTCTTCCTTTCTTCTTCCTTCGTCTTCTGTCAATTCGTTCGTTTTGTTATTTTCTTTCGTTTATTGTTCTTTGTTCATATGACGATTTAAACATAATTTAACATATTATTTATCATCATTAGTATATAATGCATCATTAATTCCCGACTTAAATCCCTTATAACCAATATTTGCGGGTTTTCGTCATTAAAATCAATCCGGGTTGTAGAGATTCGATTCTTTCATATTGAATCTCTGGAATTCGATCTTTGGTATATTTCCATCTGTCTATTGTCGTATTCGTCATTAATTCGTTATATTTACCCTATTTCGTTCACCGATGTCACTAATCAATCTTTCATTCATGTAATTAATTTGTTTGCATTCGTTTCATCCATGTTTTATCGTTTTTATGACTCATTCGCATGTAATTAACCTATTAATCACTTTCATCCGAGTCGAATATCATAATCAATCATTAAATTCACCCAAGAATATTAACGATTTGCAGTTCCGGCTTCACAGCCAGAACTCGGCCTTGGAACAGCGCAGCAACTGCTCCGTCTCTTCCAGAGGGCGCAGCTCTGCTGCGCCTCTTCCAGGTTGACTTCTGTCTCTGAACTTCCATTCTGCTTTGACCTACTTTAATTAGTTTACGTATTTAATTAACTATTAATCGTATTATCACCTAATTCCTGTTCGTTTATTCCTTTATTCTTTTCTTTCTCAAATTATCCATTTTGAAAGTATTTTTGACATAAATCATTGAATCCGTTGTAATCATTGTAATTTTCATTATTGTATTTATTATTGTATTTCTTTTATTGTACCATTTGTATGCCTTCACATGTAATTGAACTTAAATTCCTACTTCGACCTAATTTTTTGCTAATTAATTGTTCACCGACTT
Source organism: Silene latifolia (assembly GCF_048544455.1). Classification (NCBI taxonomy): domain Eukaryota; kingdom Viridiplantae; phylum Streptophyta; class Magnoliopsida; order Caryophyllales; family Caryophyllaceae; genus Silene; species Silene latifolia. The sequence continues at coordinate 150,285,867 of NC_133536.1, read as the reverse complement.
AATTAATTCTTCATATGCTAGGATTAAAACTTGGATGTTGCATTGCATGCATATAATCGACGATATATCAAGTACGAATAACTTCCCTAATCATTAGTAGAGGCCGCTATCGAGGCGGGCGGGATTAGGTGTTCGATCAAAAGAGCTTCCTAATACGTACCCTCACCCCTTACTCCAGATCTCTGTGAACATCCGTGTTCATTGGCATCCACGAGAGTCATTCTAGACATCGAATGCTATGGGTAACGAGTTCTTGGTGCTTATGTCACTACTTTGTGTCTTAACATGACACGAGGTATTCGAACGGTTTCCAATTTTCCACAATAAATTGGTGGCGACTCCACAAATGCAAACGCTTGTACCCCTCCCAAGCGCCCCCGTGGGCCCGCGTCCACAGACCTGTATGGTGTTTTGTAGAGTACTGCGGATCCGGAGGAGCTTGCTCGGGTCCGTGCTGAGTTGGACACGGCGAGGTCGACGATCCAGGCGCAGGAGCTGGGACTTACCACTCGAGACGGGGAGTTCAGGCATTGCGAGGACAGGATGTAGAGACGAGATGCGGAGATCGCCTCTCTTAGGGCTCGGTTGGCCGAGGCGGAGGAGCTTCGTGTCACGATGGAGCAGGAGACGTTGGAGAGTTCTCCTGAGAGGGCGCTAGAGCAGGAGGTGGTGACTAGTTTGCCCGCGACTCCTCGCGAGACTGAGGCTGGTCCACCGGGAGGCGCTAAGTAGTTGTAGTTGTTTGTCCGTGTTGTGGACTTTGGCTTGTATATGTGTATATTTTGCTTGAGGCGGTTTGTAAACATGTGTTTTTTGTTTGTACTTTGTTTGTGTTTAGCTTTTTTGTGATGTGTTTCAGAGAAGCACGGTCAACGGCTGATTCCCCATTTGCTTCGGCCTTTGTTCCTGCATCGTTAGTGTAGAAAACAGGCAACATGTAGCACATATACATACACGTAAACACGCAAAAGTATATGTTGAAAACAAAAAAAATAACCACGATAACTCGAAGTTAAAATTGAAATTGTTTGTTGAAAAAAAAAGATTTTGTAAATTCCGCAACGAGGTGTCACCTTTGGATTTTTCAAATGAAATTGTTTTGAAATTTTGAGGGATTAATTCGTGTTTAAATTAAATCGCATCAAATTTGCTAAAATTGATTTGCAACTCGAAAATGAAAACTCAAACCGTCAAGGATGAATTTCAAAAGAGATTTTGCGAATGTGTTAAAATACTCGGATTTGCAAGAGTATTTTGAGAAAAATTGATGTTATGTTATCAATTTTGATTTTTGTGGAAAATTCGAAAATATTTCGGAATTTTCAACTGACACGGAAACGATTCGTTGTGGATCGGGGCGACTAGCCCTTCCCCCCTAAAAAAAACAAGATAAAAACTCGTATGTATAAAGCTGCGTCATGGAAACCGTGTCAGATTTCGTAAAGCGTGAATCCAAGAAAATGTGAGTGTGAGAAAACACAAAAATTTTCGGATAGGCCTGAAGAGGCGCGAACCTTAAGGCGAGAAAAACAATGTGTCAGAAAGAAGCACAACTTGTGAGGGATAAGTTAAGGTGCAGATTCTTAGAATCAACCCAAAGAGGCGCGAGCCCCTAGGCAATACAAGGTGGCTCCCCTTTTTTACGAAAAAAAGGTGCTAATTGTTTTGTATAAATAGGAACATTTGTGCTTCATTATTTCATCATCCGAAACACGAAAAACATCTCTACGAAAACCTTATCTTCTTCTTCCACAAAATAATTCATGGATGCTTTCGAAAAAAGGTTGCGACATTGGTGTCGCGATTTATCGCCTTCCGAGAAGTATCAACTCATTGTAATGGGAGTTGGTCAATTGTTGGTGCTTCGTCAAGTTAAGGTTCAATCCTCGTTCCTTGAAGCATGCTCTCGTTTTTGGAATTCGAAACATCATGTTTTCATTTTCCCGAAAGGTGAGATTTGCCCTCTTGCCGAAGAAGTGGGTGCCATTGGAGGGTGGCCGGGTTGTACTCCGGTACTTCCTCCGACTCGCTTGTGTAACAAGGAGAAGTTTCGTTCCATGTTGGGCTTGTCGACGAGCCAAGTGAACTTCCTCCTTGCTCCTCATGGTGTTGACATGTTGGCTGTTATCAACATCTTCTCTAACCGTTTGGATGTTAATGTCTCGGAGGTGGGTAGGAGAAGGGCTCTTGCCTTTTGCCTAGTGCATGCTTACCTCCTTGTTGATGCTTTGAAGAAGGAGGGGCGAAGATGGTATGGTAGTATGACCCTTGTTCATGTTGTTGAGCAAATGGAGCATGGGTGGGATCCATCGTGGTTGGTGATTGGCGAGATCATCCAAGCTTTGAACAAGAAGGGTTCTTATGGAGAAGCTCCTTGTTTGGATCTCTAAGGATCCTCCAAGTATGGCTCATGAAGAGGCTAAGGTATATTGAGCCTCAGGCTAATTATTCTTCTTACTCCTTCCGTCACCTTACTATGAGGAAGAAGTTGTATTCGAATAGCTTTGCATCCACTGAGGCCTATTGGACATCGAGATTGGTGGAGGAGGGTGGTCCTCATATCTGTTGGGTGGTGCCATGGTGGCACTTGAGGTCCTTTACGGGGTTACTCGCTCCGGCTACGTGTTCTTATTATTTGGTGGTGGCGGGCTTGAAGGTTGCTTCCTTCATTTACCCCAAAAGGCTTATGAGGCAAATGGACCGTCAATAAAAGGTGCCCGCTCAAGATACTCTCGTCCGAGAGAGTGTTTTTCAAAACTTCGAGCTTGTGGAGGTTTTCGAGAGGTGGTGGGCCACTCGGCTGACTTGGGAGGTACCTAACCCCGCTTCAGTGGCATGGGTAACTCCCGCTTATGTTCAGTGGTCAAGAGCTCAAACCTTGGAAGAAAGGTCAAAGTTCCGCAAAGATGAGGTCGTTGATTTGAAGTATAGGGAGGTTGGCAAGACCAACCGTGCCTTCTTTGATGACTTCGCCGATGACGTTAGCCCGGATGTAGTGAGGCCATTGAAGAGGAGGAGCTTGGGTCCCAAAGAGATGGTGGTCCGTGTGTGGGCTCGGCTTGGGCCGAACATGGGGTCTTGTAAGAGATCAGATGCCGTTCCCGTTGTGGATCCGTTGAGGATCCATTCCGAAGAAAAACCCCATGCTAGGCGGGCTAGCAAGAAGAATAAGGGGAAGATGTACCCCGAGGGGAAAGGCAAGGGTAGAATGGAAGAGTGAAGACCTCCATTACCCGCTTTATTATTATGTTGTATGAGTATTTGTGTGTTTTTATTATGTTGTACTAGCTATGTATTGTGTTTGTGCTAGTATTACTATGTAAAATGTCTTGGTCGACACTCTAGCTTGACAAGCTGTGGACTTGCTTAGGTTTATTTGTTGTCGAGTTTGTAATCCTTCTCATTATTTATTAAATAAGAGGATTGCTTGTACTAAGAAAACTTGTGAACGCTTGTTTTTTCCTCCATCCATTTCGTAAAGGCAATTCGGTTTGAATTAACCTAAACGTTGTACATCTGAAGGGGATTTTTGTGGTAAGGGAGAAAGGCTCTTTTTTTTAAGAAAGAGGGAAAGTTTTTCCTCCTTTTTTTTGGAATTTGTATAGGTGATTGTTTTTTTTTTGTGGGGATTGTTGTATCCTTCTTGCGTAAGAAAGGATTGCCTACGTATTCACCCGAAGAGGTGAAATCAAACCATGCTCGTAGTTCGAATGTTTTGTTAATTTTTTTTGGGTGTTGTGGTTGTATCCCTCTTGTGTAAGAAGGACTGCCTACGTATCCACCTGAAGAGGTGAAATCAAACCATGCTCGTAGTTCGCGTGTTTTGTTTGAGTGTAAATGGAGGTTGCCTTTGACAGATCAAAGCCTGTTTGAAACATGGCAAGGTGCCATAACTTAGACTCGATTAAACATGCAATTTCAAACCAGAACGTTTTGAGGATTTGACTTGAAAAGGAGATTGTGGTCACTAGTTGTGAAAGTAGGGAAAGGTTTGTTGGTTACTAAGGTTTAAGGGTAGTATTTCTTGAGTTGGTCTTGGTTGGTCGGGTTTGTGAAATCCTCCCCGTCTAGGTCACTCAATGTCAATGCGCCCCCCGAAAGGAATTTCTTGACTAGGTATGGCCCGGCCTAATTGGGTTTAAATTTCCCCCTCGGATCGACGGGTAATGGCGCTCGAACCGACTTGAGGACCCAGTCGCCTTCCTTGATGTTTCTGCGTTTGACTTTTTTGTTGAATGCCTGTTGTATACGTCGTTGGTATAGCTGGATGTTGTGCAAGGCGTTGAGTCGCCATTCGTCTAGGAGCGTGAGTTACTCGAACCTTCGACGGGTCCATTCCGCCTCAGGGACCTGACTTTCAAGTATAATTCGTAGAGATAGGACATCCAACTCTACTGGTTGTACTACCTTCATACCGTATGCTAGGTAGAAGGGTGTTGCTCCTGTTGGAGTTCAAATGGTGGTTTGGTACCCCAGAGTGCGAATGGGAGTTTGCTCGGCTAGTCGCGGTAATTGTCTTGCATCTTCTTGATGATGGTGACAAGATTTTTGTTTGTTTCCTCTACCGCTCCATTGGTTTGGGGACGATAGGGGTATGATCGGTGTCGTTTGATTTTGTATTTGTCCAGCAAGGCTTATGTTTCGGCCCTGAAGTGGGAGCCTTGGTCGCTGATGCTTTAATGGAGTAGCCCATATCTGTAGATGATGTTGACCTGGATGAACTTGGCCACTTGTTTGGCGGTCAAGACTGCATAGGATTATGCTTCTACCCTTTTGGTGAACTAGTCGATTGCGACGAGGACAAAGCAATGTCCTTTGGTGCCTATTGGGTTGACTTTTCCGATGATGTCGATGCCCCAGGTTAAGAAAGGGCAGGATGATGTCATGATGTATAAAAGGGATGGTGGTATGTGTTGTATGTTTGCGAAGATTTGGCAATTGTGGCAATGTTTGACATAGCTTCTGCAATTGGCTTTCATGATGGTTCAGTAGTAGCCTAACCGCATGACTTTTCGGGTCAGCATCATTGCGCTCATGTGAGGACCACATTCCCTGTCGTGGACCTCTTCCATGACTTTCTTGGCTTTGTGGTGATCAATGCAAAGGAGAAGGATCCCCTGGGGTGTTCTTTTGTATAGTTTTTCTGGTTTATCACGAACTGTGATGCAAATAAACGGATGGCTCTTTGTCCTCTTGTATCAGAGTTGGGAGGGAATTCATTTTTGGTTTTGTAGTTAAGGATGGCTTGGTACCAAGGTTCGACATGGTTTTCGTCGTCATTGTTGATAGCGCAGATGTAAGCTGGCTCGCTCCTTCTCTCGACACATAGGGGCATGGATGTCATGTCGTCAGGTATGTTGATGAGCGCGGAAAGTTTTGCTAGGGCATCAGCAAATAGATTTTTCTCCCGTGGCAAGTGGAAGTATTCGATTTGGTCGAAGAATTCGGCCTCTTGATTGATTTTTGCTTGGTAGGGTGCTAAGCTGTCGCTTCGGATTTTCCATGATCCGGACACTTAATTGATGATGAGTGAGGAATCGCCGTGGACTTTCAATCTTTTGATGCCAAGTGTTATGGCTGCTTGTAGGCCGATGAGGCATGCTTCATATTCGGCGGCATTGTTGGTGACGGCAAAGTCTAGCTTGACTGAGATCGGAACATGTTCCCTTTCTGGTGATATTAGTAGGATTAGTACCCCGAAGCCTCTCAGGTTTGATGCACCGTGGAATTATAGGTCCCATGCGTCAGTCTCGGCAAAAAGGATGTCTTCGTCAGCCAGTGACCATGTGTCGGTCGTTCAATCCTCATTGACGGGATTTTCTGCGAGGAAATCAGCGACTGCCCTTCCCTTGATAACCTTAATGGGTACGAATTTGAGGTCAAATTCGGATAGCATGAGTATCCACCTAGACAGACTTCCATTTAGCACGGGCTTTTCGAAGTTGTATTAGACAGGGTCCATCTAGGTGTAGATGTGAACCATGTAGCTGAGCATATAATGTCGTAGCTTCTTTGTTGACCAAACCAGGGCAAGGCACGCCTTTTCCAGTTGGGTGTATCTTGTTTCGTATTCAATGAACTTTTTGCTGATGTAGTAGATGGCTCGTTCTTCGCCCTTGACTGTTTGCACTAGCATTGCTCCCATGGCCGTGTCAGTGACTGTCAAGTATAGGGATAAGGGAATTCCCTGCTGAGGTGACATGAGGACAGGAGGCTTGGATATGATTTCCTTTACCCTGTCGAAGGCCTTTTGATAATCGTCATCCCAATCGTTGTGATCGGAGGTGTGAAGCTTATTGAAGATAGGTTCACATATCATAGTGAGCTTGGATATGAAGCGGCTGATGTATTGGACTTGACCGAGAAATCCCCGAATCTCCTTCTCGTTCTTAGGCCAAGGCATTTGTTGGAGAGCTTTGATTTTGGTAGGATCAATTTTGATGCCTCTTTTGCTGACGACGTGTCCCAAGATTTTTCCAGAGGTAACCCCGAATGCACACTTCTGAGGATTTAGTCTCATGTTATATTTCCGAAGATGAGCGAAGAATTTTCGAAGGGCGCTGATGTGGCCCTCCCGCTCTTTTGATTTGACGATCATGTCATCGACATATACTTCCACTTCCTTGTGCATCATGTCGTGTAGGAAAGTTGTGGCGGTTCTTTGATATGTTGCTCTAGCGTTGATTAGACCGAAGGGCATGACAATGTAGCAATATGTACCCCACTGTGTAGTGAATGCAGTTTTGTGCATGTCTTCCTTAGCCATTTTGATTTGGTTGTACCCAGCATACCCGTCCATGAATGATAATAGGGCGTGCTCGGTGGTGTTGTCCACAAGGATGTCAACATGTGGTAGAGGGAAGTCGTCTTTTGGACTTGCTTTGTTTAGGTCTCTGAAGTTGACGCAAACCCGAATTCTCCCGTCTTTCTTGGGTACAGGGACTATGTTAGCCACCTAGTCAGAGTATTCGGAAACTTTGATGAATCCGGCTTTGAATTGTTTGTCTACCTCTTCCTTGATTTTCAGGGCCCATTCAAGGCGCATACGGTGCAACTTTTTCTTCACGGGTTTAGCTCTGGGTTTTATGGGTATCCTGTGCTCTGCAATCTTTCTATCAATTCCGGGCATGTCTTTGTAGGACCATGCGAATGCATTCTTGTATTCTTATAAGAGGTCGATGAACTGCTGCCTCTCCGAGGGGTCAAGGGTAGTCCATATCCTAAGATCTTGATGTGTACTGTCGGTCCCTACGTTGATGGGGTCGGTCTCCTCAATGATGGGTGTCCTACCTTCTTCTTTGTCAAGTTCTTTGGCTAGGTGAGGTGGGTAGTCACTCAAGTCAAATTCCGCATATTCGTTCAGAATGGTATTGCAGTTAAATTGAGACGAGTCGTAAGCAAACTTAGCATTCATTAAGTTGACCTGAGCGAAAAAGCTCGGATAGGACAGACATCTAATGGGCAGTCAGAGGCGACACAGTAGATGAGATAGCCCCTGGAACAAGCTCCAGGTTGCTACCTTCTGTGGGAGTGGGGGTGACCTTAGTTGACTCAGCCTCTAAGACAGCCACAAGTTTGTGATAAAACAGTGGAAAAAGGACTTTGACCGGGACATTAGGCGCGCTAGGACCTAAGACAGACTCTGACCCCAATTTGTTATCAGACTCAGACTCAGACTCAGTCTCGTCTTCACTTCCCTCTTCGAACATGAGGCCTTATCCAGTTGTGATCTTCAAAATGCGGCTTTGACGATCGGTCTACTTGACAGTCTTCCTCCAGCCTTGGACAACTTTCTCTTGGTCAGTATCAGAGATAAAGGCAGTGGGATCGAACCGGTTGTCTTTAAGAGCGATGTTGATGATGTCCTCATAGTTAAGGTGCTTGATGTTGTCTTCTCCGAAGAGGAGACTCATGGCTTGCCCGTCTAGGCAAGGGGTCGATTCAGACTTGGTCGACGCAGCTTTGGTGTTGTCGGGGATGAGGTAGAAGTCCTGAAAGACTTTTACACCCGGGTGCTTGACCTTTGCTACAGGGTCATAGCTTCGCTCAGGGAAGCCGTTATAAACATCGGACACTCCCTCGGGGACGAAGTATCCATTGAGAGTCAAGTGGAGGGGCGGAGGATGACTCCTTGCTTTTTGCGTTTCGTAATAGGAGACCCATTTCCTGGATGTCTTCATCGGTTGGCTCGTACCCTAGCCTGAAGGGGATGTTGGGGACATTTGCCTGTGTTAGGGGAGACAAGGTGCTTTTCAGCGGGTTGAGAAGCGGGTCCGGGAAATAACCCTGGCACATCAAGATGCGGTTGACTATGAGGTTTCAGAACTGGTCACAATCAAAGGGTGCTGGTTTGTCAGTTATGGCATTCACAGCTTTGAATCCACACATTTCATTGTCGTCCTCCTCAATGACTTGGGAGGCTATTCCCTTCTTCATGATAGCCTTGATGGGGGATGCAGGAATTGTGATTGTTTTCCCGTTGAAGGGGACCCTGATTTTCTGATGAAGGGTTGATGTGACGGCTTTGGCCGCATGGATCCAGGGGCGTCCTAAGAGCATGTTGAACGAGGCCTCGATGTCGACCACTTGGAAACTGGCTTGTCTTTCCGAGGGGTCCCGTTGCAATGGTCAGGGTGATGAGGCCTGCAACCTTACGACGAGTGTCGTCGTAGGCACGCACTCCTTGGTTAGTCCGGATCAAGTCAGCTTCCTTGATACCCAGTTTATGGGCCGTTTTTAGGGGAATGGCGTTGACTGTAGATCCGTCATCCACTAGGACCATAGGTAAGTTCTTCTTCAGGCACTGTAGAGTGATGTACAGGGCCAAGTTATGGTTGGCTCCGAACGGGGGGATATCTTCATTGGAGAAGATGACCGGGTTGTTCAGATCGGGGTCATCCTTTGTCATGTGTGCTACCACTTCTTCAAGAGAGGAGGTAGAGGGAACTGTCAACTTCCCCAAGGCTTGTAGCAAAGCCTGCCGATGTTCGAAGGACGTGGCGATCAGTTGCCAAATGGATATTTCGGCCTTGGCCTTTTTTAGTTGCTTAAGGATCGAGTTCTCGGGAACTCTGGGTTGAATTTCCACCTCCAGGACGGTTTGGTCATTTGTTGTTGGATTATCCGTTGTGTTGGTTGGATTCTGGTAGGGGAGTACGGATCGAGTAAGGTGATCGATCTTTTTTGCTCGTTTGCCCTTTCCTGAAATAATGTAGACATCTTCTACGTCGTCTCTCCAGATACCGTTGATTTCGGGGTCGCGAGGTTACCTTGGAGGGGTATTCCTCGGCGAATAGTTTTTGTAAGGGAAGTTTTTGTGGGGGTAGTTTTTTGGGGTTGATTATTGTGGGGTGCATGCCAGAATGGCCGTGGGAGCAATCCCTTCTGGAATTGGGAGTTCTTGGTGCTTAGAGGACCCTCCCTTGGGCGTGGTGCTGGTGTTGGCGGGTTGAATACCAGCTGGTGGTAGGCATCCTCAAGTCGGGTGATCCTTTCTAAGAGACTGGATATGAATTCTTCAACTTGTTGGAACATAGTGAGCATGGTTGCGACGCTGAATATGAACATCCCGTCCGGAGTGTCATTTTCCAAGGCGTTCACCTCGTCCTCAATGGGCAGAATGAGGTGTGAGCAGTCCAGAGTTGGCTCGTCATCGGACATGGCATGGATTCCGAAGGGGTTTGTTTTGTTATTTGGTTTTGTTGGCGGAGGTAAGGGTAATTTCCCTTTCTCAATCATGTCTTGAATGGCATGCTTTAGCTTGAAGCAAGCTTCTGTGTCATGACCTTTGCCTTGGTGGTATTGGCAATAGGCGTTTGGATTCCAGAAGTGGGTTTTCTTGGCCTTAGATGGGTCCGTAGTGGGCCCGATTGGCTGTAGTTTTCCTTGGCCATGAGTCTCTTTAAGGCGCTAGCATAGCTTGTTCCCAAGTTCATGAATGCCCTTTGAGGACGGTCAGTTTTCTTTGTAGTTGGTTCGAGGAGGTTAACCTCGTCAATTTTGTTTGTTTGACCATAGGGGCGAGATCCACATGACGTAGACCCTTGGTAGCCTATAACTGTAGTTTTGGCTAGAACGCCCTTTCGTAGGTCATCTTCAATACGAGTCCCGAGGATTTGCAGATCCTGGAAGGTTTTGATATTTTGATACCTTAGCAGGTTGGCATAAATTGGACAGAGGTTATTGACAAATTTCTCCACCAGAGTTGATTCACTCAGCTTACTGACCAATGGGGTGCTTACCCTCCTCCAACGGGTTAAGAATTCGGTGAATCCCTCTTTGTCATTCTGAGTCAGGACCTCAAGAGTGCGGGTGTTGGCTTGGATTTCGACGTTGTCGGCATATTCTTTAGAAAATTCAACGGCGACTTCGTCCCAAGTGGTAATGCTCTTTGGGTCAAGGGAATAGTACCATTGGCGGGAAATCGGTTCCAAGGATGATGGGAAGATCCGGGTGAAGAGTTTCCTGTTTGACCCCTTTGATGGACATGTAATCCTTGAAGGACCGGATGTGATTGAGCGGGTCCCCTACTCCCTTGAACTTAGGCACATCAGTTAAGGTAAAGTTGTCAGGCAGTTGATCCCCAACGGGTTCGAACCTTCGATTGTTCTCAAGGTGGATGTTGTTACCACGGGGCTAATAGTTGCTTTTCCAAGAGCTTGAGCCTTTTTTCAGTTTCGATTAAAGGCAGAGTGTTATGTTCTTTGGTTTCCTTGTTTTCTAGGGTATGGATACGGGTCTCGACACGGTCCAGAGTGACCTTAAGGGCTGTGAGAAGGCTGGCTAGCTGAGCAGTGGGGCCATGGTTCTGAGGCAGAAAACGGCTCACGTTACATCCTAATCCGACACGGTTTAGTGACTAAACGTAGACAACACAAAAGACGGAAAGACGCTTTGGACCAAATGAGATGAGGGCGTCCGTTTGTGGTGCCTCAGTGCTAACTCAATTTATGGTGTGACGGTGTTGACTGGAGTTTGACTCGCGTACAACATAATGGCGTGACGCCGTTTGAACGAGTCTCGAGGTGAGACGACTCATAAGTAAAGACCCCTAAGTATGTTTTCTTTGACTCGATAGACGCAAGGCGGAATTGGAGTGGTGGATTGAAATTTTTGAAAATAGAAATTTTCAAAAAGATTCATTTGTTGTTTTATGGACGGCCTTCGAAGAGTAGGGATCTTCAAAGAGTTGGCCAGTTGAAAAGGGTTGTCTTAGGTTTGTTTTCAAAAGACGGTTTGAGTTAGAGTTGCGGGGGCTTTGAAAACGATGTGTTGTTTCCGAAGACGGCTTTTGGGAAATTCAAAAACGTACGTTTTGAAAATCGAGGTTTGAAAAGGTTTGAAATTTTTGTGGTCTCGAGGACGGTGTATGGTCCTCGGGATTTGAAAAGCCTCGAACAAGGGTGTGTCATTTTCGGGTTTTGAAAGGACCATTATGTCGGCGTGAAACGGTTTAAAATCCATGTCTTGACGCGGCCATTATAACGGCATAAAAAGGTGTTTTTGAAACGGTTGTAAAAAACCGGGTTTGAAAATCGTTATTACGACGGTCTGAAAAGGCGCTTTTGAAACAATTGTAAAAACCGATTTGAGAATCGTCATTACGACGGCCTAAAAAGGTGCTTTTTAAACGGTTGTGAAAAACCGGATTTGAAAATCGTCATTACGACGGCTTAAAAAGGTGTGCAACGGTCGGAAAAAGATCGAGGTTTAAAATGGCCATTATAACAGCGCAAAAATGTGTATTGAAAAAGTTTGGAAATGACACGGAAGGACTTATGATCACATAGCACATAAGCACTTTCAATTCATTATATTATGCATAATGATGACACGGGTTTTGGCTTAATAAGGGTGGTTACACACCAAGCGATCAATCCCCGATTTTCGAGAGGGATACTAATCTAAACAAAATGTGTAAGGAGGGTTCCCAAGCCTCGTGCACGAAGGATATGAATGCTCTTTGACGAAACAGAAATGTGTAACGTCAATGGTATGCTTGACACAATCGGGATTCAAAACGTGGTGATGAGAAAACTCACGCCAACGGGATGAGCCAATTGGTCGATAATGGTTAGGTTATGGGCTCGGACAAGGAACCCGACTTATGACTGTAATAACAAATAATTCATTTCAACCAAGACCTCGTTCGAGTCTCACCATCTAGGGATCACAAAGATAAGTGTCCTAGTTTTCCCTAGCGGAGTCGCCAATCTGTGGACATAGGCCACCTACACGCCAAGCCAATCTGTGGACGTGCAGCAGTCGGAAAGCCACGCTCGGTGGCGTATTAAATGCTTTCGACCAGATCATTTTAGATCGGTCGATTTCGTCTCGGCAAGGGTCTCGAAACGATGTTAGAGATGTTCGGAGTCGCCACCAAGCAATTGTAGGATGCTTGGAAACCGTTCGAATCCACTTTATACCTAGGTCAATCAAGGCAAAAAGCGGTGTTTGACATAGGTACTAAAGATAAGGAATCGTCCCTCTTTAGCATCCTATATCTAGAATGACTCTCGTGTCGCCCTGGATAAGGTCGTCCACTATCCAAAGTTTCTGAGTAAGAGGTGAAGGTACGTATTGGGAAGCCCTTTAATTAGACACCCAATCCCGCCCGCGGTAGTGGCTTCTACTGATCGATCTTGGTTGGTTGAATGCAAAAGTTGATAAAATGGGAAAATGCATGAATGCGCATACACAAGTTTAAACCTAACATGCGAAGTTTGCTATGTCGGTTGTTTATCCAAATATCAAGTAATTGATGTCAAGTTGGATTTAGTGTTGATTTGCATACAAGACGGAAATTAGACATCCATTTACGGAGTTAGATTTATGGTGCATAACGTGATCCATTTGTCTTAGAAAAGCATTTTGCAAATACAAAGTAAAATGTGGACATGTCAATCTGATCTGTCCCGTATTCGGGTTAACTGAAGTCGGGATCGTCCTAGACGAGTTCTAGAAAGGGAACAGGACGTGCATCAGGCAGCCTATTGAGGCACAAGCCTTGGGGCGATGCAAAAGAGCATGCCCAGGTTTGAAAACTGGAAATCAGTGAGCCTGTTTAGGTGCGAGGCAGCAGATGACCCAAATGGGTGTCTCCTGGTTGTTGAAAACGTTCATTAAATTATTTGTAAAGGGGTGTTAGAACCCGTCTTTTTTGAAAAGGTCGTTTAGACCGCTTTTGTGATATTATAAAGAACGGGACTTGAGTAATCATCATTGTGATGATAATATTCGATGTCGGGTTCGGTTTTTCAAGCTTGACATGAATATTTTTGTTAAAATGGATGTGAAAATGTTTGTTATGAACTAGTTGTGTTAAGTTCATTGTTTTGTAATTAGTCAATATTTACCGTCGTACCGGATTAAACCAACATGGTATGTAGAGAACCATGGATGATTTTGCATGTATGCCTCATATGGTTGTTTTGGAAAATGTAAACAAATGAATAAAAGGCTTTAAAATACCTTTTAAAATGTAATTAACCAAATATTATCACTGAAACACGGATTAAACCGTCATGGTATAAAGAACCAAGGGTGAACATAATTTATGGTTAAAAAGGTTTATCATAAAAATGATTTGAAACGGTAAAAATCGATTGTAAAATGAAATGAAGATGGAGAGAATGAACTCAAACACGTTTGAATTCTGACTTGGACAGCCAGTATAGGCGTGAGCCACCTAGTTGTGACTAGGGGCACCTGTTTTAGGTTAAAACTCGGTTTTGGCTCATTCGATCCGTAATTTGGACCATGTTATGCATGTTTTAGCATGTTAAGGTCATAAAAACAGATAAAAGAACATGAAAGAAGAGGATTAATTACACCCTCATACTTACATGCTAGGTTGTTGGCGAGAAATCGATGGAAGTCTAAAAACTTGTTAGGTCGGAAAACCCAGTTGAAAACCGTTTTAGTAATGTAAATAGTGTTGTTTTTTTTAGTGATTATGTAGTTGGTCAAAATGGCCAGTCAAGTGATTTAATGCACGATGACGGTACCAAACAATGTGTATGGCTCATATTTTCGATCGGTAGGTCGGAAATACGTGTCGGTTTCTGACTTGAGAAGTCGAGTCTAGAATTTTAAGGGAGAAAAGAGGGGGCGGACACTCGCGTACCTTCAAATAGTTGCATTTGAGGGATATTTATAAAGGATTGTGTGGTTGTGTGCGTTTTGAGCGACGTGGCCACCTGGGCTACTCGAAGAGGTGCGAGCCATTTCGCGGGTCTTCGAGCTGTCTTGTCACTATCACGCACTTAAAATCATGGTTTGTTCTATCCTAGGTTTTGGATGTCATGATTGTTGTACTTGACCATCAAGTATACCGTGTATACTTAGCATGGAAGGTTTGTGATGTTTATGTTTTGTGTTTGACTCGGTTTGACTCGTTGTTGGAGTCAGGATTTGAATTTTGAGTCGGTTTTTGGTCCGGTGTCGGTTTTGACTCTAGTTATTGTCATTGCGATCCCGTCGTCATGCATAAAACACTCCAGGTACTTTTAAAAAATTTTGAAAAAGTTTTCTTTTTGAAACCGTTTTGACTTTTCTGACATATAGTTATACAATCTGTCGATTAAACGTAGCGATTCCTAAGCATGTTGTAGTCCGATAATCATCGGGTGTTTGTTGCGGATTCAACAGATACTGGGTATCTATACATGGGTAGCAACGGAACCGACTCGATCGAGTAATCTCCTATATTTGCAGGTTTTGTGTCAGTCTTGACTCATTTGACCGAGCAATTCTATTTCTGGGCAATTTTCATAGTTGTTTTAGTAACATATATTAGGCCTATTGCTTATGTTTGTCTCTCTACATTGAAGATAAAATGCCTAATAAAGGAGTATCCACATCGTCTACTGCTGCTAACATGACCCAGGAAGAGATAAGGAGGCTATTAGAGATGAGTGTGGCATTGAAAGCGGCCCCACAGCATGTTACTAAGCCTAAGGAGGTAGTTTTTGATGATGCGATGATGAGTAAAGCAATAGCTCGTCATCATCCTACAAAGTATGATGAGTTGGGGGAACCTTCATTATTAGGTGATTGGTGTCGGGAATTTGACAATATGTTTGAGTTGTTGAAGTGTCCGCCCGAGCTACAAGTAGATCAGGCTGCGTTTTACATGAAAGGGTAAGCAGGCTTGTGGTGGAGCCATAATAAAGAGTTGATTAGAGAGGCTTTCAAGGAGAGTGAGGGCGTATGTACACTAGAGTAGATTTAAGGCGATGCTGAGGAATAAATTTGTACCTGGGCATATAAGGAGCAAGATGATATTGGAGTTTGACTAGTTCAAGAAGACAAGGGGTATGACGGTGAGGAGTATTATAATCAGTTTATGGAGCTATCTGAGTACGTTGCCGATTTAAAGCTGAGGGAGGAGATGTTAGCGATGAGGTTTGAAAAAGGGTTATCTTTGGAGATACTAAAGAGTCTTCCCGTCGGGGAGTCATCAGATGTGAACGAAGTTTATCAGCGGGCTGGGCATGTTGAGAGAAGAGCTACGATGACAGAAGAGTTCAAGAAGGAGAAGGGAGAGAAAATGAAGAGTGAGACTGTTAGTGAAGGGTATGAGGGTAGTAATAAACCATAACATACAAAGACAAAGCAATATTCCACTAGGGGGTCTGGTTATGGGGGTAGAGTGAGCATAGGTGATGGTTAGGGTCGAGGTTCTAATGTTGTCGCTCCTTGGTGGTGCTTTAACAATGATAAATTAGGACACTGGACTTTTGAGTGTAGGAGTGCACCAAGGAATATGAATAGAGGTAGAAGTCATGGGAGTTATCAAATCCCAGCACCGAGTGTTGGAAGCAACAAGAATCCGGGTTAGCGGTGTAATCAGAGGAACTACAATGATAATAAAAGCTATGGAAGAGGTTCATATCAGAGGCAAGTGATCGGTCCTAAAGTTTCTCACTAGAGATTATCTAGGTCGTTGTTAAAGGTGAATCAAACAATACTTTATACTCAACAAACAAGCATAGCGTGTAAGTAGGGATCAAACCCAAAGGACGATTTATTGAAGTGTTATACCAAAACTAATAGCGGTGTCCTATGTCACGAATTAGGGTTGTATATATGTTTTAAAACTACTAAAGAAATAACAACAAAATATAAACAATTGAAAACTAAAGCACGTAAGTAAAGTAAGGGTGTAAACAATATAAGGTAAACACTAGGGTGCCATAGGTTCATAGGGGAAATCAAAAGGAAATCCACATGTATGAATCTAGAATTAGTTTAAGGTTGTAATCGGATAAGGACCGAGGCTCTTGATCTTAGGGCCCCACCTAGGTTGAATCGGGTTAGCTCTCGCGTACACCCGGTCTTCCTACCAACAACATGCAAGGTCTAGCTACTCCTAAGGCTCTCGATCTTATATGAGAAATTGAATAGATAGAGATTCATACAAGGTTGTCAATCAAGCATTTCATTAAACATATTGTGAATTTATTTTAAATGCGAGCTGGCAGTGGATTTAAAATTTCATTTTAGAAGGACTGTTCACTAGTAAAATGGCATTATGTTGAAAAATCGATGGTTTGGTCCCCGCATATGGGCTCGCTAACAAAGAGTTGTCGGTCCCTGCCTTTTTTCGTAGACTACACTCGCCCTATTATTATAAGGCCGCTCGCTCCAACGGGAGAGGAAGCTAAGAACATGTAAATCTTTGTTTTAATTCACATGTGGAAAAACAAGGTTCAACAGGATCAATCAAGTTACGTATTGGCCATGCGCTAAAGATTGAAGAAAGACAAGCGCCCTTACTAAAGTAAATTTTTTAACATCCAACTCGTATCGTACTCCCTCTCCTGTTATCCTATTATTAAGAGTCTTTCATTTCGATCCCTGGGCTTATTAGTGGTCTAGTTTTATATGAAAATTGAGGAAAACGGCGCGTGAACTACTTTACTTCGGGATGCCCCAATTGAGGCCCCTTTATTACACTGAAACCTCAGCTGACATTGTTTAGGGCGGACAACAGGGCACGGCATCTGAAATACAAGCCAGAGAATGATTGCCACTTTATCGAGCCCAATAGAAAGTTACCCCTTTTTATGAAAAACGATCGGCACGTCTCCTTATTAACTCTGGCTAAAATGCTGCGCTTTTTCCCAAATTCCCTTGCTTGGTTTGGCTCGAAACACACGAAATACCAATCTCAGGATAGCTTCCAACTCCCTCTTCCTACACGTTGTGTCCTGTTGTAAATCATATCACGAGCTGGGGTTTCAACACTTGACATTCCATTTCCGATTGAAATTTAGTTCCCGTTATATTATAATCACAAGTATGGCAAGACTTCTTTTCAGAATGAATCCAAGTAGCCGTCTTACCGTTATATTTAAATTAGGTAAATCAACTTCTTTCCAGAGCCTTTCTAAAAAAAATCCTAGCTAAGCCTAGGCGAAGCATTAGACTTTAGGTAGGGGTCCATTTTTTCTGACTTGAGTCAGTTGGAACTACAACTTTTAATCAATTATTTAGACTCACTAAGCATGGATCTATCATTTAATCATTCTCTAATCTCTGTTAAACCTAGCTAAGAAAATACTCACTATTAATCATGATTATCATGCCAATAATGTTGTCATACATCATAACAAAGGTAAACATGGTGATTAAGCAAAGTAATTAATAAAGGATTAACAAAAGATTAAGTAGAGATTAAGGAATTATACCTACTTAAGAGATGAATAAAATAAGGAAGAACAATAGAAGAAATCCTTGGTTAGATGAAGAATTGTCACCTTTTTCAATAGAAACCCAAGAAATCTTTAAATACAAGAGTAGATCTAAGACTAATTATAGAATGATTAAAGAAAGATTAAGGAAAGATTAATCTACTTAACTAGGGTTTTGAGTAGCTAATAGTAGTCTAATATGTTGTACCTCTAATTAATTACAAGAAGGTATTTATAGTTAGTACAAGTTTAGGGTTAACTAAGGGCTTAAATGAAGTGTTGGCCCAATAAAAGAATCCATCCCCTTGCAAGTCTTCACTTCAACTCGTGGGGGTTGAGACAGAATTGGCCAACCCTGGACTGGAAGTAGCCCGCTTTGAGGGGTGACTCGCTCGAGTTGGCCACCAAGTCACCCGAGTTGGCGCTGCAAATGTCCTCATTTGGCTTTAGCTGACCCATGATCCGTGAGGGCTACTGTTGGGTTGTGCGGGCTAGCTCCTCATCCCCTAAGAGTTTGGTTATTGACCTACGGATCCTTGGCTTTGATCTCCGCTTAATGATTGGTCGTTATATGCATCCATTTAGCTCCAAAATGCTCCGTTTATGAAAGATTAGCACTCTTTTCCTACGAATGGCATAACATCTCATACAATAGCAAATAGGAAGCTAAAGACATAACAAACGACCCTAATTGGCACAAAAAGCATACGGAACGAGGTTAGTTAGAGGGCTAAAAGTTTGTAAATATAAACCACATTAGTATGGCAATGGCGGCGACCTGAGTAGCGGAGGGAAGTCAGTTGAAGTAGCTAGTAGGGTGCAAGGAAGTGGGGAGAAGGGTAATTAGTTTGCATGATAGGTTGGCATATAGATTCACTACTTAGTTGGACCTGTGAGATCGTTGTTGTGTGAGTATTAGTGAGTATATTATTATTTAATAAAGTCTCGACTAGGAAACTTTGGGACAAAATTTGTTTTTAGGAGGGTAAAATGTGATACTACGGAAATTTCGTTATTATTATTCTTTAATTAATGTGATATTTTGTTTCTTTAAGTGGCATGTGTCGATATTATGTTTTATTATGTTTCTTTAAATGATGAAGTTGTGTTTAATTGAGTTGCTGAGTTTATAAGCTGAGCTAATATGGATATCATTTGTGTCAAGTTATTTTTGTGAAGCGGTGTTGTGTAGGTGTGCAAACTTTGGGATAAAGTTCTTTTTAAGGAGGGAAGACTGTAATACCCGTCATATTATAAGTTTATAAGACCCTTTGTGCGTCTAAGTAGTGAGTCATCTAAGTAATGACTTGGAAAGATGGTCGCTAGTATAAAGGTCAACTTCAAACTGTAATATCTAGAGTGTTAGAGCTTCGATGGGGGTGATTCGAACTGGAGATGACAGCTTATTGTCTTAGCTCTCCAACGCATAGCCACCAGTGGCATTCCGCTAAATAAAAAATAAATAGAGGACGTTTGAAATTAAGTGTGCGAAGTTGAGTTGCGCAGGGCGTTTTACTCGATCGACCACTATGCTTTGTCGATCGGCTTTTTAGAGAATCCGCAAGTCACACCTTCTTTTATAATCCTTCCTAATTCGACCAGGACTTACCCAAATTCTATAAATACCTTCCAAACACCAAAATAGAACCCTTATTGTTTACTTACATAATTTTTCACACAAAGAAAATTGGAGAAGAGAGAAAGGGGGCGCAATTCGAGTTTAGGAATGGAATTTAAGCAAGCTAGCAATCACGTTCGTACCTTTACATCATATGTTATTTTACTAATCAACTGTTTATGTTTCACTCAGTAGATCCCTACCTTGAACCGTCATTTGACCCAAGTAAGACCGAGTAAGACCAAACCCTTGATGGGATTTGGGGGATTTAGTATATGATTTGGCGCTAGATAGTAATTGTATGATTGTATATGATTGTTATAGGTTGCGAATATCAAAGGAGCAGTTTTAAGCTTGTGTTGCGTGAAGATTTGCGAAAAGGTAGGAAATTCCTACTCAACTTGTGTAATTGTTGTTGTTGTTGCATACATGTTCTATATTGTGACTGTTTGATGAGATTTATGGTTATTCTATGACTGATTTTCTAAAACGGAATAATTATATGTGATGTATACATATTTTTTTTGTTGTTACGAGTGTCGTGCTACATGCTATTATTGTAGATATTATTGAGATGTTGGTCTGCATGACCGAGAAGGTCGTTAGGAGTCAGGAGATAAAGATGTCGATAGGTGTGATCGAGGAATTTGTTAGAAGTTCGGTGTCAGATGCCGGCCTCTGAGGTCGAGGATATCATTCGGTGTTCATAGTATGATTATAAATATGAGTTTCAATGCTGTGGGGGATAGTTAGTTGATTATATTGCTGTTGCTTAATGAAGTTACATTTGTTAGTAAATTTTTTCTACTCAACCGTTGGTTGACCAGTGTGTGTCTTGTGTAAATTGTCACCTAAGATTTTCTATTCATTGACCTGTTATAATCCATTTGTTATTTCCGTTCAAATGAGGGACAGTTAATTTAGCAGGTAATAATAAGCGAGCTGTTTGATGCTGTGCTGAGGGTTTGGGGCGTGACACGCAGAGAGGACCGAGTCTTAGTTAGCTATCACTAGTTCATGGTTTAGTTGAAATTTTATTTATAATAAAAGGTTTCCGCTGTAGCAGTGTTACTATTCAGTCTTTCAATTTTAGTTTATGTAATAAAACAGTTAAGACAATTTGTCAGTACTTATGTAATTTTTATTGAAGTACCTATTATTATTATCTTTGTTATTCACTACCTTGGGCAACCGAGATGGTAACACCTTTATTTATCTGGGAAGGTCTTGCTAAAGGCTCCTAAATAAATGAGGGTTGTTACAGCCCAAACATATGACTTTTGACTCATTTCCGTAAGTAGTTACTCAGAGTAGTAGCCACTACTTGTTTGAGCTGACATGGTTATCTTGTTTTGCAGTCCTACAATCAGAGCTGAACCTCATGATCTGTTATAGACACAGGAGCTTGTCTCACTACAAAAAGAATTAAAACAGGCGACTGATTTTGGCGACTGAAATCAGTCGCCAAAATCAATTTGGCGACTGAATTCAGTCGCCAAACGTCAGTCGCGGACCTTAGTCGCCTTTTCTAGCTTTGGCGACTAAAGTCGGTCGCCAAATTTGGCGACAGAAAAATCAGTCACCAAATGCCGAAAATGGCGACTGATAGTGTAGTCGCCAAATTGGCGACTGATTCAAGGTAGTCGCCAAATTGGCGACTGAATAGCAGTCGCCAAATGGCAAATCAGTCGCCTTTTTTGGGTGACGTAGCGATTTATTGAGCGATTTAGCGGACGATTTTGATTTGGTGATCGCAAGTCATCGCCATTTTGGCGACTACCTTGAATCAGTCGCCAAATTGGCGACTGAATTTCAGTCGCCAAATCCCAAATCAGTCGCCAAAGCCACTGTATGTTTTGGTGGTTTTTTTCGTTTTCATTGCTAGCCAAATATTTACAACCTGCATACAAACCGATGTTCCACAACACCATACATCCCATTTCAACACACACAACACCATACATTTCAACCCAACACCTCCCAATTTCTCAAACTTCATTTCATATATTGAAAATGAAAGTTTTACAAGCTAAGCTATTCTAAATGTTCAAGTCTAAAGTGTTCAAGTTTTACAAACTTACATGCTAAAATCATCTTACTTGGAAGCCAACACCGGCTCCACTCCCCCCATGTGGACCATGCGGATCATTTGGATCGTAGTTGGATCTAGGTCCGGGGTTACAACCTTGCCACCAATTCTCAAACATTTCCATTCTTTCCTTCATTTTTTGGAATTCTTCATCACGTTTGGCAAGTTCTTCATCACGTTTGGCATCACGTTCATCACGCTCTCTTATTTGACTTTGAAGTTGACTAATAATTCCCGGTTGATACGTGTTGCCGGGAATTGTTGAAGTCGATCTTCTACGCGTTTTCTCATAGAAAGCCGGTGTTGAACTTCCGGTACCATACACGTGCCCTTTCTTGAAGCCATCCACCAACTCATACCATATGTCATTGTCCGGTCTTTCTGGATTGGCGGCTTTTTCTCGTTCAAATGCTTCCTACAATATTAAACAAATGGTAGTAAGTTAATATGGTAACCACCTTATATACGACATTTTAAAAGAGAATAAATTAACAAAAATTAAGTGTTACGGAAAACTTACATATAATTGCTTGTCTTTTGGCTTAGTCCAAGTTCTAACCCCTTTTCCGTCAACTCTGGAATGCGTGTCCAGAAACAGTTCCGTACCGTCGCAATAATTTGTGACTTCTTCTTTCCTCTCTCGAATGAAAAAAAAAACATACATGTTATAAAATCAACAAAAAATCTAACATAAAATAAACATGTTGCATTGAAAACAAAAAAAAAGTGTAAAATAATAGACAAAGTACTTACACCCAATATACGATTCCAGAACGATCGTGAACCCGCGTAATGAGTAGGCTCGTTCACGGCGTCTTCCTTTCCTCCTCTTTTGTTGAGGGATGCTTGCTTAGACTTCTTCTGAAAAGCTTCACTTTTGGTATGCTTTATTAAGCCTTCATACTTGTCACCTGCAATTACACATATGAAATCATAACTAATAAGTTACTGATATTATTTATAATATAAGAGAGTATAAGCTAATTAATACAAATAACAAAACAAGTTAATTAAATACCTTTCATGTGGTCTGGTTCCTTTGGGCGCCTAACTACCTTCCAAATCACGTCCTGATATCGTCGAGTACCGACGTCATTGTACCTGATACGGACATTCATTCTTGAGACGGTGACCAAGCAAATGATAACTACAAAAAAAAAGCGACAAAATTTCATATTAGTATAAAATAAAAGTATAACCTTGGTTCTTAAAAAATTTATCAAAATTAATTATTTGGTTTCTAAAACAAAGAATTACGGAAAATATATACCCGAAAGTTATTGAACCACGCCTCTCTTTGTGCATGAGAAGCTTGTGTCCACGATGTAGGAATTGGACCCACGAAATCAGTCTTCGTGCTTTTCGTGACACCTCGTATCACGCAATCGTCCATAAACCTGCATTTATTTTGAACATGTAAAATTACAAAAAAAAAAAAGAAATAAAAATAGTAGACTAATAAAGAATAAAACTTACCATAATCCCGTCGGCTCAAGAATCATCCGATGATCCGAAGTGTACCGTATCGGCACACCGTCTTGGCTCGTCGGTAGCGCGGTCTCTCACTCACCGTCACCGTCTGTCCGCATCGGATCCTCCCGCACAAACTCCTCCTCCGCTCCGGACGCGACTCTGTCCTCCTCCCGAGCCGCCTCCACGCTTCCTACCACGACCTCCGCTCCGGCCATCGCAGATAATACAAATAAAAATTAACACAAATAATGATAAATGAAAATTATACAGACTTCTAAATTTTAATAATTTACTCTTGAGGAATACAAAATTATACCAATTTAATCATCATCCTCATCCTCTTCCTCATCCTCATCATCGTCATCATCATCATCATAATCATCTTCATCTCCAAACCCCTCGTCCTTCCTCCTTTTCTCCTCCTCCCTTCTCCTCCTCACCTCATCTTCCCCCCTCCTCTCCTCCTCTTCTTCCCTTCTCTCCTCCTCCTCCTCCTCCGCTTCATCATCCCCCGGCAGTCTCTCTTCCACATCATAATATTCTTCCTCTTCCATATCTTCACCATCTTTATTCTCATGCTCATAGTTGATTTCATCGGGTGGAGACAAAAGCGTTTCATTTGAAACGTTTTCTTCTTGGAAAAAAGTTGTATCAACTTGTGACCGTGCCTTTGTCTTAAAGATTGCACACCACGCATTTTGATTTCTATCATTTGTTGTGCTTGGATAAGTAGCAAAATACACTTGATGAGCCTGATGTGCAAGTATAAATGGATCATACTTAGAGTATGTTCTAGTACGATTCACTTCTACAAGCTTGTATTGTTCATGTACTCTCATTCCAGCCACAGAATTATCCTTCCAGTCAACCTTGAATAAGACAGTTTTATAAGCTCGGTCACGTCCACTATAACTAATTTCAAAGATATCTTCAACTATACCATAGTATTCGTTGTCATCAAGAGAAGAAATAGTAACCCCCCAATTGCACCTAGCCTTACCTTTACCGTGGTTGAATGTTTGAAAATTAAACCCATTAACCGAGTATCGATTCCACGTTCTTACCATTTTTGAAGGACCAAAAGCCAAACTTCTTATCAAATCATCTTGAATATTCAACTCAATTACATGTTTTTGAAACCATGATGGAAATTGGTCCTCATGTTTGTCCCAAACATCATCCTTACTTATATTAGGATTCCTCAGAATGAAATCATTAACAAACTGTGTTTCGTATGGCTCCAAGAGGTCACAATTAGATAGCACGTAAAGGTGGGCACGATTATACTCCTTATCATCCAAATATCTTGTTTGCCCCTTTGATGAACACCCTTCATCATCTTGAGTTTGAAAAAATTCGGGTAAACTTCCGTCTACTTCATCCGGTTTCTCAACATTCAAGTTTTTTGCTTTGGTTTCTATATGTTTTTCAAAGTAAAGAGAACAAAAGTTTGCAATCTCTTCCGTTAAATAAGCATTGCATATAGAACCTTCCACCCTAGCTTTATTACCAATTTTTTTCTTCAAATGATTAAGAAACCTATAAAAGTTAATGATGAATTTTATTAATAATAAAGTTAACATATAATAGCTAGATTAGTTATTATTATTAATTTTAATTTAAAAGTAGCTAGATTATCTTAATTACCTTTCAAATGGATACATCCACCTATATTGGACGGGTCCCCCAACTTTGGCTTCATATGGCAAATGAACCGGTAGATGCTCCATGGAGTTAAAAATGCAGGAGGAAAGATCATTTCAAGCTTACACAATATCTGTGGTATTTGCTCTTCTAGACGAATCATGTCATCAACACATATTGAAGAGGCACATAAATCTCGGAAGAATTGACTAATCTCAACAACTGCATTCCAAACGTTTGTCGGCACGAGGTGTTTCAAAGCAACGGGTAATAATCGCTCCATGAATACATGACAATCATGACTTTTCAAGCCTTGCAACTTCAGCTTCTTAAGATCAACACATCGACTAAAATCTGATGCATACCCATCAGGAAACTTCAAATTTTGTAACCACTCACACAATACTTTTCTCTTAGCTTTGTCGAGAGTGAAAATGGATGTTGGCTTAGACCTGTCGCCGCGAATGTGTAATTTGGGACGATGACAAAATTTCTGCAAATCTTTTCTAGAAGCAATGCTATCACATTTTTCACCTTCTACATCCATGATCATGTCAATTAGTTGCTCAAAGAAATTCTTTTCTATGTGCATTACATCCAAATTATGTCTTATCAACATTGTCTTCCAATAAGGAAGGTCCCAAAGAATGCTTCTTTTAAACCAACCGTTTTTCTGCTTTTTCAATTCTTTAAATTCTTCCTCGGTACCATCAATAGGGGATGGTAAATCACATACCGTCTTCCATATCTCATCCCTAGGCACTCGTTTCGGAGGGGCATCAAGCACCTCTTTATCTTTTGTGAAAGCTTTCTTGTTCTTCCTATGTGGATTTCCCTCTCGTAAGAAGCATCTATGACAATCAAACCAGCTTATTTTCTTGCTATTGGGAAGCCAAAATGCTTTACTTTCCTCCATGCAACAAGGACATGCTTTTTGTCCTTGTGTAGATCACCCAGATAGCATACCATAGGCGGGAAAATCATTTATTGTCCACAAAAGGGAAGCTTTAAGTTGAAAATTTTGTTTTTTAGACACATCATAAGTTTCCACCCCAACTTCCCACAAATATTTCAACTCCTCCACCAATGGTTGTAAATAAACATCCAAATTACGTTTCGGGCTTTTTGGTCTGGGAACAATAAGTGACAAGAAGATAAATGGTCTTTTCATACATAACCAAGGTGGTAAATTGTATGGTGTGACCATAACGGGCCAACAAGAATACTTCCTCCCAAAATTACCGAAAGGATCAAATCCATCCGTACACAAGTCAAGTCGTACATTGCGGGGTTCCTTGGCAAAATCAGGATACATCTGATCAAATCGTTTCCATTCTTCCCCATCACTAGGATGACTCATCTTCCCCGGAGCACGTGTGTTTTCTTTGTGCCATCTCATTTGTTCGGCAATGTTTTTGGTGGCATAGATTCTTTGAAGTCTTGGTGCGAGAGGAAAGTAAAACAATTGGTTACATGCTATTGGTTTCTTACTCTTTTTGGCCCTCTTACTACCGTTGCCTTTTTTCAACACCAAAACTGTATCTCCTTCACTTGTCTCATATCTATCCGCCCCACAATCTTTACATTTGTCAAGCAAAGCATCATCTTTCCAAAATAGCATACATCCTTCGGGACATGCATCAATCTTTTCATGCGGTAATTGAAGACCTTTAACTACTTTTTTGGTAGTATAGAAACTTCGGGTCATGATATTATCATCGGGAAAGATTCCTCAAGTAAGAGGCAATGCCATCAACAAAGCAACAAATGGCATATTGAACTCACACTTCAAGGTAATTAGCCTAGAAGCGGCTTGTAACAATGTCATTCTGCTTCCTTCATACAAGGGTTTTTCTGAGGCTTTTAACATGTTAAGAAAGGCTTTTGCTTGTGGGTGTGGCGGTTGTTCTTCAGAAATAGTTGTATGGTCATCACTATTAAAAATAGTGGAATCCATAGCATCAACAACCATCTCTCTATATGGGTTCTCATCATTTTGTATTTGTTGGGTGTGAGTTTGTTCATGAATTGGAGAATATGCTTCTCCATGTGAAATCCAATTGTAATAATTTGGTTTAAACCCGTTTATAATGAGATGTTCTTCTACTACAATGTCAAGTTGGTATTTCAGGTTTTTGCATTTGGCACAAGGGCACCTAAGTTTTTTGTCTACCAAGTCATATTCATCTTGTTGTTTAGCAAATTCAATAAACTCGCTAACACCCTTTATAAATCTAGCGGTAGGACATCTTTTCTTATTGGAATGGTCTAATCTTCCTTCATACATCCATGAACGTTCCAATCTCTTCATTTTAATCTAAAGAAGACCCCAAAGTAATTTAAACATTTTTAAAAAATAACAATAATATTACATACAAAATTTAAACATTATACTCCACATTATACAATAAACATATGAAAACAATATATAAATATTGTCAATAAGTAATCCATCTTCGAATGGGGTCCTTATCACTCCAACCTAAACCTGTCAATGTACGTTTCAAGTCACTAGCAAACACACTTGTAATTTATTAATGAGGAAAAAATTGGCGACAATTCCCTTGAGTTCTCCAAATACACATATACATGTATGTATTCGGAGAACATTAAAGGGATCGCCACCAAACTCATTCCTCATTAATAAATCACAAGTACGTGTTTACTACCTAAATGACTTGAAACGTACAAAGACAGTCCCAAAATGGGGACTATTCAAGAATTACTCCTAATGAGTAATTCTTGAACGGGTACTAAGTCAACATCAAATCAAACAACAACACAATCAAGTACTAAATTAATTAAGTCAATCAATAGCCCAATTCAACCACATAATAAAGGCTTCTATCCTAAAGTCCGTAACATAATTTGAACTAAAATTAGTAAATTTAAAAGGT
Organism: Silene latifolia; assembly: GCF_048544455.1. Classification (NCBI taxonomy): domain Eukaryota; kingdom Viridiplantae; phylum Streptophyta; class Magnoliopsida; order Caryophyllales; family Caryophyllaceae; genus Silene; species Silene latifolia. The sequence continues at coordinate 150,258,450 of NC_133536.1, read as the reverse complement.
AACTGGTAAGAGGAGGTTACCTAATCAAGTAAAAGCAAAATTGAAAAGAAAACAAGAAGCAAACTACTACGCGACGGTGGTGCCTAGCAACATGGTGACAACCCCTGAAAAAGAGAAAAGAAAAACAAAAATAACAAGGTTATTCTACCTCAATTCATCAATAACATGAATTATCAAACTAAATTTATCAAAATCAAGTCCTAAAGAAGGTTCTACTTAGCTAATAGCTAATTTCTCTTAATCCAAAAGACGGTTCCACTTAGCTAATTCCATTAATGCAAAAGACGGTTTCACTTAGCTTAATATTAATAATAATACGACGGTTTCACTTAACTTAGTAATAATAATAATAATAATATTAATTAAGACGGTTTCACTTAGCTTAATACTAATGATAATGAGACGGTTTCACTTAGCTACCAACACCAAACACCACCCCACGACCCACCCCAACCACGCCCACCACGGCCGACCGCCACCCACCGAACCACCCCCACCCATAACCCTAAACCTAGACAAAAACCCCCTTAATCATTCCCTTTTAATTCAAACACAAATTAAACTAAATCTAACTACAAATTAAACTAAATCTAACTACAAATTAATCAAACATACTAACTACAAATAAATCTAACCAACTAACAACAAATTAATCAAACTAACTATAAATTAATCTAACAAATTAAACTAAATAAACTGAAATTAAACAAAAACAACTAACCTAATTAGTGGCGGTGGATGTGGCGGTGGAAATGGCGGTGGAAATGGCGGTGGAAGGGTGGTTGTGTGGTATTGTTGGTTGGTGTCGTCGTTCGCCAAATCGCTCGCTCGTCCCTTTTTTTTTTTTTTTTTTCGCAAAGAGTAAAGTAGGAGAGAGGGGGCTGAAAGTAATAAAAAATTTGGCGACTGACTTTTTGAATTTGGCGACTGAAAATCAGTCGCCAAATTTGGCGACTACCCTAATTTCAGTCGCCAAATTCAAAAAGTCAGTCGCCACGTAGATTCCCTTTTTAAAATGACAGTGGTTTGTACTAAAAATTTTAGCGATCGATTGTCAATTTGGCGATCGAAATTGATCGCCAAATTGGCGACTACCCATAACTCGATCGCCAAATCCAATATTTCGGTCGCCACGTTTGATTCCTTTTTTGAAAAAGTCAGTCGCCATATTGGCGACTAATTTCAGTCGCCAATTTGAATATCAGTCGCCAATTTGGCGACTACTTTTTTCAGTCGCCAAATTTCGGTCGCCTGTTTTAAGTTTTCTTGTAGTGTCTCGTCCGCTACTATCTATCTGATGATCGATGTTGCTTACAATTTACTTAACAAAAGTTCTGATACCTTAAGATCTCCTAGGATGCCACCCCCTCCACCTGACAACCATCAGGCCACCTCTTTCAATAAGAAGGCCACCTCTTCCAATAAGAAACTCAATGTAATACCCGTCTTTTTAGAGACCCGTTGACTGACTTTAGACACCTGTCTAGACCTTCGAAAACCTTACGAGTTGACCTTGTGTCGTTATAACCCTTTGAGTGCTGGTAACTCGATCTAGCAGAGGATACTCAATCGAGTAGCTTAGTCACTCGATCGAGTAGAAGCCACTCGATCGAGTAAGTTGCTTACTCGATCGAGTAACGAGAGTTCAGCGGGGAAATATAAATCGCGATATTGTGAAACCCAAATCATTTATTTTCCTTTTTCTCCTAAACCTAGATGCCGACATATTAGTTCTCCTTCACCTTGGGTCACCCTTTTGGAGCCTTTGAGGGTGGAGACACTATAGGGATGGGATGCTTGAGTCGGGTAGCGGTCTTGTCGCCGAAGTACTATGTATAGGTATGTGTCATCATCATCATCGTCTTCCTTGGTTTTAGTTGTGATTATGGTAGTAGTAATAGATGGTTATACTGTTTGTTATAGGTGGTTATGGTGATTGCTTGTTGTTTTATGGTCGTGCACGGAATCGCTGCGGTTTCCTAAAGGTAGGCTTTCCTACTCAGTACTGTTGGTTGTCTAGTGTGTCGATTGTATTGTATGATTGGTTTTAGTATCGTTGTTGGTAGTGTGGATTGGTTGTTGCTGGTCGTTGTTGTTTGTTTGTCACTGGTTCGCGAGGTGCGCCCTCGGCTGAGTGGAGTCACTTGCGGGAGTGGCTTCACGCCCTTGATTCGCCCTCTGTAGGGGTTGTGCACATTAAGGAACATGGGTTATCGCTTGGATTAGATGAGTGAGGCTTAGGTGGGAACGGCTGCGGCCCCTCACTGGCGGTGTGGATTACTGGTTGTGATGGGTAATCTGGCAGGACTGGAACTTCGGGCAGTTAGAGGTGTGTGGGTGATTGGAGAAGGTGGTGTATGTATCTTGGTGTGTTTTGTTGTGTCTGCTTTTGGTGTGTTCCTTCAGTTACTGACCTTGTGTGGTGTTGTTGTTTGTCTTCTTGTGTTGTGTCTACCGTGATTCACTATGGTGAGTAGTCGGTCTTAGCAGGTTGATGTCTGGATCATAGCTGGGTGCTTGGAGGGACGAGTCTACCACGAGTCATGGTAGAGATAGTTTCACATAGTTGATAGTTGGCACGAGATGTACCTTTTATTTTGTTTAATCACTTGTAATTTAATATAACTGTTCTTCTATCGACTTTTGATTATTACTGTTCCTCGGGCAACCGAGATGGTAACGTCCGTATCTGCTAGGAAAGGTCTTGTTAAGGGTCCTTAGTAGATAGGGGTGTTACACTCAAACTTAAAAAACAAACCCAAGAGAAACATATCAAAATATTAAGAACTAAATTTAAATAAAAAAATTATTAAACTTTATTGATGAATTGGATACATGTTTTACAATCAAATAATATTCATAATTGAAGAAACATGGTAAATTGAAGATGTATTTTGGTTAGATTTGAGATAGGTTAAGTTTAGTTTTTTCTTTTAGATAAGGGTATGCAAATGGAAAGTTTTGGGAAAATGTATTGTATTGAGTAAAGAGTAAATCGATAAATAGTACTAACTTTAGTCATCTTTTTCATAATCACTACCAACTTAAGAAAAAACTTCCAAAATCGCCACAAACATAATGATTCCGACCTACTATCACTACCAAATGCCACTTTCCGTCCAAATTTTGTATTATTTGACCAGAATACCCTTGCCATCTCAATTATCTTATCCCTCCCTTGCCACCTCAAGCATCTTATCCCACCTTGCCTACCACCACCATCATCCTCTACCACCGAGCTCCGACCAAAAAGGACCCCAAAAAAGGACTCATCACTGCCATCTCCTCCTCGACCACTCAGACGACACCCTGTAGTCTGCCACTCCCCTCAAACACCGACGCAGCTATAAGAAATGAGGTTGACGTCTAAGGAGAGACAAAAGGAGGAGGTCGATGGGTAGGTGGTGTTCCAGATCTGGACGAAGATGATCGTGGTAAGTGTGGTGTGTTAGTTGTGGTTGTCGAGGGGGGGGGGGGGGGTGTCGTGCGGTGAGTGAGACTTGCTCCTATGGTAGGTGATGTTCCAGATCTGGACGAAGGTGGTTATGGTAATATGGTGTTCGTGGTTTATGCGGTGGTGGTTATTGGCGGTGGTGTTTGTTAGTGGTGAAAGGAGATAGAAAGAAGAGAAGGAGAATGGGCGGCTGGTGGTGGTGGTTGGTGGTGAGTGGTGAGTGGTGATGATGTGTGGATGGCGAGAGGTTGGTGGTGGTTGTAGGTCGTTATGAGTGGGTGTGGATGATTATGGGTGGTAAGGGTAGTTTGGGGATGAAAAAGAAGATTTTGGGAAGGAAATTGAAAATCACGAGTTTAATTAATGAGGTTTCGGTAGTGATAGTAAGTCGGAGTTATTATTTTGGTAGTGATTTTTGAAGTTTTTTTCAAGTTGGTATTGATTATGAAAAAGAGTACTAAAGTTAGTAGTCTTTATCATTTTACCCTGGTAAAATGTCAACTGTGAAAATAAATTATGTTTAGGTGTAATATTGAATGTACTTTTTGATTACCTATTAAATCAAATTTAGAAAATGGAAGGGGATAAATTTTGGGGAAATGTGTAATTTATAATGAAATAGACGTAAACAATGAATATCTCCTTCCTAGTGTAGTAACATTAGAGCCTCCAATGGTTAGCAAACAAGACTTGCAAGCTAGTAGTTCAACCATTGGAGCTGTCCATATAGATTAGCTTTGCTCAAATAATTTTGAGCTAGTAGCTCCATAGAGCTAGTTGCTTAAATGAACCACAAGAAGATCATAACCAATAGAAAAATAGTGGTGCCATTTATAATGTTTTAATTTTATATTTAATAATTACGAGTTAAATAAATAAATAGAAGAGTGTGTTAGGTGAGTCTCATCAAACAAGTAGTAAATTGGATTCACCTTTAAATTTTAGCTTGAAATTACGGTAGTTTAAAAAAATGATGTGACAAAGATAAACTAGTACCTCGCTCGGATCCAGACAAATGGTAACACTTACCTAAAACGGATGATCCACACCAATGGTAACATATGCCAAAAAATGACTAAGTTACCCTTATACCTACTACTTATTTACTCCACATGTTTACCATCAAATAGTACACCCACCCACACATTCAATGTTTAATTACACAATATATTATTCTTGTGGCCTAATTCAAAGCTTTAAACTTTAACCCTCACTTTTTCACCTAATCTTAACCTTATGTTACCGGTTGTCTGGATCGGAGGGAGTATTTCGGACCCACATTAAATTTATGTTTTATTTTGTCTTTTTATTTATTTTTCCTGGTTTAATTTGGGTTAGCTTTTACAAATCTTAGGATCTCCATAGCTACTTGTAGCACATAGTACAACTGTACTTGACCAAACATGTACTTGACCAAACACACAGCATCTCATTTCTCCTCGCTCTCCCTCTCTCTTATTTCTCTCTCTAAGCCGTTTCTTCGTCTCTTATGGTATCTTACTGCTTAACGACCCCTTATATAATTAACTTCAACTCTGTTTTTCATCTAAAAACGCAACTACCCATAAAATCCCATCTCTCATTTTCTTAAATAATTTCATTTTTTTTGTCTCATATTTAATCAGTCAAACGTTAAACAAATTTGGTTTTCAAATTTCTGGGTATTTCATCATTTACTCATCCTTTTCTTCAAACTTAAGCAAATAATATTAATAATAATAATATTACTCCATTAAAGATGTTGGTTGATCTTAATATCGATGTTCTACCAAATAATATTGAGAAAGAAAGGGAAACATCCATTAATAAAGAAGATTCAGCAACAAACACTGAGCTCTCCGGCACTTCTTCAGCATCCTCTGTAGTCAACGCCGATGATTCTCCTATCTCCGCAGCTGCGGTTTACGACTTTTTTGTGTCAAAACCCGTACCTGATCATTCTCCATTCATCACCAAACAGCTCTTCCCGATGACGGTCAATGACACCGCTGCCGGCGGATACGACGGAGGCGGTGTTGGAGAGAAGGAGCTTCAGATTCTCAGGCTCGGATCCTCCTCCCAAAGCTCTAACTATAACCAATGGCTTAATCTCTCGGCTTCTGGTTCAGGTTTAGGTTCAGGTCCGGGTTTGGTATCAAGTGTGGGTCCGGAACCGGGGGGAAGTGTTAATAAACAGCAGGCAAGGAAGAGCAGGAGAGGACCAAGGTCAAGGAGTTCCCAATATAGGGGTGTCACGTTTTACCGGAGGACTGGCAGATGGGAGTCTCATATTTGGTACATCCATCACTTGCGTTAATTTCATCGTTAATTTTTACTAGTTTCGTTTCAATTATTTATTTACCTATACCTAAAATATTTCTCATAAAAAAAATAATTAATAAAATGAAAGGAACGGAAAAAGGTAAATCTCCTAAAAGATTGGTAAAGAATTGACCGAGACATTCAAAACTAAACAATTGAGCAGGACCGAAGGACTATTTTTTTTTTTTTCTCAATTTGGAGCTTTTAATTTATTTTGTGTGTTTCTATAATTAGTAATCTGACATTTTGTTGATTGTTTTTTGGTCGCATCCCAATTTTGTTTGTACGAGCAGGGATTGTGGGAAACAAGTTTATTTGGGTAAGTATAATCATTATTATTCTTAAAATGGTTATTTAAAATTATTAAAAAAATGTTGTTAATTTTTCTGGGTATTGTACGGAATTTCAGGGGGCTTTGACACTGCTCATGCAGCTGCTAGGTAATAAATTTACCCCTTTGTTCATTAATTTCATATCAGAATTTACTTGGGTGATTTACTGATTTATGATGATTTTTACTGTTTCTTCCTGAATTTCAGAGCGTATGATAGAGCTGCAATTAAATTCCGTGGGGTGGATGCTGATATTAATTTCAACATTACTGACTATGATGAAGATATGAAGCAGGTAAAAAGGAATCTTCACGGCCGGCACTCTCTTTTATTAAAGCCACTGTACTCATTATGATGATCTCGGTTTTGTCCAACAAATTTACGTACTGAGATTAGATCTGGTTGTTATTCATTTGATAGCAGACGATGAACTTAAGCAAGGAAGAATTTGTTCAAATCCTTCGTCGCCAGAGCACCGGGTTCTCTCGAGGGAGTTCAAGGTATAGAGGTGTTACGCTTCATAAGTGTGGCCGGTGGGAGGCTCGGATGGGCCAATTTCTTGGGAAGAAGTAATGCTTATACTCTTACCCATACATAACTTTCGTAATTACCTAGCATACACGTTCCTTATTCAGTCAAGTTAATAATCTTGCTTTGTTAGTTAGTCTTTTTCGGCCACATTTTTGGACTTGGTGTCAATTCAGATGTTGGTGATTGATAAAGTGTTAGATATATGCCTGCCTACATTGATCTAAAAGCAAGTCTCGAGCTACGTTGCAGTTTTCTTGCCAATGAGTTTACAACTCTGGCCATGAGTACCGAACTTATGTTCATTACTCCATTGAACTAATTAATAGGTGACTAATCAAAACTGCAGTAGTTGTTATCGAATTGGGTTGTTAAGATAGCTATAGAGGAGGATAATTGAGGAACCCATTGTTCATCCGTGGGGCGGTTATGCTTGGTTGCAGGTATATGTACCTTGGCTTATTCGACAGCGAAGTAGAAGCCGCAAGGTCCCTTTATGAGCATAATTTCAGTCTCATATACACCAGATTCTAGTTGTGTGTCCTCTTGTTTTATTCATGTGCTATGGGTGGTTGCAGGGCTTATGATAAGGCTGCCGTAGAATGCAATGGGAGAGACGCAGTCACCAATTTCGAGCCTAGCACCTACGACGGTCACATATCCAAGCAACCAAATAATCAAGGTATTTTACTTCCTAACAAATGGTTACATGAAACGGATGTAGTTGTGAGACTAACCTATTAACCCAAACATTAAGTGAGGAATCCACAAGGAACCGGGTTTCTGTTGTTGATTGTTGGGCATGTTGTCTTTTGGCAGGCGACGGGCATAACCTTGATCTGAATCTAGGAATTTCTATCACCATAGATGGTCCAAATGCAAGCAAGAATATGGGGATAATAGGCGTATCCCAAACCCATCAATCCCCTATTCAACTTGCCAATGGGAAAAGGCCAATTGTAAGAATCATTGTTTTTCAAGTTTTGGATTCGATTTTTCAGAAATTCATAATATGTACCATCCAGTCAAATATCCACTCAAAAATGAAATAATGTACTGTACTTAATATATTGACAGAATGGGGCATCTACTTACTATCCATCTGGTGCACTGCCTCTCTATGGTCAGCCAATGGCATCTAGACAGTCTAGTACTATGTGGTCAGGATTTGCACAAGGTCGACCTGAAAATTATGAGGTACAAATAATTGCTCTTTCCCCATATACAGTTTTTGTTTGCCTACATTATTGGTAATCCGTCAGAGAGCATATAGTTTAGATGAATCGTTTAGAATGTGGCTGCTATCCTTTTCACTTTATAATGAAATACGAGTACTAAAACATGCATGTTTTTGTAAGATTATCAATTAGCTGTGTATGCATTGAGACGGAGTTTAGTTACTCGTAATAGACACACGGAAGCTGTGTGCTAGACTGATCACTGGTTACGTGAGGTTTGTATCTTGAAACCAATTGGTTAAGTAGTAGCAGCTGATTAACGAATAACGAATGATTCAAACATGATTATAAATGATTACTTTCTCCAACATTGATGGTTAGTAGACATTGCATTGTACATCACAGGAAAAATTGAATGAGCAGAAAGTAGAAGCCATACCCTCAGCAAGACTATCAAACTGGGCATGGTACATGCAAAACCAAGGCCAAGGTCAAGGTCATGGTCAAGGTGGTACTCCAAGCCAAGTCCAACTATTGTCAACCGCAGCATCATCAGGATTCCCTTTCTCGACCGCCACAACTTCATCAACTACCTTATTCACACCCCCACAAACTAACACATTTGACCAATACGGTCAAGGTAGATCATGACTGCAAAACCTGTCTCCACTCTCGTCCTCTCTACTGCCATTTTTATTTTTAATGACACGGTTAGTGGGGAAGCTGAACATACTTTTTATACAAACATATCATAGTCTTATAGAGGCCGGGTTGATTGGAATTTACACGTCCATATGCCTAATTTATGAGGCGCATTTGTCTAATAATTGTAAAAATATAGAGGATTGAGTAGAAAAGTGATCAAGATTTTTAAGTACATTGTTGAATTCGAGAGGCAAATAATGTTGCTTTGTTTCTCACTTAGCATCATGAATATGTCTTCGAATACAATTGGTCTCCCTTGTGACGGGTTACCATTTGTGGCGGATATTTTGTGAGATAAAATGGTAATAAAATGGGTTAGTGGAGAAAGGGGACCACATGAATAGTATTGCAGAGAGAGAAAAAGTGGGTACATTGTGAGGTATAGTGGTATCCGTCACAAGCTTGTGACGGATATGTCATGTCTTCAATGAGAATTTGTGCTTCGAATAATAGACACTTAGGTCCAAAAAATTAGGTAGAAAGACTAGATACACCCTGTATAACTAGAGGTGAACCGGTCACTCATTTTGTTACGGGTCAAATCAAATAGGGAATTTTATGTGACTGGTGTGTGTGCGGGGGGAGGGGAGAGGGGGAAGGGTTGTACAAGTGGATATCGCATAGCGGCAACCTTGGTTAAGGGTAATATGTGTTGCGTTAGCAAATGGTAAGGTGGATTAAAAAAAATAAGACTAGCCATGGGTGATGAGGGTGGGGGTTGATCTAGTGTCACGGTCCGAACTTCGAGCCGGGTCGTGGAGCGCACCCTTGTCTAAACTCACGACAAGAATACTAGCGAGAACGTCAAGCACTAGTGATTGTCAAGCACTTGAGAATTCGTAATCGGTCTCGGTTTGCGTGTGTCGGGATCCTAGTCTCGATCATCAACGGTCGACACACACATGCTTGTTAGTAAGTTATGAAGGCAAGAGTCGTTCATAAGAATGCAAGCAACAAGCAATAAGAAGGCAATTGGGTGGGAATCAGATTCATTGACTAGTACTCCTCAAAGAGGAAAATTTGATATTACAAACCTGGTAGCAGGAAATATTGACTGTGCAGAATAACGATACGTTTTCTAAACGCCTGAAAACGTATCTTAAACTAAAAACAGGACTCCAAGATTCGACACGGATGAAGTAATCTTGGAGTACTAAATGACTAAAAAAACAGATTCGGAAATACATAAGTGAAAACATAAATCTAAGGGCTCGAAGTGAACGGACCACGCGCGCAATTTTTAGGGATTGTGCGGTGTTTTAGCGGCTCGTTACACCTAGCAAGTCAAGCAATTGAGTACGAGCCGGATCAATTTGGTTTGAGCCATTTTTAGTATCACATGCATGCAAACATCTGGAGATATCCACGATCAGGGGGGGTCATGCATGTCGACCCAGCTCAATTGGGGAGGTCAAGGGAGTTCTGGGGAAATTGTATTCTGGGCTTTCTAGTTGACTATAGACTTTTTGAGGCGGAGAAGGTTAATGATATCATCCGGAAAAAATGGAGTACGAAAGGGAGGGTTAGAGCTTTTCGCATGGGCGAAATTTATGTTTTTCACTGTGAGAATGATGAGGATAAGGAGGAACTTTTGGATAGAAGTACCATGTCTATGGATGGTGCAATCATGGTTATGGCAAGATGGTTCCCTGATACAGTGCCTAGAACTGTGCGATTTCCATATGCAGGAGTATGGGTGAGGGTGTGTGGGCTCCCGTTTGAACACCTTACTATGGATGTGGCACACATCGCTGGGAAACTCATCAGTCAGCAATATTATGTGGAACCGTTTGAGGTAATTCCTGATTATGATTACCTTAGAATTAGGGTTTGCATTAAACTAAACGAACCCCTCGTGCCGGGTTTTTTCCTTGCTCTAGACTCGGGTCATCTCTTATGGGTTCAGTTTAGATATGAGGAGGTTTTTAAATATTGTATTAGATGTGGGAAAATTGGACACAAAGTTTCTCAATGCAGGGAAAGTATGGGTATGATAGTGAGTAGTATTGAAGGAATGTTGGACAAGACAGTGAGGAAAGGATTCGTGGTTTTTCAAGCTGAAAGCAACCATACCATGTTCAACATGGATTTGAGGGCCACACCATCAACTACAAAGTATGTGAGCTCTAGGGTGAGGTTAAGGAATGGCAGAAGAGTAGTTAACAGAGAACAAAGGGAGTCACCAGAGCGTGTGCTTGATTTTGATTTGGGAATAACACCGGGGGGTAGGGTGAACCCAGGTATGAGCTTTGCTGTGAATGCCCAGCCTTTTGCTGGGCCTGTGATTTTCCAGGTGGGCAGTGGCCCCGTGGAACAAAGGGGAGGAAACTATGGAGAGTATGGAGTTGCAGGTAATGTGGATCTAGAGATGGGGGATGCACAGGAAGAGGTACCAAATGGAAATAGGGTCCAGGAACATCTGAATGAAAGAGGTAGGCAGGGAGAGGATATGGAGGGTGTTCAAACTCAAGAGGGAGAGAGAATGGGCGTAGGTCAACAGGAAAGGGGTCAACAACAAGGAGGTTCTGGGGGAGTAGATGGTATAGGTGGATGGCTTGACCCAACCAATAACCAAGAAGAAGAATTTCAAAGTGCTGAAGAAAACTTTGAAGACAATGCAAACCAGGATGTCCAACAAATGGACCTGCTTTTTCAACTGCAGGAAAATGACCCATATCTGTTATATGCAGGTCAGAATTCACTGAGTGGGGTATTGGACCGCGATCAAAGGATCCAGGAGGAAATTCTGAACCGGGTTGAAGGGGATATGGAGTGGTCAAGAATGGATGATGAGTACAGGGGATTAAATCAAACTTTTGATCCTCCTATTGAAGGACTACCTGTTTACTATCATTATCCTGATGGCCAAGTAGTGCTTATTAGTGAACAAGGGGCTATGCAGGTTAGAATGGGAAATCAAGTGGAGCAACAAAGGGAGCCTAGGGAGGACGAGGTTATAGTGATTACTGATTCTGAATCTGAAGCTGAAAGGTATTCACCCTCACCATCAGCCAGCATGATAAACTGGGATACAGGTTCACCAGATTCTTCAGTATTCAGGGGTAATCAGGTTATAGATTTGGTAAGCTCGGATGAATCCTCAGGCTCTTTTCGTCTGGGTGCTGATCAAGCTGCTGAATTGGAAATCAACACTGATTTGAGTTTGGCCACGGGGGCTATTGGGGAAATGGCTGTGAATATGGAACAACAAATTGAAAACAAGGCTGTAGTTTCCTTAGCTTCTGTGGGTATTGCTCAAAAAGAAAAGGAGTTACAGGCAGGAACTTCAGCTCTTAGGCCTTTGGAAGCAGTTTTTCGTGACACAGCAAACAAAGGGAAAGAGAAAGAGTTTCAGGGTGCTTCTTCTGATGCAGCGGAAAAGAATGGGGAAGGAAGGTTCTTCCATGTGCCTCAGGTGGGAAATTTGGCAAATCTATTTGCTAATATTGATCCTCCAAGCTTGTCAGACGGGTGTATGGGGCTTGCTGATGTATATCGAAGGGAAAATCTTGGGGATGACAATCAAGAAGCTATTCGAAGTGCAAAGAAGCGTAAGTGTTGTACTGACATCTCAGAGGTGCTGGTTCCAAGTGAAGGCTTAAGCTCGCTGGAAAATGCAAGGGACTACATCAAAAGCTTGACTAAACGTGGCGGCTGGGGTTTTGGGATAAAGGATGTGGAGGAAAAGGAAAAACTGAAAATGCATGGATTTCATCTGAGTGTTGCTGATATTGAAATGATTGAGTCTAGTGACTCATCATCGGTGAATGAAGATGACTTGGAAGGTAATAACAACAAAGGCTTTGCGGAGGTTGGGCCGTCACAACCTCCTCCCCTACCATGAGTGGCCTTGTATGGAATTGTAGGGGTCTAAATAAAACGCTCGCCCCTACAATTCCAAAGCTAAGAGCGTTGATTAGTAATAAGTTTTATGATTTTATTTTCTTAGTTGAAACTAAGTGTAGGGCGAGTAGTATAAGCCCGTTATTTAGGATGTTTGGTTTTGTTATGTCGGCCGGTGAGGAAGCTTGTGGGGCAGCCGGGGGTATTTGGGTAGGATGGAGGAAGGAGGCTCGGATGAGCCTCATTTTGTCTTGTAACAACTTCATCGTCCTCCTTGTTGAAAAATACAATGGGCTTTTGTGGTATCTTGTGTTGTTTTATGGAGCTCCTTTGGTGAAGGATAGGAGTAGAGTATTCTATGAATTAGAGAATGTGTTGGAAGGTTTGGAGTACCCTTACCTTATTATTGGTGATTTCAACCAAGTGGAACTTTCTAGTGATAAACTAAGCCAGAGTAAAGCTCAGATTAAAGGAGCTTATGAGTTTAATAAATGGAGAGTTAGAAATGATCTTTTAGACATTCCTTTCAAAGGACCAAGGTTTACTTGGTGCAATAACCGAAAGGGTGAAGGAAGGGTGTACGAGCGACTGGACAAAGCTATGGGTTCAAAAGATTGGTTCACCCTCTTTCCTAATACGGGTATAAAGCATTATCCGATTCAAATTTCAGATCATGCCCCTATAGAAGTAGATTTGAACCTCACAAAAAACACTGCGAGAAAAACGTATAAACTGGATGCATGGGCACTAAATCATGAAGAATGTTTGAACATTATCAGAGAAGCCTGGAGTACACAATTTATTGGGTCGCCAGCATTCCGGGTTCAAAGGAAACTGGCGAGGGTAAGGCAGGGAGTTAAAAAATGGTCTCTTGATAAAAGGCAGGAAAGGATGGGAAAATGGGAAGATTTTGATGTGAGACTTGAAAGGGGAATGAAGGTGATCCTAAATGGGGGGTCGGAGGAGGAATATACACAGGTAAATGAGGAGGTGCGTAACTTTGCTACAGAAAAAGCCATTTATTGGAAGCAAAGGGCGAAACTCAATTGGAGCGTTGATGGGGATACTTGTACGAAGTACTTCTTTAATTGGGTTAAAGGAAGAGCTGGAAGGAACTTTATTCTGGGAATAAAGGACGAAACTGGCACATGGACATACGAAGAACAACAGGTATGTAACTCTTTTCAGCTTTATTTTGAAAAGATGTATACCCCGCCACAACAATCAACGGCACTGTTGGAAAGGCGGTCGTACGTGTTTGATTCACTCTTAGCCAAGATTAATAGGGTGATTTCGAGTGATAAAGCGGATAATATGGGAAGACCTTTCACGACAAAAGAAGTAAGAAAAGCTGTGTTTCAAATGGGCCCTTTAAAGTCACCGGGTCCGGATGGGATTCCAGCCGTTTTCTATCAAAAATGTTGGCATATAGTTAAGAAAGATTTTACTAAGGCTGTTTTGTCTATGCTCAATTCCGGGAAAATTCTAAAGGAGTCAAACAGGACTTACATTGCTCTTGTGCCAAAAGTTGACAGTCCGGAGGGGGTGAAGGATTATAGACCAATTAGCCTATGTAATGTGTTAATGAGGATTGTTACTAAGTGCATTGCTAACCGTGTGGTAAAGGTCATGGGAGAACTAGTAGGGGACAATCAGAATGCTTTTATCCCGGGAAGGCATATTAGTGATAATATCCTTCTGGCTCACGAGGCTATTTATAAGATCAACTCACATAGGAAAGGAAGATATGGACTTGTAGCGTTTAAGGCGGATATGAGTAAAGCCTATGACAGAGTTCGTTGGGACTTCCTTGAAGCAGCTCTCTACAAGTTTAACTTTCCATCTAAGGTGGTTGAGCTAATCATGAATTGTGTTACTACAGTCACCTATGAGGTATTGCTGAATGGAGCCCCACTCAAACAATTTCAGCCCAAATGTGGGCTTAGACAGGGGGACCCTCTGTCACCATATTTATTTATCCTGTGTATGGAGGTCTTAGCAAGTAATGTGGAATATGCCCAAGGTGTTGGTCACATAAAAGGAATAAAGCTAGGTAAGTAAGTTTCACCCATGGCGCATCTTTTCTTTGCTGATGATTCGGTATTTTTTCTCCAGGATAAGGGTAGATCATTAAGAAACCTAAAAAGTATCATTGATGAATATTGTGAAGCTTCGGGACAACTTATAAATGAAGAAAAATCGGGCATTATTTTTAGCCCTAACACAAAACTCAGGAAAGTTAGAACATGCCTCAAGATTTTCAAGGTAAAACATAATAAGGGTTTTGGGAAGTATTTAGGTATGCCAACGGATTTTCAAGCATCAAAAAGGGATATCTTCAAGGGTCTTATTGAAAATGTGGCGAGACATATCTCTTCTTGGAATGGTGTCTTTCTGTCACCAGCTGGACATTTGACTCTGATCTCTTCTGTTTTATCAAACCTCTCAAATTACTTTCTATCGGTATTTAAAATACCGGTAAGTGTGTCCAACAAGATTAATTCTATGTTGGCACATTTTTGGTGGGCGGGATGTAGATCAGATCGGGCGCTTCACTGGTGTAGTAGAAATGTCATCAATCTACCTAAAGGTAAGGGTGGTTTAGGCATTCGCAATATCAAATGCATGAACAAGGCACTTCTAGCAAAGCACGCATGGAGATTAATTTCAGATGATGATTCTCTTTTTGGGGAAGTGTTTAAAAATAAGGTTCTTGGACAAACAACTGGCTCATGGTTTGCTGAACGGAAAAGTGGGACAAACGAGTCATGGGGGGTAAAAAGTATCAAATATGGCCTCCGGCTGATTTTGGAAAACTTTGGGTGGAAACCGGGTATCAACTCAAACCTAAATGTCTGGGAGGCGAACTGGATGGATGGAACCAAACCTGAACCAAAAGAGTGCCTTCTAAGTCCGGAATTTGGATTCCTCAAGGACTTACGTATAAAAGATCTATGTCTAAATGAGGGAGGTTGGAACGAAGGCTTGGTGAAGATGCTATTCAAGGAGGATAGCATAAACAAAATCCTGGCCATCCCGCTTACCGAAACACAAGGAGAAGACAAAGTGTTCTGGCCGCATACTGGGTCGGGAGTCTATTCGGTCAAGAGTGGTTATGGGATTGAATTTGCAAGTTTTTTTGACCAAAATGGAACCGAAAGGGACAAAGTTAGAATCAGCGACGAGGTAAGGCTTTTTTGTAAAACCAAGCTATGGAGATTACCAGGTCCGAACACTTGGAAAATCTTTTTATGGAAGATCCTCTCTAATTCTTTGCCAGTTGGTGAAGAATTCGAGAGTCGTGGATTAGTTTGGGATCAGAATTGTGTCTTATGCACAGGGGAGATACCACAGATGGAATCTTTGGAGCACCTGTTTAGAGACTGTGAGGTTAGTGCGCGGCTGTGGGCCGGATCCCCCCTTGGCATTCGATCGGATACCACCAGATCTCTTAGTTTGGGGGATTGGGTGATAAATTGGATTAAATATTTAGAACGTAGTGATAGAGATGGGCTGAGCGTTCTACGATTTGTGGCGATGCTTTCTGTTATTTGGAATATGCGTAACAATATTCGGTTTCGGGGTGAAAGACTTCCACCCTCTACATTCTACAGATGTTGGGAATCCACGGTAAGCTTGGCAAAAAGTGCCTGTAGTAAAAAGGAAGAAAATAAACTAAATGCCAGGTGGGATGTTGAAGGAAATGAGGGAAGAAGTGTAGAGCTTAAGGCGATTAAGGAGGGTCAGCCTGTCTATCTGGTAAATAGTGGGAATGGGTGTCATATGAAGAGGATTATGGTTGATGCTGGTTGGGACATTTCGAGGTTGGCCTCGTTTGGATGGTGTTTCCAAAATGAGGAAGGGGTCGTTGAGTATGAAGGCAAGGCAAAAGGAAGGGCGGAAAACCCCTTACAAGCCGAAACGAAGGGGTTTAAAATGGCTCTGGAGTGGGCTCGGAGGAACGGAATTCTACACCTGGAAATATCTTCGGACTGTCTTCAACTGGTGAATCAACTTGCAGGGTTAGGGAGTGTACATCACTATATTGGAAGCTTTGTGGAGGAAATTATGGAGATCTCATCGTCTTTTCATTGCTTATGTGTAAGTTTTATACCTAGGGATCTGAATTGCAGGGCACACAAGCTTGCGAAGGAAGCTAGGACGATGTAGGAATCTTTCTTGTCAGTTGCCAAAAAAAAAAAAAAAAAAAAAAAAAGAATTCTGTGGGGCTAAATATCAAAATAATTCACATTCTTGTTCCTTATAATAATAGAGTTAAATGAGCAAGAAAATGGAGAAAAAAGAGAGAGGTTAACTATTAAAATACGGAATACTGTGTTAATAGTTGCTCCACTAGCATCAGAATATACACACCCCAAGTAATGTATTAACCCAAATGGAGGTAATGATTACTACCTGACCTTCTCTTTCCACCATCCACAACACCACAACTGCCATAAATCACCCAATCTCCATCTTCTCATATTTCTTCTGATTTCAAAGTCTTAAATTTTGAATAATTACCTCTCTTTAAGCGAGTCCTTAATCAAATATTCGTGTCTATATGCTTCATTACCCCACATATTACCTAAGGTTTTATTTTCCACCACGTATTTTGTGAACCCCAACGGCTATGCAATAAAATAAATACAAATATTGCAGCGGAAAATGCGAGATTTAAAAACTTTAATGATAAAAAAATCATGGAGTCACTCAATTATAAACTAAAACTTAAGTTTAAGAAATATTTTAATATAGAATGCCACTTTGAATTTAAGGGATCTCGATCCCTTGATAATATAAAAACTATATACTAACTACTAAAATAAACTACAACGAATAAGGTCAATCGTTGTAAGTGTAACACTTGATAGCTCACTCGTCGAAACCCCAAAATACATACATATGCCCGAACCTGCAACCTGCTCATTCATTAAAAAATGAATGGCACAGGCAGTGGGGAGTAACTCAGGGTTCTCTCATCCATATGATATCAAAACACGAATAGGCAAGAACATTTCAAACATGATACAACACAATCGAATAACTTAACGATCATGATATGGGAATAACATTTAATATAAGTGAAGTCAACCATCGACATTCGACAATGGCATATAAGATGTTCATATGAGGATATCCTACCAAAACATCACTAATGGTAACACAAAACTAAGACAATATAAACATGATGTGACATAGATAAACAAAAGGCCAACAATTTAGTACATGTGAGTGAAAACAGTGGCCCTCTCTAAAGCATTTTAACATATAATGTATGGGATGTGGCTACTAATGTTACACGCATATGTATGGGTTACATATCACGACAAGTACGAATGGGAACATCAATCTCGTAGATCATATCGTACTAGGTGGCTTGCATCTCACCCCTTATTGTTTAGTAGGACCAAAGACTCTTATTATGCACCCACAATCCATGACACAAATTTCACGATAAATGGCACATGCAAAGAAACGCGACTAAGGAAGACAAGACAAAACAATACCAGACTCAATATGATATACAGTCCTAGTATAAACCTGGCCAGACCCCCAGGATGAACATTTTCTGATTCAACAATCGATAAATGTCTCGCATACAAGACTCGATACATGACACACATTGTAACATCCCCTTCTTGCCCGGCCAAGGCAATGGGAGGATGTTACCATCTCGGTTTCCCGAGGCGGTGAAATCGGAGTTGCAATTAAGAAACAACTTAAATAAATAAAATATTTAGTGAATTACACAACCATTAATGAATAAATAAAGAAACAATACAACTCATGACTACTAATCTCATCTACTAAAGTAACACTCGGCTCCAAGTCCAAAGCTCGTCCTGGCTCCCACGTGACACCAAGACAACCTGTACTCAACCTGCTCCCCATATGATCGAAAATATCATATGGATCGACACAGGCCACCCCAAAAATAGGTGACAATTACACAGACACGCAAACATATCAGTTTTAATAAAGAAGCATAAGACAAAACATGATAGATGAATGTGCAACATGCCAAAGATAAGAATGAGACATTATTATACAATCAGCATGCCGGTACCGAGACATGCCTAGAAATACCCACGACCAACAGTGCAGGGACACGCCCACGACACCACACTCACAAATAGGTACCAGGACACGCCTAGACGTACCGAATCCGGAAGCCAACCGGATCCCCTGCCAGATGTCGTGCCTCAACCACACGAGTCCCTTCGTACTCAAGCCATTAATGTGCACATCCCTCTTGGAGTGGGAAGCTCCAAGGGACGAATCAAACGTAAGACAGTCTCCCAACAACAACATATCCTTAACATATACGACAATAACCAATATATATACACAACCCAATTTATCATAATCATCTCCTTAACGATGCAATTAACCACTAAACATGTTATAATGGCAATGCCCTAATCACATGAGACTAATTACGGCATTAACAACAACATAAGAAATAACACATTATTGAAACCGAGTAGGATTAACCTACCTTTTAGCAATCTTCACAGGCTACTCGAATCCGACCCGATTCCATCTCAAAAAACTGTCTCGTCCTAAAAAATTCACATAATACCATCACAATGTGTCCCACATAATTATAACATACAAAACCCTTATTATTACCCACTAATTACTCATATTACACATACTAATTACTACTAATTACCCATAACAAAACCCCGAAAAGTTAGGGTTAAAATAAGACAAAAGGAAAATGTGGGAGATCGACTTACAATGGTATATCGGGGATTAGGCGAAGGTTTCATCTTTAAATCCAAGCTTGAAAGTCATGGGAGAGGCTTTGGGAACCTTCTAGAGAGAGAGGGTAAGAGTGTTTAGGGTGAAGGAGAAGAAGATAGGAAAATGGTTTGTGTTTGGATAAGATGAGAATCTAAAACAAGTTGTCACGTGGCCTGGCGAGCCTCACTCGGTCGAGTGGTCGGTTCAGTCGACCGAGTGCCACTTACTCGGTCGAGTACTCGCTTACTCGACCGAGTGCTAGCCACTCGGTCCACGGAAAGCTCTACTCGGTCCACCGCAGCTTTACTAGGTCTAGTTTAGGCCTTACTTGGTCTAGTGTACGGTCATCCTTTACTTCCGATAGTCTCACCAAATCCGAGGGTCCACTCACGCATCCCAAGAGTCCTTTGTGGGTCCGGAATATCCGGGTATTACAATCTTCCCCCCTTAAAATGAACTTCGTCCCCGAAGTTCGCCTCAAACTCTCTTTTCCTAATATTCCCTCAAGTTTCTTCCCGCCTTCTCCCAAGAACTCACTCTTGTTATGCCGATATGGTTTACACCTTCCTCACTCGACTCGCACGTGGTTCTTTACCGAATGTACTCCCTTACTGCAGATACCCGTATCTGTCGATATTGGCATCTATGGAAATCCCGTCAAATACCTGATGATGATAGGACAACATGTATTCGTCAGTTGGCATTGTCGTTGGTTGCAGCTCGTTTTACGATGTAGAATGGGCGTCGTCGACGGTTTAATTTTAAATGAAATTTAATATTATTTTCTCGAATTTATTTTATTGAAGATGAAAATTGATGTTTTTTTGTTGATAATTTATTTTGATTTGAAAAATCATTTCAAATATGAGTTGTTTTAAAAAGTGGTTTTGGATGCTTGTTTCTATACAAAGCCTTTTCTGTGTGTGATTTTGACAAAAATACAAACAAGCAACACCTGCATAGCACTCACCATACCCCCCCCCTCAGATCCTAGGTTCGAACCCCCACAGCAGTATCTCCCCCACCCTTTTTTTTTCGTCCTTTTGGCCAAGAATTGCCCCTTCTCCAAGCCATGAGCCCGTCTCATTTTTTAACCTACATTCAACCTAGGATCTAGAGCCTTCTAAACCCTCCAAAATATCTTCATTTTAGCAGCCAAAACCAAGCCCTTACCTCCTCCACAAGTCATTTACAAACCCTACATTTCCACTCCTATAAATACCTCCCATCCACCACCATTTCAAGAGGTTGGAAAAAATATTGATAGTAAACCCTAAAGCACACACGCACACATATTAAGAATACCCTGGCATCCAATAGCAAACCACAAGAAAAAACGACTCAAAACTTAGCTCGAATCCATTCGAATAACCGAGTACTAAGTACTCGGCCTTCACAAGTTTTCCAACCGGAGCACCAGTCAGAAATCCTCAATTTTCATGCCCTTATGTTTAAAACGACCAGGCCTCACTTACATATTTTAAAACTAGACTTGCCCATTATTTTAAAACATATTTGCAATCAAAAAATCGTTGAAAATGAATTCACAAATTAAGTTTCAAAAACAGCCTTTTTTTCGAAGAAAAACGTTGGTTTCAGTATTGTTGTTTCATCGAAGACGGCCCCTCGAGATAAGATCTACAATCGGAAATGACACAAGACTTTGTTTTAGATACATGTAGGTTGAGGGTGAAATATAATCCCTCCTTCTCCCTTTTATTTCAGTTTTTATAGTTTTTATTTCGCATTTATATCATGTTGTTTAAATCGAACTAGAATAGTACAAGTATGAGTTAAAGTACCATTCCAACACCCGCGTTGACTCGAGTTTAAAAGGCATAATTCTTCTGAAGTGATCGATTTGCCTTGCTCGTTTACATATCCTCATGTTGGAAGAGGGCAATTCATCGAAAATGAGTTTCTTTCGACTTATAAAACGTTTGTTGGTTCCTGTTGTCTGTCGTGCGTGGTTTAGCACTTTGGCCTTATTTTTCTCGACTTGTGTTTATTAATCAGGTCATGATTCTCGAGGCAAAACTTGCTAAAAAAACTGTTTAAATCGAAGATTTAAATTAATTCGACAATTCTCAAGTTCATTAGACATTTTAGGACAGGAATGCTTAAGATGTAAATGAATCGATCAATATGTAAATGAAATTTATAACTTATTCAAATTCAAAATGAATCCATCTTTCTACCACCTATTTCTCGTTAGTACAAAAGTGCATGCCTACCATCCTCTAGTTTACACTCGATGACCCTAAATTTGACGATTTTTCGACTCGAGTTTTGCCCCGAAACCGTGTAGAGTCACACGGTTTTTCTCGTTGTTTTGTTGCTCAATTTTCAATCTTTTGACGATCCTATTTTCATAAATAGTGGTTGTCTATTTTAAAATGAAGTTTTAATTTGTTGTATTATGTTAATAGCATGTTTGTTGTTTGCATAGTTGAATTTTGTTGCGTAGTTTTTTTATCAAAAAGAAGCTATACAACAGGATACTCGTGTTGGAGCTTGTGTCCTCCACAAATTAGTGTGATAACATTTGTAAATCTCTTACAGGTTCACAAGGGTATACTTCGTATTTTAATCAGTTGATTAACGATTACCTAATAATGGTTGGCTTGCTAGAAAGTTTGACGTTATTATCATACAGATGGCGGTGATCAACTGGTCCCTAAAGGTCACACCTATAGGATGTGTTTGAGAGATGTGGTTATAGAAATATAATCACATTGATGCCTTATATGACTAAACAGTTAGTCAATGTGTTGATGAGACAATTATTTAATGAAGATTAAATAATATTGGTTGAGACGAATTAACTGTCAATTCATAAATTGAATATAATAAGTTATATTTAATTAAATGTATGTAATGTTAGCTTGGACGAATTAATCTGTTAATTCGTAATTAAATGTAATCGGTTATATTTAATATCTACAAGATGAATGTGTCATAGTGGTAATAGTGAGGGTACTCAAACCAAGAGGTCATGGGTTCGATCCTCACTAGATGACAATTTATATTTAACATATTTTATACATTTTTGGAATAACCGAAAAAAAGAGAAATTAACTCTCCTAATTTCGGTAAATGGGCCGAAAATATTAGGACGAAAAATTCTACCCTAATCTCCTCCTCATACACGGTTAAAGGGGAAGGGGAGTGAATTTTTCTTAACCTAATTTTTTACTCATACTTGCCTCTCATCTCAACAAAACACAAAACCTAAAAATTAATCAGTGATTTTTGGATCAATTCTAGCAAAAATCAAAGGGCATATCTCATATCGTCTTGGGTGCAACTGATAGGCGAATATCAACTTTGATATTGTTCTTAGGCCGTATTTGCTAGGACCGAAGGTTATTTCTTAATCCTTTATGCTTTTGTTTTGCAATTTAGTTTAATGACTCGTAATCATCACTTTATTATTCGTTATAATCCTTAAATTTAAAGGGATGCATACAGATAAATCCCACAAGTGGTATCAGAGCTTAGGCCACGAATTTTAATTTTGATGATTTTCATAAAATTGTTTGTAAACAATAATTAGGGTTTGCGGAAA
Organism: Silene latifolia; assembly: GCF_048544455.1. Taxonomy (NCBI): domain Eukaryota; kingdom Viridiplantae; phylum Streptophyta; class Magnoliopsida; order Caryophyllales; family Caryophyllaceae; genus Silene; species Silene latifolia. The sequence continues at coordinate 150,235,788 of NC_133536.1, read as the reverse complement.
AAAAATATATAATCGGCTGGATTTTTTCTTAGCCGTGGAATTTTTTTTCTTCTGTTTCTGTTACTGTTCACGGATGAACAATATTATTAAAAAAAAATCGGTTTTTTTTCCTTTCGGTTTTTCCTGAAAAACCGATTAAAGTTTTTTGCGGCTGTTTATGTTTATGCCGATTTGAAAAGCATCCGAGAAAAGATTTTTTTTTCTATTCGTTCATCGTTCACGTCACGCCATCGTTCACGAGAGGACGTTAAAAAAAAAAAAAAATTTGTCTTGTTTCGGTTTTTTACAGATAAAAACCGTGAACAATATGAGAAACGGGCTGTTTTTTTTTGTTCTTGCTGTTTTTGCCGGAAAAAAAAGGGCTTGTGTTTTTTTTTTCTTGGCTTAGCCGTGACATATAAAAAAAAGGATTTTGTTTTTGTTTGTTTTGGCCAATATTAATTATACATTACCTTTACAATGTATGATTAATTGTTGTGAAACGGTTCACAATTTTGAGATACCTAATTATTTTAAAGTAGTTTAAAATATTGATGGATTAAATTCATATTACAAGTTTAATATGAATTAAGATTGAAATTAATGTGATTAATTGAGGAATTGTCACTTAATTTGGTTTTAAATAGGTGGTTTGGAAAATTAATCTACATAATTAAAGAATTATGTCTTGCATGTTTAATTTATTTTAGTTGATGCATTTTATTTTAGTTGAATGAATCGATTGAATGGTTTAATTTACGTTTTTTTTTGCAATCGGTTGTAATTTGTAATACTTAGTGTGGCCTTAGTTAATTATGTTTTCGTAATGAAGGAAACATAATTTTTATGTAATTATGAGATCTCGAATCTCCTTTATTTTTCTTTAGTTTTGGGTTTTGAAATTAGAATGTAATAAATAGGTTTATTATGTAAATTTTATTTATTGTATTTTTCAAAAGAAGACTAAAGATGGAGATTGGAGCTCACTCCCGCTACATGGATCAAGATGGAACATCAAGACAAGCTTCTCGGGTCTAAGGATGGATTCCAAACTTGTATTTAATGTTCATTTTGATAGGATAGGCCACACTAGGACTTTTATTGTTTTATGTTTTCATTCATATTGCTTTTAATTCACATGATAGTTTATGCATCATATTTCGCCTAAAACCAAACCACCTACTACTAAAATGCATGAAAATTGACTCATATAGATTGTATGTTAGTTTTCATGGACATACAGATGTCACATACTTTATAAAGCCATCACCTTAGCTTATTCATTCTCGCATGCTAGATATTAGTTCACTTAAAATGAATCTAAATTAAGTTGATGGGATCTTCCACTAAAACAGAAATTGAGATTAGTCTTTATAAGGGCAAACAACTATGAATCCCTTCTTCGTCGGTAGGCATAATATGACCCCTTCTACGTTGGGTAAGTAGTTGTGTTGACTTAGTTTACCTCAATATCATAGTCCGAAGAGTTTCTCGTGATTATGATGGACTAAAGATAGTATTTACAGAAATTTATCGACCAAGAATTCTAACGGTAGAATTAGCTAAAAGGTTAGCTTATCAAATTGCAGATAATTGAGTCTTGGGATCATTTATATAATTCTTGAGGGAGGTCAATTGTATAAATGTTTTGAGTCTTCGCGTTATGACATTAGATCATTAGACTTAAATTAAAATCGATGCACATGCTTATTATTTTTATTCTTCTTCTCGCAGTGTAGAACACGTTTATTTTGATAATACTATTACAACAAAATGTTTGGAAATAACGCAATCCAAATGCCTAGTGCCACACTTGGACGCGAGTCCTGGCTGAAAATATTCATGGACCAAATGAATCAGTTCACACGTCTGAAAAACGACGGGTCCAACTTTTGGATCGGGAGGCAAAGACTACGGAATGCCGCCATTGCCGACGGTAAGCTCAGGTACTTAATCGTGCCAATACCAAGTAAACCAGGCCCCAATGCGAGAGTCAACGAGTCACTCGCTTATAGTGACTTCGTTATGGAAGCGGGTGCGATAAAGAACGTACTCATCTTTGCAATGGAAACCAATTTGCAGAGACGCTTCATTGCCCAAGGTGCGAACAAGATTTTCACCACGCTCACTAACGAGTTCTCAAAAGCACCGAGAATCGTTACATATGAGCATACTTGTCGCTTCTTTGATGCGAAACTCCAGAAGGGCCAACCGGTTAGCCCACACATTCTTCACATGATTGAGAATGTCGAGAAGCTGGAGGCTCTTGATTGAAAAATCAGTGAGAGCATTGTCATTGACCGAATGCTTCATTCTCTTCATGATGGTTTTGCCCTTTTCAGGGCGAACTACTACATGAATGACTTGAAAAAGAGTCCTCATGAGCTACACTCCCTTCTCGTACAGACCGAGAAGGATATGAAATTGAGTGGGAGCATGAAGCAGGATGTTCGCACGATTTCCAACAAGGGTAAAGGTAAGGGCAAGGCTCATGGCGACCTAGCTGTAGGTAAGCCAAAGTTTAAAAAGCCAGGAAACGGTAAGAGTGCGCCTGGTGAGACTAGTGGCTCACAGGGCAAGGCAAAGAGCAAGGGCGGTGACATTGAGTGCCACCATTGTCACAAGATTGGACATTGGAGGAGGAACTGTCCCGTGTACCGTGAGGACATCAAAGCAGCCGCGTCGTTCCTGTTGGTATGTCATCTTATATTCATATGATTGAGATTAACCATGCAAGTTTCGGAACTTGGGTACTTGATACTGGTTGTGGTTCTCATCTGTGTAATCATTTGCAGGGCCTAAAGAACATCATACCTCTCGGAAAAGGTGATGTGGACCTGCGAGTCGGGAATGGAGCACGAGTTGCTGCTGTCTCGAAGGGAACATATGTAATCCAATTCTCTAGTGGTTTTGAGTTATTTTTAAATAATTGTTACTATGTACCCAGTTTGTCTAAGAACATTATTTCAGTTTCCGTACTTGCTAAAGACGGTTTTGCATTTTCAATAAAGGATAATAGCTGTATTTTCTCTTTCAATGAAATGATTTATGGCAAAGCAGTTTCCATGAATGGAATTTACATCTTAGATCAAACCACGGAAGTATTACACATGAATAATAAGAAAATAAAGGTTGGTGACAAAGATCAAACCTATCTATGGCATTGTCGAATGGGACACATAAATGAGAAACGTGTAAAGAAACTCGTCGATAATGGGACTATTCCCGCATTCGATTTTTCTACATATGGCACTTGTGAATCATTTCTCATTGGCAAGATGACTCGAATTTCATTCAAAGGTGTTGGAATGCGCGCTAGTGACCTATTAGGACTCATACATACTGATATTTGTGGACCTATATCAATTACCGCTAGAGATGGCTATAGATATTTTATCACTTTCACGGACGATTTAAGTAGATACGGATATGTCTACTTAATGAAGCATAAAAGTGAGTCCTTTGAGAAATTCAAGGAATACCAGAACAGGGTACAAAATCAACTGGGTAGAAAGGTTAAAGCACTCCGTTCAGATCGGGGTGGCGAATAACTTTCAAATGAGTTTGATCAACACCTGAAAGACTGTGGAATCGTTTTGCAGTTAACTCCACCTGGAACACCTCAATTGAATGGTGTGTCCGAACAGATAAATCAAACCTTACTTGATATGGTTCGATCCATGATAAGTCATAAGGTAGTGCCTGATTCATTATGGGGTTTTGCTCTTTTGTCAGCTGCTCTTATACTTAACAGAAGTCCGACTAAAGCTGTCGACAAGACTCCATATGAAATGTGGAAGGGAACGGTCCCCAACTTGTCCTTTATTCGGGTTTGGGGCTGCGAGGCTTATGTCAAGTGGAGACACGAGGATAAGCTCGGCCCGCGATCGGTCAAGACATACTTTATAGGTTATCCAAAAGGAAGTCATTACTTCTATTCGCCTACCGAACATCGAGTTTTTGTTGCGGCTAGTGTGACGTTCTTAGAGAAAGAATTTCTCGAGAACAAGACGAGTAATAGAACCTTCGAGCTGTCGGAGATTCCAAAACCAACAACCGAGGAACGGATGGAGGAAGTTGTTCCTCCAACTGCAGATACGGTTAATATTCCCGAGGAACCTAGAAGGTCGGGTAGAGTCTCTAATCCTCCGGACAGATACATTGGTATGGTCGAGGACAATGACGTTTTACTCCTTGAGAGTAATGAACCCGCTACCTATAAAGGTGCTATGGCCTGTTCCGACTCAAAGCTATGGCTCGAAGCCACGCAATCCGAGATGGACTCCATGTATGAGAATAACGTATGGGATCTAGTTGATTTACCTAATAAGGTAAAACCTCTACAGTGTAAATGGCTTTACAAAATAAAGCATTCTGTAGACGCGCAACCAGATACCTATAAGGCACGACTTGTGGCAAAAGGTTTCACTCAAGTGCACGGATTGCATTATGATGAAATTTTTGCACCTGTAGTCATGTTACGTTCCATTCGGATAATCTTAGCGATTACCGCTTTTCATGATTATGAAATTTGGCAAATGGATGTGAAAACCGCCTTCTTAAACGGTTATTTGGAGGAAGAGTTGTACATGGTGTAACCCGAAGGTTTCATAGATCCTGAACATCCTAAGAAAGTATGCAAGCTTAATCGTTCCATTTATGGACTTAAGCAAGCTTCTCGGAGTTGGAATCATCGTTTCGACCAGGTGATAAAAGAGTATGGTTTCACTCGATCGGTCGAGGAACCATGCTTATACATCAAGTCGAGTGGGAGCAAGATTGTATTCTTAATATTGTATGTCGATGACATACTCTTGATTGGGAATGGCATTCGTCTCCTATCTTCGGTTAAAGGATGGTTGAAGAACCATTTCCAGATGAAAGATCTGGGTGAGGCACAGCGCATTTTGGGAATCCGTATCTACCGAGATAGATCACGACGGACGTTATCACTTAGCCAGGAGTCTTATTTGGATAAGATTCTTGAGAGGTTCAGCATGACCAACTCCAAGAAGGGGAACCTTCCAATGACGTCTGGGATGCAGTTGAGCAAGTCTCATTCACCCACGACGCCTGAAGGGGTTGAACGGATGAGTCGTATTCCTTATGCATCTGCAATAGGATCGATCATGTATGCTATGATATGCACACGTCCAGACGTGGCATATGCATTGAGTATAACGAGTCGGTACCAAGGCAATCCAGGTGAAACACACTAGATAGCTGTTAAAAACATCCTCAAGTACCTACGGAGGACTAAGGATTGGGTATTGACTTATGGAGGCAATACTAAGCTATGCGCAATCGGTTACGCAGATCCTATCTTCCAAACGGATCGAGATGACTCAAAATCTCAGTCCGGGTTCGTCTTCACTCTTAATGGTGCTGCAGTCAGCCTGGAAGAGTTCCAAACAGAGTGTTGTAGCAGATTATACTACTGGATCCGAGTACTATGCCGCTTCGGAAGCTGCAAAGGAAGCGATATGGATGCGTCAATTCTTACAAGGACTTACGATAGTTCCTAGTTCGAATGACCCGATCACCATCTATTGTGACAATAGAGGTGCCATCTTCCAGGCTAAGGAGCCAAAGTCTAGCAACAAATCTAGACATGTACATCGGAAAGCTCACCTGATCCGTGATTACGTGGAGCAAGAGGAGATAGTGATAGACAAGATTGCGACGGATAATAACATCGCGGATCCTCTCACTAAACCGTTGAATTATGATAAGTATGTAGGGCACGTCATTTCCATGGGAATTAAACGTGTTTCTGAGTTGTAGTAGTTGATTATGAATTTGATACATTATCGTTTCATATACTATTTATAACTTCATCGTTTTAATATATAATATTTTCTTTTTCATGTGGATTGTACTGACAACATTGAACGCCACAAAGTGAACTGAACTACATTATATTAGTTTTGGTCTGTAATCGCCTCTAAGAGCTGATAACTCTGGCTATTATATTGTGCAGTCGATTGATGGTGGGTTTAACGAGCCATAAGTCAAACGGTTGACTGATCGTTCAAAAATACGAGATTATAACGATACCTCGTAGGACAAATTTTTGTGACAACGTAATGGAGTCCTAAATGTTTAAAAACATTCGGTGCCGGGTCGTGGATTGGACGTCCATTGTGTTCCTAGAGTCGATTCTTTTGACTATCGACTGTCTCTTGAGATTAAGGCAGCTTTTGGGTGACTTTGGTTTCTTTCCCACGGTCTGCCGTAAATGGAGGCTAAGTAGATTTTTTCTGGGTCATTTCATACTGTGCTTACATCTGCAGGATTCGAGTTGAGGAAAATATCCAACCCTTATCAGGTATAGTTATTTCTCAGGGCCACTCGAGGAGTTGTAACTGAAATGCATGGCCATGCTCGAATGTTGATTCGTTTATCAGTTAAGTTACTCTCTAGTCGGGGAAACCACTCTTGATGCAGATCACTTGTAAAATACGACCTTTGTGAATACGGAATTTGCAAATTGTTTTACATTGAGTGGGAGAAATTTTAGGATATGAGAATCGGTTATCGCACATACACTTGTGAGGACAAGTGGGAGTTTGTTGGAGCTTGTGTCCTCCACAAATTAGTGTGATAACATTTGTAAATCTCTTACAGGTTCACAAGGGTATACTTCGTATTTTAATCAGTTGATTAACGATTACCTAATAACGGTTGGCTTGCTAGAAAGTTTGACGTTATTATCATACAGATGGCGGTGATCAACTGGTCCCTAAAGGTCACACCTATAGGATGTGTTTGAGAGATGTGGTTATAGAAATATAATCACATTGATGCCTTATATGACTAAACACTTAGTCAATGTGTTGATGAGACAATTATTTAATGAAGATTAAATAATATTAGTTGAGACGAATTAACTGTCAATTCGTAAATTGAATATAATAAGTTATATTTAATTAAATGTATGTAATGTTAGCTTGGACGAATTAATCTGTTAATTCGTAATTAAATGTAATCGGTTATATTTAATATCAACAAGATGAATGTGTCATAGTGGTAATAGTGAGGGTACTCAAACCAAGAGGTCATGGGTTCGATCCTCAATAGATGACAATTTATATTTAACATATTTTATACATTTTTGGAATAACCGAAAAAAAGAGAAATTAACTCTCCTAATTTCGGTAAATGGGCCGAGAATATTAGGAAGAAAAATTCTACCCTAATCTCCTCCTCATACACGGTTAAAGGGGAAGGGGAGTGAATTTTTCTTAACCTAATTTTTTACTCATACTTGCCTCTCATCTCAACAAAACACAAAACCTAAAAATTAATCAGTGATTTTTGGATCGATTCTAACAAAAATCAAAGGGCATATCTCATATCGTCTTGGGTGCAACTGATAGGCGAATATCAACTTTGATATTGTTCTTAGGCCGTATTTGCTAGGACCGAAGTTTATTTCTTAATCCTTTATGCTTTTGTTTTGCAATTTAGTTTATTGACTCGTAATCATCACTTTATTATTCATTATAATCCTTAAATTTAAAGGGATGGATACAGATAAATCCCACAACTCGATCGAGTCAAACAATGCTCGATCGAGTACCCTATTTCCTGGGTCTATTTTGGTTCGACATTTAGCTCTTTTGGCATAATATTTGGGTACTCGATCGAGTTGGCCAGTACTCGATCGAGTATCCAAGTTTTGGTTGCTGTTTTGTCTTGGTTTTAAGTTGTTTTTGCTTCTATTGTTGGATACTCGATCGAGTGACCCCAATACTTGATCGAGTGTCCTCTGTTACAGTACATAGTTGTTTTGTTTCATTTGTTTACATTTTCCTATTCTGTAATACTGAATGCCTTGAATTACTGCATATCACGTGAATGAAACCCGACTTGTCCTAGATTTAGCCTTGTATGACGTATATTTTTGACCGTGGCTAGTTTTTTAGGGTGCCTAGATTCACGTGCCTCGTTGCTTTGTTGTTCGGTTGCTTTCGTTGTTCGTTTTTTGGTTGCATTTGTTGTTCGTTGTTTGGTTGCATTCGTTGTTCGTTGTTTGGTTGTATTCGGTGTTAGTTGTATGGTTGTATTCATAGCTCGTTGTTTGCCTACTTGTTGTTATTTTTGTTTTATGAACTAACCCCTAACGTTTGTTCATCTTTCTTATGCTAAGCGTAAGAATTTCTATCTCTCCTTTTGGTTGCGTTTTTGTTTATTTAGAATGAAATTCGCATGCTAAATCACTTGACGAGTTTCATGCATTCAACGACTTAGAAACTTGCTTCATATGCTAGGAATTAACATAACGGTTGCATTTTTCACATGTGCTCATATCCGAAATAGCCATCCTTTTCCATGAGTAGAGACCGTTATTGCAACGGGCGGGGTTGGGTGTTTTTAATGAAATTATTTAAACTTCCAAACAAGTAATCTCACAGGAACTCATTTCTCAAAAATTTGGTTTCTAAATTTAACCTTAAAATTTAGTGGCGACTCTTTTCAACGATGTAAAATGTTTTTTGAAAAGGAACATTTGTGGGATGAATTTCCCTTGTCCACACTTACGAGGTACACATCTTCACCTATCATTGTTTTCCTACACTCATACTATGCTTGTTTTATTTCCTTAAACTTCCGATTGTTACATTCACTCCTCCTAAAAGAGAAATTCGTCCCGAAGTTCAACGCTCGAAAACATGGATATACTCATAAACTACCTATGCAACATATGACAAAGAACGAAATAATGAACACCACCTAATAAATTATGTAGTCTAACGAAACTCAATTGCCATTCTCAAGCCACGCATATGCCGCGTCGAATGTACCACAATATCGTACATGTATTGTTTCTACCTTCCTTTCGTGCAAGTATTCCCATCTATAAGCGTTATAAGAATCATTTATATATCAACCAACCATAATGAAATTCATAAGTGGCACTTGTAATAATTTCACTAAAATCATCACGTGTTGCATACGGTTATCACATATTTTTGCCGAATATTTAGTCATGCTATGTCGCAATAGATTATTTAAACACACTTTTAATGTTAACACTCCAAGCAAAAGTGGCACACTAAGTATCATTACCAAACGTAAACAATTCATGAAAATTATCATGCAAGTCTTACTAGGCCCACTCGACTACCAGGAGGTCATTATGGACACTAAGAAAGGGTATGCACTTGATAATTAGTCAAAATTATGCAAAACAGGATAAAACAGGTCCACTCGGTCGAGTGATCAAGTCCACTCGGTCGAGTGCTAGACTACCAGGCACTCGGTCGAGTGTCCGAGCTTACTCGATCGAGTGCTTAATTTCCAGGATGGTCCAGGTTCTGTCCATAGCTCTACCCGGTCGAGTGAAGGGGTCCACTCGGCCGAGTAACTGACACTCACTCGAGTGAAGTGAGTACTCGGCTGAGTGTCACCTGAGTAAGGTGTCTTTGGCTCCTAAATGGTCTCCAAATGTATCTATCTTTCACACAAAAGCAATTAAGTCTCAATGGTGACTACCACACCATCATACTACCAAAGGTATAAAGAGTTTTAGCCTTATGGCGAAGGTTACAACATCCAAAATAAATAGTTCAAGTGGCAAACCGACACAAATGTTCCACGAATACTACTCATAATCATAACACTACAGGATGACTTCCTTCTCTAGTTGGGACTCTTCACTCATTGCTTCCGAACCACTTTGTTCTTCATCACTCCTTGTTCTCTTCCGGCTTGATTCCCCGTCCCCTTCACATACCTCATCCTCTTCTTCTTCTTCAATTTCACCCTTATCCTCCACGAACACCTCCTTCCCATGACCACCATCATGCTCCATAGGATCCGCCACTACCCCGGACATACCTTCACCACTTCCACCTCCTTGGGAGGCATTGCCAAAGTAGTATCCCGTAGCATAGTGAGGTCCGGCCCAAGGGCCAAGCAAGTGCCCCACACCATGGGGAATTGTAGTCTTCTAATCCGACGATTGGTTCCCATAAGGCTTGAAGACACTCGAGGTGTCCCGATCGCCGGATCAATAGCTAGGACGATGTGCGAGTCGCACACTTTTTGTAACACCCCTTCTTACACGGCCAAGGTAATTGGGAGATGTTACCATCTCGGTTTCCCGAGGCGGTAAATCGGAGATACAATCAAGAAACATTTATTATAAATAACAAGTTTAGTGATTACATAAATATAAAGAAATGAATAAAAGTGACTATACAAATTACAAGTCGACTACCATCTATGTCATCTATGCTATCCTACTCGACTCTGAGTCCAAGGCGCGCGACCCAAATCCCGATCACGTCAACAAGCAATCCTGTATTCAACCTGCTCTTCATATGATTGGAAATATCATATGGATCGAAACAGGCCACCCCAGAAATAGGTGACAATTACACAGACACACAAACGTCAATTTCAATAAATAAATAATGTGTGACTCAACTCAAAGTGTGTGAGTATGCAACATGACTATAACATAAATGAAACGCTATCAAACAACAACACCCCAATACCGGGACACACCCAGACGTACCCAAAACCACCACAGTACCGGGACACACCTAGACATACCGACCACCACAAGTAGGTACCGTGACACTCCCAGATGTACCGGGTCTGGAAGCTAACTGGATCCCCTGCCAGACGTCATGTATCAACTACATGAGTCCCTCCAAACTCAACTCATTAATCTGCACATCCCTCTTGGAGTGGGAAGCTCCAAGAGGCGACCTAAGCGGAAGACGGTCTCCCAACCGCTTTCTGTCTTCTCAACAAGAACCAAACAATCACAGCCGTCATATTATCCAATATACATGACAAATACAACAATGCAAGATACCACACAATATGTTAATTACTGACTTATCCAATCGTCTTAACAAATATCATGTTATAATGCAATGAGTATTAAAATACGACTCACATGACCATTCAAACATATATTAAAATTGAGTAGGATTAACCTACCTTTTAGCAAATCCTGCTAAACAATAAAGGAACCGGATACAAATATGCTCCTCCATAAAAACGAAACCTATTTACGATAATTAAATTTAATTACTAACTAATCTAATTACTTATTAATCTAATTAAATTAAATAAGTAATTAAATAAACAAAACCCGTCTTAAAGCTACCCAAAAACCCGACTCATACTCACACCAGACTCACTCCTAGCCCCGACAACCACCATGCCCCGCTGCCACGATGGACCACCACCACCGGCCATGGTGGTCCATGGCCAGCCTTAACACCGTGGCAACAACAACAACAAGACACGACAACCACAAACCCGCACCTCGCCCACAAACCACCAAGACCGCCACTACCATGGCCACCACCACCACCACCACCACCACCACTATGGCACCCCCTGACCACGATGGGTCCAACCACAGCCACTATGCTGGCAACCGCCACCAGCAACAACAGCAACATCAACGACAACAACAACAATCAACAACATGACACAACACACACAAAACAACCCGCACAACCACTTTTGACACCCATTTTTCACCACCTACGGCCACCCTAACCACCACCCAGAACCACCACCGTGATACCTACTCTACCCACAACGATAACCACTCAAAGGTTCCCCAAAACAGTCACTACAACCTAGGTAAAAATCCGTCTTAAGACGTTCGCACAACAACAACAAAATCCATATAAAGGCTCGGTCAAACCCGATTTTTGGTGGTCAATGGGGTGGTCAAAGACGGTCAAAGGTGAGTCGGGGTCAAGGCGAGTCAATGGTATAAATTAACTAATACATAAACAAGTTTAAGACGATTTTACCTTACGATCTCGAGCCGGAGGGACAAAATCTCCATTTTCTCTTCCTTTTCTCTCAAGTTTTTGGGGGATTTTGTGCGTTTTTCGGTGGATAAGGTGATGTGTGGATAAGGGTGGAGTATATAAGGTGAGATGGAGTATATGTATATGTATACGCATATCTTATTATTATCGTTACAACTTATTATTATTATTATTATTATTATTATTATTATTATTATTATTATTATTATTATTATTATTATTATTATTATTATTATTATTATTATTATTATTATTATTATTATTATTATTATTATTATTATTGTTATTATTATAATTATTGTTATTATTAATATTATTATTATTGTTATTGTTATTATTATTGTTATTGTTATTATTATTGTTATTGTTATTATTATTATTATTATTATTATTATTATTATTATTATTATTATTATTATTATTATTATTATTATTATTATTATTATTATTATTATTATTATTATTATTATTATTATTATTATTATTTTTTTTTTTTTTTTTTTTTTTTTTTTTTTATTATAAAATGCGCGCAGCTTTCATTATAATAAAACTAAAAGGTTTACATGAAATTGGTGGGGAGCCGAGAGACAATCTGGGCTCCCACACCCTTAGCAATAGTAAAGCTAATACGAGTAAAAATGTAAGCGGCTACCCGAGCCCCAAAGATCCCGAGATGCCGAGAATTTCGGATCCGCTTGAGCAAGGCAACAAAGATCCGAACTCAACTCCCCAAGTGAAGAGAAAGAGAAAGGTAGGAAACCATAACCCGCTACCGCGCACAAATCCCCATACTTAGCACACTTTCGCCGAGCAAAGATCGGCATCGACAACCCGCCCCGCACAAAATCCGCTAACCCGATCCGAGTCAAAGGTGAAGAACCTGTCGGTCGACGCACACATCACGCCCCCTGTCCCAAGAATAAAGCAATAAATCCGCAGGACGAAGAGAGCCGCCATGCCCATCAACCAAACCGATATCAACCTCCTTCCCCGCAGAAATACCAGATCTATAGCAGATGTCGAAGAGAGTGTCCCGGACAAGGTTATGCCGATGTTTAACGCCCCAGTACCGCAGACAAGAAACAGCATGGTCCCCAAAAACATCCCCAAAGAAAAAACCCGAGAGCAAGCGGGACGGGGCCTAGATACCGAGAATAACGGAACACCCGGGCGATACCCCAGCACACTACGGTAAGTCCTCCCGTTCATAGTCTGCCCCAACCCTGAGATAGGAACCGCACGTAACCAATCAGAGGAGTGAGAGCCCTGCTGAGACTGCCATAGAGCGATCTGGCGAGGTGTCAAAGAAAAAACCGACTCTGAGGCAGTAGCAACCGTCGTGAAATAAGCGTGAGAACGGTGAGAACGCGCGTCAGTCGTTGGATCTTGTCTGACGCGGCTAATCTAAGGGCCTATAACGCGCGCTCCTTTACCAAAACTTGAGGGCTTTGTCTTTCTTTTTCCCTGAAATTTACCTCGCGCTTCTTCGTTAAGCTTTCAACCATGGATTCCGACCTTCTTTGTTAAGCTTTCAACTATTTCTCTCTCCTTATTCTCTGTTGAGTTGCATTTTCGTCTTTCTGTTGGATTTTCTCTTACCTATTTCGTCATCAAGGTATATACTGTTTAGCTTCAAGCTTTTTTCGATTTCGTTCTTAATTTATTTAGTCCGTTTTATGTAACTCTACTGTAACCTAAATTAATGTTTCTTATGTTCATTTTGCCGGATTATTCATTTATTGATGAATTTTGAGTTCAGTATTGTTGTTAAAATCGAAATTTGCGTTTTCATTTGCATGCTATCGAAATTTGTATTTGTCGCATTGTTTGTTGATTTCGTAACTTGCTTATACATTTCGATTTGTTTGTTGTTTTTTAGTTTGATCTAATTTGTGCTTTTTTGGATTTTTGTTGAATTTGAAGTACTTTTAACGTAAGTAGCATCAATTTAAGACCACATGCGAAAGGTCATAATTGCGTGCACATTATTGTTGTAGATCATGCACATTTCAATAAAACTGATAGGACATTTCTTCGTGAAACGTGTACAACATTACATAACTGATTAATATTACATGCAAAACTACTTTCAGTTATTGAAGCGCAAAGGCGATCCTGGAACTGTTACACGCCGTATTTCTCCGAGGTTGAACAACCTCAGTCCTACTGTTGATGATCGTACTCCAACGTTCTCCCGTATTACCACCCGGATGTCACCTAAAAGTTTTGTTGATGTCCTTCGACACCTTGATTACAATCAATGGTGTGCTCTGGAAGAGATTGGTTTTTCTTCATTGTTCTGGCTAAGGGTTACAAGGCTTCCTTTACGCCTTGGTTATTGGTTAATTGAGAACTACAACCCGTATTCGGATTTCATCATTCTACCTGATAAACAGCGCTTTCGTGTTTTCGCTTCTTGTATTCATGATCTTTGTTGGCCTCCCAATTGGAGGAAAACATGTTTTACTTTCATCTTTGTAGTGACGAAGATGCGAGAATGTGATGCGTTTTCGCGCGCATTAGAAAGCTCAATTTCATGTTGATGGTCAAATGGATATCAAGACCCTTGCAGAGCATATTATTTGTCATGATGATTACAGTGATCAATTTAAGATTAATTTTGTGGTGCTTGCCGTGTCTTTGTTAATGCGCAACAATCGAAGCGTTCGTCAATCACCATGTACTAAAATCATTTGAGGAATGTGTCCGCCATTGGTCACTTGATTGATGTCAATTTGTCATGGAGAGTTTGCGGTATAACAAAAAGGATTGGGTCAAGAAGGGGAAGAAGAATCACTTTGGTGGACCTCTCCTGTTTCTAATGGTACAAATCTTCTGGGTTACATTTATTGTTAGTTATTATGGTTTTAAAACCTGCCATTTTCCAGTCATAATCCTGTTTTTACTTGCAGCTTGTTTATGTTGACCGTGTTGTCCATGAAAAATGATTCGTAGAAAGAGATTACTATACTCTTTTGAATTGGACATCTGCTGCACTTTTCTCAAGGGAAAAGCAGGAGATAGAAGCTGGTCAGTTTGGTCTTGGTCGTGTAAAAGGTCGACCGATGGAAAGAATTAGATTTTCTAATCCATGTAGACAAGTGGTTGAAAAAGTGCGGAGAGTGTCGAGGGATGTTAGTACCGATACAAAATCTCCAATTTCGTACTCGTCTCCGGAGGTATATCCATTGATTCTCGAAGTATTCACTATTCCTTTTCAAGATTCACTTTGAAATATTTTCTTTGTACCTTCATAGTACTAAAGATGTACCTTCATAGTACTAAAGATGTACCTTCATAGTACTAAAGATGTACCTTCATACTGTGCCTTGTCCAGGAGTTTGCAGACGACTACACTGCTTCAGCAAAGAGAGTCATGGAAGATATGGTTGTGTTAGATGAGAAATACGCGGTTGGTTTGCAATGTTTCCCAGGTGAAGAATGTGTCAAACAGGCCCATTCAGCAACTGAATTTGTATATTTGACATATGGTGGTGGTACCGAAGATATGTCGTGTGCACCGCCGTGGGAATCCAGCACACTAGATGAGGATGAACAGTTTATTGCTGTAGCAAATGCAGCTGAGAAAGCGTACAAATTGAAACTTGCTCGTGCTAATCACAGAGAACAATGTGCTAAGTGGAGAAATTCATCTGTAACTGTCACTTGTGAATTTTCGTTCGATTTAGGGTTGAAGAAAGACTTTGCTGAGAGTGAGGCAAGGTTAGCCGCAGCTAAAGGGGTTAACTGGGATCGCCCTGTCACTGGTGAATCTTCTTCAGCTACCAAAAGGGTTCATTTCATGGCAAGTCCTTATTATATACCTCTATCCAGCAATAAGCAACAATCATCTCGTTTTGATCCGTTGTTTTCTGCTATCCAAGATGACACCAATGTGTTAACACCTCTTACTGCGGTGCACCTTCAAGTGGCTGATTATGTTTTCAGTGACCGGGGCACTAACAATCGTCGTTCCAGGTAATCTGAAATGTGTACTTGCTAAATTACCATTTTATGTATGTCATTTTCACTGTTTCACACCTGACAAGTAATTTGTTATATTTTTTGCTCTAGTGAGCACTTATATTTGTACAAGACTTATTTCGCAACGCGAATGCATTTGTGGTCATTAAAGCCATCTGAACATGTTTCGAGTGTTGTAATTGATTGCTGGTCATCATATTTGAATTGTAAAGAGGAAGAAAATAATCTTGGTACTCCGAAGCGGTTCTTTTTTACCACGCTTGTGCATGTAAGTACATTTACATACACTCTTAAATGCTGTGTGTAATATGTATTTTTAAATATTGTACTTCCCTCTTTTGTTACTTTCCCATGCAGTCTGTATTAGCGAAACCCAGCCCAGGTTTAAGTGATGAAAAAATTTATGAATTATTCGAGGCTCGTGTAAAAATGGAGTTGCAGCTTTTCCCGGGAATAGACATAACTTCAATCGCACTCGTAAGTTGTTATTGTTTGCTTGAAATACTTTGCAATTTTCTTTGCCATTGTTGTATTGCATTTTTAAAAATTGAGTCATACTATTATCCCATAAGTCCTTTCTTTTTTTGTTTAATTCCAACTACTAAACTCATTTGAACCTCAACTTGTATATACCCATTTTATATTAAAAAGTTGATTAGGCCAAATTAGGATAAATGGCCATTTAACACAATGTTAATGCTATAATTTCTCAATGTACTTTCTAAACGTACTAAATGTACTTTTTAAACATTTACAATGTTAATGTTGTAATTTCTCAATGTGGGGAATATCTAATATGCATGAGCAGTTGCAACTATATGCACACGTTGGGAACATAGACCATGAGTCATACTATCATTCCATGTCTGCATTCTGCTTTTGTTTTATTTCAACTGCTTGAGTCAAAGGGAATTTTCTTTGCGTTTGTATTAAATGAGGTCACTTTATATTGCAATGTACTGTTCTCATTTTTTACATGTGCCTCACGATTAGTTAAAATGTACCCTTCGAAGAGTTTGACTGTACTTATGGTTGTACATCATTTGTTTTGTAATTTCAGTTTTTTTCCCAATTGTACACGAGAAACACTTTTTCTTAAACTTGGTTGACCTGATGAGGAAGCGTTTCGTCATTCTTGACAACTCACTCTCAGATGAAGACGCCATAAAGAAATATGGTGTATCTCCACTGTTAACAGTATGTTTGAATTTGACACATTCTTGTTGTTTTATTGAATTTTGACTATTAGTTGCGCTTAACACTGGTTTAAAATGTTTTGTCATAAATTGATGCTCTTGGAAGGTTTTTGGGTGAGAACCCAAAAACTCCTGACTCTAGCAACGTTGTGTTGGCTATGGATCCCATTGTTGCAAAGCTTAGTTGGAGAAATAACTACAATGTTGATGACTGTGGTATATACACAATGAGACACATGGAAACATTTATGAGATTAATCTCTTGGAAATGTGGCCTGATGAAAAATGATGTGAGTGTTGGTTCTTATTTTAAAGAAATTCATGTTCATTGTGTTTTGCCTATCTTGTTAATTGTTGGCTTCTGTTTTGCAGCGGAGCGTGCTTAAAGTGTTACGATACAAATATCTATGCACATTACTTATGTTCGACCACAACGATTGCCATGAAACTGTCGCTGATCATGCGAAGAAGAGTCATTTCTCTAAAGCTAGTGATTACATTTAATGTTCAAATATTATCTACGCAGTACGTTAGAATTTGTCTGATGACATTCCTGTTCATGTAGTATGATGTTTTAAATTCTAGTGTACGTTAGTATGTGTAATGACTTGTAATTGCATAAGCAAAATGTTGAATTTGTGAACCAATATTTAGTTGCACTTAATTAAAGTACTTCTTTGTCTATTTTTGGCGTGCTATTTACCTGAACGTTATTATCTCCTTGAATAGCGACTTATGATGTACTGAATTAGCAAAATAATATAATGTACATTTCAGGTCTGCTTTTAAATCTCTTTTGTAAAACAGTACATGCACATTATGAACATACATAATGGACATTTGAATTAAATTGAAAGCACATTTATTTCTATTATACATTGAAAACAGGAAAATAGGTCTAAAATCACGTCAAAGATCTATGTATAGCGACATCATAATCTAAGTATATGAATGAACTTTTGAAGTTTTCTATCTTACTAAACGATCACATGCATTACAATTTAATTAATGTTTCATGTTCTTTTTAAAATAATTTAATGTACCTTTCAATATAATATAATGTACATTTTCCAAACAATGCTTAATGATATTTTAGTTGCACTTAATTATCAGAACATGCACATTATGAATATAGATAATGGACATTTTAATTAAACTGTTTACATAAATTACATAATATATACAGTGTAAACAGGAAAACCTGTTTAACAAACTGTCAAAGATCTATTTTTAATCCCTTCCAAAAAATGGGTTCACTCGCCCCTTGTTGGGTGTCTTTTGGTCTTGCGGCTATACAAACCACACATAAGGGAAAGGGTTTAGAGTTGGATTAGGTGGATTCGCGGTAGCGGTCTCCCTAATGCAACCCTAAACGCTTTCCCCTCCCATTTTAGGATACCTGACCCCCTAGTTTTAATCTCGTCCCCAAAAAGCGTTCAGTCGCCCTCTCTAGGGTGTCTTTTGGTCTTGCGGCCGTTCATAATCCAACCCTAAACCCTTTCCCATGCCGTTTTAGGATACTTGGCCCCCTAGTTTTAATACCGTCCCCAAAAAGTGTTCACGCGCCCCCTCTAGGGTGTCTTTCGATCTTGTGGTCGTTCGTAATCCAAAAACTTGAGCTAATTTGTACATTATAAATGTCGAAAAAGTACATTTAGAACTTTTAGAAAATACATTGACAAATTATAACATTACCATTCTGTTAAATGGCCATATATCCTAATTTGATCTAATCTGAAGTTTTTAAGTATAAAATGGGTATATAAAAGTAGAGGTTCAAATGGTTCTAGCAGTTGGAATAAACAAAAAAAGAAAAAAAAAAGAATGGACTTATGGCATTATAGTATGACCCAATTTTTTAAAAAAAGACCGCCACTTTAAACTTCTTCTCTTTAATATCTTACTACTTTTTTATAAACCTATCAATTAAATTGTACCTGCACGTTTTCTCATTCTCAGATCGTTCACTTATTCTTATCGCTCTCAATCGGAATGAAGGTTATACTCTTTGCCTTTAATTATTTGCTAAAAACAACTGTGTTTACTTTTCATCTGCTTCGAATTTTACATAGTTTCCTTAGCTATTATTGTTCGAAGATGTTCATTATAAATCGGTCCTAATATTATTTCTCAGGTGCATTAATATGTCGGAATTTATTCGCATTGTTTCCTAATGATTTTGATGTACTTTGCTATGGCTTAATATTTTTTAATGTTTAGGATGTATTTTCTTCATGTACTTTTTTAATGTTTAGCATTTACTTTCTGGATACGTGTCCTTCATATCAATATGTCGGAATTTATACGCATTGTTTGCTAATGATTTTGATGTAGTTTGTTAATGTTGTTCATTTACTTCCTGGATACCTGTGCTTCATATCAATATGTTTGAATTTGTACGCATTATTTCCTAATAATTTTGATGTTCTTTGCTATGGCTTAATATTTAGGATGTATTTTCTTCATGTACTTTCTTAATGTTTAGCATGTCCTTTTTGGATATCTGTATTTTTAATGGCTTTATGTTTCTGTCTTATATGTTTTTTTTTCTTTTTAAAACTGAAGAACACAGATGTCACTATGGTTGTGCAAATCAGTCCTGATTCACCTACTGTTTGTCAATCTCCATCAAGATTCACCCCAGACTCTTCTTCTGCTGAGAAAATTGAAGTTTCTGACAGTCCTACAATAGGAGTAGTACATCATCCTAGCATTTGTCATACTTTACAAACAGTTGACAAAAACTCTTCTTCTGTTGCGATAATTGATGTTCCCGACAGCCCTACAATAGAAGAGATTGTTAATCGTCCTAGAGTTCGCCGCACTTCGTGTAGCATCTTAAAAAACTCCTCTTATCCTTTGTTGATTGATGTTCCTGACAGCCCCATTGAAGATGGGATTGTTAATCCATCTTGTAACTGGCCACGCATTAAACAGATTGTGAGGGACAAACATGACATTGTTAGGGCCACCTTAGGAACAAGCTGTGCAGAAATGCCACCGATAGAAATTCTTGCTCATTTAACTAAAACACCTATTCAAACGTCATATCAAACAGACCAGGTTTTCAACAAACAACCCACTTCTTCTAGCAAACACATAGCGGCTCTTCGTAAAGTGAGAAAATTAATTGCTGAGAGGAATAAGGATGCGCCTACAAACGCTGCTGTGTCATTCAGTTTAGGTGTGTTCCCAGAAGATGAGGACTCTTGTGTTTATGCAGCACCAGAGCGGGGTAAAAAAAGAAAGAAACTGTCTGCTGATCGTCCACCTTTATATCCGGAAACAGGGAATCAATATCATTTTAGTAGGAGTCCTTCCTGTGAACCTCTCCTTGATGCTATTGACGACACAAATCCCTTCATACCTTTGACATCAATGCAATATCAGATTTCAAATTATGTGTTCACTGGCCAGGGCTCTGTGGATAAGAGTTGGTAATTACATACAGAAGATTTAATATTTTATATTCATTTACATAGTTCATCTTTACATATCTGCTGATAATCATAATGCTATTACTGTTTTTTGTGCAGTAATACGTTATTTGAGTTCAAAAATAATGTCCTTGGTTGGGATCAACTGTTGTCATTAAAACCGTATCACTATATCTCAAGCTTTGTCATAGATTCTTGGTCAGCATATCTAAACTACAAAGAAAAGGATGGGAATCCAACCAATCCCACACGATTCTTTTTTAGTACACTTACATATGTAAGTTTGGTCATTGTTTCATGTATTTCAGTTTACTATTTCCAACATTTTCACATTACTAAAATTTTATCTTCATTGTGCAGTTGTTATTAATGAAGAACACAGGTGCTTCTATTGATGATCATCGTTACATACTTTCAAGCGTCGCATCGAAGTAAAATTAAATGAGTTTGAGTGGATTGATCTTCCATCCATTGAACTAGTCAGTCCCTCACTTTATTTAGTAATTGAAATTAAATTCAGTATTACTGTAGTAGTCTATTTGAATAGAAGTCAGTGAATGTACTGTCAAAGTTTTCAAAATGTGCTATTACTTAACATGAAATTAACCTTTACCTGTCAGTGACCTTACAATTGTTTCTTTCCCTGATGCTAGTTCTTCTTCCCTATTGCACTTGAGAATCATTTTGTGTTGTACATTTTCGACCTGCCAAGGAAATGTCTCATGATTTGTGACACAATCGCATTAGAAGGGGGAGTGCCTTAGAAGAGTATGGTGATAGTGTACTTGAACTGGTAAATTTACATTCTCCTCAACTATGAATTATTATCGTTCACTTGCATTGGTAAATTCATGTACATTATGGTTCATCTCGTCTAATTTTTATTATTGTGTTACAGGGTGATGCTTTTGCACAGTTTTTGGGTGAAAATCAATCAACTATGGAGAAAAGTAATATAGTAATGGGCATGGATCCTACAATAGCAATGCTTCCATGGAGAAATAACAGAAATATTTTTGACTGTGGTATTTACACCATGAGGCACATGGAAACATTTATGGGAATAGCCACTTGGGACTGTGGACTGTCCAAAATTGATGTGAGTGTTACATTTTAATTGTAAGTTATTTAGAACAAATCAATGTTATCTTGTTGGTTATTAAATTCTAATTTCATGTTTTTTTTTTGTTTGCAGATGAGATCGTTAACAATGCTGAGATTCAAGTACCTATGCACGCTACTAACATTTGAGCACAAAAAACATCGTAACAACATTATTAGATATGCATTAGCGTGTCACGACATTCACAAATAGTTCCTGAATATGATTGATTAGTTTTCTTTTGTGCTGTCGACATATCTGGCGTTAGTTGATGTCTATTGGGTTTGCTGTATTGATAATGTACTTTTGATCTTTGGCGTATGTACACCAAAGTTGTATTGGATGTGCATTCATCCCAAGCTACTTGTTATAATGTACATTCTATAATGATCAATTGTCCATTTTAAGGAAAACAAATGTTCACCAAAATCAATGATGTTCTTGCTTTAATACGAGAATGTTCATTTTAAGGAAAACAAATTTACATCCTGTGTAACTTTCTTGCTTTAGGATCTCACAATTGATACAGTTAATTTATATCGTGCGTGGTCATTTTAATACGAGAATGTTCATTTTAAGGAAAACAAAAAAATATACTCCGTATACACTAATATTTAAACAAATCATATGAGAAGAGGGCAGAAAAGAGAGGGGAAATAGCAATATTTGAAATTGAGTAAATATGTACAATTAGTATTTTAATTTAACTATTACTTCTATATCATATGTTGCACACAATTTTCCTACTTCCCCAAATAACCCCAACACACGTAAATCTAGGGTGGACCTAATAATACCTATTATGGAAGTATAACCAATATATGTTCAATTATAAAACACACAATTAGGTGTAAATCTAAAATAGATAAAAAGAATACTTCTTTCAAACAATCTTTCCAAAGAAAATACTTCTTTCAACTACGGAGTATTAGGTAACTTCTCCATAAATTTTGGTTATACTCCACCTTCGTTTTCAATACTTCTTCATTGCCAGGTAATCACGTTCATTTACTAACTTGTCCTGAATTTCTTCCATTCTTTTGGTGTATTTTGTTAGGTAATTATACTTGGTTGATTTAAATCATTGACAAAATCACCTGAAAATCACGCCTCTTTTGTTGGTTACATTTTCGTCGTTTTCAATTTAATTGGATGTTCATGTCATGTTTAATGGGATGTTATTTATTGATTACAATTGTGTGAGATTTTACGTGTGTTGGGGTAATTGGGGCAAGTAGGAAAATTGTGTACAACATATAAAATAGGAGTAATAGGTAAATTAAAATACAAATTGTACAATTTACTCAATTTCAAATATTGCTCACAGTGTTCATCGTTTAATTAATAGTGTTTTTAAAGTTTACAGTATGATGTTCTAAATGCTATCGTTCAATGAACATTTTGGAATAACCATTCTTAATCTGTCTACAGAGGAAATCATGTCATTATTTTGCTTGGGATGGGTAACGAATTCTGAAGAGGAAGACAGAAAACAATTCATTGAACATCATCTTGACGCAAAGAAGACAATGCTAGGATGGCTATTCAATGGGAAGGACGCCATAATTGCAGGGGTGGAGGACAACTATGCAAAAAACACAGTACTACAAGATGAAACTTACATGCTACAAATCTTTCAAAAAGTTAATCAAGCTGACAAACATAACATGGAAGCAGTATGCAAGTGTTGGGCTAAGATGTTTATCTTACACAATGAGGAAGCCCGTTTAAGAGAGGAATATGAATGCAGATTACAGACAAGCATTTTAGTTGGGGTTAGAACGACTACCAGGCATAATGTAGTGGTTTTCCGAAGGTGTCTTTGTTACTTGACAGACAATCTCTTAACAAGGAGGACATTGCACCTTTTTCAATATCATTTGGCACCCGAGTTAGGAAATCTTGTTGTTGTAGACAGCGAAGAAGAATATTTTGACTCTATCCCAACATCAATTTCCCGACCAGCGGTCGAACTTGCTTTTATTCTATTAAATCAAACCGAGTAATACTATATGTAAACAACTGAGGTACATTTGAGTATAAGTTTTATATTTACCTCATACCCCTTGTACCTACTGTTGGTTTTCAATGTCCATTCAGAATATAAGAATATAAGTACATTCTCTTATTTGTTAATGATATTTCATTATATTGAATTAGTACCTTTTGTAAGTTTTGGATTTTCGATACATCATGAAAAGAATTGTCCCATCACTGTATTTACAATGTCCATTACGTGCATTAACAATGTACCATTTAAATTAAATAATATAAATTAATGCATCTAATAATTACACTCTCAGATGCAAGTTGTAAAATAATTCAGGTGAAAAGACACCACTATTCATGATTATTTGATTAAATGAGACATGTGTCAAAATGGCAGTTGTAACTAATGCATGTGAAAAGACAAATAATACTACACTCATAAATTGTAACTTCTCCTATTCTTATCCAAAGCAGTTTATATATAAAACTCACTATAAATACTTATCTAAACTAGTGTGCTAATTACAAAATCTAAGGAATAATCATACAAACCGTCTTCACTCCCTTAAAAAGGTACTCTAATTTCTGTTTTTTTTTTTTTTTTTGTTCTTATTTTTTTTTTCCCTGCAAAAGAAATGCATATCTTCATGTAAATAAGTATATTGAATATTATTGCAAGAATAATGCAGTAATGGAATTCTAATATGCTCTGGTAATTTATTTCATACAAATAAAGGTTCGTATATAATGTATTCCTGCCAATGTCCATTGTCATGCCTTTAAAGGAACATTTATTTTACTGATAATGTTCATTGGAAATATTGTTGTTCACTTTGATATAGCATATATAAAAAATATATTGAATGTTAATGACAGTAAACGACATAATACTATTTAATTAATATTAGAAATACTTACAAAAGCCATTCAAGACTGTTTCAAAATCAGTTTAAATATAAAACTCACTCAAAATACTTGTCTAAACTAGTGTGCTAATTACAAAATCTATGGAATAATAATATAGAAAACGTCTTCACTCCCTTGAAAAGGTGTAACAATACGGATCTTCTTTGGAGCCTACTCGACCGAGTAGAGCCTACTCGGCCGAGTAGTGCTCTTAGTGTGTGTTATTTCGGTTCTGCCGAGGAATACTCGGCCGAGTATAGCGAATACTCGACCGAGTATTGGACACTCGGCCGAGTGTTGCTGCACTCGACCGAGTGTCCGGTTTGGCGAAGTTATATTTCGACGGTTTGATTAAGGAATGATTAGGGTATTTTATAATTCCGCGTCAGTTTCTAATATCACTTTTCACAGCGTTAACATTGCTACGTTACCCTAATCCTACCCAAATCATTCCCTAATCATCCCTTTGAGCATTTCGTAGCATCTTTGTGTGGATAATTTGCGGTGATTCTTGCGTAAAGGTTCTTATTGCACTGTTGGTAAGTACATCTTTGTAATTATTGCATCGTTACGGGTTGCTATACATTTATATGGAATGGGATGTTGGGAATTGTACAAAGTGTAATTGTGTTGTATGATCATTGTATAGGAGAAGACTTCGTAGAGGAGCCTTTTTGATTGTCCGTGTTGCTTACTGCTGTGATTGCTAAGGTAGGGTTTCCCTACTCAGTTTACTATGCTTTACATGACATGTTGTTGTAATTATTGTTGTCTGTTGATCATCGTAATATGGAGAGTGTTGTGACAGTGTTGGTGTGAGGGGATTGAGATGACAGAAATGTCATGTGATTGTGATTATGGTGGAGTCACTTGCGGGAGTGGCTTCACACCCTAGTTCGCCCTCCGTGGAACCCGCCACGGGAGGGGATGTGCACATTAAGGGACAGGGATCGTTGTCGCTCGTTGAGGAGCTGGACTAGGTGGGATCGGCTGCGGTCACCCGCTGGCGGCGAGGATTACTTGTTGCGATGGGTAATCTGGCAGGGCTACACACTTTAGTGTGTAGTCGGTTACTATGTGAGATTGGGTGATTGGGAGTTGGTGGTGATCAGACGAGTATTGCATTTGTTTGTCTTGTTTGTTGCATAATACTGACCCCGTTGTTGTTTGTGGAATCTGCGGTGATCCATTCGGGGATGGTGAGCAGGCTTGACAGGTTTTGCTAGAGAGAGCTTGGGGGTTATCTTGGGAGATTTGCCACCACGAGTCATAGCATCACTGTCTAAGTCTTAGCGAGTTTTCTTTTATTATTAAGACTTTGAAGTTGTATTTCTTTAGACAGTATTTGGTTTTGGATATTGTAAACTTTGCATTTTACATTACTTTGATAAATGTGCTCAGTTCAGACGCTTTTGATATGTACTAACCTCGGGCAACCGAGATGGTAATGATCTTTCATACTTGGGTAGTCTGGTAAGGTACCTTGGTATGAGGGGGTGTTACAAAGTGGTATCAGAGCCGAAGATTCCGGCACCTAAACAAATGAATTTAATGAACCTAGGGAGTCTAACTAAAATGAACCCGGGGAGAGTTGTTTGGAGCTACCGCAAAGACTCGGGAGACGTCCCGGAGTCGCACCTTGGCCCTTACTAACTCGAGCCGGTAACTTGGGGAAAAGTGTGGTGAGGATTAGGCCTTGTATGTGCACGTATGTGAAAATACATGTTGGTAAAAGTCGATAGTTGTATATATGTGTGACGAAATCCTTAACTGTTGTGATGGGAGAAGTAATTGGTGAAACGGGTTGTGATTTCAATGTTGGATCTAGCGTATGTGCAAATTGGATGTTGATATGGTTACAATGTGGTGTGAAAGTTTTAGTATATGCATTATGGTGCTAAAGTTTTAATATAAGCATTGCATGCTGACGTGATTATAACATGGTTTTAAAATCCTGAAGTATTTGCTGCGGAATAGTAAGCATGATAGGGAAATTGTAATCTGTAAATCTTTTTATAGCGTAACTCGGCCGAGCAGGGTAGACACTCGACCGAGTATGGTCTACTCGGCCGAGTGGACAAGACTCGACCGAGTGTTGTTTGATAAGAAGTAGCGATTGCTATTGTTTGTGATTACTCGACCGAGTATGAAAGTGTACTCGACCGAGTATAGGCCACTCGGCCGAGTGTTGTTACACTCGACCGAGTGTTCTTTTGTTGTTTTTGCGTTTGTCTCTGGAGTCGATACTCGACCGAGTGTCTGCAAAGGTACTAGACCGAGTTATCAATACTCGACCGAGTATGATGTACACTCGGCCGAGTGTTCTTACGGCGGAGGGATGTTAAATTTTGAGCATGTGTTTACGTTTCTTTCTTTCTTATCAGCTCAAAATACCGCCCAAAGAACTCCCGCCGGATCCAAGTTTCGGAGATGTCTATTGATGAGATTGCTCGCATGATTGAGCAACAAGAGGCTCTCCTTGAAGCTCTCAAAAATGTGGGGAAAGGAAACGAGAAGACGATGGATGCAACCCAGCTTAGCATCAACATTGCTCGTTTCCACCCTCCCACATATGACGGGGTAGGCGAACCAAAGCTGCTCGAGAAGTGGCACCGTGAGATTGAAGCTCTCATGGAAATGGTTAAGTGCCCCGAGGATATGATTGTTGAACAGGTTGTATACTACCTAAGAGGAGAAGCTGCAGTTTGGTGGCAGAACGTCAAGGATGATGCTAGAGCTTACTACCAGGAGGAAGGGGCTATTCCGTGGTCTGGGTTGAAGAGTGCTATGAGAGAGCAGTTTGTGCCGGAGCATATCCGACACAAGATGAGATCCGACTTTGAATCTTTCACTATGTCTGAGGAGATGACAGTCACTGATTACTATCATCGATTTATGGAGCTATCTCGTTATGTGGAATATTTACAGCTCGGACAAAGAGGTTTGGCTCTCCGTTTTGAGAGGGGTTTGTCTGCTAAGATTGTGAGTCGTATGCCTATTTGGGGTTGCTACCGACCTCAAGGAAGTGTATCTAAGAGCGGGTCAAGCCGAGAGAATGGTGGATCTCTTAAGGGAGATCGAGGAGAGGATCTGCTACTGAGAAAGAGGAAGGCTGATAGTGGGAACAACAATCAGCCAACCAACAAGAAAGGGAATTTCAACCATGCTAAAGCTTTCTCTAGTGGAGCTGGTTTCTCTGGAGGTTCTCGTGGTTGGGGAAAGAACGGAGGTCGGGCTGTGAGTGACAACACCAACCTTACGTGTTTCAACTGTGGTGGTATAGGCCACAAAAGGCGGGAATGCACGAGCTACAAGCCCGACAATGGTTCAGGAGCTCGATCAGGAAATTTCTCTCAGGGGCCGACTCAGAGTTTTGCTAGTAGCCGACCGGGAGGTTCATGGGGCACAGAGAGGTGGACGGGGTAACCGGGGCGGTTACAACCGCGGTGGTGGTGGATCTTACCGGCGTCGAGAATAATAGTGTCACCCAGGATTCGGCAGCTAAGCCTAGTACCTCCAATGCTTGATTCGGGGTGGAGGACAGAAGAATAGTGGAAAGCTCTTCATGATGGATAAGCAGGAAGCACAGGATGATGCTCATGTAGTTACCGGTACCTTTCTTGTTAATAATGTACCGTCCTTTGTTTTGTTTGATTCCGGGGCTACACATTCTTTTGTGTCTAAAAGTCATCTTTGTGTCTATGGGTTTGGGTAAGTTTGAGGTTGTAAAAGATGATGTGTTCATACCTTCGGGGGAGTCTGTGTCGTGTCTCAAGTTATATAAGGGTATATCTATGGTGATTGGAGGGGTAGATTTACCAGTAAACTTGTTAGAGTTTCCTAAAGATGGGTTTGAGGTGATTGTTGGGATGGATTGGCTAGGTAGGTATGATGCCAGGATAGATTGTAGACAGAAGAGAGTGTCTTTAAAGAGTCCCAAGGGTGTTAAGGTGTCCTATAGAGGGTTTGTGGTAAAGCCTAAGTGTAGGTTTATAGCGGTTATGACTTTAAAGTCATGTTTAAGGAAAAAGTGTCCCTTAATCCTTTGTCATGTGAGAGATCACCGAGTGGAGCCGCCGACAACTTCGAGATTTCGTGGTGAAAGAATTTGAAGATGTATTTCCGAGGAGATACCGAGTTTGCCTCCCAAGAGGGATGTCGATTTCAGCGTGGAGCTTAAGCCGGGAACGGGTCCTATATCTAAAGCACCTTATCGTATGGCACCTAAAGAGTTGGCTGAGTTGAAGAAGCAGTTGCATGAGTTGTTAGACAAGGGTTATATCAGGCCTAGCGTGTCACCGTGGGGAGCCCCAGTTCTTTTTGTAAAGAAGAAAGATGGGAGTATGAGATTGTGCATTGACTACAGAGAGCTCAATCGGGTTCTGATGAAGAACAAGTATCCGTTCGAGGATTGATGATTTGTTCGATCGTTAAGTGGAGCTGGTGTATTCTCTAAGATTGATCGAGGTCGGGGTATCATCGGTGAGGATAGCAGACGAAGATATTCCTAAAACAGCGTTCCGATCTCGTTATGGTCACTCCGAGTATGTAGTGATGCCTTTTGGGTTGACCAATGCGCCAGCAGCTTTTATGGATTTGATGAACCGGATCTTCACACCGTTTTTGGATAAGTTTGTGGTTGTTTTCATCGACGATATCCTAGTTTATTCCAAGACCAAAGAAGAACACGAAGAGCACTTGAGGATAGTTTTGCAGACTTTGAGAGAAAATCAGCTCTATGCCAAGTTATCCAAGTGTGAGTTTTGGTTAGAGGAAGTGGCTTTTCTAGGCCATGTAATATCCAAGAAGGGGGTATCTGTGGATCCTAGTAAGATTGAGGCCGTTACCAAGTGGGAATCGCCGAAGAATGTTGCTGAGATTCGGAGTTTCTTAGGTCTTGCCGGCTACTACCGGAGATTTGTGAAGGATTTCTCTACCATAGCACGGCCTATGACATCCTTGATGAGGAAAGAAGTCAGATTTGTTTGGGATGAGAGTTGTGAAACGGCGTTTCAGACCTTAAAAGAACGCTTGACCACAGCTCCTATCCTAGCCTTGCCAGAGGGTTGTGAGAACTTTGAGGTCTATACCGACGCTTCAAAGAACGGTTTGGGTTGTGTCTTGATGCAGGGAGGGAGAGTGATAGCTTATGCTTCGAGGCAGCTGAAGCAATATGAGGAGAACTATCCTACTCATGATTTGGAGCTGGGTGCAGTTGTGTTCGTACTTAAGATTTGGAGGCACTACCTTTACGGCGCAACTTTTAAGGTGTTCTCTGATCATAAGAGTCTAAAGTATATCTACACTCAGAAGGAGCTTAACATGCGACAGAGGCGGTGGATGGAGCTGATTAGAGATTATGATATGGAGATCATCTATCATGAGGGTAAAGCTAATGTTGTCGCGGATGCTTTGAGTAGGAAGAGCGTTCATTCGCTATGTACAGCTATGTCCTTGCTGAAGTTGAGAGATGAGATGTCTAGATTGGGGATCTTTATGATTCGAGAGGGGAATACCATCGGGGATTTGACGATCGAGCCAGAGTTGTATGAAAACATCAAAAGTAAGCAAGAGCTTGATCCTAAGATCCAGGAGTGGAAGTCAACGGTAGAGAGCGGAGCAACATCTAGGTTCTCTATACATCCAGATGGGAGTGTTCGTTTTGATGGGAGATGGTGTGTTCTGACGATGCGAGTTAAGGAGAATGATCTTGTCGAGGCTCATTGCACTCCTTATTCAGTTCACCCGGGTGGTGACAAGCTTTACAGAGACCTTAAGAAGACTTTTTGGTGGCCGAACATGAAGAGAGATGTAGCTGAGTTTGTGGCTAGATGTTTGACTTGCCAAAGGGTCAAAGGTGAACAAAGGAGACCTCAAGGTAAGATTCGGTCTCGACAAGATGCCGAGTGGAAGTGGGAGTCGATCTCCATGGACTTTATTGTGGGGTTACCTAGGTCACAACAAGGTAACAACATGATTTGGGTGATCGTGGATAGGCTAACCAAATCAGCCCATTTCGTCCCCATGAAGGATACTTGGTCTAAGATGCAAGACGGTGGCATTGGGTTACCGAAAGCATGTGGTTCGGTTACATGGTATTCTGAAAGATATTGTTTCCGATCGTGATGCGAGGTTCATATCAAAGTTTTGGCAAGAACTGCAAGAGTTGATGGGTACAACATTGAAGATGAGTCTGACTTTTCATCCAAGCAACCGATGGTCGAGAACGGACCAACAAGACCTTAGAAGACATGCTAAGGGCATGTGTCATGGACTTTGGAGGTAGTTGGGAAGACAGACTTGATTTGATCGAGTTTTCATACAATAATAGTTATCATACAAGCATTGGGATGGCACCTTTTGAAGCTTTGTATGGCCGGAAATGCCGAAGTCCGGTTTGTTGGGATGATAGTTCGAGACGGTGGTCTTAGGACCCCAATTGGTTCAAGATATGGTTGAGCAAATCCAGTTGATTCGCCAAAAGATGAGAGCAGCTCAAGATCGTCAAAAGAGCTACGCCGACTTACACCGCAGGGACATTGAGTTCGCGGTGGGTGACAAGGTGCTTTTGAAAGTGTCACCTATGCGAGGTGTTATGAGGTTTGGGAAGAAGGGTAAGTTAAGCCAAAAGTTTATAGGCCCTTATGAAATTCTGGACCGTGTTGGCGAGGTAGCCTACAGGTTAGCTTTACCACCAGCTTTGGATAGAGTGCACAATGTTTTTCATGTGTCTCAACTCTGGAAATATGTGAGTGATCCGTCGCACATCCTCGAGATGGAGAACATCGAACTTGATGAATCCTTGTCCTATGCCGAGATTCCTAAGGAGATTCTTGATCGCAAGGTTCGTAAGACCCGGAATGGTGAGACGGTCTTACTCAAGGTCCTTTGGTCTAATCATAATGTGGAGGAAGCAACATGGGAACCCGAGGAAGCTATGCGAGACCGCTTTCCTAACCTTTTTGATCAGGTATGTTTGGTTACGGGGACGTAACCGTTGTCTTTTTAGGGGGGTAGGAGATGGTCGCGATAGTGTTTTGTGTTTTCTTTGCTTTGTTTGATTCGTGTCGGGAGGTGCGTTTTGTGTAGTTCCTTGGAGTTGTCTCATGTGAGTGTTAGAGTCTTGTGTCGTGGTGTTGTGCTTGTGTGTAGCAGAGTGTGAACTTCGGGATGAAGTTCTTTTTAGGGGGAAAGATTGTAACAATACGAATCTTCTTTGGAGCCTACTCGACCGAGTAGAGCCTACTCGGCCGAGTAGTGCTCTTAGTGTGTGTTATTTCGGTTCTGCCGAGGAATACTCGGCCGAGTATAGCGAATACTCGACCGAGTATTGGACACTCGGCCGAGTGTTGCTGCACTCGACCGAGTGTCCGGTTTGGCGAAGTTATATTTCGACGGTTTGATTAAGGAATGATTAGGGTATTTTATAATTCCGCGTCAGTTTCTAATATCACTTTTCACAGCGTTAACATTGCTACGTTACCCTAATCCTACCCAAATCATTCCCTAATCATCCCTTTGAGCATTTCGTAGCATCTTTGTGTGGATAATTTGCGGTGATTCTTGCGTAAAGGTTCTTGTTGACTTGTTGGTAAGTACATCTTTGTAATTATTGCATCGTTACGGGTTGCTATACATTTATATGGAAGGGGATGTTGGGAATTGTACAAAGTGTAATTGTGTTGTATGATCATTGTATAGGAGAAGACTTCGTAGAGGAGCCTTTTTGATTGTCCGTGTTGCTTACTGCTGTGATTGCTAAGGTAGGGTTTCCCTACTCAGTTTACTATGCTTTACATGACATGTTGTTGTAATTATTGTTGTCGATTGATCATCGTAATATGGAGAGTGTTGTGTGAGTGTTGGTGTGAGGGGATTGAGATGACGAAATGTCATGTGATTGTGATTATGGTGGAGTCACTTGCGGGAGTGGCTTCACACCCTAGTTCGCCCTCCGTGGAACCCGCCACGGGAGGGGATGTGCACATTAAGGGACGGGGATCGTTGTCGCTCGTTGAGGAGCTGGACTAGGTGGGATCGGCTGCGGTCACCCACCGGCGGCGAGGATTACCTGTTGCGATGGGTAATCTGGCGGGGCTACACACTTTAGTGTGTAGTCGGTTACTATGTGAGATTGGGTGATTGGGAGTTGGTGGTGATCGGGACGAGTATTGCATTTGTTTGTCTTGTTTGTTGCATAATCGACCCGTTGTTGTTTGTGGAATCTGCGGTGATCCATTCGGGGATGGTGAGCAGGCTTGACAGGTTTTGCTAGAGAGAGCTTGGGGGTTATCTTGGGAGATTTGCCACCACGAGTCATAGCATCACTGTCTGAGTCTTAGCGAGTTTTCTTTTATTATTAAGACTTTGAAGTTGTATTTCTTTAGACAGTATTTGGTTTTGGATATTGTAAACTTTGCATTTTACATTACTTTGATAAATGTGCTCAGTTCAGACGCTTTTGATATGTACTAACCTCGGGCAACCGAGATGGTAACAGTCTTTCATACTTGGGTAGTCCTGGTAAGGTACCTTGGTATGAGGGGGTGTTACAAAAGGTGCTCTGGTTTCTGGTTTTTTTTTGTTCTTATTATTTTATCCCTGCAAAAGAAATGCATATCTTTATGTAAATAGTAGCCTATATCACATTCAGATTATTTCATTTATAACTATTATTTGATTAATCAGTATGTTTTTTTATCTTGTGAAAAGAAACATATACTATAGTCCCCAGATTTAATTAAAAGTTGTTTGTGTCCGAAAATCAAACTGCATTTGTGGCTCGAACGTTTTGCCAAAATTAAGTATAGTAGGTATTTAAATCTGGCAATGTGCTTAATATTTGCAGGAGAAGATTATTTTACCTTTTACTGTAATCTGTTTTCACAATAACATTGTTTGCTCTTTGCATGATTATACAATGTGAAAGCCCACGTTAATTTGTTTTACCCTATAGTATGGCCTTAAATATGGTTGAAGTTGGTACTTCCCATAATGCCTTAAGTTTATTGTCACTCTTTTTAAAATACGTTTGTTTTTTGCCTGAACAAGAATATGAGTTCCGTTACCAATGTGGAAATAATGTCGGATATCGAGCAAAAACTCGCTGAAGTTGAGTATGATCTCGCTGTAAAGAAACTGGACATAGTTGAAGTGAATACAAAGTCACTACAACAGAGGTTGGACATTGCTGAAGCGCAGATGAAGTTTATCACGGCTGAAAGAGACAGCATAGCCCGACAACTTGAAGCTAATAGACAAAAACAAAGACACGTAGGTGACATGGACCGTCGGTTTCTCACCGGTGTCACAATTTGTCACGAGAATCATATGCTCTTCTTGATGGTGAAAATACTATACCTTGGCCAGCAGTCGTGAAGGCTATGGAATTAATAGACGGTTATAAGAAACATCTAAAGGAGGACTTGCTGGAGGGTGAGAGCAATGTTCATCCTTCTGTTTGCAGTAAACCCAGAAAGGGTTAAGAACTTTGATGTTAATTTATGTATAATTATAATATGCGGTTAAGTTTAGAAACATATGCGATTTCATTAAGTATTATTGTCAGAACATATATGCAGTTTATTATGAATTTTTATTTGAATCTAAATTATTATCATCTACCTAAGCTTTAACTGTTTAGAATTGACCATTTCTAATTTAAAGCCAGTTACGAGAGTGATCAACTATAATGTACCTTCAACATTTTACAAGTGTCCATATTACTATGTAACGATGTACCAAAGCTTTAAACCCGCATTTCTTTCATAGATTATCCTCTTAAAATAAGGGAATGGGTTTAAGGTTGGATTAGGCAGACCACGGTCTGCCTAATCCAAACATAAATCCTTCCCCGTCCCGTTTTAGGATACTCAGCCCCCTAGTTTTAATCCTGTCCCCCAAAAGGGTTCACTCGGCCCCTCTAGGGTGTAACACCCCCATACTCCAAGTGCCTTACCAGGACCACTCAGGTATGAAGACATTACCATCTCGGTTACCCGAGGCAATGATAATCAAACAACAATAACGAAACAACATTTATTATAAATAGTTTAACGAATAGTTACAATCCATGAAACCAACTAAAAGTGCAATACATTATTCTCAAACGACTGTCTAACTGAAATGTAAATAAACTAAAGGCTACAGCGGAAGACTCCTATCATCATGTCGTGGCATCCCAGCTATCCCAGTACTCATCTCAATACCTGCTCAATATCTACTCACCATCCCCGAATGGATCACCGCAGGTTTACAAAACAACACCGGGGTCAGTACTAATCACACAATCAATATAGATAACAATAATAAGACAAACAGACAATTTGAATGTCACACGCACACACACACACCACCAACTCCCATCATCTCAATATCGACCGTCCCTTTGGACCAGACCACCCGATGGGGGACCGCAGCCGTTCCCACCTAAGCCCCGCTCATCATACGAGCGATAACCCTGTCCCATTAATGTGCACATCCCCTTCCGTGGCGGGTTCCACGAAGGGCGAAACTAGGGCGTGAAGTCACTCCCGCAAGTGACCCCACTCAGCCGAGAACGCATCTCGAGAGCCATAGACAACCAATCACAATCACAATCACAATCACAATCATCATATCAAACAACTAACTACAAAGACATCACCAATATCCCATTATGGGACTAATGCGAGTAGGAAATCCTACCCGGAAAGCACAACAAGCGAGACGGTATCTACACAAGTGTATCAAAACGCCTCTTCTACGAATCCTCCTCCTATCATATAACACATATAGGCTATACATCACATACTACACACAAAAACCCCCAATTCCTAAATTAGGGTTTAACCAAACTTAACTAAACATTATAAAAATTATGTTAAAAGCTTACCCTTGACGCAAGGAACTCAACGACACGAACAACGACAAGAATCGACCGTCGAACTCAGGGAATTGCAAAGAATGCGATTAGGAAGATGAATCGATCGCTTTCTCTCTTAAACAGGGTTTTAGGTTTTGCAAAAGTGATTTAAAACAATGACGATTATGTTTAAATACCTTAATCGCATAATTAACAAAACCCGAGAAAACTCCCCGTAAAACCGGACACTCGATCGAGTACCCAAGGTACTCGATCGAGTACCCCCTTACTCGATCGAGTACCCCAGCTACTCGATCGAGTACCCAACAGGTCAGAAACTATTTTATTTCGCAACTTGCCCTTACTCGACAGAGTAAGGGCTACTCGATAGAGTACCCCAAGACTTATAAATACGGAGTATTACAGTCTTCCCTCCTTAAAAGGAACTTCGTCCCCGAAGTTCAAACCAATACCAAACAAAGGTACTCCCATAAGCTTCCCGACTCGAAGGTCAAACAAAAAACAACATAAAACATGATACTACCCCAACTCATCCCGACAAACATACCGACACAACATATAAAAGGGGTATAAAACTCGTAAAAACTGCTCGCGATCATCTCCTACCCCCCTAATAGAAACAAGGTTACGTCCCCGTAACCATACATACCTGATAAAAAAGGAAAGGGTAGCGCTCTTTCATAGCTTCCTCTGGCTCCCATGTAGCTTCCTCGGTCTCGTGGTTAGACCAAAGGATCTTAAGCAAAACTGTCTCACCACTCCTAGTCTTTCTAACCTTTCGGTCTAGAATCTGCTTAGGCACCTCAAGGTATGATAAGTACTCATCTAGCTCTAAGCTCTCTGCCCCTAACACATGTGACGGGTCGCTCACATACTTCCGCAGCTGCGATACATGGAACACATTGTGCACTCTCTCTAACGCAGCTGGTAAAGCCAGACGATAAGCAACTTCCCCAACTCGCTCTAAGATCTCATAAGGCCCTATAAACTTCTGACTTAGCTTGCCTTTCTTCCCAAATCTCATAACTCCACGCATCGGAGACACTTTCAGAAGGACCTTGTCCCCAACTTGAAACTCTATGTCCCGACGATGTAGGTCTGCATAACTCTTTTGTCGATCCTGGGCTGCTCTCATCCGTTCCCTGATCATCTTAATCTGTTCCACCATCTCATGCACCATTTCTGGTCCTAAAACCCTTTGCCCTCAAGACTGTCGTCCCAACAGATCGGACTCCTACATCTCCTCCCATACAAAGCCTCAAACGGTGCCATACCAATACTTGGTGTGATAGTTTGTTGTTGTAAGAAAACTCTATCAAGTCCAACCTCTGCTCCCGGCCAGCTACCACCAAAATCCATCACACAAGCTCGCAACATATCCTCAAGAGTCTTGATTGTTCTCTCGATCTGCCCGTCTCGTCGCAGGATGAAATCTTTGTACTCATCTTCAAAGCTGTTCCCAACGATTCCTGCAACTCCTTCCAAAACCTCGATATAAACCTCGCATCTCTGTCAGACACTATGTCCTTAGGGACTCCATGTAACTTAAGCACGTTCTTTCGATAGGCCATAGCCAATTGTGCCTTAGTCCATGTATCTTTCATTGGAACAAAGTGAGCTGACTTGGTCAGACGATCCACTATCACCCAAATCATGTTGTTACCTTGTTGACTCTTAGGCAAACCCACAATGAAATCCATGGAGATGGATTCCCACTTCCACTCAGGCACCTCCAAAGACTGAATCTTACCTTGTGGTCTTCTCTGTTCCCCTTTAACTCTCTGGCATGTCAAACAACGGGACACAAACTCAGCTGTCTCTTTCTTCATCCCAGGCCACCAAAACGTTTTCTTCAAATCCTTGTATAGCTTGTCTCCTCCTGGATGAACTGAATATGGTGTGCAATGCGCCTCTGTCATGATCGTCTTTTTCAACTCCTCATCATTAGGAACACACCACCTACCATCAAACCTCAAACTACCATCTGTATGAATAGAAAACCGGGACACTGTCCCTTTCTCTACTCCAGCTCTCCACTCAACTATCTTAGGATCCAAAGCCTGCTTATCCCGAATATCATCATAAAACTCCGGATGTCTTTGTCATATCACCCATGGCATCTCCTTTCTGCATCATATGAATCCCAAAGCTCGCTACCTCATCCCTCAGCCTCATCAAAGATAGAGCTGTACACAAGGAATGTACACTCTTCCTACTCAAAGCATCAGCTACAACGTTGGCCTTCCCTTCATGGTAGATGATTTCCATGTCATAATCACCAATCAGCTCCATCCACCTCCTCTGTCTCATGTTCAACTCCTTCTGCGTGAAGATGTACTTAAGACTCTTGTAATCAGAAAATACCTTAAAGATTGCTCCATAAAGGTAATGTCTCCAAATCTTGAGAGCAAACACCACTGCACCCAACTCCAGATCATGAGTAGGGTAGTTCTCCTCATAAGGCTTCAATTGCCTAGAAGCATAGACAATCACTTTACCATTCTGCATCAACACACATCCCAACCCATTCTTCGAGGCATCTGTATAAACCTCAAAATTCTCGCTCTTCAGCAATGCTAAGACAGAGCGTGGTCAAACGCTCCTTTAATGTTTGGAACGCCGTCTCACAACTCTCATCCCAACGAAACCTGTTCTCTTTCCTCATCAATGTTGTCATCGGTCTAGCTATCTTGGAGAAATCTTTCACGAACCGTCTGTAGTATCCAGCTAAACCCAAGAAACTCCTAACCTCAAAGAACATTCTTCGGTGCTTCCCACTTTGTCACCGCCTCAATCTTCGCCGGATCCACGGCTACCCCATCTTTAGAGATTACATGCCCCGTAAAAGCGACTTTCTCTAACCGAGAACTCACACTTGGACAGCTTAGCATACAACTCATGATCCCTCAAAGTCTGCAACACGATCCTCAGATGCTCCTCATGCTCCTCCTTAGTCTTAGAGTAGACCAAGATATCATCGATAAACACTACTACAAACTGGTCCAAGAACTGTCTGAAGATTCTATTCATCAAATCCATAAACACTGCCGGCGCATTAGACAACCCAAACGGCATCACCACATACTCATAATGGCCATACCTTGACGTGAAAGATGTCTTTGGTATGTCCACCTCTCTAATCTTCACCTGATGGTACCCCGACCTCAAATCAATCTTAGAAAAGACTGTTGCACCGCTCAACTGATCAAACAAGTCATCTATCCTTGGCAAAGGATACTTGTTCTTTATCGTCACACGGTTCGGCTCCCGTAATCTATGCACGACCTCAAGCTCCCATCTTTCTTCTTCACGAACAGTAATCGGTGCTCCCCAAGGCGATACACTTGGTCTAATGTATCCCTTCTCTATCAAATCATCCAATTGCTTCCTAAGTTCCTCCATCTCCTTAGGACCCATACGGTACGGTGCCTTAGAGATTGGCCCCGTCCCCGGCTTCAACTCTACGGTGAAATCTATCTCCCTCCTCGGTGGCAACCCCGGAATCTCCTCTGGAAAAACATCTGCAAACTCTCCCACCACTGGTATCTCATCAACTGTCGGACTCTCTATCCGGTCATCTCTTACATGGCACAAGATCAGAGGACATCCCTTCCTCAGATAAGACTTCAAGGTAACAGCTGCAATCAACTTAACTTTGGGTTTGACTAGAAACCCACGATAAGACACACTAACACCCTTTGGACCTCTTAAGGACACTTTCTTTTGATGACAGTCTATCTTAGCTTTATACTTTCCTAACCAATCCATCCCAACTATCATCTCAAAACCATTAAAAGGAAACTCTAGCAAGTCTACAGGGAAATCAACTTGCCCAACTATCAAAGATACATCTCTAAACAACCTCCCACACGATACAGACTCACCCGAAGGTATGAAAACTTGCTCACTAACAGACTCATATACTCTCAAACCCAACTGTTTGACATGACTCGAAGACACAAACGACTGAGAAGCCCCCGAATCAAACAAAACAAACGTAGGAATACCATTAACAAGGAATGTACCGGTGATAACATGCGCATCTTCCTCAGCTGCCTTCTTCTCCATCATGAACAACTTGCCATCGGTCTTGTCCACCTCCCCGGACAAGATCTTGGGCTGATGCGGTCGGCTTAGCACCCGACCCTTGATTGTTGTTGTTGTTCGTCGGTGTCTTCTGATAAGAATTACCGCCGTTGCGGTTGCCTCCACTCTGGTAACTCTGACTTCCTCGGTTTGGCCATGATCCAGCCGGTCTGTTGCTCGCGAAGCTCTGTGCAGGTCTCTGGTAAGATCTCGGTGCACTCGTGCACTCATGTCTCTTGTGGCCCACACCACCACAACCAACGCAGGTCACTCCCCAACTATTACTCACACTCCCACGGCCACGCCCGAAGGAAGCTCCAGCACTGAACCCTGACCCAGAAGAAAACCCCTTAAACTGATTGTGGTTGCCTTTCTTGTGATTAGATTGGCCACCACCCTCGCTCTCAGACTTCCTCTTCTCACCACCAGACCTCTCCTGAGCCATCTCCACCAGCCTCTCCGCTCTCCCAGCCCTCTCATAGGCTTCCTTAACATTAGTAAGGATCCCCACGGGTAACTTATCCATAATCGTGGTAGTTAACCCTCTTTCAAACCTCAATGCCAGGTTCTCCTCACTCAAACCCATATCCTCAGCATACCTGGATTTCTCATTGAATTGTCTGTAGTACTCGGCTACCGACATCTCATCGGTCATCTTAAACTTATCAAACTCTTCCCTCAACTTACTCCTCACATGCTCCGGTACGAACTCCTTCCTCACAGCCCTACGAAACTCCTCCCAAGGTATAGCAGGTAAGCCTTGGTTGGTGTATATCTCCTTAGCACTCACCTTCACTGAATCCCACCACTTGCCTCGCCGCCTCCCTCGGATAGAACGCAGCCTGTTCCACCCTCATCTCATCAGGACAATGAACCAAGTCTAAGATGTTCTCCATCTCTCTCAGCCAACTATCAAGAAGGTTAGGTTCCCCAACCCCCTTGTATTCCTTCGGGTTAAACCTCGCAATATAGAGGCTGATTTTAGAATGATCAACCTCCTTCTCCTTACTCTTATCCTTGTCCTCATTCACTCTCTTCAGGGTCTCAGTAAGAGCATCCTGGTGCTCTAACATCTTAACGATGTCATCCACGGTCATAAGCTCAGCTCTCGCGTACAAAGCAGTTCTCTTGGGCGGCATCTTGAAACTATATATAAGAAAGGGGTAAACATAAACACGCGTACTAAACCTCAAAACACGAAAACACGATGCCCAGAACCCACTCGATCGAGTTCCCAAACACACTCGATCGAGTAACGGGCTACTCGATCGAGTGCCCCACGTACTCGATCGAGTACCCAAACTCCAGAACCAAACAGACCTTCTGATCTCTTACCTACTCGATCGAGTATCTAGGCTACTCGATCGAGTGACCCCCTACTCGATCGAGTACCCCTAGTTACTCGATCGAGTGCCCCAAAACTCGATTTTGGACTCAAAATCGCCAAAAACCCACCCGATCGAGTCAGTCTCACTCGATCGAGTAACACTAATTCGTAAGAACTACCCGCATGTTACGTCATATGCTAACATGTTAAACTTTGTAAATCACATATTATATCATAACAATCATGCTATTAATTGCCACGTTGTAAAACATTCAACATGCTATCATTTCATCAACAGTTTCTATATACATCATCACTTTTCTTTCACCTCCTCAACTTCCAACTTCGAACATCCAACAATCAACACATTCTATCACATTGGTAAACAAGTCAACCATACACACATACGACTTGACAAACACTTCCCCCATGTGACCGGTTCAAAGTTGTAGGGCGACCCCTGCGACTTTAGGACGTCTCCCAAGCCTTTGCACAAGCTCCTACAACTTTTACCCCGGGTTCATTTTAATTGACTCCCTATGTTCATTAAGTTCATTGGTTACAGGTTTCAGGATCGTCGCTCTGATACCATTTGTAACACCCCCATACTCCAAGTGCCTTACCAGGACCACTCAGGTATGAAGACATTACCATCTCGGTTACCCGAGGCAATGATAATCAAACAACAATAACGAAACAACATTTATTATAAATAGTTTAACGAATAGTTACAATCCATGAAACCAACTAAAAGTGCAATACATTATTCTCAAACGACTGTCTAACTGAAATGTAAATAAACTAAAGGCTACAGCGGAAGACTCCTATCATCATGTCGTGGCATCCCAGCTATCCCAGTACTCATCTCAATACCTGCTCAATATCTGCTCACCATC
This sequence comes from Silene latifolia, assembly GCF_048544455.1. NCBI lineage: Eukaryota > Viridiplantae > Streptophyta > Magnoliopsida > Caryophyllales > Caryophyllaceae > Silene > Silene latifolia. The sequence continues at coordinate 150,194,209 of NC_133536.1, read as the reverse complement.
CCCGAATGGATCACCGCAGTTTACAAAACAACACCGGGTCGTACTAATCACACAATCAATATAGATAACAATAATAAGACAAACAGACAGCTGAACTGTCACACGCACACACACACACACCACCAACTCCCATCATCTCAATATCGATGTCATTTGGACCAGACCACATCGGTGGGGGACCGACCGTTCCCACCTAAGCCCTGCTAATCATACGAGCGATAACCCTGTCCCATTAATGTGCACATCCCCTTCCGTGGCGGGTTCCACGAAGGGCGAAACTAGGGCGTGAAGTCACTCCCGCAAGTGACCCCACTCAGCCGAGAACGCATCTCGAGAGCCATAGACAACCAATCACAATCACAATCACAATCACAATCACAATCATCATATCAAACAACTAACTAAAGCACATCACCAATATCCCATTATGGGACTAATACTGAATAGGAAATCCTACCTGGAAAGCACAACAAGCAGACGGTATCTACAGCTGTATCAAAACGCCTCTTCTACGAATCCTCCTCCTATCATATAACACATATAGGCTATACATCACATACTACACACAAAAACCCCCAATTCCTAAATTATGGTTTAACCAAACTTAACTAAACATTATAAAAATTATGTTAAAAGCTTACCCTTGACGCAAGGAACTCAACGACACGAACAACGACAAGAACTGACCGTCTGAACTCCGGGAATTGCTTAGAATGCGATTAGGAAGATGAACTGACTGCTTTCTCTCTTAAACAGGGTTTTAGGTTTTGCAAAAGTGATTTAAAACAATGACGATTATGTTTAAATACCTTAATCGCATAATTAACAAAACCCGAGAAAACTCCCCGTAAAACCGGACACTCGATCGAGTACCCAAGGTACTCGATCGAGTACCCCCTTACTCGATCGAGTACCCCAGCTACTCGATCGAGTACCCAACAGGTCAGAAACTATTTTATTTCGCAACTTGCCCTTACTCGACAGAGTAAGGGCTACTCGATAGAGTACCCCAAGACTTATAAATACGGAGTATTACATATGGTGTCTTTTTGTCTTGCCGCCTTCGAATGAGAAGCAAGGTAAAGGATTTAGGGTTGGATTAGGGGGATTCGTGGTAGCGGTCCGCCTAATCAAACCCTAAACCCTTTCCCGTCCCGTTTTAGGATGCCCGGTCCCCCAAAAAAGGGTTCACTCGGCCCCTCAAGGGTGTCTTTTTGTCTTGCCGCCTTCGATTGAGAAACAAGGGAAAGGGCTTAGGGTTTGATTAGGGGGATCCGCGGTAGCGGTCCGCCTAATCAAACACTAAACCCTTTCCCGTCCCATTTTAGAATACCCGACCCCCAAAAAAAAGGGTTCACTCGGCCCCTCTAGGGTGTCTTTTTGTCTTGCCGCCTTCAAATGAGAAGCAAGGGAAAGGGTTTAGGGTTTTATTAGGGGGATCCGCGGTAGCGGTCTGCCTAATAAAACCCTAAACCCTTTCCCGTCCCGTTTTAGGATACCCGGCCCCCAAAAAAAGGATTCACTCGGCCCCTCTAGAGTGTCTTTTTGTCTTGCCGCCTTCGAATGAGAAGCAAGGGAAAGGGTTTAGGGTTTTATTAAGGGATCCGCGGTAGCGGTCCGCCTAATCAAACCCTAAACCCTTTCCCATCCCATTTTAGGATACCCGACCCCCAAAAAAGAGTTCACTCGGCCCCTCTAGGGTGTCTTTTTGTCTTGCCGCCTTCAAATGAGAAGCAAGGGAAAGGGTTTAGGGTTTTATTAGGGGGATCCGTGGTAGAGGTCCGCCTAATCAAACCATAAACCCTTTCCGTCCCGTTTTAGGATACCCGGCCCCCTAAAAAAGGGTTCACTCGGCCCCTCTAGGGTGTCTTTTTGTCTTGCCGCCTTCGAATGAGAAGCAAGGGAAAGGGTTTAGGTTTGATTAAGGGATCCGCGGTAGCGGTCCGCCTAATCAAACCCTAAACCCTTTCCCGTCTCGTTTTAGGATACCCGGTCCCCCAAAAAAGGGTTCACTCGGCCCCTCTAGGGTGTCTTTTTGTCTTGCCGCCTTCGATTGAGAAGTAAGGTAAAGGGTTTAGGGTTTGATTAGGGGGATCTGTGGTAGCGGCCCGCCTAATCAAACCCTAAACCCTTTCCTGTCCCGTTTTAGGATACCCGGCCCCCCAAAAAAGGGTTCACTCGGCCCCTCTAGGGTGTCTTTTTGTCTTGCCGCCTTTAAATGAAAAGCAAGGGAAAGGGTTTAGGGTTTGATTAAGGGGATCCGCGGTAGCGGTCCGCCTAATCAAACCCTAAACCCTTTCCCGTCCCGTTTTAGGATACCCGGCCCCCAAAAAGAGGGTTCACTCGGCCCCTCTAGGGTGTCTTTTTGTCTTGCCGCCTTCGAATGAGAAGCAAAAGAAAGGGTTTAGTGTTTGATTAAGGGATCCGTGGTAGCGGTCCACCTAATCAAACCCTAAACCCTTTTCGTCCAGTTTTAGGATATCCGGCCCCCAAAAAAAGGGTTCACTCGGCCCCTCTAGGGTGTCTTTTTGTCTTGCCGCCTTTGAATGAGAAGCAAGGGAAAGGGTTTAGGCTTGATTAAGGGATCCGCGGTAGCGGTCCGCCTAATCAAACACTAAACCCTTTCCCATCCGGTTTTAGGATACCCGACCCCCAAAAAAGGGTTCACTCGACCCCTCTAGGGTGTCTTTTTGTCTTGCCGCCTTCAAATGAGAAGCAAGGGAAAGGGTTTAGGGTTTTATTAGGGGGATCCGTGGTAGCGGTCCGCCTAATCAAACCCTAAACCCTTTCCCGTCTCGTTTTAGGATACCCGGTCCCCTTAAAAAGGGTTCACTCGGCCCCTCTAGGGTGTCTTTTTGTCTTGCCGCCTTCAAATGAGAAGCAAGGGAAAGGGTTTAGGGTTTTATTAGGGGGATCCGCGGTAGCGGTCCGCCTAATCAAACCCTAAACCCTTTCCCGTCTCGTTTTAGGATACCCGGTCCCCCAAAAAAGGGTTCACTCGGCCCCTCTAGGGTGTCTATTTGTCTTGCCGCCTTTGATTGAGAAGTAAGGTAAAGGGTTTAGGGTTTGATTAGGGGGATCCGTAGTAGTGGTCCGTCTAATCAAACCCTAACCCTTTCCCGTCTCGTTTTAGGATACCCGGCCCCCAAAAAAAGGATTCACTCGGCTCCTCTAGGGTGTCTTTTTGTCTTGCCGCCTTCGAATGAGAAGCAAAAGAAAGGGTTTAGTGTTTGATTAAGGGATCCGTGGTAGCGGTCCGCCTAATCAAACCCTAAATCCTTTCCCATCCCGTTTTAGGATAACCGGCCCCCAAAAAAGGGTTCACTCGGCCCCTCTAGGGTGTCTTTTTGTCTTGCCGCCTTCAAATGAGAAGCAAGGGAAAGGGTTTAGGGTTTTATTAGGGGGATCCGCGGTAGCGGTCCGCCTAATCAAACCCTAACCCTTTCCCGTCACGTTTTAGGCTACCCGGTCCCCCAAAAAAGGGATCACTCGGCCCCTCTAGGGTGTCTTTTTGTCTTGACTCCTTCGATTGAGAAGTAAGGGAAAAGGTTTAGGGTTTGATTAGGGTTATCCGTGGTAGAGGTCCGCCTTATCAAACCCTAAACCCTTTCCGTCCCGTTTTAGGATATCCGGCCCCCAAAAAAAGGGTTCACTCGGCCCCTCTAGGGTGTCTTTTTGTCTTGCCGCCTTTGAATGAGAAGCAAGGGAAAAGGTTTAGGTTTGATTAAGGGATCCACGGTAGCGGTCCGCCTAATCAAACCCTAAACCCTTTCCCATCCCGTTTTAGAATACCCGACCCCCAAAAAAGGGTTCACTCGACCCCTCTAGGGTGTCTTTTTGTCTTGCCGCCTTCAAATGAGAATCAAGGGAAAATCTTTAGGGTTTATTAGGGTGATCCGTGGTAGCGGTCCGCCTAATCAAACCCTAAACCCTTTCCCGTCTCATTTTAGGATACCCGGTCCCCCAAAAAAGGGTTCACTCGGCCCCTCTAGGATGTCTTTTTTTCTTGCCGCCTTCGATTTAGAAGTAAGGTAAAGGGTTTAGGGTTTGATTAGGGGGATCTGTGGTAGCGGCCCGCCTAATCAAACCCTAAACACTTTCCTGTCCCGTTTTAGGATACCCGGTCCCCCAAAAAAGGGTTCACTCGGCCCCTCTAGGGTGTCTTTTTGTCTTGCCGCCTTCAAATGAGAAGCAAGGGAAAGGGTTTAGGGTTTGATTAGGGGGATCCGCGGTAGCGGTCCGCCTAATCAAACCCTAAACCCTATCCCGTCCCGTTTTAGGATACCCGGCCCCCAAAAAGAGGGTTCACTCGGCCCCTCTAGGGTGTCTTTTTGTCTTGCCGCCTTCGAATGAGAAGCAAAAGAAAGGGTTTAGTGTTTGATTAAGGGATCCGTGGTAGCGGTCCGCCTAATCAAGCCCTAAACCCTTTCCCATCCCGTTTTAGGATTCCCGGCCCCCTAAAAAGGGTTCACTCGGCCCCTCTAGGGTGTCTTTTTGTCTTGCCGCCTTCAAATGAGAATCAAGGGAAAGGGTTTAGGGTTTTATTAGGGGGATCCGTGGTAGCGGTCCGCCTAATCAAACCCTAAACCTTTTCCCGTCTCGTTTTAGGATACCCGGTCCCCCAAAAAAGGGTTCACTCGGCCCCTCTAGGGTGTCTTTTTGTCTTGCCGCCTTCGATTGAGAAGTAAGGTAAAGGGTTTAGGGTTTGATTAGGGGGATCCGTAGTAGCGGTCCGCCTAATCAAACCCTAACCCTTTCCCGTCTCGTTTTAGGATACCCGGCCCCCAAAAAAAGGGTTCACTCGGCCCCTCTAGGGTGTCTTTTTGTCTTGCCGCCTTCGAATGATAAGCAAAATAAAGGGTTTAGTGTTTGATTAAGCGATCCGCGGTAGCGGTCCGCCTAATCAAACCCTAAACCCTTTCCTATCCCGTTTTAGGATACCCGGCCCCAAAAAAGGGTTCACTCGGCCCCTCTAGGGTGTCTTTTTGTCTTGCCGCCTTCAAATGAGAAGCAAGGGAAAGGGTTTAGGGTTTTATTATGGGGATCCGCGGTAGCGGTCTGCCTAATCAAACCCTAACCCTTTCCCGTCTCGTTTTAGGATACCCGGTCCCCCAAAAAAGGGTTCACTCGGCCCCTCTAGGGTGTCTTTTTGTCTTGCCGCCTTCGAATGAGAAGCAAAAGAAAGGGTTTAGTGTTTGATTAAGGGATCCGTGGTAGCGGTCCGCCTAATCAAACCCTAAATCCTTTCCCATCCCGTTTTAGGATAACCGGCCCCCAAAAAAGGGTTCACTCGGCCCCTCTAGGGTGTCTTTTTGTCTTGCCGCCTTCAAATGAGAAGCAAGGGAAAGGGTTTAGGGTTTTATTAGGGGGATCCGCGGTAGCGGTCCGCCTAATCAAACCCTAACCCTTTCCCGTCACGTTTTAGGATACCCGGTCCCCCAAAAAAGGGTTCACTAGGCCCCTCTAGGGTGTCTTTTTGTCTTGCCGCCTTCGATTGAGAAGTAAGGGAAAAGGTTTAGGGTTTGATTAGGGGGATCCGCGGTAGCAATCCACCGAATCAAACCCTAAACCCTTTCCCGTCCCGTTTTAGGATACCCGGCCCCCAAAAAGAGGGTTCACTCGACCCCTCTAGGGTGTCTTTTTGTCTTGCCGCCTTCAAATGAGAAGCAAGAGAAAGGGTTTAGGGTTTTATTAGGGGGATCCGTGGTAGAGGTCCGCCTTATCAAACCCTAAACCCTTTCCGTCCCGTTTTAGGATATCCGGCCCCCAAAAAAAGGGTTCACTCGGCCCCTCTAGGGTGTCTTTTTGTCTTGCCGCCTTTGAATGAGAAGCAAGGGAAAGGGTTTAGGTTTGATTAAGGGATCCACGGTAGCGGTCCACCTAATCAAACCCTAAACCCTTTCCCATCCCGTTTTAGGATACCCGACCGCCAAAAAAGGGTTCACTCGACCCCTCTAGGGTGTCTTTTTGTCTTGCCGCCTTCAAATGAGAAGCAAGGGAAAGGGTTTAGGGTTTATTAGGGTGATCCGTGGTAGCGGTCCGCCTAATCAAACCCTAAACCCTTTCCCGTCTCGTTTTAGGATACCCGGTCCCCCAAAAAAGGGTTCACTCGGCCCCTCTAGGATGTCTTTTTGTCTTGCCGCCTTCGATTGAGAAGTAAGGTAAAGGGTTTAGGGTTTGATTAGGGGGATCTGTGGTAGCGGCCCGCCTAATCAAACCCTAAACACTTTCCTGTCCCGTTTTAGGATACCCGGCCCCCAAAAAAGGGTTCACTCGGCCCCTCTAGGGTGTCTTTTTGTCTTGCCGCCTTCAAATGAGAAGCAAGGGAAAGGGTTTAGGGTTTGATTAGGGGGATCCGCGGTAGCGGTCCGCCTAATCAAACCCTAAACCCTTTCCCGTCCCGTTTTAGGATACCCGGCCCCCAAAAAGTGGGTTCACTCGGCCCCTCTAGGGTGTCTTTTTGTCTTGCCGCCTTCGAATGAGAAGCAAAAGAAAGGGTTTAGTGTTTGATTAAGGGATCCGTGGTAGCGGTCCGCCTAATCAAGCCCTAAACCCTTTTCCATCCCGTTTTAGGATTCCCGGCCCCCTAAAAAGGGTTCACTCGGCCCCTCTAGGGTGTCTTTTTGTCTTGCCGCCTTCAAATGAGAAGCAAAGGAAAGGGTTTAGGGTTTTATTTGGGGGATCCGCGGTAGCGGTCCGCCTAATCAAACCCTAAACCCTTTCCCGTCTCGTTTTAGGATACCCGGTCCCCCAAAAAAGGGTTCACTCGGCCCCTCTAGGGTGTCTTTTTATCTTGCCGCCTTCGATTGAGAAGTAAGGTAAAGGGTTTAGGGTTTGATTAGGGGGATCCGTAGTAGCGGTCCGCCTAATCAAACCCTAACCCTTTCCCGTCTCGTTTTAGGATACCCGGCCTCCAAAAAAAGGGTTCACTCGGCCCCTCTAGGGTGTCTTTTTGTCTTGCCGCCTTCGAATGATAAGCAAAAGAAAGGGTTTAGTGTTTGATTAAGCGATCCGCGGTAGCGGTCCGCCTAATCAAACCCTAAACCCTTTTCCGTCTCGTTTTAGGATACCCGGTCCCCCAAAAAAGGGTTCACTCGGCCCCTCTAGGGTGTCTTTTGTCTTGCCGCCTTCGATTGAGAAGTAAGGTAAAGGGTTTAGGGTTTGATTAGGGGGATCCGTAGTAGCGGTCCGCCTAATCAAACCCTAACCCTTTCCCGTCTCGTTTTAGGATACCCGGCCCCCCAAAAAAGGGTTCACTCGGCCCCTCTAGGGTGTCTTTTTGTCTTGCCGCCTTCGAATGATAAGCAAAAGAAAGGGTTTAGTGTTTGATTAAGCGATCCGCGGTAGCGGTCCGCCTAATCAAACCCTAAACCCTTTCCTATCCCGTTTTAGGATACCCGGCCCCAAAAAAGGGTTCACTCGGCCCCTCTAGGGTGTCTTTTTGTCTTGCCGCCTTCAAATGAGAAGCAAGGGAAAGGTTTTAGGGTTTTATTAGGGGGATCCGCGGTAGCGGTCCGCCTAATCAAACCCTAACCCTTTCCCGTCTCGTTTTAGGATACCCGGTCCCCCAAAAAAGGATTCACTCGGCCCCTCTAGGATGTCTTTTTGTCTTGCCGCCTTCGATTGAGAAGTAAGGTAAAGGGTTTAGGGTTTGATTAGGGGGATCTGTGGTAGCGGCCCGCCTAATCAAACCCTAAACACTTTCCTGTCCCGTTTTAGGATACCCGGCCCCCCAAAAAAGGGTTCACTCGGCCCCTCTAGGGTGTCTTTTTGTCTTGCCGCCTTCAAATGAGAAGCAAGGCAAAGGGTTTAGGGTTTGATTAGGGGGATCCGCGGTAGCGGTCCGCCTAATCAAACCCTAAACCCTTTCCCGTCCCGTTTTAGGATACCCGGCCCCCAAAAAGTGGGTTCACTCGGCCCCTCTAGGGTGTCTTTTTGTCTTGCCGCCTTCGAATGAGAAGCAAAAGAAAGGGTTTAGTGTTTGATTAAGGGATCCGTGGTAGCGGTCCGCCTAATCAAGCCCTAAACCCTTTTCCATCCCGTTTTAGGATTCCCGGCCCCCTAAAAAGGGTTCACTCGGCCCCTCTAGGGTGTCTTTTTGTCTTGCCGCCTTCAAATGAGAAGCAAAGTAAAGGGTTTAGGGTTTTATTTCGGGGATCCGCGGTAGCGGTCCGCCTAATCAAACCCTAAACCCTTTCCCGTCTCGTTTTAGGATACCCGGTCCCCCAAAAAAGGGTTCACTCGGCCCCTCTAGGGTGTCTTTTTGTCTTGCCGCCTTCGATTGAGAAGTAAGGTAAAGGGTTTAGGGTTTGATTAGGGGGATCCGTAGTAGCGGTCCGCCTAATCAAACCCTAACCCTTTCCCGTCTCGTTTTAGGATACCCGGCCCCCAAAAAAGGGTTCACTCGGCCCCTCTAGGGTGTCTTTTTGTCTTGCCGCCTTCGAATGATAAGCAAAAGAAAGGGTTTAGTGTTTGATTAAGCGATCCATGTAGCGGTCCGCCTAATCAAACCCTAAACCCTTTCCTATCCCGTTTTAGGATACCCGGCCCCAAAAAAGGGTTCACTCGGCCCCTCTAGGGTGTCTTTTTGTCTTGCCGCCTTCAAATGAGAAGCAAGGGAAAGGGTTTAGGGTTTTATTATGGGGATCCGCGGTAGCGGTCTGCCTAATCAAACCCTAACCCTTTCCCGTCTCGTTTTAGGATACCCGGTCCCCCAAAAAAGGGTTCACTCGGCCCCTCTAGGGTGTCTTTTTGTCTTGCCGCCTTCGAATGAGAAGCAAAAGAAAGGGTTTAGTGTTTGATTAAGGGATCCGTGGTAGCGGTCCGCCTAATCAAACCCTAAATCCTTTCCCATCCCGTTTTAGGATAACCGGCCCCCAAAAAAGGGTTCACTCGGCCCCTCTAGGGTGTCTTTTTGTCTTGCCGCCTTCAAATGAGAAGCAAGGGAAAGGGTTTAGGGTTTTATTAGGGGGATCCGCGGTAGCGGTCCGCCTAATCAAACCCTAACCCTTTCTTGTCACGTTTTAGGATACCCGGTCCCCCAAAAAAGGGTTCACTAGGCCCCTCTAGGGTGTCTTTTTGTCTTGCCGCCTTCGATTGAGAAGTAAGGGAAAAGGTTTAGGGTTTGATTAGGGGGATCCGCGGTAGCAATCCACCGAATCAAACCCTAAACCCTTTCCCGTCCCGTTTTAGGATACCCGGCCCCCAAAAAGAGGGTTCACTCGGCCCCTCTAGGGTGTCTTTTTGTCTTGCCGCCTTCAAATGAGAAGCAAGAGAAAGGGTTTAGGGTTTTATTAGGGGGATCCGTGGTAGAGGTCCGCCTTATCAAACCCTAAACCCTTTCCGTCCCGTTTTAGGATATCCGGCCCCCAAAAAAGGGTTCACTCGGCCCCTATAGGGTGTCTTTTTGTCTTGCCGCCTTTGAATGAGAAGCAAGGGAAAGGGTTTAGGTTTGATTAAGGGATCCACGGTAGCGGTCCGCCTAATCAAACCCTAAACCCTTTCCCATCCCGTTTTAGGATACCCGACCGCCAAAAAAGGGTTCACTCGACCCCTCTAGGGTGTCTTTTTGTCTTGCCGCCTTCAAATGAGAAGCAAGGGAAAGGGTTTAGGGTTTATTAGGGTGATCCGTGGTAGCGGTCCGCCTAATCAAACCCTAAACCCTTTCCCGTCTCGTTTTAGGATACCCGGTCCCCCAAAAAAGGGTTCACTCGGCCCCTCTAGGATGTCTTTTTGTCTTGCCGCCTTCGATTGAGAAGTAAGGTAAAGGGTTTAGGGTTTGATGAGGGGGATCTGTGGTAGCGGCCCGCCTAATCAAACCCTAAACACTTTCCTGTCCCGTTTTAGGATACCCGGCCCCCCAAAAAAGGGTTCACTCGGCCCCTCTAGGGTGTCTTTTTGTCTTGCCGCCTTCAAATGAGAAGCAAGGGAAAGGGTTTAGGGTTTGATTAGGGGGATCCGCGGTAGCGGTCCGCCTAATCAAACCCTAAACCCTTTCCCGTCCCGTTTTAGGATACCCCCCCAAAAAGTGGGTTCACTCGGCCCCTCTAGGGTGTCTTTTTGTCTTTCCGCCTTCGAATGAGAAGCAAAAGAAAGGGTTTAGTGTTTGATTAAGGGATCCGTGGTAGCGGTCCGCCTAATCAAGCCCTAAACCCTTTTCCATCCCGTTTTAAGATTCCCGGCCCCTAAAAGGGTTCACTCGGCCCCTCTAGGGTGTCTTTTTGTCTTGCCGCCTTCAAATGAGAAGCAAAGGAAAGGGTTTAGGGTTTTATTTGGGGGATCCGCGGTAGCGGTCCGCCTAATCAAACCCTAAACCCTTTCCCGTCTCGTTTTAGGATACCCGGTCCCCCAAAAAGGGTTCACTCGGCCCCTCTAGGGTGTCTTTTTATCTTGCCGCCTTCGATTGAGAAGTAAGGTAAAGGGTTTAGGGTTTGATTAGGGGGATCCGTAGTAGCGGTCCGCCTAATCAAACCCTAACCCTTTCCCGTCTCGTTTTAGGATACCTGGCCCCCAAAAAAAGGGTTCACTCGGCCCCTCTAGGGTGTCTTTTTGTCTTGCCGCCTTCGAATGATAAGCAAAAGAAAGGGTTTAGTGTTTGATTAAGCGATCCGCGGTAGCGGTCCGCCTAATCAAACCCTAAACCCTTTTCCGTCTCGTTTTAGGATACCCGGTCCCCCAAAAAAGGGTTCACTCGGCCCCTCTAGGGTGTCTTTTTGTCTTGCCGCCTTCGATTGAGAAGTAAGGTAAAGGGTTTAGGGTTTGATTAGGGGGATCCGTAGTAGCGGTCCGCCTAATCAAACCCTAACCCTTTCCCGTCTCGTTTTAGGATACCCGGCCCCCAAAAAAAGGGTTCACTCGGCCCCTCTAGGGTGTCTTTTTGTCTTGCCGCCTTCGAATGATAAGCAAAAGAAAGGGTTTAGTGTTTGATTAAGCGATCCGCGGTAGCGGTCCGCATAATCAAACCCTAAACCCTTTCCTATCCCGTTTTAGGATACCCGGCCCCAAAAAAGGGTTCACTCGGCCCCTCTAGGGTGTCTTTTTGTCTTGCCGCCTTCAAATGAGAAGCAAGGGAAAGGGTTTAGGGTTTTATTAGGGGGATCCGCGGTAGCGGTCCGCCTAATCAAACCCTAACCCTTTCCCGTCTCGTTTTAGGATACCCGGTCCCCCAAAAAAGGGTTCACTCGGCCCCTCTAGGATGTCTTTTTGTCTTGCCGCCTTCGATTGAGAAGTAAGGTAAAGGGTTTAGGGTTTGATTAGGGGGATCTGTGGTAGCGGCCCGCCTAATCAAACCCTAAACACTTTCCTGTCCCGTTTTAGGATACCCGGCCCCCCAAAAAAGGGTTCACTCGGCCCCTCTAGGGTGTCTTTTTGTCTTGCCGCCTTCAAATGAGAAGCAAGGGAAAGGGTTTAGGGTTTGATTAGGGGGATCCGCGGTAGCGGTCCGCCTAATCAAACCCTAACCCTTTCTTGTCACGTTTTAGGATACCCGGTCCCCCAAAAAAGGGTTCACTAGGCCCCTCTAGGGTGTCTTTTTGTCTTGCCGCCTTCGATTGAGAAGTAAGGGAAAAGGTTTAGGGTTTGATTAGGGGGATCCGCGGTAGCAATCCACCGAATCAAACCCTAAACCCTTTCCCGTCCCGTTTTAGGATACCCGGCCCCCAAAAAGAGGGTTCACTCGGCCCCTCTAGGGTGTCTTTTTGTCTTGCCGCCTTCAAATGAGAAGCAAGAGAAAGGGTTTAGGGTTTTATTAGGGGGATCCGTGGTAGAGGTCCGCCTTATCAAACCCTAAACCCTTTCCGTCCCGTTTTAGGATATCCGGCCCCCAAAAAAGGGTTCACTCGGCCCCTCTAGGGTGTCTTTTTGTCTTGCCGCCTTCAAATGAGAAGCAAGGGAAAGGGTTTAGGGTTTTATTAGGGGGATCCGCGGTAGCGGTCCGCCTAATCAAACCCTAACCCTTTCTTGTCACGTTTTAGGATACCCGGTCCCCCAAAAAAGGGTTCACTAGGCCCCTCTAGGGTGTCTTTTTGTCTTGCCGCCTTCGATTGAGAAGTAAGGGAAAAGGTTTAGGGTTTGATTAGGGGGATCCGCGGTAGCAATCCACCGAATCAAACCCTAAACCCTTTCCCGTCCCGTTTTAGGATACCCGGCCCCCAAAAAGAGGGTTCACTCGGCCCCTCTAGGGTGTCTTTTTGTCTTGCCGCCTTCAAATGAGAAGCAAGAGAAAGGGTTTAGGGTTTTATTAGGGGGATCCGTGGTAGAGGTCCGCCTTATCAAACCCTAAACCCTTTCCGTCCCGTTTTAGGATATCCGGCCCCCAAAAAAGGGTTCACTCGGCCCCTATAGGGTGTCTTTTTGTCTTGCCGCCTTTGAATGAGAAGCAAGGGAAAGGGTTTAGGTTTGATTAAGGGATCCACGGTAGCGGTCCGCCTAATCAAACCCTAAACCCTTTCCCATCCCGTTTTAGGATACCCGACCGCCAAAAAAGGGTTCACTCGACCCCTCTAGGGTGTCTTTTTGTCTTGCCGCCTTCAAATGAGAAGCAAGGGAAAGGGTTTAGGGTTTATTAGGGTGATCCGTGGTAGCGGTCCGCCTAATCAAACCCTAAACCCTTTCCCGTCTCGTTTTAGGATACCCGGTCCCCCAAAAAAGGGTTCACTCGGCCCCTCTAGGATGTCTTTTTGTCTTGCCGCCTTCGATTGAGAAGTAAGGTAAAGGGTTTAGGGTTTGATTAGGGGGATCTGTGGTAGCGGCCCGCCTAATCAAACCCTAAACACTTTCCCGTCCCGTTTTAGGATACCCGGCCCCCAAAAAAGGGTTCACTCGGCCCCTCTAGGGTGTCTTTTTGTCTTGCCGCCTTCAAATGAGAAGCAAGGGAAAGGGTTTAGGGTTTGATTAGGGGGATCCGCGGTAGCGGTCCGCCTAATCAAACCCTAAACCCTTTCCCGTCCCGTTTTAGGATACCGGCCCCCAAAAAGTGGGTTCACTCGGCCCCTCTAGGGTGTCTTTTTGTCTTTCCGCCTTCGAATGAGAAGCAAAAGAAAGGGTTTAGTGTTTGATTAAGGGATCCGTGGTAGCGGTCCGCCTAATCAAGCCCTAAACCCTTTTCCATCCCGTTTTAGGATTCCCGGCCCCCCAAAAAAGGGTTCACTCGGCCCCTCTAGGGTGTCTTTTTGTCTTGCCGCCTTCAAATGAGAAGCAAAGGAAAGGGTTTAGGGTTTTATTTGGGGGATCCGCGGTAGCGGTCCGCCTAATCAAACCCTAAACCCTTTCCCGTCTCGTTTTAGGATACCCGGTCCCCCAAAAAAGGGTTCACTCGGCCCCTCTAGGGTGTCTTTTTATCTTGCCGCCTTCGATTGAGAAGTAAGGTAAAGGGTTTAGGGTTTGATTAGGGGGATCCGTAGTAGCGGTCCGCCTAATCAAACCCTAACCCTTTCCCGTCTCGTTTTAGGATACCCGGCCCCAAAAAAAGGGTTCACTCGGCCCCTCTAGGGTGTCTTTTTGTCTTGCCGCCTTCGAATGATAAGCAAAAGAAAGGGTTTAGTGTTTGATTAAGCGATCCGCGGTAGCGGTCCGCCTAATCAAACCCTAAACCCTTTTCCGTCTCGTTTTAGGATACCCGGTCCCCCAAAAAAGGGTTCACTCGGCCCCTCTAGGGTGTCTTTTTGTCTTGCCGCCTTCGATTGAGAAGTAAGGTAAAGGGTTTAGGGTTTGATTAGGGGGATCCGTAGTAGCGGTCCGCCTAATCAAACCCTAACCCTTTCCCGTCTCGTTTTAGGATACCCGGCCCCCAAAAAAAGGGTTCACTCGGCCCCTCTAGGGTGTCTTTTTGTCTTGCCGCCTTCGAATGATAAGCAAAAGAAAGGGTTTAGTGTTTGATTAAGCGATCCGCGGTAGCGGTCCGCATAATCAAACCCTAAACCCTTTCCTATCCCGTTTTAGGATACCCGGCCCCAAAAAAGGGTTCACTCGGCCCCTCTAGGGTGTCTTTTTGTCTTGCCGCCTTCAAATGAGAAGCAAGGGAAAGGGTTTAGGGTTTTATTAGGAGGATCCGCGGTAGCCGTCCGCCTAATCAAACCCTAACCCTTTCCCGTCTCGTTTTAGGATACCCGGTCCCCCAAAAAAGGGTTCACTCGGCCCCTCTAGGATGTCTTTTTGTCTTGCCGCCTTCGATTGAGAAGTAAGGTAAAGGGTTTAGGGTTTGATTAGGGGGATCTGTGGTAGCGGCCCGCCTAATCAAACCCTAAACACTTTCCGTCCGTTTTAGGATACCCGGCCCCCAAAAAAGGGTTCACTCGGCCCCTCTAGGGTGTCTTTTTGTCTTGCCGCCTTCAAATGAGAAGCAAGGGAAAGGGTTTAGGGTTTGATTAGGGGGATCCGCGGTAGCGGTCCGCCTAATCAAACCCTAAACCCTTTCCCGTCCCGTTTTAGGATACCCGGCCCCCAAAAAAGGGTTCACTCGGCCCCTCTAGGGTGTCTTTTTGTCTTGCCGCCTTCGAATGAGAAGTAAAAGAAAGGGTTTAGTGTTTGATTAAGGGATCCGTGGTAGCGGTCCGCCTAATCAAGCCCTAAACCCTTTTCCATCCCGTTTTAGGATTCCGGCCCCTAAAAAGGGTTCACTCGGCCCCTCTAGGGTGTCTTTTTGTCTTGCCGCCTTCAAATGAGAAGCAAAGGAAAGGGTTTAGGGTTTTATTTGGGGGATCCGCGGTAGCGGTCCGCCTAATCAAACCCTAAACCCTTTCCCGTCTCGTTTTAGGATACCCGGTCCCCCAAAAAAGGGTTCACTCGGCCCCTCTAGGGTGTCTTTTTGTCTTGCCGCCTTCGATTGTGAAGTAAGGTAAAGGGTTTAGGGTTTGATTAGGGGGATCCGTAGTAGCGGTCCGCCTAATCAAACCCTAACCCCCTTTCTGTCTCGTTTTAGGATACCCGGCCCCCAAAAAAAGGGTTCACTCGGCCCCTCTAGGGTGTCTTTTTGTCTTGCCGCCTTCGAATGATAAGCAAAAGAAAGGGTTTAGTGTTTGATTAAGCGATCCGCGGTAGCGGTCCGCCTAATCAAACCCTAAACCCTTTCCTATCCCGTTTTAGGATACCCGGCCCCAAAAAAGGGTTCACTCGGCCCCTCTAGGGTGTCTTTTTGTCTTGCCGCCTTCAAATGAAAAGCAAGGGAAAGGGTTTAGGGTTTTATTAGGGGGATCCGCGGTAGCGGTCCGCCTAATCAAACCCTAACCCTTTCCCGTCTCGTTTTAGGATACCCGGTCCCCCAAAAAAGGGTTCACTCGGCCCCTCTAGGGTGTCTTTTTGTCTTGCCGCCTTCGATTGAGAAGTAAGGGAAAGGGTTTAGGGTTTATTAGGGTGATCCGTGGTAGCGGTCCGCCTAATCAAACCCTAAACCCTTTCCCGTCTCGTTTTAGGATACCCGGTCCCCCAAAAAAGGGTTCACTCGGCCCCTCTAGGATGTCTTTTTGTCTTGCCGCCTTCGATTGAGAAGTAAGGTAAAGGGTTTAGGGTTTGATTAGGGGGATCTGTGGTAGCGGCCCGCCTAATCAAACCCTAAACACTTTCTTGTCCCGTTTTAGGATACCCGCCCCCAAAAAAGGGTTCACTCGGCCCCTCTAGGGTGTCTTTTTGTCTTGCCGCCTTCAAATGAGAAGCAAGGGAAAGGGTTTAGGGTTTGATTAGGGGGATCCGCGGTAGCGGTCCGCCTAATCAAACCCTAAACCCTTTCCCGTCCCGTTTTAGGATACCCGGCCCCCAAAAAGTGGGTTCACTCGGCCCCTCTAGGGTGTCTTTTTGTCTTTCCGCCTTCGAATGAGAAGCAAAAGAAAGGGTTTAGTGTTTGATTAAGGGATCCGTGGTAGCGGTCCGCCTAATCAAGCCCTAAACCCTTTTCCATCCCGTTTTAGGATTCCCGGCCCCCTAAAAAGGGTTCACTCGGCCCCTCTAGGGTGTCTTTTTGTCTTGCCGCCTTCAAATGAGAAGCAAAGGAAAGGGTTTAGGGTTTTATTTGGGGGATCCGCGGTAGCGGTCCGCCTAATCAAACCCTAAACCCTTTCCCGTCTCGTTTTAGGATACCCGGTCCCCCAAAAAAGGGTTCACTCGGCCCCTCTAGGGTGTCTTTTTATCTTGCCGCCTTCGATTGAGAAGTAAGGTAAAGGGTTTAGGGTTTGATTAGGGGGATCCGTAGTAGCGGTCCGCCTAATCAAACCCTAACCCTTTCCCGTCTCGTTTTAGGATACCCGGCCCCCAAAAAAAGGGTTCACTCGGCCCCTCTAGGGTGTCTTTTTGTCTTGCCGCCTTCGAATGATAAGCAAAAGAAAGGGTTTAGTGTTTGATTAAGCGATCCGCGGTAGCGGTCCGCCTAATCAAACCCTAAACCCTTTTCCGTCTCGTTTTAGGATACCCGGTCCCCCAAAAAAGGGTTCACTCGGCCCCTCTAGGGTGTCTTTTTGTCTTGCCGCCTTCGATTGAGAAGTAAGGTAAAGGGTTTAGGGTTTGATTAGGGGGATCCGTAGTAGCGGTCCGCCTAATCAAACCCTAACCCTTTCCCGTCTCGTTTTAGGATACCCGGCCCCCCAAAAAAGGGTTCACTCGGCCCCTCTAGGGTGTCTTTTTGTCTTGCCGCCTTCGAATGATAAGCAAAAGAAAGGGTTTAGTGTTTGATTAAGCGATCCGCGGTAGCGGTCCGCATAATCAAACCCTAAACCCTTTCCTATCCCGTTTTAGGATACCCGGCCCCAAAAAAGGGTTCACTCGGCCCCTCTAGGGTGTCTTTTTGTCTTGCCGCCTTCAAATGAGAAGCAAGGGAAAGGGTTTAGGGTTTTATTAGGAGGATCCGCGGTAGCCGTCCGCCTAATCAAACCCTAACCCTTTCCCGTCTCGTTTTAGGATACCCGGTCCCTCAAAAAAGGGTTCACTCGGCCCCTCTAGGATGTCTTTTTGTCTTGCCGCCTTCGATTGAGAAGTAAGGTAAAGGGTTTAGGGTTTGATTAGGGGGATCTGTGGTAGCGGCCCGCCTAATCAAACCCTAAACACTTTCCTGTCCCGTTTTAGGATACCCGGCCCCCCAAAAAAGGGTTCACTCGGCCCCTCTAGGGTGTCTTTTTGTCTTGCCGCCTTCAAATGAGAAGCAAGGGAAAGGGTTTAGGGTTTGATTAGGGGGATCCGCGGTAGCGGTCCGCCTAATCAAACCCTAAACCCTTTCCCGTCCCGTTTTAGGATACCCGGCCCCCAAAAAAGGGTTCACTCGGCCCCTCTAGGGTGTCTTTTTGTCTTGCCGCCTTCGAATGAGAAGTAAAAGAAAGGGTTTAGTGTTTGATTAAGGGATCCGTGGTAGCGGTCCGCCTAATCAAGCCCTAAACCCTTTTCCATCCCGTTTTAGGATTCCCGGCCCCCTAAAAAGGGTTCACTCGGCCCCTCTAGGGTGTCTTTTTGTCTTGCCGCCTTCAAATGAGAAGCAAAGGAAAGGGTTTAGGGTTTTATTTGGGGGATCCGCGGTAGCGGTCCGCCTAATCAAACCCTAAACCCTTTCCCGTCTCGTTTTAGGATACCCGGTCCCCCAAAAAAGGGTTCACTCGGCCCCTCTAGGGTGTCTTTTTGTCTTGCCGCCTTCGATTGTGAAGTAAGGTAAAGGGTTTAGGGTTTGATTAGGGGGATCCGTAGTAGCGGTCCGCCTAATCAAACCCTAACCCTTTCCTGTCTCGTTTTAGGATACCCGGCCCCCAAAAAAAGGGTTCACTCGGCCCCTCTAGGGTGTCTTTTTGTCTTGCCGCCTTCGAATGATAAGCAAAAGAAAGGGTTTAGTGTTTGATTAAGCGATCCGCGGTAGCGGTCCGCCTAATCAAACCCTAAACCCTTTCCTATCCCGTTTTAGGATACCCGGCCCCAAAAAAGGGTTCACTCGGCCCCTCTAGGGTGTCTTTTTGTCTTGCCGCCTTCAAATGAAAAGCAAGGGAAAGGGTTTAGGGTTTTATTAGGGGGATCCGCGGTAGCGGTCCGCCTAATCAAACCCTAACCCTTTCCCGTCTCGTTTTAGGATACCCGGTCCCCCAAAAAAGGGTTCACTCGGCCCCTCTAGGGTGTCTTTTTGTCTTGCCGCCTTCGATTGAGAAGTAAGGGAAAGGGTTTAGGGTTTGATTAGGGGATCCGCGGTAGCGGTCCGCCGAATCAAACCCTAAACCCTTTCCCGTCCCGTTTTAGGATACCCGGCCCCCAAAAAAGGGTTCACTCGGCCCCTCTAGGGTGTCTTTTTGTCTTGCCGCCTTTGAATGAGAAGCAAGGGAAAGGGTTTAGGGGTTGATTAAGGGATCCGCGGTAGCGGTCCGCCTAATCAAACCCTAATCCCTTTCCCGTCTCGTTTTAGGATACCCGGTCCCCCAAAAAAGGGTTAACTCGGCCCCTCTAGGGTGTCTTTTTGTCTTGCCGTCTTCGATTGAGAAGTAAGGGAAAGGGTTTAGGGTTTGATTAGGTGGATCCGTGGTAGCGGTCCGCCTAATCAAACCCTAAACCCTTTCCCGTCTCGTTTTAGGATACCCGGTCCCCCAAAAAAGGGTTCACTCGGCCCCTCTAGGATGTCTTTTTGTCTTGCCGCCTTCGATTGAGAAGGAAGGTAAAGGGTTTAGGGTTTGATTAGGGGGATCTGTGGTAGCGGCCCGCCTAATCAAACCCTAAACACTTTCCTGTCCCGTTTTAGGATACCCGGCCCCCCAAAAAAGGGTTCACTCGGCCCCTCTAGGGTGTCTTTTTGTCTTGCCGCCTTCAAATGAGAAGCAAGGGAAAGGGTTTAGGGTTTGATTAGGGGGATCCGCGGTAGCGGTCCGCCTAATCAAACCCTAAACCGTTTCCCGTGCCGTTTTAGGATACCCGGCCCCCAAAAAGTGGGTTCACTCGGCCCCTCTAGGGTGTCTTTTTGTCTTGCCGCCTTCGAATGAGAAGCAAAAGAAAGGGTTTAGTGTTTGATTAAGGGATCCGTGGTAGCGGTCCGCCTAATCAAGCCCTAAACCCTTTTCCATCCCGTTTTAGGATTCCCGGCCCCCTAAAAAGGGTTCACTCGGCCCCTCTAGGGTGTCTTTTTGTCTTGCCACCTTCAAATGAGAAGCAAGGGAAAGGGTTTAGGGTTTTATTTGGGGGATCCGCGGTAGCGGTCCGCCTAATCAAACCCTAAACCCTTTCCCGTCTCGTTTTAGGATACCCGGTCCCCCAAAAAAGGGTTCACTCGGCCCCTCTAGGGTGTCTTTTTGTCTTGCCGCCTTCGATTGAGAAGTAAGGTAAAGGGTTTAGGGTTTGATTAGGGGGATCCGTAGTAGCGGTCCGCCTAATCAAACCTTAACCCTTTCCCGTCCCGTTTTAGGATACCCGGCCCCCAAAAAGTGGGTTCACTCGGCCCCTCTAGGGTGTCTTTTTGTCTTGCCGCCTTCGAATGATAAGCAAAAGAAAGGGTTTAGTGTTTGATTAAGCGATCCACGGTAGCGGTCCGCCTAATCAAACCCTAAACCCTTTCCTATCCCGTTTTAGGATACCCGGCCCCAAAAAAGGGTTCACTCGGCCCCTCTAGGGTGTCTTTTTGTCTTGCCGCCTTCAAATGAGAAGCAAGGGAAAGGGTTTAGGGTTTTATTAGGGGGATCCGCGGTAGCGGTCCGCCTAATCAAACCCTAACCCTTTCCCGTCTCGTTTTAGGATACCCGGTCCCCCAAAAAAGGGTTCACTCGGCCCCTCTAGGGTGTCTTTTTGTCTTGCCGCCTTCGATTGAGAAGTAAGGGAAAGGGTTTAGGGTTTGATTAGGGGGATCCGCGGTAGCGGTCCGCCGAATCAAACCCTAAACCCTTTCCCGTCCCGTTTTAGGATACCTGGCCCCCAAAAAAGGGTTCACTCGGCCCCTCTAGGGTGTCTTTTTGTCTTGCCGCCTTTGAATGAGAAGCAAGGGAAAGGGTTTAGGGTTTGATTAAGGAATCCGCGGTAGCGGTCCGCCTAATCAAACCCTAATCCCTTTCCCGTCTCGTTTTAGGATACCCGGTCCCCCAAAAAAGGGTTAACTCGGCCCCTCTAGGGTGTCTTTTTGTCTTGCCGTCTTCGATTGAGAAGTAAGGGAAAGGGTTTAGGGTTTGATTAGGTGGATCCGCGGTAGCGGTCCGTCTAATCAATCCCTAAACCCTTTCCCGTCCCGTTTTAGAATACCCGACCCCCCAAAAAAGGGTTCACTCGGCCCCTCTGGGGTGTCTTTTTGTCTTGCCGCCTTCAAATGAGAAGCAAGGGAAAGAGTTTAGGGTTTGATTAGGGGGATCCGCGGTAGCGGTCCGCCTAATCAAACCCTAATCCCTTTCCCGTCCCGTTTTAGGATACCCGGCCCCCAAAAAAGGGTTCACTCGACCCCTCTAGGGTGTCTTTTTGTCTTGCCGCCTTCGAATGAGAAGCAAGGGAAAGGGTTTAGGGTTTGATTAAGGGATCCACGGTAGCGGTCCGCCTAATCAAACCCTAAACCCTTTCCCATCCCGTTTTAGGATACCTGGTCCCCCCAAAAAGGGTTCACTCGGCCCCTCTAGGGTGTCTTTTTGTCTTGCCGCCTTCAAATGAGAAGCAAGGGAAAGGGTTTAGGGTTTTATTAGGGGGATCCGCGGTAGCGGTCCGCCTAATCAAACCCTAAACCCTTTCCCGTCGCGTTTTAGGATACCCGGTCCCCCAAAAAAGGGTTCACTCGGCCCCTCTAGGGTGTCTTTTTGTCTTGCCGCCTTCGATTGAGAAGTAAGGTAAAGGGTTTAGGGTTTGATTAGGGGGATCCGTGGTAGCGGCCCGCCTAATCAAACCCTAAATCCTTTCCCATCCCGTTTTAGGATAACCGGCCCCCAAAAAAGGGTTCACTCGGCCCCTCTAGGGTGTATTTTTGTCTTGCCGCCTTCAAATGAGAAGCAAGGGAAAGGGTTTAGGGTTTTATTAGGGGGATCCGCGGTAGCGGTCCGCCTAATCAAACCCTAACCCTTTCCCGTCACGTTTTAGGATACCCGGTCCCCCAAAAAAGGGTTCACTAGGCCCCTCTAGGGTGTCTTTTTGTCTTGCCGCCTTCGATTGAGAAGTAAGGGAAAAGGTTTAGGGTTTGATTAGGGGGATCCGCGGTAGCAATCCGCCGAATCAAACCCTAAACCCTTTCCCGTCCCGTTTTAGGATACCCGGCCCCCAAAAAGAGGGTTCACTCGGCCCCTCTAGGGTGTCTTTTTGTCTTGCCGCCTTCAAATGAGAAGCAAGAGAAAGGGTTTAGGGTTTTATTAGGGGGATCCGTGGTAGAGGTCCGCCTTATCAAACCCTAAACCCTTTCCGTCCCGTTTTAGGATATCCGGCCCCCAAAAAAAGGGTTCACTCGGCCCCTCTAGGGTGTCTTTTTGTCTTGCCGCCTTTGAATGAGAAGCAAGGGAAAGGGTTTAGGTTTGATTAAGGGATCCACGGTAGCGGTCCGCCTAATCAAACCCTAAACCCTTTCCCATCCCGTTTTAGGATACCCGACCCCCAAAAAAGGGTTCACTCGACCCCTCTAGGGTGTCTTTTTGTCTTGCCGCCTTCAAATGAGAAGCAAGGGAAAGGGTTTAGGGTTTATTAGGGTGATCCGTGGTAGCGGTCCGCCTAATCAAACCCTAAACCCTTTCCCGTCTCGTTTTAGGATACCCGGTCCCCCAAAAAGGGTTCACTCGGCCCCTCTAGGATGTCTTTTTGTCTTGCCGCCTTCGATTGAGAAGTAAGGTAAAGGGTTTAGGGTTTGATTAGGGGGATCTGTGGTAGCGGCCCGCCTAATCAAACCCTAAACACTTTCCTGTCCCATTTTAGGATACCCGGCCCCCCAAAAAAGGGTTCACTCGGCCCCTCTAGGGTGTCTTTTTGTCTTGCCGCCTTCAAATGAGAAGCAAGGGAAAGGGTTTAGGGTTTGATTAGGGGGATCCGCGGTTGCGGTCCGCCTAATCAAACCCTAAACCCTTTCCCTTCCCGTTTTAGGATACCCGGCCCCCAAAAAGTGGGTTCACTCGGCCCCTCTAGGGTGTCTTTTTGTCTTGCCGCCTTCGAATGAGAAGCAAAAGAAAGGGTTTAGTGTTTGATTAAGGGATCCGTGGTAGCGGTCCGCCTAATCAAGCCCTAAACCCTTTTCCATCCCGTTTTAGGATTCCCGGCCCCCTAAAAAGGGTTCACTCGGCCCCTCTAGGGTGTCTTTTTGTCTTGCCGCCTTCAAATGAGAAGCAAAGGAAAGGGTTTAGGGTTTTATTTGGGGGATCCGCGGTAGCGGTCCGCCTAATCAAACCCTAAACCCTTTCCCGTCTCGTTTTAGGATACCCGGTCCCCCAAAAAAGGGTTCACTCGGCCCCTCTAGGGTGTCGTTTTGTCTTGCCGTCTTCGATTGAGAAGTAAGGTAAAGGGTTTAGGGTTTGATTAGGGGGATCCGTAGTAGCGGTCCGCCTAATCAAACCCTAACCCTTTCCCGTCTCGTTTTAGGATACCCGGCCCCCAAAAAAGGGTTCACTCGGCCCCTCTAGGGTGTCTTTTTGTCTTGCCGCCTTCGAATGATAAGCAAAAGAAAGGGTTTAGTGTTTGATTAAGCGATCCGCGGTAGCGGTCCGCCTAATCAAACACTAAACCCTTTCCTATCCCGTTTTAGGATACCCGGCCCCAAAAAAGGGTTCACTCGGCCCCTCTAGGGTGTCTTTTTGTCTTGCCGCCTTCAAATGAGAAGCAAGGGAAAGGGTTTAGGGTTTTATTAGGGGGATCCGCGGTAGCGGTCCGCCTAATCAAACCCTAACCCTTTCCCGTCTCGTTTTAGGATACCCGGTCCCCCAAAAAAGGGTTCACTCGGCCCCTCTAGGGTGTCTTTTTGTCTTGCCGCCTTCGATTGAGAAGTAAGGGAAAGGGTTTAGGGTTTGATTAGGGGGATCCGCGGTAGCGGTCCGCCGAATCAAACCCTAAACCCTTTCCCGTCCCGTTTTAGGATACCCGGCCCCCAAAAAAGGGTTCACTCGGCCCCTCTAGGGTGTCTTTTTGTCTTGCCGCCTTTGAATGAGAAGCAAGGGAAAGGGTTTAGGGTTTGATTAAGGGATCCGCGGTAGCGGTCCGCCTAATCAAACCCTAATCCCTTTCCCGTCTCGTTTTAGGATACCCGGTCCCCCAAAAAAGGGTTAACTCGGCCCCTCTAGGGTGTCTTTTTGTCTTGCCGTCTTCGATTGAGAAGTAAGGGAAAGGGTTTAGGGTTTGATTAGGTGGATCCGTGGTAGCGGTCCGCCTAATCAAACCCTAAACCCTTTCCCGTCTCGTTTTAGGATACCCGGTCCCCCAAAAAAGGGTTCACTCGGCCCCTCTAGGATGTCTTTTTGTCTTGCCGCCTTCGATTGAGAAGTAAGGTAAAGGGTTTAGGGTTTGATTAGGGGGATCTGTGGTAGCGGCCCGCCTAATCAAACCCTAAACACTTTCCTGTCCCGTTTTAGGATACCCGGCCCCCAAAAAAGGGTTCACTCGGCCCCTCTAGGGTGTCTTTTTGTCTTGCCGCCTTCAAATGAGAAGCAAGGGAAAGGGTTTAGGGTTTGATTAGGGGGATCCGCGGTAGCGATCCGCCTAATCAAACCCTAAACCCTTTCCCGTCCCGTTTTAGGATACCCCCCCAAAAAGTGGGTTCACTCGGCCCCTCTAGGGTGTCTTTTTGTCTTGCCGCCTTCGAATGAGAAGCAAAAGAAAGGGTTTAGTGTTTGATTAAGGGATCCGTGGTAGCGGTCCGCCTAATCAAGCCCTAAACCCTTTTCCATCCCGTTTTAGGATTCCCGGCCCCCTAAAAAGGGTTCACTCGGCCCCTCTAGGGTGTCTTTTTGTCTTGCCGCCTTCAAATGAGAAGCAAGGGAAAGGGTTTAGGGTTTTATTTGGGGGATCCGCGGTAGCGGTCCGCCTAATCAAACCCTAAACCCTTTCCCGTCTCGTTTTAGGATACCCGGTCCCCCAAAAAAGGGTTCACTCGGCCCCTCTAGGGTGTCTTTTTGTCTTGCCGCCTTCGATTGAGAAGTAAGGTAAAGGGTTTAGGGTTTGATTAGGGGGATCCGTAGTAGCGGTCCGCCTAATCAAACCCTAACCCTTTCCTGTCTCGTTTTAGGTTACCCGGCCCCCAAAAAAAGGGTTCACTCGGCCCCTCTAGGGTGTCTTTTTGTCTTGCCGCCTTCGAATGATAAGCAAACGAAATGGTTTAGTGTTTGATTAAGCGATCCGCGGTAGCGGTCCGCCTAATCAAACCCTAAACCCTTTCCTATCCCGTTTTAGGATACCCGGCCCCAAAAAAGGGTTCACTCGGCCCCTCTAGGGTGTCTTTTTGTCTTGCCGCCTTCAAATGAGAAGCAAGGGAAAGGGTTTAGGGTTTTATTAGGGGGATCCGCGGTAGCGGTCCGCCTAATCAAACCCTAACCCTTTCCCGTCTCGTTTTAGGATACCCGGTCCCCCAAAAAAGGGTTCACTCGGCCCCTCTAGGGTGTCTTTTTGTCTTGCCGCCTTCGATTGAGAAGTAAGGGAAAGGGTTTAGGGTTTGATTAGGGGGATCCGCGGTAGCGGTCCGCCGAATCAAACCCTAAACCCTTTCCCGTCCCGTTTTAGGATACCCGGCCCCCAAAAAAAGGGTTCACTCGGCCCCTCTAGGGTGTCTTTTTGTCTTGCCGCCTTTGAATGAGAAGCAAGGGAAAGGGTTTAGGGTTTGATTAAGGAATCCGCGGTAGCGGTCCGCCTAAACAAACCCTAATCCCTTTCCCGTCTCGTTTTAGGATACCCGGTCCCCCAAAAAAGGGTTAACTCGGCCCCTCTAGGGTGTCTTTTTGTCTTGCCGTCTTCGATTGAGAAGTAAGGGAAAGGGTTTAGGGTTTGATTAGGTGGATCCGCGGTAGCGGTCCGTCTAATCAATCCCTAAACCCTTTCCCGTCCCGTTTTAGAATACCCGACCCCCCAAAAAAGGGTTCACTCGGCCCCTCTAGGGTGTCTTTTTGTCTTGCCGCCTTCAAATGAGAAGCAAGAGAAAGGGTTTAGGGTTTTATTAGGGGGATCCGTGGTAGAGGTCCGCCTTATCAAACCCTAAACCCTTTCCGTCCCGTTTTAGGATATCCGGCCCCCAAAAAAAGGGTTCACTCGGCCCCTCTAGGGTGTCTTTTTGTCTTGCCGCCTTCGATTGAGAAGTAAGGTAAAGGGTTTAGGGTTTGATTAGGGGGATCTGTGGTAGCGGCCCGCCTAATCAAACCCTAAACACTTTCCTGTCCCGTTTTAGGATACACGGCCCCCCAAAAAAGGGTTCACTCGGCCCCTCTAGGGTGTCTTTTTGTCTTGCCGCCTTCAAATGAGAAGCAAGGGAAAGGGTTTAGGGTTTGATTAGGGGGATCCGCGGTAGCGGTCCGCCTAATCAAACCCTAAACCCTTTCCCGTCCCGTTTTAGGATACCCGGCCCCCAAAAAGTGGGTTCACTCGGCCCCTCAAGGGTGTCTTTTTGTCTTGCCGCCTTCGAATGAGAAGCAAAAGAAAGGGTTTAGTGTTTGATTAAGGGATCCGTGGTAGCGGTCCGCCTAATCAAGCCCTAAACCCTTTTCCATCCCGTTTTAGGATTCCCGGCCCCCTAAAAAGGGTTCACTCGGCCCCTCTAGGGTGTCTTTTTGTCTTGCCGCCTTCAAATGAGAAGCAAAGGAAAGGGTTTAGGGTTTTATTTGGGGGATCCGCGGTAGCGGTCCGCCTAATCAAACCCTAAACCCTTTCCCGTCTCGTTTTAGGATACCCGGTCCCCCAAAAAAGGGTTCACTCGGCCCCTCTAGGGTGTCTTTTTGTCTTGCCGCCTTCGATTGAGAAGTAAGGTAAAGGGTTTAGGGTTTGATTAGGGGGATCCGTAGTAGCGGTCCGCCTAATCAAACCCTAACCCTTTCCCGTCTCGTTTTAGGATACGCGGCCCCCAAAAAAAGGGTTCACTCGGCCCCTCTAGGGTGTCTTTTTGTCTTGCCGCCTTCGAATGATAAGCAAAAGAAAGGGTTTAGTGTTTGATTAAGCGATCCGCGGTAGCGGTCCGCCTAATCAAACCCTAAACCCTTTCCTATCCCGTTTTAGGATACCCGGCCCCAAAAAAGGTTTCACTCGGCCCCTCTAGGGTGTCTTTTTGTCTTGCCGCCTTCAAATGAGAAGCAAGGGAAAGGGTTTAGGGTTTTATTAGGGGGATCCGCGGTAGCGGTCCGCCTAATCAAACCCTAATCCCTTTCCCGTCTCGTTTTAGGATACCCGGTCCCCCAAAAAAGGGTTAACTCGGCCCCTCTAGGGTGTCTTTTTGTCTTGCCGTCTTCGATTGAGAAGTAAGGGAAAGGGTTTAGGGTTTGATTAGGTGGATCCGCGGTAGCGGTCCGTCTAATCAATCCCTAAACCCTTTCCCGTCCCGTTTTAGAATACCCGACCCCCCAAAAAAGGGTTCACTCGGCCCCTCTAGGGTGTCTTTTTGTCTTGCCGCCTTCAAATGAGAAGCAAGAGAAAGGGTTTAGGGTTTTATTAGGGGGATCCGTGGTAGAGGTCCGCCTTATCAAACCCTAAACCCTTTCCGTCCCGTTTTAGGATATCCGGCCCCCAAAAAAAGGGTTCACTCGGCCCCTCTAGGGTGTCTTTTTGTCTTGCCGCCTTTGAATGAGAAGCAAGGGAAAGGGTTTAGGTTTGATTAAGGGATCCACGGTAGCGGTCCGCCTAATCAAACCCTAAACCCTTTCCCATCCCGTTTTAGGATACCCGACCCCCAAAAAAGGGTTCACTCGACCCCTCTAGGGTGTCTTTTTGTCTTGCCGCCTTCAAATGAGAAGCAAGGGAAAGGGTTTAGGGTTTATTAGGGTGATCCGTGGTAGCGGTCCGCCTAATCAAACCCTAAACCCTTTCCCGTCTCGTTTTAGGATACCCGGTCCCCCAAAAAGGGTTCACTCGGCCCCTCTAGGATGTCTTTTTGTCTTGCCGCCTTCGATTGAGAAGTAAGGTAAAGGGTTTAGGGTTTGATTAGGGGGATCTGTGGTAGCGGCCCGCCTAATCAAACCCTAAACACTTTCCGGTCCCGTTTTAGGATACCCGGCCCCCAAAAAAGGGTTCACTCGGCCCCTCTAGGGTGTCTTTTTGTCTTGCCGCCTTCAAATGAGAAGCAAGGAAAGGGTTTAGGGTTTGATTAGGGGATCCGCGTGTAGCGGTCCGCCTAATCAAACCCTAAACCCTTTCCCGTCCCGTTTTAGGATACCCGGCCCCCAAAAAGTGGGTTCACTCGGCCCCTCAAGGGTGTCTTTTTGTCTTGCCGCCTTCGAATGAGAAGCAAAAGAAAGGGTTTAGTGTTTGATTAAGGGATCCGTGGTAGCGGTCCGCCTAATCAAGCCCTAAACCCTTTTCCATCCCGTTTTAGGATTCCCGGCCCCCTAAAAAGGGTTCACTCGGCCCCCTCTAGGGTGTCTTTTTGTCTTGCCGCCTTCAAATGAGAAGCAAAGGAAAGGGTTTAGGGTTTTATTTGGGGGATCCGCGGTAGCGGTCCGCCTAATCAAACCCTAAACCCTTTCCCGTCTCGTTTTAGGATACCCGGTCCCCCAAAAAAGGGTTCACTCGGCCCCTCTAGGGTGTCTTTTTGTCTTGCCGCCTTCGATTGAGAAGTAAGGTAAAGGGTTTAGGGTTTGATTAGGGGGATCCGTAGTAGCGGTCCGCCTAATCAAACCCTAACCCTTTCCCGTCTCGTTTTAGGATACGCGGCCCCCAAAAAAAGGGTTCACTCGGCCCCTCTAGGGTGTCTTTTTGTCTTGCCGCCTTCGAATGATAAGCAAAAGAAAGGGTTTAGTGTTTGATTAAGCGATCCCGTGTAGCGGTCCGCCTAATCAAACCCTAAACCCTTTCCTATCCCGTTTTAGGATACCCGGCCCCAAAAAAGGTTTCACTCGGCCCCTCTAGGGTGTCTTTTTGTCTTGCCGCCTTCAAATGAGAAGCAAGGGAAAGGGTTTAGGGTTTTATTAGGGGGATCCGCGGTAGCGGTCCGCCTAATCAAACCCTAACCCTTTCCCGTCTCGTTTTAGGATACCCGGTCCCCCAAAAAAGGGTTCACTCGGCCCCTCTAGGGTGTCTTTTTGTCTTGCCGCCTTCGATTGAGAAGTAAGGGAAAGGGTTTAGGGTTTGATTAGGGGGATCCGCGGTAGCGGTCCGCCGAATCAAACCCTAAACCCTTTCCCGTCCCGTTTTAGGATACCCGGCCCCCAAAAAAAGGGTTCACTCGGCCCCTCTAGGGTGTCTTTTTGTCTTGCCGCCTTTGAATGAGAAGCAAGGGAAAGGGTTTAGGGTTTGATTAAGGGATCCGCGGTAGCGGTCCGCCTAATCAAACCCTAATCCCTTTCCCGTCTCGTTTTAGGATACCCGGTCCCCCAAAAAAGGGTTAACTCGGCCCCTTTAGGGTGTCTTTTTGTCTTGCCGTCTTCGATTGAGAAGTAAGGGAAAGGGTTTAGGGTTTGATTAGGTGGATCCGTGGTAGCGGTCCGCCTAATCAAACCCTAAACCCTTTCCCGTCTCGTTTTAGGATACCCGGTCCCCCAAAAAAGGGTTCACTCGGCCCCTCTAGGATGTCTTTTTGTCTTGCCGCCTTCGATTGAGAAGTAAGGTAAAGGGTTTAGGGTTTGATTAGGGGGATCTGCGGTAGCGGCCCGCCTAATCAAACCCTAAACACTTTCCGGTCCCGTTTTAGGATACCCGGCCCCCCAAAAAAGGGTTCACTCGGCCCCTCTAGGGTGTCTTTTTGTCTTGCCGCCTTCAAATGAGAAGCAAGGGAAAGGGTTTAGGGTTTGATTAGGGGGATCCGCGGTAGCGATCCGCCTAATCAAACCCTAAACCCTTTCCCGTCCCGTTTTAGGATACCCGGCCCCCAAAAAGTGGGTTCACTCGGCCCCTCTAGGGTGTCTTTTTGTCTTGCCGCCTTCGAATGAGAAGCAAAAGAAAGGGTTTAGTGTTTGATTAAGGGATCCGTGGTAGCGGTCCGCCTAATCAAGCCCTAAACCCTTTTCCATCCCGTTTTAGGATTCCCGGCCCCCTAAAAAGGGTTCACTCGGCCCCTCTAGGGTGTCTTTTTGTCTTGCCGCCTTCAAATGAGAAGCAAGGGAAAGGGTTTAGGGTTTTATTTGGGGGATCCGCGGTAGCGGTCCGCCTAATCAAACCCTAAACCCTTTCCCGTCTCGTTTTAGGATACCCGGTCCCCCAAAAAAGGGTTCACTCGGCCCCTCTAGGGTGTCTTTTTGTCTTGCCGCCTTCGATTGAGAAGTAAGGTAAAGGGTTTAGGGTTTGATTAGGGGGATCCGTAGTAGCGGTCCGCCTAATCAAACCCTAACCCTTTTTCTGTCTCGTTTTAGGATACCCGGCCCCCAAAAAAAAGGGTTCACTCGGCCCCTCTAGGGTGTCTTTTTGTCTTGCCGCCTTCGAATGATAAGCAAAAGAAAGGGTTTAGTGTTTGATTAAGCGATCCGCGGTAGCGGTCCGCCTAATCAAACCCTAAACCCTTTCCTATCCCGTTTTAGGATACCCGGCCCCAAAAATGGGTTCACTCGGCCCCTCTAGGGTGTCTTTTTGTCTTGCCGCCTTCAAATGAGAAGCAAGGGAAAGGGTTTAGGGTTTTATTAGGGGGATCCGCGGTAGCGGTCCGCCTAATCAAACCCTAAACCCTTTCCCGTCTCGTTTTAGGATACCCGGTCCCCCAAAAAAGGGTTCACTCGACCCCTCTAGGGTGTCTTTTTGTCTTGCCGCCTTCGATTGAGAAGTAAGGGAAAGGGTTTAGGGTTTGATTAGGGGGATCCGCGGTAGCGGTCCGCCGAATCAAACCCTAAACCCTTTCCCGTCCCGTTTTAGGATACCCGGCCCCCAAAAAAAGGGTTCACTCGGCCCCTCTAGGGTGTCTTTTTGTCTTGCCGCCTTTGAATGAGAAGCAAGGGAAAGGGTTTAGGGTTTGATTAAGGAATCCGCGGTAGCGGTCCGCCTAATCAAACCCTAATCCCTTTCCCGTCTCGTTTTAGGATACCCGGTCCCCCAAAAAAGGGTTAACTCGGCCCCTCTAGGGTGTCTTTTTGTCTTGCCGTCTTCGATTGAGAAGTAAGGGAAAGGGTTTAGGGTTTGATTAGGTGGATCCGCGGTAGCGGTCCGTCTAATCAATCCCTAAACCCTTTCCCGTCCCGTTTTAGAATACCCGACCCCCCAAAAAAGGGTTCACTCGGCCCCTCTGGGGTGTCTTTTTGTCTTGCCGCCTTCAAATGAGAAGCAAGGGAAAGAGTTTAGGGTTTGATTAGGGGGATCCGCGGTAGCGGTCCGCCTAATCAAACCCTAATCCCTTTCCCGTCCCGTTTTAGGATACCCGGCCCCCAAAAAAAGGGTTCACTCGACCCGTCTAGGGTGTCTTTTTGTCTTGCCGCCTTCGAATGAGAAGCAAGGGAAAGGGTTTAGGGTTTGATTAAGGGATCCGCGGTAGCGGTCCGCCTAATCAAACCCTAAACCCTTTCCCATCCCGTTTTAGGATACCCGGCCCCCAAAAAAGGGTTCACTCGGCCCCTCTAGGGTGTCTTTTTGTCTTGCCGCCTTCAAATGAGAAGCAAGGGAAAGGGTTTAGGGTTTTATTAGGGGGATCCGCGGTAGCGGTCCGCCTAATCAAACCCTAAACCCTTTCCCGTCCCGTTTTAGGATACCGGTCCCCCCAAAAAGGGTTCACTCGGCCCCTCTAGGGTGTCTTTTTGTCTTGCCGCCTTCGATTGAGAAGTAAGGTAAAGGGTTTAGGGTTTGATTAGGGGGATCCGTGGTAGCGGCCCGCCTAATCAAACCCTAAACCCTTTCCTGTCCCGTTTTAGGATACCCGCCCCCCCAAAAAAGGGTTCACACGGCCCCTCTAGGGTGTCTTTTTGTCTTGCCGCCTTCAAATGAGAAGCAAGGGAAAGGGTATAGGGTTTCATTAGGCGGATCCGCGGTAGCGGTCCGCCTAATCAAACTCTAAACCCTTTCTGTCCGTTTTAGGATACCCGGCCCCCAAAAAAGGGTTCACTCGGCCCCTCTAGGGTGTCTTTATGTCTTGCCGCCTTCAAATGAGAAGCAAGGGAAAGGGTTTAGGGTTTGATTAGGGGGATCCGCGGTAGTGGTCCGCCTAATCAAAAACTAAACCCTTTCCCGTCTCATTTTAGGATACGGTCCCCGGAAAAGGGTTCACTCGCCCCCGTAGGGTGTCTTTTTGTGTTGCCGCCTTCAAATGAGAAGCAAGGGAAAGGGTTTAGGGTTTATTAGGGTGATCCGGGGTAGCGGTCCGCCTAATCAAACCCTAAACCCTTTCCCGTCTCGTTTTAGGATACCCGGTCCCCCAAAAAAGGGTTCACTCGGCCCCTCTAGGATGTCTTTTTGTCTTGCCGCCTTCGATTGAGAAGTAAGGTAAAGGGTTTAGGGTTTGATTAGGGGGATCTGTGGTAGCGGCCCGCCTAATCAAACCCTAAACACTTTCCTGTCCCGTTTTAGGATACCCGGCCCCCCAAAAAAGGGTTCACTCGGCCCCTCTGGGGTGTCTTTTTGTCTTGCCGCCTTCAAATGAGAAGCAAGGGAAAGGGTTTAGGGTTTTATTAGGGGGATCCGTGGTAGAGGTCCGCCTTATCAAACCCTAAACCCTTTCCGTCCCGTTTTAGGATATCCGGCCCCGAAAAAAAGGGTTCACTCGGCCCCTCTAGGGTGTCTTTTTGTCTTGCCGCCTTTGAATGAGAAGCAAGGGAAAGGGTTTAGGTTTGATTAAGGGATCCACGGTAGCGGTCCGCCTAATCAAACCCTAAACCCTTTCCCATCCCGTTTTAGGATACCCGACCCCCAAAAAAGGGTTCACTCGACCCCTCTAGGGTGTCTTTTTGTCTTGCCGCCTTCAAATGAGAAGCAAGGGAAAGGGTTTAGGGTTTATTAGGGTGATCCGTGGTAGCGGTCCGCCTAATCAAACCCTAAACCCTTTTCCATCTCGTTTTAGGATACCCGGTCCCCCAAAAAAGGGTTCACTCGGCCCCTCTAGGATGTCTTTTTGTCTTGCCGCCTTCGATTGAGAAGTAAGGTAAAGGGTTTAGGGTTTGATTAGGGGGATCCGTGGTAGCGGCCCGCCTAATCAAACCCTAAACCCTTTCCTGTCCCGTTTTAGGATACCC
The DNA here is from genome assembly GCF_048544455.1 of Silene latifolia. Lineage (NCBI taxonomy): Eukaryota > Viridiplantae > Streptophyta > Magnoliopsida > Caryophyllales > Caryophyllaceae > Silene > Silene latifolia. The sequence goes on along the minus strand of NC_133536.1, from coordinate 150,162,071 downwards.
GGCCCCCCAAAAAAAGGTTCACTCGGCCCCTCTAGGGTGTCTTTTTGCCTTGCCGCCTTCGAATGATAAGCAAAAGAAAGGGTTTAGTGTTTTATTAAGCGATCCGCGGTAGCGGTCCGCCTAATCAAACCCTAAACCCTTTCCTATCCCGTTTTAGGATACCCGGCCCCAAAAAAGGGTTCACTCGGCCCCTCTAGGGTGTCTTTTTGTCTTGCCGCCTTCAAATGAGAAGCAAGCGAAAGGGTTTAGGGTTTTATTAGGGGGATCCGCGGTAGCGGTCCGCCTAATCAAACCCTAACCCTTTCCCGTCTCGTTTTAGGATACCCGGTCCCCCAAAAAAGGGTTCACTCGGCCCCTCTAGGGTGTCTTTTTGTCTTGCCGCCTTCGATTGAGAAGTAAGGGAAAGGGTTTAGGGTTTGATTAGGGGATCCGCGGTAGCGGTCCGCCGAATCAAACCCTAAACCCTTTCCCGTCCCGTTTTAGGATACCCGGCCCCCAAAAAAAGGGTTCACTCGGCCCCTCTAGGGTGTCTTTTTGTCTTGCCGCCTTTGAATGAGAAGCAAGGGAAAGGGTTTAGGGTTTGATTAAGGGATCCGCGGTAGCGGTCCGCCTAATCAAACCCTAATCCCTTTCCCGTCTCGTTTTAGGATACCCGGTCCCCCAAAAAAGGGTTAACTCGGCCCCTCTAGGGTGTCTTTTTGTCTTGCCGTCTTCGATTGAGAAGTAAGGGAAAGGGTTTATGGTTTGATTAGGTGGATCCGCGGTAGCGGTCCGTCTAATCAATCCCTAAACCCTTTCCCGTCCCGTTTTAGAATACCCGACCCCCCAAAAAAGGGTTCACTCGGCCCCCCGGGGTGTCTTTTGTCTTGCCGCCTTCAAATGAGAAGCAGCGGGAAAGGGTTTAGGGTTTGATTAGGGGGATCCGCGGTAGCGGTCCGCCGAATCAAACCCTAAACCCTTTCCCGTCCCGTTTTAGGATACCCGGCCCACAAAAAAAGGGTTCACTCGGCCCCTCTAGGGTGTCTTTTTGTCTTGCCGCCTTTGAATGAGAAGCAAGGGAAAGGGTTTAGGGTTTGATTAAGGGATCCGCGGTAGCGGTCCGCCTAATCAAACCCTAATCCCTTTCCCGTCTCGTTTTAGGATACCCGGTCCCCCAAAAAAGGGTTAACTCGGCCCCTCTAGGGTGTCTTTTTGTCTTGCCGTCTTCGATTGAGAAGTAAGGGAAAGGGTTTATGGTTTGATTAGGTGGATCCGCGGTAGCGGTCCGTCTAATCAATCCCTAAACCCTTTCCCGTCCCGTTTTAGAATACCCGACCCCCCAAAAAAGGGTTCACTCGGCCCCTCTGGGGTGTCTTTTTGTCTTGCCGCCTTCAAATGAGAAGCAAGGGAAAGGGTTTAGGGTTTGATTAGGGGATCCGCGGTAGCGGTCCGCCGAATCAAACCCTAAACCCTTTCCCGTCCCGTTTTAGGATACCTGGCCCCCAAAAAAGGGTTCACTCGGCCCCTCTAGGGTGTCTTTTTGTCTTGCCGCCTTTGAATGAGAAGCAAGGGAAAGGGTTTAGGGTTTGATTAAGGGATCCGCGGTAGCGGTCCGCCTAATCAAACCCTAATCCCTTTCCCGTCTCGTTTTAGGATACCCGGTCCCCCAAAAAAGGGTTAACTCGGCCCCTCTAGGGTGTCTTTTTGTCTTGCCGTCTTCGATTGAGAAGTAAGGGAAAGGGTTTAGGGTTTGATTAGGTGGATCCGCGGTAGCGGTCCGTCTAATCAATCCCTAAACCCTTTCCCGTCCCGTTTTAGAATACCCGACCCCCCAAAAAAGGGTTCACTCGGCCCCTCTGGGGTGTCTTTTTGTCTTGCCGCCTTCAAATGAGAAGCAAGGGAAAGGGTATAGGGTTTCATTAGGCGGATCCGCGGTAGCGGTCCGCCTAATCAAACTCTAAACCCTTTCCTGTCCCGTTTTAGGATACCCGGCCCCCCAAAAAAGGGTTCACTCGGCCCCTCTAGGGTGTCTTTATGTCTTGCCGCCTTCAAATGAGAAGCAAGGGAAAGGGTTTAGGGTTTGATTAGGGGGATCCGCGGTAGTGGTCCGCCTAATCAAAAACTAAACCCTTTCCCGTCTCATTTTAGGATACCCGGTCCCCCAAAAAAGGGTTCACTCGGCCCCTCTAGGGTGTCTTTTTGTCTTGCCGCCTTCAAATGAGAAGCAAGGGAAAGGGTTTAGGGTTTATTAGGGTGATCCGTGGTAGCGGTCCGCCTAATCAAACCCTAAACCCTTTCCCGTCTCGTTTTAGGATACCCGGTCCCCCAAAAAAGGGTTCACTCGGCCCCTCTAGGATGTCTTTTTGTCTTGCCGCCTTCGATTGAGAAGTAAGGTAAAGGGTTTAGGGTTTGATTAGGGGGATCTGTGGTAGCGGCCCGCCTAATCAAACCCTAAACACTTTCTTGTCCCGTTTTAGGATAACCGGCCCCCCAAAAAAGGGTTCACTCGGCCCCTCTAGGGTGTCTTTTTGTCTTGCCGCCTTCAAATGAGAAGCAAGGGAAAGGGTTTAGGGTTTGATTAGGGGGATCCGCGGTAGCGGTCCGCCTAATCAAACCCTAAACCCTTTCCCGTCACGTTTTAGGATACCCGGCCCCCAAAAAGAGGGTTCACTCGGCCCCTCTAGGGTGTCTTTTTGTCTTGCCGCCTTCAAATGAGAAGCAAGGGAAAGGGTTTAGGGTTTGATTAGGGGGATCCACGGTAGCGGTCCGCCTAATCAAACCCTAAACCCTTTCCCATCCCGTTTTAGGATACCCGACCCCCAAAAAAGGGTTCACTCGGCCCCTCTGGGGTGTCTTTTTGTCTTGCCGCCTTCAAATGAGAAGCAAGGGAAAGGGTTTAGGGTTTTATTAGGGGGATCCGTGGTAGAGGTCCGCCTTATCAAACCCTAAACCCTTTCCGTCCCGTTTTAGGATATCCGGCCCCGAAAAAAAGGGTTCACTCGGCCCCTCTAGGGTGTCTTTTTGTCTTGCCGCCTTTGAATGAGAAGCAAGGGAAAGGGTTTAGGTTTGATTAAGGGATCCACGGTAGCGGTCCGCCTAATCAAACCCTAAACCCTTTCCCATCCCGTTTTAGGATACCCGACCCCCAAAAAAGGGTTCACTCGACCCCTCTAGGGTGTCTTTTTGTCTTGCCGCCTTCAAATGAGAAGCAAGGGAAAGGGTTTAGGGTTTATTAGGGTGATCCGTGGTAGCGGTCCGCCTAATCAAACCCTAAACCCTTTCCCGTCTCGTTTTAGGATACCCGGTCCCCCAAAAAGGGTTCACTCGGCCCCTCTAGGATGTCTTTTTGTCTTGCCGCCTTCGATTGAGAAGTAAGGTAAAGGGTTTAGGGTTTGATTAGGGGGATCTGTGGTAGCGGCCCGCCTAATCAAACCCTAAACACTTTCTTGTCCCGTTTTAGGATAACCGGCCCCCAAAAAAGGGTTCACTCGGCCCCTCTAGGGTGTCTTTTTGTCTTGCCGCCTTCAAATGAGAAGCAAGGGAAAGGGTTTAGGGTTTGATTAGGGGGATCCGCGGTAGCGGTCCGCCTAATCAAACCCTAAACCCTTTCCCGTCCCGTTTTAGGATACCGGCCCCGAAAAGAGGGTTCACTCGGCCCCTCTAGGGTGTCTTTTGTCTTGCCGCCTTCGAATGAGAAGCAAAAGAAAGGGTTTAGTGTTTGATTAAGGGATCCGTGGTAGCGGTCCGCCTAATCAAGCCCTAAACCCTTTCCCATCCCGTTTTAGGATTCCCGCCCCCTAAAAAGGGTTCACTCGGCCCCTCTAGGGTGTCTTTTTGTCTTGCCGCCTTCAAATGAGAAGCAAGGGAAAGGGTTTAGGGTTTTATTTGGGGGATCCGCGGTAGCGGTCCGCCTAATCAAACCCTAAACCCTTTCCCGTCTCGTTTTAGGATACCCGGTCCCCAAAAAAAGGGTTCACTCGGCCCCTCTAGGGTGTCTTTTTGTCTTGCCGCCTTCGATTGAGAAGTAAGGTAAAGGGTTTAGGGTTTGATTAGGGGGATCCGTAGTAGCGGTCCGCCTAATCAAACCTTAACCCTTTCCCGTCTCGTTTTAGGATACCCGGCCCCCAAAAAAGGGTTCACTCGGCCCCTCTAGGGTGTCTTTTTGCCTTGCCGCCTTCGAATGATAAGCAAAAGAAAGGGTTTAGTGTTTGATTAAGCGATCCGCGGTAGCGGTCCGCCTAATCAAACCCTAAACCCTTTCCTATCCCGTTTTAGGATACCCGGCCCCAAAAAAGGGTTCACTCGGCCCCTCTAGGGTGTCTTTTTGTCTTGCCGCCTTCAAATGAGAAGCAAGCGAAAGGGTTTAGGGTTTTATTAGGGGGATCCGCGGTAGCGGTCCGCCTAATCAAACCCTAACCCTTTCCCGTCTCGTTTTAGGATACCCGGTCCCCCAAAAAGGGTTCACTCGGCCCCTCTAGGGTGTCTTTTTGTCTTGCCGCCTTCGATTGAGAAGTAAGGGAAAGGGTTTAGGGTTTGATTAGGGGGATCCGCGGTAGCGGTCCGCCGAATCAAACCCTAAACCCTTTCCCGTCCCGTTTTAGGATACCCGGCCCCCAAAAAAAGGGCTCACTCGGCCCCTCTAGGGTGTCTTTTTGTCTTGCCGCCTTTGAATGAGAAGCAAGGGAAAGGGTTTAGGGTTTGATTAAGGGATCCGCGGTAGCGGTCCGCCTAATCAAACCCTAATCCCTTTCCCGTCTCGTTTTAGGATACCCGGTCCCCCAAAAAAGGGTTAACTCGGCCCCGGCCCCTCTAGGGTGTCTTTTTTCTTGCCGTCTTCGATTGAGAAGTAAGGGAAAGGGTTTATGGTTTGATTAGGTGGATCCGCGGTAGCGGTCCGTCTAATCAATCCCTAAACCCTTTCCCGTCCCGTTTTAGAATACCCGACCCCCCAAAAAAGGGTTCACTCGGCCCCTCTGGGGTGTCTTTTTGTCTTGCCGCCTTCAAATGAGAAGCAAGGGAAAGGGTTTAGGGTTTGATTAGGGGATCCGCGGTAGCGGTCCGCCGAATCAAACCCTAAACCCTTTCCCGTCCCGTTTTAGGATACCCGGCCCCCAAAAAAGGGTTCACTCGGCCCCTCTAGGGTGTCTTTTTGTCTTGCCGCCTTTGAATGAGAAGCAAGGGAAAGGGTTTAGGGTTTGATTAAGGGATCCGCGGTAGCGGTCCGCCTAATCAAACCCTAATCCCTTTCCCGTCTCGTTTTAGGATACCCGGTCCCCCAAAAAAGGGTTAACTCGGCCCCTCTAGGGTGTCTTTTTGTCTTGCCGTCTTCGATTGAGAAGTAAGGGAAAGGGTTTATGGTTTGATTAGGTGGATCCGCGGTAGCGGTCCGTCTAATCAATCCCTAAACCCTTTCCCGTCCCGTTTTAGAATACCCGACCCCCCAAAAAAGGGTTCACTCGGCCCCTCTGGGGTGTCTTTTTGTCTTGCCGCCTTCAAATGAGAAGCAAGGGAAAGGGTTTAGGGTTTGATTAGGGGGATCCGCGGTAGCGGTCCGCCGAATCAAACCCTAAACCCTTTCCCGTCCCGTTTTAGGATACCCGGCCCCCAAAAAAAGGGTTCACTCGGCCCCTCTAGGGTGTCTTTTTGTCTTGCCGCCTTTGAATGAGAAGCAAGGGAAAGGGTTTAGGGTTTGATTAAGGGATCCGCGGTAGCGGTCCGCCTAATCAAACCCTAATCCCTTTCCCGTCTCGTTTTAGGATACCCGGTCCCCCAAAAAAGGGTTAACTCGGCCCCTCTAGGGTGTCTTTTTGTCTTGCCGTCTTCGATTGAGAAGTAAGGGAAAGGGTTTAGGGTTTGATTAGGTGGATCCGCGGTAGCGGTCCGTCTAATCAATCCCTAAACCCTTTCCCGTCCCGTTTTAGAATACCCGACCCCCCAAAAAAGGGTTCACTCGGCCCCTCTGGGGTGTCTTTTTGTCTTGCCGCCTTCAAATGAGAAGCAAGGGAAAGGGTTTAGGGTTTGATTAGGGGGATCCGCGGTAGCGGTCCGCCTAATCAAACCCTAATCCCTTTCCCGTCCCGTTTTAGGATACCCGGCCCCCAAAAAAAGGGTTCACTCGACCCGTCTAGGGTGTCTTTTTGTCTTGCCGCCTTCGAATGAGAAGCAAGGGAAAGGGTTTAGGGTTTGATTAAGGGATCCGCGGTAGCGGTCCGCCTAATCAAACCCTAAACCCTTTCCCATCCCGTTTTAGGATACCCGGCCCCCAAAAAAGGGTTCACTCGGCCCCTCTAGGGTGTCTTTTTGTCTTGCCGCCTTCAAATGAGAAGCAAGGGAAAGGGTTTAGGGTTTGATTAGGGGGATCCGTGGTAGCGGCCCGCCTAATCAAACCCTAAACCCTTTCCTGTCCCGTTTTAGGATACCCGCCCCCCCAAAAAAGGGTTCACACGACCCCTCTAGGGTGTCTTTTTGTCTTGCCGCCTTCAAATGAGAAGCAAGGGAAAGGGTATAGGGTTTCATTAGGCGGATCCGCGGTAGCGGTCCGCCTAATCAAACTCTAAACCCTTTCCTGTCCCGTTTTAGGATACCCGGCCTCCCAAAAAAGGGTTCACTCGGCCCCTCTAGGGTGTCTTTATGTCTTGCCGCCTTCAAATGAGAAGCAAGGGAAAGGGTTAAGGGTTTGATTAGGGGGATCCGCGGTAGTGGTCCGCCTAATCAAAAACTAAACCCTTTCCCGTCTCATTTTAGGATACCCGGTCCCCCAAAAAAGGGTTCACTCGGCCCCTCTAGGGTGTCTTTTTGTCTTGCCGCCTTCAAATGAGAAGCAAGGGAAAGGGTTTAGGGTTTATTAGGGTGATCCGTGGTAGCGGTCCGCCTAATCAAACCCTAAACCCTTTCCCGTCTCGTTTTAGGATACCCGGTCCCCCAAAAAAGGGTTCACTCGGCCCCTCTAGGATGTCTTTTTGTCTTGCCGCCTTCGATTGAGAAGTAAGGTAAAGGGTTTAGGGTTTGATTAGGGGTATCTGTGGTAGCGGCCCGCCTAATCAAACCCTAAACACTTTCTTGTCCCGTTTTAGGATAACCGGCCCCCAAAAAAGGGTTCACTCGGCCCCTCTAGGGTGTCTTTTTGTCTTGCCGCCTTCAAATGAGAAGCGAGGGAAAGGGTTTAGGGTTTGATTAGGGGGATCCGCGGTAGCGGTCCGCCTAATCAAACCCTAAACCCTTTCCCGTCCCGTTTTAGGATACCGGCCCCAAAAAGAGGGTTCACTCGGCCCCTCTAGGGTGTCTTTTTGTCTTGCCGCCTTCAAATGAGAAGCAAGGGAAAGGGTTTAGGGTTTGATTAGGGGATCCACGGTAGCGGTCCGCCTAATAAAACCCTAAACCCTTTCCCATCCCGTTTTAGGATACCCGACCCCCAAAAAAGGGTTCACTCGACCCCTCTAGGGTGTCTTTTTGTCTTGCCGCCTTCAAATGAGAAGCAAGGGAAAGGGTTTAGGGTTTATTAGGGTGATCCGTGGTAGCGGTCCGCCTAATCAAACCCTAAACCCTTTCCCGTCTCGTTTTAGGATACCCGGTCCCCCAAAAAGGGTTCACTCGGCCCCTCTAGGATGTCTTTTTGTCTTGCCGCCTTCGATTGAGAAGTAAGGTAAAGGGTTTAGGGTTTGATTAGGGGGATCTGTGGTAGCGGCCCGCCTAATCAAACCCTAAACACTTTCCTGTCCCGTTTTAGGATACCCGGCCCCCCAAAAAAGGGTTCACTCGGCCCCTCTAGGGTGTCTTTTTGTCTTGCCGCCTTCAAATGAGAAGCAGGGAAAGGGTTTAGGGTTTGATTAGGGGATCCGCGGTAGCGGTCCGCCTAATCAAACCCTAAACCCTTTCCCGTCCCGTTTTAGGATACCCGGCCCCCCAAAAAAGGGTTCACTCGGCCCCTCTGGGGTGTCTTTTTGTCTTGCCGCCTTCAAATGAGAAGCAAGGGAAAGGGTTTAGGGTTTTATTAGGGGGATCCGTGGTAGAGGTCCGCCTTATCAAACCCTAAACCCTTTCCGTCCCGTTTTAGGATATCCGGCCCCGAAAAAAAGGGTTCACTCGGCCCCTCTAGGGTGTCTTTTTGTCTTGCCGCCTTTGAATGAGAAGCAAGGGAAAGGGTTTAGGTTTGATTAAGGGATCCACGGTAGCGGTCCGCCTAATCAAACCCTAAACCCTTTCCCATCCCGTTTTAGGATACCCGACCCCCAAAAAAGGGTTCACTCGACCCCTCTAGGGTGTCTTTTTGTCTTGCCGCCTTCAAATGAGAAGCAAGGGAAAGGGTTTAGGGTTTATTAGGGTGATCCGTGGTAGTGGTCCGCCTAATCAAACCCTAAACCCTTTCCCGTCTCGTTTTAGGATACCCGGTCCCCCAAAAAAGGGTTCACTCGGCCCCTCTAGGATGTCTTTTTGTCTTGCCGCCTTCGATTGAGAAGTAAGGTAAAGGGTTTAGGGTTTGATTAGGGGGATCTGTGGTAGCGGCCCGCCTAATCAAACCCTAAACACTTTCCTGTCCCGTTTTAGGATACCCGGCCTCCCAAAAAAGGGTTCACTCGGCCCCTCTAGGGTGTCTTTTTGTCTTGCCGCCTTCAAATGAGAAGCAAGGGAAAGGGTTTAGGGTTTGATTAGGGGGATCCGCGGTAGCGGTCCGCCTAATCAAACCCTAAACCCTTTCCCGTCCCGTTTTAGGATACCCGGCCCCCAAAAAGAGGGTTCACTCGGCCCCTCTAGGGTGTCTTTTTGTCTTGCCGCCTTCAAATGAGAAGCAAGGGAAAGGGTTTAGGGTTTGATTAGGGGGATCCACGGTAGCGGTCCGCCTAATCAAACCCTAAACCCTTTCCCATCCCGTTTTAGGATACCCGACCCCCAAAAAAGGGTTCACTCGACCCCTCTAGGGTGTCTTTTTGTCTTGCCGCCTTCAAATGAGAAGCAAGGGAAAGGGTTTAGGGTTTATTAGGGTGATCCGTGGTAGCGGTCCGCCTAATCAAACCCTAAACCCTTTCCCGTCTCGTTTTAGGATACCCGGTCCCCCAAAAAAGGGTTCACTCGGCCCCTCTAGGATGTCTTTTTGTCTTGCCGCCTTCGATTGAGAAGTAAGGTAAAGGGTTTAGGGTTTGATTAGGGGGATCTGTGGTAGCGGCCCGCCTAATCAAACCCTAAACACTTTCCTGTCCCGTTTTAGGATACCCGGCCCCCCAAAAAAGGGTTCACTCGGCCCCTCTAGGGTGTCTTTTTGTCTTGCCGCCTTCAAATGAGAAGCAAGGGAAAGGGTTTAGGGTTTGATTAGGGGATCCGCGGTAGCGGTCCGCCTAATCAAACCCTAAACCCTTTCCCGTCCCGTTTTAGGATACCCGGCCCCCAAAAAGAGGGTTCACTCGGCCCCTCTAGGGTGTCTTTTTGTCTTGCCGCCTTCAAATGAGAAGCAAGGGAAAGGGTTTAGGGTTTGATTAGGGGGATCCGCGGTAGTGGTCCGCCTAATAAAAAACTAAACCCTTTCCCGTCTCATTTTAGGATACCCGGTCCCCCAAAAAAGGGTTCACTCGGCCCCTCTAGGGTGTCTTTTTGTCTTGCCGCCTTCAAATGAGAAGCAAGGGAAAGGGTTTAGGGTTTATTAGGGTGATCCGGGGTAGCGGTCCGCCTAATCAAACCCTAAACCCTTTCCCGTCTCGTTTTAGGATACCCGGTCCCCCAAAAAAGGGTTCACTCGGCCCCTCTAGGATGTCTTTTTGTCTTGCCGCCTTCGATTGAGAAGTAAGGTAAAGGGTTTAGGGATTGATTAGGGGGATCTGTGGTAGCGGCCCGCCTAATCAAACCCTAAACACTTTCCGTCCGTTTTAGGATACCGGCCCCCAAAAAAGGATTCACTCGGCCCCTCTGGGGTGTCTTTTTGTCTTTTCGCCTTCAAATGAGAAGCAAGGGAAAGGGTTTAGGGTTTTATTAGGGGGATCCGTGGTAGAGGTCCGCCTTATCAAACCCTAAACCCTTTCCGTCCCGTTTTAGGATATCCGGCCCCGAAAAAAGGGTTCACTCGGCCCCTCTAGGGTGTCTTTTTGTCTTGCCGCCTTTGAATGAGAAGCAAGGGAAAGGGTTTAGGTTTGATTAAGGGATCCACGGTAGCGGTCCGCCTAATCAAACCCTAAACCCTTTCCCATCCCGTTTTAGGATACCCGACCCCCAAAAAAGGGTTCACTCGACCCCTCTAGGGTGTCTTTTTGTCTTGCCGCCTTCAAATGAGAAGCAAGGGAAAGGGTTTAGGGTTTATTGGGGTGATCCGTGGTAGCGGTCCGCCTAATCAAACCCTAAACCCTTTCCCGTCTCGTTTTAGGATACCCGGTCCCCCAAAAAAGGGTTCACTCGGCCCCTCTAGGATGTCTTTTTGTCTTGCCGCCTTCGATTGAGAAGTAAGGTAAAGGGTTTAGGGTTTGATTAGGGGGATCTGTGGTAGCGGCCCGCCTAATCAAACCCTAAACACTTTCCTGTCCCGTTTTAGGATACCCGGCCCCCCAAAAAAGGGTTCACTCGGCCCCTCTAGGGTGTCTTTTTGTCTTGCCGCCTTCAAATGAGAAGCAAGGGAAAGGGTTTAGGGTTTGATTAGGGGGATCCGCGGTAGCGGTCCGCCTAATCAAACCCTAAACCCTTTCCCGTCCCGTTTTAGGATACCCGGCCCCCAAAAAGAGGGTTCACTCGGCCCCTCTAGGGTGTCTTTTTGTCTTGCCGCCTTCGAATGAGAAGCAAAAGAAAGGGTTTAGTGTTTGATTAAGGGATCCGTGGTAGCGGTCCGCCTAATCAAGCCCTAAACCCTTTCCCATCCCGTTTTAGGATTCCCGGCCCCCTAAAAAGGGTTCACTCGGCCCCTCTAGGGTGTCTTTTTGTTTTGCCGCCTTCAAATGAGAAGCAAGGGAAAGGGTTTAGGGTTTTATTTGGGGGATCCGCGGTAGCGGTCCGCCTAATCAAACCCTAAACCCTTTCCCGTCTCGTTTTAGGATACCCGGTCCTCCAAAAAAGGGTTCACTCGACCCCTCTAGGGTGTCTTTTTGTCTTGCCGCCTTCGATTGAGAAGTAAGGTAAAGGGTTTAGGGTTTGATTAGGGGGATCCGTAGTAGCGGTCCGCCTAATCAAACCTTAACCCTTTCCCGTCTCGTTTTAGGATACCCGGCCCCCAAAAAAAGGGTTCACTCGGCCCCTCTAGGGTGTCTTTTTGCCTTGCCGCCTTCGAATGATAAGCAAAAGAAAGGGTTTAGTGTTTGATTAAGCGATCCGCGGTAGCGGTCCGCCTAATCAAACCCTAAACCCTTTCCTATCCCGTTTTAGGATACCCGGCCCCAAAAAAGGGTTCACTCGGCCCCTCTAGGGTGTCTTTTTGTTTTGCCGCCTTCAAATGAGAAGCAAGCGAAAGGGTTTAGGGTTTTATTAGGGGGATCCGCGGTAGCGGTCCGCCTAATCAAACCCTAACCCTTTCCCGTCTCGTTTTAGGATACCCGGTCCCCCAAAAAATGGTTCACTCGGCCCCTCTAGGGTGTCTTTTTGTCTTGCCGCCTTCGATTGAGAAGTAAGGGAAAGGGTTTAGGGTTTGATTAGGGGGATCCGCGGTAGCGGTCCGCCGAATCAAACCCTAAACCCTTTCCCGTCCCGTTTTAGGATACCCGGCCCCCAAAAAAAGGGTTCACTCGGCCCCTCTAGGGTGTCTTTTTGTCTTGCCGCCTTTGAATGAGAAGCAAGGGAAAGGGTTTAGGGTTTGATTAAGGGATCCGCGGTAGCGGTCCGCCTAATCAAACCCTAATCCCTTTCCCGTCTCGTTTTAGGATACCCGGTCCCCCAAAAAAGGGTTAACTCGGCCCCTCTAGAGTGTCTTTTTGTCTTGCCGTCTTCGATTGAGAAGTAAGGGAAAGGGTTTAGGGTTTGATTAGGTGGATCCGCGGTAGCGGTCCGTCTAATCAATCCCTAAACCCTTTCCCGTCCCGTTTTAGAATACCCGACCCCCCAAAAAAGGGTTCACTCGGCCCCTCTGGGGTGTCTTTTTGTCTTGCCGCCTTCAAATGAGAAGCAAGGGAAAGGGTTTAGGGTTTGATTAGGGGGATCCGCGGTAGCGGTCCGCCTAATCAAACCCTAATCCCTTTCCCGTCCCGTTTTAGGATACCCGGCCCCCAAAAAAGGGTTCACTCGACCCGTCTAGGGTGTCTTTTTGTCTTGCCGCCTTCGAATGAGAAGCAAGGGAAAGGGTTTAGGGTTTGATTAAGGGATCCGCGGTAGCGGTCCGCCTAATCAAACCCTAAACCCTTTCCCATCCCGTTTTAGGATACCCGGCCCCCAAAAAAGGGTTCACTCGGCCCCTCTAGGGTGTCTTTTTGTCTTGCTGCCTTCAAATGAGAAGCAAGGGAAAGGGTTTAGGGTCTTATTAGGGGGATCCGCGGTAGCGGTCCGCCTAATCAAACCCTAAACCCTTTCCCTTCGCGTTTTAGGATACCCGGTCCCCCAAAAAAAGGTTCACTCGGCCCCTCTAGGGTGTCTTTTTGTCTTTCCGCCTTCGATTGAGAAGTAAGGTAAAGGGTTTAGGGTTTGATTAGGGGGATCCGTGGTAGCGGCCCGCCTAATCAAACCCTAAACCCTTTCCTGTCCCGTTTTAGGATACCCGCCCCCCCAAAAAAGGGTTCACACGGCCCCTCTAGGGTGTCTTTTTGTCTTGCCGCCTTTAAATGAGAAGCAAGGGAAAGGGTTTAGGGTTTGATTAGGCGGATCCGCGGTAGCGGTCCGCCTAATCAAACTCTAAACCCTTTTCCGTCCGTTTTTAGGATACCCGCCCAAAAAAAGGGTTCACTCGGCCCCTCTAGGGTGTCTTTATGTCTTGTCGCCTTCAAATGAGAAGCAAGGGAAAGGGTTTAGGGTTTGATTAGGGGGATCCGCGGTAGTGGTCCGCCTAATCAAAAACTAAACCCTTTCCCGTCTCATTTTAGGATACCCGGTCCCCCAAAAAAGGGTTCACTCGGCCCCTCTAGGGTGTCTTTTTGTCTTGCCGCCTTCAAATGAGAAGCAAGGGAAAGGGTTTAGGGTTTATTAGGGTGATCCGTGGTAGCGGTCCGCCTAATCAAACCCTAAACCCTTTCCCGTCTCGTTTTAGGATACCCGGTCCCCCAAAAAAGGGTTCACTCGGCCCCTCTAGGGTGTCTTTTTGTCTTGCCGCCTTCAAATGAGAAGCAAGGGAAAGGGTTTAGGGTTTGATTAGGGGGATCCGCGGTAGCGGTCCGCCTAATCAAACCCTAATCCCTTTCCCGTCCCGTTTTAGGATACCCGGCCCCCAAAAAAAGGGTTCACTCGACCCGTCTAGGGTGTCTTTTTGTCTTGCCGCCTTCGAATGAGAAGCAAGGGAAAGGGTTTAGGGTTTGATTAAGGGATCCGCGGTAGCGGTCCGCCTAATCAAACCCTAAACCCTTTCCCATCCCGTTTTAGGATACCCGGCCCCCAATAAAGGGTTCACTCGGCCCCTCTAGGGTGTCTTTTTGTCTTGCCGCCTTCAAATGAGAAGCAAGGGAAAGGGTTTAGGGTTTTATTAGGGGGATCCGTGGTAGAGGTCCGCCTTATCAAACCCTAAACCCTTTCCGTCCCGTTTTAGGATATCCGGCCCCGAAAAAAAGGGTTCACTCGGCCCCTCTAGGGTGTCTTTTTGTCTTGCCGCCTTTGAATGAGAAGCAAGGAAAGGGTTTAGGGTTTGATTAAGGGATCCACGGTAGCGGTCCGCCTAATCAAACCCTAAACCCTTTCCCATCCCGTTTTAGGATACCCGACCCCCAAAAAAGGGTTCACTCGACCCCTCTAGGGTGTCTTTTTGTCTTGCCGCCTTCAAATGAGAAGCAACGGAAAGGGTTTAGGGTTTATTAGGGTGATCCGTGGTAGCGGTCCGCCTAATCAAACCCTAAACCCTTTCCCGTCTCGTTTTAGGATACCCGGTCCCCCAAAAAAGGGTTCACTCGGCCCCTCTAGGATGTCTTTTTGTCTTGCCGCCTTCGATTGAGAAGTAAGGTAAAGGGTTTAGGGTTTGATTAGGGGGATCTGTGGTAGCGGCCCGCCTAATCAAACCCTAAACACTTTCCTGTCCCGTTTTAGGATACCCGGCCCCCAAAAAGGGTTCACTCGGCCCCTCTAGGGTGTCTTTTTGTCTTGCCGCCTTCAAATGAGAAGCAAGGGAAAGGGTTTAGGGTTTGATTAGGGGGATCCGCGGTAGCGGTCCGCCTAATCAAACCCTAAACCCTTTCCCGTCCCGTTTTAGGATACCCGGCCCCCAAAAAGAGGGTTCACTCGGCCCCTCTTGGGTGTCTTTTTGTCTTGCCGCCTTCGAATGAGAAGCAAAAGAAAGGGTTTAGTGTTTGATTAAGGGATCCGTGGTAGCGGTCCGCCTAATCAAGCCCTAAACCCTTTCCCATCCCGTTTTAGGATTCCCGGCCCCCTAAAAAGGGTTCACTCGGCCCCTCTAGGGTGTCTTTTTGTCTTGCCGCCTTCAAATGAGAAGCAAGGTAAAGGGTTTAGGGTTTTATTTGGGGGATCCGCGGTAGCGGTCCGCCTAATCAAACCCTAAACCCTTTCCCGTCTCGTTTTAGGATACCCGGTCCTCCAAAAAAGGGTTCACTCGACCCCTCTAGGGTGTCTTTTTGTCTTGCCGCCTTTGAATGAGAAGCAAGGGAAAGGGTTTAGGGTTTGATTAAGGGATCCGCGGTAGCGGTCCGCCTAATCAAACCCTAATCCCTTTCCCGTCTCGTTTTAGGATACCCGGTCCCCCAAAAAAGGGTTAACTCGGCCCCTCTAGAGTGTCTTTTTGTCTTGCCGTCTTCGATTGAGAAGTAAGGGAAAGGGTTTAGGGTTTGATTAGGTGGATCCGCGGTAGCGGTCCGTCTAATCAATCCCTAAACCCTTTCCCGTCCCGTTTTAGAATACCCGACCCCCCAAAAAAGGGTTCACTCGGCCCCTCTGGGGTGTCTTTTTGTCTTGCCGCCTTCAAATGAGAAGCAAGGGAAAGGGTTTAGGGTTTGATTAGGGGGATCCGCGGTAGCGGTCCGCCTAATCAAACCCTAATCCCTTTCCCGTCCCGTTTTAGGATACCCGGCCCCCAAAAAAAGGGTTCACTCGACCCGTCTAGGGTGTCTTTTTGTCTTGCCGCCTTCGAATGAGAAGCAAGGGAAAGGGTTTAGGGTTTGATTAAGGGATCCGCGGTAGCGGTCCGCCTAATCAAACCCTAAACCCTTTCCCATCCCGTTTTAGGATACCCGGCCCCCAAAAAAGGGTTCACTCGGCCCCTCTAGGGTGTATTTTTGTCTTCTTTGCCTTCAAATGAGAAGCGAGGGAAAGGGTTTAGGGTCTTATTAGGGGGATCCGCGGTAGCGGTCCGCCTAATCAAACCCTAAACCCTTTCCCGTCGCGTTTTAGGATACCCGGTCCCCCAAAAAAAGGTTCACTCGGCCCCTCTAGGGTGTCTTTTTGTCTTTCCGCCTTCGATTGAGAAGTAAGGTAAAGGGTTTAGGGTTTGATTAGGGGGATCCGTGGTAGCGGCCCGCCTAATCAAACCCTAAACCCTTTCCTGTCCCGTTTTAGGATACCCGCCCCCCTAAAAAAGGGTTCACACGGCCCCTCTAGGGTGTCTTTTTGTCTTGCCGCCTTTAAATGAGAAGCAAGGGAAAGGGTTTAGGGTTTGATTAGGCGGATCCGCGGTAGCGGTCCGCCTAATCAAACTCTAAACCCTTTCCTGTCCCGTTTTAGGATACCCGGCCCCCCAAAAAAGGGTTCACTCGGCCCCTCTAGGGTGTCTTTATGTCTTGTCGCCTTCAAATGAGAAGCAAGGGAAAGGGTTTAGGGTTTGATTAGGGGGATCCGCGGTAGTGGTCCGCCTAATCAAAAACTAAACCCTTTCCCGTCTCATTTTAGGATACCCGGTCCCCCAAAAAAGGGTTCACTCGGCCCCTCTAGGGTGTCTTTTTGTCTTGCCGCCTTCAAATGAGAAGCAAGGGAAAGGGTTTAGGGTTTATTAGGGTGATCCGTGGTAGCGGTCCGCCTAATCAAACCCTAAACCCTTTCCCGTCTCGTTTTAGGATACCGGCCCCCCAAAAAAGGGTTCACTCGGCCCCTCTAGGGTGTCTTTTTGTCTTGCCGCCTTCAAATGAGAAGCAAGGGAAAGGGTTTAGGGTTTGATTAGGGGGATCCGCGGTAGCGGTCCGCCTAATCAAACCCTAATCCCTTTCCCGTCCCGTTTAGGATACCGGCCCCCAAAAAAGGGTTCACTCGACCCGTCTAGGGTGTCTTTTTGTCTTGCCGCCTTCGAATGAGAAGCAAGGGAAAGGGTTTAGGGTTTGATTAAGGGATCCGCGGTAGCGGTCCGCCTAATCAAACCCTAAACCCTTTCCCATCCTGTTTTAGGATACCCGGCCCCCAATAAAGGGTTCACTCGGCCCCTCTAGGGTGTCTTTTTGTCTTGCCGCCTTCAAATGAGAAGCAAGGGAAAGGGTTTAGGGTTTTATTAGGGGGATCCGTGGTAGAGGTCCGCCTTATCAAACCCTAAACCCTTTTCGTCCCGTTTTAGGATATCCGGCCCCGAAAAAAAGGGTTCACTCGGCCCCTCTAGGGTGTCTTTTTGTCTTGCCGCCTTTGAATGAGAAGCAAGGGAAAGGGTTTAGGTTTGATTAAGGGATCCACGGTAGCGGTCCGCCTAATCAAACCCTAAACCCTTTCCCATCCCGTTTTAGGATACCCGACCCCCAAAAAAGGGTTCACTCGACCCCTCTAGGGTGTCTTTTTGTCTTGCCGCCTTCAAATGAGAAGCAAGGGAAAGGGTTTAGGGTTTATTAGGGTGATCCGTGGTAGCGGTCCGCCTAATCAAACCCTAAACCCTTTCCCGTCTCGTTTTAGGATACCCGGTCCCCCAAAAAAGGGTTCACTCGGCCCCTCTAGGATGTCTTTTTGTCTTGCCGCCTTCGATTGAGAAGTAAGGTAAAGGGTTTAGGGTTTGATTAGGGGGATCTGTGGTAGCGGCCCGCCTAATCAAACCCTAAACACTTTCTGTCCGTTTTAGGATACCGGCCCCCAAAAAAGGGTTCACTCGGCCCCTCTAGGGTGTCTTTTTGTCTTGCCGCCTTCAAATGAGAAGCAAGGAAAGGGTTTAGGGTTTGATTAGGGGATCCGCGGTAGCGGTCCGCCTAATCAAACCCTAAACCCTTTCCCGTCCCGTTTTAGGATACCCGGCCCCCAAAAAGAGGGTTCACTCGGCCCCTCTAGGGTGTCTTTTTGTCTTGCCGCCTTCGAATGAGAAGCAAAAGAAAGGGTTTAGTGTTTGATTAAGGGATCCGTGGTAGCGGTCCGCCTAATCAAGCCCTAAACCCTTTCCCATCCCGTTTTAGGATTCCCGGCCCCTAAAAGGGTTCACTCGGCCCCTCTAGGGTGTCTTTTTGTCTTGCCGCCTTCAAATGAGAAGCAAGGGAAAGGGTTTAGGGTTTTATTTGGGGGATCCGCGGTAGCGGTCCGCCTAATCAAACCCTAGACCCTTTCCCGTCTCGTTTTAGGATACCCGGTCCCCCAAAAAAGGGTTCACTCGACCCCTCTAGGGTGTCTTTTTGTCTTGCCGCCTTCGATTGAGAAGTAAGGTAAAGGGTTTAGGGTTTGATTAGGGGGATCCGTAGTAGCGGTCCGCCTAATCAAACCTTAACCCTTTCCCGTCTCGTTTTAGGATACCCGGCCCCCAAAAAAAGGGTTCACTCGGCCCCTCTAGGGTGTCTTTTTGCCTTGCCGCCTTCGAATGATAAGCAAAAGAAAGGGTTTAGTGTTTGATTAAGCGATCCGCGGTAGCGGTCCGCCTAATCAAACCCTAAACCCTTTCCTATCCCGTTTTAGGATACCCGGCCCCAAAAAAGGGTTCACTCGGCCCCTCTAGGGTGTCTTTTTGTCTTGCCGCCTTCAAATGAGAAGCAAGCGAAAGGGTTTAGGGTTTTATTAGGGGGATCCGCGGTAGCGGTCCGCCTAATCAAACCCTAACCCTTTCCCGTCTCGTTTTAGGATACCCGGTCCCCCAAAAAAGGGTTCACTCGGCCCCTCTAGGGTGTCTTTTTGTCTTGCCGCCTTCGATTGGGAAGTAAGGGAAAGGGTTTAGGGTTTGATTAGGGGGATCCGCGGTAGCGGTCCGCCGAATCAAACCCTAAACCCTTTCCCGTCCCGTTTTAGGATACCTGGCCCCCAAAAAAGGGTTCACTCGGCCCCTCTAGGGTGTCTTTTTGTCTTGCCGCCTTTGAATGAGAAGCAAGGGAAAGGGTTTAGGGTTTGATTAAGGGATCCGCGGTAGCGGTCTGCCTAATCAAACCCTAATCCCTTTCCCGTCTCGTTTTAGGATACCCGGTCCCCCAAAAAAGGGTTAACTCGGCCCCTCTAGGGTGTCTTTTTGTCTTTCCGTCTTCGATTGAGAAGTAAGGGAAAGGGTTTAGGGTTTGATTAGGTGGATCCGCGGTAGCGGTCCGTCTAATCAATCCCTAAACCCTTTCCCGTCCCGTTTTAGAATACCCGACCCCCCAAAAAAGGGTTCACTCGGCCCCTCTGGGGTGTCTTTTTGTCTTGCCGCCTTCAAATGAGAAGCAAGGGAAAGGGTTTAGGGTTTGATTAGGGGGATCCGCGGTAGCGGTCCGCCTAATCAAACCCTAATCCCTTTCCCGTCCCGTTTTAGAATACCCGGCCCCCAAAAAAAGGGTTCACTCGACCCGTCTAGGGTGTCTCTTTGTCTTGCCGCCTTCGAATGAGAAGCAAGGGAAAGGGTTTAGGGTTTGATTAAGGGATCCGCGGTAGCGGTCCGCCTAATCAAACCCTAAACCCTTTCCCATCCCGTTTTAGGATACCCGGCCCCCAAAAAAGGGTTCAATCGGCCCCTCTAGGGTGTCTTTTTGTCTTGCCGCCTTCAAATGAGAAGCAAGGGAAAGGGTTTAGGGTTTGTTTAGGGGGATCCGTGGTAGCGGCCCGCCTAATCAAACCCTAAACCCTTTCCTGTCCCGTTTTAGGATACCCGCCCCCCCAAAAAAGGGTTCACACGACCCCTCTAGGGTGTCTTTTTGTCTTGCCGCCTTCAAATGAGAAGCAAGGGAAAGGGTATAGGGTTTCATTAGGCGGATCCGCGGTAGCGGTCCGCCTAATCAAACTCTAAACCCTTTCCTGTCCCGTTTTAGGATACCCGGCCCCCCAAAAAAGGGTTCACTCGGCCCCTCTAGGGTGTCTTTATGTCTTGCCGCCTTCAAATGAGAAGCAAGGGAAAGGGTTTAGGGTTTGATTAGGGGGATCCGCGGTAGTGGTCCGCCTAATCAAAAACTAAACCCTTTCCCGTCTCATTTTAGGATACCCGGTCGCCCAAAAAAGGGTTCACTCGGCCCCTCTAGGGTGTCTTTTTGTCTTGCCGCCTTCAAATGAGAAGCAAGGGAAAGGGTTTAGGGTTTATTAGGGTGATCCGGGGTAGCGGTCCGCCTAATCAAACCCTAAACCCTTTCCCGTCTCATTTTAGGATACCCGGTCGCCCAAAAAAGGGTTCACTCGGCCCCTCTAGGGTGTTTTTTTGTCTTGCCGCCTTCAAATGAGAAGCAAGGGAAAGGGTTTAGGGTTTGATTAGGGGGATCCGCGGTAGCGGTCCGCCTAATCAAACCCTAAACCCTTTCCCGTCCCGTTTTAGGATACCCGGCCCCCAAAAAGAGGGTTCACTCGGCCCCTCTAGGGTGTCTTTTTGTCTTGCCGCCTTCAAATGAGAAGCAAGGGAAAGGGTTTAGGGTTTGATTAGGGGGATCCGCGGTAGCGGTCCGCCTAATCAAACCCTAAACCCTTTCCCGTCTCGTTTTAGGATACCCGGCCCCCCAAAAAATGGATCACTTGGCCCCTCTAAGGTGTCTTTTTGTCTTGTCTCCTTCAAACGAGAAGCAAGGGAAAGGGTTAAGGGTTTGATTAGGGGGATCCGTGGTAGCGGTCCGCCTAATCAAACCCTAAACCCTTTCCCGTCTCGTTTTAGGATACCTGGCCCCCCAAAAAAGGGTTCACTCGGCCCCTCTAAGGTGTCTTTTTGTCTTGCCGCCTTCAAATGAGAAGCAAGGGAAAGGGTTTAGGGTTTATTAGGGTGATCCGTGGTAGCGGTCCGCCTAATCAAACCCTAAACCCTTTCCCGTCTCGTTTTAGGATACCCGGTCCCCCAAAAAAGGGTTCACTCGGCCCCTCTAGGATGTCTTTTTGTCTTGCCGCCTTCGATTGAGAAGTAAGGTAAAGGGTTTAGGGTTTGATTAGGGGGATCTGTGGTAGCGGCCCGCCTAATCAAACCCTAAACACTTTCCTGTCCCGTTTTAGGATACCCGGCCCCCCAAAAAAGGGTTCACTCGGCCCCTCTAGGGTGTTTTTTTGTCTTGCCGCCTTCAAATGAGAAGCAAGGGAAAGGGTTTAGGGTTTGATTAGGGGGATCCGCGGTAGCGGTCCGCCTAATCAAACCCTAAACCCTTTCCCGTCCCGTTTTAGGATACCCGGCCCCCAAAAAGAGGGTTCACTCGGCCCCTCTAGGGTGTCTTTTTGTCTTGCCGCCTTCAAATGAGAAGCAAGGGAAAGGGTTTAGGGTTTGATTAGGGGGATCTGCGGTAGTGGTCCGCCTAATCAAAAACTAAACCCTTTCCCGTCTCATTTTAGGATACCCGGTCCCCCAAAAAAGGGTTCACTCGGCCCCTCTAGGGTGTCTTTTTGTCTTGCTGCCTTCAAATGAGAAGCAAGGGAAAGGGTTTAGGGTTTATTAGGGTGATCCGGGGTAGCGGTCCGCCTAATCAAACCCTAAACCCTTTCCCGTCTCGTTTTAGGATACCCGGTCCCCCAAAAAAGGGTTCACTCGGCCCCTCTAGGATGTCTTTTTGTCTTGCCGCCTTCGATTGAGAAGTAAGGTAAAGGGTTTAGGGTTTGATTAGGGGGATCTGTGGTAGCGGCCCGCCTAATCAAACCCTAAACACTTTCCTGTCCCGTTTTAGGATACCCGGCCCCCCAAAAAAGGGTTCACTCGGCCCCTCTGGGGTGTCTTTTTGTCTTGCCGCCTTCAAATGAGAAGCAAGGGAAAGGGTTTAGGGTTTTATTAGGGGGATCCGTGGTAGAGGTCCGCCTTATCAAACCCTAAACCCTTTCCGTCCCGTTTTAGGATATCCGGCCCCGAAAAAAGGGTTCACTCGGCCCCTCTAGGGTGTCTTTTTGTCTTGCCGCCTTTGAATGATAAGCAAGGGAAAGGGTTTAGGTTTGATTAAGGGATCCACGGTAGCGGTCCGCCTAATCAAACCCTAAACCCTTTCCCATCCCGTTTTAGGATACCCGACCCCCAAAAAAGGGTTCACTCGACCCCTCTAGGGTGTCTTTTTGTCTTGCCGCCTTCAAATGAGAAGCAAGGGAAAGGGTTTATGGTTTATTAGTGTGATCCGTGGTAGCGGTCCGCCTAATCAAACCCTAAACCCTTTCCCGTCTCGTTTTAGGATACCCGGTCCCCCAAAAAAGGGTTCACTCGGCCCCTCTAGGATGTCTTTTTGTCTTGCCGCCTTCGATTGAGAAGTAAGGTAAAGGGTTTAGGGTTTGATTAGGGGGATCTGTGGTAGCGGCCCGCCTAATCAAACCCTAAACACTTTCTTGTCCCGTTTTAGGATACCCGGCCCCCCCAAAAAGGGTTCACTCGGCCCCTCTAGGGTGTCTTTTTGTCTTGCCGCCTTCAAATGAGAAGCAAGGGAAAGGGTTTAGGGTTTGATTAGGGGATCCACGGTAGCGGTCCGCCTAATCAAACCCTAAACCCTTTCCCGTCCCGTTTTAGGATACCCGGCCCCCAAAAAGAGGGTTCACTCGGCCCCTCTAGGGTGTCTTTTTGTCTTGCCGCCTTCGAATGAGAAGCAAAAGAAAGGGTTTAGTGTTTGATTAAGGGATCCGTGGTAGCGGTCCGCCTAATCAAGCCCTAAACCCTTTCCCATCCCGTTTTAGGATTCCCGGCCCCCTAAAAAGGGTTCACTCGGCCCCTCTAGGGTGTCTTTTTGTCTTGCCGCCTTCAAATGAGAAGCAAGGGAAAGGGTTTAGGGTTTTATTTGGGGGATCCGCGGTAGCGGTCCGCCTAATCAAACCCTAAACCCTTTCCCCGTCTCGTTTTTAGGATACCCGGTCCCCCAAAAAAGGGTTCACTCGGCCCCTCTAGGGTGTCATTTTGTCTTGCCGCCTTCGATTGAGAAGTAAGGTAAAGGGTTTAGGGTTTGATTAGGGGGATCCGTGGTAGCGGCCCGCCTAATCAAACCCTAAACCTTTTCCCGTCCCGTTTTAGAATACCCGACCCCCCAAAAAAGGGTTCACTCGGCCCCTCTAGGGTGTCTTTTTGTCTTGCCGCCTTCGAATGATAAGCAAAGGAAAGGGTTTAGTGTTTGATTAAGCGATCCGCGGTAGCGGTCCGCCTAATCAAACCCTAAACCCTTTCCTATCCCGTTTTAGGATACCCGGCCCCAAAAAAGGGTTCACTCGGCCCCTCTAGGGTGTCTTTTTATCTTGCCGCCTTCAAATGAGAAGCAAGCGAAAGGGTTTAGGGTTTTATTAGGGGGATCCGCGGTAGCGGTCCGCCTAATCAAACCCTAACCCTTTCCCGTCTCGTTTTAGGATACCCGGTCCCCCAAAAAGGGTTCACTCGGCCCCTCTAGGGTGTCTTTTTGTCTTGCCGCCTTCGATTGAGAAGTAAGGGAAAGGGTTTAGGGTTTGATTAGGGGGATCCGCGGTAGCGGTCCGCCGAATCAAACCCTAAACCCTTTCCCGTCCCGTTTTAGGATACCCGGCCCCCAAAAAAAGGGTTCACTCGGCCCCTCTAGGGTGTCTTTTTGTCTTGCCGCCTTTGAATGAGAAGCAAGGGAAAGGGTTTAGGGTTTGATTAAGGGATCCGCGGTAGCGGTCCGCCTAATCAAACCCTAATCCCTTTCCCGTCTCGTTTTAGGATACCCGGTCCCCCAAAAAAGGGTTAACTCGGCCCCTCTAGGGTGTCTTTTTGTCTTGCCGTCTTCGATTGAGAAGTAAGGGAAAGGGTTTAGGGTTTGATTAGGTGGATCCGCGGTAGCGGTCCGTCTAATCAATCCCTAAACCCTTTCCCGTCCCGTTTTAGAATACCCGACCCCCAAAAAAAGGGTTCACTCGGCCCCTGCGGGGTGTCTTTTTGTCTTGCCGCCTTCAAATGAGAAGCAAGGGAAAGGGTTTAGGGTTTGATTAGGGGGATCCGCGGTAGCGGTCCGCCTAATCAAACCCTAATCCCTTTCCCGTCCCGTTTTAGGATACCCGGCCCCCAAAAAAGGGTTCACTCGGCCCGTCTAGGGTGTCTTTTTGTCTTGCCGCCTTCGAATGAGAAGCAAGGGAAAGGGTTTAGGGTTTGATTAAGGGATCCGCGGTAGCGGTCCGCCTAATCAAACCCTAAACCCTTTCCCATCCCGTTTTAGGATACCCGGCCCCCAAAAAAGGGTTCACTCGGCCCCTCTAGGGTGTCTTTTTGTCTTGCCGCCTTCAAATGAGAAGCAAGGGAAAGGGTTTAGGGTCTTATTAGGGGGATCCGCGGTAGCGGTCCGCCTAATCAAACCCTAAACCCTTTCCCGTCCCGTTTTAGGATACCGGCCCCCCAAAAAAGGGTTCACTCGGCCCCTCTAGGGTGTCTTTTTGTCTTGCCGCCTTCAAATGAGAAGCAAGGGAAAGGGTTTAGGGTTTGATTAGGGGGATCCGCGGTAGCGGTCCGCCTAATCAAACCCTAAACCCTTTCCCGTCTCGTTTTAGGATACCCGGCCCCCCAAAAAATGGATCACTTGGCCCCTCTAAGGTGTCTTTTTGTCTTGTCTCCTTCAAACGAGAAGCAAGGGAAAGGGTTAAGGGTTTGATTAGGGGGATCCGTGGTAGCGGTCCGCCTAATCAAACCCTAAACCCTTTCCCCGTCCCGTTTTAGGATACCCGGCCCCCAAAAAGGGTTCACTCGGCCCCTCTAAGGTGTCTTTTTGTCTTGCCGCCTTCAAATGAGAAGCAAGGGAAAGGGTTTAGGGTTTATTAGGGTGATCCGTGGTAGCGGTCCGCCTAATCAAACCCTAAACCCTTTCCCGTCTCGTTTTAGGATACCGGCCCCCCAAAAAAGGGTTCACTCGGCCCCTCTAGGATGTCTTTTTGTCTTGCCGCCTTCGATTGAGAAGTAAGGTAAAGGGTTTAGGGTTTGATTAGGGGTATCTGTGGTAGCGGCCCGCCTAATCAAACCCTAAACACTTTCTGTCCGTTTTAGGATACCCGGCCCCCAAAAAGGGTTCACTCGGCCCCTCTAGGGTGTCTTTTTGTCTTTCGCCTTCAAATGAGAAGCGAGGGAAAGGGTTTAGGGTTTGATTAGGGGATCCGCGGTAGCGGTCCGCCTAATCAAACCCTAAACCCTTTCCCGTCCCGTTTTAGGATACCGGCCCCCCAAAAAAGGGTTCACTCGGCCCCTCTAGGGTGTCTTTTTGTCTTGCCGCCTTCAAATGAGAAGCAAGGGAAAGGGTTTAGGGTTTGATTAGGGGGATCTGCGGTAGTGGTCCGCCTAATCAAAAACTAAACCCTTTCCCGTCTCATTTTAGGATACCCGGTCCCCCAAAAAAGGGTTCACTCGACCCCTCTAGGGTGTCTTTTTGTCTTGCTGCCTTCAAATGAGAAGCAAGGGAAAGGGTTTAGGGTTTATTAGGGTGATCCGGGGTAGCGGTCCGCCTAATCAAACCCTAAACCCTTTCCCGTCTCGTTTTAGGATACCCGGTCCCCCAAAAAAGGGTTCACTCGGCCCCTCTAGGATGTCTTTTTGTCTTGCCGCCTTCGATTGAGAAGTAAGGTAAAGGGTTTAGGGTTTGATTAGGGGGATCTGTGGTAGCGGCCCGCCTAATCAAACCCTAAACACTTTTCTGTCCCGTTTTAGGATACCCGGTCCCCAAAAAAGGGTTCACTCGGCCCCTCGAGGGTGTCTTTTTGTCTTGCCGCCTTCAAATGAGAAGCAAGGGAAAGGGTTTAGGGTTTTATTAGGGGGATCCGTGGTAGAGGTCCGCCTTATCAAACCCTAAACCCTTTCCGTCCCGTTTTAGGATATCCGGCCCCGAAAAAAAGGGTTCACTCGGCCCCTCTAGGGTGTCTTTTTGTCTTGCCGCCTTTGAATGATAAGCAAGGGAAAGGGTTTAGGTTTGATTAAGGGATCCACGGTAGCGGTCCGCCTAATCAAACCCTAAACCCTTTCCCATCCCGTTTTAGGATACCCGACCCCCAAAAAAGGGTTCACTCGACCCCTCTAGGGTGTCTTTTTGTCTTGCCGCCTTCAAATGAGAAGCAAGGGAAAGGGTTTATGGTTTATTAGTGTGATCCGTGGTAGCGGTCCGCCTAATCAAACCCTAAACCCTTTCCCGTCTCGTTTTAGGATACCCGGTCCCCAAAAAAAGGGTTCACTCGGCCCCTCTAGGATGTCTTTTTGTCTTGCCGCCTTCGATTGAGAAGTAAGGTAAAGGGTTTAGGGTTTGATTAGGGGGATCTGTGGTAGCGGCCCGCCTAATCAAACCCTAAACACTTTCCTGTCCCGTTTTAGGATACCCGGCCCCCCAAAAAAGGGTTCACTCGGCCCCTCTAGGGTGTCTTTTTGTCTTGCCGCCTTCAAATGAGAAGCAAGGGAAAGGGTTTAGGGTTTGATTAGGGGGATCCGCGGTAGCGGTCCGCCTAATCAAACCCTAAACCCTTTCCCGTCCCGTTTTAGGATACCCGGCCCCCAAAAAGAGGGTTCACTCGGCCCCTCTAGGGTGTCTTTTTGTCTTGCCGCCTTCGAATGAGAAGCAAAAGAAAGGGTTTAGTGTTTGATTAAGGGATCCGTGGTAGCGGTCCGCCTAATCAAGCCCTAAACCCTTTCCCATCCCGTTTTAGGATTCCCGGCCCCCTAAAAAGGGTTCACTCGGCCCCTCTAGGGTGTCTTTTTGTCTTGCCGCCTTCAAATGAGAAGCAAGGGAAAGGGTTTAGGGTTTTATTTGGGGGATCCGCGGTAGCGGTCCGCCTAATCAAACCCTAAACCCTTTCCCGTCTCGTTTTAGGATACCCGGTCCCCCAAAAAAGGGTTCACTCGGCCCCTCTAGGGTGTCATTTTGTCTTGCCGCCTTCGATTGAGAAGTAAGGTAAAGGGTTTAGGGTTTGATTAGGGGGATCCGTGGTAGCGGCCCGCCTAATCAAACCCTAAACCTTTTCCCGTCCCGTTTTAGAATACCCGACCCCCCAAAAAAAGGGTTCACTCGGCCCCTCTAGGGTGTCTTTTTGCCTTGCCGCCTTCGAATGATAAGCAAAAGAAAGGGTTTAGTGTTTGATTAAGCGATCCGCGGTAGCGGTCCGCCTAATCAAACCCTAAACCCTTTCCTATCCCGTTTTAGGATACCCGGCCCCAAAAAAGGGTTCACTCGGCCCCTCTAGGGTGTCTTTTTATCTTGCCGCCTTCAAATGAGAAGCAAGCGAAAGGGTTTAGGGTTTTATTAGGGGGATCCGCGGTAGCGGTCCGCCTAATCAAACCCTAACCCTTTCCCGTCTCGTTTTAGGATACCCGGTCCCCCAAAAAAGGGTTCACTCGGCCCCTCTAGGGTGTCTTTTTGTCTTGCCGCCTTCGATTGAGAAGTAAGGGAAAGGGTTTAGGGTTTGATTAGGGGGATCCGCGGTAGCGGTCCGCCGAATCAAACCCTAAACCCTTTCCCGTCCCGTTTTAGGATACCCGGCCCCCAAAAAAGGGTTCACTCGGCCCCTCTAGGGTGTCTTTTTGTCTTGCCGCCTTTGAATGAGAAGCCAGGGAAAGGGTTTAGGGTTTGATTAAGGGATCCGCGGTAGCGGTCCGCCTAATCAAACCCTAATCCCTTTCCCGTCTCGTTTTAGGATACCCGGTCCCCCAAAAAAGGGTTAACTCGGCCCCTCTAGGGTGTCTTTTTGTCTTGCCGTCTTCGATTGAGAAGTAAGGGAAAGGGTTTAGGGTTTGATTAGGTGGATCCGCGGTAGCGGTCCGTCTAATCAATCCCTAAACCCTTTCCCGTCCCGTTTTAGAATACCCGACCCCCCAAAAAAGGGTTCACTCGGCCCCTCTGGGGTGTCTTTTTGTCTTGCCGCCTTCAAATGAGAAGCAAGGGAAAGGGTTTAGGGTTTGATTAGGGGGATCCGCGGTAGCGGTCCGCCTAATCAAACCCTAATCCCTTTCCCGTCCCGTTTTAGGATACCCGGCCCCCAAAAAAAGGGTTCACTCGACCCGTCTAGGGTGTCTTTTTGTCTTGCCGCCTTCGAATGAGAAGCAAGGGAAAGGGTTTAGGGTTTGATTAAGGGATCCGCGGTAGCGGTCCGCCTAATCAAACCCTAAACCCTTTCCCATCCCGTTTTAGGATACCCGGCCCCCAAAAAAGGGTTCACTCGGCCCCTCTAGGGTGTCTTTTTGTCTTGCCGCCTTCAAATGAGAAGCAAGGGAAAGGGTTTAGGGTCTTATTAGGGGGATCCGCGGTAGCGGTCCGCCTAATCAAACCCTAAACCCTTTCCCGTCGCGTTTTAGGATACCCGGTCCCCCAAAAAAGGGTTCACTCGGCCCCTCTAGGGTGTCATTTTGTCTTGCCGCCTTCGATTGAGAAGTAAGGTAAAGGGTTTAGGGTTTGATTAGGGGGATCCGTGGTAGCGGCCCGCCTAATCAAACCCTAAACCCTTTCCCGTCCCGTTTTAGAATACCCGACCCCCCAAAAAAGGGTTCACTCGGCCCCTCTGGGGTGTCTTTTTGTCTTGCCGCCTTCAAATGAGAAGCAAGCGAAAGGGTTTAGGGTTTTATTAGGGGGATCCGCGGTAGCGGTCCGCCTAATCAAACCCTAATCCCTTTCCCGTCTCGTTTTAGGATACCCGGTCCCCCAAAAAAGGGTTAACTCGGCCCCTCTAGGGTGTCTTTTTGTCTTGCCGTCTTCGATTGAGAAGTAAGGGAAAGGGTTTAGGGTTTGATTAGGTGGATCCGCGGTAGCGGTCCGTCTAATCAATCCCTAAACCCTTTCCCGTCCCGTTTTAGAATACCCGACCCCCCCAAAAAAGGGTTCACTCGGCCCCTCTGGGGTGTCTTTTTGTCTTGCCGCCTTCAAATGAGAAGCAAGGGAAAGGGTTTAGGGTTTGATTAGGGGGATCCGCGGTAGCGGTCCGCCTAATCAAACCCTAATCCCTTTCCCGTCCCGTTTTAGGATACCCGGCCCCCAAAAAAAGGGTTCACTCGACCCGTCTAGGGTGTCTTTTTGTCTTGCCGCCTTCGAATGAGAAGCAAGGGAAAGGGTTTAGGGTTTGATTAAGGGATCCGCGGTAGCGGTCCGCCTAATCAAACCCTAAACCCTTTCCCATCCCGTTTTAGGATACCCGGCCCCTAAAAAAGGGTTCACTCGGCCCCTCTAGGGTGTCTTTTTGTCTTGCCGCCTTCAAATGAGAAGCAAGGGAAAGGGTTTAGGGTCTTATTAGGGGGATCCGCGGTAGCGGTCCGCCTAATCAAACCCTAAACCCTTTCCCGTCGCGTTTTAGGATACCCGGTCCCCCAAAAAAGGGTTCACACGGCCCCTCAAGGGTGTCTTTTTGTCTTGCCGCCTTTAAATGAGAAGCAAGGGAAAGGGTTTAGGGTTTGATTAGGCGGATCCGCGGTAGCGGTCCGCCTAATCAAACTCTAAACCCTTTCCTGTCCCGTTTTAGGATACCCGGCCCCCCAAAAAAGGGTTCACTCGGCCCCTCTAGGGTGTCTTTTTGTCTTGCCGTCTTCGATTGAGAAGTAAGGGAAAGGGTTTAGGGTTTGATTAGGTGGATCCGCGGTAGCGGTCCGTCTAATCAATCCCTAAACCCTTTCCCGTCCCGTTTTAGAATACCCGACCCCCCCAAAAAAGGGTTCACTCGGCCCCTCTGGGGTGTCTTTTTGTCTTGCCGCCTTCAAATGAGAAGCAAGGGAAAGGGTTTAGGGTTTGATTAGGGGGATCCGCGGTAGCGGTCCGCCTAATCAAACCCTAATCCCTTTCCCGTCCCGTTTTAGGATACCCGGCCCCCAAAAAAAGGGTTCACTCGACCCGTCTAGGGTGTCTTTTTGTCTTGCCGCCTTCAAATGAGAAGCAAGGGAAAGGGTTTAGGGTTTGATTAGGGGGATCCGCGGTAGCGGTCCGCCTAATCAAACCCTAATCCCTTTCCCGTCCCGTTTTAGGATACCCGGCCCCCAAAAAAGGGTTCACTCGGCCCGTCTAGGGTGTCTTTTTGTCTTGCCGCCTTCGAATGAGAAGCAAGGGAAAGGGTTTAGGGTTTGATTAAGGGATCCGCGGTAGCGGTCCGCCTAATCAAACCCTAAACCCTTTCCCATCCTGTTTTAGGATACCCGGCCCCCAATAAAGGGTTCACTCGGCCCCTCTAGGGTGTCTTTTTGTCTTGCCGCCTTCAAATGAGAAGCAAGGGAAAGGGTTTAGGGTCTTATTAGGGGGATCCGCGGTAGCGGTCCGCCTAATCAAACCCTAAACCCTTTCCCGTCGCGTTTTAGGATACCCGGTCCCCCAAAAAAGGGTTCACACGGCCCCTCAAGGGTGTCTTTTTGTCTTGCCGCCTTTAAATGAGAAGCAAGGGAAAGGGTTTAGGGTTTGATTAGGCGGATCCGCGGTAGCGGTCCGCCTAATCAAACTCTAAACCCTTTCCTGTCCCGTTTTAGGATACCCGGCCCCCCAAAAAAGGGTTCACTCGGCCCCTCTAGGGTGTCTTTATGTCTTGCCGACTTCAAATGAGAAGCAAGGGAAAGGGTTTAGGGTTTGATTAGGGGGATCCGCGGTAGTGGACCGCCTAATCAAAAACTAAACCCTTTCCCGTCTCATTTTAGGATACCCGGTCCCCCAAAAAAGGGTTCACTCGGCCCCTCTAGGGTGTCTTTTTGTCTTGCCGCCTTCAAATGAGAAGCAAGGGAAAGGGTTTAGGGTTTATTAGGGTGATCCGTGGTAGCGGTCCGCCTAATCAAACCCTAAACCCTTTCCCGTCTCGTTTTAGGATACCCGGTCCCCCAAAAAAGGGTTCACTCGGCCCCTCTAGGGTGTCTTTTTGTCTTGCCGCCTTCAAATAAGAAGCAAGGGAAAGGGTTTAGGGTTTTATTAGGGGGATCCGTGGTAGAGGTCCGCCTTATCAAACCCTAAACCCTTTCCGTCCCGTTTTAGGATATCCTGCCCCGAAAAAAAGGGTTCACTCGGCCCCTCTAGGGTGTCTTTTTGTCTTGCTGCCTTTGAATGAGAAGCAAGGGAAAGGGTTTAGGTTTGATTAAGCGATCCACGGTAGCAGTCCGCCTAATCATACCCTAAACCCTTCCCCATCCCGTTTTAGGATACCCGACCCCCAAAAAAGGGTTCACTCGACCCCTCTAGGGTGTCTTTTTGTCTTGCCGCCTTCAAATGAGAAGCAAGGGAAAGGGTTTAGGGTTTATTAGGGTGATCCGTGGTAGCGGTCCGCCTAATCAAACCCTAAACCCTTTCCCGTCTCGTTTTAGGATACCCGGTCCCCCAAAAAAGGGTTCACTCGGCCCCTCTAGGATGTCTTTTTGTCTTGCCGCCTTCGATTGAGAAGTAAGGTAAAGGGTTTAGGGTTTGATTAGGGGGATCTGTGGTAGCGGCCCGCCTAATCAAACCCTAAACACTTTCCTGCCCCGTTTTAGGATACCCGGCCCCCCAAAAAAGGGTTCACTCGGCCCCTCTAGGGTGTCTTTTTGTCTTGCCGCCTTCAAATGAGAAGCAAGGGAAAGGGTTTAGGGTTTGATTAGTGGGATCCGCGGTAGCGGTCCGCCTAATCAAACCCTGAACCCTTTCCCGTCCCGTTTTAGGATACCCGGCCCCCAAAAAGAGGGTTCACTCGGCCCCTCTAGGGTGTCTTTTTGTCTTGCCGCCTTCGAATGAGAAGCAAAAGAAAGGGTTTAGTGTTTGATTAAGGGATCCGTGGTAGCGGTCCGCCTAATCAAGCCCTAAACCCTTTCCCATCCCGTTTTATGATTCCCGGCCCCCTAAAAAGGGTTCACTCGGCCCCTCTAGGGTGTCTTTTTGTCTTGCCGCCTTCAAATGAGAAGCAAGGGAAAGGGTTTAGGGTTTTATTAGGGGGATCCGCGGTAGCGGTCCGTCTAATCAAACCCTAAACCCTTTCCCGTCTCGTTTTAGGATACCCGGTCCCCCAAAAAAGGGTTCACTCGGCCCCTCTAGGGTGTCTTTTTGTCTTGCCGGCTTCGATTGAGAAGTAAGGTAAAGGGTTTAGGGTTTGATTAGGGGGATCCGTAGTAGCGGTCCGCCTAATCAAACCCTAACCCTTTCCCGTCTCGTTTTAGGATACCCGGCCCCCAAAAAAAGGGTTCACTCGGCCCCTCTAGGGTGTCTTTTTGTCTTGCCGCCTTCGAATGATAAGCAAAAGAAAGGGTTTAGTGTTTGATTAAGCGATTCGCGGTAGCGGTCCGCCAAATCAAACCCTAAACCCTTTCCTATCCCGTTTTAGGATACCCGGCCCCAAAAAAGGGTTCACTCGGCCCCTCTAGGGAGTCTTTTTGTCTTGCCGCCTTCGATTGAGAAGTAAGGGAAAGGGTTTAGGGTTTGATTAGGGGGATCCGCGGTAGCGGTCCGCCGAATCAAACCCTAAACCCTTTCCCGTCCCGTTTTAGGATACCCGGCCCCCAAAAAAAGGGTTCACTCGGCCCCTCTAGGGTGTCTTTTTGTCTTGCCGCCTTTGAATGAGAAGCAAGGGAAAGGGTTTAGGGTTTGATTAAGGGATCCGCGGTAGCGGTCCGCCTAATCAAACCCTAATCCCTTTCCTGTCTCGTTTTAGGATACCCGGTCCCCCAAAAAAGGGTTAACTCGGCCCCTCTAGGGTGTCTTTTTGTCTTGCCGTCTTCGATTGAGAAGTAAGGGAAAGGGTTTAGGGTTTGATTAGGTGGATCCGCGGTAGCGGTCCGTCTAAGCAATCCCTAAACCCTTTCCCGTCCCGTTTTAGGATACCCGGCCCCCAAAAAAAGGGTTCACTCGACCCGTCTAGGGTGTCTTTTTGTCTTGCCGCCTTCGAATGAGAAGCAAGGGAAAGGGTTTAGGGTTTGATTAAGGGATCCGCGGTAGCGGTCCGCCTAATCAAACCCTAAACCCTTTCCCATCCCGTTTTAGGATACCCGGCCCCCAAAAAGGGTTCACTCGGCCCCTCTAGGGTGTCTTTTTGTCTTGCCGCCTTCAAATGAGAAGCAAGGGAAAGGGTTTAGGGTTTTCTTAGGGGATCCGCGGTGTAGCGGTCCGCCTAATCAAACCCTAAACCCTTTCCCGTCGCGTTTTAGGATACCCGGTCCCCCAAAAAGGGTTCACTCGGCCCCTCTAGGGTGTCTTTTTGTCTTGCCGCCTTCGATTGAGAAGTAAGGTAAAGGGTTTAGGGTTTGATTAGGGGGGATCCGTGGTAGCGGCCCGCCTAATCAAACCCTAAACCCTTTCCGTCCGTTTTAGGATACCCGCCCCCCAAAAAAGGGTTCACACGGCCCCTCTAGGGTGTCTTTTTGTCTTGCCGCCTTCAAATGAGAAGCAAGGGAAAGGGTTTAGGGTTTGATTAGGCGGATCCGCGGTAGCGGTCCGCCTAATCAAACTCTAAACCCTTTCCTGTCCCGTTTTAGGATACCCGGCCCCTCAAAAAAGGGTTCACTCGGCCCCTCTAAGGTGTCTTTTTGTCTTGCCGCCTTCAAATGAGAAGCAAGGGAAAGGTTTTAGGGTTTGATTAGGGGGATCCGCGGTAGTGGTCCGCCTAATCAAAAACTAAACCCTTTCCCGTCTCATTTTAGGATACCCGGTCCCCAAAAAAAGAGTTCACTCGGCCCCTCTAAGGTGTCTTTTTGTCTTGCCGCCTTCGAATGAGAAGCAAAAGAAAGGGTTTAGTGTTTGATTAAGGGATCCGCGGTAGCGGTCCGCCTAATCAAACCCTAAATCCTTTCCCATCTCGTTTTAGGATAACCGGCCCCCAAAAAAGGGTTCACTCGGCCCCTCTAGGGTGTCTTTTTGTCTTGCCGCCTTCGAATGATAAGCAAAAGAAAGGGTTTAGTGTTTGATTAAGCGATTCGCGGTAGCGGTCCGCCAAATCAAACCCTAAACCCTTTCCTATCCCGTTTTAGGATACCCGGCCCCAAAAAAGGGTTCACTCGGCCCCTCTAGGGTGTCTTTTTGTCTTGCCGCCTTCGATTGAGAAGTAAGGGAAAGGGTTTAGGGTTTGATTAGGGGGATCCGCGGTAGCGGTCCGCCGAATCAAACCCTAAACCCTTTCCCGTCCCGTTTTAGGATACCCGGCCCCCAAAAAAGGGTTCACTCGGCCCCTCTAGGGTGTCTTTTTGTCTTGCCGCCTTTGAATGAGAAGCAAGGGAAAGGGTTTAGGGTTTGATTAAGGGATCCGCGGTAGCGGTCCGCCTAATCAAACCCTAATCCCTTTCCCGTCTCGTTTTAGGATACCCGGTCCCCCAAAAAAGGGTTAACTCGGCCCCTCTAGGGTGTCTTTTTGTCTTGCCGTCTTCGATTGAGAAGTAAGGGAAAGGGTTTAGGGTTTGATTAGGTGGATCCGCGGTAGCGGTCCGTCTAAGCAATCCCTAAACCCTTTCCCGTCCCGTTTTAGGATACCCGGCCCCCAAAAAAAGGGTTCACTCGACCCGTCTAGGGTGTCTTTTTGTCTTGCCGCCTTCGAATGAGAAGCAAGGGAAAGGGTTTAGGGTTTGATTAAGGGATCCGCGGTAGCGGTCCGCCTAATCAAACCCTAAACCCTTTCCCATCCCGTTTTAGGATACCCGGCCCCCCAAAAAGGGTTCACTCGGCCCCTCTAGGGTGTCTTTTTGTCTTGCCGCCTTCAAATGAGAAGCAAGGGAAAGGGTTTAGGGTTTTCTTAGGGGGATCCGCGGTAGCGGTCCGCCTAATCAAACCCTAAACCCTTTCCCGTCGCGTTTTAGGATACCCGGTCCCCCAAAAAAGGGTTCACTCGGCCCCTCTAGGGTGTCTTTTTGTCTTGCCGCCTTCGATTGAGAAGTAAGGTAAAGGGTTTAGGGTTTGATTAGGGGGATCCGTGGTAGCGGCCCGCCTAATCAAACCCTAAACCCTTTCCTGTCCCGTTTTAGGATATCCGCCCCCCCAAAAAAGGGTTCACACGGCCCCTCTAGGGTGTCTTTTTGTCTTGCCGCCTTCAAATGAGAAGCAAGGGAAAGGGTTTAGGGTTTGATTAGGCGGATCCGCGGTAGCGGTCCGCCTAATCAAACTCTAAACCCTTTCCTGTCCCGTTTTAGGATACCCGGCCCCTCAAAAAAGGGTTCACTCGGCCCCTCTAAGGTGTCTTTTTGTCTTGCCGCCTTCAAATGAGAAGCAAGGGAAAGGTTTTAGGGTTTGATTAGGGGGATCCGCGGTAGTGGTCCGCCTAATCAAAAACTAAACCCTTTCCCGTCTCATTTTAGGATACCCGGTCCCCAAAAAAAGAGTTCACTCGGCCCCTCTAAGGTGTCTTTTTGTCTTGCCGCCTTCGAATGAGAAGCAAAAGAAAGGGTTTAGTGTTTGATTAAGGGATCCGCGGTAGCGGTCCGCCTAATCAAACCCTAAATCCTTTCCCATCTCGTTTTAGGATAACCGGCCCCCAAAAAAGGGTTCACTCGGCCCCTCTAGGGTGTCTTTTTGTCTTGCCGCCTTCAAATGAGAAGCAAGGGAAAGGGTTTAGGGTTTTATTAGGGGATCCATGGTAGTGGTCCGCCTAATCAAACTCTAATCCCTTTCTGTCCCGTTTTAGGATACCGGCCCTCCAAAAAGGGTTCACTCGGCCCCTCTAGGGTGTCTTTTTGTCTTGCCGCCTTCGAATGAGAAGCAAGGGAAAGGGTTTAGGGTTGGATTAGGGGATTCGCGGTAGCGGTCCGCCTAATCAAACCCTAACCCTTTCCCGTCTCGTTTTAGGATACCCGGCCCCCAAAAAAAGAGTTCACTCGGCCCCTCTAAGGTGTCTTTTTGTCTTGCCGCCTTCGAATGAGAAGCAAAAGAAAAGGTTTAGTGTTTGATTAAGGGATCCGCGGTAGCGGTCCGCCTAATCAAACCCTAAATCCTTTCCCATCCCGTTTTAGGATAACCGGCCCCCAAAAAAGGGTTCACTCGGCCCCTCTAGGGTGTCTTTTTGTCTTGCCGCCTTCAAATGAAACCCCTAATAAAACCCTAAACCCTTTCCCGTCTCGTTTTAGGATACCCGGTCCCCCAAAAAAGGGTTCACTCGGCCCCTCTAGGGTGTCTTTTTGTCTTGCCGCCTTCGATTGAGAAGTAAGGTAAAGGGTTTAGGGTTTGATTAGGGGGATCCGTAGTAGCGGTCCGCCTAATCAAACCCTAACCCTTTCCCGTCTCGTTTTAGGATACCCGGCCCCCAAAAAAAGGGTTCACTCGGCCCCTCTAGGGTGTCTTTTTGTCTTGCCGCCTTCGAATGATAAGCAAAAGAAAGGGTTTAGTGTTTGATTAAGCGATTCGCGGTAGCGGTCCGCCAAATCAAACCCTAAACCCTTTCCTATCCCGTTTTAGGATACCCGGCCCCAAAAAAGGGTTCACTCGGCCCCTCTAGGGTGTCTTTTTGTCTTGCCGCCTTCGATTGAGAAGTAAGGGAAAGGGTTTAGGGTTTGATTAGGGGGATCCGCGGTAGCGGTCCGCCGAATCAAACCCTAAACCCTTTTCCGTCCCGTTTTAGGATACCCGGCCCCCAAAAAAGGGTTCACTCGGCCCCTCTAGGGTGTCTTTTTGTCTTGCCGCCTTTGAATGAGAAGCAAGGGAAAGGGTTTAGGGTTTGATTAAGGGATCCGCGGTAGCGGTCCGCCTAATCAAACCCTAATCCCTTTCCCGTCTCGTTTTAGGATACCCGGTCCCCCAAAAAAGGGTTAACTCGGCCCCTCTAGGGTGTCTTTTTGTCTTGCCGTCTTCGATTGAGAAGTAAGGGAAAGGGTTTAGGGTTTGATTAGGTGGATCCGCGGTAGCGGTCCGTCTAAGCAATCCCTAAACCCTTTCCCGTCCCGTTTTAGGATACCCGGCCCCCAAAAAAAGGGTTCACTCGACCCGTCTAGGGTGTCTTTTTGTCTTGCCGCCTTCGAATGAGAAGCAAGGGAAAGGGTTTAGGGTTTGATTAAGGGATCCGCGGTAGCGGTCCGCCTAATCAAACCCTAAACCCTTTCCCATCCTGTTTTAGGATACCCGGCCCCCAATAAAGGGTTCACTCGGCCCCTCTAGGGTGTCTTTTTGTCTTGCCGCCTTCAAATGAGAAGCAAGGGAAAGGGTTTAGGGTTTTCTTAGGGGGATCCGCGGTAGCGGTCCGCCTAATCAAACCCTAAACCCTTTCCCGTCGCGTTTTAGGATACCCGGTCCCCCAAAAAAGGGTTCACTCGGCCCCTCTAGGGTGTCTTTTTGTCTTGCCGCCTTCAAATGAGAAGCAAGGGAAAGGGTTTAGGGTTTTATTAGGGGGATCCGCGGTAGTGGTCCGCCTAATCAAACTCTAATCCCTTTCTGTCCGTTTTAGGATACCCGGCCCTCCAAAAAAGGGTTCACTCGGCCCCTCTAGGGTGTCTTTTTGTCTTGCCGCCTTCGAATGAGAAGCAAGGGAAAGGGTTTAGGGTTGGATTAGGGGGATTCGTGGTAGCGGTCCGCCTAATCAAACCCTAACCCTTTCCCGTCTCGTTTTAGGATACCCGGCCCCCAAAAAAGGGTTCACTCGGCCCCTCTAAGGTGTCTTTTTGTCTTGCCGCCTTCGAATGAGAAGCAAAAGAAAGGGTTTAGTGTTTGATTAAGGGATCCGCGGTAGCGGTCCGCCTAATCAAACCCTAAATCCTTTCCCATCCCGTTTTAGGATAACCGGCCCCCAAAAAAGGGTTCACTCGGCCCCTCTAGGGTGTCTTTTTGTCTTGCCGCCTTCAAATGAGAAGCAAGGGAAAGGGTTTAGGGTTTTATTAGGGGGATCCGCGGTAGTGGTCCGCCTAATCAAACCCTAACCCTTTCCCGTCTCGTTTTAGGATACCCGGTCCCCCAAAAAAGGGTTCACTCGGCCCCTCTAGGGTGTCTTTTTGTCTTGCCGCCTTCGATTGAGAAGTAAGGTAAAGGGTTTAGGGTTTGATTAGGGGGATCCGTAGTAGCGGTCCGCCTAATCAAACCCTAACCCTTTCCCGTCCCGTTTTAGGATACCCGGCCCCCAAAAAGAGGGTTCACTCGGCCCCTCTAGGGTGTCTTTTTGTCTTGCCGCCTTCAAATGAGAAGCAAGAGAAAGGGTTTAGGGTTTTATTAGGGGGATCCGTGGTAGAGGTCCGCCTTATCAAACCGTAAACCCTTTCCGTCCCGTTTTAGGATATCCGGCCCCCAAAAAAGGGTTCACTCGGCCCCTCTAGGGTGTCTTTTTGTCTTGCCGCCTTTGAATGAGAAGCAAGGGAAAGGGTTTAGGGTTTGATTAAGGGATCCGTGGTAGCGGTCTGCCTAATCAAACCCTAAACCCTTTCCCATCCCGTTTTAGGATACCCGACCCCCAAAAAAGGGTTCACTCGGCCCCTCTAGGGTGTCTTTTTGTCTTGCCGCCTTCAAATGAGAAGCAAGGGAAAGGGTTTAGGGTTTTATTAGGGGGATCCGCGGTAGCGGTCCGCCTAATCAAACCCTAACCCTTTCCCGTCTCGTTTTAGGATACCCGGTCCCCCAAAAAAGGGTTCACTCGGCCCCTCTAGGGTGTCTTTTTGTCTTGCCGCCTTCGATTGAGAAGTAAGGGAAAGGGTTTAGGGTTTGATTAGGGGGATCCGCGGTAGCGGTCCGCCGAATCAAACCCTAAACCCTTTCCCATCCCGTTTTAGGATAACCGGCCCCCAAAAAAGGGTTCACTCGGCCCCTCTAGGGTGTCTTTTTGTCTTGCCGCCTTCAAATGAGAAGCAAGGGAAAGGGTTTAGGGTTTTATTAGGGGGATCCGCGGTAGTGGTCCGCCTAATCAAACCCTAACCCTTTCCCGTCTCGTTTTAGGATACCCGGTCCCCCAAAAAAGGGTTCACTCGGCCCCTCTAGGGTGTCTTTTTGTCTTGCCGCCTTCGATTGAGAAGTAAGGTAAAGGGTTTAGGGTTTGATTAGGGGGATCCGTAGTAGCGGTCCGCCTAATCAAACCCTAACCCTTTCCCGTCTCGTTTTAGGATACCCGGCCCCCAAAAAAAGGGTTCACTCGGCCCCTCTAGGGTGTCTTTTTGTCTTGCCGCCTTCGAATGATAAGCAAAAGAAAGGGTTTAGTGTTTGATTAAGCGATTCGCGGTAGCGGTCCGCCAAATCAAACCCTAAACCCTTTCCTATCCCGTTTTAGGATACCCGGCCCCTCTAGGGTGTCTTTTTGTCTTGCCGCTTTCAAATGAGAAGCAAGGTAAAGGGTTTAGGGTTTTATTGGGGGGATCCACGGTAGCGGTCCGCCGAATCAAACCCTAAACCCCTTCCCGTCCCGTTTTAGGATACCCGGCCCCCAAAAAAAGGGTTCACTCGGCCCCTCTAGGGTGTCTTTTTGTCTTGCCGCCTTTGAATGAGAAGCAAGGGAAAGGGTTTAGGGTTTGATTAAGGGATCCGCGGTAGCGGTCCGCCTAATCAAACCCTAATCCCTTTCCCGTCTCGTTTTAGGATACCCGGTCCCCCAAAAAAGGGTTAACTCGGCCCCTCTAGGGTGTCTTTTTGTCTTGCCGTCTTCGATTGAGAAGTAAGGGAAAGGGTTTAGGGTTTGATTAGGTGGATCCGCGGTAGCGGTCCGTCTAAGCAATCCCTAAACCCTTTCCCGTCCCGTTTTAGGATACCCGGCCCCCAAAAAAAGGGTTCACTCGACCCGTCTAGGGTGTCTTTTTGTCTTGCCGCCTTCGAATGAGAAGCAAGGGAAAGGGTTTAGGGTTTGATTAAGGGATCCGCGGTAGCGGTCCGCCTAATCAAACCCTAAACCCTTTACCATCCCGTTTTAGGATACCCGGCCCCCCAAAAAGGGTTCACTCGGCCCCTCTAGGGTGTCTTTTTGTCTTGCCGCCTTCAAATGAGAAGCAAGGGAAAGGGTTTAGGGTTTTCTTAGGGGGATCCGCGGTAGCGGTCCGCCTAATCAAACCCTAAACCCTTTCCCGTCGCGTTTTAGGATACCCGGTCCCCCAAAAAAGGGTTCACTCGGCCCCTCTAGGGTGTCTTTTTGTCTTGCCGCCTTCAAATGAGAAGCAAGGGAAAGGGTTTAGGGTTTTATTAGGGGGATCCGCGGTAGTGGTCCGCCTAATCAAACTCTAATCCCTTTCCTGTCCCGTTTTAGGATACCCGGCCCTCCAAAAAAGGGTTCACTCGGCCCCTCTAGGGTGTCTTTTTGTCTTGCCGCCTTCGAATGAGAAGCAAGGGAAAGGGTTTAGGGTTGGATTAGGGGGATTCGTGGTAGCGGTCCGCCTAATCAAACCCTAACCCTTTCCCGTCTCGTTTTAGGATACCCGGCCCCCAAAAAAAGAGTTCACTCGGCCCCTCTAAGGTGTCTTTTTGTCTTGCCGCCTTCGAATGAGAAGCAAAAGAAAGGGTTTAGTGTTTGATTAAGGGATCCGCGGTAGCGGTCCGCCTAATCAAACCCTAAATCCTTTCCCATCCCGTTTTAGGATAACCGGCCCCCAAAAAAGGGTTCACTCGGCCCCTCTAGGGTGTCTTTTTGTCTTGCCGCCTTCAAATGAGAAGCAAGGGAAAGGGTTTAGGGTTTTATTAGGGGATCCGCGGTAGCGGTCCGCCTAATCAAACCCTAAACCCTTTCCCGTCCCGTTTTAGGATACCCGGTCCAAAAAAAAGGGTTCACTCGGCCCCTCTAGGGTGTCTTTTTGTCTTGCCGCCTTCGATTGAGAAGTAAGGTAAAGGGTTTAGGGTTTGATTAGGGGGATCCGTAGTAGCGGTCCGCCTAATCAAACCCTAACCCTTTCCCGTCCCGTTTTAGGATACCGGCAAAAAGAGGGTTCACTCGGCCCCTCTAGGGTGTCTTTTTGTCTTGCCGCCTTCAAATGAGAAGCAAGAGAAAGGGTTTAGGGTTTTATTAGGGGATGTGGTAGAGGTCCGCCTTATCAAACCCTAAACCCTTTCCGTCCCGTTTTAGGATATCCGGCCCCCCAAAAAAAGGGTTCACTCGGCCCCTCTAGGGTGTCTTTTTGTCTTGCCGCCTTTGAATGAGAAGCAAGGGAAAGGGTTTAGGGTTTGATTAAGGGATCCGTGGTAGCGGTCTGCCTAATCAAACCCTAAACCCTTTCCCATCCCGTTTTAGGATACCCGACCCCCAAAAAAGGGTTCACTCGGCCCCTCTAGGGTGTCTTTTTGTCTTGCCGCCTTCAAATGAGAAGCAAGGGAAAGGGTTTAGGGTTTGATTAGGGGGATCCGCGGTAGCGGTCCGCCTAATCAAACCCTAACCCTTTCCCGTCTCGTTTTAGGATACCCGGTCCCCCAAAAAAGGGTTCACTCGGCCCCTTTAGGGTGTCTTTTTGTCTTGCCGCCTTCGATTGAGAAGTAAGGGAAAGGGTTTAGGGTTTGATTAGGGGGATCCGCGGTAGCGGTCCGCCGAATCAAACCCTAAACCCTTTCCCATCCCGTTTTAGGATAACCGGCCCCCAAAAAAGGGTTCACTCGGCCCCTCTAGGGTGTCTTTTTGTCTTGCCGCCTTCGATTGAGAAGTAAGGGAAAGGGTTTAGGGTTTGATTAGGGGGATCCGCGGTAGCGGTCCGCCGAATCAAACCCTAAACCCTTTCCCGTCCCGTTTTAGGATACCCGGCCCCCAAAAAAAGGGTTCACTCGGCCCCTCTAGGGTGTCTTTTTGTCTTGCCGCCTTTGAATGAGAAGCAAGGGAATAGGTTTAGGGTTTGATTAAGGGATCCGCGGTAGCGGTCCGCCTAATCAAACCCTAATCCCTTTCCCGTCTCGTTTTAGGATACCCGGTCCCCCAAAAAAGGGTTAACTCGGCCCCTCTAGGGTGTGTTTTTGTCTTGCCGTCTTCGATTGAGAAGTAAGGGAAAGGGTTTAGGGTTTGATTAGGTGGATCCGCGGTAGCGGTCCGTCTAAGCAATCCCTAAACCCTTTCCCGTCCCGTTTTAGGATACCCGGCCCCCAAAAAAAGGGTTCACTCGACCCGTCTAGGGTGTCTTTTTGTCTTGCCGCCTTCGAATGAGAAGCAAGGGAAAGGGTTTAGGGTTTGATTAAGGGATCCGCGGTAGCGGTCCGCCTAATCAAACCCTAAACCCTTTACCATCCCGTTTTAGGATACCCGGCCCCCCAAAAAGGGTTCACTCGGCTTCTCTAGGGTGTCTTTTTGTCTTGCCGCCTTCAAATGAGAAGCAAGGGAAAGGGTTTAGGGTTTTCTTAGGGGGATCCGCGGTAGCGGTCCGCCTAATCAAACCCTAAACCCTTTCCCGTCGCGTTTTAGGATACCCGGTCCCCCAAAAAAGGGTTCACTCGGCCCCTCTAGGGTGTCTTTTTGTCTTGCCGCCTTCAAATGAGAAGCAAGGGAAAGGGTTTAGGGTTTTATTAGGGGGATCCGCGGTAGTGGTCCGCCTAATCAAACTCTAATCCCTTTCCTGTCCCGTTTTAGGATACTCGGCCCTCCAAAAAAGGGTTCACTCGGCCCCTCTAGGGTGTCTTTTTGTCTTGCCGTCTTCGAATGAGAAGCAAGGGAAAGGGTTTAGGGTTGGATTAGGGGGATTCGTGGTAGCGGTCCGCCTAATCAAACCCTAACCCTTTCCCGTCTCGTTTTAGGATACCCGGCCCCCAAAAAAAGAGTTCACTCGGCCCCTCTAAGGTGTCTTTTTGTCTTGCCGCCTTCGAATGAGAAGCAAAAGAAAGGGTTTAGTGTTTGATTAAGGGATCCGCGGTAGCGGTCCGCCTAATCAAACCCTAAATCCTTTCCCATCCCGTTTTAGGATAACCGGCCCCCAAAAAAGGGTTCACTCGGCCCCTCTAGGGTGTCTTTTTGTCTTGCCGCCTTCAAATGAGAAGCAAGGGAAAGGGTTTAGGGTTTTATTAGGGGATCCGCGGTAGCGGTCCGCCTAATCAAACCCTAAACCCTTTCCCGTCCCGTTTTAGGATACCCGGTCCCCAAAAAAGGGTTCACTCGGCCCCTCTAGGGTGTCTTTTTGTCTTGCCGCCATCGATTGAGAAGTAAGGTAAAGGGTTTAGGGTTTGATTAGGGGGATCCGTAGTAGCGGTCCGCCTAATCAAACCCTAACCCTTTCCCCGTCCCGTTTTAGGATACCGGCCCCCAAAAAGAGGGTTCAATCGGCCCCTCTAGGGTGTCTTTTTGTCTTGCCGCCTTCAAATGAGAAGCAAGAGAAAGGGTTTAGGGTTTTATTAGGGGGATCCGTGGTAGAGGTCCGCCTTATCAAACCCTAAACCCTTTCCGTCCCGTTTTAGGATACCCGGCCCCCAAAAAAGGGTTCACTCGGCCCCTCTAGGGTGTCTTTTTGTCTTGCCGCCTTTGAATGAGAAGCAAGGGAAAGGGTTTAGGGTTTGATTAAGGGATCCGTGGTAGCGGTCTGCCTAATCAAACCCTAAACCCTTTCCCATCCCGTTTTAGGATACCCGACCCCCAAAAAAGGGTTCACTCGGCCCCTCTAGGGTGTCTTTTTGTCTTGCCGCCTTCAAATGAGAAGCAAGGGAAAGGGTTTAGGGTTTTATTAGGGGGATCCGCGGTAGCGGTCCGCCTAATCAAACCCTAACCCTTTCCCGTCTCGTTTTAGGATACCCGGTCCCCCAAAAAAGGGTTCACTCGGCCCCTCTAGGGTGTCTTTTTGTCTTGCCGCCTTCGATTGAGAAGTAAGGGAAAGGGTTTAGGGTTTGATTAGGGGGATCCGCGGTAGCGGTCCGCCGAATCAAACCCTAAACCCTTTCCCATCCCGTTTTAGGAGGATAAGGCCCCCCAAAAAGGGTTCACTCGGCCCCTCTAGGGTGTCTTTTTGTCTTGCCGCCTTCAAATGAGAAGCAAGGGAAAGGGTTTAGGGTTTTATTAGGGGGATCCGCGGTAGTGGTCCGCCTAATCAAACCCTAACCCTTTCCCGTCTCGTTTTAGGATACCCGGTCCCCAAAAAAAAGGGTTCACTCGGCCCCTCTAGGGTGTCTTTTTGTCTTGCCGCCTTCGATTGAGAAGTAAGGTAAAGGGTTTAGGGTTTGATTAGGGGGATCCGTAGTAGCGGTCCGCCTAATCAAACCCTAACCCTTTCCTGTCTCGTTTTAGGATACCCGGCCCCCAAAAAAGGGTTCACTCGGCCCCTCTAGGGTGTCTTTTTGTCTTGCCGCCTTCGAATGATAAGCAAAAGAAAGGGTTTAGTGTTTGATTAAGCGATTCGCGGTAGCGGTCCGCCAAATCAAACCCTAAACCCTTTCCTATCCCGTTTTAGGATACCCGGCCCCAAAAAAGGGTTCACTCGGCCCCTCTAGGGTGTCTTTTTGTCTTGCCGCCTTCGATTGAGAAGTAAGGGAAAGGGTTTAGGGTTTGATTAGGGGGATCCGCGGTAGCGGTCCGCCGAATCAAACCCTAAACCCTTTCCCGTCCTGTTTTAGGATACCCGGCCCCCAAAAAAAGGGTTCACTCGGCCCCTCTAGGGTGTCTTTTTGTCTTGCCGCCTTTGAATGAGAAGCAAGGGAAAGGGTTTAGGGTTTGATTAAGGGATCCGCGGTAGCGGTCCGCCTAATCAAACCCTAATCCCTTTCCCGTCTCGTTTTAGGATACCCGGTCCCCCAAAAAAGGGTTAACTCGGCCCCTCTAGGGTGTCTTTTTGTCTTGCCGTCTTCGATTGAGAAGTAAGGGAAAGGGTTTAGGGTTTGATTAGGTGGATCCGCGGTAGCGGTCCGTCTAATCAATCCCTAAACCCTTTCCCGTCCCGTTTTAGGATACCCGGCCCCCAAAAAAAGGGTTC
Source organism: Silene latifolia (assembly GCF_048544455.1). Taxonomy (NCBI): domain Eukaryota; kingdom Viridiplantae; phylum Streptophyta; class Magnoliopsida; order Caryophyllales; family Caryophyllaceae; genus Silene; species Silene latifolia. The sequence goes on along the minus strand of NC_133536.1, from coordinate 150,118,180 downwards.
ACTCGACCCGTCTAGGGTGTCTTTTTGTCTTGCCGCCTTCGAATGAGAAGCAAGGGAAAGGGTTTAGGGTTTGATTAAGGGATCCGCGGTAGCGGTCCGCCTAATCAAACCCTAAACCCTTTCCCATCCTGTTTTAGGATACCCGGCCCCCAATAAAGGGTTCACTCGGCCCCTCTAGGGTGTCTTTTTGTCTTGCCGCCTTCAAATGAGAAGCAAGGGAAAGGGTTTAGGGTTTTCTTAGGGGGATCCGCGGTAGCGGTCCGCCTAATCAAACCCTAAACCCTTTCCCGTCGCGTTTTAGGATACCCGGTCCCCCAAAAAAGGGTTCACTCGGCCCCTCTAGGGTGTCTTTTTGTCTTGCCGCCTTCAAATGAGAAGCAAGGGAAAGGGTTTAGGGTTTTATTAGGGGGATCCGCGGTAGTGGTCCGCCTAATCAAACTCTAATCCCTTTCTGTCCGTTTTAGGATACCGGCCCTCCAAAAAAGGGTTCACTCGGCCCCTCTAGGGTGTCTTTTTGTCTTGCCGCCTTCGAATGTGAAGCAAGGGAAAGGGTTTAGGGTTGGATTAGGGGGATTCGTGGTAGCGGTCCGCCTAATCAAACCCTAACCCTTTCCCGTCTCGTTTTAGGATACCCGGCCCCCAAAAAAAGGGTTCACTCGGCCCCTCTAGGGTGTCTTTTTGTCTTGCCGCCTTCGAATGAGAAGCAAAAGAAAGGGTTTAGTGTTTGATTAAGGGATCCGCGGTAGCGGTCCGCCTAATCAAACCCTAAATCCTTTCCCATCCCGTTTTAGGATAACCGGCCCCCAAAAAAGGGTTCACTCGGCCCCTCTAGGGTGTCTTTTTGTCTTGCCGCCTTCAAATGAGAAGCAAGGGAAAGGGTTTAGGGTTTTATTAGGGGGATCCGCGGTAGTGGTCCGCCTAATCAAACCCTAACCCTTTCCCGTCTCGTTTTAGGATACCCGGTCCCCCAAAAAAGGGTTCACTCGGCCCCTCTAGGGTGTCTTTTTGTCTTGCCGCCTTCGATTGAGAAGTAAGGTAAAGGGTTTAGGGTTTGATTAGGGGGATCCGTAGTAGCGGTCCGCCTAATCAAACCCTAACCCTTTCCCGTCCCGTTTTAGGATACCCGGCCCCCAAAAAGAGGGTTCACTCGGCCCCTCTAGGGTGTCTTTTTGTCTTGCCGCCTTCAAATGAGAAGCAAGAGAAAGGGTTTAGGGTTTTATTAGGGGGATCCGTGGTAGAGGTCCGCCTTATCAAACCCTAAACCCTTTCCGTCCCGTTTTAGGATATCCGGCCCCCAAAAAAAGGGTTCACTCGGCCCCTCTAGGGTGTCTTTTTGTCTTGCCGCCTTTGAATGAGAAGCAAGGGAAAGGGTTTAGGGTTTGATTAAGGGATCCGTGGTAGCGGTCTGCCTAATCAAACCCTAAACCCTTTCCCATCCCGTTTTAGGATACCCGACCCCCAAAAAAGGGTTCACTCGGCCCCTCTAGGGTGTCTTTTTGTCTTGCCGCCTTCAAATGAGAAGCAAGGGAAAGGGTTTAGGGTTTTATTAGGGGGATCCGCGGTAGCGGTCCGCCTAATCAAACCCTAACCCTTTCCCGTCTCGTTTTAGGATACCCGGTCCCCCAAAAAAGGGTTCACTCGGCCCCTCTAGGGTGTCTTTTTGTCTTGCCGCCTTCGATTGAGAAGTAAGGGAAAGGGTTTAGGGTTTGATTAGGGGGATCCGCGGTAGCGGTCCGCCGAATCAAACCCTAAACCCTTTCCCGTCCCGTTTTAGGATACCCGGCCCTCAAAAAAAGGGTTCACTCGGCCCGTCTAGGGTGTCTTTTTGTCTTGCCGCCTTCAAATGAGAAGCAAGGGAAAGGGTTTAGTGTTTGATTAGGGGGATCCGCGGTAGCGGTCCGCGTAATCAAACCTTAAACCCTTTCCCGTCCCGTTTTAGGATACCCGGCCCCCAAAAAGAGGGTTCAATCGGCCCCTCTAGGGTGTCTTTTTGTCTTGCCGCCTTCAAATGAGAAGCAAGAAAAAGGGTTTAGGGTTTTATTAGGGGGATCCGTGGTAGAGGTCCGCCTTATCAAACCCTAAACCCTTTCCGTCCCGTTTTAGGATATCCGGCCCCCAAAAAAGGGTTCACTCGACCCCTCTAGGGTGTCTTTTTGTCTTGCCGTCTTCGATTGAGAAGTAAGGGAAAGGGTTTAGGGTTTGATTAGGTGGATCCGCGGTAGCGGTCCGTCTAATCAATCCCTAAACCCTTTCCCGTCCCGTTTTAGGATACCCGGCCCCCAAAAAAAGGGTTCACTCGACCCGTCTAGGGTGTCTTTTTGTCTTGCCGCCTTCGAATGAGAAGCAAGGGAAAGGGTTTAGGGTTTGATTAAGGGATCCGCGGTAGCGGTCCGCCTAATCAAACCCTAAACCCTTTCCCATCCCGTTTTAGGATACCCGGCCCCCCAAAAAGGGTTCACTCGGCCCCTCTAGGGTGTCTTTTTGTCTTGCCGCCTTCAAATGAGAAGCAAGGAAAGGGTTTAGGGTTTGATTAGGGGGATCCGCGGTAGCGGTCCGCCTAATCAAACCCTAAACCCTTTCCCGTCGCGTTTTAGGATACCCGGTCCCCCAAAAAAGGGTTCACTCGGCCCCTCTAGGGTGTCTTTTTGTCTTGCCGCCTTCAAATGAGAAGCAAGGGAAAGGGTTTAGGGTTTGATTAGGGGATCCGCGGTAGCGGTCCGCCTAATCAAACTCTAATCCCTTTCTGTCCGTTTTAGGATACCCGGCCCTCCAAAAAAGGGTTCACTCGGCCCCTCTAGGGTGTCTTTTTGTCTTGCCGCCTTCGAATGTGAAGCAAGGGAAAGGGTTTAGGGTTGGATTAGGGGGATTCGTGGTAGCGGTCCGCCTAATCAAACCCTAACCCTTTCCCGTCTCGTTTTAGGATACCCGGCCCCCAAAAAAAGAGTTCACTCGGCCCCTCTAAGGTGTCTTTTTGTCTTGCCGCCTTCGAATGAGAAGCAAAAGAAAGGGTTTAGTGTTTGATTAAGGGATCCGCGGTAGCGGTCCGCCTAATCAAACCCTAAATCCTTTCCCATCCCGTTTTAGGATAACCGGCCCCCAAAAAAGGGTTCACTCGGCCCCTCTAGGGTGTCTTTTTGTCTTGCCGCCTTCAAATGAGAAGCAAGGGAAAGGGTTTAGGGTTTTATTAGGGGGATCCGCGGTAGTGGTCCGCCTAATCAAACCCTAACCCTTTCCCGTCTCGTTTTAGGATACCCGGTCCCCCAAAAAAGGGTTCACTCGGCCCCTCTAGGGTGTCTTTTTGTCTTGCCGCCTTCGATTGAGAAGTAAGGTAAAGGGTTTAGGGTTTGATTAGGGGGATCCGTAGTAGCGGTCCGCCTAATCAAACCCTAACCCTTTCCCGTCCCGTTTTAGGATACCCGGCCCCCAAAAAGAGGGTTCACTCGGCCCCTCTAGGGTGTCTTTTTGTCTTGCCGCCTTCAAATGAGAAGCAAGAGAAAGGGTTTAGGGTTTTATTAGGGGGATCCGTGGTAGAGGTCCGCCTTATCAAACCCTAAACCCTTTCCGTCCCGTTTTAGGATATCCGGCCCCCAAAAAAAGGGTTCACTCGGCCCCTCTAGGGTGTCTTTTTGTCTTGCCGCCTTTGAATGAGAAGCAAGGGAAAGGGTTTAGGGTTTGATTAAGGGATCCGTGGTAGCGGTCTGCCTAATCAAACCCTAAACCCTTTCCCATCCCGTTTTAGGATACCCGACCCCCAAAAAAGGGTTCACTCGGCCCCTCTAGGGTGTCTTTTTGTCTTGCCGCCTTCAAATGAGAAGCAAGGGAAAGGGTTTAGGGTTTTATTAGGGGGATCCGCGGTAGCGGTCCGCCTAATCAAACCCTAACCCTTTCCCGTCTCGTTTTAGGATACCCGGTCCCCCAAAAAAGGGTTCACTCGGCCCCTCTAGGGTGTCTTTTTGTCTTGCCGCCTTCGATTGAGAAGTAAGGGAAAGGGTTTAGGGTTTGATTAGGGGGATCCGCGGTAGCGGTCCGCCGAATCAAACCCTAAACCCTTTCCCGTCCCGTTTTAGGATACCCGGCCCCCAAAAAAAGGGTTCACTCGGCCCCTCTAGGGTGTCTTTTTGTCTTGCCGCCTTCAAATGAGAAGCAAGGGAAAGGGTTTAGTGTTTGATTAGGGGGATCCGCGGTAGCGGTCCGCCTAATCAAACCTTAAACCCTTTCCCGTCCCGTTTTAGGATACCCGGCCCCCAAAAAGAGGGTTCAATCGGCCCCTCTAGGGTGTCTTTTTGTCTTGCCGCCTTCAAATGAGAAGCAAGAAAAAGGGTTTAGGGTTTTATTAGGGGGATCCGTGGTAGAGGTCCGCCTTATCAAACCCTAAACCCTTTCCGTCCCGTTTTAGGATATCCGGCCCCCAAAAAAGGGTTCACTCGACCCCTCTAGGGTGTCTTTTTGTCTTGCCGCCTTCAAATGAGAAGCAAGGGAAAGGGTTTAGGGTTTTATTAGGGGGATCCGTGGTAGCGGTCCGGCTAATCAAACCCTAAACCCTTTCCCGTCTCATTTTAGGATACCCGGTCCCCCAAAAAAGGGTTCACTCGGCCCCTCTAGGATGTGTTTTTGTCTTGCCGCCTTAAAATGAGAAGCAAGGGAAAGGGTTTAGGGTTTGATTAGGGGGATCTGTGGTAGCGGCCCGCCTAATCAAACCCTAAACCCTTTTCCGTCTCATTTTAAGATACCCGGTCCCCCAAAAAAGGGTTCACTCGGCCCATCTAGGGTGTCTTTTTGTCTTGCCGCCTTCGATTGAGAAGTAAGGGAAAGGGTTTAAGGTTTGATTAGGGGGATCCGTGGTAGCGGTCCGCCTAATCAAACCCTAAACCCTTTCCCGTCCCGTTTTAGAATACCCGACCCCCCAAAAAAGGGTTCACTCGGCCCCTCTAGGGTGTCTTTTTGTCTTGCCGCTTTCAAATGAGAAGCAAGGTAAAGGGTTTAGGGTTTGATTGGGGGGATCCACGGTAGCGGTCCGCCGAATCAAACCCTAAACCCCTTCCCGTCCCGTTTTAGGATACCCGGCCCCCAAAAAAAGGGTTCACTCGGCCCCTCTAGGGTATCTTTTTGCCTTTCCGCCTTCGAATGAGAAGCAAGGGAAAGGGTTTAGGGTTCGATTAAGGGATCCGCGGTAGCGGTCCGCCTAATCAAACCCTAAATCCTTTCCCATCCTGTTTTATGATATCCGGCCCCCAAAAAAGGGTTCACTCGGCCCCTCTAGGGTGTCTTTTTGTCTTGCCGCCTTCAAATGAGAAGCAAGGGAAAGGGTTTAGGGTTTTATTAGGGGGATCCGTGGTAGAGGTCCGCCTAATCAAACCCTAAACCCTTTCCCGACTCGTTTTAGGATACCCGGTCCCCCAAAAAAGGGTTCACTCGGCCCCTCTAGAGAGTCTTTTTGTCTTGCCGCCTTCGATTGAGAAGTAAGGTAAAGGGTTTAGGGTTTGATTAGGGGTATCCGTGGTAGGGGCCCGCCTAATCAAACCCTAAACCCTTTCCTGTCTCGTTTTAGGATACCCGGCCCCCCAAAAAAGGGTTCACTCGGCCACTCTAGGGTGTCTTTTTGTCTTGCCGCCTTCAGATGAGAAGCAAGGGAAAGGGTTTAGGATTTGATTAGGGGATCCGCGGTAGCGGTCCGCCTAATCAAACTCTAATCCCTTTCCTGTCCCGTTTTAGGATACCCGGCCCCCCAAAAAAGGGTTCACTCGGCCCCTCTAGGGTGTCTTTTTGTCTTGCCGCCTTCGAATGAGAAGCAAGGGAAAGGGTTTAGTGTTGGATTAGGGGGATTCGTGGTAGCGGTCCGCCTAATCAAACCCTAACCCTTTCCCGTCTCGTTTTAGGATACCCGGCCCCCAAAAAAAGGGTTCACTCGGCCCCTCTAAGGTGTCTTTTTGTCTTGCCGCCTTCGAATGAGAAGCAAAAGAAAGGGTTTAGTGTTTGATTAAGGGATCCGCGGTAGCGGTCCGCCTAATCAAACCCTAAATCCTTTCCCATCCCGTTTTAGGATATCCGGCCCCCAAAAAGGGGTTCACTCGGCCCCTCTAGGGTGTCTTTTTGTCTTGCCGCCTTCAAATGAGAAGCAAGAGAAAGGGTTTAGGGTTTTATTAGGGGGATCCGCGGTAGCGGTCCGCCTAATCAAACCCTAACCCTTTCCCGTCTCGTTTTAGGATACCCAGTCCCCCAAAAAAGGGTTCACTCGGCCCCTCTAGGTTGTCTTTTTGTCTTGCCGCCTTCGATTGAGAAGTAATTGAAAGGGTTTAGGGTTTGATTAGGGGGATCCGCGGTAGCGGTCCGCCGAATCAAACCCTAAACCCTTTCCCGTCCCGTTTTAGGATACCCGGCCCCCAAAAAAAGGGTTCACTCGGCCCCTCTAGGGTGTCTTTTTGTCTTGCCGCCTTCAAATGAGAAGCAAGGGAAAGGATTTAGGGTTTGATTAGGGGGATCCGCGGTAGCGGTCCGCCTAGTCAAACCCTAAACCCTTTCCCGTCCCGTTTTAGGATACCCGGCCCCCAAAAAGAGGGTTCACTCGGCCCCTCTAGGGTGTCTTTTTGTCTTGCCGCCTTCAAATGAGAAGCAAGAAAAAGGGTTTAGGGTTTTATTAGGGGGATCCGTGGTAGAGGTCGGCCTTCTCAAACCCTAAACCCTTTCCGTCCCGTTTTAGGATATCCGGCCCCCAAAAAAAGGGTTCACTCGGCCCCTCTAGGGTGTCTTTTTGTCTTGCCGCCTTTGAATGAGAAGCAAGGGAAAGGGTTTAGGTTTGATTAAGGGATCCGCGGTAGCGGTCCGCCTAATCAAACCCTAAACCCTTTCCCGTCCCGTTTTAGGATACCCGGCCCCCAAAAAAAGGGTTCACTCGGCCCCTCTAGGGTATCTTTTTGCCTTTCCGCCTTCGAATGAGAAGCAAGGGAAAGGGTTTAGGGTTCGATTAAGGGATCCGCGGTAGCAGTTCGCCTATACAAACCCTAAACCCTTATCCATCCCGTTTTAGGATACCCGGCCCCCAAAAAAGAGTTCACTCGGCCCCTCTAGGGTGTCTTTTTGTCTTGCCGCCTTCAAATGAGAAGCAAGGGAAAGGGTTTAGGGTTTTATTAGGGGGATCCGTGGTAGAGGTCCGCCTAATCAAACCCTAAACCCTTTCCCGACTCGTTTTAGGATACCCGGTCACCCAAAAAAGGGTTCACTCGGCCCCTCTAGAGAGTCTTTTTGTCTTGCCGCCTTCGATTGAGAAGTAAGGTAAAGGGTTTAGGGTTTGATTAGGGGTATCCGTGGTAGCGGCCCGCCTAATCAAACCCTAAACCCTTTCCTGTCCCGTTTTAGGATACCCGGCCCCCCAAAAAAGGGTTCACTCGGCCCCTCTAGGGTGTCTTTTTGTCTTGCCGCCTTCAGATGAGAAGCAAGGGAAAGGGTTTAGGATTTGATTAGGGGGATCCGCGGTAGCGGTCCGCCTAATCAAACTCTAATCCCTTTCCTGTCCCGTTTTAGGATACCCGGCCCCCAAAAAAGGGTTCACTCGGCCCCTCTAGGGTGTCTTTTTGTCTTGCCGCCTTCGAATGAGAAGCAAGGGAAAGGGTTTAGTGTTGGATTAGGGGGATTCGTGGTAGCGGTCCGCCTAATCAAATCCTAACCCTTTCCCGTCTCGTTTTAGGATACCCGGCCTCCAAAAAAAGGGTTCACTCGGCCCCTCTAGGGTGTCTTTTTGTCTTGCCGCCTTCAAATGAGAAGCAAGGGAAAGGGTTTAAGGTTTTATTAGGGGGATCCGTGGTAGCGGTCCGCCTAATCAAACCGTAAACCCTTATCCATCCCGTTTTAGGATACCCGGCCCCCAAAAAAGGGTTCACTCGGCCCCTCTAGGGTGTCTTTTTGTCTTGCCGCCTTCAAATGAGAAGCAAGGGAAAGGGTTTAGGGTTTTATTAGGGGGATCTGTGACACCCTCATTTATTGCGGAAAAGTAAACACGTAATTCTACAGAAAAACTGGTAGGATATGTTTGTAAATGGTTCAACTAGTCCAAAAACCTGCAATTTCAAAAAATTTCTTCCTAAACCATTCACAACCCTTCCAACTCAAGAAGAGTGTCAAAAACCCTGCAATTGCTACAATCTAATTTACTTAACACCGCTAAAGGTAAGAAAATACATAATGATACAAACCCAAAATAGAAAGGGAGACATATGTCCCTAAAATGTATGTGACATAAAAAGGGTTTAAGGGTCACAATGAAATAAAACCAGTCTAGGTCCCAAGGTTACTTTGCTCGCTAGCTCGTCCATGTACCCCATATATGCTTCACCTTCCTGTCATTCGCATTTTATACAAATACGAAAACCACAGTCAGTGGGGAGTAACTCCGAGTTCTCCCAGCCACGAAATGTCATAATTAATATAACATGTAAACATAAGAATATGAATATGAATCACACAATGCCTTAGCATATAGATGCTAGACAATCGTGCTTATCATGTGAACAACAATATAACAACACATAGTCCTAGCATGTGAAAACTAGACCGACTCATACTACACTATCATGTGAATCACATAACATCCAGGAATCCAAACTCTATCAACCATAGCCGGCTTGCATCTCACCTTCTATGATTCATAGAATCACCATACAAGAAAGGGCAATATATCAAAGACAGGCATAAGTTCTTAGCACCGTCAATAGTCACTTTGTAACTCAAGTCTATACCACGAGGTAGGGAAGGTAATCGAACCGGTATCTTGGCTCAGCGGTTACTATTAAGAAAACATGGCCAAGAGACAACACAACCCTAGCCTAAAAATCAGAGACCTAGACATGCGGATACACACCACCGCACCCAAGACTCACAACTTTTTTAAAACAAAGTGAAGTGAGTACCCTAAGGACACCACCGAAGGGTCGGCTAGTACTTAAGCTGACCCCATACTATCAAAATTAGTACCTGAGGTCATGCCCCAACTTGGATAAACATCCACTAGTCAGGAACACAAAGGCTATCAAGCAGTGAACATATACTCGTCAAAGACTATAAAGACCTATCTATGATGAAGGCCGAAATACTCACCTAGGACCTAGTCACAGCTAGTCTCAGCTTGAATATTTTAGCCCACACCACCCAAGACTCACCACATAAGTCAAGTAAGACACCCACTTAACCTTAAGAGGGCAAAAAGTCCTACTTACCAACATAAATTCTAACATTCTATCATGTGAAAGCTATATAAATGTCTATTTACAGCATACAATCCCAACAGTTCCTCAATAAGAATTCAATACTAACTTCCAATTCTAGCAATTTTAACAATATTAAAGGCTTTAGGAAATCTAGGGCCATTTCTACAAAATAAGAAGCTATTTAAATTCAACTAACTACACATGTGAAATAAAGCTTGATAAATGGCCTAAAACAAGAAAAAGGCCGATTATCTAAATCATTCAACCGAATTTTTACCCGCAACCCCAGCCCTGCGACAGGTACGGGTCAAATTGCGGTGACCAATCACTCAATTAATCGACATCGCATCGGTCAAAGGGACTAAGGCTCGGTTTTCGGACAATCAACAAAACATTACAATTATCACTATAAAATTCATTTTGCTATTTCCAATTTCTATCATATGAGAAATGAAAGTAAATCATTATCAATCACTTAAACACTTAACAATCAACAGACACACATTAACTACTAATGTGACATTAATTCGTCGAGTAACTCGGAATAGTTACATTACGCTAGCAAAGAGACAAGCAATAAACTTGAGAAAGCTTCTAAAACCCAAAATTACTCTTCATCTTCAACCACATACGAGTCACCTAAAATAATTATGTGAAAGGACGATATTAACGAATTATCGTTATATAAAATATGAGTCGGAAATTAATTTAATTATATTTTAAATAAACCAAACTAGCGTCAAAACAATTTATAGATACGGCCTAAACTCGCGACTTAGCCAGGCCACTGCCTAGTCCACGGCCAGGCCAGAGCCCGCTGCTGCTAGGCTACAACAGGCCACTATCCAGATCCTCTTATTTAGGAGTTATACTAATATCACTTACCTTCATGTCCATACTTAATCGTAATATGTTCACAAAACCTTGGTCCTATAATTCTTAAGCTCACTGCTCACCCCTATTCCAACAACAATCCATAGCTAAAGCAATATTTTGCCTACTGCTGCTTGTTCAGTACTTCATACCCTTGTACTACCAATTTTGATGAAGATTACAAGCATGGGACTAAATTTCATATAGCATCCAAACAATAAAAGCATACTAGTAATAAATTTTGCCGAGAATTAATATTTTCCCTTAATTCCCCGATGGCCCATGATTCGATTCGGTTCCAAACTAATTGTAGAAGCCGCACGTTTATCGTCATGCTAGTCTATCAAAAGTATTGTACTTCTCATGCTTTAGTTCTTAACTTCCTTTGGGCAATAATAATTACACACATTTAAAATTGGAGACAAGAACATTTGAAACTAAATCCAAAGACACTAGTGATTCACCAACTCCACAATCTGAATTACCTAGATATCAAGTCGTATAAAGTTGACCTCATATTATAAATAGCTAGAACATATAAAAGCTAGTATTATAAATAACAAATAAACATATAATCCCGAATAATAATAAAAATACTAGGATCGGTAAAATCGTGTTACCTTAAACGCCCCTTATTCTACGAATAAATGGTCCACAAGGCACGAGCCTCACCCCGGGTCTTCGAATCCTTCATAAAAGGGCAAGAAAATGGAATAAAGAAGCTAAAAGACGACACTTTTATAAGACGGCGAAAGACGAAACCACTACAAAAAGGAGACTTTCTTACCTTAAAAGGAGGAGGAAGGAAAGGGGAAGAGAATGGTACAAAAATTACGGAATTTGGTTGAGAATGGAGGCGGGATCTGAGGTTTGAATGATCGGAAAATGACGGACTGATTTTGTTGCTGTTGAATTACGCAAAAAGGGAAGGGGAAAAGAAGGGGGTGGGAACGGGTAGTTAGTAATAATATTAATAATAAATGACGAGCTTGCTTGTCTGCTATTAATTATACGTACGTTACTTCATCGTTAAGTAATTTCGTTCGTTTTTAAAACCGTCTAGAGTTAATAAAAATCGGTTTTTAGTAAAAGTTTCAGTAATAAAACGGAATTAATAATAAATAAATTTAATGAGTGAAAATAAAATAAACTCAACTAGTTAACGGAAATAATACGATATCAGCTTGAATCGGAATTATTAGCGATTTTTACGAAACTAACGGATATTAATAAAAATTGCTAATTTAGTGAAATAAGCTCAAAATAGCTAATTGGACAGTTTTGTTCCCAAAATCCATCTCGGGTTCACTTAAAACAATTTTCATAAGGACTCGTAAAGAAACGGAAATTATTAAATAAATAAACTCGAACTAACTTTAAATAAACTTATTAATGATTATTAAAATTAACGTATCGAATTATGATGAAATTAATTAATTAGCTAAGCATATATATATAAATCGTTAAATGATGTAATTTAATTCAAAATAGCAATTAAAAGAATTTTATTCAACTTAATAAAATACGGGGTGTTACAATCACCCCATCTTTTAAAAAGTTTCGTCCTCGAAACTTGAAAGTAGAAAATGAAAGGTTATAAAGGTAAAACTGGACTTTTGAAATTGGTAACCCAAAACATTTTAAAGGTTATTTATCGTAAGAATCAGAATTCTTTCTAAAGTTTCAAATAAAAGTTTCCGACAAAACCAGATTCTCATCAAGGGAACGGAAGTGTTCTCGTTACGTATTCAAGAACATCACATTCCAAATCAAAGATAAGGTCAAAAGGCAAATCATTTGTATAAATCAAAATCAAAATACCTTCAAAAACATTAATGAAGAGTTTTCAAAAATATAAGTCTCATTCATGGAACGGAATTGCTCTTGTCGTGCACACAAGAACGCTAACTTTCCAAGTCAGAGACAAATTTAAAACAAAAACTATTCGCCGACAATCGTAGAACAAGTTATCACACGTTTCCAATAACTAGTTCTAACATCCGATCAACGTTAAAATCAAAATAAGAGAAAGGTAATCTTCTCAAATGTTCTTTGGCAAAAAGCCAAAATAGAAATAAAGGTTTCTCCTTTAAACTAAAAGGGGAGTTAAATTCCGGAAAATGTAACATTAAACTTTGACAAAGAAGTCATAAATAGATCAAAGTTAACAGAAATTGGATAAAATTTAAAGAAATCTCGGTTTAGCAACTCAAAACCATGATAAGGAAGTCTATACTCAAGGAACAATTAGAGAATCAAATCGAATTTTCATTTTCCAAATCTTTACAAGTAGGGAAAATTTTGTAATGGTAACATAAATTTTTAACAACGAACCAAAAATAGTAGTTTGAAATATTTAGAAATTGTGTGAAATGAAAAGTAAGTTAGACATCATAGATACAAGTATGCTAAGAGGGTTCAAGCTTAACCAACAAAAGAGGTATGATGAACTTCCTAGGGATAAGAATTGAAGTCAAATTTACAAGGATGTCAAAAATAGAGTTTCACCAGATACGAGTGTCAAACTTAAAGGAGGAGCAAGATGAAGCGAGGAAAGGAAGTATGAATGGTAACGCCTATGATCAAGGAGAAAGGGAAATTAGACAACAAGGGAACGCCTATTAGGGTATTGTACCTTCATGACAAAACGACCAAATCACATTCCCAATCTATACGGGATTGTTAACATCTAAAAATGGGTTTTCTTCCAAATTCATATTCTAAACTTATCTCATGTTTACTCCTAAGGCGGCGACGCTCAACCTACTAAGCTTTCAAATCCCAAACATAACCAACAAAGCCAAGTTCTATAACTTTAATCACATAGGCAACTCATTCCTAACACAAATAATCCACCGATCAATTATACTCACTTTGTCAAGGAACTAGGTATAAGAATCACTAAGTATGTCTCATCACCTTACCTAAGTCTTTCCAATATCACTACTTCTCAAAACCGGGGTTATAGGTCAACCAGAAACAACTCCACAAGCCAAATTATCCAACCAAGGTTAACACCCCACAAAAGAAAGAAAACTATCTAAAAGGCGTTAAGGGAGGATTAGCAAGGGTGAAAGGACAAGTTAGGAGGATACAAATGTAACTTCCTAAGAAGAAGAATAGAGAGTTTAGAAGGAGGATAGGCACCAAGAGATTAAGAATAAGGCGAGATATAAAAAGAACGAGAAACATCTTCAAGGAAGTAGAAGCATTCTTCAAAGGTTGAACAAATCTTCAATCCTCAGCAATCGGCACTAAATCTTGATCTTTGTAAAATATAAGTGTCCTTTCAATGGAACGGAGATACTCTTGGCGATCACTCAAGAACATCAATATTCCAATTCAAAGACATAAAAATATATTTTTACACCAACAAATGATAAAACTAATTATCAGACGTCTCCAATAACAAGCTTTAACACTAATTGACGTTCAAACCAGTGAAAAACATTAAAATATTTTCAAAACCTTTAGTTCAAAATTTTTTTATAATAAGGGTAATAACCCCATTAGCTATAGATAAGCTCACGGTCATTGATCCAAGAACGCAACAATTATTAAATGACAATCAACAAACAGGTTAGTACCTAACAAAGAGCAAACACAAAGAGACTACAACATAAGATCCTAAATCTACCCATCCTACCCGTCTCTCAAGTTTATTATTTTAAGGTCAAGTTATTTATAGTGGGGTGCACAAACGTGCGTCGGGAGCAAATATGCTCTGATACCAACTGTGACACCCTCATTTATTGCGGAAAAGTAAACACGTAATTCTACAGAAAAACTGGTAGGATATGTTTGTAAATGGTTCAACTAGTCCAAAAACCTGCAATTTCAAAAAATTTCTTCCTAAACCATTCACAACCCTTCCAACTCAAGAAGAGTGTCAAAAACCCTGCAATTGCTACAATCTAATTTACTTAACACCGCTAAAGGTAAGAAAATACATAATGATACAAACCGAAAATAGAAAGGGAGACATATGTCCCTAAAATGTATGTGACATAAAAAGGGTTTAAGGGTCACAATGAAATAAAACCAGTCTAGGTCCCAAGGTTACTTTGCTCGCTAGCTCGTCCATGTACCCCATATATGCTTCACCTTCCTGTCATTCGCATTTTATACAAATACGAAAACCACAGTCAGTGGGGAGTAACTTCGAGTTCTCCCAGCCACGAAATGTCATAATTAATATAACATGTAAACATAAGAATATGAATACGAATCACACAATGCCTTAGCATATAGATGCTAGACAATCGTGCTTATCATGTGAACAACAATATAACAACACATAGTCCTAGCATGTGAAAACTAGACCGACTCATACTACACTATCATGTGAATCACATAACATCCAGGAATCCAAACTCTATCAACCATAGCCGGCTTGCATCTCACCTTCTATGATTCATAGAATCACCATACAAGAAAGGGCAATATATCAAAGACAGGCATAAGTTCTTAGCACCATCAATAGTCACTTTGTAACTCAAGTCTATACCACGAGGTAGGGAAGGTAATCGAACCGGTATCTTGGCTCAGCGGTTACTATTAAGAAAACATGGCCAAGAGACAACACAACCCTAGCCTAAAATCTGCGCAGACCTAGACATGCGGATACACACCACCGCACCCAAGACTCACAACTTTTTTTAAAACAAAGTGAAGTGAGTACCCTAAGGACACCACCGAAGGGTCGGCTAGTACTTAAGCTGACCCCATACTATCAAAATTAGTACCTGAGGTCATGCCCCAACTTGGATAAACATCCACTAGTCAGGAACACAAAGGCTATCAAGCAGTGAACATATACTCGTCAAAGACTATAAAGACCTATCTATGATGAAGGCCGAAATACTCACCTAGGACCTAGTCACAGCTAGTCCCAGCTTGAATATTTTAGCCCACACCACCCAAGACTCACCACATAAGTCAAGTAAGACACCCACTTAACCTTAAGAGGGCAAAAAGTCCTACTTACCAACATAAATTCTAACATTCTATCATGTGAAAGCTATATAAATGTCTATTTACAGCATACAATCCCAACAGTTCCTCAATAAGAATTCAATACTAACTTCCAATTCTAGCAATTTTAACAATATTAAAGGCTTTAGGAAATCTAGGGCCATTTCTACAAAATAAGAAGCTATTTAAATTCAACTAACTACACATGTGAAATAAAGCTTGATAAATGGCCTAAAACAAGAAAAAGGCGGATTATCTAAATCATTCAACCGAATTTTTACCCGCAACCCCAGCCCTGCGACAGGTACGGGTCAAATTGCGGCTGACCAATCACTCAATTAACTGACATCGCATCAGTCAAAGGGACTAAGGCTCAGTTTTCGGCACAATCAACAAAACATTACAATTATCACTATAAAATTCATTTTGCTATTTCCAATTTCTATCATATGAGAAATGAAAGTAAATCATTATCAATCACTTAAACACTTAACAATCAACAGACACACATTAACTACTAATGTGACATTAATTCGTCGAGTAACTCGGAATAGTTACATTACGCTAGCAAAGAGACAAGCAATAAACTTGAGAAAGCTTCTAAAACCCAAAATTACTCTTCATCTTCAACCACATACGAGTCACCTAAAATAATTATGTGAAAGGACGATATTAACGAATTATCGTTATATAAAATATGAGTCGGAAATTAATTTAATTATATTTTAAATAAACCAAACTAGCGTCAAAACAATTTATAGATACGGCCTAAACTCGCGACTTAGCCAGGCCACTGCCTAGGCCACGGCCAGGCCAGAGCCCGCTGCTGCTAGGCTACAACAGGCCACTATCCAGATCCTCTTATTTAGGAGTTATACTAATATCACTTACCTTCATGTCCATACTTAATCGTAATATGTTCATAAAACCTTGGTCCTATAATTCTTAAGCTCACTGCTCACCCCTATTCCAACAACAATCCATAGCTAAAGCAATATTTTGCCTACTGCTGCTTGTTCAGTACTTCATACCCTTGTACTACCAATTTTGATGAAGATTACAAGCATGGGACTAAATTTCATATAGCATCCAAACAATAAAAGCATACTAGTAATAAATTTTGCCGAGAATTAATATTTTCCCTTAATTCCCCGATGGCCCATGATTCGATTCGGTTCCAAACTAATTGTAGAAGCCGCACGTTTATCGTCATGCTAGTCTATCAAAAGTATTGTACTTCTCATGCTTTAGTTCTTAACTTCCTTTGGGCAATAATAATTACACACATTTAAAATTGGAGACAAGAACATTTGAAACTAAATCCAGCACACTAGTGATTCACCAACTCCACAATCTGAATTACCTAGATACTGAAGTCGTATAAAGTTGACCTCATATTATAAATAGCTAGAACATATAAAAGCTAGTATTATAAATAACAAATAAACATATAATCCCGAATAATAATAAAAATACTAGGATCGGTAAAATCGTGTTACCTTAAACGCCCCTTATTCTACGAATAAATGGTCCACAAGGCACGAGCCTCACCCCGGGTCTTCGAATCCTTCATAAAAGGGCAAGAAAATGGAATAAAGAAGCTAAAAGACGACACTTTTATAAGACGGCGAAAGACGAAACCACTACAAAAAGGAGACTTTCTTACCTTAAAAGGAGGAGGAAGGAAAGGGGAAGAGAATGGTACAAAAATTACGGAATTTGGTTGAGAATGGAGGCGGGATCTGAGGTTTGAATGATCGGAAAATGACGGACTGATTTTGTTGCTGTTGAATTACGCAAAAAGGGAAGGGGAAAAGAAGGGGGTGGGAACGGGTAGTTAGTAATAATATTAATAATAAATGACGAGCTTGCTTGTCTGCTATTAATTATACGTACGTTACTTCATCGTTAAGTAATTTCGTTCGTTTTTAAAACCGTCTAGAGTTAATAAAAATCGGTTTTTAGTAAAAGTTTCAGTAATAAAACGGAATTAATAATAAATAAATTTAATGAGTGAAAATAAAATAAACTCAACTAGTTAACGGAAATAATACGATATCAGCTTGAATCGGAATTATTAGCGATTTTTACGAAACTAACGGATATTAATAAAAATTGCTAATTTAGTGAAATAAGCTCAAAATAGCTAATTGGACAGTTTTGTTCCCAAAATCCATCTCGGGTTCACTTAAAACAATTTTCATAAGGACTCGTAAAGAAACGGAAATTATTAAATAAATAAACTCGAACTAACTTTAAATAAACTTATTAATGATTATTAAAATTAACGTATCGAATTATGATGAAATTAATTAATTAGCTAAGCATATATATATAAATCGTTAAATGATGTAATTTAATTCAAAATAGCAATTAAAAGAATTTTATTCAACTTAATAAAATACGGGGTGTTACAGGATCCGTGGTAGAGGTCCGCCTAATCAAACCCTAAACCCTTTCCCGACTCGTTTTAGGATACCCGGTCACCCAAAAAAGGGTTCACTCGGCCCCTCTAGAGAGTCTTTTTGTCTTGCCGCCTTCGATTGAGAAGTAAGGTAAAGGGTTTAGGGTTTGATTAGGGGTATCCATGGTAGCGGCCCGCCTAATCAAACCCTAAACCCTTTCCTGTCCCGTTTTAGGATACCCGGCCCCCCAAAAAAGGGTTCACTCGGCCCCTCTAGGGTGTCTTTTTGTCTTGCCGCCTTCAGATGAGAAGCAAGGGAAAGGGTTTAGGATTTGATTAGGGGATCCGCGGTAGCGGTCCGCTTAATCAAACTCTAATCCCTTTCCTGTCCCGTTTTAGGATACCCGGCCCCCCAAAAAAGGGTTCACTCGGCCCCTCTAGGGTGTCTTTTTGTCTTGCCGCCTTCGAATGAGAAGCAAGGGAAAGGGTTTAGTGTTGGATTAGGGGGATTCGTGGTAGCGGTCCGCCTAATCAAATCCTAACCCTTTCCCGTCTCGTTTAAGGATACCCGGCCCCCAAAAAAAGGGTTCACTCGGCCCCTCTAGGGTGTCTCTTTATCTTGCCGCCTTCAAATGAGAAGCAAGGGAAAGGGGTTAGGGTTTGATTAGGGGGATCCGCGGTAGCGGTCCGCCTAATCAAACCCTATACCCTTTCCCGTCCCGTTTTAGGATACCCGGCCCCCAAAAAGAGGGTTCACTCGGCCCCTCTAGGGTGTCTTTTTGTCTTGCCGCTTTCGAATGAGAAGCAAAAGAAAGGGTTTAGTGTTTGATTAAGGGATCCGTGGTAGCGGTCCGCCTAATCAAACCCTAAACCCTTTCCCATCCCGTTTTAGGATTCCCGGCCCCCTAAAAAGGGTTCACTCGGCCCCTCTAGGGTGTCTTTTTGTCTTGCCGCCTTCAAATGAGAAGCAAGGGAAAGGGTTTACGGTTTTATTAGGGGCATCCGCGGTAGCGGTCCGCCTAATCAAACCCTAAACCCTTTCCCGTCTCGTTTTAGGATACCCGGTCCCCCAAAAAAGGGTTCACTCGGCCCCTCTAGGGTGTCTTTTTGTCTTGCCGCCTTCGATTGAGAAGTAAGGTAAAGGGTTTAGGGTTTGATTAGGGGGATCCGTAGTAGCGGTCCGCCTAATCAAACCCTAACCCTTTCCCGTCTCGTTTTAGGATACCCGGCCCCACAAAAAAAGGGTTCACTCGGCCCCTCTAGGGTGTCTTTTTGTCTTGCCGCCTTCGAATAATAAGCAAAAGAAAGGGTTTAGTGTTTGATTAAGGGATCCGCGGTAGCGGTCCGCCTAATCAAACCCTAAACCCTTTCCTATCCCGTTTTAGGATACCCGGCCCCCAAAAAAGGGTTCACACGGCCCCTCTAGGGTGTCTTTTTGTCTTGCCGCCTTCAAATGAGAAGCAAGGGAAAGGGTTTAGGGTTTTATTAGGGGGATCCGTGGTAGCGGTCCGCCTAATCAAACCCTAACCCTTTCCCGTCTCGTTTTAGGATACCCGGTCCCCCAAAAAAGGGTTCACTCGGCCCCTCTAGGGTGTCTTTTTGTCTTGCCGCCTTCGATTGAGAAGTAAGGGAAAGGGTTTAGCGTTTGATTAGGGGGATCCGCGGTAGCGGTCCGCCGAATCAAACCCTAAACCCTTTCCCGTCCCGTTTTAGGATACCCGACCCCCAAAAAAAGGGTTCACTCGGCCCCTCTAGGGTGTCTTTTTTTCTTGCCGCCTTTGAATGAGAAGCAAGGGAAAGGGTTTAGGGTTTGATTAAGGGATCCGCGGTAGCGGTCCGCCTAATCAAACCCTAAACCCTTTCCCGTCTCATTTTAGGATACCCGGTCCCCCAAAAAAGGGTTAACTCGGCCCCTCTAGGGTGTCTTTTTGTCTTGCCGTCTTCGATTGAGAAGTAAGGGAAAGGGTTTAGGGTTTGATTAGGTGGATCCGCGGTAGCGGTCCGTCTAATCAATCCCTAAACCCTTTCCCGTCCCGTTTTAGAATACCCGACCCCCCAAAAAAGGGTTCACTCGGCCCCTCTGGGGTGTCTTTTTGTCTTGCCGCCTTCAAATGAGAAGCAAGGGAAAGGGTTTAGAGTTTGATTAGGGGGATCCGCGGTAGCGGTCCGCCTAATCAAACCCTAATCCCTTTCCCGTCCCGTTTTAGGATACCCGGCCCCCAAAAAAAGGGTTCACTCGGCCCCTCTAGGGTGTCTTTTTGTCTTGCCGCCTTCGAATGAGAAGCAAAGGAAAGGGTTTAGGGTTTGATTAAGGGATCCGCGGTAGCGATCCGCCTAATCAAACCCTAAACCCTTTCCCATCCCGTTTTAGGATACCCGGCCCCCAAAAAAGGGTTCACTCGCCCCTCTAGGGTGTCTTTTTGTCTTGCCGCCTTCAGATGAGAAGCAAGGGAAAGGGTTTAGGGTTTGATTAGGGGATCCGCGGTAGCGGTCCGCCTAATCAAACTCCAATCCCTTTCCTGTCCCGTTTTAGGATACCCGGTCCCCCAAAAAAGGGCTCACTCGGCCCCTCTAGGGTGTCTTTTTGCCTTGCCGCCTTCGATTGGGAAGTAAGGGAAAGGGTTTAGGGTTTGATTAAGGGGATCCGCGGTAGCGGTCCGCCGAATCAAACCCTAAACCCTTTCCCGTCCCGTTTTAGGATACCCGGCCCCCATAAAAAGGGTTCACTCGGCCCCTCTAGGGTGTCTTTTTGTCTTGCCGCCTTCAAATGAGAAGCAAGGAAAAGGTTTTAGGGTTTGATTAGGGGGATCCGCGGTAGCGGTCCGCCTAATCAAACCCTAAACCCTTTCCCGTCCCGTTTAAGGATACCCGGCCCCCAAAAAGAGGGTTCACTCGGCCCCTCTAGGGTGTCTTTTTGTCTTGCCGCCTTCAAATGAGAAGCAAGAGAAAGGGTTTAGGGTTTTATTCGGGGGATCCGTGGTAGAGGTCCGCCTTATCAAACCCTAAACCCTTTCCGTCCCGTTTTAGGATATCAGGCCCCAAAAAAAGGGTTCACTCGGCCCCTCTAGGGTGTCTTTTTGTCTTGCCACCTTTGAATGAGAAGCCAGGGAAAGGGTTTAGGTTTGATTAAGGGATCCGCGGTAGCGGTCCGCCTAATCAAACCCTAAACCCTTTCCCATCCTGTTTTAGGATACCCGACCCCCAAAAAAGGGTTCACTCGACCCCTCTAGGGTGCCTTTTTTTCTTGCCGCCTTCAAATGAGAAGTATGGGAAATGGTTTAGGGTTTGATTAGGGGGATCCGCGGTAGCGGTCCGCCTAATCAAACCCTAAACCCTTTCCCGTCCCGTTTTTGGATACCCGGCCCCCAAAAAGAAACTTCACTCGGCCCCTCTAGGGTGTCTTTTTGTGTTGCCGCCTTCAAATGAGAAGCAAGAGAAAGGGTTTAGGGTTTTATTCGGGGGATCCGTGGTAGAGGTCCGCCTTATCAAACCCTAAACCCTTTCCGTCCCGTTTTAGGATATCCGGCCCCCAAAAAAAGGGTTCACTCGGCCCCTCTAGGGTGTCTTTTTGTCTTGCCGCCTTTGAATGAGAAACAAGGGAAAGGGTTTAGGTTTGATTAAGGGATCCGCGGTAGCGGTCCGCCTAATCAAACCCTAAACCCTTTCCCATCCCGTTTTAGGATACCCGACCCCCAAAAAAGGGTTCACTCGACCCCTCTTGGGTGCCTTTTTGTCTTGCCGCCTTCAAATGAGAAGCAAGGGAAAGGGTTTAGGGTTTGATTAGGGGTATCCGTGGTAGCGGCCCGCCTAATCAAACCCTAAACACTTTCCCGTCCCGTTTTAGGATACCCGGCCCCCCAAAAAAGAGTTCACTCGGCCCCTCTAGGGTGTCTTTTTATCTTGCCGCCTTCAAATGAGAAGTAAGGGAAAGGGTTTAGGGTTTGATTAGGGGGATCCGCGGTAGCGGTCCGCCTAATCAAACCCTATACCCTTTCCCGTCCCGTTTTAGGATACCCGGCCCCCAAAAAGAGGGTTCACTCGGCCCCTCTAGGGTGTCTTTTTGTCTTGCCGCCTTCAAATGAGAAGCAAAAGAAAGGGTTTAGTGTTTGATTAAGGGATCCGTGGTAGCGGTCCGCCTAATCAAACCCTAAACCCTTTCCCATCCCGTTTTAGGATTCCCGGCCCCCTAAAAAGGGTTCACTCGGCCCCTCTAGGGTGTCTTTTTGTCTTGCCGCCTTCAAATGAGAAGCAAGGGAAAGGGTTTAGGGTTTTATTAGGGGCATCCGCGGTAGCGGTCCGCCTAATCAAACCCTAAACCCTTTCCCGTCTCGTTTTAGGATACCCGGTCCCCCAAAAAAGGGTTCACTCGGCCCCTCTAGGGTTTCTTTTTGTCTTGCCGCCTTCGATTGAGAAGTAAGGTAAAGGGTTTAGGGTTTGATTAGGGGGATCCGTAGTAGCGGTCCGCCTAATCAAACCCTAACCCTTTCCCGTCTCGTTTTTGGATACCCGGCCCCCAAAAAAAGGGTTCACTCGGCCCCTGTAAGGTGTCTTTTTGTCTTGCCGCCTTCGAATGATAAGCAAAAGAAAGGGTTTAGTGTTTGATTAAGGGATCCGCGGTAGCGGTCCGCCTAATCAAACCCTAAACCCTTTCCTATCCCGTTTTAGGATACCCGGCCCCAAAAAAAGGGTTCACTCGGCCCCTCTAGGGTGTCTTTTTGTCTTGCCGCCTTCAAATGAGAAGCAAGGGAAAGTGTTTAGGGTTTTATTAGGGGGATCCGTGGTTGCGGTCTGCCTAATCAAACCCTAATCCCTTTCCCGTCCCGTTTTAGGATACCCGGCCCCCAAAAAAAGGGTTCACTCGGCCCCTCTAGGGTGTCTTTTTGTCTTGCCGTCTTCGATTGAGAAGTAAGGGAAAGGGTTTAGGGTTTGATTAGGTGGATCCGCGGTAGCGGTCCGTCTAATCAATCCCTAAACCCTTTCCCGTCCCGTTTTAGAATACCCGACCCCCCAAAAAAGGGTTCACTCGGCCCCTCTGGGGTGTCTTTTTGTCTTGCCGCCTTCAAATGAGAAGCAAGGGAAAGGGTTTAGAGTTTGATTAGGGGGATCCGCGGTAGCGGTCCGCCTAATCAAACCCTAATCCCTTTCCCGTCCCGTTTTAGGATACCCGGCCCCCAAAAAAAGGGTTCACTCGGCCCCTCTAGGGTGTCTTTTTGTCTTGCCGCCTTCGAATGAGAAGCAAAGGAAAGGGTTTAGGGTTTGATTAAGGGATCCGCGGTAGCGATCCGCCTAATCAAACCCTAAACCCTTTCCCATCCCGTTTTAGGATACCCGGCCCCCAAAAAAGGGTTCACTCGCCCCTCTAGGGTGTCTTTTTGTCTTGCCGCCTTCAGATGAGAAGCAAGGGAAAGGGTTTAGGGTTTGATTAGGGGATCCGCGGTAGCGGTCCGCCTAATCAAACTCCAATCCCTTTCCTGTCCCGTTTTAGGATACCCGGTCCCCCAAAAAAGGGCTCACTCGGCCCCTCTAGGGTGTCTTTTTGCCTTGCCGCCTTCGATTGAGAAGTAAGGGAAAGGGTTTAGGGTTTGATTAAGGGGATCCGCGGTAGCGGTCCGCCGAATCAAACCCTAAACCCTTTCCCGTCCCGTTTTAGGATACCCGGCCCCCATAAAAAGGGTTCACTCGGCCCCTCTAGGGTGTCTTTTTGTCTTGCCGCCTTCAAATGAGAAGCAAGGGAAAAGGTTTAGGATTTGATTAGGGGGATCCGCGGTAGCGGTCCGCCTAATCAAACCCTAAACCCTTTCCCGTCCCGTTTAAGGATACCCGGCCCCCAAAAAGAGGGTTCACTCGGCCCCTCTAGGGTGTCTTTTTGTCTTGCCGCCTTCAAATGAGAAGCAAGAGAAAGGGTTTAGGGTTTTATTCGGGGGATCCGTGGTAGAGGTCCGCCTTATCAAACCCTAAACCCTTTCCGTCCCGTTTTAGGATATCCGGCCCCCAAAAAAAGGGTTCACTCGGCCCCTCTAGGGTGTCTTTTTGTCTTGCCACCTTTGAATGAGAAGCCAGGGAAAGGGTTTAGGTTTGATTAAGGGATCCGCGGTAGCGGTCCGCCTAATCAAACCCTAAACCCTTTCCAATCCTGTTTTAGGATACCCGACCCCCAAAAAAGGGTTCACTCGACCCCTCTAGGGTGCCTTTTTTTCTTGCCGCCTTCAAATGAGAAGTATGGGAAATGGTTTAGGGTTTGATTAGGGGGATCCGCGGTAGCGGTCCGCCTAATCAAACCCTAAACCCTTTCCCGTCCCGTTTTTGGATACCCGGCCCCCAAAAAGAAACTTCACTCGGCCCCTCTAGGGTGTCTTTTTGTGTTGCCGCCTTCAAATGAGAAGCAAGAGAAAGGGTTTAGGGTTTTATTCGGGGGATCCGTGGTAGAGGTCCGCCTTATCAAACCCTAAACCCTTTCCGTCCCGTTTTAGGATATCCGGCCCCCAAAAAAGGGTTCACTCGGCCCCTCTAGGGTGTCTTTTTGTCTTGCCGCCTTTGAATGAGAAACAAGGGAAAGGGTTTAGGTTTGATTAAGGGATCCGCGGTAGCGGTCCGCCTAATCAAACCCTAAACCCTTTCCCATCCCGTTTTAGGATACCCGACCCCCAAAAAAGGGTTCACTCGACCCCTCTTGGGTGCCTTTTTGTCTTGCCGCCTTCAAATGAGAAGCAAGGGAAAGGGTTTAGGGTTTGATTAGGGGTATCCGTGGTAGCGGCCCGCCTAATCAAACCCTAAACACTTTCCTGTCCCGTTTTAGGATACCGGCCCCCAAAAAGAGTTCACTCGGCCCCTCTAGGGTGTCTTTTTATCTTGCCGCCTTCAAATGAGAAGTAAGGGAAAGGGTTTAGGGTTTGATTAGGGGGATCCGCGGTAGCGGTCCGCCTAATCAAACCCTATACCCTTTCCCGTCCCGTTTTAGGATACCCGGCCCCCAAAAAGAGGGTTCACTCGGCCCCTCTAGGGTGTCTTTTTGTCTTGCCGCCTTCGAATGAGAAGCAAAAGAAAGGGTTTAGTGTTTGATTAAGGGATCCGTGGTAGCGGTCCGCCTAATCAAACCCTAAACCCTTTCCCATCCGTTTTAGGATTCCGGCCCCCTAAAAGGGTTCACTCGGCCCCTCTAGGGTGTCTTTTTGTCTTGCCGCCTTCAAATGAGAAGCAAGGGAAAGGGTTTAGGGTTTTATTAGGGGCATCCGCGGTAGCGGTCCGCCTAATCAAACCCTAAACCCTTTCCCGTCTCGTTTTAGGATACCCGGTCCCCCAAAAAAGGGTTCACTCGGCCCCTCTAGGGTTTCTTTTTGTCTTGCCGCCTTCGATTGAGAAGTAAGGTAAAGGGTTTAGGGTTCGATTAGGGGGATCCGTAGTAGCGGTCCGCCTAATCAAACCCTAACCCTTTCCCGTCTCGTTTTTGGATACCCGGCCCCCAAAAAAAGGGTTCACTCGGCCCCTGTAAGGTGTCTTTTTGTCTTGCCGCCTTCGAATGATAAGCAAAAGAAAGGGTTTAGTGTTTGATTAAGGGATCCGCGGTAGCGGTCCGCCTAATCAAACCCTAAACCCTTTCCTATCCCGTTTTAGGATACCCGGCCCCCAAAAAAGGGTTCACACGGCCCCTCTAGGGTGTCTTTTTGTCTTGCCGCCTTCAAATGAGAAGCAAGGGAAAGTGTTTAGGGTTTTATTAGGGGGATCCGTGGTTGCGGTCTGCCTAATCAAACCCTAACCCTTTCCCGTCTCGTTTTAGGATACCCGGTCCCCCAAAAAAGGGTTCACTCGGCCCTTCTAAGGTGTCTTTTTGTCTTGCCGCCTTCGATTGAGAAGTAAGGGAAATGGTTTAGCGTTTGATTAGGGGGATCCGCGGTAGCGGTCCGCCGAATCAAACCCTAAACCCTTTCCCGTCCCGTTTTAGGATACCCGACCCCCAAAAAAAGGGTTCACTCGGCCCCTCTAGGGTGTCTTTTTGTCTTGCCGCCTTTGAATGAGAAGCAAGGGAAAGGGTTTAGGGTTTGATTAAGGGATCTGCGGTAGCGGTCCGCCTAATCAAACCCTAAACCCTTTCCCGTCTCGTTTTAGGATACCCCGGTCCCCCAAAAAGGGTTAACTCGGCCCCTCTAGGGTGTCTTTTTGTCTTGCCGTCTTCGATTGAGAAGTAAGGGAAAGGGTTTAGGGTTTGATTAGGTGGATCCGCGGTAGCGGTCCGTCTAATCAATCCCTAAACCCTTTCCCGTCCCGTTTTAGAATACCCGACCCCCCAAAAAAGGGTTCACTCGGCCCCTCTGGGGTGTATTTTTGTCTTGCCGCCTTCAAATGAGAAGCAAGGGAAAGGGTTTAGGGTTTGATTAGGGGGATCCGCGGTAGTGGTCCGCCTAATCAAACCGTAATCCCTTTCCCGTCCCGTTTTAGGATACCCGGCCTCCAAAAAAAAGGGTTCACTCGGCCCCTCTAGGGTGTCTTTTTGTCTTGCCGCCTTCGAATGAGAAGCAAGGGAAAGGGTTTAGGGTTTGATTAAGGGATCCGCGGTAGCGGTCCGCCTAATCAAACCCTAAACCCTTTCCCATCCCGTTTTAGGATACCCGGCCCCCAAAAAAGGGTTCACTCGCCCCTCTAGGGTGTCTTTTTGTCTTGCCGCCTTTAGATGAGAAGCAAGGGAAAGGGTTTAGGGTTTGATTAGGGGATCCGCGGTAGCGGTCCGCCTAATCAAACTCCAATCCCTTTCCTGTCCCGTTTTAGGATACCCGGCCCCCAAAAAGGGTTCACTCGGCCCCTCTAGGGTGTCTTTTTGTCTTGCCGCCTTCGAATGAGAAGCAAGGGAAAGAGTTTAGGGTTGGATTAGGGGGATTCGTGGTAGCGGTCCGCCTAATCAAACCCTAACCCTTTCCCGTCTTGTTTTAGGATACCCGGCCCCCCAAAAAAGGGTTCACTCGGCCCCTCTAGGGTGTCTTTTTGTCTTGCCGCCTTCGAATGAGAAGCAAAAGAAAGGGTTTAGTGTTTGATTAAGGGATCCGCGGTAGCGGTCCGCCTAATCAAACCCTAAATCCTTTCCCATCCCGTTTTAGGATAACCGGCCCCCAAAAAAGGGTTCACTCGGCCCCTCTAGGGTGTCTTTTTGTCTTGCCGCCTTCAAATGAGAAGCAAGGGAAAGGGTTTAGGGTTTTATTAGGGGGATCCGCGGTAGCGGTCCGCCTAATCAAACCCTAACCCTTTCCCGTCTCGTTTTAGGATACCCGGTCCCCCAAAAAAGGGTTCACTTGTCCCTCTAGGGTGTCTTTTTGTCTTGCCGCCTTCGATTGAGAAGTAAGGGAAAGGGTTTAGGGTGTGATTAGGGGGATCCGCGGTAGCGGTCCGCCGAATCAAACCCTAAACCCTTTCCCGTCCCGTTTTAGGATACCCGGCCCCCAAAAAAAGGGTTCACTCGGCCCCTCTAGGGTGTCTTTTTGTCTTGCCGCCTTCAAATGAGAAGCAAGGGAAAGGGTTTAGGGTTTGATTAGGGGGATCCGCGGTAGCGGTCCGCCTAATCAAACCCTAAACCCTTTCCCGTCCCGTTTTAGGATACCGGCCCCCCAAAAAAGGGTTCACTCGGCCCCTCTAGGGTGTCTTTTTGTCTTGCCGTTTTCAAATGAGAATCAAGAGAAAGGGTTTAGGGTTTTATTCGGGGGATCCGTGGTAGAGGTCCACCTTATCAAACCCTAAACCCTTTCCGTCCCGTTTTAGGATATCCGGCCCCCAAAAAAAGGGTTCACTCGGCCCCTCTAGGGTGTCTTTTTGTCTTGCCGCCTTTGAATGAGAAGCAAGGGAAAGGGTTTAGGTTTGATTAAGGGATCCGCGGTAGCGGTCCGCCTAATCAAACCCTAAACCCTTTCCCATCCCGTTTTAGGATACCCGACCCCCAAAAAAGGGTTCACTCGACCCCTCTAGGGTGCCTTTTTGTCTTGCCGCCTTCAAATGAGAAGCAAGGGAAAGGGTTTAGGGTTTTATTAGGGGGATCCGTGGTAGCAGTCCGCCTAATCAAACCCTAAACCCTTTCCCGTCTCGTTTTAGGATACCCGGTCCCCCAAAAAAGGGTTCACTCGGCCCCTCTAGGATGTCTTTTTGTCTTGCCGCCCTCGATTGAGAAGTAAGGTAAAGGGTTTAGGGTTTGATTAGAGGGATCTGTGGTAGCGGCCCGCCTAATCAAACCCTAAACACTTTCCTGTCCCGTTTTAGGATACCCGGCCCCCCAAAAAAGGGTTCACTCGGCCCTTCTAGGGTGTCTTTTTGTCTTGCCGCCTTCAAATGAGAAGCAAGGGAAAGGGTTTAGGGTTTGATTAGGGGGATCCGCGGTAGCGGTCTGCCTAATCAAACCCATAAACCCTTTCCCGTCCCGTTTTAGGATACCCGGCCCCCAAAAAAAGGGTTCACTCGGCCCCTCTAGGGTGTCTTTTTGTCTTGCCGCCTTTGAATGAGAAGCAAGGGAAAGGGTTTAGGTTTGATTAAGGGATCCGCGGTAGCGGTCCGCCTAATCAAACCCTAAACCCTTTCCCATCCCGTTTTAGGATACCCGACCCCCAAAAAAGGGTTCACTCGACCCCTCTAGGGTGCCTTTTTGTCTTGCCCCCTTCAAATGAGAAGCAAGGGAAAGGGTTTAGGGTTTTATTAGGGGGATCCGTGGTAGCCGGTCCGCCTAATCAAACCCTAAACCCTTTCCCGTCTCGTTTTAGGATACCCGGTCCCCCAAAAAAGGGTTCACTCGGCCCCTCTAGGATGTCTTTTTGTCTTGCCGCCCTCGATTGAGAAGTAAGGTAAAGGGTTTAGGGTTTGATTAGGGGGATCTGTGGTAGCGGCCCGCCTAATCAAACCCTAAACACTTTCCTGTCCCGTTTTAGGATACCCGGCCCCCCAAAAAAGGGTTCACTCGGCCCCTCTAGGGTGTCTTTTTGTCTTGCCGCCTTCAAATGAGAAGCAAGGGAAAGGGTTTAGGGTTTGATTAGGGGGATCCGCGGTAGCGGTCTGCCTAATCAAACCCATAAACCCTTTCCCGTCCCGTTTTAGGATACCCGGCCCCCAAAAAGAGGGTTCACTCGGCCCCTCTAGGGTGTCTTTTTGTCTTGCCGCCTTCGAATGAGAAGCAAAAGAAAGGGTTTAGTGTTTGATTAAGGGATTCGTGGTAGCGGTCCGCCTAATCAAACCCTAAACCCTTTCCCATCCCGTTTTAGGATTCCCGGCCCCCTAAAAAGGGTTCACTCGGCCCCTCTAGGGTGTCTTTTTGTCTTGCCGCCTTCAAATGAGAAGCAAGGGAAAGTGTTTAGGGTTATATTAGGGGCATCCACGGTAGCGGTCCGCCTAATCAAACCCTAAACCCTTTCCCGTCTCGTTTTAGGATACCCGGTCCCCCAAAAAAGGATTCACTCGGCCCCTCTAGGGTGTCTTTTTGTCTTGCCGCCTTCGAATGAGAAGCAAGGGAAAGAGTTTAGGGTTGGATTAGGGGGATTCGTGGTAGCGGTCCGCCTAATCAAACCCTAACCCTTTCCCGTCTCGTTTTAGGATACCCGGCCCCCAAAAGAAGGGTTCACTCGGCCCCTCTAGGGTGTCTTTTTGTCTTGCCTCCTTCGAATGTGAAGCAAAAGAAAGGGTTTAGTATTTGATTAAGGGATCCGCGGTAGCGGTCCGCCTAATCAAACCCTAAATCCTTTCCCATCCCGTTTTAGGATAAAGGCCCCCAAAAAAGGGTTCACTCGGCCCCTCTAGGGTGTCTTTTTGTCTTGCCGCCTTCAAATGAGAAGCAAGAGAAAGGGTTTAGGGTTTTATTAGGGGGATCCGCGGTAGCGGTCCGCCTAATCAAACCCTAAACCCTTTCCCGTCCCGTTTTAGGATACCGGCCCCCCAAAAAAGGGTTCACTCGGCCCCTCTAGGGTGTCTTTTTGTCTTGCCGCCTTAAAATGAGAAGCAAGAGAAAGGGTTTAGGGTTTTATTAGGGGGATCCGCGGTAGCGGTCCGCCTAATCAAACCCTAAACCCGTTCCCGTCCCGTTTTAGGATACCCGACCCCCAAAAAGAGGGTTCACTCGGCCCCTCTAGGGTGTCTTTTTGTCTTGCCGCCTTCGAATGAGAAGCAAAAGAAAGGGTTTAGTGTTTGATTAAGGGATTCGTGGTAGCGGTCCGCCTAATCAAACCCTAAACCCTTTCCCATCCCGTTTTAGGATTCCCGCCCCCCTAAAAAGGGTCCACTCGGCCCCTCTAGGGTGTCTTTTTGTCTTGCCGCCTTCAGATGAGAAGCAAGGGAAAGGGTTTAGGGTTTGATTAGGGGATCCGCGGTAGTGTCCGCCTAATCAAACTCCAATCCCTTTCTGTCCCGTTTTAGGATACCGGCCCCCAAAAAAAGGGTTCACTCGGCCCCTCTAGGGTGTCTTTTTGTCTTGCCGCCTTCGAATGAGAAGCAAGGGAAAGAGTTTAGGGTTGGATTAGGGGGATTCGTGGTAGCGGTCCGCCTAATCAAACCCTGACCCTTTCCCGTCTCGTTTTATGATACCCGGCCCCCAAAAAAAGGGTTCACTCGGCCCCTCTAGGGTGTCTTTTTGTCTTGCCGCCTTCGAATGAGAAGCAAAAGAAAGGGTTTAGTGTTTGATTAAGGGATTCGTGGTAGCGGTCCGCCTAATCAAACCCTAAACCCTTTCCCATCCCGTTTTAGGATTCCCGCCCCCTAAAAAGGGTTCACTCGGCCCCTCTAGGGTGTCTTTTTGTCTTGCCGCCTTCAGATGAGAAGCAAGGGAAAGGGTTTAGGGTTTGATTAGGGGATCCGCGGTAGCGGTCCGCCTAATCAAACTCCAATCCCTTTCCTGTCCCGTTTTAGGATACCCGGCCCCCCAAAAAAGGGTTCACTCGGCCCCTCTAGGGTGTCTTTTTGTCTTGCCGCCTTCGAATGAGAAGCAAGGGAAAGAGTTTAGGGTTGGATTAGGGGGATTCGTGGTAGCGGTCCGCCTAATCAAACCCTGACCCTTTCCCGTCTCGTTTTATGATACCCGGCCCCCAAAAAAAGGGTTCACTCGGCCCCTCTAGGGTGCCTTTTTGTCTTGCCGCCTTCGAATGAGAAGCAAAAGAAAGGGTTTAGTGTTTGATTAAGGGATCCGCGGTAGCGGTCCGCCTAATCAAACCCTAAATCCTTTCCCATCCCGTTTTAGGGTAACCGGCCCCCAAAAAAGGGTTCACTCGGCCCCTCTAGGGTGTGTTTTTGTCTTGCCGCCTTCAAATGAGAAGCAAGGGAAAGGGTTTAGGGTTTTATTAGGGGGATCCGCGGTAGCGGTCCGCCTAATCAAACCCTAACCCTTTCCCGTCTCGTTTTAGGATACCCGGTCCCCCAAAAAAGGTTTCACTCGTCCCTCTAGGGTGTCTTTTTGTCTTGCCGCCTTCGATTGATAAGTAAGGGAAAGGGTTTAGGGTTTGATTAGGGGGATCCGCGGTAGCGGTCCGCCGAATCAAACCCTAAACCCTTTCCCGTCCCGTTTTAGGATACCCGGCCCCCAAAAAAGGGTTCACTCGGCCCCTCTAGGGTGTCTTTTTGTCTTGCCGCCTTCGAATGAGAAGCAAGGGAAAGAGTTTAGGGTTGGATTAGGGGGATTCGTGGTAGCGGTCCGCATAATCAAACCCTAACCCTTTCCCGTCTCGTTTTAGGATACCCGGCCCCCAAAAGAAGGGTTCACTCGGCCCCTCTAGGGTGTCTTTTTGTCTTGCCTCCTTCGAATGAGAAGCAAAAGAAAGGGTTTAGTGTTTGATTAAGGGATCCGCGGTAGCGGTCCGCCTAATCAAACCCTAAACCCTTTCCCGTCTCGTTTTAGGATACCCGGTCCCCCAAAAAAGGATTCACTCGGCCCCTCTAGGGTGTCTTTTTGTCTTGCCGCCTTCGAATGAGAAGCAAGGGAAAGAGTTTAGGGTTTGATTAGGGGATCCGTGGTAGCGGTCCGCCTAATCAAACCCTAAACCCTTTCCGTCTCGTTTTAGGATACCCGGCCCCCAAAGGAAGGGTTCACTCGGCCCCTCTAGGGTGTCTTTTTGTCTTGCCTCCTTCGAATGAGAAGCAAAAGAAAGGGTTTAGTGTTTGATTAAGGGATCCGCGGTAGCGGTCCGCCTAATCAAACCCTAAATCCTTTCCCATCCCGTTTTAGGATAACTTAGGCCCCCAAAAAAGGGTTCACTCGGCCCCTCTAGGGTGTCTTTTTGTCTTGCCGCCTTCAAATGAGAAGCAAGAGAAAGGGTTTAGGGTTTTATTAGGGGGATCCGCGGTAGCGGTCCGCCTAATCAAACCCTAAACCCTTTCCCGTCCCGTTTTAGGATACCGGCCCCCCAAAAAAGGGTTCACTCGGCCCCTCTAGGGTGTCTTTTTGTCTTGCCGCCTTAAAATGAGAAGCAAGAGAAAGGGTTTAGGGTTTTATTAGGGGGATCCGCGGTAGCGGTCCGCCTAATCAAACCCTAAACCCGTTCCCGTCCCGTTTTAGGATACCCGGCCCCCAAAAAGAGGGTTCACTCGGCCCCTCTAGGGTGTCTTTTTGTCTTGCCGCCTTCGAATGAGAAGCAAAAGAAAGGGTTTAGTGTTTGATTAAGGGATTCGTGGTAGCGGTCCGCCTAATCAAACCCTAAACCCTTTCCCATCCCGTTTTAGGATTCCCGCCCCCCTAAAAAGGGTTCACTCGGCCCCTCTAGGGTGTCTTTTTGTCTTGCCGCCTTCAGATGAGAAGCAAGGGAAAGGGTTTAGGGTTTGATTAGGGGATCCGCGGTAGCGGTCCGCCTAATCAAACTCCAATCCCTTTCCTGTCCCGTTTTAGGATACCCGGCCCCCCAAAAAAGGGTTCACTCGGCCCCTCTAGGGTGTCTTTTTGTCTTGCCGCCTTCCAATGAGAAGCAAGGGAAAGAGTTTAGGGTTGGATTAGGGGGATTCGTGGTAGCGGTCCTCCTAATCAAACCCTGACCCTTTCCCGTCTCGTTTTAGGATACCCGGCCCCCAAAAAAAGGGTTCACTCGGCCCCTCTAGGGTGTCTTTTTATCTTGCCGCCTTCGAATGAGAAGCAAAAGAAAGGGTTTAGTGTTTGATTAAGGGATCCGCGGTAGCGGTCCGCCTAATCAAACCCTAAATCCTTTCCCATCCCGTTTTAGGATAACCGGCCCCCAAAAAAGGGTTCACTCGGCCCCTCTAGGGTGTCTTTTTATCTTGCCGCCTTCAAATGAGAAGCAAGGGAAAGGGTTTAGGGTTTTATTAGGGGGATCCGCGGTAGCGGTCCGCCTAATCAAACCCTAACCCTTTCCCGTCTCGTTTTAGGATACCCGGTCCCCCAAAAAGAGGGTTCACTCGGCCCCTCTAGGGTTTCTTTTTGTCTTGCCGCCTTCAAATGAGAAGCAAGGGAAAGGGTTTAGGGTTTGATTTGGGGGATCCGCGGTAGCGGTCCGCCTAATCAAACCCTAATCCCTTTCCCGTCCCGTTTTAGGATACCCGGCCCCCAAAAAAAGGGTTCACTCGGCCCCTCTAGGGTGTCTTTTTGTCTTGCCGCCTTCGAATGAGAAGCAAAGGAAAGGGTTTAGGGTTTGATTAAGGGATCCGCGGTAGCGATCCGCCTAATCAAACCCTAAACCCTTTCCCATCCCGTTTTAGGATACCCGGCCCCCAAAAAAGGGTTCACTCGCCCCTCTAGGGTGTCTTTTTGTCTTGCCGCCTTCAGATGAGAAGCAAGGGAAAGGGTTTAGGGTTTGATTAGGGGATCCGCGGTAGCGGTCCGCCTAATCAAACTCCAATCCCTTTCCTGTCCCGTTTTAGGATACCCGGTCCCCCAAAAAAGGGTTCACTCGGCCCCTCTAGGGTGTCTTTTTGCCTTGCCGCCTTCGATTGAGAAGTAAGGGAAAGGGTTTAGGGTTTTATTCGGGGGATCCGTGGTAGAGGTCCGCCTTATCAAACCCTAAACCCTTTCCGTCCCGTTTTAGGATATCCGGCCCCCAAAAAAAGGGTTCACTCGGCCCCTCTAGGGTGTCTTTTTGTCTTGCCGCCTTCAAATGAGAAGCAAGGGAAAAGGTTTAGGATTTGATTAGGGGGATCCGCGGTAGCGGTCCGCCTAATCAAACCCTAAACCCTTTCCCGTCCCGTTTAAGGATACCCGGCCCCCAAAAAGAGGGTTCACTCGGCCCCTCTAGGGTGTCTTTTTGTCTTGCCGCCTTCAAATGAGAAGCAAGAGAAAGGGTTTAGGGTTTTATTCGGGGGATCCGTGGTAGAGGTCCGCCTTATCAAACCCTAAACCCTTTCCGTCCCGTTTTAGGATATCCGGCCCCCAAAAAAGGGTTCACTCGGCCCCTCTAGGGTGTCTTTTTGTCTTGCCGCCTTTGAATGAGAAGCCAGGGAAAGGGTTTAGGTTTGATTAAGGGATCCGCGGTAGCGGTCCGCCTAATCAAACCCTAAACCCTTTCCCATCCTGTTTTAGGATACCCGACCCCCAAAAAAGGGTTCACTCGACCCCTCTAGGGTGCCTTTTTTTCTTGCCGCCTTCAAATGAGAAGTATGGGAAATGGTTTAGGGTTTGATTAGGGGGATCCGCGGTAGCGGTCCGCCTAATCAAACCCTAAACCCTTTCCCGTCCCGTTTTTGGATACCCGGCCCCCAAAAAGAAACTTCACTCGGCCCCTCTAGGGTGTCTTTTTGTGTTGCCGCCTTCAAATGAGAAGCAAGAGAAAGGGTTTAGGGTTTTATTCGGGGGATCCGTGGTAGAGGTCCGCCTTATCAAACCCTAAACCCTTTCCGTCCCGTTTTAGGATATCCGGCCCCTAAAAAAAGGGTTCACTCGGCCCCTCTAGGGTGTCTTTTTGTCTTGCCGCCTTTGAATGAGAAACAAGGGAAAGGGTTTAGGTTTGATTAAGGGATCCGCGGTAGCGGTCCGCCTAATCAAACCCTAAACCCTTTCCCATCCCGTTTTAGGATACCCGACCCCCAAAAAAGGGTTCACTCGACCCCTCTTGGGTGCCTTTTTGTCTTGCCGCCTTCAAATGAGAAGCAAGGGAAAGGGTTTAGGGTTTGATTAGGGGTATCCGTGGTAGCGGCCCGCCTAATCAAACCCTAAACACTTTCCTGTCCCGTTTTAGGATACCCGGCCCCCCAAAAAAGAGTTCACTCGGCCCCTCTAGGGTGTCTTTTTATCTTGCCGCCTTCAAATGAGAAGTAAGGGAAAGGGTTTAGGGTTTGATTAGGGGGATCCGCGGTAGCGGTCCGCCTAATCAAACCCTATACCCTTTCCCGTCCCGTTTTAGGATACCCGGCCCCCAAAAAGAGGGTTCACTCGGCCCCTCTAGGGTGTCTTTTTGTCTTGCCGCCTTCGAATGAGAAGCAAAAGAAAGGGTTTAGTGTTTGATTAAGGGATCCGTGGTAGCGGTCCGCCTAATCAAACCCTAAACCCTTTCCCATCCCGTTTTAGGATTCCCGGCCCCCTAAAAAGGGTTCACTCGGCCCCTCTAGGGTGTCTTTTTGTCTTGCCGCCTTCAAATGAGAAGCAAGGGAAAGGGTTTAGGGTTTTATTAGGGGCATCCGCGGTAGCGGTCCGCCTAATCAAACCCTAAACCCTTTAAAATCTCGTTTTAGGATACCCGGTCCCCCAAAAAAGGGTTCACTCGGCCCCTCTAGGGTTTCTTTTTGTCTTGCCGCCTTCGATTGAGAAGTAAGGTAAAGGGTTTAGGGTTTGATTAGGGGGATCCGTAGTAGCGGTCCGCCTAATCAAACCCTAACCCTTTCCCGTCTCGTTTTTGGATACCCGGCCCCCAAAAAAAGGGTTCACTCGGCCCCTGTAAGGTGTCTTTTTGTCTTGCCGCCTTCGAATGATAAGCAAAAGAAAGGGTTTAGTGTTTGATTAAGGGATCCGCGGTAGCGGTCCGCCTAATCAAACCCTAAACCCTTTCCTATCCCGTTTTAGGATACCCGGCCCCCAAAAAAGGGTTCACACGGCCCCTCTAGGGTGTCTTTTTGTCTTGCCGCCTTCAAATGAGAAGCAAGGGAAAGTGTTTAGGGTTTTATTAGGGGGATCCGTGGTAGCGGTTTGCCTAATCAAACCCTAACCCTTTCCCGTCTCGTTTTAGGATACCCGGTCCCCCAAAAAAGGGTTCACTCGGCCCTTCTAAGGTGTCTTTTTGTCTTGCCGCCTTCGATTGAGAAGTAAGGGAAATGGTTTAGCGTTTGATTAGGGGGATCCGCGGTAGCGGTCCGCCGAATCAAACCCTAAACCCTTTCCCGTCCCGTTTTAGGATACCCGACCCCCAAAAAAAGGGTTCACTCGGCCCCTCTAGGGTGTCTTTTTGTCTTGCCGCCTTTGAATGAGAAGCAAGGGAAAGGGTTTAGGGTTTGATTAAGGGATCTGCGGTAGCGGTCCGCCTAATCAAACCCTAAACCCTTTCCCGTCTCGTTTTAGGATACCCGGTCCCCCAAAAAAGGGTTAACTCGGCCCTTCTAGGGTGTCTTTTTGTCTTGCCGTCTTCGATTGAGAAGTAAGGGAAAGGGTTTAGGGTTTGATTAGGTGGATCCGCGGTAGCGGTCCGTCTAATCAATCCCTAAACCCTTTCCCGTCCCGTTTTAGAATACCCGACCCCCCCAAAAAAGGGTTCACTCGGCCCCCTCCGGGGTGTATTTTTGTCTTGCCGCCTTCAAATGAGAAGCAAGGGAAAGGGTTTAGGGTTTGATTAGGGGGATCCGCGGTAGTGGTCCGCCTAATCAAACCATAATCCCTTTCCCGTCCCGTTTTAGGATACCCGGCCCCCAAAAAAAAGGGTTCACTCGGCCCCTCTAGGGTGTCTTTTTGTCTTGCCGCCTTCGAATGAGAAGCAAGGGAAAGGGTTTAGGGTTTGATTAAGGGATCCGCGGTAGCGGTCCGCCTAATCAAACCCTAAACCCTTTCCCATCCCGTTTTAGGATACCCGGCCCCCAAAAAAGGGTTCACTCGCCCCTCTAGGGTGTCTTTTTGTCTTGCCGCCTTTAGATGAGAAGCAAGGGAAAGGGTTTAGGGTTTGATTAGGGGATCCGCGGTAGCGGTCCGCCTAATCAAACTCCAATCCCTTTCTGTCCCGTTTAGGATACCGGCCCCCAAAAAAGGGTTCACTCGGCCCCTCTAGGGTGTCTTTTTGTCTTGCCGCCTTCGAATGAGAAGCAAGGGAAAGAGTTTAGGGTTGGATTAGGGGGATTCGTGGTAGCGGTCCGCCTAATCAAACCCTAACCCTTTCCCGTCTTGTTTTAGGATACCCGGCCCCCCAAAAAAGGGTTCACTCGGCCCCTCTAGGGTGTCTTTTTGTCTTGCCGCCTTCGAATGAGAAGCAAAAGAAAGGGTTTAGTGTTTGATTAAGGGATCCGCGGTAGCGGTCCGCCTAATCAAACCCTAAATCCTTTCCCATCCCGTTTTAGG
Source organism: Silene latifolia (assembly GCF_048544455.1). Taxonomy (NCBI): domain Eukaryota; kingdom Viridiplantae; phylum Streptophyta; class Magnoliopsida; order Caryophyllales; family Caryophyllaceae; genus Silene; species Silene latifolia. Next base: position 150,081,321 of record NC_133536.1, on the reverse strand, counting down.
ATAACCGGCCCCCAAAAAAGGGTTCACTCGGCCCCTCTAGGGTGTCTTTTTGTCTTGCCGCCTTCAAATGAGAAGCAAGGGAAAGGGTTTAGGGTTTTATTAGGGGGATCCGCGGTAGCGGTCTGCCTAATCAAACCCTAACCCTTTCCCGTCTCGTTTTAGGATACCCGGTCCCCCAAAAAAGGGTTCACTTGTCCCTCTAGGGTGTCTTTTTGTCTTGCCGCCTTCGATTGAGAAGTAAGGGAAAGGGTTTAGGGTGTGATTAGGGGGATCCGCGGTAGCGGTCCGCCGAATCAAACCCTAAACCCTTTCCCGTCCCGTTTTAGGATACCCGGCCCCCAAAAAAAGGGTTCACTCGGCCCCTCTAGGGTGTCTTTTTGTCTTGCCGCCTTCAAATGAGAAGCAAGGGAAAGGGTTTAGGGTTTGATTAGGGGGATCCGCGGTAGCGGTCCGCCTAATCAAACCCTAAACCCTTTCCCGTCCCGTTTTAGGATACCCGGCCCCCAAAAAGAGGGTTCACTCGGCCCCTCTAGGGTGTCTTTTTGTCTTGCCGTTTTCAAATGAGAATCAAGAGAAAGGGTTTAGGGTTTTATTCGGGGGATCCGTGGTAGAGGTCCGCCTTATCAAACCCTAAACCCTTTCCGTCCCGTTTTAGGATATCCGGCCCCCAAAAAAAGGGTTCACTCGGCCCCTCTAGGGTGTCTTTTTGTCTTGCCGCCTTTGAATGAGAAGCAAGGGAAAGGGTTTAGGTTTGATTAAGGGATCCGCGGTAGCGGTCCGCCTAATCAAACCCTAAACCCTTTCCCATCCCGTTTTAGGATACCCGACCCCCAAAAAAGGGTTCACTCGACCCCTCTAGGGTGCCTTTTTGTCTTGCCGCCTTCAAATGAGAAGCAAGGGAAAGGGTTTAGGGTTTTATTAGGGGGATCCGTGGTAGCAGTCCGCCTAATCAAACCCTAAACCCTTTCCCGTCTCGTTTTAGGATACCCGGTCCCCCAAAAAAGGGTTCACTCGGCCCCTCTAGGATGTCTTTTTGTCTTGCCGCCCTCGATTGAGAAGTAAGGTAAAGGGTTTAGGGTTTGATTAGAGGGATCTGTGGTAGCGGCCCGCCTAATCAAACCCTAAACACTTTCCGTCCGTTTTAGGATACCCGGCCCCCAAAAAAGGGTTCACTCGGCCCCTCTAGGGTGTCTTTTTGTCTTGCCGCCTTCAAATGAGAAGCAAGGGAAAGGGTTTAGGGTTTGATTAGGGGATCCGCGGTAGCGGTCCGCCTAATCAAACCCAAAAACCCTTTCCCGTCCCGTTTTAGGATACCCGGCCCCCCAAAAAAGGGTTCACTCGGCCCTCTAGGGTGTCTTTTTGTCTTGCCGCCTTTGAATGAGAAGCAAGGGAAAGGGTTTAGGTTTGATTAAGGGATCCGCGGTAGCGGTCCGCCTAATCAAACCCTAAACCCTTTCCCATCCCGTTTTAGGATACCCGACCCCCAAAAAAGGGTTCACTCGACCCCTCTAGGGTGCCTTTTTGTCTTGCCGCCTTCAAATGAGAAGCAAGGGAAAGGGTTTAGGGTTTTATTAGGGGATCCGCGGTAGCGGTCCGCCTAATCAAACCCTAAACCCTTTCCCGTCTCGTTTTAGGATACCCGGTCCCCCAAAAAGGGTTCACTCGGCCCCTCTACGATGTCTTTTTGTCTTGCCGCCCTCGATTGAGAAGTAAGGTAAAGGGTTTAGGGTTTGATTAGGGGGATCTGTGGTAGCGGCCCGCCTAATCAAACCCTAAACACTTTCCTGTCCCGTTTTAGGATACCCGGCCCCCCAAAAAAGGGTTCACTCGGCCCCTCTAGGGTGTCTTTTTGTCTTGCCGCCTTCAAATGAGAAGCAAGGGAAAGGGTTTAGGGTTTGATTAGGGGGATCCGCGGTAGCGGTCTGCCTAATCAAACCCATAAACCCTTTCCCGTCCCGTTTTAGGATACCCGGCCCCCAAAAAGAGGGTTCACTCGGCCCCTCTAGGGTGTCTTTTTGTCTTGCCGCCTTCGAATGAGAAGCAAAAGAAAGGGTTTAGTGTTTGATTAAGGGATTCGTGGTAGCGGTCCGCCTAATCAAACCCTAAACCCTTTCCCATCCCGTTTTAGGATTCCCGGCCCCCTAAAAAGGGTTCACTCGGCCCCTCTAGGGTGTCTTTTTGTCTTGCCGCCTTCAAATGAGAAGCAAGGGAAAGTGTTTAGGGTTATATTAGGGGCATCCACGGTAGCGGTCCGCCTAATCAAACCCTAAACCCTTTCCCGTCTCGTTTTAGGATACCCGGTCCCCCAAAAAAGGATTCACTCGGCCCCTCTAGGGTGTCTTTTTGTCTTGCCGCCTTCGAATGAGAAGCAAGGGAAAGAGTTTAGGGTTGGATTAGGGGGATTCGTGGTAGCGGTCCGCCTAATCAAACCCTAACCCTTTCCCGTCTCGTTTTAGGATACCCGGCCCCCAAAAGAAGGGTTCACTCGGCCCCTCTAGGGTGTCTTTTTGTCTTGCCTCCTTCGAATGTGAAGCAAAAGAAAGGGTTTAGTATTTGATTAAGGGATCCGCGGTAGCGGTCCGCCTAATCAAACCCTAAATCCTTTCCCATCCCGTTTTAGGATAACCGGCCCCCAAAAAAGGGTTCACTCGGCCCCTCTAGGGTGTCTTTTTGTCTTGCCGCCTTCAAATGAGAAGCAAGAGAAAGGGTTTAGGGTTTTATTAGGGGGATCCGCGGTAGCGGTCCGCCTAATCAAACCCTAAACCCTTTCCCGTCCCGTTTTAGGATACCCGGCCCCCAAAAAGAGGGTTCACTCGGCCCCTCTAGGGTGTCTTTTTGTCTTGCCGCCTTAAAATGAGAAGCAAGAGAAAGGGTTTAGGGTTTTATTAGGGGGATCCGCGGTAGCGGTCCGCCTAATCAAACCCTAAACCCGTTCCCGTCCCGTTTTAGGATACCCGACCCCCAAAAAGAGGGTTCACTCGGCCCCTCTAGGGTGTCTTTTTGTCTTGCCGCCTTCGAATGAGAAGCAAAAGAAAGGGTTTAGTGTTTGATTAAAGGATTCGTGGTAGCGGTCCGCCTAATCAAACCCTAAACCCTTTCCCATCCCGTTTTAGGATTCCCGCCCCCCTAAAAAGGGTTCACTCGGCCCCTCTAGGGTGTCTTTTTGTCTTGCCGCCTTCGGATGAGAAGCAAGGGAAAGGGTTTAGGGTTTGATTAGGGGATCCGCGGTAGCGGTCCGCCTAATCAAACTCCAATCCCTTTCCTGTCCCGTTTTAGGATACCCGGCCCCCCAAAAAAGGGTTCACTCGGCCCCTCTAGGGTGTCTTTTTGTCTTGCCGCCTTCGAATGAGAAGCAAGGGAAAGAGTTTAGGGTTGGATTAGGGGGATTCGTGGTAGCGGTCCGCCTAATCAAACCCTGACCCTTTCCCGTCTCGTTTTATGATACCCGGCCCCCAAAAAAAGGGTTCACTCGGCCCCTCTAGGGTGTCTTTTTGTCTTGCCGCCTTCGAATTAGAAGCAAAAGAAAGGGTTTAGTGTTTGATTAAGGGATCCGCGGTAGCGGTCCGCCTAATCAAACCCTAAATCCTTTCCCATCCCGTTTTAGGGTAACCGGCCCCCAAAAAAGGGTTCACTCGGCCCCTCTAGGGTGTGTTTTTGTCTTGCCGCCTTCAAATGAGAAGGAAGGGAAAGGGTTTAGGGTTTTATTAGGGGGATCCGCGGTAGCGGTCCGCCTAATCAAACCCTAACCCTTTCCCGTCTCGTTTTAGGATACCCGGTCCCCCAAAAAAGGTTTCACTCGTCCCTCTAGGGTGTCTTTTTGTCTTGCCGCCTTCGATTGATAAGTAAGGGAAAGGGTTTAGGGTTTGATTAGGGGGATCCGCGGTAGCGGTCCGCCGAATCAAACCCTAAACCCTTTCCCGTCCCGTTTTAGGATACCCGGCCCCCAAAAAAAGGGTTCACTCGGCCCCTCTAGGGTGTCTTTTTGTCTTGCCGCCTTCGAATGAGAAGCAAGGGAAAGAGTTTAGGGTTGGATTAGGGGGATTCGTGGTAGCGGTCCGCATAATCAAACCCTAACCCTTTCCCGTCTCGTTTTAGGATACCCGGCCCCCAAAAGAAGGGTTCACTCGGCCCCTCTAGGGTGTCTTTTTGTCTTGCCTCCTTCGAATGAGAAGCAAAAGAAAGGGTTTAGTGTTTGATTAAGGGATCCGCGGTAGCGGTCCGCCTAATCAAACCCTAAACCCTTTCCCGTCTCGTTTTAGGATACCCGGTCCCCCAAAAAAGGATTCACTCGGCCCCTCTAGGGTGTCTTTTTGTCTTGCCGCCTTCGAATGAGAAGCAAGGGAAAGAGTTTAGGGTTGGATTAGGGGGATTCGTGGTAGCGGTCCGCCTAATTGTTGGGGTTGGTGTCCTTAACAGTTAGTGCAAGGACTTATAAACCTCTAAAAGGATCAAAGGGCATACTTTGGTATTATTATCAGTTGATCCACGTTTATCAATAACGGTTGGCTTGCTAGATAAGTTTGACGTTATTGTCATACAGATGGCGGTGATCAACTGGTCCCTAAAAGTCACACCTATAGGATACGTTCGAGAGATGTGACAGTATGAAAATACTGTCATGTAGATGCCAAAATTGACTAACCAGTTAGTCCGAGTTATTCGACTTATAATTAGTCAAATATGTGATGTTGAGATATAATATTTAATACGGATTAAATATCATGGGCTAAGGCGAATTAACCTGTTAATTCGTAAAATTAAATATACGTGATTTATATTTAATTAAATGTATGTTAAAATAATTATACAATACTGTTTTGTCGGACACGTATTAATAATCCAGCTAACCCGAATTATTAGCTGATGCCTTAATTTCCGATAACCGATAACAGTTTATAATCAGACCACGTCATATACACTTAGCGAGTGATGGACCGGACCGCGAGTTTAAGTGAAGAGAAATTGAAAAGCCCATACGGGCTCCTCTCACTCGGTTTGGCCGAGAATCACCAAGACAAAAGGAGAGCTTTCTCCTCTTGTCTAACCTAATTCATTTTGCCAAAAAATTTTAGGGTTTTGAAGAGCATTCTCCTCTGAAAACCCTGAGATCTCTCATCTCGACAAAACTCACATCAGTTCTCCCTATATTGCAAGGCAATCGGAGAACACTGTTCTAGCACAAGGGCATATCTCGGACAAAGTCTTGGGTGTAACGATTAGGAGGGAATCTCATTTGATTTCTGTTCTTTACGCCGCAATTTAAAGGACCCGAGGTTATTTCTTGTTCCTTATCGTTTCTATTGTTTTTATCGTTTTATGACTATAAATTGCATGTTTAAATTTACGTTATAGTCCTGCAATTTAAGGGTAGTATACGGATATTAACCCACAAGTGGTATCAGAGCGAGGCCACGTAAATTTTTATATGTGTTTTTCATCAAACGATTGTTGAAACGATGATTTTTGGTTAAAATTTTGTCTCGGCAGCCAATTATTTACTCGGCAGAAATTTTTTTTAATTTGCTGCGTTTTTGGTTGCTTTGGGAACCGTGTCTTGTTTACACGGTTGCTCTTGTTGTTGTTTTGTCTCGAAAACCAAACCGTGCCATGTTATACACGGCTGTTTTGCTACAAATTTCATGTTGTTTTTACATGTTGTTATTTTATACAGAGATTATAGCAACATGTCAAGTTTTTGTCAATTGTCAAATTTGTTTTAATGCGTTTTTGATCATATTTGCAATTGATTTTGTCTCGAAATATGTTTTCACGAGGGTTTTGAAGTTTTCAGCCACTTTAGCATTCGATCGAGCGTATTTCTACTCGATCGAGTGCTGTTTCTGTCTTGTTTTTGATCGATCGAGTCCCTGTTGTACTCGATCGACCATCTCAAAACCTTTTGCTCGATCGAGTCCTTCTTTGTACTCGATCGACCTGTTTTCAAAACCCCTCTGCTCGATCGAGTTGTCCTCGTACTCGATCGAGTAGTTTTGCTGATATAGGTACTCGATCGACCTCCAGTTTAGTCGATCGAGCACCTCCTGATTAGCATACCTCTCGATCGACTTGCAGTTCAGTCGATCGAGCCCTCCTGTCCCTCGATCGAGCACTTATGTCCCTGGATCGAGGGATTTCGTCTTTAACAGCTTTGAAAATTTGTTTCTTTTGATTTAAATTTTCTTTTGGCTTCAATATGTACTTTATCCGGATATAGTACACTCGCTATGATTGTGAAACGGTTCACACACGTACCATTAAGTTATTTTAAATTATATTTAAAGTAACGGATTATAATAGATTAAAATTAAATGATAGAAGCGGTTTTATCACACGAATTTTAATCATTAAAAGGTGGTTTGGATAAATTTAACATAATTACGGAATTATGTCACGAATGAATTTGTTTTTAGTTGATGCATTTTTATTTATCGTTAATTTATGAATGCCGTGAATGCCTTTTAATTACGTATTTAATTTTTACAATCAATTGTAACTTAGTGTGGCCTTAGTAGAACGTGTTACCGTAATGATGGAACACGGTCTTGGTTGTATTTTGAGATCTTGTATCTCCGTTTTGGATTTTTCACTTGTAATTACAGTTTTAATTAGAATGTAAATAGGTTTATATTTGTAATTTTAATTTGTAATTTTTGAGAAGACCAAAGATGGAGACCGGATGCTCACTCCCGCTACTTGGATCAAGATGGAACATCAAGACAAGCTTTTCGGGTCCAACGGTGGATTCCAAAGTTGTATTATGTTCTTATGCTAGGATAGGCCACACTAGGAAAATTTTATTTACGTATTGCATTCCTTTATTTATTTATTGTTACGATAATTTGCATCATATTCCGCCTAAAAACCAAACCACCTAATTATTGCATGAAAACTGACACATATAGAGGTCACGAGTTAGTTTTCATTGACATTCTCATGTCACACGTTTTAAGCCATCATCCAAATAAATTCATTCACGACAGACGCTAGTTATTCGTTCACTTAAAATGAATTATAATTTTGTTGATGGGATCTTCCTCGTATAAACCAAAATTGAGAACGGTCTTTATAGGTCAAACTCCAATGAGTCCCTTCTTCGTCGGTAGGCATACTATGACCCCTTCTACGTCGGGTAAGTTGGAACCGATTGACCTATTTTATCTCAACACTATGGTCACTCGTACGATCCTGTGATCATGGTGGACTATAGATAGGATTTACGGAAATCTATCGACCAAGAGTTCTTACGAAAGAATTAGCTAAACAGTTGGCTTATCAATTTCTTGAAATTGAGTCTTGGGATCACTTGTATCATTCTTGAGGGAGATCAATTATGCAAGTGCGAGAGTCTACATGTTTAAAATGAATTTTAAAATAGACTTAAATCACCTCGATGAGTTGCTTATTTCGTTTTGTTTTTCTTTCTTTTTCAGTGTAGATCACGTTTTAAATCGCTAAACATCAAATGGCTGGTTCAAGTGATAACCCAATGCCAAGTGCCACATTGGACCGTGAGTCCGGGCTTAGGATCTTCATGAATCGGATGAATCGGTCTACTCGATGAAGAATGATGGATCAAACTTCGCGGATCGGGAGGCGGCATTACGGAATGCGCCACCGCGACGGAAGCTCAAATTTTTGTTAGAGCCCCTCCTGGCAAACCCAGGTCCCACGGCTAGAGCTACCGAAATCGCCAAGTTTAACGATTTCTGTATGGAAGCGGGTGCGATTAAAAACGAACTCATTTTTGCAATGGAATCCAATTTGCAGAAACGCTTCATAGCCCATGGTGCAAACAAGATTTTCACCACGCTCACTAAGGAATTCTCGAAAGCACCGAGAATCGTGACCTATGAGCATACCACTCGCTTCTTTGATGCGAGACTCAGAAGGGCCAACCGGTTAGCCCACACATTCTCAGCATGATTGAGAATGTCGAGAAAGCTGGAGACCTTTAATCGTAACATCAGCGAGAACATTGTTATCGACCGCATGCTTCACTCACTCCACGATGGTTTTTCGCAATTTAGAGCGAATTACTATATGAATGATTTGAAGAAAACTCCCCATGAACTGCACTCCCTCCTCGTACAGACCGAGAAGGACATGAAGTGCAGTGGGAGCTCGAAACAGGATGTTCTCGTTGTGTCAAACAAAGGGAAAGGTAAGGGCAAATCTCCGGCAAACCTAACAAAGAGGTAAGGCGAAGTTCAAGAAGTCGGGTTCGGGGAAGAGTGGTCCTGGTGAGTCGAGTAACTCATCAGGCATGACAAAGAGCAAGAGTGAAAACATGGAATGCCATCATTGCCACAAGACTGGGCATTGGAGACGCACATGTCCTGTTTATCATGAGGACTTAAAGGCAGGTCGTGTTAAACCTGTTGGTATGTCTTCTCTCTCTTCTACTTTTATTCATATGATTGAGATTAACCACGCAAGTTACGGAACTTGGGTACTTGATACTGGTTGTGGTTCTCATCTGTGTAATCATGTGCAGGGGCTCCGAAACATCGAACCCCTCGTAAAGGGTGAGGTGGACCTGCGTGTTGGGAATGGAGCAAGAGTAGCTGCCATCTCCAAGGGGACATATGTGATCCAGCTTCCTAGCGGATTTGAGTTATCATTATATGATTGCTATTATGTACCCAGTCTTTCTAAAAACATTATTTCTGTTTCTGCGCTTGATAAACTTGGTTTTTCATTTGTAATAGAGAATAATTCTTGCATTTTCTCATTACACAATATGATTTATGGCAAGGCAGTCTCCATGAATGGAATTTATGTTTTAGATCAGACCAACGAAATATTACACGTAATGAATAAAAAGTTAAAGGTTGGTGACAAAGATCAAACGTATCTATGGCACCGCTGTATGGGACACATTAATGAGAAACGCGTAAAAACAGCTCATCAAACATGGAGCTATCTCGGCCTTTGATTTTCAATCATTTGGCACGTGTGAATCATGTCTCATCGGTAAGATGACTCGGATTTCCTTCAAAGGTGTTGGAATGCGCGCTGCTGACCTATTAGGACTCATACACACGGATGTATGTGGTCCTATGTCAATCACCGCACGAGAAGGCTATAGGTATTTCATCACTTTCACGGACGATTTGAGTAGATATGGCTATGTCTACTTAATGAAGCACAAAAGTGAATCCTTTGAGAAATTCAAGGAATACCAAAATAGGGTACATAACCTATTAGGTAGAAAGATTAAAACACTACGTTCAGATCGTGGTGGCGAGTATCTTTCTCACGAGTTTGATCAACACTGAAGGATGTGGGATTGCCCTACGATTAACTCCACTGGAACACCACAGTTGAATGGTGTGTCCGAACGGAGAAATCGAACACTACTTGATATGGTTCGATCCATGATGAGTCACACGGTTTTACCTGATTCATTATGGGGTTATGCTCTTATGTCAGCCGCTCTAATACTTAACCGAAGTCCGTCTAAAGCTGTTGACAAGACTCCATATGAACTATGGAAGGGAACGGTCCCTAACTTGTCCTTTATACGGGTTTGGGGCTGCGAGGCTTATGTCAAGTAGAGACACGAGGATAAGCTCGGCCCGCGATCGGTCAAGACATACTTTATAGGTTATCCTAAAGGAACGCGTGGTCATTACTTCTATTCGCCAACCGAACAACGCGTTTTTGTTGCGGCTAGTGCGACATTCTTAGAGAAGGAATTTCTCGAGAATGCAAAGAGTGATAGAACCTTCGACCTGTCGGAGATTCCAGAACCAAACACCGAGCAACCATTGGAGGAACCAATTCCTTCAATCCCGGCTGCGGTGAATATTCCTGAGGAACCTAGGAGGTCGGGTAGAGTCTCTATTCCTCCGGACAGATACATTGGTATGGTCGAGGAACATGACATAGATGACATTCTACTCTTAACGAGTAGTGAACCCGCAACCTATAAAGGTGCCATGACAAGTTCTGACTCAAAGCTATGGCTTGAGGCCATGCAATCCGAGATGGACTCCAAGTATGAGAACAACGTGTGGGATCTTGTTGACTTACCTGCTAAGGTTCGTCCCCTTCAATGCAAATGGCTTTACAAGATAAAGCATTCTGTGGAAGGTCAACAAGATATCTACAAAGCACGACTAGTTGCTAAAGGTTTCACCCAAGTGCCAGGTTTGCACTACGATGAGATTTTTGCACCGTAGTTATCTGCGTTCCATTCGGATTATCTTAGCGATCGCCGCTTTTCATGACTATGAAATTTGGCAAATGGATGTGAAAACCGCCTTCTTAAACGGCTTTTTGGAGGAAGAGTTGTACATGGTACAACCCGAAGGTTTCATCGATCCGAACATCCTAAGAAAGTGTGCAAGCTTAAGCGTTCCATTTATGGACTTAAGCAAGCATCAAGGAGTTGGAATCATCGCTTCGACCAAGTGATAAAAGAAAATGGATTTACTCGATCTGTCGAGGAACCATGTCTATATATCAAGTCGAGTGGGAGCAAGATTGTCTTCCTAATATTGTATGTTGACGACATACTCCCGATTGGGAATGACATACCTCTCTTAACTTCGGTGAAAGTATGGTTGAAAAACCATTTCCGGATGAAAGATCTGGGAGAGGCACAAAGAATTCTAGGCATCCGTATCTATCGAGATAGATCACGACGGATGTTATCTCTCGATCAGAGTCTTACATAGACAAAGTCCTAGAGAGATTCAAAGCATGACTAACTCCAAGAAGGGGTTCCTTCCTATGGCTCGGGGGTGCATTTGAGCAAGTCTCGAGGCACCAGAGACACCGGAAGAGAAAGAGCGCATGACACGGATTCCTTATGCTTCGGCTATAGGATCAATCATGTATGCCATGATATGCACACGTCCGGACGTGGCATATGCATTGAGTATGACAAGTCGATTCCAACAAAGAACCAGGTGAACCACATTGGTTGGTCTGTCAAGAACATTCTTAAGTACCTACGGAGGACTAAAGATTGGGCATTGACTTATGGAGGCTCTCAAACGCTATGCAGAATCGGTTACGCAGATGCTAGCTTCCAAACGGATCGTGATGACTCGAAATCTCGGTCGGGATTCGTTTTTACTCTTAATGGCGCTGCGTGATCGGTGGAAGAGTTCAAACAAACATTAAACAGATTCTACGATCGAGTCCGAGTACTATGCCGCGTGCGAAGCAACAAAGGAAGCGATATGGATGCGTCAATTCTTACATGGGCTCTCTGTAGTGCCTAGTTCGAATGACCCGATCACCATCTATTGCGACAATAGTGGTGCCATCTTCCAAGCTAAGGAGCCAAAGTCTAGCAACAAGTCTAGACATGTACAACGGAAAGCTCATCTAATCCGGGATTACGTGGAGCAAAAGAGAGAGTGATAGAAAAGATTGCTCTGAGATGATAACATAGCAGATCCTCTCACTAAAGCATTACGACAAGATAAGCATGAAGGGCACGTAAATTCCATGGGAATCAAACGTGTTCTTGAGTTGTAGTACTCTTTTATGGATCGATTCATTCTCCTTTGTACTCTATACGACATCATCGTTTTGATATTTTATATATATATTTTGTTTTTCATGTGGAATTGTACGACAATTTTGAACACCACAAAGTGAATTGAACAAACATTATATCTTGTTAGTCCTTAATTGCCCACATGAGCCGATAACTCGGCAATTATTCGTGACGTTGGTTGATGGTGGGTTCAACGAGCCATAAGTCAACAGGTTGGTGACCAATCACAGAGGCGATTTATACGGATATTTCGTAGGACACAATTGTGACATCGACGTGGAGTCCTAAATGTTTTATAACATTCGTTGCCCGGTCGTGGATAGGACTTCCATAGTGATCCTAAGAGTCGATTCTTAGACTATCGATTTGTCTCTTGAGACTACGGCAGATTTTGGGTGACTTTGGTTTCTTTCTCACGGTCATCCGTAACAGGGGCCAAGTAGATTTTTTTCTGGGTCATTTCATGCTGTGCTTAGATCGGAAGGAGTCGAGTTGAAGGAAATATTCAGCCTTTATCGGGTACTCGATATTTCTCAGGGCCACTCGAGGAGTCAGAATCGAAATGCATGGCCATGCTCGGATACGGATTCGTTTTATCAGTTAAGTTACTCTCTAGTCGGGGAAACCACTCTAGATACAGATCGATTGTAAAATACGACCTTTGTGGATCCAGATCTGCAAATTGTTTTACATTGAGTGGGAGAAATTTTAAATGAATATGAGAATCGGTTATCGCACCTACACTTGTTCGGACAAGTGGGAGTTTGTTGGAGCTTGTGTCCTCCAGTTAGTGCGGATAACGTCATTGCACATACACTTGTACGGACAAGTGGGAGCTTGTTGGGGTTGGTGTCCTTAACAGTTAGTGCAAGGACTTATAAACCTCTAAAAGGATCAAAGGGCATACTTTGGTATTATTATCAGTTGATCCACGTTTATCAATAACGGTTGGCTTGCTAGATAAGTTTGACGTTATTGTCATACAGATGGCGGTGATCAACTGGTCCCTAAAAGTCACACCTATAGGATACGTTCGAGAGATGTGACAGTATGAAAATACTGTCATGTAGATGCCAAAATTGACTAACCAGTTAGTCCGAGTTATTCGACTTATAATTAGTCAAATATGTGATGTTGAGATATAATATTTAATACGGATTAAATATCATGGGCTAAGGCGAATTAACCTGTTAATTCGTAAAATTAAATATACGTGATTTATATTTAATTAAATGTATGTTAAAATAATTATACAATACTGTTTTGTCGGACACGTATTAATAATCCAGCTAACCCGAATTATTAGCTGATGCCTTAATTTCCGATAACCGATAACAGTTTATAATCAGACCACGTCATATACACTTAGCGAGTGATGGACCGGACCGCGAGTTTAAGTGAAGAGAAATTGAAAAGCCCATACGGGCTCCTCTCACTCGGTTTGGCCGAGAATCACCAAGACAAAAGGAGAGCTTTCTCCTCTTGTCTAACCTAATTCATTTTGCCAAAAAATTTTAGGGTTTTGAAGAGCATTCTCCTCTGAAAACCCTGAGATCTCTCATCTCGACAAAACTCACATCAGTTCTCCCTATATTGCAAGGCAATCGGAGAACACTGTTCTAGCACAAGGGCATATCTCGGACAAAGTCTTGGGTGTAACGATTAGGAGGGAATCTCATTTGATTTCTGTTCTTTACGCCGCAATTTAAAGGACCCGAGGTTATTTCTTGTTCCTTATCGTTTCTATTGTTTTTATCGTTTTATGACTATAAATTGCATGTTTAAATTTACGTTATAGTCCTGCAATTTAAGGGTAGTATACGGATATTAACCCACACTAATCAAACCCTAACCCTTTCCCGTCTCGTTTTAGGATACCCGGCCCCCAAAGGAAGGGTTCACTCGGCCCCTCTAGGGTGTCTTTTTGTCTTGCCGCCTTCGAATGAGAAGCAAAAGAAAGGGTTTAGTGTTTGATTAAGGGATTCGTGGTAGCGGTCCGCCTAATCAAACCCTAAATCCTTTCCCATCCCGTTTTAGGATTCCCGCCCCCCTAAAAAGGGTTCACTCGGCCCCTCTAGGGTGTCTTTTTGTCTTGCCGCCTTCAGATGAGAAGCAAGGGAAAGGGTTTAGGGTTTGATTAGGGGATCCGCGGTAGCGGTCCGCATAATCAAACTCCAATCCCTTTCCTGTCCCGTTTTAGGATACCCGGCCCCCCAAAAAAGGGTTCACTCGGCCCCTCTAGGGTGTCTTTTTGTCTTGCCGCCTTCCAATGAGAAGCACGGGAAAGAGTTTAGGGTTGGATTAGGGGGATTCGTGGTAGCGGTCCGCCTAATCAAACCCTGACCCTTTCCCGTCTCGTTTTAGGATACCCGGCCCCCAAAAAAAGGGTTCACTCGGCCCCTCTAGGGTGTCTTTTTATCTTGCCGCCTTCGAATGAGAAGCAAAAGAAAGGGTTTAGTGTTTGATTAAGGGATCCGCGGTAGCGGTCCGCCTAATCAAACCCTAAATCCTTTCCCATCCCGTTTTAGGATAACCGGCCCCCAAAAAAGGGTTCACTCGGCCCCTCTAGGGTGTCTTTTTGTCTTGCCGCCTTCAAATGAGAAGCAAGGGAAAGGGTTTAGGGTTTTATTAGGGGGATCCGCGGTAGCGGTCCGCCTAATCAAACCCTAAACCCTTTCCCGTCTCGTTTTAGGATACCGGACCCCCAAAAAAGGTTTCACTCGTCCCTCTAGGGTGTCTTTTTGTCTTGCCGCCTTCGATTGATAAGTAAGGGAAAGGGTTTAGGGTTTGATTAGGGGGATCCGCGGTAGCGGTCCGCCGAATCAAACCCTAAACCCTTTCCCGTCCCCTTTTAGGATACCCGGCCCCCAAAAAAAGGGTTCACTCGGCCCCTCTAGGGTGTCTTTTTGTCTTGCCGCCTTCGAATGAGTAGCAAGGGAAAGAGTTTAGGGTTGGATTAGGGGGATTCGTGGTAGCGGTCCGCATAATCAAACCCTAACCCTTTCCCGTCTCGTTTTAGGATACCCGGCCCCCAAAAGAAGGGTTCACTCGGCCCCTCTAGGGTGTCTTTTTGTCTTGCCTCCTTCGAATGAGAAGCAAAAGAAAGGGTTTAGTGTTTGATTAAGGGATCCGCGGTAGCGGTCCGCCTAATCAAACCCTAAACCCTTTCCCGTCTCGTTTTAGGATACCCGGTCCCCCAAAAAAGGATTCACTCGGCCCCTCTAGGGTGTCTTTTTGTCTTGCCGCCTTCGAATGAGAAGCAAGGGAAAGAGTTTAGGGTTGGATTAGGGGGATTCGTGGTAGCGGTCCGCCTAATCAAACCCTAACCCTTTCCCGTCTCGTTTTAGGATACCCGACCCCCTAAAGAAGGGTTCACTCGGCCCCTCTAGGGTGTCTTTTTGTCTTGCCTCCTTCAAATGAGAAGCAAAAGAAAGGGTTTAGTGTTTGATTAAGGGATCCGCGGTAGCGGTCCGCCTAATCAAACCCTAAATCCTTTCCCATCCCGTTTTAGGATAACCGGCCCCCAAAAAAGGGTTCACTCGGCCCCTCTAGGGTGTCTTTTTGTCTTGCCGCCTTCAAATGAGAAGCAAGAGAAAGGGTTTAGGGTTTTATTAGGGGGATCCGCGGTAGCGGTCCGCCTAATCAAACCCTAAACCCTTTCCCGTCCCGTTTTAGGATACCCGGCCCCCAAAAAGAGGGTTCACTCGGCCCCTCTAGGGTGTCTTTTTGTCTTGCCGCCTTAAAATGAGAAGCAAGAGAAAGGGTTTAGGGTTTTATTAGGGGGATCCGCGGTAGCGGTCCGCCTAATCAAACCCTAAACCCGTTCCCGTCCCGTTTTAGGATACCCGGCCCCCAAAAAGAGGGTTCACTCGGCCCCTCTAGGGTGTCTTTTTGTCTTGCCGCCTTCGAATGAGAAGCAAAAGAAAGGGTTTAGTGTTTGATTAAGGGATTCGTGGTAGCGGTCCGCCTAATCAAACCCTAAACCCTTTCCCATCCCGTTTTAGGATTCCCGCCCCCCTAAAAAGGGTTCACTCGGCCCCTCTAGGGTGTCTTTTTGTCTTGCCGCCTTCAGATCAGAAGCAAGGGAAAGGGTTTAGGGTTTGATTAGGGGATCCGCGGTAGCGGTCCGCCTAATCAAACTCCAATCCCTTTCTGTCCGTTTAGAATACCCGGCCCCCCAAAAAAGAGTTCACTCGGCCCCTCTAGGGTGTCTTTTTGTCTTGCCGCCTTCGAATGAGAAGCAAGGGAAAGAGTTTAGGGTTGGATTAGGGGGATTCGTGGTAGCGGTCCGCCTAATCAAACCCTAACCCTTTCCCATCTCGTTTTAGGATACCCGGCTCCCAAAAAAAGGGTTCACTCGGCCCCTCTAGGGTGTCTTTTTGTCTTGCCGCCTTCGAATGAGAAGCAAAAGAAAGGGTTTAGTGTTTGATTAAGGGATCCGCGGTAGCGGTCCGCCTAATCAAACCCTAAATCCTTTCCCATCCCGTTTTAGGATAACCGGCCCCCAAAAAAGGGTTCACTCGGCCCCTCTAGGGTGTCTTTTTGTCTTGCCGCCTTCAAATGAGAAGCAAGGGAAAGGGTTTAGGGTTTTATTAGGGGGATCCGCGGTAGCGGTCCGCCTAATCAAACCCTAACCCTTTCCCGTCTCGTTTTAGGATACCCGGTCCCCTAAAAAAGGGATCACTCGTCCCTCTAGGGTGTCTTTTTGTCTTGCCCCCTTCGATTGAGAAGTAAGGGAAAGGGTTTAGGGTTTGATTAGGGGGATCCGCGGTAGCGGTCCGCCGAATCAAACCCTAAACCCTTTCCCGTCCCGTTTTAGGATACCCGGCCCCCAAAAAAAGGGTTCACTCGGCCCCTCTAGGGTGTCTTTTTGTCTTGCCGCCTTCAAATGAGAAGCAAGGGAAAGGGTTTAGGGTTTGATTAGGGGATCCGCGGTAGCGGTCCGCCTAATCAAACCCTAAACCCTTTCCCGTCCCGTTTTAGGATACCGGCCCCCCAAAAAAGGGTTCACTCGGCCCCTCTAGGGTGTCTTTTTGTCTTGCCGCCTTCAAATGAGAAGCAAGAGAAAGGGTTTAGGGTTTTATTCGGGGGATCCGTGGTAGAGGTCCGCCTAATCAAACCCTAAACCCTTTCCCGTCCCGTTTTAGGATACCCGGCCCCCAAAAAGAGGGTTCACTCGGCCCCTCTAGGGTGTCTTTTTGTCTTGCCGCCTTAAAATGAGAAGCAAGAGAAAGGGTTTAGGGTTTTATTAGGGGGATCCGCGGTAGCGGTCCGCCTAATCAAACCCTAAACCCTTTCCCGTCCCGTTTTAGGATACCCGGCCCCCAAAAAGAGGGTTCACTCGGCCCCTCTAGGGTGTCTTTTTGTCTTGCCGCCTTAAAATGAGAAGCAAGAGAAAGGGTTTAGGGTTTTATTAGGGGGATCCGCGGTAGCGGTCCGCCTAATCAAACCCTAAACCCGTTCCCGCCCCGTTTTAGGATACCCGGCCCCCAAAAAAAGGGTTCACTCGGCCCCTCTAGGGTGTCTTTTTGTCTTGCCGCCTTCGAATGAGAAGCAAAAGAAAGGGTTTAGTGTTTGATTAAGGGATTCGTGGTAGCGGTCCGCCTAATCAAACCCTAAACCCTTTCCCATCCCGTTTTAGGATTCCCGCCCCCCTAAAAAGGGTTCACTCGGCCCCTCTAGGGTGTCTTTTTGTCTTGCCGCCTTCAGATGAGAAGCAAGGGAAAGGGTTTAGGGTTTGATTAGGGGATCCGCGGTAGCGGTCCGCCTAATCAAACTCCAATCCCTTTCCTGTCCCGTTTTAGGATACCCGGCCCCCCAAAAAAGGGTTCACTCGGCCCCTCTAGGGTGTCTTTTTGTCTTGCCGCCTTAAAATGAGAAGCAAGAGAAAGGGTTTAGGGTTTTATTAGGGGGATCCGCGGTAGCGGTCCGCCTAATCAAACCCTAAACCCGTTCCCGTCCCGTTTTAGGATACCCGGCCCCCAAAAAGAGGGTTCACTCGGCCCCTCTAGGGTGTCTTTTTGTCTTGCCGCCTTCGAATGAGAAGCAAAAGAAAGGGTTTAGTGTTTGATTAAGGGATTCGTGGTAGCGGTCCGCCTAATCAAACCCTAAACCCTTTCCCATCCCGTTTTAGGATTCCCGCCCCCCTAAAAAGGGTTCACTCGGCCCCTCTAGGGTGTCTTTTTGTCTTGCCGCCTTCAGATCAGAAGCAAGGGAAAGGGTTTAGGGTTTGATTAGGGGATCCGCGGTAGCGGTCCGCCTAATCAAACTCCAATCCCTTTCCTGTCCCGTTTTAGAATACCCGGCCCCCCAAAAAAGAGTTCACTCGGCCCCTCTAGGGTGTCTTTTTGTCTTGCCGCCTTCGAATGAGAAGCAAGGGAAAGAGTTTAGGGTTGGATTAGGGGGATTCGTGGTAGCGGTCCGCCTAATCAAACCCTAACCCTTTCCCATCTCGTTTTAGGATACCCGGCTCCCAAAAAAAGGGTTCACTCGGCCCCTCTAGGGTGTCTTTTTGTCTTGCCGCCTTCGAATGAGAAGCAAAAGAAAGGGTTTAGTGTTTGATTAAGGGATCCGCGGTAGCGGTCCGCCTAATCAAACCCTAAATCCTTTCCCATCCCGTTTTAGGATAACCGGCCCCCAAAAAAGGGTTCACTCGGCCCCTCTAGGGTGTCTTTTTGTCTTGCCGCCTTCAAATGAGAAGCAAGGGAAAGGGTTTAGGGTTTTATTAGGGGGATCCGCGGTAGCGGTCCGCCTAATCAAACCCTAACCCTTTCCCGTCTCGTTTTAGGATACCCGGTCCCCTAAAAAAGGGATCACTCGTCCCTCTAGGGTGTCTTTTTGTCTTGCCCCCTTCGATTGAGAAGTAAGGGAAAGGGTTTAGGGTTTGATTAGGGGGATCCGCGGTAGCGGTCCGCCGAATCAAACCCTAAACCCTTTCCCGTCCCGTTTTAGGATACCCGGCCCCCAAAAAAAGGGTTCACTCGGCCCCTCTAGGGTGTCTTTTTGTCTTGCCGCCTTCAAATGAGAAGCAAGGGAAAGGGTTTAGGGTTTGATTAGGGGGATCCGCGGTAGGGGTCCGCCTAATCAAACCCTAAACCCTTTCCCGTCCCGTTTTAGGATACCCGGCCCCCAAAAAGAGGGTTCACTCGGCCCCTCTAGGGTGTCTTTTTGTCTTGCCGCCTTCAAATGAGAAGCAAGAGAAAGGGTTTAGGGTTTTATTCGGGGGATCCGTGGTAGAGGTCCGCCTAATCAAACCCTAAACCCTTTCCCGTCCCGTTTTAGGATACCCGGCCCCCAAAAAGAGGGTTCACTCGGCCCCTCTAGGGTGTCTTTTTGTCTTGCCGCCTTAAAATGAGAAGCAAGAGAAAGGGTTTAGGGTTTTATTAGGGGATCCGCGGTAGCGGTCCGCCTAATCAAACCCTAAACCCTTTCCCGTCCCGTTTTAGGATACCCGGCCCCCAAAAAGAGGGTTCACTCGGCCCCTCTAGGGTGTCTTTTTGTCTTGCCGCCTTAAAATGAGAAGCAAGAGAAAGGGTTTAGGGTTTTATTAGGGGGATCCGCGGTAGCGGTCCGCCTAATCAAACCCTAAACCCGTTCCCGCCCCGTTTTAGGATACCCGGCCCCCAAAAAAGGGTTCACTCGGCCCCTCTAGGGTGTCTTTTTGTCTTGCCGCCTTCGAATGAGAAGCAAAAGAAAGGGTTTAGTGTTTGATTAAGGGATTCGTGGTAGCGGTCCGCCTAATCAAACCCTAAACCCTTTCCCATCCCGTTTTAGGATTCCCGCCCCCCTAAAAAGGGTTCACTCGGCCCCTCTAGGGTGTCTTTTTGTCTTGCCGCCTTCAGATGAGAAGCAAGGGAAAGGGTTTAGGGTTTGATTAGGGGATCCGCGGTAGCGGTCCGCCTAATCAAACTCCAATCCCTTTCCTGTCCCGTTTTAGGATACCCGGCCCCCCAAAAAAGGGTTCACTCGGCCCCTCTAGGGTGTCTTTTTGTCTTGCCGCCTTCGAATGAGAAGCAAGGGAAAGAGTTTAGGGTTGGATTAGGGGGATTCGTGGTAGCGGTCCGCCTAATCAAACCCTAACCCTTTCCCATCTCGTTTTAGGATACCCGGCTCCCAAAAAAAGGGTTCACTCGGCCCCTCTAGGGTGTCTTTTTGTCTTGCCTCATTCGAATGAGAAGCAAAAGAAAGGGTTTAGTGTTTGATTAAGGGATCCGCGGTAGCGGTCCGCCTAATCAAACCCTAAACCCTTTCCCGTCTCGTTTTAGGATACCCGGTCCCCCAAAAAAGGATTCACTCGGCCCCTCTAGGGTGTCTTTTTGTCTTGCCGCCTTCGAATGAGAAGCAAGGGAAAGAGTTTAGGGTTGGATTAGGGGGATTCGTGGTAGCGGTCCGCCTAATCAAACCCTAACCCTTTCCCGTCTCGTTTTAGGATACCCGGCCCCCAAAAGAAGGGTTCACTCGGCCCCTCTAGGGTGTCTTTTTGTCTTGCCTCCTTCGAATGAGAAGCAAAAGAAAGGGTTTAGTGTTTGATTAAGGGATCCGCGGTAGCGGTCCGCCTAATCAAACCCTAAACCCTTTCCCGTCTCGTTTTAGGATACCCGGTCCCTCAAAAAAGGATTCACTCGGCCCCTCTAGGGTGTCTTTTTGTCTTGCCGCCTTCGAATGAGAAGCAAGGGAAAGAGTTTAGGGTTGGATTAGGGGGATTCGTGGTAGCGGTCCGCCTAATCAAACCCTAACCCTTTCCCGTCTCGTTTTAGGATACCCGGCCCCCAAAAGAAGGGTTCACTCGGCCCCTCTAGGGTGTCTTTTTGTCTTGCCTCCTTCGAATGAGAAGCAAAAGAAAGGGTTTAGTGTTTGATTAAGGGATCCGCGGTAGCGGTCCGCCTAATCAAACCCTAAATCCTTTCCCATCCCGTTTTAGGATAACTAGGCCCCCAAAAAAGGGTTCACTCGGCCCCTCTAGGGTGTCTTTTTGTCTTGCCGCCTTCAAATGAGAAGCAAGAGAAAGGGTTTAGGGTTTTATTAGGGGGATCCGCGGTAGCGGTCCGCCTAATCAAACCCTAAACCCTTTCCCGTCCCGTTTTAGGATACCCGGCCCCCAAAAAGAGGGTTCACTCGGCCCCTCTAGGGTGTCTTTTTGTCTTGCCGCCTTAAAATGAGAAGCAAGAGAAAGGGTTTAGGGTTTTATTAGGGGGATCCGCGGTAGCTGTCCGCCTAATCAAAACCTAAACCCTTTCCCGTCCCGTTTTAGGATACCCGACCCCCAAAAAGAGGGTTCACTCGGCCCCTCTAGGGTGTCTTTTTGTCTTGCCGCCTTAAAATGAGAAGCAAGAGAAAGGGTTTAGGGTTTTATTAGGGGGATCCGCGGTAGCGGTCCGCCTAATCAAACCCTAAACCCGTTCCCGTCCCGTTTTAGGATACCCGGCCCCCAAAAAAAGGGTTCACTCGGCCCCTCAAGGGTGTCTTTTTGTCTTGCCGCCTTCGAATGAGAAGCAAAAGAAAGGGTTTAGTGTTTGATTAAGGGATTCGTGGTAGCGGTCCGCCTAATCAAACCCTAAACCCTTTCCCATCCCGTTTTAGGATTCCCGCCCCCCTAAAAAGGGTTCACTCGGCCCCTCTAGGGTGTCTTTTTGTCTTGCCGCCTTCAGATGAGAAGCAAGGGAAAGGGTTTAGGGTTTGATTAGGGGATCCGCGGTAGCGGTCCGCCTAATCAAACTCCAATCCCTTTTGTCCCGTTTAGGATACCCGGCCCCCAAAAAAGGGTTCACTCGGCCCCTCTAGGGTGTCTTTTTGTCTTGCCGCCTTCGAATGAGAAGCAAGGGAAAGAGTTTAGGGTTGGATTAGGGGGATTCGTGGTAGCGGTCCGCCTAATCAAACCCTAACCCTTTCCCATCTCGTTTTAGGATACCCGGCTCCCAAAAAAAGGGTTCACTCGGCCCCTCTAGGGTGTCTTTTTGTCTTGCCTCCTTCGAATGAGAAGCAAAAGAAAGGGTTTAGTGTTTGATTAAGGGATCCATGTAGCGGTCCGCCTAATCAAACACTAAACCCTTTCCCGTCTCGTTTTAGGATACCCGGTCCCCCAAAAAAGGATTCACTCGGCCCCTCTAGGGTGTCTTTTTGTCTTGCCACCTTCGAATGAGAAGCAAGGGAAAGAGTTTAGGGTTGGATTAGGGGGATTCGTGGTAGCGGTCCGCCTAATCAAACCCTAACCCTTTCCCGTCTCGTTTTAGGATACCCGGCCCCCAAAAGAAGGGTTCACTCGGCCCCTCTAGGGTGTCTTTTTGTCTTGCCTCCTTCGAATGAGAAGCAAAAGAAAGGGTTTAGTGTTTGATTAAGGGATCCGCGGTAGCGGTCCGCCTAATCAAACCCTAAATCCTTTCCCATCCCGTTTTAGGATAACCGGCCCCCAAAAAAGGGTTCACTCGGCCCCTCTAGGGTGTCTTTTTGTCTTGCCGCCTTCAAATGAGAAGCAAGAGAAAGGGTTTAGGGTTTTATTAGGGGGATCCGCGGTAGCGGTCCGCCTAATCAAACCCTAAACCCTTTCCCGTCCCGTTTTAGGATACCCGGCCCCCAAAAAGAGGGTTCACTCGGCCCCTCTAGGGTGTCTTTTTGTCTTGCCGCCTTAAAATGAGAAGCAAGAGAAAGGGTTTAGGGTTTTATTAGGGGGATCCGCGGTAGCGGTCCGCCTAATCAAAACCTAAACCCTTTCCCGTCCCGTTTTAGGATACCCGGCCCCCAAAAAGAGGGTTCACTCGGCCCCTCTAGGGTGTCTTTTTGTCTTGCCGCCTTAAAATGAGAAGCAAGAGAAAGGGTTTAGGGTTTTATTAGGGGGATCCGCGGTAGCGGTCCGCCTAATCAAACCCTAAACCCGTTCCCGTCCCGTTTTAGGATACCCGGCCCCCAAAAAAAGGGTTCACTCGGCCCCTCAAGGGTGTCTTTTTGTCTTGCCGCCTTCGAATGAGAAGCAAAAGAAAGGGTTTAGTGTTTGATTAAGGGATTCGTGGTAGCGGTCCGCCTAATCAAACCCTAAACCCTTTCCCATCCCGTTTTAGGATTCCCGCCCCCCTAAAAAGGGTTCACTCGGCC
Source organism: Silene latifolia (assembly GCF_048544455.1). Taxonomy (NCBI): domain Eukaryota; kingdom Viridiplantae; phylum Streptophyta; class Magnoliopsida; order Caryophyllales; family Caryophyllaceae; genus Silene; species Silene latifolia. The sequence goes on along the minus strand of NC_133536.1, from coordinate 150,058,721 downwards.
CCTCTAGGGTGTCTTTTTTTCTTGCCGCCTTCAGATGAGAAGCAAGGGAAAGGGTTTAGGGTTTGATTAGGGGATCCGCGGTAGCGGTCCGCCTAATCAAACTCCAATCCCTTTCCTGTCCCGTTTTAGGATACCCGGCCCCCCAAAAAAGGGTTCACTCGGCCCCTCTAGGGTGTCTTTTTGTCTTGCCGCCTTCGAATGAGAAGCAAGGGAAAGAGTTTAGGGTTGGATTAGGGGGATTCGTGGTAGCGGTCCGCCTAATCAAACCCTAACCCTTTCCCATCTCGTTTTAGGATACCCGGCTCCCAAAAAAAGGGTTCACTCGGCCCCTCTAGGGTGTCTTTTTGTCTTGCCTCCTTCGAATGAGAAGCAAAAGAAAGGGTTTAGTGTTTGATTAAGGGATCCGCGGTAGCGGTCCGCCTAATCAAACCCTAAACCCTTTCCCGTCTCGTTTTAGGATACCCGGTCCCCCAAAAAAGGATTCACTCGGCCCCTCTAGGGTGTCTTTTTGTCTTGCCACCTTCGAATGAGAAGCAAGGGAAAGAGTTTAGGGTTGGATTAGGGGGATTCGTGGTAGCGGTCCGCCTAATCAAACCCTAACCCTTTCCCGTCTCGTTTTAGGATACCCGGCCCCCAAAAGAAGGGTTCACTCGGCCCCTCTAGGGTGTCTTTTTGTCTTGCCTCCTTCGAATGAGAAGCAAAAGAAAGGGTTTAGTGTTTGATTAAGGGATCCGCGGTAGCGGTCCGCCTAATCAAACCCTAAACCCTTTCCCGTCTCGTTTTAGGATACCCGGTCCCCAAAAAAAGGATTCACTCGGCCCCTCTAGGGTGTCTTTTTGTCTTGCCGCCTTCGAATGAGAAGCAAGGGAAAGAGTTTAGGGTTGGATTAGGGGGATTCGTGGTAGCGGTCCGCCTAATCAAACCCTAACCCTTTCCCGTCTCGTTTTAGGATACCCGGCCCCCAAAAGAAGGGTTCACTCGGCCCCTCTAGGGTGTCTTTTTGTCTTGCCTCCTTCGAATGAGAAGCAAAAGAAAGGGTTCAGTGTTTGATTAAGGGATCCGCGGTAGCGGTCCGCCTAATCAAACTCTAAATCCTTTCCCATCCCGTTTTAGGATAACCGGCCCCCAAAAAAGGGTTCACTCGGCCCCTCTAGGGTGTCTTTTTGTCTTGCCGCCTTCAAATGAGAAGCAAGAGAAAGGGTTTAGGGTTTTATTAGGGGTATCCGCGGTAGCGGTCCGCCTAATCAAAACCTAAACCCTTTCCCGTCCCGTTTTAGGATACCCGGCCCCCAAAAAAAGGGTTCACTCGGCCCCTCTAGGGTGTCTTTTTGTCTTGCCGCCTTAAAATGAGAAGCAAGAGAAAGGGTTTAGGGTTTTATTAGGGGGATCCGCGGTAGCGGTCCGCCTAATCAAACCCTAAACCCGTTCCCGTCCCGTTTTAGGATACCCGGCCCCCAAAAAAAGGGTTCACTCGGCCCCTCAAGGGTGTCTTTTTGTCTTGCCGCCTTCGAATGAGAAGCAAAAGAAAGGGTTTAGTGTTTGATTAAGGGATTCGTGGTAGCGGTCCGCCTAATCAAACCCTAAACCCTTTCCCATCCCGTTTTAGGATTCCCGCCCCCCTAAAAAGGGTTCACTCGGCCCCTCTAGGGTGTCTTTTTGTCTTGCCGCCTTCGGATGAGAAGCAAGGGAAAGGGTTTAGGGTTTGATTAGGGGGATCCGCGGTAGCGGTCCGCCTAATCAAACTCCAATCCCTTTCATGTCCCGTTTTAGGATACCCGGCCCCAAAAAAGGGTTCACTCGGCCCCTCTAGGGTGTCTTTTTGTCTTGCCGCCTTCGAATGAGAAGCAAGGGAAAGAGTTTAGGGTTGGATTAGGGGGATTCGTGGTAGCGGTCCGCCTAATCAAACCCTAACCCTTTCCCATCTCGTTTTAGGATACCCGGCTCCCAAAAAAAGGGTTCACTCGGCCCCTCTAGGGTGTCTTTTTGTCTTGCCTCCTTCGAATGAGAAGCAAAAGAAAGGGTTTAGTGTTTGATTAAGGGATCCGCGGTAGCGGTCCGCCTAATCAAACCCTAAACCCTTTCCCGTCTCGTTTTAGGATACCCGGTCCCCCAAAAAAGGATTCACTCGGCCCCTCTAGGGTGTCTTTTTGTCTTGCCACCTTCGAATGAGAAGCAAGGGAAAGAGTTTAGGGTTGGATTAGGGGGATTCGTGGTAGCGGTCCGCCTAATCAAACCCTAACCCTTTCCCGTCTCGTTTTAGGATACCCGGCCCCCAAAAGAAGGGTTCACTCGGCCCCTCTAGGGTGTCTTTTTGTCTTGCCTCCTTCGAATGAGAAGCAAAAGAAAGGGTTTAGTGTTTGATTAAGGGATCCGCGGTAGCGGTCCGCCTAATCAAACCCTAAATCCTTTCCCATCCCGTTTTAGGATAACCGGCCCCCAAAAAAGGGTTCACTCGGCCCCTCTAGGGTGTCTTTTTGTCTTGCCGCCTTCAAATGAGAAGCAAGAGAAAGGGTTTAGGGTTTGATTAGGGGATCCGCGGTAGCGGTCCGCCTAATCAAACCCTAAACCCTTTCCCGTCCCGTTTTAGGATACCCGGCCCCCAAAAAGAGGGTTCACTCGGCCCCTCTAGGGTGTCTTTTTGTCTTGCCGCCTTAAAATGAGAAGCAAGAGAAAGGGTTTAGGGTTTTATTAGGGGGATCCGCGGTAGCGGTCCGCCTAATCAAAACCTAAACCCTTTCCCGTCCCGTTTTAGGATACCCGGCCCCCAAAAAGAGGGTTCACTCGGCCCCTCTAGGGTGTCTTTTTGTCTTGCCGCCTTAAAATGAGAAGCAAGAGAAAGGGTTTAGGGTTTTATTAGGGGGATCCGCGGTAGCGGTCCGCCTAATCAAACCCTAAACCCGTTCCCGTCCCGTTTTAGGATACCCGGCCCCCAAAAAAAGGGTTCACTCGGCCCCTCAAGGGTGTCTTTTTGTCTTGCCGCCTTCGAATGAGAAGCAAAAGAAAGGGTTTAGTGTTTGATTAAGGGATTCGTGGTAGCGGTCCGCCTAATCAAACCCTAAACCCTTTCCCATCCCGTTTTAGGATTCCCGCCCCCCTAAAAAGGGTTCACTCGGCCCCTCTAGGGTGTCTTTTTGTCTTGCCGCCTTCAGATGAGAAGCAAGGGAAAGGGTTTAGGGTTTGATTAGGGGATCCGCGGTAGCGGTCCGCCTAATCAAACTCCAATCCCTTTCCTGTCCCGTTTTAGGATACCCGGCCCCCCAAAAAAGGGTTCACTCGGCCCCTCTAGGGTGTCTTTTTGTCTTGCCGCCTTCGAATGAGAAGCAAGGGAAAGAGTTTAGGGTTGGATTAGGGGGATTCGTGGTAGCGGTCCGCCTAATCAAACCCTAACCCTTTCCCATCTCGTTTTAGGATACCCGGCTCCCAAAAAAAGGGTTCACTCGGCCCCTCTAGGGTGTCTTTTTGTCTTGCCTCCTTCGAATGAGAAGCAAAAGAAAGGGTTTAGTGTTTGATTAAGGGATCCGCGGTAGCGGTCCGCCTAATCAAACCCTAAACCCTTTCCCGTCTCGTTTTAGGATACCCGTTCCCCCAAAAAAGGATTCACTCGGCCCCTCTAGGGTGTCTTTTTGTCTTGCCACCTTCGAATGAGAAGCAAGGGAAAGAGTTTAGGGTTGGATTAGGGGGATTCGTGGTAGCGGTCCGCCTAATCAAACCCTAACCCTTTCCCGTCTCGTTTTAGGATACCCGGCCCCCAAAAGAAGGGTTCACTCGGCCCCTCTAGGGTGTCTTTTTGTCTTGCCTCCTTCGAATGAGAAGCAAAAGAAAGGGTTTAGTGTTTGATTAAGGGATCCGCGGTAGCGGTCCGCCTAATCAAACCCTAAACCCTTTCCCGTCTCGTTTTAGGATACCCGGTCCCCCAAAAAAGGATTCACTCGGCCCCTCTAGGGTGTCTTTTTGTCTTGCCGCCTTCGAATGAGAAGCAAGGGAAAGAGTTTAGGGTTGGATTAGGGGGATTCGTGGTAGCGGTCCGCCTAATCAAACCCTAACCCTTTCCCGTCTCGTTTTAGGATACCCGGCCCCCAAAAGAAGGGTTCACTCGGCCCCTCTAGGGTGTCTTTTTGTCTTGCCTCCTTCGAATGAGAAGCAAAAGAAAGGGTTTAGTGTTTGATTAAGGGATCCGCGGTAGCGGTCCGCCTAATCAAACCCTAAATCCTTTCCCATCCCGTTTTAGGATAACCGGCCCCCAAAAAAGGGTTCACTCGGCCCCTCTAGGGTGTCTTTTTGTCTTGCCGCCTTCAAATGAGAAGCAAGAGAAAGGGTTTAGGGTTTTATTAGGGGGATCCGCGGTAGCGGTCCGCCTAATCAAACCCTAAACCCTTTCCCGTCCCGTTTTAGGATACCCGGCCCCCAAAAAGAGGGTTCACTCGGCCCCTCTAGGGTGTCTTTTTGTCTTGCCGCCTTAAAATGAGAAGCAAGAGAAAGGGTTTAGGGTTTTATTAGGGGGATCCGCGGTAGCGGTCCGCCTAATCAAACCCTAAACCCTTTCCCGTCCCGTTTTAGGATACCCGGCCCCCAAAAAGAGGGTTCACTCGGCCCCTCTAGGGTGTCTTTTTGTCTTGCCGCCTTAAAATGAGAAGCAAGAGAAAGGGTTTAGGGTTTTATTAGGGGGATCCGCGGTAGCGGTCCGCCTAATCAAAACCTAAACCCTTTCCCGTCCCGTTTTAGGATACCCGGCCCCCAAAAAGAGGGTTCACTCGGCCCCTCTAGGGTGTCTTTTTGTCTTGCCGCCTTAAAATGAGAAGCAAGAGAAAGGGTTTAGGGTTTTATTAGGGGGATCCGCGGTAGCGGTCCGCCTAATCAAACCCTAAACCCGTTCCCGTCCCGTTTTAGGATACCCGGCCCCCAAAAAAAGGGTTCACTCGGCCCCTCAAGGGTGTCTTTTTGTCTTGCCGCCTTCGAATGAGAAGCAAAAGAAAGGGTTTAGTGTTTGATTAAGGGATTCGTGGTAGCGGTCCGCCTAATCAAACCCTAAACCCTTTCCCATCCGGTTTTAGGATTCCCGCCCCCCTAAAAAGGGTTCACTCGGCCCCTCTAGGGTGTCTTTTTGTCTTGCCGCCTTCGAATGAGAAGCAAGGGAAAGGGTTTAGGGTTTTATTAGGGGGATCCGCGGTAGCGGTCCGCCTAATCAAACTCCAATCCCTTTCCTGTCCCGTTTTAGGATACCCGGCCCCCCAAAAAAGGGTTCACTCGGCCCCTCTAGGGTGTCTTTTTGTCTTGCCGCCTTCGAATGAGAAGCAAGGGAAAGAGTTTAGGGTTGGATTAGGGGGATTCGTGGTAGCGGTCCGCCTAATCAAACCCTAACCCTTTCCCATCTCGTTTTAGGATACCCGGCTCCCAAAAAAAGGGTTCACTCGGCCCCTCTAGGGTGTCTTTTTGTCTTGCCTCCTTCGAATGAGAAGCAAAAGAAAGGGTTTAGTGTTTGATTAAGGGATCCGCGGTAGCGGTCCGCCTAATCAAACCCTAAACCCTTTCCCGTCTCGTTTTAGGATACCCGTTCCCCCAAAAAAGGATTCACTCGGCCCCTCTAGGGTGTCTTTTTGTCTTGCCACCTTCGAATGAGAAGCAAGGGAAAGAGTTTAGGGTTGGATTAGGGGGATTCGTGGTAGCGGTCCGCCTAATCAAACCCTAACCCTTTCCCGTCTCGTTTTAGGATACCCGGCCCCCAAAAGAAGGGTTCACTCGGCCCCTCTAGGGTGTCTTTTTGTCTTGCCTCCTTCGAATGAGAAGCAAAAGAAAGGGTTTAGTGTTTGATTAAGGGATCCGCGGTAGCGGTCCGCCTAATCAAACCCTAAACCCTTTCCCGTCTCGTTTTAGGATACCCGGACCCCAAAAAAAGGATTCACTCGGCCCCTCTAGGGTGTCTTTTTGTCTTGCCGCCTTCGAATGAGAAGCAAGGGAAAGAGTTTAGGGTTGGATTAGGGGGATTCGTGGTAGCGGTCCGCCTAATCAAACCCTAACCCTTTCCCGTCTCGTTTTAGGATACCCGGCCCCCAAAAGAAGGGTTCACTCGGCCCCTCTAGGGTGTCTTTTTGTCTTGCCTCCTTCGAATGAGAAGCAAAAGAAAGGGTTTAGTGTTTGATTAAGGGATCCGCGGTAGCGGTCCGCCTAATCAAACCCTAAATCCTTTCCCATCCCGTTTTAGGATAACCGGCCCCCAAAAAAGGGTTCACTCGGCCCCTCTAGGGTGTCTTTTTGTCTTGCCGCCTTCAAATGAGAAGCAAGAGAAAGGGTTTAGGGTTTTATTAGGGGGATCCGCGGTAGCGGTCCGCCTAATCAAACCCTAAACCCTTTCCCGTCCCGTTTTAGGATACCCGGCCCCCAAAAAGAGGGTTCACTCGGCCCCTCTAGGGTGTCTTTTTGTCTTGCCGCCTTAAAATGAGAAGCAAGAGAAAGGGTTTAGGGTTTTATTAGGGGGATCCGCGGTAGCGGTCCGCCTAATCAAAACCTAAACCCTTTCCCGTCCCGTTTTAGGATACCCGGCCCCCAAAAAGAGGGTTCACTCGGCCCCTCTAGGGTGTCTTTTTGTCTTGCCGCCTTAAAATGAGAAGCAAGAGAAAGGGTTTAGGGTTTTATTAGGGGGATCCGCGGTAGCGGTCCGCCTAATCAAACCCTAAACCCGTTCCCGTCCCGTTTTAGGATACCCGGCCCCCAAAAAAAGGGTTCACTCGGCCCCTCAAGGGTGTCTTTTTGTCTTGCCGCCTTCGAATGAGAAGCAAAAGAAAGGGTTTAGTGTTTGATTAAGGGATCCGCGGTAGCGGTCCGCCTAATCAAACCCTAAATCCTTTCCCATCCCGTTTTAGGATAACCGGCCCCCAAAAAAGGGTTCACTCGGCCCCTCTAGGGTGTCTTTTTGTCTTGCCGCCTTCAAATGAGAAGCAAGAGAAAGGGTTTAGGGTTTTATTAGGGGGATCCGCGGTAGTGGTCCGCCTAATCAAACCCTAAACCCTTTCCCGTCCCGTTTTAGGATACCCGGCCCCCAAAAAGAGGGTTCACTCGGCCCCTCTAGGGTGTCTTTTTGTCTTGCCGCCTTAAAATGAGAAGCAAGAGAAAGGGTTTAGGGTTTTATTAGGGGGATCCGCGGTAGCGGTCCGCCTAATCAAACCCTAAACCCGTTCCCGTCCCGTTTTAGGATACCCGGCCCCCAAAAAAAGGGTTCACTCGGCCCCTCTAGGGTGTCTTTTTGTCTTGCCGCCTTCGAATGAGAAGCAAAAGAAAGGGTTTAGTGTTTGATTAAGGGATTCGTGGTAGCGGTCCGCCTAATCAAACCCTAAACCCTTTCCCATCCCGTTTTAGGATTCCCGCCCCCCTAAAAAGGGTTCACTCGGCCCCTCTAGGGTGTCTTTTTGTCTTGCCGCCTTCGAATGAGAAGCAAGGGAAAGAGTTTAGGGTTGGATTAGGGGGATTCGTGGTAGCGGTCCGCCTAATCAAACCCTAACCCTTTCCCATCTCGTTTTAGGATACCCGGCTCCCAAAAAAAGGGTTCACTCGGCCCCTCTAGGGTGTCTTTTTGTCTTGCCTCCTTCGAATGAGAAGCAAAAGAAAGGGTTTAGTGTTTGATTAAGGGATCCGCGGTAGCGGTCCGCCTAATCAAACCCTAAACCCTTTCCCGTCTCGTTTTAGGATACCCGGTCCCCCAAAAAAGGATTCACTCGGCCCCTCTAGGGTGTCTTTTTGTCTTGCCGCCTTCGAATGAGAAGCAAGGGAAAGAGTTTAGGGTTGGATTAGGGGGATTCGTGGTAGCGGTCCGCCTAATCAATCCCAAACCCTTTCCCGTCTCGTTTTAGGATACCCGGCCCCCAAAAGAAGGGTTCACTCGGCCCCTCTAGGGTGTCTTTTTGTCTTGCCTCCTTCGAATGAGAAGCAAAAGAAAGGGTTTAGTGTTTGATTAAGGGATCCGCGGTAGCGGTCCGCCTAATCAAACCCTAAACCCTTTCCCGTCTCGTTTTAGGATACCCGGTCCCCCAAAAAGGATTCACTCGGCCCCTCTAGGGTGTCTTTTTGTCTTGCCGCCTTCGAATGAGAAGCAAGGGAAAGAGTTTAGGGTTGGATTAGGGGGATTCGTGGTAGCGGTCCGCCTAATCAAACCCTAACCCTTTCCCGTCTCGTTTTAGGATACCCGGCCCCCAAAAGAAGGGTTCACTCGGCCCGTCTAGGGTGTCTTTTTGTCTTGCCTCCTTCGAATGAGAAGCAAAAGAAAGGGTTTAGTGTTTGATTAAGGGATCCGCGGTAGCGGTCCGCCTAATCAAACCCTAAATCCTTTCCCATCCCGTTTTAGGATAACCGGCCCCCAAAAAAGGGTTCACTCGGCCCCTCTAGGGTGTCTTTTTGTCTTGCCGCCTTCAAATGAGAAGCAAGAGAAAGGGTTTAGGGTTTTATTAGGGGTATCCGCGGTAGCGGTCCGCCTAATCAAACCCTAAACCCTTTCCCGTCCCGTTTTAGGATACCCGGCCCCCAAAAAAAAGGGTTCACTCGGCCCCTCTAGGGTGTCTTTTTGTCTTGCCGCCTTCGAATGAGAAGCAAAAGAAAGGGTTTAGTGTTTGATTAAGGGATTCGTGGTAGCGGTCCGCCTAATCAAACCCTAAACCCTTTCCCATCCCGTTTTAGGATTCCCGCCCCCCTAAAAAGGGTTCACTCGGCCCCTCTAGGGTGTCTTTTTGTCTTGCCGCCTTCAGATGAGAAGCAAGGGAAAGGGTTTAGGGTTTGATTAGGGGATCCGCGGTAGCGGTCCGCCTAATCAAACTCCAATCCCTTTCCTGTCCCGTTTTAGGATACCCGGCCCCCCAAAAAAGGGTTCACTCGGCCCCTCTAGGGTGTCTTTTTGTCTTGCCGCCTTCGAATGAGAAGCAAGGGAAAGAGTTTAGGGTTGGATTAGGGGGATTCGTGGTAGCGGTCCGCCTAATCAAACCCTAACCCTTTCCCATCTCGTTTTAGGATACCCGGCTCCCAAAAAAAGGGTTCACTCGGCCCCTCTAGGGTGTCTTTTTGTCTTGCCTCCTTCGAATGAGAAGCAAAAGAAAGGGTTTAGTGTTTGATTAAGGGATCCGCGGTAGCGGTCCGCCTAATCAAACCCTAAACCCTTTCCCGTCTCGTTTTAGGATACCCGGTCCCCCAAAAAAGGATTCACTCGGCCCCTCTAGGGTGTCTTTTTGTCTTGCCGCCTTCGAATGAGAAGCAAGGGAAAGAGTTTAGGGTTGGATTAGGGGGATTGGTGGTAGCGGTCCGCCTAATCAAACCCTAACCCTTTCCCGTCTCGTTTTAGGATACCCGGCCCCCAAAAGAAGGGTTCACTCGGCCCCTCTAGGGTGTCTTTTTGTCTTGCCTCCTTCGAATGAGAAGCAAAAGAAAGGGTTTAGTGTTTGATTAAGGGATCCGCGGTAGCGGTCCGCCTAATCAAACCCTAAATCCTTTCCCATCCCATTTTAGGATAACCGGCCCCCAAAAAAGGGTTCACTCGGCCCCTCTAGGGTGTCTTTTTGTCTTGCCGCCTTCAAATGAGAAGCAAGAGAAAGGGTTTAGGGTTTTATTAGGGGGATCCGTGGTAGCGGTCCGCCTAATCAAACCCTAAACCCTTTCCCGTCCCGTTTTAGGATACCCGGCCCCAAAAAAAGGGTTCACTCGGCCCCTCTAGGGTGTCTTTTTGTCTTGCCGCCTTAAAATGAGAAGCAAGAGAAAGGGTTTAGGGTTTTATTAGGGGGATCCGCGGTAGCGGTCCGCCTAATCAAACCCTAAACCCGTTCCCGTCCCGTTTTAGGATACCCGGCCCCCAAAAAAAGGGTTCACTCGGCCCCTCTAGGGTGTCTTTTTGTCTTGCCGCCTTCGAATGAGAAGCAAAAGAAAGGGTTTAGTGTTTGATTAAGGGATTCGTGGTAGCGGTCCGCCTAATCAAACCCTAAACCCTTTCCCATCCCGTTTTAGGATTCCCGCCCCCCTAAAAAGGGTTCACTCGGCCCCTCTAGGGTGTCTTTTTGTCTTGCCGCCTTCAGATGAGAAGCAAGGGAAAGGGTTTAGGGTTTGATTAGGGGATCCGCGGTAGCGGTCCGCCTAATCAAACTCCAATCCCTTTCATGTCCCGTTTTAGGATACCCGGCCCCCCAAAAAGGGTTCACTCGGCCCCTCTAGGGTGTCTTTTTGTCTTGCCGCCTTCGAATGAGAAGCAAGGGAAAGAGTTTAGGGTTGGATTAGGGGGATTCGTGGTAGCGGTCCGCCTAATCAAACCCTAACCCTTTCCCATCTCATTTTAGGATACCCGGCTCCCAAAAAAAGGGTTCACTCGGCCCCTCTAGGGTGTCTTTTTGTCTTGCCGCCTTCGAATGAGAAGCAAAAGAAAGGGTTTAGTGTTTGATTAAGGGATCCGCGGTAGCGGTCCGCCTAATCAAACCCTAAATCCTTTCCCATCCCGTTTTAGGATAACCGGCCCCCAAAAAAGGGTTCACTCGGCCCCTCTAGGGTGTCTTTTTGTCTTGCCGCCTTCAAATGAGAAGCAAGGGAAAGGGTTTAGGGTTTTATTAGGGGGATCCGCGGTAGCGGTCCGCCTAATCAAACCCTAACCCTTTCCCGTCTCGTTTTAGGATACCCGGTCCCCCAAAAAAGGGTTCACTCGTCCCTCTAGGGTGTCTTTTTGTCTTCCCGCCTTCGATTGAGAAGTAAGGAAAAGGGTTTAGGGTTTGATTAGGGGGATCCGCGGTAGCGGTCCGCCGAATCAAACCCTAAACCCTTTCCCGTCCCGTTTTAGGATACCCGGCCCCCAAATAAAGGGTTCACTCGGCCCCTCTAGAGTGTCTTTTTGTCTTGCCGCCTTCAAATGAGAAGCAAGGGAAAGGGTTTAGGGTTTGATTAGGGGGATCCGCGGTAGCGGTCCGCCTAATCAAACCCTAAACCCTTTCCCGTCCCGTTTTAGGATACCCGGCCCCCAAAAAGAGGGTTCACTCGGCCCCTCTAGGGTGTCTTTTTGTCTTGCCGCCTTCAAATGAGAAGCAAGAGAAAGGGTTTAGGGTTTTATTCGGGGGATCCGTGGTAGAGGTCCGCCTTATCAAACCTTAAACCCTTTCCGTCCCGTTTTAGGATATCCGGCCCCCAAAAAAAGGGTTCACTCGACCCCTCTAGGGTGTCTTTTTGTCTTGCCGCCTACAAATGAGAAGCAAGGGAAAGGGTTTAGGGTTTTATTAGGGGGATCCGCGGTAGCGGTCCGCCTAATCAAACCCTAACCCTTTCCCGTCTCGTTTTAGGATACCCGGTCCCCCAAAAAAGGGTTCACTCGACCCCTCTAGGGTGTCTTTTTGTCTTGCCGCCTTCGAATGAGAAGCAAGGGAAAGAGTTTAGGGTTGGATTAGGGGGATTCGTGGTAGCGGTCCGCCTAATCAAACCCTAACCCTTTCCCATCTCGTTTTAGGATACCCGGCTCCCAAAAAAAGGGTTCACTCGGCCCCTCTAGGGTGTCTTTTTGTCTTGCCGCCTTTGAATGAGAAGCAAGGGAAAGGGTTTAGGTTTGATTAAGGGATCCGCGGTAGCGGTCCACCTAATCAAACCCTAAACCCTTTCCCATCCCGTTTTAGGATACCCGGCCCCCCAAAAAAGGGTTCACTCGGCCCCTCTAGGGTGTCTTTTTGTCTTGCCGACTTCGAATGAGAAGCAAGGGAAAGAGTTTAGGGTTGGATTAGGGGGATTCGTGGTAGCGGTCCGCCTAATCAAACCCTAACCCTTTCCCATCTCGTTTTAGGATACCCGGCTCCCAAAAAAAGGGTTCACTCGGCCCCTCTAGGGTGTCTTTTTGTCTTGCCGCCTTCGAATGAGAAGCAAAAGAAAGGGTTTAGTGTTTGATTAAGGGATCCGCGGTAGCGGTCCGCCTAATCAAACCCTAAATCCTTTCCCATCCCGTTTTAGGATAACCGGCCCCCAAAAAAGGGTTCACTCGGCCCCTCTAGGGTGTCTTTTTGTCTTGCCGCCTTCAAATGAGAAGCAAGGGAAAGGGTTTAGGGTTTTATTAGGGGGATCCGCGGTAGCGGTCCGCCTAATCAAACCCTAACCCTTTCCCGTCTCGTTTTAGGATACCCGGTCCCCCAAAAAAGGGTTCACTCGTCCCTCTAGGGTGTCTTTTTGTCTTGCCGCCTTCGATTGAGAAGTAAGGGAAAGGGTTTAGGGTTTGATTAGGGGGATCCGCGGTAGCGGTCCGCCGAATCAAACCCTAAACCCTTTCCCGTCCCGTTTTAGGATACCCGGCCCCCAAAAAAGGGTTCACTCGGCCCCTCTAGGGTGTCTTTTTGTCTTGCCGCCTTCAAATGAGAAGCAAGGGAAAGGGTTTAGGGTTTGATTAGGGGGATCCGCGGTAGCGGTCCGCCTAATCAAACCCTAAACCCTTTCCCGTCCCGTTTTAGGATACCCGGCCCCAAAAAAGAGGGTTCACTCGGCCCCTCTAGGGTGTCTTTTTGTCTTGCCGCCTTCAAATGAGAAGCAAGAGAAAGGGTTTAGGGTTTTATTCGGGGGATCCGTGGTAGAGGTCCGCCTTATCAAACCTTAAACCCTTTCCGTCCCGTTTTAGGATATCCGGCCCCCAAAAAAAGGGTTCACTCGACCCCTCTAGGGTGTCTTTTTGTCTTGCCGCCTACAAATGAGAAGCAAGGGAAAGGGTTTAGGGTTTTATTAGGGGGATCCGCGGTAGCGGTCCGCCTAATCAAACCCTAACCCTTTCCCGTCTCGTTTTAGGATACCCGGTCCCCCAAAAAAGGGTTCACTCGTCCCTCTAGGGTGTCTTTTTGTCTTGCCGCCTTCGATTGAGAAGTAAGGGAAAGGGTTTAGGGTTTGATTAGGGGGATCCGCGGTAGCGGTCCGCCTAATCAAACCCTAAACCCTTTCCCGTCCCGTTTTAGGATACCCGACCCCCAAAAAAAGGGTTCACTCGGCCCCTCTAGGGTGTCTTTTTGTCTTGCCGCCTTCAAATGAGAAGCAAGGGAAAGGGTTTAGGGTTTGATTAGGGGGATCCGCGGTAGCGGTCCGCCTAATCAAACCCTAAACCCTTTCCCGTCCCGTTTTAGGATACCCGGCCCCAAAAAAAGGGTTCACTCGGCCCCTCTAGGGTGTCTTTTTGTCTTGCCGCCTTCAAATGAGAAGCAAGAGAAAGGGTTTAGGGTTTTATTCGGGGGATCCGTGGTAGAGGTCCGCCTTATCAAACCTTAAACCCTTTCCGTCCCGTTTTAGGATATCCGGCCCCCAAAAAAAGGGTTCACTCGACCCCTCTAGGGTGTCTTTTTGTCTTGCCGCCTACAAATGAGAAGCAAGGGAAAGGGTTTAGGGTTTTATTAGGGGGATCCGCGGTAGCGGTCCGCCTAATCAAACCCTAACCCTTTCCCGTCTCGTTTTAGGATACCCGGTCCCCCAAAAAAAGGGTTCACTCGGTCCCTCTAGGGTGTCTTTTTGTCTTGCCGCCTTCGATTGAGAAGTAAGGGAAAGGGTTTAGGGTTTGATTAGGGGGATCCGCGGTAGCGGTCCGCCGAATCAAACCCTAAACCCTTTCCCGTCCCGTTTTAGGATACCCGGCCCCCAAAAAAAGGGTTCACTCGGCCCCTCTAGGGTGTCTTTTTGTCTTGCCGCCTTCAAATGAGAAGCAAGGGAAAGGGTTTAGGGTTTGATTAGGGGGATCCGCGGTAGCGGTCCGCCTAATCAAACCCTAAACCCTATCCCGTCCCGTTTTAGGATACCCGGCCCCCAAAAAGAGGGTTCACTCGGCCCCTCTAGGGTGTCTTTTTGTCTTGCCGCCTTCAAATGAGAAGCAAGAGAAAGGGTTTAGGGTTTTATTCGGGGGATCCGTGGTAGAGGTCCGCCTTATCAAACCCTAAACCCTTTCCGTCCCGTTTTAGGATATCCGGCCCCCAAAAAAAGGGTTTACTCGACCCCTCTAGGGTGTCTTTTTGTCTTGCCGCCTTTGAATGAGAAGCAAGGGAAAGGGTTTAGGTTTGATTAAGGGATCCGCGGTAGCGGTCCACCTAATCAAACCCTAAACCCTTTCCCATCCCGTTTTAGGATACCCGGCCCCCAAAAAAGGGTTCACTCGACCCCTCTAGGGTGCCTTTTTGTCTTGCCGCCTTCAAATGAGAAGCAAGGGAAAGGGTTTAGGGTTTTATTAGGGGGATCCGTGGTAGCGGTCCGCCTAATCAAACCCTAAACCCTTTCCCGTCTCGTTTTAGGATACCCGGTCCCCCAAAAAAGGGTTCACTCGGCCTCTCTAGGATGTCTTTTTGTCTTGCCGCCCTCGATTGAGAAGTAAGGTAAAGGGTTTAGGGTTTGATTAGGGGGATCTGTGGTAGCGGCCCGCCTAATCAAACCCTAAACACTTTCCTGTCCCGTTTTAGGATACCCGGCCCCCCAAAAAAGGGTTCACTCGGCCCCTCTAGGGTGTCTTTTTGTCTTGCCGCCTTCAAATGAGAAGCAAGGGAAAGGGTTTAGGGTTTGATTAGGGGGATCCGCGGTAGCGGTCCGCCTAATCAAACCCATAAACCCTTTCCCGTCCCGTTTTAGGATACCCGGCCCCCAAAAAGAGGGTTCACTCGGCCCCTCTAGGGTGTCTTTATGTCTTGCCGCCTTCGAATGAGAAGCAAAAGAAAGGGTTTAGTGTTTGATTAAGGGATTCGTAGTAGCGGTCCGCCTAATCAAACCCTAAACCCTTTCCCATCCCGTTTTAGGATTCCCGGCCCCCTAAAAAGGGTTCACTCGGCCCCTCTAGGGTGTCTTTTTGTCTTGCCGCCTTCAAATGAGAAGCAAGGGAAAGGGTTTAGGGTTATATTAGGGGCATCCGCGGTAGCGGTCCGCCTAATCAAACCCTAAACCCTTTCCCGTCTCGTTTTAGGATACCCGGTCCCCCAAAAAAGGATTCACTCGGCCCCTCTAGGGTGTCTTTTTGTCTTGCCGCCTTCGATTGAGAAGTAAGGTAAAGGGTTTAGGGTTTGATTAGGGGGATCCGTAGTAGCGGTCCGCCTAATCAAACCCTAACCCTTTCCCGTCTTGTTTTAAGATACCCGGCCCCCAAAAAAAGGGTTCACTCGGCTCCTCTAGGGTGTCTTTTTGTCTTGCCGCCTTCGAATGATAAGCAAAAGAAAGGGTTTAGTGTTTAATTAAGGGATCCGCGGTAGCGGTCCGCCTAATCAAACCCTAAACCCTTTCCTATCCCGTTTTAGGATTCCCGGCCCCCTAAAAAGGGATCACTCGGCCCCTCTAGGGTGTCTTTTTGTCTTGCCGCCTTCAAATGAGAAGCAAGGGAAAGGGTTTAGGGTTATATTAGGGGCATCCGCGGTAGCGGTCCGCCTAATCAAACCCTAAACCCTTTCCCGTCTCGTTTTAGGATACCCGGTCCCCCAAAAAAGGGTTCACTCGGCCCCTCTAGGGTGTCTTTTTGTCTTGCCGCCTTCGATTGAGAAGGTAAAGGGATTAGGGTTTGATTAGGGGGATCCGTAGTAGCGGTCCGCCTAATCAAACCCTAACCCTTTCCTGTCTCGTTTTAGGATACCCGGCCCCCAAAAAGAGGGTTCACTCGGTCCCTCTAGGGTGTATTTTTGTCTTGCCGCCATCGAATGAGAAGCAAAAGAAAGGGTTTAGTGTTTGATTAAGGGATTCGTGGTAGCGGTCCGCCTAATAAAATCCTAAACCCTTTCCCATCCCGTTTTAGGATTCCCGGCCCCCTAAAAAGGGTTCACTCGGCCCCTCTAGGGTGTCTTTTTGTCTTGCCGCCTTCAAATGAGAAGCAAGGGAAAGGGTTTAGGGTTATATTAGGGGCATCCGCGGTAGCGGTCCGCCTAATCAAACCCTAAACCCTTTCCCGTCTCGTTTTAGGATACCCGGTCCCCCAAAAAAGGGTTCACTCGGCCCGTCTAGGGTGTCTTTTTGTCTTGCCGCCTTCGATTGAGAAGTAAGGTAAAGGGTTTAGGGTTTGATTAGGGGGATCCGTAGTAGCGGTCCGCCTAATCAAACCCTAACCCTTTCCCGTCTCGTTTTAGGATACCCGGCCCCCAAAAAAAGGGTTCACTCGGCCCCTCTAGGGTGTCTTTTTGTCTTGCCGCCTTCGAATGATAAGCAAAAGAAAGGGTTTAGTGTTTGATTAAGGGATCCGCGGCAGCGTTCCGCCTAATCAAACCCTAAACCCTTTCCTATCCCATTTTAGGATACCCGGCCCCCAAAAAAGGGTTCACTCGGCCCCTCTAGGGTGTCTTTTTGTCTTGCCACCTTCAAATGAGAAGCATGGGAAAGGGTTTAGGGCTTTATTAGGGGGATCCGCGGTAGCGGTCCGCCTAATCAAACCCTAACCCTTTCCCGTCTCGTTTTAGGATACCCGGTCCCCCAAAAAAGGGTTCACTCGGCCCCTCTAGGGTGTCTTTTTATCTTGCCGCCTTCGATTGAGAAGTAAGGGAAAGGGTTTAGCGTTTGATTAGGGGGATCCGCGGTAGCGGTCCGCCGAATCAAACCCTAAACCCTTTCCCGTCCCGTTTTAGTATACCCGGCCCCCAAAAAAAGGGTTCACTCGGCCTCTCTAGGGTGTCTTTTTGTCTTGCCGCCTTTGAATGAGAAGCAAGGGAAAGGGTTTAGGGTTTGATTAAGGGATCCGCGGTAGCGGTCCGCCTAATCAAACCCTAAACCCTTTCCCGTCTCGTTTTAGGATACCCGGTCCCCCAAAAAAGGGTTATCTCGGCCCCTCTAGGGTGTCTTTTTGTCTTGCCGTCTTCGATTGAGAAGTAAGGGAAAGGGTTTAGGGTTTGATTAGGTGGATCCGCGGTAGCGGTCCGTCTAATCAATCCCTAAACCCTTTCCCGTCCCGTTTTAGAATACCCGACCCCCCAAAAAATGGTTCACTCGGCCCCTCTGGGGTGTCTTTTTGTCTTGCCGCCTTCAAATGAGAAGCAAGGGAAAGGGTTTAGGGTTTGATTAGGGGGATCCGCGGTAGCGGTCCGCCTAATCAAACCCTAATCCCTTTCCCGTCCCGTTTTAGGATACCCGGCCCCCAAAAAAAGGGTTCACTCGGCCCCTCTAGGGTGTCTTTTTGTCTTGCCGCCTTCGAATGAGAATCAAGGTAAAGGGTTTAGGGTTTGATTAGGGGGATCCGTAGTAGCGGTCCGCCTAATCAAACCCTAACCCTTTCCCGTCTCGTTTTAGGATACCCGGCCCCCCAAAAAAGGGTTCACTCGGCCCCTCTAGGGTGTCTTTTTGTCTTGCCGCCTTCGAATGATAAGCAAAAGAAAGGGTTTAGTGTTTGATTAAGGGATCCGCGGCAGCGTTCCGCCTAATCAAACCCTAAACCCTTTCCTATCCCATTTTAGGATACCCGGCCCCCAAAAAAGGGTTCACTCGGCCCCTCTAGGGTGTCTTTTTGTCTTGCCACCTTCAAATGAGAAGCATGGGAAAGGGTTTAGGGCTTTATTAGGGGGATCCGCGGTAGCGGTCCGCCTAATCAAACCCTAACCCTTTCCCGTCTCGTTTTAGGATACCCGGTCCCCCAAAAAAGGGTTCACTCGGCCCCTCTAGGGTGTCTTTTTATCTTGCCGCCTTCGATTGAGAAGTAAGGGAAAGGGTTTAGCGTTTGATTAGGGGGATCCGCGGTAGCGGTCCGCCGAATCAAACCCTAAACCCTTTCCCGTCCCGTTTTAGTATACCCGGCCCCCAAAAAAAGGGTTCACTCGGCCTCTCTAGGGTGTCTTTTTGTCTTGCCGCCTTTGAATGAGAAGCAAGGGAAAGGGTTTAGGGTTTGATTAAGGGATCCGCGGTAGCGGTCCGCCTAATCAAACCCTAAACCCTTTCCCGTCTCGTTTTAGGATACCCGGTCCCCCAAAAAAGGGTTATCTCGGCCCCTCTAGGGTGTCTTTTTGTCTTGCCGTCATCGATTGAGAAGTAAGGGAAAGGGTTTAGGGTTTGATTAGGTGGATCCGCGGTAGCGGTCCGTCTAATCAATCCCTAAACCCTTTCCCGTCCCGTTTTAGAATACCCGACCCCCCAAAAAATGGTTCACTCGGCCCCTCTGGGGTGTCTTTTTGTCTTGCCGCCTTCAAATGAGAAGCAAGGGAAAGGGTTTAGGGTTTGATTAGGGGGATCCGCGGTAGCGGTCCGCCTAATCAAACCCTAAACCCTTTCCCGTCCCGTTTTAGGATACCCGCCCCCCCAAAAAAGGGTTCACTCGGCCCCTCTAGGGTGTCTTTTTGTCTTGCCGCCTTCGAATGAGAATCAAGGGAAAGGGTTTAGGGTTTGATTAGGTGGATCCGCGGTAGCGGTCCGCCTAGTCAAACCCTAATCCCTTTCCCGTCCCGTTTTAGGATACCCGGCCCCCAAAAAAAGGGTTCACTCGGCCCCTCTAGGGTGTCTTTTTGTCTTGCCGCCTTCGAATGAGAATCAAGGGAAAGGGTTTAGGGTTTAATTAGGGGGATCCGCGGTAGCGGTCCGCCTAATCAAACCCTAAACCCTTTCCCGTCTCGTTTTAGGATACCCGGTCCCCCAAAAAAGGGTTATCTCGGCCCCTCTAGGGTGTCTTTTTGTCTTGTCGTCTTCGATTGAGAAGTAAGGGAAAGGGTTTAGGGTTTGATTAGGTGGATCCGCGGTAGCGGTCCGCCTAATCAAACCCTAATCCCTTTCCCGTCCCGTTTTAGGATACCCGGCCCCCCAAAAAAGGGTTCACTCGGCCCCTCTAGGGTGTCTTTTTGTCTTGCCGCCTTCAAATGAGAAGCAAGGGAAAGGGTTTAGGGTTTGATTAGGGGCATCCGCGGTAGCGGTCCGCCTAATCAAACCCTAAACCCTTTCCCGTCTCGTTTTAGGATACCCGGTCCCCCAAAAAGAATTCACTCGGCCCTCTAGGGTGTCTTTTTCTTGCCGCCTTCGATTGAGAAGTAAGGTAAAGGGTTTAGGGTTTGATTAGGGGGATCCGTAGTAGCGGTCCGCCTAATCAAACCCTAACCCTTTCCCGTCTCGTTTTAGGATACCCGGCCCCCAAAAAAAGGGTTCACTCGGCCCCTCTAGGGTGTCTTTTTGTCTTGCCGCCTTCGAATGATAAGCAAAACAAAGGGTTTAGTGTTTAATTAAGGGATCCGTGGTAGCGGTCCGCCTAATCAAACCCTAAACCCTTTCCTATCCCGTTTTAGGATTCCCGGCCCGCTAAAAAGGGTTCACTCGGCCCCTCTAGGGTGTCTTTTTGTCTTGCCGCCTTCAAATGAGAAGCAAGGGAAAGGGTTTAGGGTTATATTAGGGGCATCCGCGGTAGCGGTCCGCCTAATCAAACCTTAAACCCTTTCCCGTCTCGTTTTAGGATACCCGGTCCCCCAAAAAAGGGTTCACTCGGCCCCTCTAGGGTGTCTTTTTGTCTTGCCGCCTTCAATTGAGAAGTAAGGTAAAGGGTTTAGGGTTTGATTAGGGGGATCCGTAGTAGCGGTCCGCCTAATCAAACCCTAACCCTTTCCCGTCTCGTTTTAGGATACCCGGCCCCCAAAAAGAGGGTTCACTCGGCCCCTCTAGGGTGTCTTTTTGTCTTGCCGCCATCGAATGAGAAGCAAAAGAAAGGGTTTAGTGTTTGATTAAGGGATTCGTTGTAGCGGTCCGCCTAATCAAATCCTAAACCCTTTCCCATCCCGTTTTAGGATTCCCGGCCCCCTAAAAAGGGTTTACTCGGCCCCTCTAGGGTGTCTTTTTGTCTTGCCGCCTTCAAATGAGAAGCAAGGGAAAAGGTTTAGGGTTATATTAGGGGCATCCGCGGTAGCGGTCCGCCTAATCAAACCCTAAACCCTTTCCCGTCTCGTTTTAGGATACCCGGTCCCCCAAAAAGGGTTCACTCGGCCCGTCTAGGGTGTCTTTTTGTCTTGCCGCCTTCGATTGAGAAGTAAGGTAAAGGGTTTAGGGTTTGATTAGGGGGATCCGTAGTAGCGGTCCGCCTAATCAAACCCTAACCCTTTCCCGTCTCGTTTTAGGATACCCGGCCCCCAAAAAAAGGGTTCACTCGGCCCCTCTAGGGTGTCTTTTTGTCTTGCCACCTTCGAATGATAAGCAAAAGAAAGGGTTTAGTGTTTGATTAAGGGATCCGCGGCAGCGGTCCGCCTAATCAAACCCTAAACCCTTTCCTATCCCATTTTAGGATACCCGGCCCCCAAAAAAGGGTTCACTCGGCCCCTCTAGGGTGTCTTTTTGTCTTGCCACCTTCAAATGAGAAGCAAGGGAAAGGGTTTAGGGCTTTATTAGGGGGATCCGCGGTAGCGGTCCGCCTAATCAAACCCTTACCCTTTCCCGTCTCGTTTTAGGATACCCGGTCCCCCAAAAAAGGGTTCACTCGGCCCCTCTAGGGTGTCTTTTTGTCTTGCCGCCTTCGATTGAGAAGTAGGGGAAAGAGTTTAGCGTTTGATTAGGGGGATCCGCGGTAGCGGTCCGCCGAATCTAACCCTAAACCCTTTCCCGTCCCGTTTTAGGATACCCGGCCCCCAAAAAAAGGGTTCACTCGGCCCCTCTAGGGTGTCTTTTTGTCTTGCCGCCTTCAAATGAGAAGCAAGGGAAAGGGTTTAGGGTTTGATTAGGTGGATCCGCGGTAGCGGTCCGTCTAATCAATCCCTAAACCCTTTCCCGTCCCGTTTTAGAATACCCGACCCCCCAAAAAATGGTTCACTCGGCCCCTCTGGGGTGTCTTTTTGTCTTGCCGCCTTCAAATGAGAAGCAAGGGAAAGGGTTTAGGGTTTGATTAGGGGGATCCGCGGTAGCGGTCCGCCTAATCAAACCCTAATCCCTTTCCCGTCCCGTTTTAGGATACCCGGCCCCCAAAAAAAGGGTTCACTCGGCCCCTCTAGGGTGTCTTTTTGTCTTGCCGCCTTCGAATGAGAATCAAGGGAAAGGGTTTAGGGTTTGATTAGGTGGATCCGCGGTAGCGGTCCGCCTAGTCAAACCCTAATCCCTTTCCCGTCCCGTTTTAGGATACCCGGCCCCCAAAAAAAGGGTTCACTCGGCCCCTCTAGGGTGTCTTTTTGTCTTGCCGCCTTCGAATGAGAATCAAGGGAAAGGGTTTAGGGTTTAATTAGGGGGATCCGCGGTAGCGGTCCGCCTAATCAAACCCTAAACCCTTTCCCGTCTCGTTTTAGGATACCCGGTCCCCCAAAAAAGGGTTATCTCGGCCCCTCTAGGGTGTCTTTTTGTCTTGTCGTCTTCGATTGAGAAGTAAGGGAAAGGGTTTAGGGTTTGATTAGGTGGATCCGCGGTAGCGGTCCGCCTAATCAAACCCTAATCCCTTTCCCGTCCCGTTTTAGGATACCCGGCCCCCAAAAAAAGGGTTCACTCGGCCCCTCTAGGGTGTCTTTTTGTCTTGCCGCCTTCAAATGAGAAGCAAGGGAAAGGGTTTAGGGTTATATTAGGGGCATCCGCGGTAGCGGTCCGCCTAATCAAACCCTAAACCCTTTCCCGTCTCGTTTTAGGATACCCGGTCCCCCAAAAAAGAATTCACTCGGCCCCTCTAGGGTGTCTTTTTTTCTTGCCGCCTTCGATTGAGAAGTAAGGTAAAGGGTTTAGGGTTTGATTAGGGGGATCCGTAGTAGCGGTCCGCCTAATCAAACCCTAACCCTTTCCCGTCTCGTTTTAGGATACCCGGCCCCCAAAAAAAGGGTTCACTCGGCCCCTCTAGGGTGTCTTTTTGTCTTGCCGCCTTCGAATGATAAGCAAAACAAAGGGTTTAGTGTTTAATTAAGGGATCCGTGGTAGCGGTCCGCCTAATCAAACCCTAAACCCTTTCCTATCCCGTTTTAGGATTCCCGGCCCGCTAAAAAGGGTTCACTCGGCCCCTCTAGGGTGTCTTTTTGTCTTGCCGCCTTCAAATGAGAAGCAAGGGAAAGGGTTTAGGGTTATATTAGGGGCATCCGCGGTAGCGGTCCGCCTAATCAAACCTTAAACCCTTTCCCGTCTCGTTTTAGGATACCCGGTCCCCCAAAAAAGGGTTCACTCGGCCCCTCTAGGGTGTCTTTTTGTCTTGCCGCCTTCAATTGAGAAGTAAGGTAAAGGGTTTAGGGTTTGATTAGGGGGATCCGTAGTAGCGGTCCGCCTAATCAAACCCTAACCCTTTCCCGTCTCGTTTTAGGATACCCGGACCCCAAAAAAAGGGTTCACTCGGCCCCTCTAGGGTGTCTTTTTGTCTTGCCGCCATCGAATGAGAAGCAAAAGAAAGGGTTTAGTGTTTGATTAAGGGATTCGTTGTAGCGGTCCGCCTAATCAAATCCTAAACCCTTTCCCATCCCGTTTTAGGATTCCCGGCCCCCTAAAAAGGGTTTACTCGGCCCCTCTAGGGTGTCTTTTTGTCTTGCCGCCTTCAAATGAGAAGCAAGGGAAAAGGTTTAGGGTTATATTAGGGGCATCCGCGGTAGCGGTCCGCCTAATCAAACCCTAAACTCTTTCCCGTCTCGTTTTAGGATACCCGGTCCCCCAAAAAAGGGTTCACTCGGCCCGTCTAGGGTGTCTTTTTGTCTTGCCGCCTTCGATTGAGAAGTAAGGTAAAGGGTTTAGGGTTTGATTAGGGGGATCCGTAGTAGCGGTCCGCCTAATCAAACCCTAACCCTTTCCCGTCTCGTTTTAGGATACCCGGCCCCCAAAAAAGGGTTCACTCGGCCCCTCTAGGGTGTCTTTTTGTCTTGCCGCCTTCGAATGATAAGCAAAAGAAAGGGTTTAGTGTTTGATTAAGGGATCCGCGGCAGCGGTCCGCCTAATCAAACCCTAAACCCTTTCCTATCCCATTTTAGGATACCCGGCCCCCAAAAAAGGGTTCACTCGGCCCCTCTAGGGTGTCTTTTTGTCTTGCCACCTTCAAATGAGAAGCAAGGGAAAGGGTTTAGGGCTTTATTAGGGGGATCCGCGGTAGCGGTCCGCCTAATCAAACCCTTACCCTTTCCCGTCTCGTTTTAGGATACCCGGTCCCCCAAAAAAGGGTTCACTCGGCCCCTCTAGGGTGTCTTTTTGTCTTGCCGCCTTCGATTGAGAAGTAGGGGAAAGAGTTTAGCGTTTGATTAGGGGGATCCGCGGTAGCGGTCCGCCGAATCAAACCCTAAACCCTTTCCCGTCCCGTTTTAGGATACCCGGCCCCCAAAAAAAGGGTTCACTCGGCCCCTCTAGGGTGTCTTTTTGTCTTGCCGCCTTCAAATGAGAAGCAAGGGAAAGGGTTTAGGGTTTGATTAGGTGGATCCGCGGTAGCGGTCCGTCTAATCAATCCCTAAACCCTTTCCCGTCCCGTTTTAGAATACCCGACCCCCCAAAAAATGGTTCACTCGGCCCCTCTGGGGTGTCTTTTTGTCTTGCCGCCTTCAAATGAGAAGCAAGGGAAAGGGTTTAGGGTTTGATTAGGGGGATCCGCGGTAGCGGTCCGCCTAATCAAACCCTAATCCCTTTCCCGTCCCGTTTTAGGATACCCGGCCCCCAAAAAAAGGGTTCACTCGGCCCCTCTAGGGTGTCTTTTTGTCTTGCCGCCTTCGAATGAGAATCAAGGGAAAGGGTTTAGGGTTTGATTAAGGGATTCGCGGTAGCGGTTCGCCTAATCAAACCCTAAACCCTTTCCCATCCCATTTTAAGATACCCGGCCCCCAAAAAACGGTTCACTCGGCCCCTCTAGTGTGTCTTTTTGTCTTGCCGCCTTCAAATGAGAAGCAAGGGAAAGGGTTTAGGGTTTTATTAGGGGGATCCGCGGTAGCGGTCCGCCTAATCAAACCCTAAACCCTTTCCCGTCGCGTTTTAGGATACCCGGTCCCCCAAAAAAGGGTTCACTCGGCCCCTATAGGGTGTCTTTTTGTCTTGCCGCCTTCGATTGAGAAGTAAGGGAAAGGGTTTAGCGTTTGATTAGGGGGATCCGCGGTAGCGGTCCGCCGAATCAAACCCTAAACCCTTTCCCGTCCCGTTTTAGGATACCCGGCCCCCAAAAAAAGGGTTCACTCGGCCCCTCTAGGGTGTCTTTTTGTCTTACCGCCTTCAAATGAGAAGCAAGGGAAAGGGTTTAGGGTTTGATTAGGTGGATCCGCGGTAGCGGTCCGTCTAATCAATCCCTAAACCCTTTCCCGTTCCGTTTTAGAATACCCGACCCCCCAAAAAATGGTTCACTCGGCCCCTCTGGGGTGTCTTTTTGTCTTGCCGCCTTCAAATGAGAAGCAAGGGAAAGGGTTTAGGGTTTGATTAGGGGGATCCGTGGTAGCGGTCCGCCTAATCAAACCCTAAACCCTTTCCCGTCTCGTTTTAGGATACCCGGTCCCCCAAAAAAGGGTTCACTCGGCCCCTCTAGGATGTCTTTCTGTCTTGCCGCCTTCGATTGAGAAGTAAGGTAAAGGGTTTAGGGTTTGATTAGGGGGATCTGTGGTAGCGGCCCGCCTAATCAAACCCTAAACACTTTCCCCGTCTGTTTTAGGATACCCGGCCCCCAAAAAGGGTTCACTCGGCCCCTCTAGGGTGTCTTTTTGTCTTGCCGCCTTCAAATGAGAAGCGAGGGAAAGGGTTTAGGGTTTGATTAGGGGGATCCGCGGTAGCGGTCCGCCTAATCAAACCCTAAACCCTTTCCCGTCCCGTTTTAGGATACCCGGCCCCAAAAAAAGGGTTCACTCGGCCCCTCTAGGGTGTCTTTTTGTCTTGCCGCCTTCGAATGAGAAGCAAAAGAAAGGGTCTAGTGTTTGATTAAGGGATTCGTGGTAGCGGTCCGCCTAATCAAACCCTAAACCCTTTCCCATCCCGTTTTAGGATTCCCGGCCCCCTAAAAAGGGTTCACTCGGCCCCTCTAGGGTGTCTTTTTGTCTTGCCGCCTTCAAATGAGAAGCAAGGGAAAGGGTTTAGGGTTATATTAGGGGCATCCGCGGTAGCGGTCCGCCTAATCAAACCCTAAACCCCTTCCCGTCTCGTTTTAGGATACCCGGTCCCCCAAAAAAGGATTCACTCGGCCCCTCTAGGGTGTCTTTTTGTCTTGCCGCCTTCGATTGAGAAGTAAGGTAAAGGGTTTAGGGTTTGATTAGGGGGATCCGTAGTAGCGGTCCGCCTAATCAAACCCTAACCCTTTCCCGTCTCGTTTTAGGATACCCGGCCCCCAAAAAAGGGTTCACTCGGCCCCTCTAGGGTGTCTTTTTGTCTTGCCGCCTTTGAATGATAAGCAAAAGAAAGGGTTTAGTGTTTAATTAAGGGATCCGCGGTAGCGGTCCGCCTAATCAAACCCTAAACCCTTTCCTATCCCGTTTTAGGATTCCCGGCCCCCTAAAAAAGGTTCACTCGGCCCCTCTAAGGTGTCTTTTTGTCTTGCCGCCTTCAAATGAGAAGCCAGGGAAAGGGTTTAGGGTTATATTAGGGGCATCCACGGTAGCGGTCCGCCTAATCAAACCCTAAACCCTTTCCCGTCTCGTTTTAGGATACCCGGTCCCCCAAAAAAGGGTTCACTCGGCCCCTCTAGGGTGTCTTTTTGTCTTGCCGCCTTCGATTGAGAAGTAAGGTAAAGGGTTTAGGGTTTGATTAGGGGGATCCGTAGTAGCGGTCCGCCTAATCAAACCCTAACCCTTTCCCGTCTCGTTTTAGGATACCCGGCCCCCAAAAAGAGGGTTCACTCGGCCCCTCTAGGGTGTCTTTTTGTCTTGCCGCCTTCGAATGAGAAGCAAAAGAAAGGGTTTAGTGTTTGATTAAGGGATTCGTGGTAGCGGTCCGCCTAATCAAACCCTAAACCCTTTCCCATCCCGTTTTAGGATTCCCGACCCCCTAAAAAGGGTTCACTCGGCCCCTCTAGGGTGTCTTTTTGTCTTGCCGCCTTCAAATGAGAAGCAAGGGAAAAGGTTTAGGGTTATATTAGGGGCATCCGCGGTAGCGGTCCGCCTAATCAAACCCTAAACCCTTTCCCGTCTCGTTTTAGGATACCCGGTCCCCCAAAAAAGGGTTCACTCGGCCCGTCTAGGGTGTCTTTTTGTCTTGCCGCCTTCGATTGAGAAGTAAGGTAAAGGGTTTAGGGTTTGATTAGGGGGATCCGTAGTAGCGGTCCGCCTAATCAAACCCTAACCCTTTCCCGTCTCGTTTTAGGATACCCGGCCCCCAAAAAAAGGGTTCACTCGGCCCCTCTAGGGTGTCTTTTTGTCTTGCCGCCTTCGAATGATAAGCAAAACAAAGGGTTTAGTGTTTAATTAAGGGATCCGTGGTAGCGGTCCGCCTAATCAAACCCTAAACCCTTTCCTATCCCGTTTTAGGATTCCGCCCGCTAAAAGGGTTCACTCGGCCCCTCTAGGGTGTCTTTTTGTCTTGCCGCCTTCAAATGAGAAGCAAGGGAAAGGGTTTAGGGTTATATTAGGGGCATCCGCGGTAGCGGTCCGCCTAATCAAACCTTAAACCCTTTCCCGTCTCGTTTTAGGATACCCGGTCCCCCAAAAAAGGGTTCACTCGGCCCCTCTAGGGTGTCTTTTTGTCTTGCCGCCTTCAATTGAGAAGTAAGGTAAAGGGTTTAGGGTTTGATTAGGGGGATCCGTAGTAGCGGTCCGCCTAATCAAACCCTAACCCTTTCCCGTCTCGTTTTAGGATACCAGGCCCCCAAAAAGAGGGTTCACTCGGCCCCTCTAGGGTGTCTTTTTGTCTTGCCGCCATCGAATGAGAAGCAAAAGAAAGGGTTTAGTGTTTGATTAAGGGATTCGTTGTAGCGGTCCGCCTAATCAAATCCTAAACCCTTTCCCATCCCGTTTTAGGATTCCCGGCCCCCTAAAAAGGGTTTACTCGGCCCCTCTAGGGTGTCTTTTTGTCTTGCCGCCTTCAAATGAGAAGCAAGGGAAAAGGTTTAGGGTTATATTAGGGGCATCCGCGGTAGCGGTCCGCCTAATCAAACC
Source organism: Silene latifolia (assembly GCF_048544455.1). Lineage (NCBI taxonomy): Eukaryota > Viridiplantae > Streptophyta > Magnoliopsida > Caryophyllales > Caryophyllaceae > Silene > Silene latifolia. The sequence goes on along the minus strand of NC_133536.1, from coordinate 150,031,878 downwards.
CTAAACCCTTTCCCGTCTCGTTTTAGGATACCCGGTCCCCCAAAAAGGGGTCACTCGGCCCGTCTAGGGTGTCTTTTTGTCTTGCCGCCTTCGATTGAGAAGTAAGGTAAAGGGTTTAGGGTTTGATTAGGGGGATCCGTAGTAGCGGTCCGCCTAATCAAACCCTAACCCTTTCCCGTCTCGTTTTAGGATACCCGGCCCCCAAAAAAAGGGTTCACTCGGCCCCTCTAGGGTGTCTTTTTGTCTTGCCGCCTTCGAATGATAAGCAAGGGAAAGGGTTTAGGGTTTGATTAAGGGATCCGCGGCAGCGGTCCGCCTAATCAAACCCTAAACCCTTTCCTATCCCATTTTAGGATACCCGGTCCCCCCAAAAAGGGTTCACTCGGCCCCTCTAGGGTGTCTTTTGTCTTGCCGCCTTCAAATGAGAAGCAAGGGAAAGGGTTTAGGGCTTTATTAGGGGGATCCGCGGTAGCGGTCCGCCTAATCAAACCCTTACCCTTTCCCGTCTCGTTTTAGGATACCCGGTCCCCCAAAAAAGGGTTCACTCGGCCCCTCTAGGGTGTCTTTTTGTCTTGCCGCCTTCGATTGAGAAGTAGGGGAAAGAGTTTAGCGTTTGATTAGGGGGATCCGCGGTAGCGGTCCGCCGAATCAAACCCTAAACCCTTTCCCGTCCCATTTTAGGATACCGGCCCCCAAAAAAGGGTTCACTCGGCCCCTCTAGGGTGTCTTTTTGTCTTGCCGCCTTCAAATGAGAAGCAAGGGAAAGGGTTTAGGGTTTGATTAGGTGGATCCGCGGTAGCGGTCCGTCTAATCAATCCCTAAACCCTTTCCCGTCCCGTTTTAGAATACCCGACCCCCCAAAAAATGGTTCACTCGGCCCCTCTGGGGTGTCTTTTTGTCTTGCCGCCTTCAAATGAGAAGCAAGGGAAAGGGTTTAGGGTTTGATTAGGGGGATCCGCGGTAGCGGTCCGCCTAATCAAACCCTAATCCCTTTCCCGTCCCGTTTTAGGATACCCGGCCCCCAAAAAAAGGGTTCACTCGGCCCCTCTAGGGTGTCTTTTTGTCTTGCCGCCTTCGAATGAGAATCAAGGGAAAGGGTTTAGGGTTTGATTAAGGGATTCGCGGTAGCGGTTCGCCTAATCAAACCCTAAACCCTTTCCCATCCCATTTTAAGATACCCGGCCCCCAAAAAACGGTTCACTCGGCCCCTCTAGTGTGTCTTTTTGTCTTGCCGCCTTCAAATGAGAAGCAAGGGAAAGGGTTTAGGGTTTTATTAGGGGGATCCGCGGTAGCGGTCCGCCTAATCAAACCCTAAACCCTTTCCCGTCGCGTTTTAGGATACCCGGTCCCCCAAAAAAGGGTTCACTCGGCCCCTATAGGGTGTCTTTTTGTCTTGCCGCCTTCGATTGAGAAGTAAGGGAAAGGGTTTAGCGTTTGATTAGGGGGATCCGCGGTAGCGGTCCGCCGAATCAAACCCTAAACCCTTTCCCGTCCCGTTTTAGGATACCCGGCCCCCAAAAAAAGGGTTCACTCGGCCCCTCTAGGGTGTCTTTTTGTCTTACCGCCTTCAAATGAGAAGCAAGGAAAAGGGTTTAGGGTTTGATTAGGTGGATCCGCGGTAGCGGTCCGTCTAATCAATCCCTAAACCCTTTCCCGTTCCGTTTTAGAATACCCGACCCCCCAAAAAATGGTTCACTCGGCCCCTCTGGGGTGTCTTTTTGTCTTGCCGCCTTCAAATGAGAAGCAAGGGAAAGGGTTTAGGGTTTGATTAGGGGGATCCGTGGTAGCGGTCCGCCTAATCAAACCCTAAACCCTTTCCCGTCTCGTTTTAGGATACCCGGTCCCCCAAAAAAGGGTTCACTCGGCCCCTCTAGGATGTCTTTCTGTCTTGCCGCCTTCGATTGAGAAGTAAGGTAAAGGGTTTAGGGTTTGATTAGGGGGATCTGTGGTAGCGGCCCGCCTAATCAAACCCTAAACACTTTCCCGTCCCGTTTTAGGATACCCGGCCCCCAAAAAGAGGGTTCACTCGGCCCCTCTAGGGTGTCTTTTTGTCTTGCCGCCTTCGAATGAGAAGCAAAAGAAAGGGTCTAGTGTTTGATTAAGGGATTCGTGGTAGCGGTCCGCCTAATCAAACCCTAAACCCTTTCCCATCCCGTTTTAGGATTCCCGGCCCCCTAAAAAGGGTTCACTCGGCCCCTCTAGGGTGTCTTTTTGTCTTGCCGCCTTCAAATGAGAAGCAAGGGAAAGGGTTTAGGGTTATATTAGGGGCATCCGCGGTAGCGGTCCGCCTAATCAAACCCTAAACCCCTTCCCGTCTCGTTTTAGGATACCCGGTCCCCCAAAAAAGGATTCACTCGGCCCCTCTAGGGTGTCTTTTTGTCTTGCCGCCTTCGATTGAGAAGTAAGGTAAAGGGTTTAGGGTTTGATTAGGGGGATCCGTAGTAGCGGTCCGCCTAATCAAACCCTAACCCTTTCCCGTCTCGTTTTAGGATACCCGGCCCCCAAAAAAAGGGTTCACTCGGCCCCTCTAGGGTGTCTTTTTGTCTTGCCGCCTTTGAATGATAAGCAAAAGAAAGGGTTTAGTGTTTAATTAAGGGATCCGCGGTAGCGGTCCGCCTAATCAAACCCTAAACCCTTTCCTATCCCGTTTTAGGATTCCCGGCCCCCTAAAAAAGGTTCACTCGGCCCCTCTAAGGTGTCTTTTTGTCTTGCCGCCTTCAAATGAGAAGCCAGGGAAAGGGTTTAGGGTTATATTAGGGGCATCCACGGTAGCGGTCCGCCTAATCAAACCCTAAACCCTTTCCCGTCTCGTTTTAGGATACCCGGTCCCCCAAAAAAGGGTTCACTCGGCCCCTCTAGGGTGTCTTTTTGTCTTGCCGCCTTCGATTGAGAAGTAAGGTAAAGGGTTTAGGGTTTGATTAGGGGGATCCGTAGTAGCGGTCCGCCTAATCAAACCCTAACCCTTTCCCGTCTCGTTTTAGGATACCCGGCCCCCAAAAAGAGGGTTCACTCGGCCCCTCTAGGGTGTCTTTTTGTCTTGCCGCCTTCGAATGAGAAGCAAAAGAAAGGGTTTAGTGTTTGATTAAGGGATTCGTGGTAGCGGTCCGCCTAATCAAACCCTAAACCCTTTCCCATCCCGTTTTAGGATTCCCGACCCCCTAAAAAGGGTTCACTCGGCCCCTCTAGGGTGTCTTTTTGTCTTGCCGCCTTCAAATGAGAAGCAAGGGAAAGGGTTTAGGGTTATATTAGGGGCATCCGCGGTAGCGGTCCGCCTAATCAAACCCTAAACCCTTTCCCGTCTCATTTTAGGATACCCGGTCCCCAAAAAGAGGGTTCACTCGGCCCCTCTAGTGTGTCTTTTTGTCTTGCCGCCTTCAAATGAGAAGCAAGGGAAAGGGTTTAGGGTTTTATTAGGGGGATCCGCGGTAGCGGTCTGCCTAATCAAACCCTAAACCCTTTACCGTCGCGTTTTAGGATACCCGGTCCCCCAAAAAAGGGTTCACTCGGCCCCTCTAGGGTGTCTTTTTGTCTTGCCGCCTTCGATTGAGAAGTAAGGTAAAGGGTTTAGGGTTTCATTAGGGGGATCCGTGGTAGCGGTCCGCCTAATCAAACCCTAACCCTTTCCCGTCTCGTTTTAGGATACCCGGCCCCCTAAAAAGGGTTCACTCGGCCCCTCTAGGGTGTCTTTTTGTCTTGCCGCCTTCAAATGAGAAGCAAGGGAAAGGGTTTAGGGTTATATTAGGGGCATCCGCGGTAGCGGTCCGCCTAATCAAACCTTAAACCCTTTCCCGTCTCGTTTTAGGATACCCGGTCCCCCAAAAAAGGATTCACTCGGCCCCTCTAGGGTGTCTTTTTGTCTTGCCGCCTTCGATTGAGAAGTAAGGTAAAGGGTTTAGGGTTTGATTAGGGGGATCCGTAGTAGCGGTCCGCCTAATCAAACCCTAACCCTTTCCCGTCCCGTTTTAGGATACCCGGCCCCCAAAAAGAGGGTTCACTCGGCCCCTCTATGGTGTCTTTTTGTCTTGCCGCCTTCGAATGAGAAGCAAAAGAAAGGGTCTAGTGTTTGATTAAGGGATTCGTGGTAGCGGTCCGCCTAATCAAACCCTAAACCCTTTCCCATCCCGTTTTAGGATTCCCGGCCCCCTAAAAAGGGTTCACTCGGAACCTCTAGGGTGTCTTTTTGTCTTGCCGCCTTCAAATGAGAAGCAAGGGAAAGGGTTTAGGGTTATATTAGGGGCATCCGCGGTAGCGGTCCGCCTAATCAAACCCTAAACCCTTTCCCGTCTCGTTTTAAGATACCCGGTCCCCCAAAAAAGGATTCACTCGGCCCCTCTAGGGTGTCTTTTTGTCTTGCCGCCTTCGATTGAGAAGTAAGGTAAAGGGTTTAGGGTTTGATTAGGGGGATCCGTAGTAGCGGTCCGCCTAATCAAACCCTAACCCTTTCCCGTCTCGTTTTAGGATACCCGGCCCCCAAAAAAAGGGTTCACTCGGCCCCTCTAGGGTGTCTTTTTGTCTTGCCGCCTTTGAATGATAAGCAAAAGAAAGGGTTTAGTGTTTAATTAAGGGATCCGCAGTAGCGGTCCGCCTAATCAAACCCTAAACCCTTTCCCGTCTCGTTTTAGGATACCCGGTCCCCCAAAAAAGGGTTCACTCGGCCCCTCTAGGATGTCTTTTTGTCTTGCCGCCTTCGATTGAGAAGTAAGGTAAAGGGTTTAGGGTTTTATTAGGGGGATCTGTGGTAGCGGCCCGCCTAATCAAACCCTAAACCCTTTCCCGTCTCGTTTTAGGATACCCGGTCCCCAAAAAGAGGGTTCACTCGGCCCCTCTAGTGTGTCTTTTTGTCTTGCCGCCTTCAAATGAGAAGCAAGGGAAAGGGTTTAGGGTTTGATTAGGGGGATCCGCGGTAGCGGTCCGCCTAATCAAACCCTAAACCCTTTCCGTCCCGTTTTAGGATACCCGTCCCCCAAAAAGGGTTCACTCGGCCCCTCTAGGGTGTCTTTTTGTCTTGCCGCCTTCGATTGAGAAGTAAGGTAAAGGGTTTAGGGTTTAATTAGGGGGATCCGTGGTAGTGGTCCGCCTAATCAAACCCTAAACCCTTTCCCGTCCCGTTTTAGGATACCCGCCCCCCCAAAAAGGGTTCACTCGGCCCCTCTAGGGTGTCTTTTTGTCTTGCCGCCTTCAAATGAGAAGCAAGGGAAAGGGTTTAGGGTTTGATTTGGGGGATCCGCGGTAGCGGTCCGCCTAATCAAACCCTAAACCCTTTCCAGTCACGTTTTAGGATACCCGGCCCCAAAAAAGAGGGTTCACTCGGCCCCTCTAGGGTGTCTTTTTGTCTTCTTTGCCTTCGAATGAGAAGCAAAAGAAAGGGTTTAGTGTTTGATTAAGGGATTCGTGGTAGCGGTCCGCCTAATCAAACCCTAAACCCTTTCCCATCCGTTTTAGGATTCCGGCCCCCTAAAAAGGGTTCACTCGGCCCCCTCTAGGGTGTCTTTTTGTCTTGCCGCCTTCAAATGAGAAGCAAGGGAAAGGGTTTAGGGTTATATTAGGGGCATCCGCGGTAGCGGTCTGCCTAATCAAACCCTAAACCCTTTCCCGTCTCGTTTTAGGATACCCGGTCCCCCAAAAAAGGGTTCACTCGGCCCCTCTAGGGTGTCTTTTTGTCTTGCCGCCTTCGATTGAGAAGTAAGGTAAACGGTTTAGGGTTTGATTAGGGGGATCCGTAGTAGCGGTCCGCCTAATCAAACCCTAACCCTTTCCCGTCTCGTTTTAGGATACCCGGCCCCCAAAAAGAGGGTTCACTCGGCCCCTCTAGGGTGTCTTTTTGTCTTGCCGCCTTTGAATGAGAAGCAAAAGAAAGGGTTTAGTGTTTGATTAAGGGATTCGTGGTAGCGGTCCGCCTAATCAAACCCTAAACCCTTTCCCATCCCGTTTTAGGATTCCCGGCCCCCTAAAAAGGGTTCACTCGGCCCCTCTAGGGTGTCTTTTTGTCTTGCCGCCTTCGATTGAGAAGTAAGGTAAAGGGTTTAGGGTTTGATTAGGGGGATCCGTAGTAGCGGTCCGCCTAATCAAACCCTAACCCTTTCCCGTCTCGTTTTAGGATACCCGGCCCCCAAAAAAGGGTTCACTCGGCCCCTCTAGGGTGTCTTTTTGTCTTGCCGCCTTTGAATGATAAGCAAAAGAAAGGGTTTAGTGTTTAATAAAGGGATCCGCGGTAGAGGTCCGCCTAATCAAACCCTAAACCCTTTCCTATCCCGTTTTAGGATTCCCGGCCCCCTAAAAAAGGTTCACTCGGCCCCTCTAAGGTGTCTTTTTGTCTTGCCGCCTTCAAATGAGAAGCAAGGGAAAGGGTTTAGGGTTATATTAGGGGCATCCACGGTAGCGGTCCGCCTAATCAAACCCTAAACCCTTTCCCGTCTCGTTTTAGGATACCCGGTCCCCCAAAAAAGGGTTCACTCGGCCCCTCTAGGGTGTCTTTTTGTCTTGCCGCCTTCGATTGAGAAGTAAGGTAAAGGGTTTAGGGTTTGATTAGGGGGATCCGTAGTAGCGGTCCGCCTAATCAAACCCTAACCCTTTCCCGTCTCGTTTTAGGATACCCGGCCCCAAAAAAAGGGTTCACTCGGCCCCTCTAGGGTGTCTTTTTGTCTTGCCGCCTTCGAATGAGAAGCAAAAGAAAGGGTTTAGTGTTTGATTAAGGGATTCGTGGTAGCGGTCCGCCTAATCAAACCCTAAACCCTTTCCCATCCCGTTTTAGGATTCCCGGCCCCCTAAAAAGGGTTCACTCGGCCCCTCTAGGGTGTCTTTTTGTCTTGCCGCCTTCAAATGAGAAGCAAGGGAAAGGGTTTAGGGTTATATTAGGGGCATCCGCGGTAGCGGTCCGCCTAATCAAACCCTAAACCCTTTCCCGTCTCATTTTAGGATACCCGGTCCCCAAAAAGAGGGTTCACTCGGCCCCTCTAGTGTGTCTTTTTGTCTTGCCGCCTTCAAATGAGAAGTAAGGGAAAGGGTTTAGGGTTTTATTAGGGGGATCCGCGGTAGCGGTCTGCCTAATCAAACCCTAAACCTTTTCCCGTCGCGTTTTAGGATACCCGGTCCCCCAAAAAAGGGTTCACTCGGCCCCTCTAGGGTGTCTTTTTGTCTTGCCGCCTTCGATTGAGAAGTAAGGTAAAGGGTTTAGGGTTTGATTAGGGGGATCCGTGGTAGCGGTCCGCCTAATCAAACCCTAAACCCTTTCCCGTCTCGTTTTAGGATACCCGGTCCCCCAAAAAAGGGTTCACTCGGCCCCTCTAGGATGTCTTTTTGTCTTGCCGCCTTCGATTGAGAAGTAAGGTAAAGGGTTTAGGGTTTGATTAGGGGGATCTGTGGTAGCGGCCCGCCTAATCAAACCCTAAACCCTTTCCCGTCTCGTTTTAGGATACCCGGTCCCCCAAAAAGGGTTCACTCGGCCCCTCTAGTGTGTCTTTTTGTCTTGCCGCCTTCAAATGAGAAGCAAGGGAAAGGGTTTAGGGTTTTATTAGGGGGATCCGCGGTAGCGGTCCGCCTAATCAAACCCTAAACCCTTTCCCGTCGCGTTTTAGGATACCCGGTCCCCCAAAAAAGGGTTCACTCGGCCCCTCTAGGGTGTCTTTTTGTCTTGCCGCCTTCGATTGAGAAGTAAGGTAAAGGGTTTAGGGTTTGATTAGGGGGATCCGTAGTAGCGGTCCGCCTAATCAAACCCTAACCCTTTCCCGTCTCGTTTTAGGATACCCGGCCCCCAAAAAGAGGGTTCACTCGGCCCCTCTAGGGTGTCTTTTTGTCTTGCCGCCTTCGAATGAGAAGCAAAAGAAAGGGTTTAGTGTTTGATTAAGGGATTCGTGGTAGCGGTCCGCCTAATCAAACCCTAAACCCTTTCCCATCCCGTTTTAGGATTCCCGGCCCCCTAAAAAGGGTTCACTCGGCCCCTCTAGGGTGTCTTTTTGTCTTGCCGCCTTCAAATGAGAAGCAAGGGAAAGGGTTTAGGGTTATATTAGGGGCATCCGCGGTAGCGGTCCGCCTAATCAAACCCTAAACCCTTTCCCGTCTCATTTTAGGATACCCGGTCCCCAAAAAGAGGGTTCACTCGGCCCCTCTAGTGTGTCTTTTTGTCTTGCCGCCTTCAATTGAGAAGTAAGGGAAAGGGTTTAGGGTTTTATTAGGGGGATCCGCGGTAGCGGTCTGCCTAATCAAACCCTAAACCTTTTCCCGTCGCGTTTTAGGATACCCGGTCCCCCAAAAAAGGGTTCACTCGGCCCCTCTAGGGTGTCTTTTTGTCTTGCCGCCTTCGATTGAGAAGTAAGGTAAAGGGTTTAGGGTTTGATTAGGGGGATCCGTGGTAGCGGTCCGCCTAATCAAACCCTAAACCCTTTCCCGTCTCGTTTTAGGATACCCGGTCCCCCAAAAAGGGTTCACTCGGCCCCTCTAGGATGTCTTTTTGTCTTGCCGCCTTCGATTGAGAAGTAAGGTAAAGGGTTTAGGGTTTGATTAGGGGGATCTGTGGTAGCGGCCCGCCTAATCAAACCCTAAACCCTTTCCCGTCTCGTTTTAGGATACCCGGTCCCCAAAAAGAGGGTTCACTCGGCCCCTCTAGTGTGTCTTTTTGTCTTGCCGCCTTCAAATGAGAAGCAAGGGAAAGGGTTTAGGGTTTTATTAGGGGGATCCGCGGTAGCGGTCCGCCTAATCAAACCCTAAACCCTTTCCCGTCGCGTTTTAGGATACCCGGTCCCCCAAAAAAGGGTTCACTCGGCCCCTCTAGGGTGTCTTTTTGTCTTGCCGCCTTCGATTGAGAAGTAAGGTAAAGGGTTTAGGGTTTAATTAGGGGGATCCGTGGTAGCGGTCCGCCTAATCAAACCCTAAACCCTTTCCCGTCCCGTTTTAGGATACCCGGCCCCCCAAAAAAGGGTTCACTCGGCCCCTCTAGGGTGTCTTTTTGTCTTGCCGCCTTCAAATGAGAAGCAAGGGAAAGGGTTTAGGGTTTGATTTGGGGGATCCGCGGTAGCGGTCCGCCTAATCAAACCCTAAACCCTTTCCCGTCACGTTTTAGGATACCCGGCCCCCAAAAAGAGGGTTCACTCGGCCCCTCTAGGGTGTCTTTTTGTCTTGCCGCCTTCAAATGAGAAGCAAAAGAAAGGGTTTAGTGTTTGATTAAGGGATTCGTGGTAGCGGTCCGCCTAATCAAACCCTAAACCCTTTCCCATCCCGTTTTAGGATTCCCGGCCCCCTAAAAAGGGTTCACTCGGCCCCTCTAGGGTGTCTTTTTGTCTTGCCGCCTTCAAATGAGAAGCAAGGGAAAGGGTTTAGGGTTATATTAGGGGCATCCGCGGTAGCGGTCTGCCTAATTAAACCCTAAACCCTTTCCCGTCTCGTTTTAGGATACCCGGTCCCCCAAAAAAGGGTTCACTCGGCCCCTCTAGGGTGTCTTTTTGTCTTGCCGCCTTCGATTGAGAAGTAAGGTAAACGGTTTAGGGTTTGATTAGGGGGATCCGTAGTAGCGGTCCGCCTAATCAAACCCTAACCCTTTCCCGTCTCGTTTTAGGATACCCGGCCCCCAAAAAGAGGGTTCACTCGGCCCCTCTAGGGTGTCTTTTGTCTTGCCGCCTTCGAATGAGAAGCAAAAGAAAGGGTTTAGTGTTTGATTAAGGGATTCGTGGTAGCGGTCCGCCTAATCAAACCCTAAACCCTTTCCCATCCCGTTTTAGGATTCCGGCCCCTAAAAAGGGTTCACTCGGCCCCTCTAGGGTGTCTTTTTGTCTTGCCGCCTTCAAATGAGAAGCAAGGGAAAGGGTTTAGGGTTATATTAGGGGCATCCGCGGTAGCGGTCCGCCTAATCAAACCCTAATCCTTTCCGTCTCATTTTAGGATACCCGGTCCCCAAAAAGAGGGTTCACTCGGCCCCTCTAGTGTGTCTTTTTGTCTTGCCGCCTCAAATGAGAAGCAAGGGAAAGGGTTTAGGGTTTTATTAGGGGGATCCGCGGTAGCGGTCTGCCTAATCAAACCCTAAACCCTTTCCCGTCGAGTTTTAGGATACCCGGTCCCCCAAAAAAGGGTTCACTCGGCCCCTCTAGGGTGTCTTTTTGTCTTGCCGCCTTCGATTGAGAAGTAAGGTAAAGGGTTTAGGGTTTGATTAGGGGGATCCGTGGTAGCGGTCCGCCTAATCAAACCCTAAACCCTTTCCCGTCTCGTTTTAGGATACCCGGTCCCCCAAAAAAGGGTTCACTCGGCCCCTCTAGGATGTCTTTTTGTCTTGCCGCCTTCGATTGAGAAGTAAGGTAAAGGGTTTAGGGTTTGATTAGGGGGATCTGTGGTAGCGGCCCGCCTAATCAAACCCTAAACCCTTTCCCGTCTCGTTTTAGGATACCCGGTCCCCAAAAAGAGGGTTCACTCGGCCCCTCTAGTGTGTCTTTTTGTCTTGCCGCCTTCAAATGAGAAGCAAGGGAAAGGGTTTAGGGTTTTATTAGGGGGATCCGCGGTAGCGGTCCGCCTAATCAAACCCTAAACCCTTTCCCGTCGCGTTTTAGGATACCCGGTCCCCCAAAAAAGGGTTCACTCGGCCCCTCTAGGGTGTCTTTTTGTCTTGCCGCCTTCGATTGAGAAGTAAGGTAAAGGGTTTAGGGTTTAATTAGGGGGATCCGTGGTAGCGGTCCGCCTAATCAAACCCTAAACCCTTTCCCGTCCCGTTTTAGGATACCGGCCCCCCCAAAAAAGGGTTCACTCGGCCCCTCTAGGGTGTCTTTTTGTCTTGCCGCCTTCAAATGAGAAGCAAGGGAAAGGGTTTAGGGTTTGATTAGGGGGATCCGCGGTAGCGGTCCGCCTAATCAAACCCTAAACCCTTTCCCGTCACGTTTTAGGATACCCGGCCCCCAAAAAGAGGGTTCACTCGGCCCCTCTAGGGTGTCTTTTTGTCTTGCCGCCTTCGAATGAGAAGCAAAAGAAAGGGTTTAGTGTTTGATTAAGGGATTCATGGTAGCGGTCCGCCTAATCAAACCCTAAACCCTTTCCCATCCCGTTTTAGGATTCCCGGCCCCCTAAAAAGGGTTCACTCGGCCCCTCTAGGGTGTCTTTTTGTCTTGCCGCCTTCAAATGAGAAGCAAGGGAAAGGGTTTAGGGTTATATTAGGGGCATCCGCGGTAGCGGTCTGCCTAATCAAACCCTAAACCCTTTCCCGTCTCGTTTTAGGATACCCGGTCCCCCAAAAAAGGATTCACTCGGCCCCTCTAGGGTGTCTTTTTGTCTTGCCGCCTTCGATTGAGAAGTAAGGTAAAGGGTTTAGGGTTTGATTAGGGGGATCCGTAGTAGCGGTCCGCCTAATCAAACCCTAACCCTTTCCCGTCTCGTTTTAGGATACCCGGCCCCCAAAAAAAGGGTTCACTCGGCCCCTCTAGGGTGTCTTTTTGTCTTGCCGCCTTCGAATGATAAGCAAAAGAAAGGGTTTAGTGTTTGATTAAGGGATTCGTGGTAGCGGTCCGCCTAATCAAACCCTAAACCCTTTCCCATCCCGTTTTAGGATTCCCGGCCCCCTAAAAAGGGTTCACTCGGCCCCTCTAGGGTGTCTTTTTGTCTTGCCGCCTTCAAATGAGAAGCAAGGGAAAGGGTTTAGGGTTATATTAGGGGCATCCGCGGTAGCGGTCCGCCTAATCAAACCCTAAACCCTTTCCCGTCTCGTTTTAGGATACCCGGTCCCCAAAAAGAGGGTTCACTCGGCCCCTCTAGTGTGTCTTTTTGTCTTGCCGCCTTCAAATGAGAAGCAAAAGAAAGGGTTTAGTGTTTGATTAAGGGATTCGTGGTAGCGGTCCGCCTAATCAAACCCTAAACCCTTTCCCATCCCGTTTTAGGATTCCCGGCCCCCTAAAAAGGGTTCACTCGGCCCCTCTAGGGTGTCTTTTTGTCTTGCCGCCTTCAAATGAGAAGCAAGGGAAAGGGTTTAGGGTTATATTAGGGGCATCCGCGGTAGCGGTCTGCCTAATTAAACCCTAAACCCTTTCCCGTCTCGTTTTAGGATACCCGGTCCCCCAAAAAAGGGTTCACTCGGCCCCTCTAGGGTGTCTTTTTGTCTTGCCGCCTTCGATTGAGAAGTAAGGTAAACGGTTTAGGGTTTGATTAGGGGGATCCGTAGTAGCGGTCCGCCTAATCAAACCCTAACCCTTTCCCGTCTCGTTTTAGGATACCCGGCCCCCAAAAAGAGGGTTCACTCGGCCCCTCTAGGGTGTCTTTTGTCTTGCCGCCTTCGAATGAGAAGCAAAAGAAAGGGTTTAGTGTTTGATTAAGGGATTCGTGGTAGCGGTCCGCCTAATCAAACCCTAAACCCTTTCCCATCCGTTTTAGGATTCCGGCCCCCTAAAAGGGTTCACTCGGCCCCTCTAGGGTGTCTTTTTGTCTTGCCGCCTTCAAATGAGAAGCAAGGGAAAGGGTTTAGGGTTATATTAGGGGCATCCGCGGTAGCGGTCCGCCTAATCAAACCCTAATCCCTTTCCCGTCTCATTTTAGGATACCCGGTCCCCAAAAAGAGGGTTCACTCGGCCCCTCTAGTGTGTCTTTTTGTCTTGCCGCCTCAAATGAGAAGCAAGGGAAAGGGTTTAGGGTTTTATTAGGGGGATCCGCGGTAGCGGTCTGCCTAATCAAACCCTAAACCCTTTCCCGTCGCGTTTTAGGATACCCGGTCCCCCAAAAAAGGGTTCACTCGGCCCCTCTAGGGTGTCTTTTTGTCTTGCCGCCTTCGATTGAGAAGTAAGGTAAAGGGTTTAGGGTTTGATTAGGGGGATCCGTGGTAGCGGTCCGCCTAATCAAACCCTAAACCCTTTCCCGTCTCGTTTTAGGATACCCGGTCCCCCAAAAAAGGGTTCACTCGGCCCCTCTAGGATGTCTTTTTGTCTTGCCGCCTTCGATTGAGAAGTAAGGTAAAGGGTTTAGGGTTTGATTAGGGGTATCTGTGGTAGCGGCACGCCTAATCGAACCCTAAACCCTTTCCCGTCTCGTTTTAGGATACCCGGTCCCCAAAAAGAGGGTTCACTCGGCCCCTCTAGTGTGTCTTTTTGTCTTGCCGCCTTCAAATGAGAAGCAAGGGAAAGGGTTTAGGGTTTTATTAGGGGGATCCGCGGTAGCGGTCCGCCTAATCAAACCCTAAACCCTTTCCCGTCGCGTTTTAGGATACCCGGTCCCCCAAAAAAGGGTTCACTCGGCCCCTCTAGGGTGTCTTTTTGTCTTGCCGCCTTCGATTGAGAAGTAAGGTAAAGGGTTTAGGGTTTAATTAGGGGGATCCGTGGTAGCGGTCCGCCTAATCAAACCCTAAACCCTTTCCCGTCCCGTTTTAGGATACCCGGCCCCCCAAAAAAGGGTTCACTCGGCCCCTCTAGGGTGTCTTTTTGTCTTGCCGCCTTCAAATGAGAAGCAAGGGAAAGGGTTTAGGGTTTGATTAGGGGATCCGCGGTAGCGGTCCGCCTAATCAAACCCTAAACCCTTTCCCGTCACGTTTTAGGATACCCGGCCCCCAAAAAGAGGGTTCACTCGGCCCCTCTAGGGTGTCTTTTTGTCTTGCCGCCTTCGAATGAGAAGCAAAAGAAAGGGTTTAGTGTTTGATTAAGGGATTCATGGTAGCGGTCCGCCTAATCAAACCCTAAACCCTTTCCCATCCCGTTTTAGGATTCCCGGCCCCCTAAAAAGGGTTCACTCGGCCCCTCTAGGGTGTCTTTTTGTCTTGCCGCCTTCAAATGAGAAGCAAGGGAAAGGGTTTAGGGTTATATTAGGGGCATCCGCGGTAGCGGTCTGCCTAATCAAACCCTAAACCCTTTCCCGTCTCGTTTTAGGATACCCGGTCCCCCAAAAAAGGATTCACTCGGCCCCTCTAGGGTGTCTTTTTGTCTTGCCGCCTTCGATTGAGAAGTAAGGTAAAGGGTTTAGGGTTTGATTAGGGGGATCCGTAGTAGCGGTCCGCCTAATCAAACCCTAACCCTTTCCCGTCTCGTTTTAGGATACCCGGCCCCCAAAAAAAGGGTTCACTCGGCCCCTCTAGGGTGTCTTTTTGTCTTGCCGCCTTCGAATGATAAGCAAAAGAAAGGGTTTAGTGTTTGATTAAGGGATTCGTGGTAGCGGTCCGCCTAATCAAACCCTAAACCCTTTCCCATCCGTTTTAGGATTCCGGCCCCCTAAAAAGGGTTCACTCGGCCCCTCTAGGGTGTCTTTTTGTCTTGCCGCCTTCAAATGAGAAGCAAGGGAAAGGGTTTAGGGTTATATTAGGGGCATCCGCGGTAGCGGTCCGCCTAATCAAACCCTAAACCCTTTCCCGTCTCGTTTTAGGATACCCGGTCCCCAAAAAGAGGGTTCACTCGGCCCCTCTAGTGTGTCTTTTTGTCTTGCCGCCTTCAAATGAGAAGCAAGGGAAAGGGTTTAGGGTTTTATTAGGGGATCCGCGGTAGCGGTCCGCCTAATCAAACCCTAAACCCTTTCCCCGTCCCGTTTTAGGATACCCGGTCCCCCAAAAAATGGTTCACTCGGCCCCTCTAGGGTGTCTTTTTGTCTTGCCGCCTTCGATTGAGAAGTAAGGTAAAGGGTTTAGGGTTTGATTAGGGGATCCGTGGTAGCGGTCCGCCTAATCAAACCCTAAACCCTTTCCCGTCTCGTTTTAGGATACCCGGTCCCCCAAAAAGGGTTCACTCGGCCCCTCTTGGATGTCTTTTTGTCTTGCCGCCTTCGATTGAGAAGTAAGGTAAAGGGTTTAGGGTTTGATTAGGGGGATCTGTGGTAGCGGCCCGCCTAATCAAACCCTAAACACTTTTCTGTCCCGTTTTAGGATATCAGGCCCCCAAAAAGGGTTCACTCGGCCCCTCTAGGGTGTCTTTTTGTCTTTCCGCCTTCAAATGAGAAGCAAGGGAAAGGGTTTAGGGTTTGATTAGGGGGATCCGCGGTAGCGGTCCGCCTAATCAAACCCTAAACCCTTTCCCCGTCCCGTTTTAGGATACCCGGCCCCCAAAAAGAGGGTTCACTCGGCCCCTCTAGGGTGTCTTTTTGTCTTGCCGCCTTCGAATGAGAAGCAAAAGAAAGGGTTTAGTGTTTGATTAAGGGATTCGTGGTAGCGGTCCGCCTAATCAAACCCTAAACCCTTTCCCATCCCGTTTTAGGATTCCCCGGCCCCTAAAAGGGTTCACTCGGCCCCTCTAGGGTGTCTTTTTGTCTTGCCGCCTTCAAATGAGAAGCAAGGAAAGGGTTTAGGGTTATATTAGGGGCATCCGTGGTAGCGGTCCGCCTAATCAAACCCTAAACCCTTTCCCGTCTCGTTTTAGGATACCCGGTCCCCCAAAAAAGGATTCACTCGGCCCCTCTAGGGTGTCTTTTTGTCTTGCCGCCTTCGATTGAGAAGTAAGGTAAAAGGTTTAGGGTTTGATTAGGGGGATCCGTAGTAGCGGTCCGCCTAATCAAACCCTAGCCCTTTCCCGTCTCGTTTTAGGATACCCGGCCCCCAAAAAAGGGTTCACTCGGCCCCTCTAGGGTGTCTTTTTGTCTTGCCGCCTTCGAATGATAAGCAAAAGAAAGGGTTTAGTGTTTAATTAAGGGATCCGCGGTAGCGGTCCGCCTAATCAAACCCTAAACCCTTTCCTATCCCGTTTTAGGATTCCCGGCCCCCTAAAAAGGGTTCACTCGGCCCCTCTAGGGTGTCTTTTTGTCTTGCCGCCTTCAAATGAGAAGCAAGGGAAAGGGTTTAGGGTTATATCAGGGGCATCCGCGGTAGCGGTCCGCCTAATCAAACCCTAAACCCTTTCCCGTCTCGTTTTAGGATACCCGGTCCCCCAAAAAAGGGTTCACTCGGCCCCTCTAGGGTGTCTTTTTGTCTTGCCGCCTTCGATTGAGAAGTAAGGTAAAGGGTTTAGGGTTTGATTAGGGGGATCCGTAGTAGCGGTCCGCCTAATCAAACCCTAACCCTTTCCCATCTCGTTTTAGGATACCCGGCCCCTAAAAAGAGGGTTCACTCGGCCCCTCTAGGGTGTCTTTTTGTCTTGCCGCCTTCGAATGAGAAGCAAAAGAAAGGGTTTAGTGTTTGATTAAGGGATTCGTGGTAGCGGTCCGCCTAATCAAACCCTAAACCCTTTCCCATCCCGTTTTAGGATTCCCGGCCCCCTAAAAAGGGTTCAATCGGCCCCTCTAGGGTGTCTTTTTGTCTTGCCGCCTTCAAATGAGAAGCAAGGGAAAGGGTTTAGGGTTATATTAGGGGCATCCGCGGTAGCGGTCCGCCTAATCAAACCCTAAACCCTTTCCCGTCTCGTTTTAGGATACCCGGTCCCTAAAAAGAGGGTTCACTCGGCCCCTCTAGTGTGTCTTTTTGTCTTGCCGCCTTCAAATGAGAAGCAAGGGAAAGGGTTTAGGGTTTTATTAGGGGGATCCGTGGTAGCGGTCCGCCTAATCAAACCCTAAACCCTTTCCCGTCGCGTTTTAGGATACCCGGTCCCCCAAAAAAGGGTTCACTCGGCCCCTCTAGGGTGTCTTTTTGTCTTGCCGCCTTCGATTGAGAAGTAAGGTAAAGGGTTTAGGGTTTGATTAGGGGGATCCGTGGTAGCTGTCCGCCTAATCAAACCCTAAACCCTTTCCCGTCTCGTTTTAGTATACCCGGTCCCCCAAAAAAGGGTTCACTCGGCCCCTCTAGGATGTCTTTTTGTCTTGCCGCCTTCGATTGAGAAGTAAGGTAAAGGGTTTAGGGTTTGATTAGGGGGATCTGTGGTAGCGGCCCGCCTAATTAAACCCTAAACACTTTTCTGTCCCGTTTTAGGATATCTGGCCCCCCAAAAAAGGGTTCACTCGGCCCCTCTAGGGTGTCTTTTTGTCTTGCCGCCTTCAAATGAGAAGCAAGGGAAAGGGTTTAGGGTTTGATTAGGGGGATCCGCGGTAGCGACCGCCTAATCAAACCCTAAACCCTCTCCCGTCCCGTTTTAGGATACCCGGCCTCCAAAAAGAGGGTTCACTCGGCCCCTCTAGGGTGTCTTTTTGTCTTGCCGCCTTCGAATGAGAAGCAAAAGAAAGGGTTTAGTGTTTGATTAAGGGATTCGTGGTAGCGGTCCGCCTAATCAAACCCTAAACCCTTTCCCATCCCATTTTAGGATTCCCGGCCCCCTAAAAAGGGTTCACTCGGCCCCTCTAGGGTGTCTTTTTGTCTTGCCGCCTTCAAATGAGAAGCAAGGGAAAGGGTTTAGGGTTATATTAGGGGCATCCGTGGTAGCGGTCCGCCTAATCAAACCCTAAACCCTTTCCCGTCTCGTTTTAGGATACCCGGTCCCCCAAAAAAGGATTCACTCGGCCCCTCTAGGGTGTCTTTTTGTCTTGCCGCCTTCGATTAAGAAGTAAGGTAAAAGGTTTAGGGTTTGATTAGGGGGATCCGTAGTAGCGGTCCGCCTAATCAAACCCTAGCCCTTTCCCGTCTCGTTTTAGGATACCCGGCCCCCAAAAACAGGGTTCACTCGGCCCCTCTAGGGTGTCTTTTTGTCTTGCCGCCTTCGAATGATAAGCAAAAGAAAGGGTTTAGTGTTTAATTAAGGGATCCGCGGTAGCGGTCCGCCTAATCAAACCCTAAACCCTTTCCTATCCCGTTTTAGGATTCCCGGCCCCCTAAAAAGGGTTCACTCGGCCCCTCTAGTGTGTCTTTTTGTCTTGCCGCCTTCAAATGAGAAGCAAGGAAAAGGGTTTAGGGTTATATCAGGGGAATCCGCGGTAGCGGTCCGCCTAATCAAACCCTAAACCCTTTCCCGTCTCGTTTTAGGATACCCGGTCCCCCAAAAAAGGGTTCACTCGGCCCCTCAAGGGTGTCTTTTTGTCTTGCCGCCTTCGATTGAGAAGTAAGGTAAAGGGTTTAGGGTTTGATTAGGGGGATCCGTAGTAGCGGTCCGCCTAATCAAACCCTAACCCTTTCCCGTCTCGTTTTAGGATACCCGGCCCCCAAAAAGAGGGTTCACTCGGCCCCTCTAGGGTGTCTTTTTGTCTTGCCGCCTTCGAATGAGAAGCAAAAGAAAGGGTTTAGTGTTTGATTAAGGGATTCGTGGTAGCGGTCCGCCTAATCAAACCCTAAACCCTTTCCCATCCCGTTTTAGGATTCCCGGCCCCCTAAAAAGGGTTCAATCGGCCCCTCTAGGGTGTCTTTTTGTCTTGCCGCCTTCAAATGAGAAGCAAGGGAAAGGGTTTAGGGTTATATTAGGGGCATCCGCGGTAGCGGTCCGCCTAATCAAACCCTAAACCCTTTCCCGTCTCGTTTTAGGATACCCGGTCCCTAAAAAGAGGGTTCACTCGGCCCCTCTAGTGTGTCTTTTTGTCTTGCCGCCTTCAAATGAGAAGCAAGGGAAAGGGTTTAGGGTTTTATTAGGGGGATCCGTGGTAGCGGTCCGCCTAATCAAACCCTAAACCCTTTCCCGTCGCGTTTTAGGATACCCGGTCCCCCAAAAAAGGGTTCACTCGGCCCCTCTAGGGTGTCTTTTTGTCTTGCCGCCTTCGATTGAGAAGTAAGGTAAAGGGTTTAGGGTTTGATTAGGGGGATCCGTGGTAGCGGTCCGCCGAATCAAACCCTAAACCCTTTCCCGTCTCGTTTTAGGATACCCGGTCCCCCAAAAAAGGGTTCACTCGGCCCCTCTAGGATGTCTTTTTGTCTTGCCGCCTTCGATTGAGAAGTAAGGTAAAGGGTTTAGGGTTTGATTAGGGGATCCGCGGTAGCGGCCCGCCTAATCAAACCCTAAACCCTTTTCTGTCCCGTTTTAGGATATCAGGCCCCCAAAAAGGGTTCACTCGGCCCCTCTAGGGTGTCTTTTTGTCTTGCCGCCTTCAAATGAGAAGCGAGGGAAAGGGTTTAGGGTTTGATTAGGGGGAACCGCGGTAGCGGTCCGCCTAATCAAACCCTAAACCCTCTCCCGTCCCGTTTTAGGATACCCGGCCCCCCAAAAAGAGGGTTCACTCGGCCCCTCTAGGGTGTCTTTTTGTCTTGCCGCCTTCGAATGAGAAGCAAAAGAAAGGGTTTAGTGTTTGATTAAGGGATTCGTGGTAGCGGTCCGCCTAATCAAACCCTAAACCCTTTCCCATCCCGTTTTAGGATTCCCGGCCCCCTAAAAAGGGTTCACTCGGCCCCTCTAGGGTGTCTTTTTGTCTTGCCGCCTTCAAATGAGAAGCAAGGGAAAGGGTTTAGGGTTATATTAGGGGCATCCGTGGTAGCGGTCCGCCTAATCAAACCCTAAACCCTTTCCCGTCTCGTTTTAGGATACCCGGTCCCCCGTAAAAGGATTCACTCGGCCCCTCTAGGGTGTCTTTTGTCTTGCCGCCTTCGATTGAGAAGTAAGGTAAAGGGTTTAGGGTTTGATTAGGGGGATCCGTAGTAGCGGTCCGCCTAATCAAACCCTAACCCTTTCCCGTCTCGTTTTAGGATACCCGGCCCCCAAAAAAAGGGTTCACTCGGCCGCTCTAGGGTGTCTTTTTGTCTTGCCGCCTTCGAATGATAAGCAAAAGAAAGGGTTTAGTGTTTAATTAAGGGATCCGCGGTAGCGGTCCGCCTAATCAAACCCTAAACCCTTTCCTATCCCGTTTTAGGATTCCCGGCCCCCTAAAAAGCGTCACTCGGCCCCTCTAGGGTGTCTTTTTGTCTTGCCGCCTTCAAATGAGAAGCAAGGGAAAGGGTTTAGGGTTATATCAGGGGCATCCGCGGTAGCGGTCCGCCTAATCAAACCCTAAACCCTTTCCCGTCTCGTTTTAGGATACCCGGTCCCCCAAAAAAGGGTTCACTCGGCCCCTCTAGGGTGTCTTTTTGTCTTGCCGCCTTCGATTGAGAAGTAAGGTAAAGGGTTTAGGGTTTGATTAGGGGGATCCGTAGTAGCGGTCCGCCTAATCAAACCCTAACCCTTTCCCGTCTCGTTTTAGGATACCCGGCCCCCAAAAAGAGGGTTCACTCGGCCCCTCTAGGGTGTCTTTTTGTCTTGCCGCCTTCGAATGAGAAGCAAAAGAAAGGGTTTAGTGTTTGATTAAGGGATTCGTGGTAGCGGTCCGCCTAATCAAACCCTAAACCCTTTCCCATCCCGTTTTAGGATTCCCGCCCCCTAAAAAGGGTTCACTCGGCCCCTCTAGGGTGTCTTTTTGTCTTGCCGCCTTCAAATGAGAAGCAAGGGAAAGGGTTTAGGGTTATATTAGGGGCATCCGCGGTAGCGGTCCGCCTAATCAAACCCTAAACCCTTTCCCGTCTCGTTTTAGGATACCCGGTCCCTAAAAAGAGGGTTCACTCGGCCCCTCTAGTGTGTCTTTTTGTCTTGCCACCTTCAAATGAGAAGCAAGGGAAAGGGTTTAGGGTTTTATTAGGGGGATCCGTGGTAGCGGTCCGCCTAATCAAACCCTAAACCCTTTCCCGTCGCGTTTTAGGATACCCGGTCCCCCAAAAAAGGGTTCACTCGGCCCCTCTAGGGTGTCTTTTTGTCTTGCCGCCTTCGATTGAGAAGTAAGGTAAAGGGTTTAGGGTTTGATTAGGGGGATCCGTGGTAGCGGTCCGCCTAATCAAACCCTAAACCCTTTCCCCGTCCCGTTTTAGGATACCGGTCCCCAAAAAGGGTTCACTCGGCCCCCTCTAGGATGTCTTTTTGTCTTGCCGCCTTCGATTGAGAAGTAAGGTAAAGGGTTTAGGGTTTGATTAGGGGTATCTGTGGTAGCGGCCCGCCTAATCAAACCCTAAACACTTTTCTGTCCCGTTTTAGGATATCCGGCCCCCCAAAAAGGGTTCACTCGGCCCCTCTAGGGTGTCTTTTGTCTTGCCGCCTTCAAATGAGAAGCAAGGGAAAGGGTTTAGGGTTTGATTAGGGGGATCCGCGGTAGCGGTCCGCCTAATCAAACCCTAAACCCTCTCCCGTCCCGTTTTAGGATACCCGGCCCCCAAAAAGAGGGTTCACTCGGCCCCTCTAGGGTGTGTTTTTGTCTTGCCGCCTTCGAATGAGAAGCAAAAGAAAGGGTTTAGTGTTTGATTAAGGGATTCGTGGTAGCGGTCCGCCTAATCAAACCCTAAACCCTTTCCCATCCCGTTTTAGGATTCCCGGCCCCCTAAAAAGGGTTCAATCGGCCCCTCTAGGGTGTCTTTTTGTCTTGCCGCCTTCAAATGAGAAGCAAGGGAAAGGGTTTAGGGTTATATTAGGGGCATCCGCGGTAGCGGTCCGCCTAATCAAACCCTAAACCCTTTCCCGTCTCGTTTTAGGATACCCGGTCCCTAAAAAGAGGGTTCACTCGGCCCCTCTAGTGTGTCTTTTTGTCTTGCCGCCTTCAAATGAGAAGCAAGGGAAAGGGTTTAGGGTTTTATTAGGGGGATCCGTGGTAGCGGTCCGCCTAATCAAACCCTAAACCCTTTCCCGTCGCGTTTTAGGATACCCGGTCCCCCAAAAAAGGGTTCACTCGGCCCCTCTAGGGTGTCTTTTTGTCTTGCCGCCTTCGATTGAGAAGTAAGGTAAAGGGTTTAGGGTTTGATTAGGGGGATCCGTGGTAGCGGTCCGCCGAATCAAACCCTAAACCCTTTCCCGTCTCGTTTTAGGATACCCGGTCCCCCAAAAAAGGGTTCACTCGGCCCCTCTAGGATGTCTTTTTGTCTTGCCGCATTCGATTGAGAAGTAAGGTAAAGGGTTTAGGGTTTGATTAGGGGGATCTGTGGTAGCGGCCCGCCTAATCAAACCCTAAACACTTTTCTGTCCCGTTTTAGGATATCCGGCCCCCCAAAAAAGGGTTCACTCGGCCCCTCTAGGGTGTCTTTTTGTCTTGCCGCCTTCGATTGAGAAGTAAGGTAAAGGGTTTAGGGTTTGATTAGGGGGATCCGTAGTAGCGGTCCGCCTAATCAAACCCTAACCCTTTCCCGTCTCGTTTTAGGATACCCGGCCCCCAAAAAGAGGGTTCACTCGGCCCCTCTAGGGTGTCTTTTTGTCTTGCCGCCTTCGAATGAGAAGCAAAAGAAAGGGTTTAGTGTTTGATTAAGGGATTCGTGGTAGCGGTCCGCCTAATCAAACCCTAAACCCTTTCCCATCCCGTTTTAGGATTCCCGGCCCCCTAAAAAGGGTTCAATCGGCCCCTCTAGGGTGTCTTTTTGTCTTGCCGCCTTCAAATGAGAAGCAAGGGAAAGGGTTTAGGGTTATATTAGGGGCATCCGCGGTAGCGGTCCGCCTAATCAAACCCTAAACCCTTTCCCGTCTCGTTTTAGGATACCCGGTCCCTAAAAAGAGGGTTCACTCGGCCCCTCTAGTGTGTCTTTTTGTCTTGCCACCTTCAAATGAGAAGCAAGGGAAAGGGTTTAGGGTTTTATTAGGGGGATCCGTGGTAGCGGTCCGCCTAATCAAACCCTAAACCCTTTCCCGTCGCGTTTTAGGATACCCGGTCCCCCAAAAAGGGTTCACTCGGCCCCTCTAGGGTGTCTTTTTGTCTTGCCGCCTTCGATTGAGAAGTAAGGTAAAGGGTTTAGGGTTTGATTAGGGGATCCGTGGTAGCGGTCCGCCTAATCAAACCCTAAACCCTTTCCCGTCTCGTTTTAGGATACCCGGTCCCCCAAAAAGGGTTCACTCGGCCCCTCTAGGATGTCTTTTTGTCTTGCCGCCTTCGATTGAGAAGTAAGGTAAAGGGTTTAGGGTTTGATTAGGGGTATCTGTGGTAGCGGCCCGCCTAATCAAACCCTAAACACTTTTTTCTCGTCCCGTTTTAGGATATCCGCCCCCCCAAAAAAGGGTTCACTCGGCCCCTCTAGGGTGTCTTTTGTCTTGCCGCCTTCAAATGAGAAGCAAGGGAAAGGGTTTAGGGTTTGATTAGGGGATCCGCGGTAGCGGTCCGCCTAATCAAACCCTAAACCCTCTCCCGTCCCGTTTTAGGATACCCGGCCCCCAAAAAGAGGGTTCACTCGGCCCCTCTAGGGTGTGTTTTTGTCTTGCCGCCTTCGAATGAGAAGCAAAAGAAAGGGTTTAGTGTTTGATTAAGGGATTCGTGGTAGCGGTCCGCCTAATCAAACCCTAAACCCTTTCCCATCCGTTTTAGGATTCCGGCCCCCTAAAAAGGGTTCAATCGGCCCCTCTAGGGTGTCTTTTTGTCTTGCCGCCTTCAAATGAGAAGCAAGGGAAAGGGTTTAGGGTTATATTAGGGGCATCCGCGGTAGCGGTCCGCCTAATCAAACCCTAAACCCTTTCCCGTCTCGTTTTAGGATACCGGTCCCTAAAAAGAGGGTTCACTCGGCCCCTCTAGTGTGTCTTTTTGTCTTGCCGCCTTCAAATGAGAAGCAAGGGAAAGGGTTTAGGGTTTTATTAGGGGGATCCGTGGTAGCGGTCCGCCTAATCAAACCCTAAACCCTTTCCCGTCGCGTTTTAGGATACCCGGTCCCCCAAAAAGGGTTCACTCGGCCCCTCTAGGGTGTCTTTTTGTCTTGCCGCCTTCGATTGAGAAGTAAGGTAAAGGGTTTAGGGTTTGATTAGGGGGATCCGTGGTAGCGGTCCGCCGAATCAAACCCTAAACCCTTTCCCGTCTCGTTTTAGGATACCCGGTCCCCCAAAAAAGGGTTCACTCGGCCCCTCTAGGATGTCTTTTTGTCTTGCCGCATTCGATTGAGAAGTAAGGTAAAGGGTTTAGGGTTTGATTAGGGGATCCGCGGTAGCGGCCCGCCTAATCAAACCCTAAACCCTTTTCTGTCCCGTTTTAGGATATCCGGCCCCCAAAAAAAAAGGGTTCACTCGGCCCCTCTAGGGTGTCTTTTTGTCTTGCCGCCTTCAAATGAGAAGCAAGGGAAAGGGTTTAGGGTTTGATTAGGGGGAACCGCGGTAGCGGTCCGCCTAATCAAACCCTAAACCCTCTCCCGTCCCGTTTTAGGATACCCGGCCCCCAAAAAGAGGGTTCACTCGGCCCCTCTAGGGTGTCTTTTTGTCTTGCCGCCTTCGAATGAGAAGCAAAAGAAAGGGTTTAGTGTTTGATTAAGGGATTCGTGGTAGCGGTCCGCCTAATCAAACCCTAAACCCTTTCCCATCCCGTTTTAGGATTCCCGGCCCCCTAAAAAGGGTTCACTCGGCCCCTCTAGGGTGTCTTTTTGTCTTGCCGCCTTCAAATGAGAAGCAAGGGAAAGGGTTTAGGGTTATATTAGGGGCATCCGTGGTAGCGGTCCGCCTAATCAAACCCTAAACCCTTTCCCGTCTCGTTTTAGGATACCCGGTCCCCCGAAAAAGGGTTCACTCGGCCCCTCTAGGGTGTCTTTTTGTCTTGCCGCCTTCGATTGAGAAGTAAGGTAAAGGGTTTAGGGTTTGATTAGGGGGATCCGTAGTAGCGGTCCGCCTAATCAAACCCTAACCCTTTCCCGTCTCGTTTTAGGATACCTGGCCCCCAAAAAAAGGGTTCACTCGGCCGCTCTAGGGTGTCTTTTTGTCTTGCCGCCTTCGAATGATAAGCAAAAGAAAGGGTTTAGTGTTTAATTAAGGGATCCGCGGTAGCGGTCCGCCTAATCAAACCCTAAACCCTTTCCTATCCCGTTTTAGGATTCCGGCCCCCTAAAAGGGTCACTCGGCCCCTCTAGGGTGTCTTTTTGTCTTGCCGCCTTCAAATGAGAAGCAAGGGAAAGGGTTTAGGGTTATATCAGGGGCATCCGCGGTAGCGGTCCGCCTAATCAAACCCTAAACCCTTTCCCGTCTCGTTTTAGGATACCCGGTCCCCAAAAAGAGGGTTCACTCGGCCCCTCTAGGGTGTCTTTTTGTCTTGCCGCCTTCGATTGAGAAGTAAGGTAAAGGGTTTAGGGTTTGATTAGGGGGATCCGTAGTAGCGGTCCGCCTAATCAAACCCTAACCCTTTCCCGTCTCGTTTTAGGATACCAGGCCCCCAAAAAGAGGGTTCACTCGGCCCCTCTAGGGTGTCTTTTTGTCTTGCCGCCTTCGAATGAGAAGCAAAAGAAAGGGTTTAGTGTTTGATTAAGGGATTCGTGGTAGCGGTCCGCCTAATCAAACCCTAAACCCTTTCCCATCCCGTTTTAGGATTTCCGGCCCCCTAAAAAGGGTTCACTCGGCCCCTCTAGGGTGTCTTTTTGTCTTGCCGCCTTCAAATGAGAAGCAAGGGAAAGGGTTTAGGGTTATATTAGGGGCATCCGCGGTAGCGGTCCGCCTAATCAAACCCTAAACCCTTTCCCCGTCTCGCTTTAGGATACCCGGTCCCTAAAAAGAGGGTTCACTCGGCCCCTCTAGTGTGTCTTTTTGTCTTGCCACCTTCAAATGAGAAGCAAGGGAAAGGGTTTAGGGTTTTATTAGGGGGATCCGTGGTAGCGGTCCGCCTAATCAAACCCTAAACCCTTTCCCGTCGCGTTTTAGGATACCCGGTCCCCCAAAAAGGGTTCACTCGGCCCCTCTAGGGTGTCTTTTTGTCTTGCCGCCTTCGATTGAGAAGTAAGGTAAAGGGTTTAGGGTTTGATTAGGGGGATCCGTGGTAGCGGTCCGCCTAATCAAACCCTAAACCCTTTCCCGTCTCGTTTTAGGATACCCGGTCCCCCAAAAAAGGGTTCACTCGGCCCCTCTAGGATGTCTTTTTGTCTTGCCGCCTTCGATTGAGAAGTAAGGTAAAGGGTTTAGGGTTTGATTAGGGGGATCTGTGGTAGCGGCCCGCCTAATCAAACCCTAAACACTTTTCTGTCCCGTTTTAGGATATCCGGCCCCCCAAAAAAGGGTTCACTCGGCCCCTCTAGGGTGTCTTTTTGTCTTGCCGCCTTCAAATGAGAAGCAAGGGAAAGGGTTTAGGGTTTGATTAGGGGGATCCGCGGTAGCGGTCCGCCTAATCAAACCCTAAACCCTCTCCCGTCCTGTTTTAGGATACCCGGCCCCCAAAAAGAGGGTTCACTCGGCCCCTCTAGGGTGTGTTTTTGTCTTGCCGCCTTCGAATGAGAAGCAAAAGAAAGGGTTTAGTGTTTGATTAAGGGATTCGTGGTAGCGGTCCGCCTAATCAAACCCTAAACCCTTTCCCATCCCGTTTTAGGATTCCCGGCCCCCTAAAAAGGGTTCACTCGGCCCCTCTAGGGTGTCTTTTTGTCTTGCCGCCTTCAAATGAGAAGCAAGGGAAAGGGTTTAGGGTTATATTAGGGGCATCCGTGGTAGCGGTCCGCCTAATCAAACCCTAAACCCTTTCCCGTCTCGTTTTAGGATACCCGGTCCCCCAAAAAAGGATTCACTCGGCCCCTCTAGGGTGTCTTTTTGTCTTGCCGCCTTCGATTGAGAAGTAAGGTAAAAGGTTTAGGGTTTGATTAGGAGGATCCGTAGTAGCGGTCCGCCTAATCAAACCCTAGCCCTTTCCCGTCTCGTTTTAGGATACCCGGCCCCCAAAAAAAGGGTTCACTCGGCCCCTCTAGGGTGTCTTTTTGTCTTGCCGCCTTCGAATGATAAGCAAAAGAAAGGGTTTAGTGTTTAATTAAGGGATCCGCGGTAGCGGTCCGCCTAATCAAACCCTAAACCCTTTCCTATCCCGTTTTAGGATTCCCGGCCCCCTAAAAAGGGTTCACTCGGCCCCTCTAGGGTGTCTTTTTGTCTTGCCGCCTTCAAATGAGAAGCAAGGGAAAGGGTTTAGGGTTATATCAGGGGCATCCGCGGTAGCGGTCCGCCTAATCAAACCCTAAACCCTTTCCCGTCTCGTTTTAGGATACCCGGTCCCCCAAAAAAGGGTTCACTCGGCCCCTCTAGGGTGTCTTTTTGTCTTGCCGCCTTCGATTGAGAAGTAAGGTAAAGGGTTTAGGGTTTGATTAGGGGGATCCGTGGTAGCGGTCCGCCTAATCAAACCCTAAACCCTTTCCCGTCTCGTTTTAGGATACCCGGTCCCCCAAAAAAGGGTTCACTCGGCCCCTCTAGGATGTCTTTTTGTCTTGCCGCCTTCGATTGAGAAGTAAGGTAAAGGGTTTAGGGTTTGATTAAGGGATTCGTGGTAGCGGTCCGCCTAATCAAACCCTAAACCCTTTCCCATCCCGTTTTAGGATTCCCGCCCCCCTAAAAAGGGTTCACTCGGCCCCTCTAGGGTGTCTTTTTGTCTTGCCGCCTTCAAATGAGAAGCAAGGGAAAGGGTTTAGGGTTATATTAGGGGCATCCGTGGTAGCGGTCCGCCTAATCAAACCCTAAACCCTTTCCCGTCTCGTTTTAGGATACCCGGTCCCCCAGAAAAGGATTCACTCGGCCCCTCTAGGGTGTCTTTTTGTCTTGCCGCCTTCGATTGAGAAGTAAGGTAAAGGGTTTAGGGTTTGATTAGGGGGATCCGTAGTAGCGGTCCGCCTAATCAAACCCTAACCCTTTCCCGTCTCGTTTTAGGATACCCGGCCCCCAAAAAAAGGGTTCACTCGGCCGCTCTAGGGTGTCTTTTTGTCTTGCCGCCTTCGAATGATAAGCAAAAGAAAGGGTTTAGTGTTTAATTAAGGGATCCGCTGTAGCGGTCCTCTTAATCAAACCCTAAACCCTTTCCTATCCCGTTTTAGGATTCCCGGCCCCCTAAAAAGGGTTCACTCGGCCCCTCTAGGGTGTCTTTTTGTCTTGCCGCCTTCAAATGAGAAGCAAGGGAAAGGGTTTAGGGTTATATCAGGGGCATCCGCGGTAGCGGTCCGCCTAATCAAACCCTAAACCCTTTCCCGTCTCGTTTTAGGATACCCGGTCCCCCAAAAAAGGGTTCACTCGGCCCCTCTAGGGTGTCTTTTTGTCTTGCCGCCTTCGATTGAGAAGTAAGGTAAAGGGTTTAGGGTTTGATTAGGGGGATCCGTAGTAGCGGTCCGCCTAATCAAACCCTAACCCTTTCCTGTCTCGTTTTAGGATACCCGGCCCCCAAAAATAGGGTTCACTCGACCCCTCTAGGGTGTCTTTTTGTCTTGCCGCCTTCGAATGAGAAGCAAAAGAAAGGGTTTAGTGTTTGATTAAGGGATTCGTGGTAGCGGTCCGCCTAATCAAACCCTAAACCCTTTCCCATCCCGTTTTAGGATTCCCGGCCCCCTAAAAAGGGTTCAATCGGCCCCTCTAGGGTGTCTTTTTGTCTTGCCGCCTTCAAATGAGAGCAAGGGAAAGGGGTTAGGGTTATATTAGGGGCATCCGCGGTACCGGTCCGCCTAATCAAACCCTAAACCTTTTCCCGTCTCGTTTTAGGATACCCGGTCCCTAAAAAGAGGGTTCACTCGGCCCCTCTAGTGTGTCTTTTTGTCTTGCCGCCTTCAAATGAGAAGCAAGGGAAAGGGTTTAGGGTTTTATTAGGGTGATCCGTGGTAGCGGTCCGCCTAATCAAACCCTAAACCCTTTCCCGTCGCGTTTTAGGATACCCGGTCCCCCAAAAAAGGGTTCACTCGGCCCCTCTAGGGTGTCTTTTTGTCTTGCCGCCTTTGATTGAGAAGTAAGGTAAAGGGTTTAGGGTTTGATTAGGGGGATCCGTGGTAGCGGTCCGCCTAATCAAACCCTAAACCCTTTCCCGTCTCGTTTTAGGATACCCGGTCCCCCAAAAAAGGGTTCACTCGGCCCCTCTAGGATGTCTTTTTGTCTTGCCGCCTTCGATTGAGAAGTAAGGTAAAGGGTTTAGGGTTTGATTAGGGGGATCTGTGGTAGCGGCCCGCCTAATCAAACCCTAAACACTTTTCTGTCCCGTTTTAGGATATCCGGCCCCCCAAAAAAGGGTTCACTCGGCCCCTCTAGGGTGTCTTTTTGTCTTGCCGCCTTCAAATGAGAAGCAAGGGAAAGGGTTTAGGGTTTGATTAGGGGGATCCGCGGTAGCGGTCCGCCTAATCAAACCCTAAACCCTCTCCCGTCCCGTTTTAGGATACCCGGCCCCCAAAAAGAGGGTTCACTCGGCCCCTCTAGGGTGTCTTTTTGTCTTGCCGCCTTCGAATGAGAAGCAAAAGAAAGGGTTTAGTGTTTGATTAAGGGATTCGTGGTAGCGGTCCGCCTAATCAAACCCTAAACCCTTTCCCATCCCGTTTTAGGATTTAGGCCCCCTAAAAAGGGTTCACTCGGCCCCTCTAGGGTGTCTTTTTGTCTTGCCGCCTTCAAATGAGAAGCAAGGGAAAGGGTTTAGGGTTATATTAGGGGCATCCGTGGTAGCGGTCCGCCTAATCAAACCCTAAACCCTTTCCCGTCTCGTTTTAGGATACCCGGTCCCCCAGAAAAGGATTCACTCGGCCCCTCTAGGGTGTCTTTTTGTCTTGCCGCCTTCGATTGAGAAGTAAGGTAAAAGGTTTAGGGTTTGATTAGGGGGATCCGTAGTAGCGGTCCGCCTAATCAAACCCTAGCCCTTTCCCGTCTCGTTTTAGGATACCCGGCCCCCCAAAAAAAGGGTTCACTCGGCCCCTCTAGGGTGTCTTTTTGTCTTGCCGCCTTCGAATGATAAGCAAAGAAAGGGTTTAGTGTTTAATTAAGGGATCCGCGGTAGCGGTCCGCCTAATCAAACCCTAAACCCTTTCCTATCCCGTTTTAGGATTCCGGCCCCTAAAAAGGGTTCACTCGGCCCCCTCTAGGGTGTCTTTTTGTCTTGCCGCCTTCAAATGAGAAGCAAGGGAAAGAGTTTAGGGTTATATCAGGGGCATCCGCGGTAGCGGTCCGCCTAATCAAACCCTAAACCCTTTCCCGTCTCGTTTTAGGATACCCGGTCCCCCAAAAAAGGGTTCACTCGGCCCCTCTAGGGTGTCTTTTTGTCTTGCCGCCTTCGATTGAGAAGTAAGGTAAAGGGTTTAGGGTTTGATTAGGGGGATCCGTGGTAGCGGTCCGCCTAATCAAACCCTAAACCCTTTCCCGTCTCGTTTTAGGATACCCGGTCCCCCAAAAAAGGGTTCACTCGGCCCCTCTAGGATGTCTTTTTGTCTTGCCGCCTTCGATTGAGAAGTAAGGTAAAGGGTTTAGGGTTTGATTAGGGGGATCTGTGGTAGCGGCCCGCCTAATCAAACCCTAAACACTTTTCTGTCCCGTTTTAGGATATCCGGCCCCCCAAAAAAGGGTTCACTCGGCCCCTCTAGGGTGTCTTTTTGTCTTGCCGCCTTCAAATGAGAAGCAAGGGAAAGGGTTTAGGGTTTGATTAGGGGGATCCGCGGTAGCGGTCCGCCTAATCAAACCCTAAACCCTCTCCCGTCCCGTTTTAGGATACCCGGCCCCCAAAAAGAGGGTTCACTCGGCCCCTCTAGGGTGTCTTTTTGTCTTGCCGCCTTCGAATGAGAAGCAAAAGAAAGGGTTTAGTGTTTGATTAAGGGATTCGTGGTAGCGGTCCGCCTAATCAAACCCTAAACCCTTTCCCATCCCGTTTTAGGATTCCCGGCCCCCTAAAAAGGGTTCACTCGGCCCCTCTAGGGTGTCTTTTTGTCTTGCCGCCTTCAAATGAGAAGCAAGGGAAAGGGTTTAGGGTTATATTAGGGGCATCCGTGGTAGCGGTCCGCCTAATCAAACCCTAAACCCTTTCCCGTCTCGTTTTAGGATACCCGGTCCCCCAAAAAAGGATTCACTCGGCCCCTCTAGGGTGTCTTTTTGTCTTGCCGCCTTCGATTGAGAAGTAAGGTAAAAGGTTTAGGGTTTGATTAGGGGGATCCGTAGTAGCGGTCCGCCTAATCAAACCCTAGCCCTTTCCCGTCTCGTTTTAGGATACCCGGCCCCCAAAAAAAGGGTTCACTCGGCCCCTCTAGGGTGTCTTTTTGTCTTGCCCCCTTCGAATGATAAGCAAAAGAAAGGGTTTAGTGTTTAATTAAGGGATCCGCGGTAGCGGTCCGCCTAATCAAACCCTAAACCCTTTCCTATCCCGTTTTAGGATTCCCGGCCCCCTAAAAAGGGTTCACTCGGCCCCTCTAGTGTGTCTTTTTGTCTTGCCGCCTTCAAATGAGAAGCAAGGGAAAGAGTTTAGGGTTATATCAGGGGCATCCGCGGTAGCGGTCCGCCTAATCAAACCCTAAACCCTTTCCCGTCTCGTTTTAGGATACCCGGTCCCCCAAAAAAGGGTTCACTCGGCCCCTCTAGGGTGTCTTTTTGTCTTGCCGCCTTCGATTGAGAAGTAAGGTAAAGGGTTTAGGGTTTGATTAGGGGGATTCGTGGTAGCGGTCCGCCTAATCAAACCCTAAACCCTTTCCCGTCTCGTTTTAGGATACCCGGTCCCCCAAAAAAGGGTTCACTCGGCCCCTCTAGGATGTCTTTTTGTCTTGCCGCCTTCGATTGAGAAGTAAGGTAAAGGGTTTAGGGTTTGATTAGGGGGATCTGTGGTAGCGGCCCGCCTAATCAAACCCTAAACACTTTTTCGTCCCGTTTTAGGATATCCAGGCCCCCCAAAAAAGGGTTCACTCGGCCCCTCTAGGGTGTCTTTTTGTCTTGCCGCCTTCAAATGAGAAGCAAGGGAAAGGGTTTAGGGTTTGATTAGGGGATCCGCGGTAGCGGTCCGCCTAATCAAACCCTAAACCCTCTCCCGTCCCGTTTTAGGATACCCGGCCCCCAAAAAGAGGGTTCACTCGGCCCCTCTAGGGTGTCTTTTTGTCTTGCCGCCTTCGAATGAGAAGCAAAAGAAAGGGTTTAGTGTTTGATTAAGGGATTCGTGGTAGCGGTCCGCCTAATCAAACCCTAAACCCTTTCCCATCCCGTTTTAGGATTCCCGCCCCCTAAAAAGGGTTCACTCGGCCCCTCTAGGGTGTCTTTTTGTCTTGCCGCCTTCAAATGAGAAGCAAGGAAAAGGGTTTAGGGTTATATTAGGGGCATCCGCGGTAGCGGTCCGCCTAATCAAACCCTAAACCCTTTCCCGTCTCGTTTTAGGATACCCGGTCCCCCAAAAAAGGATTCACTCGGCCCCTCTAGGGTGTCTTTTTGTCTTGCCGCCTTCGATTGAGAAGTAAGGTAAAGGGTTTAGGGTTTGATTAGGGGGATCCGTAGTAGCGGTCCGCCTAATCAAACCCTAACCCTTTCCCGTCTCGTTTTAGGATACCCGGCCCCAAAAAAGGGTTCACTCGGCCCCTCTAGGG
Source organism: Silene latifolia (assembly GCF_048544455.1). NCBI lineage: Eukaryota > Viridiplantae > Streptophyta > Magnoliopsida > Caryophyllales > Caryophyllaceae > Silene > Silene latifolia. The sequence continues at coordinate 149,999,972 of NC_133536.1, read as the reverse complement.
TGTCTTTTTGTCTTGCCGCCTTCGAATGATAAGCAAAAGAAAGGGTTTAGTGTTTGATTAAGGGATTCGTGGTAGCGGTCCGCCTAATCAAACCCTAAAACCTTTCCCATCCCGTTTTAGGATTCCCGGCCCCCTAAAAAGGGTTCACTCGGCCCATCTAGGGTGTCTTTTTGTCTTGCCGCCTTCAAATGAGAAGCAAGGGAAAGGGTTTAGGGTTATATTGGGGGCATCCGCGGTAGCGGTCCGCCTAATCAAACCCTAAACCCTTTCCCGTCTCGTTTTAGGATACCCGGTCCCCAAAAAGAGGGTTCACTCGGCCCCTCTAGTGTGTCTTTTTGTCTTGCCGCCTTCAAATGAGAAGCAAGGGAAAGGGTTTAGGGTTTTATTAGGGGGATCCGCGGTAGCGGTCCGCCTAATCAAACCCTAAACCCTTTCCCGTCGCGTTTTAGGATACCGGCCCCCCAAAAAAGGGTTCACTCGGCCCCTCTAGGGTGTCTTTTTGTCTTGCCGCCTTCGATTGAGAAGTAAGGTAAAGGGTTTAGGGTTTGATTAGGGGATCCGTGGTAGCGGTCCGCCTAATCAAACCCTAAACCCTTTCCCGTCTCGTTTTAGGATACCCGGTCCCCCAAAAAAGGGTTCACTCGGCCCCTCTAGGATGTCTTTTTGTCTTGCCGCCTTCGATTGAGAAGTAAGGTAAAGGGTTTAGGGTTTGATTAGGGGTATCTGTGGTAGCGGCCCGCCTAATCAAACCCTAAACACTTTCCGGTCCCGTTTTAGGATACCCGGCCCCCCAAAAAAGGGTTCACTCGGCCCCTCTAGGGTGTCTTTTTGTCTTGCCGCCTTCAAATGAGAAGAAAGGGAAAGGGTTTAAGGTTTGATTAGGGGGATCCGCGGTAGCGGTCCGCCTAATCAAACCCTAAACCCTTTCTAAGTCCCATTTTAGGATACCCGGCCCCCAAAAAGAGGGTTCACTCGGCCCCTCTAGGGTGTCTTTTTGTCTTGCCGCCTTCGAATGAGAAGCAAAAGAAAGGGTTTAGTGTTTGATTAAGGGATTCGTGGTAGCGGTCCGCCTAATCAAACCCTAAACCCTTTCCCATCCCGTTTTAGGATTCCCGGCCCCCTAAAAAGGGTTCACTCGGCCCCTCTAGGGTGTCTTTTTGTCTTGCCGCCTTCAAATGAGAAGCAAGGGAAAGGGTTTAGGGTTATATTAGGGGCATCCGTGGTAGCGGTCCGCCTAATCAAACCCTAAACCCTTTCCCGTCTCGTTTTAGGATACCCGGTCCCCCAAAAAAGGATTCACTCGGCCCCTCTAGGGTGTCTTTTTGTCTTGCCGCCTTCGATTGAGAAGTAAGGTAAAGGGTTTAGGGTTTGATTAGGGGGATCCGTAGTAGCGGTCCGCCTAATCAAACCCTAACCCTTTCCCGTCTCGTTTTAGGATACCCGGCCTCCAAAAAAAGGGTTCACTCGGCCCCTCTAGGGTGTCTTTTTGTCTTGCCGCCTTCGAATGATAAGCAAAAGAAAGGGTTTAGTGTTTAATTAAGGGATCCGCGGTAGCGGTCCGCCTAATCAAACCCTAAACCCTTTCCTATCCCGTTTTAGGATTCCCGCCCCCTAAAAAGGGTTCACTCGGCCCCTCTAGGGTGTCTTTTTGTCTTGCCGCCTTCAAATGAGAAGCAAGGGAAAGGGTTTAGGGTTATATTAGGGGCATCCGCGGTAGCGGTCCGCCTAATCAAACCCTAAACCCTTTCCCGTCTCGTTTTAGGATATCCGGTCCCCAAAAAGAGGGTTCACTCGGCCCATCTAGTGTGTCTTTTTGTCTTGCCGCCTTCAAATGAGAAGCAAGGGAAAGGGTTTAGGGTTTTATTAGGGGGATCCGCGGTAGCGGTCCGCCTAATCAAACCCTAAACCCTTTCCCGTCGCGTTTTAGGATACCCGGTCCCCCAAAAAAGGGTTCACTCGGCCCCTCTAGGGTGTCTTTTTGTCTTGCCGCCTTCGATTGAGAAGTAAGGTAAAGGGTTTAGGGTTTGATTAGGGGGATCCGTGGTAGCGGTCCGCCTAATCAAACCCTAAACCCTTTCCCGTCTCGTTTTAGGATACCCGGTCCCCCAAAAAAGGGTTCACTCGGCCCCTCTAGGATGTCTTTTTGTCTTGCCGCCTTCGATTGAGAAGTAAGGTAAAGGGTTTAGGGTTTGATTAGGGGGATCTGTGGTAGCGGCCCGCCTAATCAAACCCTAAACACTTTCCTGTCCCGTTTTAGGATATCCGGCCCCCCAAAAAAGGGTTCACTCGGCCCCTCTAGGGTGTCTTTTTGTCTTGCCGCCTTCAAATGAGAAGCAAGGAAAGGGTTTAGGGTTTGATTAGGGGATCCACGGTAGCGGTCCGCCTAATCAAACCCTAAACCCTTTCCCGTCCCATTTTAGGATACCGGCCCCCCAAAACAGGGTTCACTCGGCCCCTCTAGGGTGTCTTTTTGTCTTTCCGCCTTCGAATGAGAAGCAAAAGAAAGGGTTTAGTGTTTGATTAAGGGATTCGTGGTAGCGGTCCGCCTAATCAAACCCTAAACCCTTTCCCATCCGTTTTAGGATTCCGGCCCCCTAAAAAGGGTTCACTCGGCCCCTCTAGGGTGTCTTTTTTTCTTGCCGCCTTCAAATGAGAAGCAAGGGAAAGGGTTTAGGGTTATATTAGGGGCATCCGTGGTAGCGGTCCGCCTAATCAAACCCTAAACCCTTTCCCGTCTCGTTTTAGGATACCCGGTCCCCCAAAAAGGATTCACTCGGCCCCTCTAGGGTGTCTTTTTGTCTTGCCGCCTTCGATTGAGAAGTAAGGTAAAGGGTTTAGGGTTTGATTAGGGGGATCCGTAGTAGCGGTCCGCCTAATCAAACCCTAACCCTTTCCCGTCTCGTTTTAGGATACCCGGCCCCCAAAAAAGGGTTCACTCGGCCCCTCTAGGGTGTCTTTTTTTCTTGCCGCCTTCGAATGATAAGCAAAAGAAAGGGTTTAGTGTTTAATTAAGGGATCCGCGATAGCGGTCCGCCTAATCAAACCCTAAACCCTTTCCTATCCCGTTTTAGGATTCCCGGCCCCCTAAAAAGGGTTCACTCGGCCCCTCTAGGGTGTCTTTTTGTCTTGCCGCCTTCAAACGAGAAGCAAGGGAAAGGGTTTAGGGTTATATCAGGGGCATCCGCGGTAGCGGTCCGCCTAATCAAACCCTAAACCCTTTCCCGTCTCGTTTTAGGATACCGGCCCCCCAAAAAAGGGTTCACTCGGCCCCTCTAGGGTGTCTTTTTGTCTTGCCGCCTTCGATTGAGAAGTAAGGTAAAGGGTTTAGGGTTTGATTAGGGGGATCCGTAGTAGCGGTCCGCCTAATCAAACCCTAACCCTTTCCCGTCTCGTTTTAGGATACCTGGCCCCCAAAAAAAGGGTTCACTCGGCCCCTCTAGGGTGTCTTTTTGTCTTGCCGCCTTCGAATGATAAGCAAAAGAAAGGGTTTAGTGTTTAATTAAGGGATCCGCGGTAGCGGTCCGCCTAATCAAACCCTAAACCCTTTCCTATCCCGTTTTAGGATTCCCGGCCCCCTAAAAAGGGTTCACTCGGCCCCTCTAGGGTGTCTTTTTGTCTTGCCGCCTTCAAATGAGAAGCAAGGGAAAGGGTTTAGGGTTATATTAGGGGCATCCGCGGTAGCGGTCCGCCTAATCAAACCCTAAACCCTTTCCTGTCTCGTTTTAGGATACCCGGTCCCCAAAAGAGGGTTCACTCGGCCCCTCTAGTGTGTCTTTTTGTCTTGCCGCCTTCAAATGAGAAGCAAGGAAAGGGTTTAGGGTTTTATTAGGGGGATCCGCGGTAGCGGTCCGCCTAATCAAACCCTAAACCCTTTCCCGTCGCGTTTTAGGATACCCGGTCCCCCAAAAAAGGGTTCACTCGGCCCCTCTAGGGTGTCTTTTTGTCTTGCCGCCTTCGATTGAGAAGTAAGGTAAAGGGTTTAGGGTTTGATTAGGGGGATCCGTGGTAGCGGTCCGCCTAATCAAACCCTAAACCCTTTCCCGTCTCGTTTTAGGATACCCGGTCCCCCAAAAAGGGTTCACTCGGCCCCTCTAGGATGTCTTTTTGTCTTGCCGCCTTCGATTGAGAAGTAAGGTAAAGGGTTTAGGGTTTGATTAGGGGATCCGCGGTAGCGGCCCGCCTAATCAAACCCTAAACCCTTTTCTGTCCCGTTTTAGGATATCAGGCCCCCAAAAAAGGGTTCACTCGGCCCCTCTAGGGTGTCTTTTTGTCTTGCCGCCTTCAAATGAGAAGCAAGGGAAAGGGTTTAAGGTTTGATTAGGGGGATCCGCGGTAGCGGTCCGCCTAATCAAACCCTAAACCCTTTCCCGTCCCATTTTAGGATACCCGGCCCCCAAAAAGAGGGTTCACTCGGCCCCTCTAGGGTGTCTTTTTGTCTTGCCGCCTTCGAATGATAAGCAAAAGAAAGGGTTTAGTGTTTAATTAAGGGATCCGCGGTAGCGGTCCGCCTAATCAAACCCTAAACCCTTTCCTATCCCGTTTTAGGATTCCCGGCCCCCTAAAAAGGGTTCACTCGGCCCCTCTAGGGTGTCTTTTTGTCTTGCCGCCTTCAAATGAGAAGCAAGGGAAAGGGTTTAGGGTTATATTAGGGGCATCCGCGGTAGCGGTCCGCCTAATCAAACCCTAAACCCTTTCCCGTCTCGTTTTAGGATACCGGCCCCCAAAAAAAGGGTTCACTCGGCCCCTCTAGTGTGTCTTTTTGTCTTGCCGCCTTCAAATGAGAAGCAAGGGAAAGGGTTTAGGGTTTTATTAGGGGGATCCGCGGTAGCGGTCCGCCTAATCAAACCCTAAACCCTTTCCCGTCGCGTTTTAGGATACCCGGTCCCCCAAAAAAGGGTTCACTCGGCCCCTCTAGGGTGTCTTTTTGTCTTGCCGCCTTCGATTGAGAAGTAAGGTAAAGGGTTTAGGGTTTGATTAGGGGGATCCGTGGTAGCGGTCCGCCTAATCAAACCCTAAACCCTTTAAAATGTCTCGTTTTAGGATACCCGGTCCCCCAAAAAGGGTTCACTCGGCCCCTCTAGGATGTCTTTTTGTCTTGCCGCCTTCGATTGAGAAGTAAGGTAAAGGGTTTAGGGTTTGATTAGGGGGATCTGTGGTAGCGGCCCGCCTAATCAAACCCTAAACACTTTTTTCGTCCCGTTTTAGGATATCAGGCCCCCAAAAAAGGGTTCACTCGGCCCCTCTATGGTGTCTTTTTGTCTTGCCGCCTTCAAATGAGAAGCAAGGGAAAGGGTTTAAGGTTTGATTAGGGGGATCCGCGGTAGCGGTCCGCCTAATCAAACCCTAAACCCTTTCCCGTCCCATTTTAGGATACCCGGCCCCCAAAAAGAGGGTTCACTCGGCCCCTCTAGGGTGTCTTTTTGTCTTGCCGCCTTCGAATGAGAAGCAAAAGAAAGGGTTTAGTGTTTGATTAAGGGATTCGTGGTAGCGGTCCGCCTAATCAAACCCTAAACCCTTTCCCATCCCGTTTTAGGATTCCCGGCCCCCTAAAAAGGGTTCACTCGGCCCCTCTAGGGTGTCTTTTTTTCTTGCCGCCTTCAAATGAGAAGCAAGGGAAAGGGTTTAGGGTTATATTAGGGGCATCCGTGGTAGCGGTCCGCCTAATCAAACCCTAAACCCTTTCCCGTCTCGTTTTAGGATACCCGGTCCCCCAAAAAGGATTCACTCGGCCCCTCTAGGGTGTCTTTTTGTCTTGCCGCCTTCGATTGAGAAGTAAGGTAAAGGGTTTAGGGTTTGATTAGGGGGATCCGTAGTAGCGGTCCGCCTAATCAAACCCTAACCCTTTCCCGTCTCGTTTTAGGATACCCGGCCCCCAAAAAAGGGTTCACTCGGCCCCTCTAGGGTGTCTTTTTGTCTTGCCGCCTTCGAATGATAAGCAAAAGAAAGGGTTTAGTGTTTAATTAAGGGATCCGCGGTAGCGGTCCGCCTAATCAAACCCTAAACCCTTTCCTATCCCGTTTTAGGATTCCCGCCCCCTAAAAAGGGTTCACTCGGCCCCTCTAGGGTGTCTTTTTGTCTTGCCGCCTTCAAATGAGAAGCAAGGGAAAGGGTTTAGGGTTATATCAGGGGCATCCGCGGTAGCGGTCCGCCTAATCAAACCCTAAACCCTTTCCCGTCTCGTTTTAGGATACCCGGTCCCCCAAAAAGGATTCACTCGGCCCCTCTAGGGTGTCTTTTTGTCTTGCCGCCTTCGATTGAGAAGTAAGGTAAAGGGTTTAGGGTTTGATTAGGGGGATCCGTAGTAGCGGTCCGCCTAATCAAGCCCTAACCCTTTCCCGTCTCGTTTTAGGATACCCGGCCCCCAAAAAAGGGTTCACTCGGCCCCTCTAGGGTGTCTTTTTGTCTTGCCGCCTTCGAATGATAAGCAAAAGAAAGGGTTTAGTGTTTAATTAAGGGATCCGCGGTAGCGGTCCGCCTAATCAAACCCTAAACCCTTTCCTATCCCGTTTTAGGATTCCGGCCCCTAAAAAGGGTTCACTCGGCCCCTCTAGGGTGTCTTTTTGTCTTGCCGCCTTCAAATGAGAAGCAAGGGAAAGGGTTTAGGGTTATATCAGGGGCATCCGCGGTAGCGGTCCGCCTAATCAAACCCTAAACCCTATCCCGTCTCGTTTTAGGATACCCGGTCCCCAAAAAAAGGATTCACTCGGCCCCTCTAGGGTGTCTTTTTGTCTTGCCGCCTTCGATTGAGAAGTAAGGTAAAGGGTTTAGGGTTTGATTAGGGGGATCCGTAGTAGCGGTCCGCCTAATCAAACCCTAACCCTTTCCCGTCTCGTTAGGATACGGCCCCCAAAAAAGGGTTCACTCGGCCCCTCTAGGGTGTCTTTTTGTCTTGCCGCCTTCGAATGATAAGCAAAAGAAAGGGTTTAGTGTTTAATTAAGGGATCCGCGGTAGCGGTCCGCCTAATCAAACCCTAAACCCTTTCCTATCCCGTTTTAGGATTCCCGGCCCCCTAAAAAGGGTTCACTCGGCCCCTCTAGGGTGTCTTTTTGTCTTGCCGCCTTCAAATGAGAAGCAAGGGAAAGGGTTTAGGGTTATATCAGGGGCATCCGCGGTAGCGGTCCGCCTAATCAAACCCTAAACCCTTTCCCGTCTCGTTTTAGGATACCCGGTCCCCCAAAAAAGGGTTCACTCGGCCCCTCTAGGGTGTCTTTTTGTCTTGTCGCCTTCGATTGAGAAGTAAGGTAAAGGGTTTAGGGTTTGATTAGGGGGATCCGTAGTAGCGGTCCGCCTAATCAAACCCTAACCCTTTCCCGTCTCGTTTTAGGATACCCGGCCCCCAAAAAGAGGGTTCACTCGGCCCCTCTAGGGTGTCTTTTTGTCTTGCCGCCTTCGAATGAGAAGCAAAAGAAAGGGTTTAGTGTTTGATTAAGGGATTCGTGGTAGCGGTCCGCCTAATCAAACCCTAAACCCTTTCCCATCCCGTTTTAGGATTCCCGGCCCCCTAAAAAGGGTTCACTCGGCCCCTCTAGGGTGTCTTTTTGTCTTGCCGCCTTCAAATGAGAAGCAAGGGAAAGGGTTTAGGGTTTGATTAGGGGGATCCGCGGTAGCGGTCCGCCTAATCAAACCCTAAACCCTTTCCCGTCCCGTTTTAGGATACCCGGCCCCCAAAAAGAGGGTTCACTCGGCCCCTCTAGGGTGTCTTTTTTTCTTGCCGCCTTCGAATGAGAAGCAAAAGAAAGGGTTTAGTGTTTGATTAAGGGATTCGTGGTAGCGGTCCGCCTAATCAAACCCTAAACCCTTTCCCATCCCGTTTTAGGATTCCCGGCCCCCTAAAAAGGGTTCACTCGGCCCCTCTAGAGTGTCTTTTTGTCTTGTCGCCTTCAAATGAGAAGCAAGGGAAAGGGTTTAGGGTTATATTAGGGGCATCCGCGGTAGCGGTCCGCCTAATCAAACCCTAAACCCTTTCCCGTCTCGTTTTAGGATACCCGGTCCCCCAAAAAAGGATTCACTCGGCCCCTCTAGGGTGTCTTTTTCTCTTGCCGCCTTCGATTGAGAAGTAAGGTAAAGGGTTTAGGGTTTGATTAGGGGGATCCGTAGTAGCGGTCCGCCTAAACAAACCCTAACCCTTTCCCGTCTCATTTTAGGATACCCGGCCCCCAAAAAAAGGGTTCACTCGGCCCCTCTAGGGTGTCTTTTTGTCTTGCCGCCTTCGAATGATAAGCAAAAGAAAGGGTTTAGTGTTTGATTAAGGGATTTGTGGTAGCGGTCCGCCTAATCAAACCATAAACCCTTTCCCATCCCGTTTTAGGATTCCCGGCCCCCTAAAAAGGGTTCACTCGGCCCCTCTAGGGTGTCTTTTTGTCTTGCCGCCTTCAAATGAGAAGCAAGGGAAAGGGTTTAGGGTTATATTAGGGGCATCCGCGGTAGCGGTCCGCCTAATCAAACCCTAAACCCTTTCCCGTCTCGTTTTAGGATACCCGGTCCCCAAAAAGAGGGTTCACTCGGCCCCTCTAGTGTGTCTTTTTGTCTTGCCGCCTTCAAATGAGAAGCAAGGGAAAGGGTTTAGGGTTTTATTAGGGGGATCCACGGTAGCGGTCCGCCTAATCAAACCCTAAACCCTTTCCCGTCGCGTTTTAGGATACCCGGTCCCCCAAAAAAGGGTTCACTCGGCCCCTCTAGGGTGTCTTTTTGTCTTGCCGCCTTCGATTGAGAAGTAAGGTAAAGGGTTTAGGGTTTGATTAGGGGGATCTGTGGTAGCGGTCCGCCTAATCAAACCCTAAACCCTTTCCCGTCTCGTTTTAGGATACCCGGTCCCCCAAAAAAGGATTCACTCGGCCCCTCTAGGGTGTCTTTTTCTCTTGCCGCCTTCGATTGAGAAGTAAGGTAAAGGGTTTAGGGTTTGATTAGGGGGATCCGTAGTAGCGGTCCGCCTAAACAAACCCTAACCCTTTCCCGTCTCATTTTAGGATACCCGGCCCCCAAAAAAAGGGTTCACTCGGCCCCTCTAGGGTGTCTTTTTGTCTTGCCGCCTTCGAATGATAAGCAAAAGAAAGGGTTTAGTGTTTGATTAAGGGATTTGTGGTAGCGGTCCGCCTAATCAAACCATAAACCCTTTCCCATCCCGTTTTAGGATTCCCGGCCCCCTAAAAAGGGTTCACTCGGCCCCTCTAGGGTGTCTTTTTGTCTTGCCGCCTTCAAATGAGAAGCAAGGGAAAGGGTTTAGGGTTATATTAGGGGCATCCGCGGTAGCGGTCCGCCTAATCAAACCCTAAACCCTTTCCCGTCTCGTTTTAGGATACCCGGTCCCCAAAAAGAGGGTTCACTCGGCCCCTCTAGTGTGTCTTTTTGTCTTGCCGCCTTCAAATGAGAAGCAAGGGAAAGGGTTTAGGGTTTTATTAGGGGGATCCACGGTAGCGGTCCGCCTAATCAAACCCTAAACCCTTTCCCGTCGCGTTTTAGGATACCCGGTCCCCCCAAAAAGGGTTCACTCGGCCCCTCTAGGGTGTCTTTTTGTCTTGCCGCCTTCGATTGAGAAGTAAGGTAAAGGGTTTAGGGTTTGATTAGGGGTATCCGTGGTAGCGGTCCGCCTAATCAAACCCTAAACCCTTAAAATCTCGTTTTAGGATACCCGGTCCCCCAAAAAAGGGTTCACTCGGCCCCTCTAGGATGTCTTTTTGTCTTGCCGCCTTCGATTGAGAAGTAAGGTAAAGGGTTTAGGGTTTGATTAGGGGGATCTGTGGTAGCGGCCCGCCTAATCAAACCCTAAACACTTTCCTGTCCCGTTTTAGGATATCCGGCCCCCCAAAAAAGGGTTCACTCGGCCCCTCTAGGGTGTCTTTTTGTCTTGCCGCCTTCAAATGAGAAGCAAGGGAAAGGGTTTAGGGTTTGATTAGGGGGATCCGCGGTAGCGGTCCGCCTAATCAAACCCTAAACCCTTTCCCGTCCCGTTTTAGGATACCCGGCCCCCAAAAAGAGGGTTCACTCGGCCCCTCTAGGGTGTCTTTTTGTCTTGCCGCCTTCGAATGAGAAGCAAAAGAAATGGTTTAGTGTTTGATTAAGGGATTCGTGGTAGCGGTCCGCCTAATCAAACCCTAAACCCTTTCCCATCCCGTTTTAGGATTCCCGGCCCCCTAAAAAGGGTTCACTCGGCCCCTCTAGGGTGTCTTTTTGTCTTGTCGCCTTCAAATGAGAAGCAAGGGAAAGGGTTTAGGATTATATTAGGGGCATCCGCGGTAGCGATCCGCCTAATCAAACCCTAAACCCTTTCCCGTCTCGTTTTAGGATACCCGGTCCCCCAAAAAGGATTCACTCGGCCCCTCTAGGGTGTCTTTTTGTCTTGCCGCCTTCGATTGAGAAGTAAGGTAAAGGGTTTAGGGTTTGATTAGGGGGATCCGTAGTAGCGGTCCGCCTAATCAAACCCTAACCCTTTCCCGTCTCGTTTTAGGATACCCGGCCCCCAAAAAAAGTGTTCACTCGGCCCCTCTAGGGTGTCTTTTTGTCTTGCCGCCTTCGAATGATAAGCAAAAGAAAGGGTTTAGTGTTTAATTAAGGGATCCGCGGTAGCGGTCCGCCTAATCAAACCCTAAACCCTTTCCTATCCCGTTTTAGGATTCCCGGCCCCCTAAAAAGGGTTCACTCGGCCCCTCTAGGGTGTCTTTTTGTCTTGCCGCCTTCAAATGAGAAGCAAGGGAAAGGGTTTAGGGTTATATTAGGGGCATCCGCGGTAGCGGTCCGCCTAATCAAACCCTAAACCCTTTCCCGTCTCGTTTTAGGATACCCGGTCCCCCAAAAAAGGGTTCACTCGGCCCCTCTAGGGTTTCTTTTTGTCTTGCCGCCTTCGATTGAGAAGTAAGGTAAAGGGTTTAGGGTTTGATTAGGGGGATCCGTAGTAGCGGTCCGCCTAATCAAACCCTAACCCTTTCCCGTCTCGTTTTAGGATACCCGGCCCCCAAAAAGAGGGTTTACTCGGCCCCTCTAGGGTGTCTTTTTGTCTTGCCGCCTTCGAATGAGAAGCAAAAGAAAGGGTTTAGTGTTTGATTAAGGGATTCGTGGTAGCGGTCCGCCTAATCAAACCCTAAACCCTTTCCCATCCCGTTTTAGGATTCCCGCCCCCTAAAAAGGGTTCACTCGGCCCCTCTAGGGTGTCTTTTTGTCTTGCCGCCTTCAAATGAGAAGCAAGGGAAAGGGTTTAGGGTTATATTAGGGGCATCCGCGGTAGCGGTCCGCCTAATCAAACCCTAAACCCTTTCCCGTCTCGTTTTAGGATACCCGGTCCCCTAAAAAAGGGTTCACTCGGCCCCTCTAGGGTGTCTTTTTGTCTTGCCGCCTTCAAATGAGAAGCAAGGGAAAGGGTTTAGGGTTATATTAGGGGCATCCGCGGTAGCGGTCCGCCTAATCAAACCCTAAACCCTTTCCCGTCTCGTTTTAGGATACCCGGTCCCCAAAAAGAGGGTTCACTCGGCCCCTCTAGTGTGTCTTTTTGTCTTGCCGCCTTCAAATGAGAAGCAAGGGAAAGGGTTTAGGGTTTTATTAGGGGGATCCACGGTAGCGGTCCGCCTAATCAAACCCTAAACCCTTTCCCGTCGCGTTTTAGGATACCCGGTCCCCCAAAAAAGGGTTCACTCGGCCCCTCTAGGGTGTCTTTTTGTCTTGCCGCCTTCGATTGAGAAGTAAGGTAAAGGGTTTAGGGTTTGATTAGGGGGATCCGTGGTAGCGGTCCGCCAAATCAAACCCTAAACCCTTTCCCGTCTCGTTTTAGGATACCCGGTCCCCCAAAAAAGGGTTCACTCGGCCCCTCTAGGATGTCTTTTTGTCTTGCCGCCTTCGATTGAGAAGTAAGGTAAAGGGTTTAGGGTTTGATTAGGGGGATCTGTGGTAGCGGCCCGCCTAATCAAACCCTAAACACTTTCCCGTCCCGTTTTAGGATACCAGGCCCCCCAAAAAGGGTTCACTCGGCCCCTCTAGGGTGTCTTTTTGTCTTGCCGCCTTCAAATGAGAAGCGAGGGAAAGGGTTTAGGGTTTGATTAGGGGGATCCGCGGTAGCGGTCCGCCTAATCAAACCCTAAACCCTTTCCCGTCCCGTTTTAGGATACCGGCCCCCCAAAAAAGGGTTCACTCGGCCCCTCTAGGGTGTCTTTTTGTCTTGCCGCCTTCGAATGAGAAGCAAAAGAAATGGTTTAGTGTTTGATTAAGGGATTCATGGTAGCGGTCCGCCTAATCAAACCCTAAACCCTTTCCCATCCCGTTTTAGGATTCCCGGCCCCCTAAAAAGGGTTCACTCGGCCCCTCTAGGGTGTCTTTTTGTCTTGTCGCCTTCAAATGAGAAGCAAGGGAAAGGGTTTAGGATTATATTAGGGGCATCCGCGGTAGCGATCCGCCTAATCAAACCCTAAACCCTTTCCCGTCTCGTTTTAGGATACCCGGTCCCCCAAAAAAGGATTCACTCGGCCCCTCTAGGGTGTCTTTTTGTCTTGCCGCCTTCGATTGAGAAGTAAGGTAAAGGGTTTAGGGTTTGATTAGGGGGATCCGTAGTAGCGGTCCGCCTAATCAAACCCTAACCCTTTCCCGTCTCGTTTTAGGATACCCGGCCCCCAAAAAAAGTGTTCACTCGGCCCCTCTAGGGTGTCTTTTTGTCTTGCCGCCTTCGAATGATAAGCAAAAGAAAGGGTTTAGTGTTTAATTAAGGGATCCGCGGTAGCGGTCCGTCTAATCAAACCCTAAACCCTTTCCTATCCCGTTTTAGGATTCCCCGGCCCCCTAAAAGGGTTCACTCGGCCCCCTCTAGGGTGTCTTTTTGTCTTGCCGCCTTCGAATGAGAAGCAAGGAAAGGGTTTAGGGTTTGATTAGGGGCATCCGCGGTAGCGGTCCGCCTAATCAAACCCTAAACCCTTTCCCGTCTCGTTTTAGGATACCCGGTCCCCCAAAAAGGGTTCACTCGGCCCCTCTAGGGTTTCTTTTTGTCTTGCCGCCTTCGATTGAGAAGTAAGGTAAAGGGTTTAGGGTTTGATTAGGGGGATCCGTAGTAGCGGTCCGCCTAATCAAACCCTAACCCTTTCCCGTCTCGTTTTAGGATACCCGGCCCCCAAAAAGAGGGTTTACTCGGCCCCTCTAGGGTGTCTTTTTGTCTTGCCGCCTTCGAATGAGAAGCAAAAGAAAGGGTTTAGTGTTTGATTAAGGGATTCGTGGTAGCGGTCCGCCTAATCAAACCCTAAACCCTTTCCCATCCGTTTTAGGATTCCGGCCCCCTAAAAAGGGTTCACTCGGCCCCTCTAGGGTGTCTTTTTGTCTTGCCGCCTTCAAATGAGAAGCAAGGGAAAGGGTTTAGGGTTATATTAGGGGCATCCGCGGTAGCGGTCCGCCTAATCAAACCCTAAACCCTTTCCCGTCTCGTTTTAGGATACCCGGTCCCCTAAAAAAGGGTTCACTCGGCCCCTCTAGGGTGTCTTTTTGTCTTGCCGCCTTCAATTGAGAAGTAAGGTAAAGGGTTTAGGGTTTGATTAGGGGGATCCGTAGTAGCGGTCCGCCTAATCAAACCCTAACCATTTCCCGTCTCGTTTTAGGATACCCGGCCCCCAAAAAAGGGTTCACTCGGCCCCTCTAGGGTTTCTTTTTGTCTTGCCGCCTTCGAATGATAAGCAAAAGAAAGGGTTTAGTGTTTGATTAAGGGATTCGTGGTAGCGGTCCGCCTAATCAAACCCTAAACCCTTTCCCATCCCTTTTTAGGATTCCCGACCCCCTAAAAAGGGTTCACTCGGCCCCTCTAGGGTGTCTTTTTGTCTTGCCGCCTTCAAATGAGAAGCAAGGGAAAGGGTTTAGGGTTATATTAGGGGCATCCGCGGTAGCGGTCCGCCTAATCAAACCCTAAACCCTTTCCCGTCTCGTTTTAGGATACCCGGTCCCCAAAAGAGGGTTCACTCGGCCCCTCTAGTGTGTCTTTTTGTCTTGCCGCCTTCAAATGAGAAGCAAGGAAAGGGTTTAGGGTTTTATTAGGGGGATCCGCGGTAGCGGTCCGCCTAATCAAACCCTAAACCCTTTACCGTCCCGTTTTAGGATACCCGGTCCCCCAAAAAGGGTTCACTCGGCCCCTCTAGGGTGTCTTTTTGTCTTGCCGCCTTCGATTGAGAAGTAAGGTAAAGGGTTTAGGGTTTGATTAGGGGGATCCGTGGTAGCGGTCCGCCTAATCAAACCCTAAACCCTTTCCCGTCTCGTTTTAGGATACCCGGTCCCAAAAAAAGGGTTCACTCGGCCCCTCTAAGATGTCTTTTTGTCTTGCCGCCTTCGATTGAGAAGTAAGGTAAAGGGTTTAGGGTTTGATTAGGGGGATCCGCGGTAGCGGTCCGCCTAATCAAACCCTAAACCCTTTCCCGTTTTAGGATACCCGGCCCCCAAAAAGAGGGTTCACTCGGCCCCTCTAGGGTGTCTTTTTGTCTTGCCGCCTTCGAATGAGAAGCAAAAGAAAGGGTTTAGTGTTTGATTAAGGGATTCGTGGTAGCGGTCCGCCTAATCAAACCCTAAACCCTTTCCCATCCCGTTTTAGGATTCCCGGCCCCCTAAAAAGGGTTCACTCGGCCCCTCTAGGGTGTCTTTTTGTCTTGCCGCCTTCAAATGAGAAGCAAGGGAAAGGGTTTAGGGTTATATTAGGGGCATCCGCGGTAGCGGTCCGCCTAATCAAACCCTAAACCCTTTCCCGTCTCGTTTTAGGATACCCGGTCCCCAAAAAGGATTCACTCGGCCCCTTTAGGGTGTCTTTTTGTCTTGCCGCCTTCGATTGAGAAGTAAGGTAAAGGGTTTAGGGTTTGATTAGGGGGATCCGTAGTAGCGGTCCGCCTAATCAAACCCTAACCCTTTCCCGTCTCGTTTTATTATACCCGGCCCCCAAAAAAAGTGTTCACTCGGCCCCTCTAGGGTGTCTTTTTGTCTTGCCGCCTTCGAATGATAAGCAAAAGAAAGGGTTTAGTGTTTAATTAAGGGATCCGCGGTAGCGGTCCGCCTAATCAAACCCTAAACCCTTTCCTATCCCGTTTTAGGATTCCCGGCCCCCTAAAAAGGGTTCACTCGGCCCCTCTAGGGTGTCTTTTTGTCTTGCCGCCTTCAAATGAGAAGCAAGGGAAAGGGTTTAGGGTTATATTAGGGGCATCCGCGGTAGCGGTCCGCCTAATCAAACCCTAAACCCTTTCCCGTCTCGTTTTAGGATACCCGGTCCCCCAAAAAGGGTTCACTCGGCCCCTCTAGGGTGTCTTTTTGTCTTGCCGCCTTCGATTGAGAAGTAAGGTAAAGGGTTTAGGGTTTGATTAGGGGGATCCGTAGTAGCGGTCCGCCTAATCAAACCCTAACCCTTTCCCGTCTCGTTTTAGGATACTCGGCCCCCAAAAAGAGGGTTCACTCGGCCCCTCTAGGGTGTCTTTTTGTCTTGCCGCCTTCGAATGAGAAGTAAAAGAAAGGGTTTAGTGTTTGATTAAGGGATTCGTGGTAGCGGTCCGCCTAATCAAACCCTAAACCCTTTCCCATCCCGTTTTAGGATTCCCGGCCCCCTAAAAAGGGTTCACTCGGCCCCTCTAGGGTGTCTTTTTGTCTTGCCGCCTTCAAATGAGAAGCAAAAGGGTTTGAGGTTATATTAGGGGCATCCGCGGTAGCGGTCCAACTAATCAAACCCTAAACCCTTTCCCGTCTCGTTTTAGGATACCCGGTCCCCTAAAAAAGGGTTCACTCGGCCCCTCTAGGGTGTCTTTTTGTCTTGCCGCCTTCAATTGAGAAGTAAGGTAAAGGGTTTAGGGTTTGATTAGGGGGATCCGTAGTAGCGGTCCGCCTAATCAAACCCTAACCATTTCCCGTCTCGTTTTAGGATACCCGGCCCCCTAAAAAGGGTTCACTCGGCCCCTCTAGGGTGTCTTTTTGTCTTGCCGCCTTCGAATGATAAGCAAAAGAAAGGGTTTAGTGTTTGATTAAGGGATTCGTGGTAGCGGTCCGCCTAATCAAACCCTAAACCCTTTCCCATCCCTTTTTAGGATTCCCGGCCCCCTAAAAAGGGTTCACTCGGCCCCTCTAGGGTGTCTTTTTGTCTTGCCGCCTTCAAATGAGAAGCAAGGGAAAGGGTTTAGGGTTATATTAGGGGCATCCGCGGTAGCGGTCCGCCTAATCAAACCCTAAACCCTTTCCCGTCTCGTTTTAGGATACCCGGTCCCCAAAAGAGGGTTCACTCGGCCCCTCTAGTGTGTCTTTTTGTCTTGCCGCCTTCAAATGAGAAGCAAGGGAAAGGGTTTAGGGTTTTATTAGGGGGATCCGCGGTAGCGGTCCGCCTAACCAAACCCTAAACCCTTTCCCGTCGCGTTTTAGGATATCCGGTCCCCCAAAAAAGGGTTCACTCGGCCCCTCTAGGGTGTCTTTTTGTCTTGCCGCCTTCGATTGAGAAGTAAGGTAAAGGGTTTAGGGTTTGATTAGGGGGATCCGTGGTAGCGGTCCGCCTAATCAAACCCTAAACCCTTTCCCGTCTCGATTTAGGATACCCGGTCCCCCAAAAAAGGGTTCACTCGGCCCCTCTAAGATGTCTTTTTGTCTTGCCGCCTTCGATTGAGAAGTAAGGTAAAGGGTTTAGGGTTTGATTAGGGGGATCTGTGGTAGCGGCCCGCCTAATCAAACCCTAAACCCTTTCCCGTCTCGTTTTAGGATACCCGGTCCCCAAAAAGAGGGTTCACTCGGCCCCTCTAGTGTGTCTTTTTGTCTTGCCGCCTTCAAATGAGAAGCAAGGGAAAGGGTTTAGGGTTTTATTAGGGGGATCCGCGGTAGCGGTCCGCCTAATCAAACCCTAAACCCTTTCCCGTCGCGTTTTAGAATACCCGGTCCCCCAAAAAAGGGTTCACTCGGCCCCTCTAGGGTGTCTTTTTGTCTTGCCGCCTTCGATTGAGAAGTAAGGTAAATGGTTTAGGGTTTGATTAGGGGGATCCGTGGTAGCGGTCCGCCTAATCAAACCCTAAACTCTTTCCCGTCTCGATTTAGGATACCCGGTCCCCCAAAAAAGGGTTCACTCGGCCCCTCTAAGATGTCTTTTTGTTTTGCCGCCTTCGATTGAGAAGTAAGGTAAAGGGTTTAGGGTTTAATTAGGGGGATCTGTGGTAGCGGCCCGCCTAATCAAACCCTAAACACTTTCTGTCCGTTTTAGGATATCCAGGCCCCCAAAAAAGGGTTCACTCGGCCCCTCTAGGGTGTCTTTTTGTCTTGCCGCCTTCAAATGAGAAGCGAGGGAAAGGGTTTAGGGTTTGATTAGGGGGATCCGCGGAGCGGTCCGCCTAATCAAACCCTAAACCCTTCCCCGTCCCGTTTTAGGATACCCGGCCCCCAAAAAGAGGGTTCACTCGGCCCCTCTAGGGTGTCTTTTTGTCTTGCCGCCTTCGAATGAGAAGCAAAAGAAAGGGTTTAGTGTTTGATTAAGGGATTCGTGGTAGCGGTCCGCCTAATCAAACCCTAAACCCTTTCCTATCCCGGTTTAGGATTCCGGCCCCTAAAAAGGGTTCACTCGGCCCCTCTAGGGTGTCTTTTTGTCTTGCCGCCTTCAAATGAGAAGCAAGGGAAAGGGTTTAGGGTTATATTAGGGGCATCCACGGTAGCGGTCCGCCTAATCAAACCCTAAACCCTTTCCCGTCTCGTTTTAGGATACCCGGTCCCCCAAAAAAGGATTCACTCGGCCCCTCTAGGGTGTCTTTTTCTCTTGCCGCCTTCGATTGAGAAGTAAGGTAAAGGGTTTAGGGTTTGATTAGGGGGATCCGTAGTAGCGGTCCGCCTAATCAAACCCTAACCCTTTCCCGTCTCGTTTTAGGATACCCGGCCCCCAAAAAGAGGGTTCACTCGGCCCCTCTAGGGTGTCTTTTTGTCTTGCCGCCTTCGAATGAGAAGCAAAAGAAAGGGTTTAGTGTTTGATTAAGGGATTCGTGGTAGCGGTCCGCCTAATCAAACCCTAAACCCTTTCCCATCCCGTTTTAGGATTCCCGGCCCCCTAAAAAGGGTTCACTCGGCCCCTCTAGGGTGTCTTTTTGTCTTGCCGCCTTCAAATGAGAAGCAAGGGAAATGGTTTAGGGTTATATTAGGGGCATCCGCGGTAGCGGTCCGCCTAATCAAACCCTAAACCCTTTCCCGTCTCGTTTTAGGATACCCGGTCCCCTAAAAAAGGGTTCACTCGGCCCCTCTAGGGTGTCTTTTTGTCTTGCCGCCTTCGATTGAGAAGTAAGGTAAAGGGTTTAGGGTTTGATTAGGGGGATCCGTAGTAGCGGTCCGCCTAATCAAACCCTAACCCTTTCCCGTCTCGTTTTAGGATACCCGGCCCCCAAAAAGAGGGTTCACTCGGCCCCTCTAGGGTGTCTTTTTGTCTTGCCGCCTTCGAATGAGAAGCAAAAGAAAGGGTTTAGTGTTTGATTAAGGGATTCGTGGTAGCGGTCCGCCTAATCAAACCCTAAACCCTTTCCCATCCCGTTTTAGGATTCCCGGCCCCCTAAAAAGGGTTCACTCGGCCCCTCTAGGGTGTCTTTTTGTCTTGCCGCCTTCAAATGAGAAGCAAGGGAAATGGTTTAGGGTTATATTAGGGGCATCCGCGGTAGCGGTCCGCCTAATCAAACCCTAAACCCTTTCCTGTCTCGTTTTAGGATACCCGGTCCCCTAAAAAAGGGTTCACTCGGCCCCTCTAGGGTGTCTTTTTGTCTTGCCGCCTTCGATTGAGAAGTAAGGTAAAGGGTTTAGGGTTTGATTAGGGGGATCCGTAGTAGCGGTCCGCCTAATCAAACCCTAACCATTTCCCGTCTCGTTTTAGGATACCCGACCCCCAAAAAAGGGTTCACTCGGCCCCTCTAGGGTGTCTTTTTGTCTTGCCGCCTTCGAATGATAAGCAAAAGAAAGGGTTTAGTGTTTGATTAAGGGATTCGTGGTAGCGGTCCGCCTAATCAAACCCTAAACCCTTTCCCATCCCGTTTTAGAATTCCCGGCCCCCTAAAAAGGGTTTACTCGGCCCCTCTAGGGTGTCTTTTTGTCTTGCCGCCTTCAAATGAGAAGCACGGGAAAGGGTTTAGGGTTATATTAGGGGCATCCGCGGTAGCGGTCCGCCTAATCAAACCCTAAACCCTTTCCCGTCTCGTTTTAGGATACCCGGTCCCCAAAAAGAGGGTTCACTCGGCCCCTCTAGTGTGTCTTTTTGTCTTGCCGCCTTCAAATGAGAAGCAAGGGAAAGGGTTTAGGGTTTTATTAGGGGGATCCGCGGTAGCGGTCCGCCTAATCAAACCCTAAACCCTTTCCCGTCGCGTTTTAGGATACCCGGTCCCCCAAAAAAGGGTTCACTCGGCCCCTCTAGGGTGTCTTTTTGTCTTGCCGCCTACGATTGAGAAGTAAGGTAAAGGGTTTAGGGTTTGATTAGGGGGATCCGTGGTAGCGGTCCGCCTAATCAAACCCTAAACCCTTTCCCGTCTCGTTTTAGGATACCCGGTCCCCCAAAAAAGGGTTCACTCGGCCCCTCTAGGATGTCTTTTGTCTTGCCGCCTTCGATTGAGAAGTAAGGTAAAGGGTTTAGGGTTTGATTAGGGGTATCTGTGGTAGCGGCCCGCCTAATCAAACCCTAAACACTTTCTTGTCCCGTTTTAGGATACCAGGCCCCCCAAAAAAGGGTTCACTCGGCCCCTCTAGGGTGTCTTTTTGTCTTGCCGCCTTCAAATGAGAAGCAAGGGAAAGGGTTTAGGGTTTGATTAGGGGGATCCGCGGTAGCGGTCCGCCTAATCAAACCCTAAACCTTTCCCGTCCCGTTTTAGGATACCCGGCCCCCAAAAAGAGGGTTCACTCGGCCCCTCTAGGGTGTCTTTTTGTCTTGCCGCCTTCGAATGAGAAGCAAAAGAAAGGGTTTAGTGTTTGATTAAGGGATTCGTGGTAGCGGTCCGCCTAATCAAACCCTAAACCCTTTCCTATCCCGTTTAGGATTCCGGCCCCTAAAAAGGGTTCACTCGGCCCCTCTAGGGTGTCTTTTTGTCTTGCCGCCTTCAAATGAGAAGCAAGGGAAAGGGTTTAGGGTTATATTAGGGGCATCCGCAGTGGCGGTCCGCCTAATCAAACCCTAAACCCTTTCCCGTCTCGTTTTAGGATACCCGGTCCCCCAAAAAAGGATTCACTCGGCCCCTCTAGGGTGTCTTTTTGTCTTGCCGCCTTCGATTGAGAAGTAAGGTAAAGGGTTTAGGGTTTGATTAGGGGGATCCGTAGTAGCGGTCCGCCTAATCAAACCCTAACCCTTTCCCGTCTCGTTTTAGGATACCCGGCCCCCAAAAAGAGGGTTCACTCGGCCCCTCTAGGGTGTCTTTTTGTCTTGCCGCCTTCGAATGAGAAGCAAAAGAAAGGGTTTAGTGTTTGATTAAGGGATTCGTGGTAGCGGTCCGCCTAATCAAACCCTAAACCCTTTCCCATCCGTTTTAGGATTCCGGCCCCCTAAAAAGGGTTCACTCGGCCCCTCTAGGGTGTCTTTTTGTCTTGCCGCCTTCAAATGAGAAGCAAGGGAAATGGTTTAGGGTTATATTAGGGGCATCCGCGGTAGCGGTCCGCCTAATAAAACCCTAACCATTTCCCGTCTCGTTTTAGGATACCCGACCCCCAAAAAAGGGTTCACTCGGCCCCTCTAGGGTGTCTTTTTGTCTTGCCGCCTTCGAATGATAAGCAAAAGAAAGGGTTTAGTGTTTGATTAAGGGATTCGTGGTAGCGGTCCGCCTAATCAAACCCTAAACCCTTTCCCATCCCGTTTTAGGATTCCGGCCCCTAAAAAGGGTTCACTCGGCCCCCTCTAGGGTGTCTTTTTGTCTTGCCGCCTTCAAATGAGAAGCAAGGGAAAGGGTTTAGGGTTATATTAGGGGCATCCGCGGTAGCGGTCCGCCTAATCAAACCCTAAACCCTTTCCCGTCTCGTTTTAGGATACCGGCCCCCAAAAAAAGGGTTCACTCGGCCCCTCTAGTGTGTCTTTTTGTCTTGCCGCCTTCAAATGAGAAGCAAGGGAAAGGGTTTAGGGTTTTATTAGGGGATCCGCGGTAGTGTCCGCCTAATCAAACCCTAAACCCTTTCCGTCAAGCGTTTTAGGATACCCGGTCCCCCAAAAAAGGGTTCACTCGGCCCCTCTAGGGTGTCTTTTTGTCTTGCCGCCTTCGATTGAGAAGTAAGGTAAAGGGTTTAGGGTTTGATTAGGGGGATCCGTGATAGCGGTCCGCCTAATCAAACTCTAAACCCTTTCCCGTCTCGTTTTAGGATACCCGGTCCCCCAAAAAAGGGTTCACTCGGCCCCTCTAGGATGTCTTTTTGTCTTGCCGCCTTCGATTGAGAAGTAAGGTAAAGGGTTTAGGGTTTGATTAGGGGGATCTGTGGTAGCGGCCCGCCTAATCAAACCCTAAACACTTTCTGTCCCATATTAGGATATCCGGCCCCCCAAAAAAGGGTTCACTCGGCCCCTATTGGGTGTCTTTTTGTCTTGCCGCCTTCAAATGAGAAGCAAGGGAAAGGGTTTAGGGTTTGATTAGGGGGATCCGCGGTAGCGGTCCGCCTAATCAAACCCTAACCCTTTCCCGTCTCGTTTTAGGATACCCGGCCCCCAAAAAAAGTGTTCACTCGGCCCCTCTAGGGTGTCTTTTTGTCTTGCCGCCTTCGAATGATAAGCAAAAGAAAGGGTTTAGTGTTTAATTAAGGGATCCGCGGTAGCGGTCCGCCTAATCAAACCCTAAACCCTTTCCTATCCCGTTTTAGGATTCCGGCCCCTAAAAGGGTTCACTCGGCCCCTCTAGGGTGTCTTTTTGTCTTGCCGCCTTCAAATGAGAAGCGAGGGAAAGGGTTTAGGGTTTGATTAGGGGCATCCGCGGTAGCGGTCCGCCTAATCAAACCCTAAACCCTTTCCCGTCTCGTTTTAGGATACCGGCCCCCCAAAAAAGGGTTCACTCGGCCCCTCTAGGGTGTCTTTTTGTCTTGCCGCCTTCGATTGAGAAGTAAGGTAAAGGGTTTAGGGTTTGATTAGGGGGATCCGTAGTAGCGGTCCGCCTAATCAAACCCTAACCCTTTCCCGTCTCGTTTTAGGATACCCGGCCCCCAAAAAGAGGGTTCACTCGGCCCCTCTAGGGTGTCTTTTTGTCTTGCCGCCTTCGAATGAGAAGGAAAAGAAAGGGTTTAGTGTTTGATTAAGGGATTCGTGGTAGCGGTCCGCCTAATCAAACCCTAAACCCTTTCCCATCCGTTTTAGGATTCCGGCCCCCTAAAAAGGGTTCACTCGGCCCCTCTAGGGTGTCTTTTTGTCTTGCTTCCTTCAAATGAGAAGCAAGGGAAAGGGTTTGAGGTTATATTAGGGGCATCCGCGGTAGCGGTCCAACTAATCAAACCCTAAACCCTTTCCCGTCTCGTTTTAGGATACCCGGTCCCCTAAAAAAGGGTTCACTCGGCCCCTCTAGGGTGTCTTTTTGTCTTGCCGCCTTCAATTGAGAAGTAAGGTAAAGGGTTTAGGGTTTGATTAGGGGGATCCGTAGTAGCGGTCCGCCTAATCAAACCCTAACCATTTCCCGTCTCGTTTTAGGATACCCGACCCCCAAAAAAGGGTTCACTCGGCCCCTCTAGGGTGTCTTTTTGTCTTGCCGCCTTCGAATGATAAGCAAAAGAAAGGGTTTAGTGTTTGATTAAGGGATTCGTGGTAGCGGTCCGCCTAATCAAACCCTAAACCCTTTCCCATCCCTTTTTAGGATTCCCGACCCCCTAAAAAGGGTTCACTCGGCCCCTCTAGGGTGTCTTTTTGTCTTGCCGCCTTCAAATGAGAAGCAAGGGAAAGGGTTTAGGGTTATATTAGGGGCATCCGCGGTAGCGGTCCGCCTAATCAAACCCTAAACCCTTTCCCGTCTCGTTTTAGGATACCCGGTCCCCAAAAAGAGGGTTCACTCGGCCCCTCTAGTGTGTCTTTTTGTCTTGCCGCCTTCAAATGAGAAGCAAGGGAAAGGGTTTAGGGTTTTATTAGGGGATCCGCGGTAGCGGTCCGCCTAATCAAACCCTAAACCCTTTCCCGTCGCGTTTTAGGATACCCGGTCCCCCAAAAAAGGGTTCACTCGGCCCCTCTAGGGTGTCTTTTTGTCTTGCCGCCTTCGATTGAGAAGTAAGGTAAAGGGTTTAGGGTTTGATTAGGGGGATCCGTGGTAGCGGTCCGCCTAATCAAACCCTAAACCCTTAAAATCTCGATTTAGGATACCCGGTCCCCCAAAAAGGGTTCACTCGGCCCCTCTAAGATGTCTTTTTGTCTTGCCGCCTTCGATTGAGAAGTAAGGTAAAGGGTTTAGGGTTTGATTAGGGGGATCTGTGGTAGCGGCCCGCCTAATCAAACCCTAAACACTTTCCTGTCCCGTTTTAGGATATCCGCCCCCCTAAAAAGGGTTCACTCGGCCCCTCTAGGGTGTCTTTTTGTCTTGCCGCCTTCAAATGAGAAGCAAGGGAAAGGGTTTAGGGTTTGATTAGGGGGATCCGCGGTAGCGGTCCGCCTAATCAAACCCTAAACCCTTTCCCGTCCCGTTTTAGGATACCCGGCCCCCAAAAAGAGGGTTCACTCGGCCCCTCTAGGGTGTCTTTTTGTCTTGCCGCCTTCGAATGAGAAGCAAAAGAAAGGGTTTAGTGTTTGATTAAGGGATTCGTGGTAGCGGTCCGCCTAATCAAACCCTAAACCCTTTCCTATCCCGGTTTAGGATTCCCGGCCCCTTAAAAAGGGTTCACTCGGCCCCTCTAGGGTGTCTTTTTGTCTTGCCGCCTTCAAATGAGAAGCAAGGGAAAGGGTTTAGGGTTATATTAGGGGCATCCGCGGTAGCGGTCCGCCTAATCAAACCCTAAACCCTTTCCCGTCTCGTTTTAGGATACCCGGTCCCCCAAAAAGGGTTCACTCGGCCCCTCTAGGGTGTCTTTTTCTCTTGCCGCCTTCGATTGAGAAGTAAGGTAAAGGGTTTAGGGTTTGATTAGGGGGATCCGTAGTAGCGGTCCGCCTAATCAAACCCTAACCCTTTCCCGTCTCGTTTTAGTATACCCGGCCCCCAAAAAAAGGGTTCACTCGGCCCCTCTAGGGTGTCTTTTTGTCTTGCCGCCTTCGAATGATAAGCAAAAGAAAGGGTTTAGTGTTTGATTAAGGGATTCGTGGTAGCGGTCCGCCTAATCAAACCCTAAACCCTTTCCCATCCCTTTTTAGGATTCCCGGCCCCCTAATAAGGGTTCACTCGGCCCCTCTAGGGTGTCTTTTTGTCTTGCCGCCTTCAAATGAGAAGCAAGGGAAAGGGTTTAGGGTTATATTAGGGGCATCCGCGGTAGCGGTCCGCCTAATGAAACCCTAAACCCTTTCCCGTCTCGTTTTAGGATACCCGGTCCCCAAAAAGAGGGTTCACTCGGCCCCTCTAGTGTGTCTTTTTGTCTTGCCGCCTTCAAATGAGAAGCAAGGGAAAGGGTTTAGGGTTTTATTAGGGGGATCCGCGGTAGCGGTCCGCCTAATCAAACCCTAAACCCTTTCCCCGTCTCGTTTTAGGATACCCGGCCCCCCAAAAAGGGTTCACTCGGCCCCTCTAGGGTGTCTTTTTGTCTTGCCGCCTTCGATTGAGAAGTAAGGTAAAGGGTTTAGGGTTTGATTAGGGGAATCCGTGGTAGCGGTCCGCCTAATCAAACCCTAAACCCTTTAAAATCTCGATTTAGGATACCCGGTCCCCAAAAAAGGGTTCACTCGGCCCCTTTAAGATGTCTTTTTGTCTTGCCGCCTTCGATTGAGAAGTAAGGTAAAGGGTTTAGGGTTTGATTAGGGGGATCTGTGGTAGCGGCCCGCCTAATCAAACCCTAAACACTTTCCCGTCCCGTTTTAGGATACCCTCCCCCCAAAAAAGGGTTCACTCGGCCCCTCTAGGGTGTCTTTTTGTCTTGCCGCTTCAAATGAGAAGCAAGGGAAAGGGTTTAGGGTTTGATTAGGGGGATCCGCGGTAGCGGTCCGCCTAATCAAACCCTAAACCCTTTCCCGTCCCGTTTTAGGACACCCGGCCCCCAAAAAGAGGGTTCACTCGGCCCCTCTAGGGTGTCTTTTTGTCTTGCCGCCTTCGAATGAGAAGCAAAAGAAAGGGTTTAGTGTTTGATTAAGGGATTCGTGGTAGCGGTCCGCCTAATCAAACCCTAAACCCTTTCCTATCCCGGTTTAGGATTCCCGGCCCCCTAAAAAGGGTTCACTCGGCCCCCCTAGGGTGTCTTTTTGTCTTGCCGCCTTCAAATGAGAAGCAAGGGAAAGGGTTTAGGGTTATATTAGGGGCATCCGCGGTAGCGGTCCGCCTAATCAAACCCTAAACCCTTTCCCGTCTCGTTTTAGGATACCCGGTCCCCCAAAAAAGGATTCACTCGGCCCCTCTAGGGTGTCTTTTTCTCTTGCCGCCTTCGATTGAGAAGTAAGGTAAAGGGTTTAGGGTTTGATTAGGGGGATCCGTAGTAGCGGTCCGCCTAATCAAACCCTAACCCTTTCCCGTCTCGTTTTAGGATACCCGGCCCCCAAAAAGAGGGTTCACTCGGCCCCTCTAGGGTGTCTTTTTGTCTTGCCGCCTTCGAATGAGAAGCAAAAGAAAGGGTTTAGTGTTTGATTAAGGGATTCGTGGTAGCGGTCCGCCTAATCAAACCCTAAACCCTTTCCCATCCCGTTTTAGGATTCCCGACCCCCTAAAAAGGGTTCACTCGGCCCCTCTAGGGTGTCTTTTTGTCTTGCCGCCTTCAAATGAGAAGCAAGGGAAATGGTTTAGGGTTATATTAGTGGCATCCGCGGTAGCGGTCCGCCTAATCAAACCCTAAACCCTTTCCCGTCTCGTTTTAGGATACCCGGTCCCCTAAAAAAGGGTTCACTCGGCCCCTCTAGGGTGTCTTTTTGTCTTGCCGCCTTCGATTGTGAAGTAAGGTAAAGGGTTTAGGGTTTGATTAGGGGGATCCGTAGTAGCGGTCCGCCTAATCAAACCCTAACCATTTCCCGTCTCGTTTTAGGATACCCGACCCCCAAAAAAGGGTTCACTCGGCCCCTCTAGGGTGTCTTTTTGTCTTGCCGCCTTCGAATGATAAGCAAAAGAAAGGGTTTAGTGTTTGATTAAGGGATTCGTGGTAGCGGTCCGCCTAATCAAACCCTAAACCCTTTCCCATCCCGTTTTAGGATTCCCGGCCCCCTAAAAAGGGTTCACTCGGCCCCTCTAGGGTGTCTTTTTGTCTTGCCGCCTTCAAATGAGAAGCAAGGGAAAGGGTTTAGGGTTATATTAGGGGCATCCGCGGTAGCGGTCCGCCTAATCAAACCCTAAACCCTTTCCCGTCTCTCGCTTTAGGATACCCGGTCCCCAAAAAGAGGGTTCACTCGGCCCCTCTAGTGTGTCTTTTTGTCTTGCCGCCTTCAAATAAGAAGCAAGGGAAAGGGTTTAGGGTTTTATTAGGGGGATCCGCGGTAGCGGTCCGCCTAATCAAACCCTAAACCCTTTCCCGTCGCGTTTTAGGATACCCGGTCCCCCAAAAAAGGGTTCACTCGGCCCCTCTAGGGTGTCTTTTTGTCTTGCCGCCTTCGATTGAGAAGTAAGGTAAAGGGTTTAGGGTTTGATTAGGTGGATCCGTGGTAGCGGTCCGCCTAATCAAACCCTAAACCCTTTCCCGTCTCGTTTTAGGATACCCGGTCCCCCAAAAAAGGGTTCACTCGGCCCCTCTAGGATGTCTTTTTGTCTTGCCGCCTTCGATTGAGAAGTAAGGTAAAGGGTTTAGGGTTTGATTAGGGGGATCTGTGGTAGCGGCCCGCCTAATCAAACCCTAAACACTTTTCTGTCCCGTTTTAGGATATCATCCCCCCCAAAAAGGGTTCACTCGGCCCCTCTAGGGTGTCTTTTTCTCTTGCCGCCTTCAAATGAGAAGCAAGGGAAAGGGTTTAGAGTTTGATTAGGGGGATCCGCGGTAGCGGTCCGCCTAATCAAACCCTAAACCTTTCCCGTCCCGTTTTAGGATACCCGGCCCCCAAAAAGAGGGTTCACTCGGCCCCTCTAGGGTGTCTTTTTGTCTTGCCGCCTTCGAATGAGAAGCAAAAGAAAGGGTTTAGTGTTTGATTAAGGGATTCGTGGTAGCGGTCCGCCTAATCAAACCCTAAACCCTTTCCTATCCCATTTAGGATTCGGCCCCCTAAAAAGGGTTCACTCGGCCCCTCTAGGGTGTCTCTTTGTCTTGCCGCCTTCAAATGAGAAATAAGGGAAAGGGTTTAGGGTTATATTAGGGGCATCCGCAAAAGCGGTCCGCCTAATCAAACCCTAAACCCTTTCCCGTCTCGTTTTAGGATACCCGGTCCCCCAAAAAGGATTCACTCGGCCCCTCTAGGGTGTCTTTTTGTCTTGCCGCCTTCGATTGATAAGTAAGGTAAAGGGTTTAGGGTTTGATTAGGGGGATCCGTAGTAGCGGTCCGCCTAATCAAACCCTAACCCTTTCCCGTCTCGTTTTAGGATACCCGGCCCCCAAAAAGAGGGTTCACTCGGCCCCTCTAGGGTGTCTTTTTGTCTTGCCGCCTTCGAATGAGAAGCAAAAGAAAGGGTTTAGTGTTTGATTAAGGGATTCGTGGTAGCGGTCCGCCTAATCAAACCCTAAACCCTTTCCCATCCCGTTTTAGGATTCCCGGCCCCCTAAAAAGGGTTCACTCGGCCCCTCTAGGGTGTCTTTTTGTCTTGCCGCCTTCAAATGAGAAGCAAGGGAAATGGTTTAGGGTTATATTAGGGGCATCCGCGGTAGCGGTCCGCCTAATCAAACCCTAAACCCTTTCCCGTCTCGTTTTAGGATACCCGGTCCCCTAAAAAAGGGTTCACTCGGCCCCTCTAGGGTGTCTTTTTGTCTTGCCGCCTTCGATTGAGAAGTAAGGTAAAGGGTTTAGGGTTTGATTAGGGGGATCCGTAGTAGCGGTCCGCCTAATCAAACCCTAACCATTTCCCGTCTCGTTTTAGGATACCCGACCCCCCAAAAAGGGTTCACTCGGCCCCTCTAGGGTGTCTTTTTGTGTTGCCGCCTTCGAATGATAAGCAAAAGAAAGGGTTTAGTGTTTGATTAAGGGATTCGTGGTAGCGGTCCGCCTAATCAAACCCTAAACCCTTTCCCATCCCGTTTTAGGATTCCCGGCCCCCTAAAAAGGGTTCACTCGGCCCCTCTAGGGTGTCTTTTTGTCTTGCCGCTTCAAATGAGAAGCAAGGGAAAGGGTTTAGGGTTATATTAGGGGCATCCGCGGTAGCGGTCCGCCTAATCAAACCCTAAACCCTTTCCCGTCTCGTTTTAGGATACCCGGTCCCCAAAAAGAGGGTTCACTCGGCCCCTCTAGTGTGTCTTTTTGTCTTGCCGCCTTCAAATGAGAAGCAAGGGAAAGGGTTTAGGGTTTTATTAGGGGATCCGCGGTAGCGGTCCGCCTAATCAAACCCTAAACCCTTTCCCGTCCCGTTTTAGGATACCCGGTCCCCCAAAAAGGGTTCACTCGGCCCCTCTAGGGTGTCTTTTTGTCTTGCCGCCTTCGATTGAGAAGTAAGGTAAAGGGTTTAGGGTTTGATTAGGGGGATCCGTGGTAGCGGTCCGCCTAATCAAACCCTAAACCCTTTCCCGTCTCGTTTTAGGATACCCGGTCCCCCAAAAAAGGGTTCACTCGGCCCCTCTAGGATGTCTTTTTGTCTTGCCGCCTTCGATTGAGAAGTAAGGTAAAGGGTTTAGGGTTTGATTAGGGGGATCTGTGGTAGCGGCCCGCCTAATCAAACCCTAAACACTTTTCTGTCCCGTTTTAGGATATCCGGCCCCCCAAAAAAGGGTTCACTCGGCCCCTCTATGGTGTCTTTTTGTCTTGCCGCCTTCAAATGAGAAGCAAGGGAAAGGGTTTAAGGTTTGATTAGGGGGATCCGCGGTAGCGGTCCGCCTAATCAAACCCTAAACCCTTTCCCGTCCCATTTTAGGATACCCGGCCCCCAAAAAGAGGGTTCACTCGGCCCCTCTAGGGTGTCTTTTTGTCTTGCCGCCTTCGAATGAGAAGCAAAAGAAAGGGTTTAGTGTTTGATTAAGGGATTCGTGGTAGCGGTCCGCCTAATCAAACCCTAAACCCTTTCCCATCCCGTTTTAGGATTCCCGGCCCCCTAAAAAGGGTTCACTCGGCCCCTCTAGGGTGTCTTTTTTTCTTGCCGCCTTCAAATGAGAAGCAAGGGAAAGGGTTTAGGGTTATATTAGGGGCATCCGTGGTAGCGGTCCGCCTAATCAAACCCTAAACCCTTTCCCGTCTCGTTTTAGGATACCCGGTCCCCCAAAAAAGGATTCACTCGGCCCCTCTAGGGTGTCTTTTTGTCTTGCCGCCTTCGATTGAGAAGTAAGGTAAAGGGTTTAGGGTTTGATTAGGGGGATCCGTAGTAGCGGTCCGCCTAATCAAACCCTAACCCTTTCCCGTCTCGTTTTTGGATACCCGGCCCCCAAAAAAAGGGTTCACTCGGCCCCTCTAGGGTGTCTTTTTGTCTTGCCGCCTTCGAATGATAAGCAAAAGAAAGGGTTTAGTGTTTAATTAAGGGATCCGCGGTAGCGGTCCGCCTAATCAAACCCTAAACCCTTTCCTATCCCGTTTTAGGATTCCCGGCCCCCTAAAAAGGGTTCACTCGGCCCCTCTAGGGTGTCTTTTTGTCTTGCCGCCTTCAAATGAGAAGCAAGGGAAAGGGTTTAGGGTTATATCAGGGGCATCCGCGGTAGCGGTCCGCCTAATCAAACCCTAAACCCTTTCCCGTCTCGTTTTAGGATACCCGGTCCCCCAAAAAAGGATTCACTCGGCCCCTCTAGGGTGTCTTTTTGTCTTGCCGCCTTCGATTGAGAAGTAAGGTAAAGGGTTTAGGGTTTGATTAGGGGGATCCGTAGTAGCGGTCCGCCTAATCAAGCCCTAACCCTTTCCCGTCTCGTTTTAGGATACCCGGCCCCCAAAAAAAGGGTTCACTCGGCCCCTCTAGGGTGTCTTTTTGTCTTGCCGCCTTCGAATGATAAGCAAAAGAAAGGGTTTAGTGTTTAATTAAGGGATCCGCGGTAGCGGTCCGCCTAATCAAACCCTAAACCCTTTCCTATCCCGTTTTAGGATTCCCGGCCCCCTAAAAAGGGTTCACTCGGCCCCTCTAGGGTGTCTTTTTGTCTTGCCGCCTTCAAATGAGAAGCAAGGGAAAGGGTTTAGGGTTATATCAGGGGCATCCGCGGTAGCGGTCCGCCTAATCAAACCCTAAACCCTATCCCGTCTCGTTTTAGGATACCCGGTCCCCAAAAAAAGGATTCACTCGGCCCCTCTAGGGTGTCTTTTTGTCTTGCCGCCTTCGATTGAGAAGTAAGGTAAAGGGTTTAGGGTTTGATTAGGGGGATCCGTAGTAGCGGTCCGCCTAATCAAACCCTAACCCTTTCCCGTCTCGTTTTAGGATACCCGGCCCCCAAAAAAAGGGTTCACTCGGCCCCTCTAGGGTGTCTTTTTGTCTTGCCGCCTTCGAATGATAAGCAAAAGAAAGGGTTTAGTGTTTAATTAAGGGATCCGCGGTAGCGGTCCGCCTAATCAAACCCTAAACCCTTTCCTATCCCGTTTTAGGATTCCCGGCCCCCTAAAAAGGGTTCACTCGGCCCCTCTAGGGTGTCTTTTTGTCTTGCCGCCTTCAAATGAGAAGCAAGGGAAAGGGTTTAGGGTTATATCAGGGGCATCCGCGGTAGCGGTCCGCCTAATCAAACCCTAAACCCTTTCCCGTCTCGTTTTAGGATACCCGGTCCCCCAAAAAAGGGTTCACTCGGCCCCTCTAGGGTGTCTTTTTGTCTTGTCGCCTTCGATTGAGAAGTAAGGTAAAGGGTTTAGGGTTTGATTAGGGGGATCCGTAGTAGCGGTCCGCCTAATCAAACCCTAACCCTTTCCCCTCTCGTTTTAGGATACCCGGCCCCCAAAAAGAGGGTTCACTCGGCCCCTCTAGGGTGTCTTTTTGTCTTGCCGCCTTCGAATGAGAAGCAAAAGAAAGGGTTTAGTGTTTGATTAAGGGATTCGTGGTAGCGGTCCGCCTAATCAAACCCTAAACCCTTTCCCATCCCGTTTTAGGATTCCCGCCCCCTAAAAAGGGTTCACTCGGCCCCTCTAGGGTGTCTTTTTGTCTTGCCGCCTTCAAATGAGAAGCAAGGGAAAGGGTTTAGGGTTTGATTAGGGGGATCCGCGGTAGCGGTCCGCCTAATCAAACCCTAAACCCTTTCCCGTCCCGTTTTAGGATACCGGCCCCCCAAAAAAGGGTTCACTCGGCCCCTCTAGGGTGTCTTTTTGTCTTGCCGCCTTCGAATGAGAAGCAAAAGAAAGGGTTTAGTGTTTGATTAAGGGATTCGTGGTAGCGGTCCGCCTAATCAAACCCTAAACCCTTTCCCATCCCGTTTTAGGATTCCCGGCCCCCTAAAAAGGGTTCACTCGGCCCCTCTAGAGTGTCTTTTTGTCTTGTCGCCTTCAAATGAGAAGCAAGGGAAAGGGTTTAGGGTTATATTAGGGGCATCCGCGGTAGCGGTCCGCCTAATCAAACCCTAAACCCTTTCCCGTCTCGTTTTAGGATACCCGGTCCCCCAAAAAAGGATTCACTCGGCCCCTCTAGGGTGTCTTTTTCTCTTGCCGCCTTCGATTGAGAAGTAAGGTAAAGGGTTTAGGGTTTGATTAGGGGGATCCGTAGTAGCGGTCCGCCTAAACAAACCCTAACCCTTTCCCGTCTCATTTTAGGATACCCGGCCCCCAAAAAAAGGGTTCACTCGGCCCCTCTAGGGTGTCTTTTTGTCTTGCCGCCTTCGAATGATAAGCAAAAGAAAGGGTTTAGTGTTTGATTAAGGGATTTGTGGTAGCGGTCCGCCTAATCAAACCATAAACCCTTTCCCATCCCGTTTTAGGATTCCCCGCCCCTAAAAAGGGTTCACTCGGCCCCTCTAGGGTGTCTTTTTGTCTTGCCGCCTTCAAATGAGAAGCAAGGGAAAGGGTTTAGGGTTATATTAGGGGCATCCGCGGTAGCGGTCCGCCTAATCAAACCCTAAACCCTTTCCCGTCTCGTTTTAGGATACCCGGTCCCCCAAAAAGGGTTCACTCGGCCCCTCTAGTGTGTCTTTTTGTCTTGCCGCCTTCAAATGAGAAGCAAGGGAAAGGGTTTAGGGTTTTATTAGGGGGATCCACGGTAGCGGTCCGCCTAATCAAACCCTAAACCCTTTCCCGTCGCGTTTTAGGATACCCGGTCCCCCAAAAAGGGTTCACTCGGCCCCTCTAGGGTGTCTTTTTGTCTTGCCGCCTTCGATTGAGAAGTAAGGTAAAGGGTTTAGGGTTTGATTAGGGGTATCTGTGGTAGCGGCACGCCTAATCGAACCCTAAACCCTTTCCCGTCTCGTTTTAGGATACCCGGTCCCCCAAAAAAGGATTCACTCGGCCCCTCTAGGGTGTCTTTTTCTCTTGCCGCCTTCGATTGAGAAGTAAGGTAAAGGGTTTAGGGTTTGATTAGGGGGATCCGTAGTAGCGGTCCGCCTAAACAAACCCTAACCCTTTCCCGTCTCATTTTAGGATACCCGGCCCCCAAAAAAAGGGTTCACTCGGCCCCTCTAGGGTGTCTTTTTGTCTTGCCGCCTTCGAATGATAAGCAAAAGAAAGGGTTTAGTGTTTGATTAAGGGATTTGTGGTAGCGGTCCGCCTAATCAAACCATAAACCCTTTCCCATCCCGTTTTAGGATTCCGGCCCCTAAAAAGGGTTCACTCGGCCCCTCTAGGGTGTCTTTTGTCTTGCCGCCTTCAAATGAGAAGCAAGGGAAAGGGTTTAGGGTTATATTAGGGGCATCCGCGGTAGCGGTCCGCCTAATCAAACCCTAAACCCTTTCCCGTCTCGTTTTAGGATACCCGGTCCCCCAAAAAGGGTTCACTCGGCCCCTCTAGTGTGTCTTTTTGTCTTGCCGCCTTCAAATGAGAAGCAAGGGAAAGGGTTTAGGGTTTTATTAGGGGGATCCACGGTAGCGGTCCGCCTAATCAAACCCTAAACCCTTTCCCGTCGCGTTTTAGGATACCCGGTCCCCCAAAAAAGGGTTCACTCGGCCCCTCTAGGGTGTCTTTTTGTCTTGCCGCCTTCGATTGAGAAGTAAGGTAAAGGGTTTAGGGTTTGATTAGGGGGATCCGTGGTAGCGGTCCGCCAAATCAAACCCTAAACCCTTTCCCGTCTCGTTTTAGGATACCCGGTCCCCCAAAAAAGGGTTCACTCGGCCCCTCTAGGATGTCTTTTTGTCTTGCCGCCTTCGATTGAGAAGTAAGGTAAAGGGTTTAGGGTTTGATTAGGGGGATCTGTGGTAGCGGCCCGCCTAATCAAACCCTAAACACTTTCCGGTCCCGTTTTAGGATACCAGGCCCCCCAAAAAAGGGTTCACTCGGCCCCTCTAGGGTGTCTTTTTGTCTTGCCGCCTTCAAATGAGAAGCGAGGGAAAGGGTTTAGGGTTTGATTAGGGGGATCCGCGGTAGCGGTCCGCCTAATCAAACCCTAAACCCTTTCCCCGTCCCGTTTTAGGATACCCGGCCCCCAAAAAGAGGGTTCACTCGGCCCCTCTAGGGTGTCTTTTGTCTTGCCGCCTTCGAATGAGAAGCAAAAGAAATGGTTTAGTGTTTGATTAAGGGATTCGTGGTAGCGGTCCGCCTAATCAAACCCTAAACCCTTTCCCATCCCGTTTTAGGATTCCCGCCCCCTAAAAAGGGTTCACTCGGCCCTCTAGGGTGTCTTTTTGTCTTGTCGCCTTCAAATGAGAAGCAAGGGAAAGGGTTTAGGATTATATTAGGGGCATCCGCGGTAGCGATCCGCCTAATCAAACCCTAAACCCTTTCCCGTCTCGTTTTAGGATACCCGGTCCCCCAAAAAAGGATTCACTCGGCCCCTCTAGGGTGTCTTTTTGTCTTGCCGCCTTCGATTGAGAAGTAAGGTAAAGGGTTTAGGGTTTGATTAGGGGGATCCGTAGTAGCGGTCCGCCTAATCAAACCCTAACCCTTTCCCGTCTCGTTTTAGGATACCCGGCCCCCCAAAAAAGTGTTCACTCGGCCCCTCTAGGGTGTCTTTTTGTCTTGCCGCCTTCGAATGATAAGCAAAAGAAAGGGTTTAGTGTTTAATTAAGGGATCCGCGGTAGCGGTCCGCCTAATCAAACCCTAAACCCTTTCCTATCCCGTTTTAGGATTCCCGGCCCCCTAAAAAGGGTTCACTCGGCCCCTCTAGGGTGTCTTTTTGTCTTGCCGCCTTCAAATGAGAAGCAAGGGAAAGGGTTTAGGGTTATATTAGGGGCATCCGCGGTAGCGGTCCGCCTAATCAAACCCTAAACCCTTTCCCGTCTCGTTTTAGGATACCCGGTCCCCCAAAAAGGGTTCACTCGGCCCCTCTAGGGTTTCTTTTTGTCTTGCCGCCTTCGATTGAGAAGTAAGGTAAAGGGTTTAGGGTTTGATTAGGGGGATCCGTAGTAGCGGTCCGCCTAATCAAACCCTAACCCTTTCCCGTCTCGTTTTAGGATACCCGGCCCCCAAAAAGAGGGTTTACTCGGCCCCTCTAGGGTGTCTTTTTGTCTTGCCGCCTTCGAATGAGAAGCAAAAGAAAGGGTTTAGTGTTTGATTAAGGGATTCGTGGTAGCGGTCCGCCTAATCAAACCCTAAACCCTTTCCCATCCCGTTTTAGGATTCCCGGCCCCCTAAAAAGGGTTCACTCGGCCCCTCTAGGGTGTCTTTTTGTCTTGCCGCCTTCAAATGAGAAGCAAGGGAAAGGGTTTAGGGTTATATTAGGGGCATCCGCGGTAGCGGTCCGCCTAATCAAACCCTAAACCCTTTCCCGTCTCGTTTTAGGATACCCGGCCCCCTAAAAAGGGTTCACTCGGCCCCTCTAGGGTGTCTTTTTGTCTTGCCGCCTTCAAATGAGAAGCAAGGGAAAGGGTTTAGGGTTATATTAGGGGCATCCGCGGTAGCGGTCCGCCTAATCAAACCCTAAACCCTTTCCCGTCTCGTTTTAGGATACCCGGTCCCCAAAAAGAGGGTTCACTCGGCCCCTCTAGTGTGTCTTTTTGTCTTGCCGCCTTCAAATGAGAAGCAAGGGAAAGGGTTTAGGGTTTTATTAGGGGATCCGCGGTAGCGGTCCGCCTAATCAAACCCTAAACCCTTTCCCGTCCCGTTTTAGGATACCCGGTCCCCCAAAAAGGGTTCACTCGGCCCCTCTAGGGTGTCTTTTTGTCTTGCCGCCTTCGATTGAGAAGTAAGGTAAAGGGTTTAGGGTTTGATTAGGGGGATCCGTGGTAGCGGTCCGCCAAATCAAACCCTAAACCCTTTCCCGTCTCGTTTTAGGATACCCGGTCCCCCAAAAAAGGGTTCACTCGGCCCCTCTAGGATGTCTTTTTGTCTTGCCGCCTTCGATTGAGAAGTAAGGTAAAGGGTTTAGGGTTTGATTAGGGGTATCTGTGGTAGCGGCCCGCCTAATCAAACCCTAAACACTTTCCCGTCCGTTTTAGGATATCGGCCCCCCAAAAAAGGGTTCACTCGGCCCCTCTAGGGTGTCTTTTTGTCTTGCCGCCTTCAAATGAGAAGCAAGGGAAAGGGTTTAGGGTTTGATTAGGGGGATCCGCGGTAGCGGTCCGCCTAATCAAACCCTAAACCCTTTCCCGTCCCGTTTTAGGATACCCGGCCCCCAAAAAGAGGGTTCACTCGGCCCCTCTAGGGTGTCTTTTTGTCTTGCCGCCTTCGAATGAGAAGCAAAAGAAATGGTTTAGTGTTTGATTAAGGGATTCATGGTAGCGGTCCGCCTAATCAAACCCTAAACCCTTTCCCATCCCGTTTTAGGATTCCCGCCCCCTAAAAAGGGTTCACTCGCCCCCCTCTAGGGTGTCTTTTTGTCTTGTCGCCTTCAAATGAGAAGCAAGGGAAAGGGTTTAGGATTATATTAGGGGCATCCGCGGTAGCGATCCGCCTAATCAAACCCTAAACCCTTTCCCGTCTCGTTTTAGGATACCCGGTCCCCCAAAAAAGGATTCACTCGGCCCCTCTAGGGTGTCTTTTTGTCTTGCCGCCTTCGATTGAGAAGTAAGGTAAAGGGTTTAGGGTTTGATTAGGGGGATCCGTAGTAGCGGTCCGCCTAATCAAACCCTAACCCTTTCCCGTCTCGTTTTAGGATACCCGGACCCCAAAAAAAAAGTGTTCACTCGGCCCCTCTAGGGTGTCTTTTTGTCTTGCCGCCTTCGAATGATAAGCAAAAGAAAGGGTTTAGTGTTTAATTAAGGGATCCGCGGTAGCGGTCCGTCTAATCAAACCCTAAACCCTTTCCTATCCCGTTTTAGGATTCCCGGCCCCCTAAAAAGGGTTCACTCGGCCCCTCTAGGGTGTCTTTTTGTCTTGCCGCCTTCAAATGAGAAGCAAGGGAAAGGGTTTAGGGTTATATTAGGGGCATCCGCGGTAGCGGTCCGCCTAATCAAACCCTAAACCCTTTCCCGTCTCGTTTTAGGATACCCGGTCCCCCAAAAAAGGGTTCACTCGGCCCCTCTAGGGTTTCTTTTTGTCTTGCCGCCTTCGATTGAGAAGTAAGGTAAAGGGTTTAGGGTTTGATTAGGGGGATCCGTAGTAGCGGTCCGCCTAATCAAACCCTAACCCTTTCCCGTCTCGTTTTAGGATACCCGGCCCCCAAAAAGAGGGTTTACTCGGCCCCTCTAGGGTGTCTTTTTGTCTTGCCGCCTTCGAATGAGAAGCAAAAGAAAGGGTTTAGTGTTTGATTAAGGGATTCGTGGTAGCGGTCCGCCTAATCAAACCCTAAACCCTTTCCCATCCCGTTTTAGGATTCCCGGCCCCCTAAAAAGGGTTCACTCGGCCCCTCTAGGGTGTCTTTTTGTCTTGCCGCCTTCAAATGAGAAGCAAGGGAAAGGGTTTAGGGTTATATTAGGGGCATCCGCGGTAGCGGTCCGCCTAATCAAACCCTAAACCCTTTCCCGTCTCGTTTTAGGATACCCGGTCCCCTAAAAAAGGGTTCACTCGGCCCCTCTAGGGTGTCTTTTTGTCTTGCCGCCTTCAATTGAGAAGTAAGGTAAAGGGTTTAGGGTTTGATTAGGGGGATCCGTAGTAGCGGTCCGCCTAATCAAACCCTAACCATTTCCCGTCTCGTTTTAGGATACCCGGCCCCCAAAAAAAGGGTTCACTCGGCCCCTCTAGGGTTTCTTTTTGTCTTGCCGCCTTCGAATGATAAGCAAAAGAAAGGGTTTAGTGTTTGATTAAGGGATTCGTGGTAGCGGTCCGCCTAATCAAACCCTAAACCCTTTCCCATCCCTTTTTAGGATTCCCGACCCCCTAAAAAGGGTTCACTCGGCCCCTCTAGGGTGTCTTTTTGTCTTGCCGCCTTCAAATGAGAAGCAAGGGAAAGGGTTTAGGGTTATATTAGGGGCATCCGCGGTAGCGGTCCGCCTAATCAAACCCTAAACCCTTTCCCGTCTCGTTTTAGGATACCCGGTCCCCAAAAAGAGGGTTCACTCGGCCCCTCTAGTGTGTCCTTTTGTCTTGCCGCCTTCAAATGAGAAGCAAGGGAAAGGGTTTAGGGTTTTATTAGGGGGATCCGCGGTAGCGGTCCGCCTAATCAAACCCTAAACCCTTTCCCGTCGCGTTTTAGGATACCCGGTCCCCCAAAAAAGGGTTCACTCGGCCCCTCTAGGGTGTCTTTTTGTCTTGCCGCCTTCGATTGAGAAGTAAGGTAAAGGGTTTAGGGTTTGATTAGGGGGATCCGTGGTAGCGGTCCGCCTAATCAAACCCTAA
The DNA here is from genome assembly GCF_048544455.1 of Silene latifolia. Classification (NCBI taxonomy): domain Eukaryota; kingdom Viridiplantae; phylum Streptophyta; class Magnoliopsida; order Caryophyllales; family Caryophyllaceae; genus Silene; species Silene latifolia. The sequence goes on along the minus strand of NC_133536.1, from coordinate 149,962,193 downwards.
ACCCTTTCCCGTCTCGTTTTAGGATACCCGGTCCCCCAAAAAAGGGTTCACTCGGCCCCTCTAAGATGTCTTTTTGTCTTGCCGCCTTCGATTGAGAAGTAAGGTAAAGGGTTTAGGGTTTGATTAGGGGGATCCGCGGTAGCGGTCCGCCTAATCAAACCCTAAACCCTTTCCCGTCCCGTTTTAGGATACCCGGCCCCCAAAAAGAGGGTTCACTCGGCCCCTCTAGGGTGTCTTTTTGTCTTGCCGCCTTCGAATGAGAAGCAAAAGAAAGGGTTTAGTGTTTGATTAAGGGATTCGTGGTAGCGGTCCGCCTAATCAAACCCTAAACCCTTTCCCATCCCGTTTTAGGATTCCGGCCCCTAAAAAGGGTTCACTCGGCCCCTCTAGGGTGTCTTTTTGTCTTGCCGCCTTCAAATGAGAAGCAAGGGAAAGGGTTTAGGGTTATATTAGGGGCATCCGCGGTAGCGGTCCGCCTAATCAAACCCTAAACCCTTTCCCGTCTCGTTTTAGGATACCCGGTCCCCCAAAAAAGGATTCACTCGGCCCCTTTAGGGTGTCTTTTTGTCTTGCCGCCTTCGATTGAGAAGTAAGGTAAAGGGTTTAGGGTTTGATTAGGGGGATCCGTAGTAGCGGTCCGCCTAATCAAACCCTAACCCTTTCCCGTCTCGTTTTATTATACCCGGCCCCCAAAAAAAGTGTTCACTCGGCCCCTCTAGGGTGTCTTTTTGTCTTGCCGCCTTCGAATGATAAGCAAAAGAAAGGGTTTAGTGTTTAATTAAGGGATCCGCGGTAGCGGTCCGCCTAATCAAACCCTAAACCCTTTCCTATCCCGTTTTAGGATTCCCGGCCCCCTAAAAAGGGTTCACTCGGCCCCTCTAGGGTGTCTTTTTGTCTTGCCGCCTTCAAATGAGAAGCAAGGGAAAGGGTTTAGGGTTATATTAGGGGCATCCGCGGTAGCGGTCCGCCTAATCAAACCCTAAACCCTTTCCCATCTCGTTTTAGGATACCCGGTCCCCCAAAAAAGGGTTCACTCGGCCCCTCTAGGGTGTCTTTTTGTCTTGCCGCCTTCGATTGAGAAGTAAGGTAAAGGGTTTAGGGTTTGATTAGGGGGATCCGTAGTAGCGGTCCGCCTAATCAAACCCTAACCCTTTCCCGTCTCGTTTTAGGATACTCGGCCCCCAAAAAGAGGGTTCACTCGGCCCCTCTAGGGTGTCTTTTTGTCTTGCCGCCTTCGAATGAGAAGTAAAAGAAAGGGTTTAGTGTTTGATTAAGGGATTCGTGGTAGCGGTCCGCCTAATCAAACCCTAAACCCTTTCCCATCCGTTTTAGGATTCCGGCCCCCTAAAAAGGGTTCACTCGGCCCCTCTAGGGTGTCTTTTTGTCTTGCCGCCTTCAAATGAGAAGCAAAAGGGTTTGAGGTTATATTAGGGGCATCCGCGGTAGCGGTCCAACTAATCAAACCCTAAACCCTTTCCCGTCTCGTTTTAGGATACCCGGTCCCCTAAAAAAGGGTTCACTCGGCCCCTCTAGGGTGTCTTTTTGTCTTGCCGCCTTCAATTGAGAAGTAAGGTAAAGGGTTTAGGGTTTGATTAGGGGGATCCGTAGTAGCGGTCCGCCTAATCAAACCCTAACCATTTCCCGTCTCGTTTTAGGATACCCGGCCCCCAAAAAAAGGGTTCACTCGGCCCCTCTAGGGTGTCTTTTTGTCTTGCCGCCTTCGAATGATAAGCAAAAGAAAGGGTTTAGTGTTTGATTAAGGGATTCGTGGTAGCGGTCCGCCTAATCAAACCCTAAACCCTTTCCCATCCCTTTTAGGATTCCGGCCCCTAAAAAGGGTTCACTCGGCCCCTCTAGGGTGTCTTTTTGTCTTGCCGCCTTCAAATGAGAAGCAAGGGAAAGGGTTTAGGGTTATATTAGGGGCATCCGCGGTAGCGGTCCGCCTAATCAAACCCTAAACCCTTTCCCGTCTCGTTTTAGGATACCCGGTCCCCAAAAGAGGGTTCACTCGGCCCCTCTAGTGTGTCTTTTTGTCTTGCCGCCTTCAAATGAGAAGCAAGGGAAAGGGTTTAGGGTTTTATTAGGGGGATCCGCGGTAGCGGTCCGCCTAACCAAACCCTAAACCCTTTCCCGTCGCGTTTTAGGATATCCGGTCCCCCAAAAAAGGGTTCACTCGGCCCCTCTAGGGTGTCTTTTTGTCTTGCCGCCTTCGATTGAGAAGTAAGGTAAAGGGTTTAGGGTTTGATTAGGGGGATCCGTGGTAGCGGTCCGCCTAATCAAACCCTAAACCCTTTCCCGTCTCGATTTAGGATACCCGGTCCCCCAAAAAAGGGTTCACTCGGCCCCTCTAAGATGTCTTTTTGTCTTGCCGCCTTCGATTGAGAAGTAAGGTAAAGGGTTTAGGGTTTGATTAGGGGGATCCGTGGTAGCGGCCCGCCTAATCAAACCCTAAACCCTTTCCCGTCTCGTTTTAGGATACCCGGTCCCCAAAAAGAGGGTTCACTCGGCCCCTCTAGTGTGTCTTTTTGTCTTGCCGCCTTCAAATGAGAAGCAAGGAAAGGGTTTAGGGTTTTATTAGGGGGATCCGCGGTAGCGGTCCGCCTAATCAAACCCTAAACCCTTTCCCGTCGCGTTTTAGAATACCCGGTCCCCCAAAAAAGGGTTCACTCGGCCCCTCTAGGGTGTCTTTTTGTCTTGCCGCCTTCGATTGAGAAGTAAGGTAAATGGTTTAGGGTTTGATTAGGGGGATCCGTGGTAGCGGTCCGCCTAATCAAACCCTAAACTCTTTCCCGTCTCGATTTAGGATACCCGGTCCCCCAAAAAAGGGTTCACTCGGCCCCTCTAAGATGTCTTTTTGTTTTGCCGCCTTCGATTGAGAAGTAAGGTAAAGGGTTTAGGGTTTAATTAGGGGGATCTGTGGTAGCGGCCCGCCTAATCAAACCCTAAACACTTTCCTGTCCCGTTTTAGGATATCCGGCCCCCCAAAAAAGGGTTCACTCGGCCCCTCTAGGGTGTCTTTTTGTCTTGCCGCCTTCAAATGAGAAGCAAGGGAAAGGGTTTAGGGTTTGATTAGGGGGATCCGCGGAAGCGGTCCGCCTAATCAAACCCTAAACCTTTCCCGTCCCGTTTTAGGATACCCGGCCCCCAAAAAGAGGGTTCACTCGGCCCCTCTAGGGTGTCTTTTTGTCTTGCCGCCTTCGAATGAGAAGCAAAAGAAAGGGTTTAGTGTTTGATTAAGGGATTCGTGGTAGCGGTCCGCCTAATCAAACCCTAAACCCTTTCCTATCCCGGTTTAGGATTCCCGGCCCCCTAAAAAGGGTTCACTCGGCCCCTCTAGGGTGTCTTTTTGTCTTGCCGCCTTCAAATGAGAAGCAAGGGAAAGGGTTTAGGGTTATATTAGGGGCATCCACGGTAGCGGTCCGCCTAATCAAACCCTAAACCCTTTCCCGTCTCGTTTTAGGATACCCGGTCCCCCAAAAAAGGATTCACTCGGCCCCTCTAGGGTGTCTTTTTCTCTTGCCGCCTTCGATTGAGAAGTAAGGTAAAGGGTTTAGGGTTTGATTAGGGGGATCCGTAGTAGCGGTCCGCCTAATCAAACCCTAACCCTTTCCCGTCTCGTTTTAGGATACCCGGCCCCCAAAAAGAGGGTTCACTCGGCCCCTCTAGGGTGTCTTTTTGTCTTGCCGCCTTCGAATGAGAAGCAAAAGAAAGGGTTTAGTGTTTGATTAAGGGATTCGTGGTAGCGGTCCGCCTAATCAAACCCTAAACCCTTTCCCATCCCGTTTTAGGATTCCCGGCCCCCTAAAAAGGGTTCACTCGGCCCCTCTAGGGTGTCTTTTTGTCTTGCCGCCTTCAAATGAGAAGCAAGGGAAATGGTTTAGGGTTATATTAGGGGCATCCGCGGTAGCGGTCCGCCTAATCAAACCCTAAACCCTTTCCCGTCTCGTTTTAGGATACCCGGTCCCCTAAAAAAGGGTTCACTCGGCCCCTCTAGGGTGTCTTTTTGTCTTGCCGCCTTCGATTGAGAAGTAAGGTAAAGGGTTTAGGGTTTGATTAGGGGGATCCGTAGTAGCGGTCCGCCTAATCAAACCCTAACCCTTTCCCGTCTCGTTTTAGGATACCCGGCCCCCAAAAAGAGGGTTCACTCGGCCCCTCTAGGGTGTCTTTTTGTCTTGCCGCCTTCGAATGAGAAGCAAAAGAAAGGGTTTAGTGTTTGATTAAGGGATTCGTGGTAGCGGTCCGCCTAATCAAACCCTAAACCCTTTCCCATCCCGTTTTAGGATTCCCGCCCCCTAAAAAGGGTTCACTCGGCCCCTCTAGGGTGTCTTTTTGTCTTGCCGCCTTCAAATGAGAAGCAAGGGAAATGGTTTAGGGTTATATTAGGGGCATCCGCGGTAGCGGTCCGCCTAATCAAACCCTAAACCCTTTCCTGTCTCGTTTTAGGATACCCGGTCCCCTCAAAAAGGGTTCACTCGGCCCCTCTAGGGTGTCTTTTTGTCTTGCCGCCTTCGATTGAGAAGTAAGGTAAAGGGTTTAGGGTTTGATTAGGGGGATCCGTAGTAGCGGTCCGCCTAATCAAACCCTAACCATTTCCCGTCTCGTTTTAGGATACCCGACCCCCAAAAAAGGGTTCACTCGGCCCCTCTAGGGTGTCTTTTTGTCTTGCCGCCTTCGAATGATAAGCAAAAGAAAGGGTTTAGTGTTTGATTAAGGGATTCGTGGTAGCGGTCCGCCTAATCAAACCCTAAACCCTTTCCCATCCCGTTTTAGAATTCCCGGCCCCCTAAAAAGGGTTTACTCGGCCCCTCTAGGGTGTCTTTTTGTCTTGCCGCCTTCAAATGAGAAGCACGGGAAAGGGTTTAGGGTTATATTAGGGGCATCCGCGGTAGCGGTCCGCCTAATCAAACCCTAAACCCTTTCCCGTCTCGTTTTAGGATACCCGGTCCCCAAAAAGAGGGTTCACTCGGCCCCTCTAGTGTGTCTTTTTGTCTTGCCGCCTTCAAATGAGAAGCAAGGGAAAGGGTTTAGGGTTTTATTAGGGGGATCCGCGGTAGCGGTCCGCCTAATCAAACCCTAAACCCTTTCCCGTCGCGTTTTAGGATACCCGGTCCCCCAAAAAAGGGTTCACTCGGCCCCTCTAGGGTGTCTTTTTGTCTTGCCGCCTACGATTGAGAAGTAAGGTAAAGGGTTTAGGGTTTGATTAGGGGGATCCGTGGTAGCGGTCCGCCTAATCAAACCCTAAACCCTTTCCCGTCTCGTTTTAGGATACCCGGTCCCCCAAAAAAGGGTTCACTCGGCCCCTCTAGGATGTCTTTTTGTCTTGCCGCCTTCGATTGAGAAGTAAGGTAAAGGGTTTAGGGTTTGATTAGGGGGATCTGTGGTAGCGGCCCGCCTAATCAAACCCTAAACACTTTCCTGTCCCGTTTTAGGATATCCGGCCCCCCAAAAAAGGGTTCACTCGGCCCCTCTAGGGTGTCTTTTTGTCTTGCCGCCTTCAAATGAGAAGCAAGGGAAAGGGTTTAGGGTTTGATTAGGGGGATCCGCGGTAGCGGTCCGCCTAATCAAACCCTAAACCTTTCCCGTCCCGTTTTAGGATACCCGGCCCCCAAAAAGAGGGTTCACTCGGCCCCTCTAGGGTGTCTTTTTGTCTTGCCGCCTTCGAATGAGAAGCAAAAGAAAGGGTTTAGTGTTTGATTAAGGGATTCGTGGTAGCGGTCCGCCTAATCAAACCCTAAACCCTTTCCTATCCCGGTTTAGGATTCCCGGCCCCCTAAAAAGGGTTCACTCGGCCCCTCTAGGGTGTCTTTTTGTCTTGCCGCCTTCAAATGAGAAGCAAGAGAAAGGGTTTAGGGTTTTATTAGGGGCATCCGCGGTAGCGGTCCGCCTAATCAAACCCTAAACCCTTTCCCGTCTCGTTTTAGGATACCCGGTCCCCCAAAAAAGGATTCACTCGGCCCCTCTAGGGTGTCTTTTTGTCTTGCCGCCTTCGATTGAGAAGTAAGGTAAAGGGTTTAGGGTTTGATTAGGGGGATCCGTAGTAGCGGTCCGCCTAATCAAACCCTAACCCTTTCCCGTCTCGTTTTAGGATACCCGGCCCCCAAAAAGAGGGTTCACTCGGCCCCTCTAGGGTGTCTTTTTGTCTTGCCGCCTTCGAATGAGAAGCAAAAGAAAGGGTTTAGTGTTTGATTAAGGGATTCGTGGTAGCGGTCCGCCTAATCAAACCCTAAACCCTTTCCCATCCCGTTTTAGGATTCCCGGCCCCCTAAAAAGGGTTCACTCGGCCCCTCTAGGGTGTCTTTTTGTCTTGCCGCCTTCAAATGAGAAGCAAGGGAAATGGTTTAGGGTTATATTAGGGGCATCCGCGGTAGCGGTCCGCCTAATAAAACCCTAACCATTTCCCGTCTCGTTTTAGGATACCCGACCCCCAAAAAAGGGTTCACTCGGCCCCTCTAGGGTGTCTTTTTGTCTTGCCGCCTTCGAATGATAAGCAAAAGAAAGGGTTTAGTGTTTGATTAAGGGATTCGTGGTAGCGGTCCGCCTAATCAAACCCTAAACCCTTTCCCATCCCGTTTTAGGATTCCCGGCCCCCTAAAAAGGGTTCACTCGGCCCCTCTAGGGTGTCTTTTTGTCTTGCCGCCTTCAAATGAGAAGCAAGGGAAAGGGTTTAGGGTTATATTAGGGGCATCCGCGGTAGCGGTCCGCCTAATCAAACCCTAAACCCTTTCCCGTCTCGTTTTAGGATACCCGGTCCCCAAAAAGAGGGTTCACTCGGCCCCTCTAGTGTGTCTTTTTGTCTTGCCGCCTTCAAATGAGAAGCAAGGGAAAGGGTTTAGGGTTTTATTAGGGGGATCCGCGGTAGCGGTCCGCCTAATCAAACCCTAAACCCTTTCCCGTCGCGTTTTAGGATACCCGGTCCCCCAAAAAAGGGTTCACTCGGCCCCTCTAGGGTGTCTTTTTGTCTTGCCGCCTTCGATTGAGAAGTAAGGTAAAGGGTTTAGGGTTTGATTAGGGGGATCCGTGATAGCGGTCCGCCTAATCAAACTCTAAACCCTTTCCCGTCTCGTTTTAGGATACCCGGTCCCCCAAAAAAGGGTTCACTCGGCCCCTCTAGGATGTCTTTTTGTCTTGCCGCCTTCGATTGAGAAGTAAGGTAAAGGGTTTAGGGTTTGATTAGGGGGATCTGTGGTAGCGGCCCGCCTAATCAAACCCTAAACACTTTCCTGTCCCATATTAGGATATCCGGCCCCCCAAAAAAGGGTTCACTCGGCCCCTATTGGGTGTCTTTTTGTCTTGCCGCCTTCAAATGAGAAGCAAGGGAAAGGGTTTAGGGTTTGATTAGGGGGATCCGCGGTAGCGGTCCGCCTAATCAAACCCTAACCCTTTCCCGTCTCGTTTTAGGATACCCGGCCCCCAAAAAAAGTGTTCACTCGGCCCCTCTAGGGTGTCTTTTTGTCTTGCCGCCTTCGAATGATAAGCAAAAGAAAGGGTTTAGTGTTTAATTAAGGGATCCGCGGTAGCGGTCCGCCTAATCAAACCCTAAACCCTTTCCTATCCCGTTTTAGGATTCCCGGCCCCCTAAAAAGGGTTCACTCGGCCCCTCTAGGGTGTCTTTTTGTCTTGCCGCCTTCAAATGAGAAGCAAGGGAAAGGGTTTAGGGTTATATTAGGGGCATCCGCGGTAGCGGTCCGCCTAATCAAACCCTAAACCCTTTCCCGTCTCGTTTTAGGATACCCGGTCCCCCAAAAAAGGGTTCACTCGGCCCCTCTAGGGTGTCTTTTTGTCTTGCCGCCTTCGATTGAGAAGTAAGGTAAAGGGTTTAGGGTTTGATTAGGGGGATCCGTAGTAGCGGTCCGCCTAATCAAACCCTAACCCTTTCCCGTCTCGTTTTAGGATACCCGGCCCCCAAAAAGAGGGTTCACTCGGCCCCTCTAGGGTGTCTTTTTGTCTTGCCGCCTTCGAATGAGAAGGAAAAGAAAGGGTTTAGTGTTTGATTAAGGGATTCGTGGTAGCGGTCCGCCTAATCAAACCCTAAACCCTTTCCCATCCCGTTTTAGGATTCCCGGCCCCCTAAAAAGGGTTCACTCGGCCCCTCTAGGGTGTCTTTTTGTCTTGCCGGCTTCAAATGAGAAGCAAGGGAAAGGGTTTGAGGTTATATTAGGGGCATCCGCGGTAGCGGTCCAACTAATCAAACCCTAAACCCTTTCCCGTCTCGTTTTAGGATACCCGGTCCCCTAAAAAAGGGTTCACTCGGCCCCTCTAGGGTGTCTTTTTGTCTTGCCGCCTTCAATTGAGAAGTAAGGTAAAGGGTTTAGGGTTTGATTAGGGGGATCCGTAGTAGCGGTCCGCCTAATCAAACCCTAACCATTTCCCGTCTCGTTTTAGGATACCCGGCCCCCAAAAAAAGGGTTCACTCGGCCCCTCTAGGGTGTCTTTTTGTCTTGCCGCCTTCGAATGATAAGCAAAAGAAAGGGTTTAGTGTTTGATTAAGGGATTCGTGGTAGCGGTCCGCCTAATCAAACCCTAAACCCTTTCCCATCCCTTTTTAGGATTCCCGACCCCCTAAAAAGGGTTCACTCGGCCCCTCTAGGGTGTCTTTTTGTCTTGCCGCCTTCAAATGAGAAGCAAGGGAAAGGGTTTAGGGTTATATTAGGGGCATCCGCGGTAGCGGTCCGCCTAATCAAACCCTAAACCCTTTCCCGTCTCGTTTTAGGATACCCGGTCCCAAAAATAGGGTTCACTCGGCCCCTCTAGTGTGTCTTTTTGTCTTGCCGCCTTCAAATGAGAAGCAAGGGAAAGGGTTTAGGGTTTTATTAGGGGGATCCGCGGTAGCGGTCCGCCTAATCAAACCCTAAACCCTTTCCCGTCGCGTTTTAGGATACCCGGTCCCCCAAAAAAGGGTTCACTCGGCCCCTCTAGGGTGTCTTTTTGTCTTGCCGCCTTCGATTGAGAAGTAAGGTAAAGGGTTTAGGGTTTGATTAGGGGGATCCGTGGTAGCGGTCCGCCTAATCAAACCCTAAACCCTTTCCCGTCTCGATTTAGGATACCCGGTCCCCCAAAAAAGGGTTCACTCGGCCCCTCTAAGATGTCTTTTTGTCTTGCCGCCTTCGATTGAGAAGTAAGGTAAAGGGTTTAGGGTTTGATTAGGGGGATCTGTGGTAGCGGCCCGCCTAATCAAACCCTAAACACTTTCCGGTCCCGTTTTAGGATACCCGGCCCCCCAAAAAAGGGTTCACTCGGCCCCTCTAGGGTGTCTTTTTGTCTTGCCGCCTTCAAATGAGAAGCAAGGGAAAGGGTTTAGGGTTTGATTAGGGGGATCCGCGGTAGCGGTCCGCCTAATCAAACCCTAAACCCTTTCCCGTCCCGTTTTAGGATACCCGGCCCCAAAAAAAGGGTTCACTCGGCCCCTCTAGGGTGTCTTTTTGTCTTGCCGCCTTCGAATGAGAAGCAAAAGAAAGGGTTTAGTGTTTGATTAAGGGATTCGTGGTAGCGGTCCGCCTAATCAAACCCTAAACCCTTTCCTATCCCGGTTTAGGATTCCCGGCCCCTTAAAAAGGGTTCACTCGGCCCCTCTAGGGTGTCTTTTTGTCTTGCCGCCTTCAAATGAGAAGCAAGGGAAAGGGTTTAGGGTTATATTAGGGGCATCCGCGGTAGCGGTCCGCCTAATCAAACCCTAAACCCTTTCCCGTCTCGTTTTAGGATACCCGGTCCCCCAAAAAAGGATTCACTCGGCCCCTCTAGGGTGTCTTTTTCTCTTGCCGCCTTCGATTGAGAAGTAAGGTAAAGGGTTTAGGGTTTGATTAGGGGGATCCGTAGTAGCGGTCCGCCTAATCAAACCCTAACCCTTTCCCGTCTCGTTTTAGTATACCCGGCCCCCAAAAAAAGGGTTCACTCGGCCCCTCTAGGGTGTCTTTTTGTCTTGCCGCCTTCGAATGATAAGCAAAAGAAAGGGTTTAGTGTTTGATTAAGGGATTCGTGGTAGCGGTCCGCCTAATCAAACCCTAAACCCTTTCCCATCCCTTTTAGGATTCCGGCCCCTAATAAGGGTTCACTCGGCCCCTCTAGGGTGTCTTTTTGTCTTGCCGCCTTCAAATGAGAAGCAAGGGAAAGGGTTTAGGGTTATATTAGGGGCATCCGCGGTAGCGGTCCGCCTAATGAAACCCTAAACCCTTTCCCGTCTCGTTTTAGGATACCCGGTCCCCAAAAAGAGGGTTCACTCGGCCCCTCTAGTGTGTCTTTTTGTCTTGCCGCCTTCAAATGAGAAGCAAGGGAAAGGGTTTAGGGTTTGATTAGGGGGATCCGCGGTAGCGGTCCGCCTAATCAAACCCTAAACCCTTTCCCGTCGCGTTTTAGGATACCCGGTCCCCCAAAAAAGGGTTCACTCGGCCCCTCTAGGGTGTCTTTTTGTCTTGCCGCCTTCGATTGAGAAGTAAGGTAAAGGGTTTAGGGTTTGATTAGGGGGATCCGTGGTAGCGGTCCGCCTAATCAAACCCTAAACCCTTTCCCGTCTCGATTTAGGATACCCGGTCCCCCAAAAAAGGGTTCACTCGGCCCCTTTAAGATGTCTTTTTGTCTTGCCGCCTTCGATTGAGAAGTAAGGTAAAGGGTTTAGGGTTTGATTAGGGGGATCTGTGGTAGCGGCCCGCCTAATAAAACCCTAAACACTTTCCTGTCCCGTTTTAGGATATCCGGCCCCCCAAAAAAGGGTTCACTCGGCCCCTCTAGGGTGTCTTTTTGTCTTGCCGCCTTCAAATGAGAAGCAAGGGAAAGGGTTTAGGGTTTGATTAGGGGGATCCGCGGTAGCGGTCCGCCTAATCAAACCCTAAACCCTTTCCCGTCCCGTTTTAGGACACCCGGCCCCCAAAAAGAGGGTTCACTCGGCCCCTCTAGGGTGTCTTTTTGTCTTGCCGCCTTCGAATGAGAAGCAAAAGAAAGGGTTTAGTGTTTGATTAAGGGATTCGTGGTAGCGGTCCGCCTAATCAAACCCTAAACCCTTTCCTATCCCGGTTTAGGATTCCCCCCCCCTAAAAGGGTTCACTCGGCCCCCTAGGGTGTCTTTTTGTCTTGCCGCCTTCAAATGAGAAGCAAGGGAAAGGGTTTAGGGTTATATTAGGGGCATCCGCGGTAGCGGTCCGCCTAATCAAACCCTAAACCCTTTCCCGTCTCGTTTTAGGATACCCGGTCCCCCAAAAAAGGATTCACTCGGCCCCTCTAGGGTGTCTTTTTCTCTTGCCGCCTTCGATTGAGAAGTAAGGTAAAGGGTTTAGGGTTTGATTAGGGGGATCCGTAGTAGCGGTCCGCCTAATCAAACCCTAACCCTTTCCCGTCTCGTTTTAGGATACCCGGCCCCCAAAAAGAGGGTTCACTCGGCCCCTCTAGGGTGTCTTTTTGTCTTGCCGCCTTCGAATGAGAAGCAAAAGAAAGGGTTTAGTGTTTGATTAAGGGATTCGTGGTAGCGGTCCGCCTAATCAAACCCTAAACCCTTTCCCATCCCGTTTTAGGATTCCCGACCCCCTAAAAAGGGTTCACTCGGCCCCTCTAGGGTGTCTTTTTGTCTTGCCGCCTTCAAATGAGAAGCAAGGGAAATGGTTTAGGGTTATATTAGTGGCATCCGCGGTAGCGGTCCGCCTAATCAAACCCTAAACCCTTTCCCGTCTCGTTTTAGGATACCCGGTCCCCTAAAAAAGGGTTCACTCGGCCCCTCTAGGGTGTCTTTTTGTCTTGCCGCCTTCGATTGTGAAGTAAGGTAAAGGGTTTAGGGTTTGATTAGGGGGATCCGTAGTAGCGGTCCGCCTAATCAAACCCTAACCATTTCCCGTCTCGTTTTAGGATACCCGACCCCCAAAAAAGGGTTCACTCGGCCCCCTCTAGGGTGTCTTTTTGTCTTGCCGCCTTCGAATGATAAGCAAAAGAAAGGGTTTAGTGTTTGATTAAGGGATTCGTGGTAGCGGTCCGCCTAATCAAACCCTAAACCCTTTCCCATCCCGTTTTAGGATTCCCGCCCCCTAAAAAGGGTTCACTCGGCCCCTCTAGGGTGTCTTTTTGTCTTGCCGCCTTCAAATGAGAAGCAAGGGAAAGGGTTTAGGGTTATATTAGGGGCATCCGCGGTAGCGGTCCGCCTAATCAAACCCTAAACCCTTTCCCGTCTCGTTTTAGGATACCCGGTCCCAAAAAAAGGGTTCACTCGGCCCCTCTAGGGTGTCTTTTGTCTTGCCGCCTTCAAATAAGAAGCGGGAAAGGGTTTAGGGTTTTATTAGGGGGATCCGCGGTAGCGGTCCGCCTAATCAAACCCTAAACCCTTTCCCCCGTCGCGTTTTTTTAGGATACCCGGTCCCCCAAAAAAGGGTTCACTTGGCCCCTCTAGGGTGTCTTTTTGTCTTGCCGCCTTCGATTGAGAAGTAAGGTAAAGGGTTTAGGGTTTGATTAGGTGGATCCGTGGTAGCGGTCCGCCTAATCAAACCCTAAACCCTTTCCCGTCTCGTTTTAGGATACCCGGTCCCCCAAAAAAGGGTTCACTCGGCCCCTCTAGGATGTCTTTTTGTCTTGCCGCCTTCGATTGAGAAGTAAGGTAAAGGGTTTAGGGTTTGATTAGGGGGATCTGTGGTAGCGGCCCGCCTAATCAAACCCTAAACACTTTCCTGTCCCGTTTTAGGATATCCGGCCCCCCAAAAAAGGGTTCACTCGGCCCCTCTAGGGTGTCTTTTTGTCTTGCCGCCTTCGAATGAGAAGCAAAAGAAAGGGTTTAGTGTTTGATTAAGGGATTCGTGGTAGCGGTCCGCCTAATCAAACCCTAAACCCTTTCCTATCCCGGTTTAGGATTCCCGGCCCCCTAAAAAGGGTTCACTCGGCCCCTCTAGCGTGTCTCTTTGTCTTGCCGCCTTCAAATGAGAAGCAAGGGAAAGGGTTTAGGGTTATATTAGGGGCATCCGCAAAAGCGGTCCGCCTAATCAAACCCTAAACCCTTTCCCGTCTCGTTTTAGGATACCCGGTCCCCCAAAAAAGGATTCACTCGGCCCCTCTAGGGTGTCTTTTTGTCTTGCCGCCTTCGATTGATAAGTAAGGTAAAGGGTTTAGGGTTTGATTAGGGGGATCCGTAGTAGCGGTCCGCCTAATCAAACCCTAACCCTTTCCCGTCTCGTTTTAGGATACCCGGCCCCCAAAAAGAGGGTTCACTCGGCCCCTCTAGGGTGTCTTTTTGTCTTGCCGCCTTCGAATGAGAAGCAAAAGAAAGGGTTTAGTGTTTGATTAAGGGATTCGTGGTAGCGGTCCGCCTAATCAAACCCTAAACCCTTTCCCATCCCGTTTTAGGATTCCCGGCCCCCTAAAAGGGTTCACTCGGCCCCTCTAGGGTGTCTTTTTGTCTTGCCGCCTTCAAATGAGAAGCAAGGGAAATGGTTTAGGGTTATATTAGGGGCATCCGCGGTAGCGGTCCGCCTAATCAAACCCTAAACCCTTTCCCGTCTCGTTTTAGGATACCCGGTCCCCTAAAAAGGGTTCACTCGGCCCCTCTAGGGTGTCTTTTTGTCTTGCCGCCTTCGATTGAGAAGTAAGGTAAAGGGTTTAGGGTTTGATTAGGGGGATCCGTAGTAGCGGTCCGCCTAATCAAACCCTAACCATTTCCCGTCTCGTTTTAGGATACCCGACCCCCCAAAAAGGGTTCACTCGGCCCCTCTAGGGTGTCTTTTTGTGTTGCCGCCTTCGAATGATAAGCAAAAGAAAGGGTTTAGTGTTTGATTAAGGGATTCGTGGTAGCGGTCCGCCTAATCAAACCCTAAACCCTTTCCCATCCCGTTTTAGGATTCCCGGCCCCCTAAAAAGGGTTCACTCGGCCCCTCTAGGGTGTCTTTTTGTCTTGCCGCTTCAAATGAGAAGCAAGGGAAAGGGTTTAGGGTTATATTAGGGGCATCCGCGGTAGCGGTCCGCCTAATCAAACCCTAAACCCTTTCCCGTCTCGTTTTAGGATACCCGGTCCCCAAAAAGAGGGTTCACTCGGCCCCTCTAGTGTGTCTTTTTGTCTTGCCGCCTTCAAATGAGAAGCAAGGGAAAGGGTTTAGGGTTTTATTAGGGGGATCCGCGGTAGCGGTCCGCCTAATCAAACCCTAAACCCTTTCCCGTCGCGTTTTAGGATACCCGGTCCCCCAAAAAAGGGTTCACTCGGCCCCTCTAGGGTGTCTTTTTGTCTTGCCGCCTTCGAATGAGAAGCAAAAGAAAGGGTTTAGTGTTTGATTAAGGGATTCGTGGTAGCGGTCCGCCTAATCAAACCCTAAACCCTTTCCCATCCCGTTTTAGGATTCCCGGCCCCCTAAAAAGGGTTCACTCGGCCCCTCTAGGGTGTCTTTTTGTCTTGCCACCTTCAAATGAGAAGCAAGGGAAATGGTTTAGGGTTATATTAGGGGCATCCGCGGTAGCGGTCCGCCTAATCAAACCCTAAACCCTTTCCCGTCGCGTTTTAGGATACCCGGTCCCCCCAAAAAGGGTTCACTCGGCCCCTCTAGGGTGTCTTTTTGTGTTGTCGCCTTCGAATGATAAGCAAAAGAAAGGGTTTAGTGTTTGATTAAGGGATTCGTGGTAGCGGTCCGCCTAATCAAACCCTAAACCCTTTCCCATCCCGTTTTAGGATTCCCGGCCCCCTAAAAAGGGTTCACTCGGCCCCTCTAGGGTGTCTTTTTGTCTTGCCGCTTCAAATGAGAAGCAAGGGAAAGGGTTTAGGGTTATATTAGGGGCATCCGCGGTAGCGGTCCGCCTAATCAAACCCTAAACCCTTTCCCGTCGCGTTTTAGGATACCCGGTCCCCCAAAAAAGGGTTCACTCGGCCCCTCTAGGATGTCTTTTTGTCTTGCCGCCTTCGATTGAGAAGTAAGGTAAAGGGTTTAGGGTTTGATTAGGGGGATCTGTGGTAGCGGCCCGCCTAATCAAACCCTAAACACTTTCCTGTCCCGTATTAGGATATCCGGCCCCCCAAAAAAGGGTTCACTCGGCCCCTCTAGGGTGCCTTTTTGTCTTGCCGCCTTCAAATGAGAAGCAAGGGAAAGGGTTTAGGGTTATATTAGGGGCATCCGCGGTAGCGGTCCGCCTAATCAAACCCTAAACCCTTTCCCGTCTCGTTTTAGGATACCGGCCCCCAAAAAAAGGGTTCACTCGGCCCCTCTAGTGTGTCTTTTTGTCTTGCCGCCTTCAAATGAGAAGCAAGGGAAAGGGTTTAGGGTTTTATTAGGGGATCCGCGGTAGCGGTCCGCCTAATCAAACCCTAAACCCTTTCCCGTCCCGTTTTAGGATACCCGGTCCCCCAAAAAGGGTTCACTCGGCCCCTCTAGGGTGTCTTTTTGTCTTGCCGCCTTCGATTGAGAAGTAAGGTAAAGGGTTTAGGGTTTGATTAGGGGGATCCGTGGTAGCGGTCCGCCTAATCAAACCCTAAACCCTTTCCCGTCTCGTTTTAGGATACCCGGTCCCCCAAAAAAGGGTTCACTCGGCCCCTCTAGGATGTCTTTTTGTCTTGCCGCCTTCGATTGAGAAGTAAGGTAAAGGGTTTAGGGTTTGATTAGGGGGATCTATGGTAGCGGCCCGCCTAATCAAACCCTAAACACTTTCCTGTCCCGTTTTAGGATATCCGCCCCCCCAAAAAAGGGTTCACTCGGCCCCTCTAGGGTGTCTTTTTGTCTTGCCGCCTTCAAATGAGAAGCAAGGGAAAGGGTTTAGAGTTTGATTAGGGGGATCCGCGGTAGCGGTCCGCCTAATCAAACCCTAAACCTTTCCCGTCCCGTTTTAGGATACCCGGCCCCCAAAAAGAGGGTTCACTCGGCCCCTCTAGGGTGTCTTTTTGTCTTTCCGCCTTCGAATGAGAAGCAAAAGAAAGGGTTTAATGTTTGATTAAGGGATTCGTGGTAGCGGTCCGCCTAATCAAACCCTAAACCCTTTCCTATCCCGGTTTAGGATTCCCGGCCCCCTAAAAAGGGTTCACTCGGCCCCTCTAGGGTGTCTTTTTGTCTTGCCGCCTTCAAATGAGAAGCAAGGGAAAGGGTTTAGGGTTATATTAGGGGCATCCGCAAAAGCGGTCCGCCTAATCAAACCCTAAACCCTTTCCCGTCTTGTTTTAGGATACCCGGTCCCCCAAAAAAGGATTCACTCGGCCCCTCTAGGGTGTCTTTTTGTCTTGCCGCCTTCGATTGATAAGTAAGGTAAAGGGTTTAGGGTTTGATTAGGGGGATCCGTAGTAGCGGTCCGCCTAATCAAACCCTAACCCTTTCCCGTCTCGTTTTAGGATACCCGGCCCCCAAAAAGAGGGTTCACTCGGCCCCTCTATGGTGTCTTTTTGTCTTGCCGCCTTTGAATGAGAAGCAAAAGAAAGGGTTTAGTGTTTGATTAAGGGATTCGTGGTAGCGGTCCGCCTAATCAAACCCTAAACCCTTTCCCATCCCGTTTTAGGATTCCCGGCCCCCTAAAAAGGGTTCACTCGGCCCCTCTAGGGTGTCTTTTTGTCTTGCCGCCTTCAAATGAGAAGCAAGGGAAATGGTTTAGGGTTATATTAGGGGCATCCGCGGTAGCGGTCCGCCTAATCAAACCCTAAACCCTTTCCCGTCTCGTTTTAGGATACCCGGTCCCCTAAAAAAGGGTTCACTCGGCCCCTCTAGGGTGTCTTTTTGTCTTGCCGCCTTCGATTGAGAAGTAAGGTAAAGGGTTTAGGGTTTGATTAGGGGGATCCGTAGTAGCGGTCCGCCTAATCAAACCCTAACCATTTCCCGTCTCGTTTTAGGATACCCGACCCCCAAAAAAGGGTTCACTCGGCCCCTCTAGGGTGTCTTTTTGTCTTGCCGCCTTCGAATGATAAGCAAAAGAAAGGGTTTAGTGTTTGATTAAGGGATTCGTGGTAGCGGTCCGCCTAATCAAACCCTAAACCCTTTCCCATCCCGTTTTAGGATTCCCGCCCCCTAAAAAGGGTTCACTCGGCCCCTCTAGGGTGTCTTTTTGTCTTGCCGCCTTCAAATGAGAAGCAAGGGAAAGGGTTTAGGGTTATATTAGGGGCATCCGCGGTAGCGGTCCGCCTAATCAAACCCTAAACCCTTTCCCGTCTCGTTTTAGGATACCCGGTCCCCAAAAAGAGGGTTCACTCGGCCCCTCTAGTGTGTCTTTTTGTCTTGCCGCCTTCAAATGAGAAGCAAGGGAAAGGGTTTAGGGTTTTATTAGGGGATCCGCGGTAGCGGTCCGCCTAATCAAACCCTAAACCCTTTCCCCATCGTTTTTTAGGATACCCGGTCCCCAAAAAAAGGGTTCACTCGGCCCCTCTAGGGTGTCTTTTTGTCTTGCCGCCTTCGATTGAGAAGTAAGGTAAAGGGTTTAGGGTTTGATTAGGGGGATCCGTGGTAGTGGTCCGCCTAATCAAACCCTAAACCCTTTTCCGTCTCGTTTTAGGATACCCGGTCCCCCAAAAAAGGGTTCACTCGGCCCCTCTAGGATGTCTTTTTGTCTTGCCGCCTTCGATTGAGAAGTAAGGTAAAGGGTTTAGGGTTTGATTAGGGGGATCTGTGGTAGCGGCCCGCCTAATCAAACCCTAAACACTTTCCTGTCCCGTATTAGGATATCCGGCCCCCCAAAAAAGGGTTCACTCGGCCCCTCTAGGGTGCCTTTTTGTCTTGCCGCCTTCAAATGAGAAGCAAGGGAAAGGGTTTAGGGTTTGATTAGGGGGATCCGCGGTAGCGGTCCGCCTAATCAAACCCTAAACCCTTTCCCGTCCCGTTTTAGGATACCCGGCCCCCAAAAAGAGGGTTCACTCGGCCCCTCTAGGGTGTCTTTTTGTCTTGCCGCCTTCGAATAAGAAGCAAAAGAAAGGGTTTAGTGTTTGATTAAGGGATTCGTGGTAGCGGTCCACCTAATAAAACCCTAAACTCTTTCCCATCCCGTTTTAGGATTCCCGGCCCCCTAAAAAGGGTTCACTCGGCCCCTCTAGGGTGTCTTTTTGTCTTGCCGCCTTCAAATGAGAAGCAAGGGAAAGGGTTTAGGGTTATATTAGGGGCATCCGCGGTAGCGGTCCGCCTAATCAAACCCTAAACCCTTTCCCGTCTCATTTTAGGATACCCGGTCCCCCAAAAAAGGATTCACTCGGCCCCTCTAGGGTGTCTTTTTGTCATGCCGCCTTCGATTGAGAAGTAAGGTAAAGGGTTTAGGGTTTGATTAGGGGGATCCGTAGTAGCGGTCCGCCTAATCAAACCCTAAACCCTTTCCCATCCGGTTTTAGGATTCCCCCCCTAAAAGGGTTCACTCAGCCCCTCTAGGGTGTCTTTTTGTCTTGCCGCCTTCAAATGAGAAGCAAGGGAAATGGTTTAGGGTTATATTAGGGGCATCCGCGGTAGCGGTCCGCCTAATCAAACCCTAAACCCTTTCCCGTCTCGTTTTAGGATACCCGGTCCCCTAAAAAAGGGTTCACTCGGCCCCTCTAGGGTGTCTTTTTGTCTTGCCGCCTTCGATTGAGAAGTAAGGTAAAGGGTTTAGGGTTTGATTAGGGGGATCCGTAGTAGCGGTCCGCCTAATCAAACCCTAACCATTTCCCGTCTCGTTTTAGGATACCCGACCCCCAAAAAAGGGTTCACTCGGCCCCTCTAGGGTGTCTTTTTGTCTTGCCGCCTTCGAATGATAAGCAAAAGAAAGGGTTTAGTGTTTGATTAAGGGATTCGTGGTAGCGGTCCGCCTAATCAAACCCTAAACCCTTTCCCATCCCGTTTTAGGATTCCCGGCCCCTAAAAGGGTTCACTCGGCCCCTCTAGGGTGTCTTTGTCTTGCCGCCTTCAAATGAGAAGCAAGGGAAAGGGTTTAGGGATATATTAGGGGCATCCGCGGTAGCGGTCCGCCTAATCAAACCCTAAACCCTTTCCCGTCTCGTTTTAGGATACCCGGTCCCCAAAAAGAGGGTTCACTCGGCCCCTCTAGTGTGTCTTTTTGTCTTGCCGCCTTCAAATGAGAAGCAAGGGAAAGGGTTTAGGGTTTTATTAGGGGGATCCGCGGTAGCGGTCCGCCTAATCAAACCCTAAACCCTTTCCCGTCGCGTTTTAGGATACCCGGTCCCCCAAAAAAGGGTTCACTCGGCCCCTCTAGGGTGTCTTTTTGTCTTGCCGCCTTCGATTGAGAAGTAAGGTAAAGGGTTTAGGGTTTGATTAGGGGATCCGTGGTAGCGGTCCGCCTAATCAAACCCTAAACCCTTTCCCGTCTCGTTTTAGGATACCCGGTCCCCCAAAAAGGGTTCACTCGGCCCCTCTAGGATGTCTTTTTGTCTTGCCGCCTTCGATTGAGAAGTAAGGTAAAGGGTTTAGGGTTTGATTAGGGGGATCTGTGGTAGCGGCCCGCCTAATCAAACCCTAAACACTTTCCGGTCCCGTATTAGGATATCCGGCCCCCCAAAAAAGGGTTCACTCGGCCCCTCTAGGGTGTCTTTTTGTCTTGCCGCCTTCAAATGAGAAAGCGAGGAAAGGGTTTAGGGTTTGATTAGGGGGATCCGCGGTAGCGGTCCGCCTAATCAAACCCTAAACCCTTTCCCGTCCCGTTTTAGGATACCCGGCCCCCAAAAAGAGGGTTCACTCGGCCCCTCTAGGGTGTCTTTTTGTCTTGCCGCCTTCGAATAAGAAGCAAAAGAAAGGGTTTAGTGTTTGATTAAGGGATTCGTGGTAGCGGTCCACCTAATCAAACCCTAAACTCTTTCCCATCCCGTTTTAGGATTCCCGGCCCCCTAAAAAGGGTTCACTCGGCCCCTATAGGGTGTCTTTTTCTCTTGCCGCCTTCAAATGAGAAGCAAGGGAAAGGGTTTAGGGTTATATTAGGGGCATCCGAGGTAGCGGTCCGCCTAATCAAACCCTAAACCCTTTCCCGTCTCATTTTAGGATACCCGGTCCCCCAAAAAAGGATTCACTCGGCCCCTCTA
Source organism: Silene latifolia (assembly GCF_048544455.1). NCBI lineage: Eukaryota > Viridiplantae > Streptophyta > Magnoliopsida > Caryophyllales > Caryophyllaceae > Silene > Silene latifolia. The sequence continues at coordinate 149,942,293 of NC_133536.1, read as the reverse complement.
GGGTGTCTTTTTGTCATGCCGCCTTCGATTGAGAAGTAAGGTAAAGAGTTTAGGGTTTGATTAGGGGGATCCGTAGTAGCGGTCCGCCTAATCAAACCCTAAACCCTTTCCCATCCCGTTTTAGGATTCCCGGCCCCCTAAAAAGGGTTCACTCGGCCCCTCTAGGGTGTCTTTTTGTCTTGCCGCCTTCAAATGAGAAGCAAGGGAAATGGTTTAGGGTTATATTAGGGGCATCCGCGGTAGCGGTCCGCCTAATCAAACCCTAAACCCTTTCCCGTCTCATTTTAGGATACCCGGTCCCCTAAAAAAGGGTTCACTCGGCCCCTCTAGGGTGTCTTTTTGTCTTGCCGCCTTCGATTGAGAAGTAAGGTAAAGGGTTTAGGGTTTGATTAGGGGGATCCGTAGTAGCGGTCCGCCTAATCAAACCCTAACCATTTCCCGTCTCGTTTTAGGATACCCGACCCCCAAAAAAGGGTTCACTCGGCCCCTCTAGGGTGTCTTTTTGTCTTGCCGCCTTCGAATGATAAGCAAAAGAAAGGGTTTAGTGTTTGATTAAGGGATTCGTGGTAGCGGTCCGCCTAATCAAACCCTAAACCCTTTCCCATCCCGTTTTAGGATTCCCCGCCCCAAAAAGGGTTCACTCGGCCCCCTCTAGGGTGTCTTTTTGTCTTGCCGCCTTCAAATGAGAAGCAAGGGAAAGGGTTTAGGGTTATATTAGGGGCATCCGCGGTAGCGGTCCGCCTAATCAAACCCTAAACCCTTTCCCGTCTCATTTTAGGATACCCGGTCCCCCAAAAAAGGATTCACTCGGCCCCTCTAGGATGTCTTTTTGTCATGCCGCCTTCGATTGAGAAGTAAGGTAAAGGGTTTAGGGTTTGATTAGGGGGATCCGTAGTAGCGGTCCGCCTAATCAAACCCTAAACCCTTTCCCATCCGGTTTTAGGATTCCCGGCCCCCTAAAAAGGGTTCACTCAGCCCCTCTAGGGTGTCTTTTTGTCTTGCCGCCTTCAAATGAGAAGCAAGGGAAATGGTTTAGGGTTATATTAGGGGCATCCGCGGTAGCGGTCCGCCTAATCAAACCCTAAACCCTTTCCCGTCTCGTTTTAGGATACCCGGTCCCCTAAAAAAGGGTTCACTCGGCCCCTCTAGGGTGTCTTTTTGTCTTGCCGCCTTCGATTGAGAAGTAAGGTAAAGGGTTTAGGGTTTGATTAGGGGGATCCGTAGTAGCGGTCCGCCTAATCAAACCCTAACCATTTCCCGTCTCGTTTTAGGATACCCGACCCCCAAAAAAGGGTTCACTCGGCCCCTCTAGGGTGTCTTTTTGTCTTGCCGCCTTCGAATGATAAGCAAAAGAAAGGGTTTAGTGTTTGATTAAGGGATTCGTGGTAGCGGTCCGCCTAATCAAACCCTAAACCCTTTCCCATCCCGTTTTAGGATTCCCGGCCCCCTAAAAAGGGTTCACTCGGCCCCTCTAGGGTGTCTTTTTGTCTTGCCGCCTTCAAATGAGAAGCAAGGGAAAGGGTTTAGGGATATATTAGGGGCATCCGCGGTAGCGGTCCGCCTAATCAAACCCTAAACCCTTTCCCGTCTCGTTTTAGGATACCCGGTCCCCAAAAAGAGGGTTCACTCGGCCCCTCTAGTGTGTCTTTTTGTCTTGCCGCCTTCAAATGAGAAGCAAGGGAAAGGGTTTAGGGTTTTATTAGGGGGATCCGCGGTAGCGGTCCGCCTAATCAAACCCTAAACCCTTTCCCGTCGCGTTTTAGGATACCCGGTCCCCCAAAAAAGGGTTCACTCGGCCCCTCTAGGGTGTCTTTTTGTCTTGCCGCCTTCGAATGAGAAGCAAAAGAAAGGGTTTAGTGTTTGATTAAGGGATTCGTGGTAGCGGTCCGCCTAATCAAACCCTAAACCCTTTCCCATCCCGTTTTAGGATTCCCGGCCCCCTAAAAAGGGTTCACTCGGCCCCTCTAGGGTGTCTTTTTGTCTTGCCGCCATCAAATGAGAAGCAAGGGAAAGGGTTTAGGGTTATATTAGGGGCATCCGCGGTAGCGGTCAGCCTAATCAAACCCTAAACACTTTTCCGTCTCGTTTTAGGATACCCGGTCCCCTAAAAAAGGGTTCACTCGGCCCCTCTAGGGTGTCTTTTTGTCTTGCCGCCTTCGATTGAGAAGTAAGGTAAAGGGTTTAGGGTTTGATTAGGGGGATCCGTAGTAGCGGTCCGCCTAATCAAACCCTAACCCTTTCCCGTCTCGTTTTAGGATACCCGGCCCCCAAAAAAAGGGTTCACTCGGCCCCTCTAGGGTGTCTTTTTGTCTTGCCGCCTTCGAATGATAAGCAAAAGAAAGGGTTTAGTGTTTGATTAAGGGATCCGCGGTAGCGGTCCGCCTAATCAAACCCTTAACCCTTTCCTATCCCGTTTTATGATTCCCGGCCTCCTAAAAAGGGTTCACTCGGCCCCTCTAGGGTGTCTTTTTGTCTTGCCGCCTTCAAATGAGAAGCAAGGGAAAGGGTTTAGGGTTATATTAGGGGCATCCGCGGTAGCGGTCTGCCTAATTAAACCCTAAACCCTTTCCTGTCTCGTTTTAGGATACCCGGTCCCCCAAAAAAGGGTTCACTCGGCCCCTCTAGGGTGTCTTTTTGTCTTGCCGCCTTCGATTGAGAAGTAAGGTAAAGGGTTTAGGGTTGGATTAGGGGGATCCGTAGTAGCGGTCCGCCTAATCAAACCCTAACCCTTTCCCGTCTCGTTTTAGGATACCCGGCCCCCAAAAAGAGGGTTCACTCGGCCCCTCTAGGGTGTCTTTTTGTCTTGCCGCCTTCGAATGAGAAGCAAAAGAAAGGGTTTAGTGTTTGATTAAGGGATTCGTGGTAGTGGTCCGCCTAATCAAACCCTAAACCCTTTCCCATCCCGTTTTAGGATTCCCCCCCTAAAAGGGTTCACTCGGCCCCTCTAGGGTGTCTTTTTGTCTTGCCGCCTTCAAATGAGAAGCAAGGGAAAGGGTTTAGGGTTATATTAGGGGCATCCGCGGTAGCGGTCAGCCTAATCAAACCGTAAACCCTTTCCCGTCTCGTTTTAGGATACCCGGTCCCCTAAAAAAGGGTTCACTCGGCCCCTCTAGGGTGTCTTTTTGTCTTGCCGCCTTCGATTGAGAAGTAAGGTAAAGGGTTTAGGGTTTGATTAGGGGGATCCGTAGTAGCGGTCCGCCTAATCAAACCCTAACCCTTTCCCGTCTCGTTTTAGGATACCTGGCCCCCAAAAAAAGGGTTCACTCGGCCCCTCTAGGGTGTCTTTTTGTCTTGCCGCCTTCGAATGATAAGCAAAAGAAAGGGTTTAGTGTTTGATTAAGGGATCCGCGGTAGCGGTCCGCCTAATCAAACCCTTAACCCTTTCCTATCCCGTTTTAGGATTCCCGGCCTCCTAAAAAGGGTTCACTCGGCCCCTCTAGGGTGTCTTTTTGTCTTGCCGCCTTCAAATGAGAAGCAAGGGAAAGGGTTTAGGGTTATATTAGGGGCATCCGCGGTAGCGGTCCGCCTAATTAAACCCTAAACCCTTTCCTGTCTCGTTTTAGGATACCCGGTCCCCCAAAAAAGGGTTCACTCGGCCCCTCTAGGGTGTCTTTTGTCTTGCCGCCTTCGATTGAGAAGTAAGGTAAAGGGTTTAGGGTTTGATTAGGGGGATCCGTAGTAGCGGTCCGCCTAATCAAACCCTAACCCTTTCCCGTCTCGTTTTAGGATACCCGGCCCCCAAAAAGAGGGTTCACTCGGCCCCTCTAGGGTGTCTTTTTGTCTTGCCGCCTTCGAATGAGAAGCAAAAGAAAGGGTTTAGTGTTTGATTAAGGGATTCGTGGTAGCGGTCCGCCTAATCAAACCCTATACCCTTTCCCATCCCGTTTTAGGATTCCCGGCCCCCTAAAAAGGGTTCACTCGGCCCCTCTAGGGTGTCTTTTTGTCTTGCCGCCTTCAAATGAGAAGCAAGGGAAAGGGTTTAGGGTTATATTAGGGGCATCCGCGGTAGCGGTCCGCCTAATCAAACCCTAAACCCTTTCCTGTCTCGTTTTAGGATACCCGGTCCCCCAAAAAAGGGTTCACTCGGCCCCTCTAGGGTGTCTTTTTGTCTTGCCGCCTTCGATTGAGAAGTAAGGTAAAGGGTTAAGGGTTTGATTAGGGGGATCCGTAGTAGCGGTCCGCCTAATCAAACCCTAACCCTTTCCCCTCTCGTTTTAAGATACCCGGCCCCCAAAAAAAGGGTTCACTCGGCCCCTCTAGGGTGTCTTTTTGTCTTGCCGCCTTCGAATGAGAAGCAAAAGAAAGGGTTTAGTGTTTGATTAAGGGATTCGTGGTAGCGGTCCGCCTAATCAAACCCTAAACCCTTTCCCATCCCGTTTTAGGATTCCCGGCCTCCTAAAAAGGGTTCACTCGGCCCCTCTAGGGTGTCTTTTTGTCTTACCGCCTTCAAATAAGAAGCAAGGGAAAGGGTTTAGGGTTATATTAGGGGCATCCGCTGTAGCGGTCCGCCTAATCAAACCCTAAACCCTTTTCCGTCTCGTTTTAGGATACCCGGTCGCCCAAAAAAGGGTTCACTCGGCCCCTCTAGGGTGTCTTTTTGTCTTGCCGCCTTCGATTGAGAAGTAAGGTAAAGGGTTTAGGGTTTGATTAGGGGGATCCGTAGTAGCGGTCCGCCTAATCAAACCCTAACCCTTTCCCGTCTCGTTTTAGGATACCCGGCCCCCAAAAAAAGGGTTCACTCGGCCCCTCTAGGGTGTCTTTTTGTCTTGCCGCCTTCGAATGATAAGCAAAAGAAAGGGTTTAGTGTTTGATTAAGGGATCCGCGGTAGCGGTCCGCCTAATCAATCCCTAAACCCTTTCCTATCCCGTTTTGGATTCCGGCCTCCTAAAAGGGTTCACTCACCCCTCTAGGGTGTCTTTTTGTCTTGCCGCCTTCAAATGAGAAGCAAGGGAAAGGGTTTAGGGTTATATTAGGGGCATCCGCGGTAGCGGTCCGCCTAATCAAACCCTAAACCCTTTCCCGTCTCGTTTTAGGATACCCGGTCCCCCAAAAAAGGGTTCACTCGGCCCCTCTAGGGTGTCTTTTTGTCTTGCCGCCTTCGATTGAGAAGTAAGGTAAAGGGTTTAGGGTTTGATTAGGGGGATCCGTAGTAGCGGCCCGCCTAATCAAACCCTAACCCTTTCCCCTCTCGTTTTAGGATACCCGGCCCCCAAAATAAGGGTTCACTCGGCCCCTCTAGGGTGTCTTTTTGTCTTGCCGCCTTCGAATGATAAGCAAAAGAAAGGGTTTAGTGTTTGATTAAGGGATCCGCGGCAGCGGTCCGCCTAATCAAACCCTAAACCCTTTTCTATCCCATTTTAGGATACCCGGCCCCCAAAAAAGGGTTCACTCGGCCCCTCTAGGGTGTCTTTTTGTCTTGCCACCTTCAAATGAGAAGCAAGGGAAAGGGTTTAGGGATTTATTAGGGGGATCCGCGGTAGCGGTCCGCCTAATCAAACCCTAACCCTTTCCCGTCTCGTTTTAGGATACCCGGTCCCCCAAAAAAGGGTTCACTCGGCCCCTCTAGGGTGTCTTTTTGTCTTGCCGCCTTCGATTGAGAAGTAAGGGAATGGGTTTAGCGTTTGATTAGGGGGATCCGCGGTAGCGGTCCACCGAATCAAACCCTAAACCCTTTCCCGTCCCGTTTTAGGATACCCGACCCCCAAAAAAAGGGTTCACTCGGCCTCTCTAGGGTGTCTTTTTGTCTTGCCGCCTTTAAATGAGAAGCAAGGGAAAGGGTTTAGGGTTTGATTAAGGGATCCGCGGTAGCGGTCCGCCTAATCAAACCCTAAACCCTTTCCCGTCTCGTTTTAGGATACCCGGTCCCCCAAAAAAGGGTTAACTAGGCCCCTCTAGGGTGTCTTTTTGTCTTGCCGTCTTCGATTGAGAAGTAAGGGAAAGGGTTTAGGGTTTGATTAGGTGGATCCGCGGTAGCGGTCCGTCTAATCAATCCCTAAACCCTTTCCCGTCCCGTTTTAGAATACCCGACCCCCCAAAAAAGGGTTCACTCGGCCCCTCTGGGGTGTCTTTTTGTCTTGCCGCCTTCAAATGAGAAGCAAGGGAAAGGGTTTAGGGTTTGATTAGGGGGATCCGCGGTAGCGGTCCGCCTAATCAAACCCTAACCCTTTCCCGTCTCGTTTTAGGATACCCGGTCCCCCAAAAAAGGGTTCACTCGGCCCCTCTAGGGTGTCTTTTTGTCTTGCCGCCTTCGATTGAGAAGTAAGGGAAAGGGTTTAGCGTTTGATTAGGGGGATCCGCGGTAGCGGTCCGCCGAATCAAACCCTAAACCCTTTCCCGTCCCGTTTTAGGATACCCGGCCCCCAAAAAAAGGGTTCACTCGGCCTCTCTAGGGTGTCTTTTTGTCTTGCCGCCTTTGAATGAGAAGCAAGGGAAAGGGTTTAGGGTTTGATTAAGGGATCCGCGGAAGCGGTCCGCCTAATCAAACCCTAAACCCTTTCCCGTCGCGTTTTAGGATACCCGGTCACCCAAAAAAGGGTTCACTCGGCCCCTCTAGGGTGTCTTTTGTCTTGCCGCCTTCGATTGAGAAGTAAGGTAAAGGGTTTAGGGTTTGATTAAGGGATCCGCGGTAGCGGTCCGCCTAATCAAACCGTAAACCCTTTCCCGTCTCGTTTTAGGATACCCGGTCCCCCAAAAAAGGGTTAACTAGGCCCCTCTAGGGTGTCTTTTTGTCTTGCCGTCTTCGATTGAGAAGTAAGGGAAAGGGTTTAGGGTTTGATTAGGTGGATCCGCGGTAGCGGTCCGTCTAATCAATCCCTAAACCCTTTCCCGTCTCGTTTTAGGATACCTGGCCCCCAAAAAAAGGGTTCACTCGGCCCCTCTAGGGTGTCTTTTTGTCTTGCCGCCTTCGAATGATAAGCAAAAGAAAGGGTTTAGTGTTTGATTAAGGGATCCGCGGTAGCGGTCCGCCTAATCAAACCCTTAACCCTTTCCTATCCCGTTTTAGGATTCCCGGCCTCCTAAAAAGGGTTCACTCGGCCCCTCTAGGGTGTCTTTTTGTCTAGCCGCCTTCAAATGAGAAGCAAGGGAAAGGGTTTAGGGTTATATTAGGGGCATCCGCGGTAGCGGTCCGCCTAATTAAACCCTAAACCCTTTCCTGTCTCGTTTTAGGATACCCGGTCCCCCAAAAAAGGGTTCACTCGGCCCCTCTAGGGTGTCTTTTTGTCTTGCCGCCTTCGATTGAGAAGTAAGGTAAAGGGTTTAGGGTTTGATTAGGGGGATCCGTAGTAGCGGTCCGCCTAATCAAACCCTAACCCTTTCCCGTCTCGTTTTAGGATACCCGGCCCCCAAAAAGAGGGTTCACTCAGCCCCTCTAGGGTGTCTTTTTGTCTTGCCGCCTTCGAATGAGAAGCAAAAGAAAGGGTTTAGTGTTTGATTAAGGGATTCGTGGTAGCGGTCCGCCTAATCAAACCCTAAACCCTTTCCCATCCCGTTTTAGGATTCCCGGCCCCCTAAAAAGGGTTCACTCGGCCCCTCTAGGGTGTCCTTTTGTCTTGCCGCCTTCAAATGAGAAGCAAGGGAAAGGGTTTAGGGTTATATTAGGGGCATCCGCGGTAGCGGTCAGCCTAATCAAACCGTAAACCCTTTCCCGTCTCGTTTTAGGATACCCGGTCCCCTAAAAAAGGGTTCACTCGGCCCCTCTAGGGTGTCTTTTTGTCTTGCCGCCTTCGATTGAGAAGTAAGGTAAAGGGTTTAGGGTTTGATTAGGGGGATCCGTAGTAGCGGTCCGCCTAATCAAACCCTAACCCTTTCCCGTCTCGTTTTAGGATACCTGGCCCCCAAAAAAAGGGTTCACTCGGCCCCTCTAGGGTGTCTTTTTGTCTTGCCGCCTTCGATTGAGAAGTAAGGTAAAGGGTTTAGGGTTTGATTAAGGGATCCGCGGTAGCGGTCCGCCTAATCAAACCGTAAACCCTTTCCCGTCTCGTTTTAGGATACCCGGTCCCCCAAAAAAGGGTTAACTAGGCCCCTCTAGGGTGTCTTTTTGTCTTGCCGTCTTCGATTGAGAAGTAAGGGAAAGGGTTTAGGGTTTGATTAGGTGGATCCGCGGTAGCGGTCCGTCTAATCAATCCCTAAACCCTTTCCCGTCTCGTTTTAGGATACCTGGCCCCCAAAAAAAGGGTTCACTCGGCCCCTCTAGGGTGTCTTTTTGTCTTGCCGCCTTCGAATGATAAGCAAAAGAAAGGGTTTAGTGTTTGATTAAGGGATCCGCGGTAGCGGTCCGCCTAATCAAACCCTTAACCCTTTCCTATCCCGTTTTAGGATTCCCGGCCTCCTGAAAAGGGTTCACTCGGCCCCTCTAGGGTGTCTTTTTGTCTTGCCGCCTTCAAATGAGAAGCAAGGGAAAGGGTTTAGGGTTATATTAGGGGCATCCGCGGTAGCGGTCCGCCTAATTAAACCCTAAACCCTTTCCTGTCTCGTTTTAGGATACCCGGTCCCCCAAAAAAGGGTTCACTCGGCCCCTTTAGGGTGTCTTTTTGTCTTGCCGCCTTCGATTGAGAAGTAAGGTAAAGGGTTTAGGGTTTGATTAGGGGGATCCGTAGTAGCGGTCCGCCTAATCAAACCCTAACCCTTTCCCGTCTCGTTTTAGGATACCCGGCCCCCAAAAAGAGGGTTCACTCGGCCCCTCTAGGGTGTCTTTTTGTCTTGCCGCCTTCGAATGAGAAGTAAAAGAAAGGGTTTAGTGTTTGATTAAGGGATTCGTGGTAGCGGTCCGCCTAATCAAACCCTAAACCCTTTCCCATCCGTTTTAGGATTCAGGCCCCCTAAAAGGGTTCACTCCCCTCTAGGGTGTCCTTTTGTCTTGCCGCCTTCAAATGAGAAGCAAGGGAAAGGGTTTAGGGTTATATTAGGGGCATCCGCGGTAGCGGTCAGCCTAATCAAACCGTAAACCCTTTCCCGTCTCGTTTTAGGATACCCGGTCCCCTAAAAAAGGGTTCACTCGGCCCCTCTAGGGTGTCTTTTTGTCTTGCCGCCTTCGATTGAGAAGTAAGGTAAAGGGTTTAGGGTTTGATTAGGGGGATCCGTAGTAGCGGTCCGCCTAATCAAACCCTAACCCTTTCCCGTCTCGTTTTAGGATACCTGGCCCCCTAAAAAAGGGTTCACTCGGCCCCTCTAGGGTGTCTTTTTGTCTTGCCGCCTTCGATTGAGAAGTAAGGTAAAGGGTTTAGGGTTTGATTAGGGGGATCCGTAGTAGCGGTCCGCCTAATCAAACCCTAACCCTTTCCCGTCTCGTTTTAGGATACCCGGCCCCCAAAAAAAGGGTTCACTCGGCCCCTCTAGGGTGTCTTTTTGTCTTAACGCCTTCGAATGATAAGCAAAAGAAAGGGTTTAGTGTTTGATTAAGGGATCCGCGGTAGCGGTCCGCCTAATCAAACCCTTAACCCTTTCCTATCCCGTTTTAGGATTCCCGGCCTCCTAAAAAGGGTTCACTCGGCCCCTCTAGGGTGTCTTTTTGTCTTGCCGCCTTCAAATGAAAGCAAGGGAAAGGGTTTAGGGTTTGATTAGGGGGATCCGTAGTAGCGGTCCGCCTAATCAAACCCTAACCCTTTCCCGTCTCGTTTTAGGATACCCGGCCCCCAAAAAGAGGGTTCACTCGGCCCCTCTAGGGTGTCTTTTTATCTTGCCGCCTTCGAATGAGAAGCAAAAGAAAGGGTTTAGTGTTTGATTAAGGGATTCGTGGTAGCGGTCCGCCTAATCAAACCCTAAACCCTTTCCCATCCCGTTTTAGGATTCCCGGCCCCCTAAAAAGGGTTCACTCGGCCCCTCTAGGGTGTCCTTTTGTCTTGCCGCCTTCAAATGAGAAGCAAGGGAAAGGGTTTAGGGTTATATTAGGGGCATCCGCGGTAGCGGTCAGCCTAATCAAACCGTAAACCCTTTCCCGTCTCGTTTTAGGATACCCGATCCCCTAAAAAAGGGTTCACTCGGCCCCTCTAGGGTGTCTTTTTGTCTTGCCGCCTTCGATTGAGAAGTAAGGTAAAGGGTTTAGGGTTTGATTAGGGGGATCCGTAGTAGCGGTCCGCCTAATCAAACCCTAACCCTTTCCCGTCTCGTTTTAGGATACCTGGCCCCCAAAAAAAGGGTTCACTCGGCCCCTCTAGGGTGTCTTTTTGTCTTGCCGCCTTCGAATGATAAGCAAAAGAAAGGGTTTAGTGTTTGATTAAGGGATCCGCGGTAGCGGTCCGCCTAATCAAACCCTAAACCCTTTCCTATCCCGTCCGGCCTCCTAAAAAGGGTTCACTCGGCCCCTCTAGGGTGTCTTTTTGTCTTGCCGCCTTCAAATGAGAAGCAAGGGAAAGGGTTTAGGGTTATATTAGGGGCATCCGCGGTAGCGGTCCGCCTAATCAAACCCTAACCCTTTCCCGTCTCGTTTTAGGATACCCGGTCCCCCAAAAAAGGGTTCACTCGGCCCCTCTAGGGTGTCTTTTTGTCTTGCCGCCTTCGATTGAGAAGTAAGGGAAAGGGTTTAGCGTTTGATTAGGGGGATCCGCGGTAGCGGTCCGCCGAATCAAACCCTAAACCCTTTCCCGTCCCGTTTTAGGATACCCGGCCCCGAAAAAAAGGGTTCACTCGGCCTCAATAGGGTGTCTTTTTGTCTTGCCGCCTTTGAATGAGAAGCAAGGGAAAGGGTTTAGGGTTTGATTAAGGGATCCGCGGTAGCGGTCCGCCTAATCAAACCCTAAACCCTTTCCCGTCGCGTTTTAGGATACCCGGTCCCCCAAAAAAGGGTTCACTCGGCCCCTCTAGGGTGTCTTTTTGTCTTGCCGCCTTCGAATGATAAGCAAAAGAAAGGGTTTAGTGTTTGATTAAGGGATCCGCGGTAGCGGTCCGCCTAATCAAACCCTTAACCCTTTCCTATCCCGTTTTAGGATTCCCGGCCTCCTAAAAAGGGTTCACTCGGCCCCTCTAGGGTGTCTTTTTGTCTTGCCGCCTTCAAATGAGAAGCAAGGGAAAGGGTTTATTGTTATATTAGGGGCATCCGCGGTAGCGGTCCACCTAATTAAACCCTAAACCCTAAACCCTTTCCTGTCTCGTTTTAGGATACCCGGTCCCCCAAAAAAGGGTTCACTCGGCCACTCTAGGGTGTCTTTTTGTCTTGCCGCCTTCGATTGAGAAGTAAGGTAAAGGGTTTAGGGTTTGATTAGGGGGATCCGTAGTAGCGGTCCGCCTAATCAAACCCTAACCCTTTCCCGTCTCGTTTTAGGATACCCGGCCCCCAAAAAGAGGGTTCACTCGGCCCCTCTAGGGTGTCTTTTTGTCTTGCCGCCTTCGAATGAGAAGCAAAAGAAAGGGTTTAGTGTTTGATTAAGGGATTCGTGGTAGCGGTCCGCCTAATCAAACCCTAAACCCTTTCCCATCCCGTTTTAGGATTCCCGGCCCCCTAAAAAGGGTTCACTCGGCCCCTCTAGGGTGTCCTTTTGTCTTGCCGCCTTCAAATGAGAAGCAAGGGAAAGGGTTTAGGGTTATATTAGGGGCATCCGCGGTAGCGGTCAGCCTAATCAAACCGTAAACCCTTTCCCGTCTCGTTTTAGGATACCCGATCCCCTAAAAAAGGGTTCACTCGGCCCCTCTAGGGTGTCTTTTTGTCTTGCCGCCTTCGATTGAGAAGTAAGGTAAAGGGTTTAGGGTTTGATTAGGGGGATCCGTAGTAGCGGTCCGCCTAATCAAACCCTAACCCTTTCCCGTCTCGTTTTAGGATACCTGGCCCCCAAAAAAAGGGTTCACTCGGCCCCTCTAGGGTGTCTTTTTGTCTTGCCGCCTTCGAATGATAAGCAAAGGAAAGGGTTTAGGGTTTGATTAGAGGGATCCGCGGTAGCGGTCCGCCTAATCAAACCCTAAACCCTTTCCTATCCCGTCCGGCCTCCTAAAAAGGGTTCACTCGGCCCCTCTAGGGTGTCTTTTTGTCTTGCCGCCTTCAAATGAGAAGCAAGGGAAAGGGTTTAGGGTTATATTAGGGGCATCCGCGGTAGCGGTCCGCCTAATCAAACCCTAACCCTTTCCCGTCTCGTTTTAGGATACCCGGTCCCCCAAAAAAGGGTTCACTCGGCCCCTCTAGGGTGTCTTTTTATCTTGCCGCCTTCGATTGAGAAGTAAGGGAAAGGGTTTAGCGTTTGATTAGGGGGATCCGCGGTAGCGGTCCGCCGAATCAAACCCTAAACCCTTTCCCGTCCCGTTTTAGGATACCTGGCCCCCAAAAAAAGGGTTCACTCGGCCTCAATAGGGTGTCTTTTTGTCTTGCCGCCTTTGAATGAGAAGCAAGGGAAAGGGTTTAGGGTTTGATTAAGGGATCCGCGGTAGCGGTCCGCCTAATCAAACCCTAAACCCTTTCCCGTCGCGTTTTAGGATACCCGGTCCCCCAAAAAAGGGTTCACTCGGCCCCTCTAGGGTGTCTTTTTGTCTTGCCGCCTTCGAATGATAAGCAAAAGAAAGGGTTTAGTGTTTGATTAAGGGATCCGCGGTAGCGGTCCGCCTAATCAAACCCTTAACCCTTTCCTATCCCGTTTTAGGATTCCCGGCCTCCTAAAAAGGGTTCACTCGGCCCCTCTAGGGTGTCTTTTTGTCTTGCCGCCTTCAAATGAGAAGCAAGGGAAAGGGTTTATTGTTATATTAGGGGCATCCGCATGTAGCGGTCCACCTAATTAAACCCTAAACCCTTTCCTGTCTCGTTTTAGGATACCCGGTCCCCCAAAAAGGGTTCACTCGGCCACTCTAGGGTGTCTTTTTGTCTTGCCGCCTTCGATTGAGAAGTAAGGTAAAGGGTTTAGGGTTTGATTAGGGGGATCCGTAGTAGCGGTCCGCCTAATCAAACCCTAACCCTTTCCCGTCTCGTTTTAGGATACCCGGCCCCCAAAAAGAGGGTTCACTCGGCCCCTCTAGGGTGTCTTTTTGTCTTGCCGCCTTCGAATGAGAAGCAAAAGAAAGGGTTTAGTGTTTGATTAAGGGATTCGTGGTAGCGGTCCGCCTAATCAAACCCTAAACCCTTTCCCATCCCGTTTTAGGATTCCCGGCCCCCTAAAAAGGGTTCACTCGGCCCCTCTAGGGTGTCCTTTTGTCTTGCCGCCTTCAAATGAGAAGCAAGGGAAAGGGTTTAGGGTTATATTAGGGGCATCCGCGGTAGCGGTCAGCCTAATCAAACCGTAAACCCTTTCCCGTCTCGTTTTAGGATACCCGATCCCCTAAAAAAGGGTTCACTCGGCCCCTCTAGGGTGTCTTTTTGTCTTGCCGCCTTCGATTGAGAAGTAAGGTAAAGGGTTTAGGGTTTGATTAGGGGGATCCGTAGTAGCGGTCCGCCTAATCAAACCCTAACCCTTTCCCGTCTCGTTTTAGGATACCCGGCCCCCAAAAAAGGGTTCACTCGGCCCCTCTAGGGTGTCTTTTTGTCTTGCCGCCTTCGAATGATAAGCAAAAGAAAGGGTTTAGTGTTTGATTAAGGGATCCGCGGTAGCGGTCCGCCTAATCAAACCCTAAACCCTTTCCTATCCCGTCCGCCTCCTAAAAGGGTTCACTCGGCCCCTCTAGGGTGTCTTTTTGTCTTGCCGCCTTCAAATGAGAAGCAAGGGAAAGGGTTTAGGGTTATATTAGGGGCATCCGCGGTAGCGGTCCGCCTAATCAAACCCTAACCCTTTCCCGTCTCGTTTTAGGATACCCGGTCCCCCAAAAAAGGGTTCACTCGGCCCCTCTAGGGTGTCTTTTTGTCTTGCCGCCTTCGATTGAGAAGTAAGGGAAAGGGTTTAGCGTTTGATTAGGGGGATCCGCGGTAGCGGTCCGCCGAATCAAACCCTAAACCCTTTCCCGTCCCGTTTTAGGATACCCGGCCCCCAAAAAAAGGGTTCACTCGGCCTCAATAGGGTGTCTTTTTGTCTTGCCGCCTTTGAATGAGAAGCAAGGGAAAGGGTTTAGGGTTTGATTAAGGGATCCGCGGTAGCGGTCCGCCTAATCAAACCCTAAACCCTTTCCCGTCGCGTTTTAGGATACCCGGTCCCCCAAAAAAGGGTTCACTCGGCCCCTCTAGGGTGTCTTTTTGTCTTGCCGCCTTCGAATGATAAGCAAAAGAAAGGGTTTAGTGTTTGATTAAGGGATCCGCGGTAGCGGTCCGCCTAATCAAACCCTTAACCCTTTCCTATCCCGTTTTAGGATTCCCGGCCTCCTAAAAAGGGTTCACTCGGCCCCTCTAGGGTGTCTTTTTGTCTTGCCGCCTTCAAATGAGAAGCAAGGGAAAGGGTTTATTGTTATATTAGGGGCATCCGCGGTAGCGGTCCACCTAATTAAACCCTAAACCCTTTCCTGTCTCGTTTTAGGATACCCGGTCCCCCAAAAAAGGGTTCACTCGGCCACTCTAGGGTGTCTTTTTGTCTTGCCGCCTTCGATTGAGAAGTAAGGTAAAGGGTTTAGGGTTTGATTAGGGGGATCCGTAGTAGCGGTCCGCCTAATCAAACCCTAACCCTTTCCCGTCTCGTTTTAGGATACCCGGCCCCCAAAAAGAGGGTTCACTCGGCCCCTCTAGGGTGTCTTTTTGTCTTGCCGCCTTCGAATGAGAAGCAAAAGAAAGGGTTTAGTGTTTGATTAAGGGATTCGTGGTAGCGGTCCGCCTAATCAAACCCTAAACCCTTTCCCATCCCGTTTTAGGATTCCCGGCCCCCTAAAAAGGGTTCACTCGGCCCCTCTAGGGTGTCTTTTTGTCTTGCCGCCTTCAAATGAGAAGCAAGGGAAAGGGTTTAGGGTTATATTAGGGGCATCCGCGGTAGCGGTCCGCCTAATCAAACCCTAACCCTTTCCCGTCTCGTTTTAGGATACCCGGTCCCCCAAAAAAGGGTTCACTCGGCCCCTCTAGGGTGTCTTTTTGTCTTGCCGCCTTCGATTGAGAAGTAAGGAAAGGGTTTAGCGTTTGATTAGGGGGATCCGCGGTAGCGGTCCGCCGAATCAAACCCTAAACCCTTTCCCGTCCCGTTTTAGGATACCCGCCCCCCAAAAAAGGGTTCACTCGGCCCCTCTAGGGTGTCTTTTTGTCTTGCCGCCTTTGAATGAGAAGCAAGGGAAAGGGTTTAGGGTTTGATTAAGGGATCCGCGGTAGCGGTCCGCCTAATCAAACCCTAAACCCTTTCCCGTCGCGTTTTAGGATACCCGGTCCCCCAAAAAAGGGTTCACTCGGCCCCTCTAGGGTGTCTTTTTGTCTTGCCGCCTTCGAATGATAAGCAAAAGAAAGGGTTTCGTGTTTGATTAAGGGATCCGCGGTAGCGGTCCGCCTAATCAAACCCTTAACCCTCTCCTATCCCGTTTTAGGATTCCCGGCCTCCTAAAAAGGGTTCACTCGGCCCCTCTAGGGTGTCTTTTTGTCTTGCCGCCTTCAAATGAGAAGCAAGGGAAAGGGTTTAGGGTTATATTAGGGGCATCCGCGGTAGCGGTCCGCCTAATTAAACCCGAAACCCTTTCCTGTCTCGTTTTAGGATACCCGGTCCCCCAAAAAAGGGTTCACTCGGCCCCTCTAGGGTGTCTTTTTGTCTTGCCGCCTTCGATTGAGAAGTAAGGTAAAGGGTTTAGGGTTTTATTAGGGGGATCCGTAGTAGCGGTCCGCCTAATCAAACCCTAACCCTTTCCCGTCTCGTTTTAGGATACCCGGCCCCCAAAAAGAGGGTTCACTCGGCCCCTCTAGGGTGTCTTTTTGTCTTGCCGCCTTCGAATGAGAAGCAAAAGAAAGGGTTTAGTGTTTGATTAAGGGATTCGTGGTAGCGGTCCGCCTAATCAAACCCTAAACCCTTTCCCATCCCGTTTTAGGATTCCCGGCCCCCTAAAAAGGGTTCACTCGGCCCCTCTAGGGTGTCCTTTTGTCTTGCCGCCTTCAAATGAGAAGCAAGGGAAAGGGTTTAGGGTTATATTAGGGGCATCCGCGGTAGCGGTCAGCCTAATCAAACCGTAAACCCTTTCCCGTCTCGTTTTAGGATACCCGGTCCCCTAAAAAAGGGTTCACTCGGCCCCTCTAGGGTGTCTTTTTGTCTTGCCGCCTTCGATTGAGAAGTAAGGTAAAGGGTTTAGGGTTTGATTAGGGGGATCCGTAGTAGCGGTCCGCCTAATCAAACCCTAACCCTTTCCCGTCTCGTTTTAGGATACCCGGCCCCCAAAAAAGGGTTCACTCGGCCCCTCTAGGGTGTCTTTTTGTCTTGCCGCCTTCGAATGATAAGCAAAAGAAAGGGTTTAGTGTTTGATTAAGGGATCCGCGGTAGCGGTCCGCCTAATCAAACCCTAAACCCTTTCCTATCCCGTCCGGCCTCCTAAAAAGGGTTCACTCGGCCCCTCTGGGGTGTCTTTTTGTCTTGCCGCCTTCAAATGAGAAGCAAGGGAAAGGGTTTAGGGTTATATTAGGGGCATCCGCGGTAGCGGTCCGCCTAATCAAACCCTAAACCCTTTCCTGTCTCGTTTTAGGATACCCGGTCCCCCAAAAAAGGGTTCACTCGGCCCCTCTAGGGTGTCTTTTTGTCTGGCCGCCTTCGATTGAGAAGTAAGGTAAAGGGTTAAGGGTTTGATTAGGGGGATCCGTAGTAGCGGTCCGCCTAATCAAACCCTAACTCTTTCCCGTCTCGTTTTAGGATACCCGGCCCCCAAAAAGAGGGTTCACTCGGCCCCTCTAGGGTGTCTTTTTGTCTTGCCGCCTTCGAATGAGAAGCAAAAGAAAGGGTTTAGTGTTTGATTAAGGGATTCGTGGTAGCGGTCCGCCTAATCAAACCCTAAACCCTTTCCCATCCCGTTTTAGGATTCCCGGCCTCCTAAAAAGGGTTCACTCGGCCCCTCTAGGGTGTCTTTTTGTCTTGCCGCCTTCAAATAAGAAGCAAGGGAAAGGGTTTAGGGTTATATTAGGGGCATCCGCGGTAGCGGTCCGCCTAATCAAACCCTAAACCCTTTCCCGTCTCGTTTTAGGATACCCGGTCCCCCAAAAAAAGGGTTCACTCGGCCCCTCTAGGGTGTCTTTTTGTCTTGCCGCCTTCGATTGAGAAGTAAGGTAAAGGGTTTAGGGTTTGATTAGGGGGATCCGTAGTAGCGGTCTGCCTAATCAAACCCTAACCCTTTCCCGTCTCGTTTTAGGATACCCGGCCCCCGAAAAAAGGGTTCACTCGGCCCCTCTAGGGTGTCTTTTTGTCTTGCCGCCTTCGAATGATAAGCAAAAGAAAGGGTTTAGTGTTTGATTAAGGGATCCGCGGTAGCGGTCCGCCTAATCAAACCCTAAACCCTTTCCTATCCCGTTTTAGGATTCCCGGCCTCCTAAAAAGGGTTCACTCGGCCCCTCTAGGGTGTCTTTTTGTCTTGCCGCCTTCAAATGAGAAGCAAGGGAAAGGGTTTAGGGTTATATTAGGGGCATCCGCGGTAGCGGTCCGCCTAATCAAACCCTAAACCCTTTCCCGTCTCGTTTTAGGATACCCGGTCCCCCAAAAAAGGGTTCACTCGGCCCCTCTAGGGTGTCTTTTTGTCTTGCCGCCTTCGATTGAGAAGTAAGATAAAGGGTTTAGGGTTTGATTAGGGGGATCCGTAGTAGCGGTCCGCCTAATCAAACCCTAACCCTTTCCCCTCTCGTTTTAAGATACCCGGCCCCCAAAAAAAGGGTTCACTCGGCCCCTCTAGGGTGTCTTTTTGTCTTGCCGCCATCGAATGATAAGCAAAAGAAAGGGTTTAGTGTTTGATTAAGGGATCCGCGGCAGCGGTCCGCCTAATCAAACCCTAAACCCTTTCCTATCCCATTTTAGGATACCCGGCCCCCAAAAAAGGTTTCACTCGGCCCCTCTAGGGTGTCTTTTTGTCTTGCCACCTTCAAATGAGAAGCAAGGGAAAGGGTTTAGGGATTTATTAGGGGGATCCGCGGTAGCGGTCCGCCTAATCAAACCCTAACCCTTTCCCGTCTCGTTTTAGGATACCCGGTCCCCCAAAAAAGAGTTCACTCGGCCCCTCTAGGGTGTCTTTTTGTCTTGCCGCCTTCGATTGAGAAGTAAGGGAATGGGTTTAGCGTTTGATTAGGGGGATCCGCGGTAGCGGTCCACCGAATCAAACCCTAAACCCTTTCCCGTCCCGTTTTAGGATACCCGGCCCCCAAAAAAAGGGTTCACTCGGCCTCTCTAGGGTGTCTTTTTGTCTTGCCGCCTTTGAATGAGAAGCAAGGGAAAGGGTTTAGGGTTTGATTAAGGGATCCGCGGTAGCGGTCCGCCTAATCAAACCCTAAACCCTTTCCCGTCTCGTTTTAGGATACCCGGTCCCCCAAAAAAGGGTTAACTAGGCCCCTCTAGGGTGTCTTTTTGTCTTGCCGTCTTCGATTGAGAAGTAAGGGAAAGGGTTTAGGGTTTGATTAGGTGGATCCGCGGTAGCGGTCCGTCTAATCAATCCCTAAACCCTTTCCCGTCCCGTTTTAGAATACCCGACCCCCCAAAAAAGGGTTCACTCGGCCCCTTTGGGGTGTCTTTTTGTCTTGCCGCCTTCAAATGAGAAGCAAGGGAAAGGGTTTAGGGTTTGATTAGGGGGATCCGCGGTAGCGGTCCGCCTAATCAAACCCTAATCCCTTTCCCGTCCCGTTTTAGGATACCCGGCCCCCCAAAAAAGGGTTCACTCGGCCCCTTTAGGGTGTCTTTTTGTCTTGCCACCTTCAAATGAGAAGCAAAGGAAAGGGTTTAGGGCTTTATTAGGGGGATCCGCGGTAGCGGTCCGCCTAATCAAACCCTAACCCTTTCCCGTCTCGTTTTAGGATACCCGGTCCCCCAAAAAAAGGTTCACTCGGCCCCTCTAGGGTGTCTTTTTGTCTTGCCGCCTTCGATTGAGAAGTAAGGGAAAGGGTTTAGCGTTTGATTAGGGGGATCCGCGGTAGCGGTCCGCCGAATCAAACCCTAAACCCTTTCCCGTCCCGTTTTAGGATACCCGGCCCCCAAAAAAAGGGTTCACTCGGCCTCTCTAGGGTGTCTTTTTGTCTTGCCGCCTTTGAATGAGAAGCAAGGGAAAGGGTTTAGGGTTTGATTAAGGGATCCGCGGTAGCGGTCCGCCTAATCAAACCCTAAACCCTTTCCCGTCGCGTTTTAGGATACCCGGTCCCCCAAAAAAGGGTTCACCCGGCCCCTCTAGGGTGTCTTTTTGTCTTGCCGCCTTCGATTGAGAAGTAAGGTAAAGTGTTTAGGGTTTGATTAAGGGATCCGCGGAAGCGGTCCGCCTAATCAAACCGTAAACCCTTTCCCGTCTCGTTTTAGGATACCCGGTCCCCCAAAAAAGGGTTAACTAGGCCCCTCTAGGGTGTCTTTTTGTCTTGCCGTCTTCGATAGAGAAGTAAGGGAAAGGGTTTAGGGTTTGATTAGGTGGATCCGCGGTAGCGGTCCGTCTAATCAATCCCTAAACCCTTTCCCGTCCCGTTTTAGAATAACCGACCCCCCAAAAAAGGGTTCACTCGGCCCCTCTGGGGTGTCTTTTTGTCTTTCCGCCTTCAAATGAGAAGCAAGGGAAAGGGTTTAGGGTTTGATTAGGGGGATCCGCGGTAGCGGTCCGCCTAATCAAACCCTAATCCCTTTCCCGTCCTGTTTTAGGATACCCGGCCCCCCAAAAAAGGGTTCACTCGGCCCCTCTAGGGTGTCTTTTTGTCTTGCCACCTTCAAATGAGAAGCAAAGGAAAGGGTTTAGGGCTTTATTAGGGGGATCCGCGGTAGCGGTCCGCCTAATCAAACCCTAACCCTTTCCCGTCTCGTTTTAGGATACCCGGTCCCCCAAAAAAGGGTTAACTCGGCCCCTATAGGGTGTCTTTTTGTCTTGCCGTCTTCGATTGAGAAGTAAGGGAAAGGGTTTAGGGTTTGATTAGGTGGATCCGCGGTAGCGGTCCGTCTAATCAATCCCTAAACCCTTTCCCGTCCCGTTTTAGAATACCCGACCCCCCAAAAAAGGGTTCACTCGGCCCCTCTGGGGTGTCTTTTTGTCTTGCCGCCTTCAAATGAGAAGCAAGGGAAAGGGTTTAGGGTTTGATTAGGGGGATCCGCGGTAGCGGTCCGCCTAATCAAACCCTAATCCCTTTCCCGTCCCGTTTTAGGATACCCGGCCCCCCAAAAAAGGGTTCACTCGGCACCTCTAGGGTGTCTTTTTGTCTTGCCACCTTCAAATGAGAAGCAAAGGAAAGGGTTTAGGGCTTTATTAGGGGGATCCGCGGTAGCGGTCCGCCTAATCAAACCCTAACCCTTTCCCGTCTCGTTTTAGGATACCCGGTCCCCCAAAAAAGGGTTCACTCGGCCCCTCTAGGGTGTCTTTTTGTCTTGCCGCCTTCGATTGAGAAGTAAGGGAAAGGGTTTAGCGTTTGATTAGGGGGATCCGCGGTAGCGGTCCGCCGAATCAAACCCTAAACCCTTTCCCGTCCCGTTTTAGGATACCCGGCCACCAAAAAAAGGGTTCACTCGGCCTCTCTAGGGTGTCTTTTTGTCTTGCCGCCTTTGAATGAGAAGCAAGGGAAAGGGTTTAGGGTTTGATTAAGGGATCCGCGGTAGCGGTCCGCCTAATCAAACCCTAAACCCTTTCGCGTCTCGTTTTAGGATACCCGGTCCCCCAAAAAAGGGTTAACTCGGCCCCTCTAGGGTGTCTTTTTGTCTTGCCGTCTTCGATTGAGAAGTAAGGGAAAGGGTTTAGGGTTTGATTAGGTGGATCCGCGGTAGCGGTCCGTCTAATCAATCCCTAAACCCTTTCCCGTCCCGTTTTAGAATACCCGACCCCCCAAAAAAGGGTTCACTCGGCCCCTCTGGGGTGTCTTTTTGTCTTGCCGCCTTCAAATGAGAAGCAAGGGAAAGGGTTTAGGGTTTGATTAGGGGCATCCGCGGTAGCGGTCCGCCTAATCAAACCCTAATCCCTTTCCCGTCCCGTTTTAGGATACCCGGCCCCCAAAAAAAGGGTTCACTCGGCCCCTCTAGGGTGTCTTTTTGTCTTGCCACCTTCGAATGAGAAGCAAGGGAAAGGGTTTAGGGTTTGATTAAGGGATCCGCGGTAGCGGTCCGCCTAATCAAACCCTAAACCCTTTCCCATCCCATTTTAGGATACCCGACCCCCAAAAAAGGGTTCACTCGGCCCCTCTAGTGTGTCTTTTTGTCTTGCCGCCTTCAAATGAGAAGCAAGGGAAAGGGTTTAGGGTTTTATTAGGGGGATCCGCGGTAGCGGTCCGCCTAATCAAACCCTAAACCCTTTCCCGTCGCGTTTTAGGATACCCGGTCCCCCAAAAAAGGGTTCACTCGGCCCCTCTAGGGTGTCTTTTTGTCTTGCCACCTTCAAATGAGAAGCAAAGGAAAGGGTTTAGGGCTTTATTAGGGGGATCCGCGGTAGCGGTCCGCCTAATCAAACCCTAACCCTTTCCCGTCTCGTTTTAGGATACCCGGTCCCCCAAAAAAGGGTTCACTCGGCCCCTCTAGGGTGTCTTTTTGTCTTGCCGCCTTCGATTGAGAAGTAAGGGAAAGGGTTTAGCGTTTGATTAGGGGGATCCGCGGTAGCGGTCCGCCGAATCAAACCCTAAACCCTTTCCCGTCCCGTTTTAGGATACCCGGCCCCCAAAAAAAGGGTTCACTCGGCCTCTCTAGGGTGTCTTTTTGTCTTGCCGCCTTCGAATGAGAAGCGAGGGAAAGGGTTTAGGGTTTGATTAAGGGATCCGCGGTAGCGGTCCGCCTAATCAAACCCTAAACCCTTTCCCGTCTCGTTTTAGGATACCCGGTCCCCCAAAAAAGGGTTAACTCGGCCCCTCTAGGGTGTCTTTTTGTCTTGCCGTCTTCGATTGAGAAGTAAGGGAAAGGGTTTAGGGTTTGATTAGGTGGATCCGTGGTAGCGGTCCGTCTAATCAATCCCTAAACCCTTTCCCGTCCCGTTTTAGAATACCCGACCCCCCAAAAAAGGGTTCACTCGGCCCCTCTGGGGTGTCTTTTTGTCTTGCCGCCTTCAAATGAGAAGCAAGGGAAAGGGTTTAGGGTTTGATTAGGGGATCCGCGGTAGCGGTCCGCCTAATCAAACCCTAATCCCTTTCCCGTCCCGTTTTAGGATACCCGGCCCCCCAAAAAAGGGTTCACTCGGCCCCTCTAGGGTGTCTTTTTGTCTTGCCACCTTCAAATGAGAAGCAAAGGAAAGGGTTTAGGGCTTTATTAGGGGGATCCGCGGTAGCGGTCCGCCTAATCAAACCCTAACCCTTTCCCGTCTCGTTTTAGGATACCCGGTCCCCCAAAAAAGGGTTCACTCGGCCCCTCTAGGGTGTCTTTTTGTCTTGCCGCCTTCAAATGAGAAGCAAGGGAAAGGGTTTAGGGTTTTATTAGGGGGATCCGCGGTAGCGGTCCGCCTAATCAAACCCTAAACCCTTTCCCGTCGCGTTTTAGGATACCCGGTCCCCCAAAAAAGGGTTCACTCGGCCCTCTAAGGTGTCTTTTTGTCTTGCCGCCTTCGATTGAGAAGTAAGGTAAAGGGTTTAGGGTTTGATTAGGGGGATCCGCGGTAGCGGTCCGCCTAATCAAACTCTAAACCCTTTCCCGTCGCGTTTTAGGATACCCGGTCCCCCAAAAAAGGGTTCACTCGGCCCCTCTAGGGTGTCTTTTTGTCTTGCCGCCTTCGATTGAGAAGTAAGGTAAAGGGTTTAGGGTTTGATTAAGGGATCCGCGGTAGCGGTCCGCCTAATCAAACCGTAAACCCTTTCCCGTCTCGTTTTAGGATACCCGGTCCCCCAAAAAAGGGTTAACTAGGCCCCTCTAGGGTGTCTTTTTGTCTTGCCGTCTTCGATTGAGAAGTAAGGGAAAGGGTTTAGGGTTTGATTAGGTGGATCCGCGGTAGCGGTCCGTCTAATCAATCCCTAAACCCTTTCCCGTCCCGTTTTAGAATACCCGACCCCCCAAAAAAGGGTTCACTCGGCCCCTCTGGGGTGTCTTTTTGTCTTGCCGCCTTCAAATGAGAAGCAAAGGAAAGGGTTTAGGGTTTGATTAGGGGGATCCGCGGTAGCGGTCCGCCTAATCAAACCCTAATCCCTTTCCCGTCCTGTTTTAGGATACCCGGCCCCCCAAAAAAGGGTTCACTCGGCCTCTCTAGGGTGTCTTTTTGTCTTGCCGTCTTCGATTGAGAAGTAAGGGAAAGGGTTTAGGGTTTGATTAGGTGGATCCGTGGTAGCGGTCCGTCTAATCAATCCCTAAACCCTTTCCCGTCCCGTTTTAGAATACCCGACCCCCCAAAAAAGGGTTCACTCGGCCCCTCTGGGGTGTCTTTTGTCTTGCCGCCTTCAAATGAGAAGCGGGAAAGGGTTTAGGGTTTGATTAGGGGGATCCGCGGTAGCGGTCCGCCTAATCAAACCCTAATCCCTTTCCCGTCCCGTTTTAGGATACCCGGCCCCCCAAAAAAGGGTTCACTCGGCCCCTCTAGGGTGTCTTTTTGTCTTGCCACCTTCAAATGAGAAGCAAAGGAAAGGGTTTAGGGCTTTATTAGGGGGATCCGCGGTAGCGGTCCGCCTAATCAAACCCTAACCCTTTCCCGTCTCGTTTTAGGATACCCGGTCCCCCAAAAAAGGGTTCACTCGGCCCCTCTAGGGTGTCTTTTTGTCTTGCCGCCTTCAAATGAGAAGCAAGGGAAAGGGTTTAGGGTTTTATTAGGGGGATCCGCGGTAGCGGTCCGCCTAATCAAACCCTAAACCCTTTCCCGTCCCGTTTTAGGATACCCGGTCCCCCAAAAAAGGGTTCACTCGGCCCCTCTAGGGTGTCTTTTTGTCTTGCCGCCTTCGATTGAGAAGTAAGGTAAAGGGTTTAGGGTTTGATTAGGGGGATCCGCGGTAGCGGTCCGCCTAATCAAACTCTAAACCCTTTCCCGTCGCGTTTTAGGATACCCGGTCCCCCAAAAAAGGGTTCACTCGGCCCCTCTAGGGTGTCTTTTTGTCTTGC
Organism: Silene latifolia; assembly: GCF_048544455.1. Taxonomy (NCBI): domain Eukaryota; kingdom Viridiplantae; phylum Streptophyta; class Magnoliopsida; order Caryophyllales; family Caryophyllaceae; genus Silene; species Silene latifolia. The sequence goes on along the minus strand of NC_133536.1, from coordinate 149,918,365 downwards.
CGCCTTCGATTGAGAAGTAAGGTAAAGGGTTTAGGGTTTGATTAAGGGATCCGCGGTAGCGGTCCGCCTAATCAAACCGTAAACCCTTTCCCGTCTCGTTTTAGGATACCCGGTCCCCCAAAAAAGGGTTAACTAGGCCCCTCTAGGGTGTCTTTTTGTCTTGCCGTCTTCGATTGAGAAGTAAGGGAAAGGGTTTAGGGTTTGATTAGGTGGATCCGCGGTAGCGGTCCGTCTAATCAATCCCTAAACCCTTTCCCGTCCCGTTTTAGAATACCCGACCCCCCAAAAAAGGGTTCACTCGGCCCCTCTGGGGTGTCTTTTTGTCTTGCCGCCTTCAAATGAGAAGCAAAGGAAAGGGTTTAGGGTTTGATTAGGGGGATCCGCGGTAGCGGTCCGCCTAATCAAACCCTAATCCCTTTCCCGTCCTGTTTTAGGATACCCGGCCCCCCAAAAAAGGGTTCACTCGGCCCCTCTAGGGTGTCTTTTTGTCTTGCCACCTTCAAATGAGAAGCAAAGGAAAGGGTTTAGGGTTTGATTAAGGGATCCGCGGTAGCGGTCCGCCTAATCAAACCCTAAACCCTTTCCCATCCCATTTTAGGATACCCGGCCCCCAAAAAAGGGTTCACTCGGCCCCTCTAGTGTGTCTTTTTGTCTTGCCGCCTTCAAATGAGAAGCAAGGGAAAGGGTTTAGGGTTTTATTAGGGGGATCCGCGGTAGCGGTCCGCCTAATCAAACCCTAAACCCTTTCCCGTCGCGTTTTAGGATACCCGGTCCCCCAAAAAAGGGTTCACTCGGCCCCTCTAGGGTGTCTTTTTGTCTTGCCGCCTTCGATTGAGAAGTAAGGTAAAGGGTTTAGGGTTTGATTAGGGGGATCCGCGGTACCGGTCCGCCTAATCTAACCCTAAACCCTTTCCCGTCGCGTTTTAGGATACCCGGTCCCCCAAAAAAGGGTTCACTCGGCCCCTCTAGGGTGTCTTTTTGTCTTGCCGCCTTCGATTGAGAAGTAATGTAAAGGGTTTAGGGTTTGATTAAGGGATCCGCGGTAGCGGTCCGCCTAATCAAACCCTAAACCCTTTCCCGTCTCGTTTTAGGATACCCGGTCCCCCAAAAAAGGGTTAACTAGGCCCCTCTAGGGTGTCTTTTTGTCTTGTCGTCTTCGATTGAGAAGTAAGGGAAAGGGTTTAGGGTTTGATTAGGTGGATCCACGGTAGCGGTCCGTTTAATCAATCCCTAAACCCTTTCCCGTCCCGTTTTAGAATACCCGACCCCCAAAAAAAGGGTTCACTCGGCCCCTCTGGGGTGTCTTTTTGTCTTGCCGCCTTCAAATGAGAAGCAAGGGAAAGGGTTTAGGGTTTGATTAGGGGGATCCGCGGTAGCGGTCCACCTAATCAAACCCTAATCCCTTTCCCGTCCCGTTTTAGGATACCCGGCCCCCCAAAAAAGGGTTCACTCGGCCCCTCTAGTGTGTCTTTTTGTCTTGCCGCCTTCAAATGAGAAGCAAGGGAAAGGGTTTAGGGTTTTATTATGGGGATCCGCGGTAGCGGTCCGCCTAATCAAACCCTAAACCCTTTCCCGTCGCGTTTTAGGATACCCGGTCCCCCAAAAAAGGGTTCACTCGGCCCCTCTAGGGTGTCTTTTTGTCTTGCCGCCTTCGATTGAGAAGTAAGGTAAAGGATTTAGGGTTTGATTAGGGGGATCCGCGGTAGCGGTCCGCCTAATCAAACCCTAAACCCTTTCCCGTCGCGTTTTAGGATACCCGGTCCCCCAAAAAAGGGTTCACTCGGCCCCTCTAGGGTGTCTTTTTGTCTTGCCGTCTTCGATTGAGAAGTAAGGGAAAGGGTTTAGGGTTTGATTAGGTGGATCCGCGGTAGCGGTCCGTCTAATCAATCCCTAAACCCTTTCCCGTCCCGTTTTAGAATACCCGACCCCCCAAAAAAGGGTTCACTCGGCCCCTCTAGGGTGTCTTTTTGTCTTGCCGCCTTCAAATGAGAAGCAAGGGAAAGGGTTTAGGGTTTGATTAGGGGCATCCGCGGTAGCGGTCCGCCTAATCAAACCCTAATCCCTTTCCCGTCCCGTTTTAGGATACCCGGCCCCCAAAAAAAGGGTTCACTCGGCCCCTCTAGGGTGTCTTTTTGTCTTGCCGCCTTCGAATGAGAAGCAAGGGAAAGGGTTTAGGGTTTGATTAAGGGATCCGCGGTAGCGGTCCGCCTAATCAAACCCTAAACCCTTTCCCATCCCATTTTAGGATACCCGGCCCCCAAAAAAGGGTTCACTCGGCCCCTCTAGTGTGTCTTTTTGTCTTGCCGCCTTCAAATGAGAAGCAAGGGAAAGGGTTTAGGGTTTTATTAGGGGGATCCGCGGTAGCGGTCCGCCTCATCAAACCCTAAACCCTTTCCCGTCGCGTTTTAGGATACCCGATCCCCCAAAAAAGGGTTCACTCGGCCCCTCTAGGGTGTCTTTTTGTCTTGCCGCCTTCGATTGAGAAGTAAGGTAAAGGGTTTAGGGTTTGATTAGGGGGATCCGCGGTAGCGGTCCGCCTAATCAAACCCTAAACCCTTTCCCGTCGCGTTTTAGGATACCCGGTCCCCCAAAAAAGGGTTCACTCGGCCCCTCTAGGGTGTCTTTTTGTCTTGCCGCCTTCGATTAAGAAGTAAGGTAAAGGGTTTAGGGTTTGATTAAGGGATCCGCGGTAGCGGTCCGCCTAATCAAACCCTAAACCCTTTCCCGTCTCGTTTTAGGATACCCGGTCCCCAAAAAAAGGGTTAACTAGGCCCCTCTAGGGTGTCTTGCCGTCTTGCCGTCTTCGATTGAGAAGTAAGGGAAAGGGTTAAGGGTTTGATTAGGTGGATCCGCGGTAGCGGTCCGTCTAATCAATCCCTAAACCCTTTCCCGTCCCGTTTTAGAATACCCGACCCCCCAAAAAAGGGTTCACTCGGCCCCTCTGGGGTGTCTTTTTGTCTTGCCGCCTTCAAATGAGAAGCAAGGGAAAGGGTTTAGAGTTTGATTAGGGGGATCCGCGGTAGGGGTCCGCCTAATCAAACCCTAATCTCTTTCCCGTCCCGTTTTAGGATACCCGGCCCCCCAAAAAAGGGTTCACTCGGCCCCTCTAGGGTGTCTTTTTGTCTTGCCACCTTCAAATGAGAAGCAAAGGAAAGGGTTTAGGGCTTTATTAGGGGGATCCGCGGTAGCGGTCCGCCTAATCAAACCCTAACCCTTTCCCGTCTCGTTTTAGGATACCCGGCCCCCCAAAAAAGGGTTCACTCGGCCCCTCTAGGGTGTCTTTTTGTCTTGCCGCCTTCGATTGAGAAGTAAGGGAAAGGGTTTAGCAATTGATTAGGGGGATCCGCGGTAGCGGTCCGCCGAATCAAACCCTAAACCCTTTCCCGTCCCGTTTTAGGATACCCGGCCCCCAAAAAAAGGGTTCACTCGGCCTCTCTAGGGTGTCTTTTTGTCTTGCCGCCTTTGAATGAGAAGCCAGGGAAAGGGTTTAGGGTTTGATTAAGGGATCCGCGGTAGCGGTCCGCCTAATCAAACCCTAAACCCTTTCCCGTCTCGTTTTAGGATACCCGGTCCCCCAAAAAAGGGTTAACTCGGCCCCTCTAGGGTGTCTTTTTGTCCTGCTGTCTTCGATTGAGAAGTAAGGGAAAGGGTTTAGGGTTTGATTAGGTGGATCCGCGGTAGCGGACCGTCTAATCAATCCCTAAACCCTTTCCCGTCCCGTTTTAGAATACCCGACCCCCCAAAAAAGGGTTCATTCGGCCCCTCTGGGGTGTCTTTTTCTCTTGCCGCCTTCAAATGAGAAGCAAGGGAAAGGGTTTAGGGTTTGATTAGGGGCATCCGCGGTAGCGGTCCGCCTAATCAAACCCTAATCCCTTTCCCGTCCCGTTTTAGGATACCCGGCCCCCAAAAAAGGGTTCACTCGGCCCCTCTAGGGTGTCTTTTTGTCTTGCCGCCTTCGAATGAGAAGCAAGGGAAAGGGTTTAGGGTTTGATTAAGGGATCCGCGGTAGCGGTCCACCTAATCAAACCCTAAACCCTTTCCCATCCCATTTTAGGATACCCGGCCCCCAAAAAAGGGTTCACTCGGCCCCTCTAGTGTGTCTTTTTGTCTTGCCGCCTTCAAATGAGAAGTAAGGGAAAGGGTTTAGGGTTTTATTAGGGGGATCCGCGGTAGCGGTCCGCCTAATCAAACCCTAAACCCTTTCCCGTCGCGTTTTAGGATACCCGGTCCCCCAAAAAAGGGTTCACTCGGCCCCTCTAGGGTGTCTTTTTGTCTTGCCGCCTTCGATTGAGAAGTAAGGTAAAGGGTTTAGGGTTTGATTAGGGGGATCCGTGGTAGCGGACCGCCTAATCAAACCCTAAACCCTTTCCTGTCCCGTTTTAGGATACCCGGCCCCCCAAAAAAGGGTTCACACGGCCCCTCTAGGGTGTCTTTTTGTCTTGCCGCCTTCAAATGAGAAGCAAGGGAAAGGGTATAGGGTTTGATTAGACGGATCCGCGACAGCGGTCCGCCTAATCAAACTCTAAACCCTTTCCTGTCCCGTTTTAGGATACCCGGCCAACCAAAAAAGGGTTCACTCGGCCTTTCTAGGGTGTCTTTTTGTCTTGTTGCCTTCAAATGATAAGCAAGGGAAAGGGTTTAGGGTTTGATTAGGGGGATCCGCGGTAGTGGTCCGCCTAATCAAACCCTAAACCCTTTCCCGTCTCATTTTAGGATACCCGAACCCCCAAAAAAAGGGTTCACTCGGCCCCTCTAGGGTGTCTTTTTGTCTTGCCGCCTTCGAATGAGAAGCAAGGGAAAGGGTTTAGGGTTTGATTAAGGGATCCGCGGTAGCGGTCCGCCTAATCAAACCCTAAACCCTTTCCCATCCCATTTTAGGATACCCGGCCCCCAAAAAAGGGTTCACTCGGCCCCTCTAGTGTGTCTTTTTGTCTTGCCGCCTTCAAATGAGAAGCAAGGGAAAGGGTTTAGGGTTTTATTAGGGGGATCCGCGGTAGCGGTCCGCCTAATCAAACCCTAAACCCTTTCCCGTCGCGTTTTAGGATACCCGGTCCCCCAAAAAAGGGTTCACTCGGCCCCTCTAGGGTGTCTTTTTGTCTTGCCGCCTTCAAATGAGAAGCAAGGGAAAGGGTTTAGAGTTTGATTAGGGGGATCCGCGGTAGCGGTCCGCCTAATCAAACCCTAATCCCTTTCCCGTCCCGTTTTAGGATACCCGGCCCCCCAAAAAAGGGTTCACTCGGCCCCTCCAGGGTGTCTTTTTGTCTTGCCACCTTCAAATGAGAAGCAAAGGAAAGGGTTTAGGGCTTTATTAGGGGGATCCGCGGTAGCGGTCCGCCTAATCAAACCCTAACCCTTTCCCGTCTCGTTTTAGGATACCCGGCCCCCCAAAAAAGGGTTCACTCGGCCCCTCTAGGGTGTCTTTTTGTCTTGCCGCCTTCGATTGAGAAGTAAGGGAAAGGGTTTAGCAATTGATTAGGGGGATCCGCGGTAGCGGTCCGCCGAATCAAACCCTAAACCCTTTCCCGTCCCGTTTTAGGATACCCGGCCCCCAAAAAAAGGGTTCACTCGGCCTCTCTAGGGTGTCTTTTTGTCTTGCCGCCTTTGAATGAGAAGCAAGGGAAGGGGTTTAGGGTTTGATTAAGGGATCCGCGGTAGCGGTCCGCCTAATCAAACCCTAAACCCTTTCCCGTCTCGTTTTAGGATACTCGGTCCCCCAAAAAAGGGTTAACTCGGCCCCTCTAGGGTGTCTTTTTGTCTTACTGTCTTCGATTGAGAAGTAAGGGAAAGGGTTTAGGGTTTGATTAGGTGGATCCGCGGTAGCGGACCGTCTAATCAATCCCTAAACCCTTTCCCGTCCCGTTTTAGAATACCCGACCCCCCAAAAAAGGGTTCACTCGGCCCCCCGGGGTGTCTTTTCTCTTGCCGCCTTCAAATGAGAAGCAAGGGAAAGGGTTTAGGGTTTGATTAGGGGCATCCGCGGTAGCGGTCCGCCTAATCAAACCATAATCCCTTTCCCGTCCCGTTTTAGGATACCCGGCCCCCAAAAAAGGGTTCACTCGGCCCCTCTAGGGTGTCTTTTTGTCTTGCCGCCTTCGAATGAGAAGCAAGGGAAAGGGTTTAGGGTTTGATTAAGGGATCCGCGGTAGCGGTCCACCTAATCAAACCCTAAACCCTTTCCCATCCCATTTTAGGATACCCGGCCCCCAAAAAAAAGTTCACTCGGCCCCTCTAGTGTGTCTTTTTGTCTTGCCGCCTTCAAATGAGAAGCAAGGGAAAGGGTTTAGGGTTTTATTAGGGGGATCCGCGGTAGCGGTCCGCCTAATCAAACCCTAAACCCTTTCCCGTCGCGTTTTAGGATACCCGGTCCCCCAAAAAAGGGTTCACTCGGCCCCTCTAGGGTGTCTTTTTGTCTTGCCGCCTTCGATTGAGAAGTAAGGTAAAGGGTTTAGGGTTTGATTAGGGGGATCCGTGGTAGCGGCCCGCCTAATCAAACCCTAAACCCTTTTCTGTCCCGTTTTAGGATACCCGGCCCCCCAAAAAAGGGTTCACACGGCCCCTCTAGGGTGTCTTTTTGTCTTGCCGCCTTCAAATGAGAAGCAAGGGAAAGGGTATAGGGTTTGATTAGACGGATCCGCGGTAGCGGTCCGCCTAATCAAACTCTAAACCTTTTCCTGTCCCGTTTTAGGATACCCGGCCCACCAAAAAAGGGTTCACTCGGCCTTTCTAGGGTGTCTTTTTGTCTTGTTGCCTTCAAATGATAAGCAAGGGAAAGGGTTTAGGGTTTGATTAGGGGGATCCGCGGTAGTGGTCCGCCTAATCAAACCCTAAACCCTTTCCCGTCTCATTTTAGGATACCCGGTCCCCCAAAAAAAGGGTTCACTCGGCCCCTCTAGGGTGTCTTTTTGTCTTGCCGCCTTCGAATGAGAAGCAAGGGAAAGGGTTTAGGGTTTGATTAAGGGATCCGCGGTAGCGGTCCGCCTAATCAAACCCTAAACCCTTTCCCATCCCATTTTAGGATACCCGGCCCCCAAAAAAGGGTTCACTCGGCCCCTCTAGTGTGTCTTTTTGTCTTGCCGCCTTCAAATGAGAAGCAAGGGAAAGGGTTTAGGGTTTTATTAGGGGGATCCGCGGTAGCGGTCCGCCTAATCAAACCCTAAACCCTTTCCCGTCGCGTTTTAGGATACCCGGTCCCCCAAAAAAGGGTTCACTCGGCCCCTCTAGGGTGTCTTTTTGTCTTGCCGCCTTCAAATGAGAAGCAAGGGAAAGGGTTTAGAGTTTGATTAGGGGGATCCGCGGTAGCGGTCCGCCTAATCAAACCCTAATCCCTTTCCCGTCCCGTTTTAGGATACCCGGCCCCCCAAAAAAGGGTTCACTCGGCCCCTCTAGGGTGTCTTTTTGTCTTGCCGCCTTCGATTGAGAAGTAAGGGAAAGGGTTTAGCAATTGATTAGGGGGATCCGCGGTAGCGGTCCGCCGAATCAAACCCTAAACCCTTTCCCGTCCCGTTTTAGGATACCCGGCCCCCAAAAAAGGGTTCACTCGGCCTCTCTAGGGTGTCTTTTTGTCTTGCCGCCTTTGAATGAGAAGCAAGGGAAGGGGTTTAGGGTTTGATTAAGGGATCCGCGGTAGCGGTCCGCCTAATCAAACCCTAGACCCTTTCCCGTCTCGTTTTAGGATACCCGGTCCCCCAAAAAAGGGTTAACTCGGCCCCTCTAGGGTGTCTTTTTGTCTTCTTTGTCTTCGATTGAGAAGTAAGGGAAAGGGTTTAGGGTTTGATTAGGTGGATCCGCGGTAGCGGACCGTCTAATCAATCCCTAAACCCTTTCCCGTCCCGTTTTAGAATACCCGACCCCCCAAAAAAGGGTTCACTCGGCCCCTCTGGGGTGTCTTTTTCTCTTGCCGCCTTCAAATGAGAAGCAAGGGAAAGGGTTTAGGGTTTGATTAGGGGCATCCGCGGTAGCGGTCCGCCTAATCAAACCCTAATCCCTTTCCCGTCCCGTTTTAGGATACCCGGCCCCCAAAAAAGGGTTCACTCGGCCCCTCTAGGGTGTCTTTTTGTCTTGCCGCCTTCGAATGAGAAGCAAGGGAAAGGGTTTAGGGTTTGATTAAGGGATCCGCGGTAGCGGTCCGCCTAATCAAACCCTAAACCCTTTCCCATCCCATTTTAGGATACCCGGCCCCCAAAAAAGGGTTCACTCGGCCCCTCTAGTGTGTTTTTTTGTCTTGCCGCCTTCAAATGAGAAGCAAGGGAAAGGGTTTAGGGTTTTATTAGGGGGATCCGCGGTAGCGGTCCGCCTAATCAAACCCTAAACCCTTTCCCGTCCCGTTTTAGGATACCCGGTCCCCCAAAAAGGGTTCACTCGGCCCCTCTAGGGTGTCTTTTGTCTTGCCGCCTTCGATTGAGAAGTAAGGTAAAGGGTTTAGGGTTTGATTAGGGGGATCCGTGGTAGCGGCCCGCCTAATCAAACCCTAAACCCTTTCCTGTCCCGTTTTAGGATACCCGGCCCCCCAAAAAAGGGTTCACACGGCCCCTCTAGGGTGTCTTTTTGTCTTGCCGCCTTCAAATGAGAAGCAAGGGAAAGGGTATAGGGTTTGATTAGACGGATCCGCGGTAGCGGTCCGCCTAATCAAACTCTAAACCCTTTCCTGTCCCGTTTTAGGATACCCGGCCCACCAAAAAAGGGTTCACTCGGCCTTTCTAGGGTGTCTTTTTGTCTTGTTGCCTTCAAATGATAAGCAAGGGAAAGGGTTTAGGGTTTGATTAGGGGGATCCGCGGTAGTGGTCCGCCTAATCAAACCCTAAACCCTTTCCCGTCTCATTTTAGGATACCCGGTCCCCCAAAAAAGGGTTCACTCGGCCCCTCTAGGGTGTCTTTTTGTCTTGCCGCCTTCGAATGAGAAGCAAGGGAAAGGGTTTAGGGTTTGATTAAGGGATCCGCGGTAGCGGTCCGCCTAATCAAACCCTAAACCCTTTCCCATCCCATTTTAGGATACCCGGCCCCCAAAAAAGGGTTCACTCGGCCCCTCTAGTGTGTCTTTTTGTCTTGCCGCCTTCAAATGAGAAGCAAGGGAAAGGGTTTAGGGTTTTATTAGGGGGATCCGCGGTAGCGGTCCGCCTAATCAAACCCTAAACCCTTTCCCGTCGCGTTTTAGGATACCCGGTCCCCCAAAAAAGGGTTCACTCGGCCCCTCTAGGGTGTCTTTTTGTCTTGCCGCCTTCAAATGAGAAGCAAGGAAAGGGTTTAGGGTTTGATTAGGGGGATCCGCGGTAGCGGTCCGCCTAATCAAACCCTAATCCCTTTCCCGTCCCGTTTTAGGATACCCGGCCCCCCAAAAAAGGGTTCACTCGGCCCCTCTAGGGTGTCTTTTTGTCTTGCCGCCTTCGATTGAGAAGTAAGGGAAAGGGTTTAGCAATTGATTAGGGGGATCCGCGGTAGCGGTCCGCCGAATCAAACCCTAAACCCTTTCCCGTCCCGTTTTAGGATACCCGGCCCCCAAAAAAAGGGTTCACTCGGCCTCTCTAGGGTGTCTTTTTGTCTTGCCGCCTTTGAATGAGAAGCAAGGGAAGGGGTTTAGGGTTTGATTAAGGGATCCGCGGTAGCGGTCCGCCTAATCAAACCCTAAACCCTTTCCCGTCTCGTTTTAGGATACCCGGTCCCCCAAAAAAGGGTTAACTCGGCCCCTCTAGGGTGTCTTTTTGTCTTGCTGTCTTCGATTGAGAAGTAAGGGAAAGGGTTTAGGGTTTGATTAGGTGGATCCGCGGTAGCGGACCGTCTAATCAATCCCTAAACCCTTTCCCGTCCCGTTTTAGAATACCCGACCCCCCAAAAAAGGGTTCACTCGGCCCCTCTGGGGTGTCTTTTTCTCTTGCCGCCTTCAAATGAGAAGCAAGGGAAAGGGTTTAGGGTTTGATTAGGGGCATCCGCGGTAGCGGTCCGCCTAATCAAACCCTAATCCCTTTCCCGTCCCGTTTTAGGATACCCGGCCCCCCAAAAAGGGTTCACTCGGCCCCTCTAGGGTGTCTTTTTGTCTTGCCGCCTTCGAATGAGAAGCAAGGGAAAGGGTTTAGGGTTTGATTAAGGGATCCGCGGTAGCGGTCCGCCTAATCAAACCCTAAACCCTTTCCCATCCCATTTTAGGATACCCGGCCCCCAAAAAAGGGTTCACTCGGCCCCTCTAGTGTGTTTTTTTGTCTTGCCGCCTTCAAATGAGAAGCAAGGGAAAGGGTTTAGGGTTTTATTAGGGGGATCCGCGGTAGCGGTCCGCCTAATCAAACCCTAAACCCTTTCCCGTCGTGTTTTAGGATACCCGGCCCCTAAAAAAGGGTTCACTCGGCCCCTCTAGGGTGTCTTTTTGTCTTGCCGCCTTCGATTGAGAAGTAAGGTAAAGGGTTTAGGGTTTGATTAGGGGGATCCGTGGTAGCGGCCCGCCTAATCAAACCCTAAACCCTTTCCTGTTCCGTTTTAGGATACCCGGCCCCCCAAAAAAGGGTTCACACGGCCCCTCTAGGGTGTCTTTTTGTCTTGCCGCCTTCAAATGAGAAGCAAGGGAAAGGGTATAGGGTTTGATTAGACGGATCCGCGGTAGCGGTCCGCCTAATCAAACTCTAAACCCTTTCCTGTCCCGTTTTAGGATACCCGCCCCCCCAAAAAGGGTTCACTCGGCCTTTCTAGGGTGTCTTTTTGTCTTGTTGCCTTCAAATGATAAGCAAGGGAAAGGGTTTAGGGTTTGATTAGGGGGATCCGCGGTAGTGGTCCGCCTAATCAAACCCTAAACCCTTTCCCGTCTCATTTTAGGATACCCGGTCCCCCAAAAAAAGGGTTCACTCGGCCCCTCTAGGGTGTCTTTTTGTCTTGCCGCCTTCGAATGAGAAAGCGAGGGAAAGGGTTTAGGGTTTGATTAAGGGATCCGCGGTAGCGGTCCGCCTAATCAAACCCTAAACCCTTTCCCATCCCATTTTAGGATACCCGGCCCCCAAAAAAGGGTTCACTCGGCCCCTCTAGTGTGTCTTTTTGTCTTGCCGCCTTCAAATGAGAAGCAAGGGAAAGGGTTTAGGGTTTTATTAGGGGGATCCGCGGTAGCGGTCCGCCTAATCAAACCCTAAACCCTTTCCCGTCGCGTTTTAGGATACCCGGTCCCCCAAAAAAGGGTTCACTCGGCCCCTCTAGGGTGTCTTTTTGTCTTGCCGCCTTCAAATGAGAAGCAAGGGAAAGGGTTTAGAGTTTGATTAGGGGATCCGCGGTAGCGGTCCGCCTAATCAAACCCTAAACCCTTTCCCGTCCCGTTTTAGGATACCCGGCCCCCCAAAAAAGGGTTCACTCGGCCCCTCTAGGGTGTCTTTTTGTCTTGCCGCCTTCGATTGAGAAGTAAGGGAAAGGGTTTAGCAATTGATTAGGGGGATCCGCGGTAGCGGTCCGCCGAATCAAACCCTAAACCCTTTCCCGTCCCGTTTTAGGATACCCGGCCCCCAAAAAAAGGGTTCACTCGGCCTCTCTAGGGTGTCTTTTTGTCTTGCCGCCTTTGAATGAGAAGCAAGGGAAGGGGTTTAGGGTTTGATTAAGGGATCCGCGGTAGCGGTCCGCCTAATCAAACCCTAAACCCTTTCCCGTCTCGTTTTAGGATACCCGGTCCCCCAAAAAAGGGTTAACTCGGCCCCTCTAGGGTGTCTTTTTGTCTTCTTTGTCTTCGATTGAGAAGTAAGGGAAAGGGTTTAGGGTTTGATTAGGTGGATCCGCGGTAGCGGACCGTCTAATCAATCCCTAAACCCTTTCCCGTCCCGTTTTAGAATACCCGACCCCCCAAAAAAGGGTTCACTCGGCCCCTCCGGGGGTGTCTTTTCTCTTGCCGCCTTCAAATGAGAAGCAAGGGAAAGGGTTTAGGGTTTGATTAGGGGCATCCGCGGTAGCGGTCCGCCTAATCAAACCCTAATCCCTTTCCCGTCCCGTTTTAGGATACCCGGCCCCAAAAAAGGGTTCACTCGGCCCCTCTAGGGTGTCTTTTTGTCTTGCCGCCTTCGAATGAGAAGCAAGGGAAAGGGTTTAGGGTTTGATTAAGGGATCCGCGGTAGCGGTCCGCCTAATCAAACCCTAAACCCTTTCCCATCCCATTTTAGGATACCCGGCCCCCAAAAAAGGGTTCACTCGGCCCCTCTAGTGTGTTTTTTTGTCTTGCCGCCTTCAAATGAGAAGCAAGGGAAAGGGTTTAGGGTTTTATTAGGGGGATCCGCGGTAGCGGTCCGCCTAATCAAACCCTAAACCCTTTCCCGTCGCGTTTTAGGATACCCGGTCCCCCAAAAAAGGGTTCACTCGGCCCCTCTAGGGTGTCTTTTTGTCTTGCCGCCTTCGATTGAGAAGTAAGGTAAAGGGTTTAGGTTTGATTAGGGGATCCGTGGTAGCGGCCCGCCTAATCAAACCCTAAACCCTTTTCTGTCCCGTTTTAGGATACCCGGCCCCCCAAAAAAGGGTTCACACGGCCCCTCTAGGGTGTCTTTTTGTCTTGCCGCCTTCAAATGAGAAGCAAGGGAAAGGGTATAGGGTTTGATTAGACGGATCCGCGGTAGCGGTCCGCCTAATCAAACTCTAAACCCTTTCCTGTCCCGTTTTAGGATACCCGCCCCCCCAAAAAGGGTTCACTCGGCCTTTCTAGGGTGTCTTTTTGTCTTGTTGCCTTCAAATGATAAGCAAGGGAAAGGGTTTAGGGTTTGATTAGGGGGATCCGCGGTAGTGGTCCGCCTAATCAAACCCTAAACCCTTTCCCGTCTCATTTTAGGATACCCGGTCCCCCAAAAAAGGGTTCACTCGGCCCCTCTAGGGTGTCTTTTGTCTTGCCGCCTTCGAATGAGAAGCAAGGAAAGGGTTTAGGGTTTGATTAAGGGATCCGCGGTAGCGGTCCGCCTAATCAAACCCTAAACCCTTTCCCATCCCATTTTAGGATACCCGGCCCCCAAAAAAGGGTTCACTCGGCCCCTCTAGTGTGTCTTTTTGTCTTGCCGCCTTCAAATGAGAAGCAAGGGAAAGGGTTTAGGGTTTTATTAGGGGGATCCGCGGTAGCGGTCCGCCTAATCAAACCCTAAACCCTTTCCCGTCGCGTTTTAGGATACCCGGTCCCCCAAAAAAGGGTTCACTCGGCCCCTCTAGGGTGTCTTTTTGTCTTGCCGCCTTCAAATGAGAAGCAAGGGAAAGGGTTTAGAGTTTGATTAGGGGGATCCGCGGTAGCGGTCCGCCTAATCAAACCCTAATCCCTTTCCCGTCCCGTTTTAGGATACCCGGCCCCCCAAAAAAGGGTTCACTCGGCCCCTCTAGGGTGTCTTTTTGTCTTGCCGCCTTCGATTGAGAAGTAAGGGAAAGGGTTTAGCAATTGATTAGGGGGATCCGCGGTAGCGGTCCGCCGAATCAAACCCTAAACCCTTTCCCGTCCCGTTTTAGGATACCCGCCCCCCAAAAAAGGGTTCACTCGGCCCCTCTAGGGTGTCTTTTTGTCTTGCCGCCTTTGAATGAGAAGCAAGGGAAGGGGTTTAGGGTTTGATTAAGGGATCCGCGGTAGCGGTCCGCCTAATCAAACCCTAAACCCTTTCCCGTCTCGTTTTAGGATACCCGGTCCCCCAAAAAGGGTTAACTCGGCCCCTCTAGGGTGTCTTTTTGTCTTCTTTGTCTTCGATTGAGAAGTAAGGGAAAGGGTTTAGGGTTTGATTAGGTGGATCCGCGGTAGCGGACCGTCTAATCAATCCCTAAACCCTTTCCCGTCCCGTTTTAGAATACCCGACCCCCCAAAAAAGGGTTCACTCGGCCCCTCCGGGGTGTCTTTTCTCTTGCCGCCTTCAAATGAGAAGCAAGGGAAAGGGTTTAGGGTTTGATTAGGGGCATCCGCGGTAGCGGTCCGCCTAATCAAACCCTAATCCCTTTCCCGTCCCGTTTTAGGATACCCGGCCCCCAAAAAAGGGTTCACTCGGCCCCTCTAGGGTGTCTTTTTGTCTTGCCGCCTTCGAATGAGAAGCAAGGGAAAGGGTTTAGGGTTCTATTAAGGGATCCGCGGTAGCGGTCCGCCTAATCAAACCCTAAACCCTTTCCCATCCCATTTTAGGATACCCGGCCCCCAAAAAAGGGTTCACTCGGCCCCTCTAGTGTGTTTTTTTGTCTTGCCGCCTTCAAATGAGAAGCAAGGGAAAGGGTTTAGGGTTTTATTAGGGGGATCCGCGGTAGCGGTCCGCCTAATCAAACCCTAAACCCTTTCCCGTCGCGTTTTAGGATACCCGGTCCCCCAAAAAAGGGTTCACTCGGCCCCTCTAGGGTGTCTTTTTGTCTTGCCGCCTTCGATTGAGAAGTAAGGTAAAGGGTTTAGGGTTTGATTAGGGGGGATCCGTGGTAGCGGCCCGCCTAATCAAACCCTAAACCCTTTCCTGTTCCGTTTTAGGATACCCGGCCCCCCAAAAAAGGGTTCACACGGCCCCTCTAGGGTGTCTTTTTGTCTTGCCGCCTTCAAATGAGAAGCAAGGGAAAGGGTATAGGGTTTGATTAGACGGATCCGCGGTAGCGGTCCGCCTAATCAAACTCTAAACCCTTTCCCGTCCCGTTTTAGGATACCCGCCCACCCAAAAAAGGGTTCACTCGGCCTTTCTAGGGTGTCTTTTTGTCTTGTTGCCTTCAAATGATAAGCAAGGGAAAGGGTTTAGGGTTTGATTAGGGGGATCCGCGGTAGTGGTCCGCCTAATCAAACCCTAAACCCTTTCCCGTCTCATTTTAGGATACCCGGTCCCCCAAAAAAAGGGTTCACTCGGCCCCTCTAGGGTGTCTTTTTGTCTTGCCGCCTTCGAATGAGAAGCAAGGGAAAGGGTTTAGGGTTTGATTAAGGGATCCGCGGTAGCGGTCCGCCTAATCAAACCCTAAACCCTTTCCCATCCCATTTTAGGATACCCGGCCCCCAAAAAAGGGTTCACTCGGCCCCTCTAGTGTGTCTTTTTGTCTTGCCGCCTTCAAATGAGAAGCAAGGGAAAGGGTTTAGGGTTTTATTAGGGGGATCCGCGGTAGCGGTCCGCCTAATCAAACCCTAAACCCTTTCCCGTCGCGTTTTAGGATACCCGGTCCCCCAAAAAAGGGTTCACTCGGCCCCTCTAGGGTGTCTTTTTGTCTTGCCGCCTTCGATTGAGAAGTAAGGTAAAGGGTTTAGGGTTTGATTAGGGGGATCCGCGGTACCGGTCCGCCTAATCTAACCCTAAACCCTTTCCCGTCGCGTTTTAGGATACCCGGTCCCCCAAAAAAGGGTTCACTCGGCCCCTCTAGGGTGTCTTTTTGTCTTGCCGTCTTCCATTGAGAAGTAATGTAAAGGGTTTAGGGTTTGATTAAGGGAACCGCGGTAGCGGTCCGCCTAATCAAACCCTAAACCCTTTCCCGTCTCGTTTTAGGATACCCGGTCCCCCAAAAAAGGGTTAACTAGGCCCCTCTAGGGTGTCTTTTTGTCTTGCCGTCTTCGATTGAGAAGTAAGGGAAAGGATTTAGGGTTTGATTAGGTGGATCCACGGTAGCGGTCCATTTAATCAATCCCTAAACCCTTTCCCGTCCCGTTTTAGAATACCCGACCCCCCAAAAAAGGGTTCACTCGGCCCCTCTGGGGTGTCTTTTTGTCTTGCCGCCTTCAAATTAGAAGCAAGGGAAAGGGTTTAGGGTTTGATTAGGGGGATCCGCGGTAGCGGTCCACCTAATCAAACCCTAATCCCTTTCCCGTCCCGTTTTAGGATACCCGGCCCCCCAAAAAAGGGTTCACTCGGCCCCTCTAGTGTGTCTTTTTGTCTTGCCGCCTTCAAATGAGAAGCAAGGGAAAGGGTTTAGGGTTTTATTATGGGGATCCGCGGTAGCGGTCCGCCTAATCAAACCCTAAACCCTTTCCCGTCGCGTTTTAGGATACCCGGTCCCCCAAAAAAGGGTTCACTCGGCCCCTCTAGGGTGTCTTTTTGTCTTGCCGCCTTCGATTGAGAAGTAAGGTAAAGGATTTAGGGTTTGATTAGGGGGATCCGCGGTAGCGGTCCATCTAATCAATCCCTAAACCCTTTCCCGTCCCGTTTTAGAATACCCGACCCCCCAAAAAAGGGTTCACTCGGCCCCTCTAGGGTGTCTTTTTGTCTTGCCGCCTTCAAATGAGAAGCAAGGGAAAGGGTTTAGGGTTTGATTAGGGGCATCCGCGGTAGCGGTCCGCCTAATCAAACCCTAATCCCTTTCCCGTCCCGTTTTAGGATACCCGGCCCCCAAAAAAAGGGTTCACTCGGCCCCTCTAGGGTGTCTTTTTGTCTTGCCGCCTTCGAATGAGAAGCAAGGGAAAGGGTTTAGGGTTTGATTAAGGGATCCGCGGTAGCGGTCCGCCTAATCAAACCCTAAACCCTTTCCCATCCCATTTTAGGATACCCGGCCCCCAAAAAATGGTTCACTCGGCCCCTCTAGTGTGTCTTTTTGTCTTGCCGCCTTCAAATGAGAAGCAAGGGAAAGGGTTTAGGGTTTTATTAGGGGGATCCGCGGTAGCGGTCCGCCTAATCAAACCCTAAACCCTTTCCCGTCGCGTTTTAGGATACCCGATCCCCCAAAAAAGGGTTCACTCGGCCCCTCTAGGGTGTCTTTTTGTCTTGCCGCCTTCGATTGAGAAGTAAGGTAAAGGGTTTAGGGTTTGATTAGGGGGATCCGCGGTAGCGGTCCGCCTAATCAAACCCTAAACCCTTTCCCGTCGCGTTTTAGGATACCCGGTCCCCCAAAAAAGGGTTCACTCGGCCCCTCTAGGGTGTCTTTTTGTCTTGCCGCCTTCGATTGAGAAGTATGGTAAAGGGTTTAGGGTTTGATTAAGGGATCCGCGGTAGCGGTCCGCCTAATCAAACCCTAAACCCTTTCCCGTCTCGTTTTAGGATACCCGGTCCCCAAAAAAAGGGTTAACTAGGCCCCTCTAGGGTGTCTTTTTGTCTTGCCGTCTTCGATTGAGAAGTAAGGGAAAGGGTTTAGGGTTTGATTAGGTGGATCCGCGGTAGCGGTCCGTCTAATCAATCCCTAAACCCTTTCCCGTCCCGTTTTAGAATACCCGACCCCCCAAAAAAGGGTTCACTCGGCCCCTCTGGGGTGTCTTTTTGTCTTGCCGCCTTCAAATGAGAAGCAAGGGAAAGGGTTTAGAGTTTGATTAGGGGGATCCGCGGTAGCGGTCCGCCTAATCAAACCCTAAACCCTTTCCCGTCCCGTTTTAGGATACCCGGCCCCCCAAAAAAGGGTTCACTCGGCCCCTCTAGGGTGTCTTTTTGTCTTGCCACCTTCAAATGAGAAGCAAAGGAAAGGGTTTAGGGCTTTATTAGGGGGATCCGCGGTAGCGGTCCGCCTAATCAAACCCTAACCCTTTCCCGTCTCGTTTTAGGATACCCGGCCCCCCAAAAAAGGGTTCACTCGGCCCCTCTAGGGTGTCTTTTTGTCTTGCCGCCTTCGATTGAGAAGTAAGGGAAAGGGTTTAGCAATTGATTAGGGGGATCCGCGGTAGCGGTCCGCCGAATCAAACCCTAAACCCTTTCCCGTCCCGTTTTAGGATACCCGCCCCCCAAAAAAGGGTTCACTCGGCCCCTCTAGGGTGTCTTTTTGTCTTGCCGCCTTTGAATGAGAAGCAGGGGAAAGGGTTTAGGGTTTGATTAAGGGATCCGCGGTAGCGGTCCGCCTAATCAAACCCTAAACCCTTTCCCGTCTCGTTTTAGGATACCCGGTCCCCCAAAAAAGGGTTAACTCGGCCCCTCTAGGGTGTCTTTTTGTCTTCTTTGTCTTCGATTGAGAAGTAAGGGAAAGGGTTTAGGGTTTGATTAGGTGGATCCGCGGTAGCGGACCGTCTAATCAATCCCTAAACCCTTTCCCGTCCCGTTTTAGAATACCCGACCCCCCAAAAAAGGGTTCACTCGGCCCCTCTAGGGTGTCTTTTTGTCTTGCCGCCTTCGAATGAGAAGCAAGGGAAAGGGTTTAGGGTTTGATTAAGGGATCCGCGGTAGCGGTCCGCCTAATCAAACCCTAAACCCTTTCCCATCCCATTTTAGGATACCCGGCCCCCAAAAAATGGTTCACTCGGCCCCTCTAGTGTGTCTTTTTGTCTTGCCGCCTTCAAATGAGAAGCAAGGGAAAGGGTTTAGGGTTTTATTAGGGGGATCCGCGGTAGCGGTCCGCCTAATCAAACCCTAAACCCTTTCCCGTCGCGTTTTAGGATACCCGATCCCCCAAAAAAGGGTTCACTCGGCCCCTCTAGGGTGTCTTTTTGTCTTGCCGCCTTCGATTGAGAAGTAAGGTAAAGGGTTTAGGGTTTGATTAGGGGATCCGCGGTAGCGGTCCGCCTAATCAAACCCTAAACCCTTTCCCGTCCCGTTTTAGGATACCCGGTCCCCCAAAAAGGGTTCACTCGGCCCCTCTAGGGTGTCTTTTTGTCTTGCCGCCTTCGATTGAGAAGTATGGTAAAGGGTTTAGGGTTTGATTAAGGGATCCGCGGTAGCGGTCCGCCTAATCAAACCCTAAACCCTTTCCCGTCTCGTTTTAGGATACCCGGTCCCCAAAAAAAGGGTTAACTAGGCCCCTCTAGGGTGTCTTTTTGTCTTGCCGTCTTCGATTGAGAAGTAAGGGAAAGGGTTTAGGGTTTGATTAGGGGGATCCGCGGTAGCGGTCCATCTAATCAATCCCTAAACCCTTTCCCGTCCCGTTTTAGAATACCCGACCCCCCAAAAAAGGGTTCACTCGGCCCCTCTAGGGTGTCTTTTTGTCTTGCCGCCTTCAAATGAGAAGCAAGGGAAAGGGTTTAGGGTTTGATTAGGGGCATCCGCGGTAGCGGTCCGCCTAATCAAACCCTAATCCCTTTCCCGTCCCGTTTTAGGATACCCGGCCCCCCAAAAAAGGGTTCACTCGGCCCCTCTAGGGTGTCTTTTTGTCTTGCCGCTTTCGAATGAGAAGCAAGGGAAAGGGTTTAGGGTTTGATTAAGGGATCCGCGGTAGCGGTCCGCCTAATCAAACCCTAAACCCTTTCCCATCCCATTTTAGGATACCCGGCCCCCAAAAAATGGTTCACTCGGCCCCTCTAGTGTGTCTTTTTGTCTTGCCGCCTTCAAATGAGAAGCAAGGGAAAGGGTTTAGGGTTTTATTAGGGGGATCCGCGGTAGCGGTCCGCCTAATCAAACCCTAAACCCTTTCCCGTCGCGTTTTAGGATACCCGATCCCCCAAAAAAGGGTTCACTCGGCCCCTCTAGGGTGTCTTTTTGTCTTGCCGCCTTCGATTGAGAAGTAAGGTAAAGGGTTTAGGGTTTGATTAGGGGGATCCGCGGTAGCGGTCCGCCTAATCAAACCCTAAACCCTTTCCCCGTCCCGTTTTAGGATACCCGGTCCCCCAAAAAAGGGTTCACTCGGCCCCTCTAGGGTGTCTTTTTGTCTTGCCGCCTTCGATTGAGAAGTATGGTAAAGGGTTTAGGGTTTGATTAAGGGATCCGCGGTAGCGGTCCGCCTAATCAAACCCTAAACCCTTTCCCGTCTCGTTTTAGGATACCCGGTCCCCAAAAAAAGGGTTAACTAGGCCCCTCTAGGGTGTCTTTTTGTCTTGCCGTCTTCGATTGAGAAGTAAGGGAAAGGGTTTAGGGTTTGATTAGGTGGATCCGCGGTAGCGGTCCGTCTAATCAATCCCTAAACCCTTTCCCGTCCCGTTTTAGAATACCCGACCCCCCAAAAAAGGGTTCACTCGGCCCCTCTGGGGTGTCTTTTTGTCTTGCCGCCTTCAAATGAGAAGCAAGGGAAAGGGTTTAGAGTTTGATTAGGGGGATCCGCGGTAGCGGTCCGCCTAATCAAACCCTAATCCCTTTCCCGTCCCGTTTTAGGATACCCGGCCCCCCAAAAAAGGGTTCACTCGACCCTCTAGGGTGTCTTTTTGTCTTGCCACCTTCAAATGAGAAGCAAAGGAAAGGGTTTAGGGCTTTATTAGGGGGATCCGCGGTAGCCGTCCGCCTACTCAAACCCTAACCCTTTCCCGTCTCGTTTTAGGATACCCGGCCCCCCAAAAAAGGGTTCACTCGGCCCCTCTAGGGTGTCTTTTTGTCTTGCCGCCTTCGATTGAGAAGTAAGGGAAAGGGTTTAGCAATTGATTAGGGGGATCCGCGGTAGCGGTCCGCCGAATCAAACCCTAAACCCTTTCCCGTCCCGTTTTAGGATACCCGCCCCCCAAAAAAGGGTTCACTCGGCCCCTCTAGGGTGTCTTTTTGTCTTGCCGCCTTTGAATGAGAAGCAAGGAAAGGGTTTAGGGTTTTATTAAGGGATCCGCGGTAGCGGTCCGCCTAATCAAACCCTAAACCCTTTCCCGCCTCGTTTTAGGATACCCGGTCCCCCAAAAAAGGGTTAACTCGGCCCCTCTAGGGTGTCTTTTTGTCTTCTTTGTCTTCGATTGAGAAGTAAGGGAAAGGGTTTAGGGTTTGATTAGGTGGATCCGCGGTAGCGGACCGTCTAATCAATCCCTAAACCCTTTCCCGTCCCGTTTTAGAATACCCGACCCCCCAAAAAAGGGTTCACTCGGCCCCTCCGGGGTGTCTTTTCTCTTGCCGCCTTCAAATGAGAAGCAAGGGAAAGGGTTTAGGGTTTGATTAGGGGCATCCGCGGTAGCGGTCCGCCTAATCAAACCCTAATCCCTTTCCCGTCCCGTTTTAGGATACCCGGCCCCCAAAAAAGGGTTCACTCGGCCCCTCTAGGGTGTCTTTTTGTCTTGCCGCCTTCGAATGAGAAGCAAGGGAAAGGGTTTAGGGTTTGATTAAGGGATCCGCGGTAGCGGTCCGCCTAATCAAACCCTAAACCCTTTCCCATCCCATTTTAGGATACCCGGCCCCCAAAAAAGGGTTCACTCGGCCCCTCTAGTGTGTCTTTTTGTCTTGCCGCCTTCAAATGAGAAGCAAGGGAAAGGGTTTAGGGTTTTATTAGGGGGATCCGCGGTAGCGGTCCGCCTAATCAAACCCTAAACCCTTTCCCGTCGCGTTTTAGGATACCCGATCCCCCAAAAAAGGGTTCACTCGGCCCCTCTAGGGTGTCTTTTTGTCTTGCCGCCTTCGATTGAGAAGTAAGGTAAAGGGTTTAGGGTTTGATTAGGGGGATCCGCGGTAGCGGTCCGCCTAATCAAACCCTAAACCCTTTCCCGTCGCGTTTTAGGATACCCGGTCCCCCAAAAAAGGGTTCACTCGGCCCCTCTAGGGTGTCTTTTTGTCTTGCCGCCTTCGATTGAGAAGTATGGTAAAGGGTTTAGGGTTTGATTAAGGGATCCGCGGTAGCGGTCCGCCTAATCAAACCCTAAACCCTTTCCCGTCTCGTTTTAGGATACCCGGTCCCCAAAAAAAGGGTTAACTAGGCCCCTCAAGGGTGTCTTTTTGTCTTGCCGTCTTCGATTGAGAAGTAAGGGAAAGGGTTTAGGGTTTGATTAGGTGGATCCGCGGTAGCGGTCCGTCTAATCAATCCCTAAACCCTTTCCCGTCCCGTTTTAGAATACCCGACCCCCAAAAAAGGGTTCACTCGCCCCCCTCCGGGTGTCTTTTTGTCTTGCCGCCTTCAAATGAGAAGCAAGGGAAAGGGTTTAGAGTTTGATTAGGGGGATCCGCGGTAGCGGTCCGCCTAATCAAACCCTAATCCCTTTCCCGTCCCGTTTTAGGATACCCGGCCCCCAAAAAAGGGTTCACTCGGCCCCTCTAGGGTGTCTTTTGTTGTCTTGCCACCTTCAAATGAGAAGCAAAGGAAAGGGTTTAGGGCTTTATTAGGGGGATCCGCGGTAGCGGTCCGCCTAATCAAACCCTAACCCTTTCCCGTCTCGTTTTAGGATACCCAGCCCCCAAAAAAGGGTTCACTCGGCCCCTCTAGGGTGTCTTTTTGTCTTGCCGCCTTCGATTGAGAAGTAAGGGAAAGGGTTTAGCAATTGATTAGGGGGATCCGCGGTAGCGGTCCGCCGAATCAAACCCTAAACCCTTTCCCGTCCCGTTTTAGGATACCCGCCCCCCAAAAAAGGGTTCACTCGGCCCCTCTAGGGTGTCTTTTTGTCTTGCCGCCTTTGAATGAGAAGCAAGGAAAGGGTTTAGGGTTTTATTAAGGGATCCGCGGTAGCGGTCCGCCTAATCAAACCCTAAACCCTTTCTCGTCTCGTTTTAGGATACCCGGTCCCCCAAAAAAGGGTTAACTCGGCCCCTCTAGGGTGTCTTTTTGTCTTCTTTGTCTTCGATTGAGAAGTAAGGGAAAGGGTTTAGGGTTTGATTAGGTGGATCCGCGGTAGCGGACCGTCTAATCAATCCCTAAACCCTTTCCCGTCCCGTTTTAGAATACCCGACCCCCCAAAAAAGGGTTCACTCGGCCCCTCCGGGGTGTCTTTTCTCTTGCCGCCTTCAAATGAGAAGCAAGGGAAAGGGTTTAGGGTTTGATTAGGGGCATCCGCGGTAGCGGTCCGCCTAATCAAACCCTAATCCCTTTCCCGTCCCGTTTTAGGATACCCGGCCCCCCCAAAAAAGGGTTCACTCGGCCCCTCTAGGGTGTCTTTTTGTCTTGCCGCCTTCGAATGAGAAGCAGGGGAAAGGGTTTAGGGTTTGATTAAGGGATCCGCGGTAGCGGTCCGCCTAATCAAACCCTAAACCCTTTCCCATCCCATTTTAGGATACCCGGCCCCCAAAAAAGGGTTCACTCGGCCCCTCTAGTGTGTCTTTTTGTCTTGCCGCCTTCAAATGAGAAGCAAGGGAAAGGGTTTAGGGTTTTATTAGGGGGATCCGCGGTAGTGGTCCGCCTAATCAAACCCTAAACCCTTTCCCGTCGCGTTTTAGGATACCCGATCCCCCAAAAAAGGGTTCACTCGGCCCCTCTAGGGTGTCTTTTTGTCTTGCCGCCTTCGATTGAGAAGTAAGGTAAAGGGTTTAGGGTTTGATTAGGGGATCCGCGGTAGCGGTCCGCCTAATCAAACCCTAAACCCTTTCCCGTCGCGTTTTAGGATACCCGGTCCCCCAAAAAAGGGTTCACTCGGCCCCTCTAGGGTGTCTTTTTGTCTTGCCGCCTTCGATTGAGAAGTATGGTAAAGGGTTTAGGGTTTGATTAAGGGATCCGCGGTAGCGGTCCGCCTAATCAAACCCTAAACCCTTTCCCGTCTCGTTTTAGGATACCCGGTCCCAAAAAAAGGGTTCACTAGGCCCCTCTAGGGTGTCTTTTTGTCTTGCCGTCTTCGATTGAGAAGTAAGGGAAAGGGTTTAGGGTTTGATTAGGTGGATCCGCGGTAGCGGTCCGTCTAATCAATCCCTAAACCCTTTCCCGTCCCGTTTTAGAATACCCGACCCCCCAAAAAAGGGTTCACTCGGCCCCCCTGGGGTGTCTTTTTGTCTTGCCGCCTTCAAATGAGAAGCAAGGGAAAGGGTTTAGAGTTTGATTAGGGGGATCCGCGGTAGCGGTCCGCCTAATCAAACCCTAATCCCTTTCCCGTCCCGTTTTAGGATACCCGGCCCCCAAAAAAGGGTTCACTCGGCCCCTCTAGGGTGTCTTTTTGTCTTGCCACCTTCAAATGAGAAGCAAAGGAAAGGGTTTAGGGCTTTATTAGGGGGATCCGCGGTAGCGGTCCGCCTAATCAAACCCTAACCCTTTCCCGTCTCGTTTTAGGATACCCGGCCCCCAAAAAAGGGTTCACTCGGCCCCTCTAGGGTGTCTTTTTGTCTTGCCGCCTTCGATTGAGAAGTAAGGGAAAGGGTTTAGCAATTGATTAGGGGGATCCGCGGTAGCGGTCCGCCGAATCAAACCCTAAACCCTTTCCCGTCCCGTTTTAGGATACCCGCCCCCCAAAAAAGGGTTCACTCGGCCCCTCTAGGGTGTCTTTTTGTCTTGCCGCCTTTGAATGAGAAGCAAGGGAAAGGGTTTAGGGTTTGATTAAGGGATCCGCGGTAGCGGTCCGCCTAATCAAACCCTAAACCCTTTCCCGTCTCGTTTTAGGATACCCGGTCCCCCAAAAAAGGGTTAACTCGGCCCCTCTAGGGTGTCTTTTTGTCTTTCTTTGTCTTCGATTGAGAAGTAAGGAAAGCGTTTAGGGTTTGATTAGGTGGATCCGCGGTAGCGGACCGTCTAATCAATCCCTAAACCCTTTCCCGTCCCGTTTTAGAATACCCGACCCCCCAAAAAAGGGTTCACTCGGCCCCTCTGGGGTGTCTTTTTCTCTTGCCGCCTTCAAATGAGAAGCAAGGGAAAGGGTTTAGGGTTTGATTAGGGGCATCCGCGGTAGCGGTCCGCCTAATCAAACCCTAATCCCTTTCCCGTCCCGTTTTAGGATACCCGGCCCCAAAAAAGGGTTCACTCGGCCCCTCTAGGGTGTCTTTTTGTCTTGCCGCCTTCGAATGAGAAGCAAGGGAAAGGGTTTAGGGTTTGATTAAGGGATCCGCGGTAGCGGTCCGCCTAATCAAACCCTAAACCCTTTCCCATCCCATTTTAGGATACCCGGCCCCCAAAAAAGGGTTCACTCGGCCCCTCTAGTGTGTCTTTTTGTCTTGCCGCCTTCAAATGAGAAGCAAGGGAAAGGGTTTAGGGTTTTATTAGGGGGATCCGCGGTAGCGGTCCGCCTAATCAAACCCTAAACCCTTTCCCGTCCCGTTTTAGGATACCCGATCCCCCAAAAAAGGGTTCACTCGGCCCCTCTAGGGTGTCTTTTTGTCTTGCCGCCTTCGATTGAGAAGTAAGGTAAAGGGTTTAGGGTTTGATTAGGGGATCCGCGGTAGCGGTCCGCCTAATCAAACCCTAAACCCTTTCCCGTCCCGTTTTAGGATACCCGGTCCCCCAAAAAGGGTTCACTCGGCCCCTCTAGGGTGTCTTTTTGTCTTGCCGCCTTCGATTGAGAAGTATGGTAAAGGGTTTAGGGTTTGATTAAGGGATCCGCGGTAGCGGTCCGCCTAATCAAACCCTAAACCCTTTCCCGTCTCGTTTTAGGATACCCGGTCCCCAAAAAAAGGGTTAACTAGGCCCCTCTAGGGTGTCTTTTTGTCTTGCCGTCTTCGATTGAGAAGTAAGGGAAAGGGTTTAGGGTTTGATTAGGTGGATCCGCGGTAGCGGTCCGTCTAATCAATCCCTAAACCCTTTCCCGTCCCGTTTTAGAATACCCGACCCCCCAAAAAAGGGTTCACTCGGCCCCTCTGGGTGTCTTTTTGTCTTGCCGCCTTCAAATGAGAAGCAAGGGAAAGGGTTTAGAGTTTGATTAGGGGGATCCGCGGTAGCGGTCCGCCTAATCAAACCCTAAACCCTTTCCCGTCGCGTTTTAGGATACCCGGTCCCCCAAAAAAGGGTTCACTCGGCCCCTCTAGGGTGTCTTTTTGTCTTGCCGCCTTCGATTGAGAAGTATGGTAAAGGGTTTAGGGTTTGATTAAGGGATCCGCGGTAGCGGTCCGCCTAATCAAACCCTAAACCCTTTCCCGTCTCGTTTTAGGATACCCGGTCCCCAAAAAAAGGGTTAACTAGGCCCCTCTAGGGTGTCTTTTTGTCTTGCCGTCTTCGATTGAGAAGTAAGGGAAAGGGTTTAGGGTTTGATTAGGTGGATCCGCGGTAGCGGTCCGTCTAATCAATCCCTAAACCCTTTCCCGTCCCGTTTTAGAATACCCGACCCCCCAAAAAAGGGTTCACTCGGCCCCTCTGGGTGTCTTTTTGTCTTGCCGCCTTCAAATGAGAAGCAAGGGAAAGGGTTTAGAGTTTGATTAGGGGATCCGCGGTAGCGGTCCGCCTAATCAAACCCTAAACCCTTTCCCGTCCCGTTTTAGGATACCGGCCCCCCAAAAAGGGTTCACTCGGCCCCTCTAGGGTGTCTTTTTGTCTTGCCACCTTCAAATGAGAAGCAAAGGAAAGGGTTTAGGGCTTTATTAGGGGGATCCGCGGTAGCGGTCCGCCTAATCAAACCCTAACCCTTTCCCGTCTCGTTTTAGGATACCCGGCCCCCCAAAAAAGGGTTCACTCGGCCCCTCTAGGGTGTCTTTTTGTCTTGCCGCCTTCGATTGAGAAGTAAGGGAAAGGGTTTAGCAATTGATTAGGGGGATCCGCGGTAGCGGTCCGCCGAATCAAACCCTAAACCCTTTCCCGTCCCGTTTTAGGATACCCGGCCCCCAAAAAAAGGGTTCACTCGGCCTCTCTAGGGTGTCTTTTTGTCTTGCCGCCTTTGAATGAGAAGCAAGGGAAAGGGTTTAGGGTTTGATTAAGGGATCCGCGGTAGCGGTCCGCCTAATCAAACCCTAAACCCTTTCCCCGTCTCGCTTTAGGATACCCGGTCCCCCAAAAAAGGGTTAACTCGGCCCCTCTAGGGTGTCTTTTTGTCTTTCTTTGTCTTCGATTGAGAAGTAAGGAAAGGGTTTAGGGTTTGATTAGGTGGATCCGCGGTAGCGGACCGTCTAATCAATCCCTAAACCCTTTCCCGTCCCGTTTTAGAATACCCGACCCCCCAAAAAAGGGTTCACTCGGCCCCTCCGGGGTGTCTTTTCTCTTGCCGCCTTCAAATGAGAAGCAAGGAAAGGGTTTAGGGTTTGATTAGGGGCATCCGCGGTAGCGGTCCGCCTAATCAAACCCTAATCCCTTTCCCGTCCCGTTTTAGGATACCCGGCCCCAAAAAAAGGGTTCACTCGGCCCCTCTAGGGTGTCTTTTTGTCTTGCCGCCTTCGAATGAGAAGCAAGGGAAAGGGTTTAGGGTTTGATTAAGGGATCCGCGGTAGCGGTCCGCCTAATCAAACCCTAAACCCTTTCCCATCCCATTTTATGATACCCGGCCCCCAAAAAAGGGTTCACTCGGCCCCTCTAGTGTGTCTTTTTGTCTTGCCGCCTTCAAATGAGAAGCAAGGGAAAGGGTTTAGGGTTTTATTAGGGGGATCCGCGGTAGCGGTCCGCCTAATCAAACCCTAAACCCTTTCCCGTCGCGTTTTAGGATACCCGATCCCCCAAAAAAGGGTTCACTCGGCCCCTCTAGGGTGTCTTTTTGTCTTGCCGCCTTCGATTGAGAAGTAAGGTAAAGGGTTTAGGGTTTGATTAGGGGGATCCGCGGTAGCGGTCCGCCTAATCAAACCCTAAACCCTTTCCCCGTCCCGTTTTAGGATACCCGGTCCCCCAAAAAAGGGTTCACTCGGCCCCTCTAGGGTGTCTTTTTGTCTTGCCGCCTTCGATTGAGAAGTATGGTAAAGGGTTTAGGGTTTGATTAAGGGATCCGCGGTAGCGGTCCGCCTAATCAAACCCTAAACCCTTTCCCGTCTCGTTTTAGGATACCCGGTCCCCAAAAAAAGGGTTAACTAGGCCCCTCTAGGGTGTCTTTTTGTCTTGCCGTCTTCGATTGAGAAGTAAGGGAAAGGGTTTAGGGTTTGATTAGGTGGATCCGCGGTAGCGGTCCGTCTAATCAATCCCTAAACCCTTTCCCGTCCCGTTTTAGAATACCCGACCCCCCAAAAAAGGGTTCACTCGGCCCCTCTGGGTGTCTTTTTGTCTTGCCGCCTTCAAATGAGAAGCAAGGGAAAGGGTTTAGAGTTTGATTAGGGGGATCCGCGGTAGCGGTCCGCCTAATCAAACCCTAATCCCTTTCCCGTCCCGTTTTAGGATACCCGGCCCCCCAAAAAAGGGTTCACTCGGCCCCTCTAGGGTGTCTTTTTGTCTTGCCACCTTCAAATGAGAAGCAAAGGAAAGGGTTTAGGGCTTTATTAGGGGGATCCGCGGTAGCGGTCCGCCTAATCAAACCCTAACCCTTTCCCGTCTCGTTTTAGGATACCCGGCCCCCCAAAAAAGGGTTCACTCGGCCCCTCTAGGGTGTCTTTTTGTCTTGCCGCCTTCGATTGAGAAGTAAGGGAAAGGGTTTAGCAATTGATTAGGGGGATCCGCGGTAGCGGTCCGCCGAATCAAACCCTAAACCCTTTCCCGTCCCGTTTTAGGATACCCGGCCCCCA
Organism: Silene latifolia; assembly: GCF_048544455.1. Lineage (NCBI taxonomy): Eukaryota > Viridiplantae > Streptophyta > Magnoliopsida > Caryophyllales > Caryophyllaceae > Silene > Silene latifolia. The sequence continues at coordinate 149,890,469 of NC_133536.1, read as the reverse complement.
AAAAAAGGGTTCACTCGGCCTCTCTAGGGTGTCTTTTTGTCTTGCCGCCTTTGAATGAGAAGCAAGGGAAAGGGTTTAGGGTTTGATTAAGGGATACGCGGTAGCGGTCCGCCTAATCAAACCCTAAACCCTTTCCCGTCTCGTTTTAGGATACCCGGTCCCCCAAAAAAGGGTTAACTCGGCCCCTCTAGGGTGTCTTTTTGTCTTGCTGTCTTCGATTGAGAAGTAAGGGAAAGGGTTTAGGGTTTGATTAGGTGGATCCGCGGTAGCGGACCGTCTAATCAATCCCTAAACCCTTTCCCGTCCCGTTTTAGAATACCCGACCCCCCAAAAAAGGGTTCACTCGGCCCCTCTGGGTGTCTTTTTCTCTTGCCGCCTTCAAATGAGAAGCAAGGGAAAGGGTTTAGGGTTTGATTAGGGGCATCCGCGGTAGCGGTCCGCCTAATCAAACCCTAATCCCTTTCCCGTCCCATTTTAGGATACCCGGCCCCCAAAAAAAGGGTTCACTCGGCCCCTCTAGGGTGTCTTTTTGTCTTGCCGCCTTCGAATGAGAAGCAAGGGAAAGGGTTTAGGGTTTGATTAAGGGATCCGCGGTAGCGGTCCGCCTAATCAAACCCTAAACCCTTTCCCATCCCATTTTAGGATACCCGGCCCCCAAAAAGGGTTCACTCGGCCCCTCTAGTGTGTCTTTTTGTCTTGCCGCCTTCAAATGAGAAGCAAGGAAAAGGGTTTAGGGTTTTATTAGGGGATCCGCGGTAGCGGTCCGCCTAATCAAACCCTAAACCCTTTCCCGTCGCGTTTTAGGATACCCGATCCCCCAAAAAAGGTTCACTCGGCCCCTCTAGGGTGTCTTTTTGTCTTGCCGCCTTCGATTGAGAAGTAAGGTAAAGGGTTTAGGGTTTGATTAGGGGATCCGCGGTAGCGGTCCGCCTAATCAAACCCTAAACCCTTTCCCGTCGCGTTTTAGGATACCCGGTCCCCCAAAAAAGGGTTCACTCGGCCCCTCTAGGGTGTCTTTTTGTCTTGCCGCCTTCGATTGAGAAGTATGGTAAAGGGTTTAGGGTTTGATTAAGGGATCCGCGGTAGCGGTCCGCCTAATCAAACCCTAAACCCTTTCCCGTCTCGTTTTAGGATACCGGTCCCCAAAAAAAAGGGTTAACTAGGCCCCTCTAGGGTGTCTTTTTGTCTTGCCGTCTTCGATTGAGAAGTAAGGGAAAGGGTTTAGGGTTTGATTAGGTGGATCCGCGGTAGCGGTCCGTCTAATCAATCCCTAAACCCTTTCCCGTCCCGTTTTAGAATACCCGACCCCCCAAAAAAGGGTTCACTCGGCCCCCTCTGGGTGTCTTTTTGTCTTGCCGCCTTCAAATGAGAAGCAAGGGAAAGGGTTTAGAGTTTGATTAGGGGGATCCGCGGTAGCGGTCCGCCTAATCAAACCCTAATCCCTTTCCCGTCCCGTTTTAGGATACCTGGCCCCCCAAAAAAGGGTTCACTCGGCCCCTCTAGGGTGTCTTTTTGTCTTGCCACCTTCAAATGAGAAGCAAAGGAAAGGGTTTAGGGCTTTATTAGGGGGATCCGCGGTAGCGGTCCGCCTAATCAAACCCTAACCCTTTCCCGTCTCGTTTTAGGATACCCGGCCCCCCAAAAAAGGGTTCACTCGGCCCCTCTAGGGTGTCTTTTTGTCTTGCCGCCTTCGATTGAGAAGTAAGGGAAAGGGTTTAGCAATTGATTAGGGGGATCCGCGGTAGCGGTCCGCCGAATCAAACCCTAAACCCTTTCCCGTCCCGTTTTAGGATACCCGGCCCCAAAAAAAAAAAAAAAAGGGTTCACTCGGCCTCTCTAGGGTGTCTTTTTGTCTTGCCGCCTTTGAATGAGAAGCAAGGGAAAGGGTTTAGGGTTTGATTAAGGGATCCGCGGTAGCGGTCCGCCTAATCAAACCCTAAACCCTTTCCCGTCTCGTTTTAGGATACCCGGTCCCCCAAAAAAGGGTTAACTCGGCCCCTCTAGGGTGTCTTTTTGTCTTCTTTGTCTTCGATTGAGAAGTAAGGGAAAGGGTTTAGGGTTTGATTAGGTGGATCCGCGGTAGCGGACCGTCTAATCAATCCCTAAACCCTTTCCCGTCCCGTTTTAGAATACCCGACCCCCCAAAAAAGGGTTCACTCGGCCCTCCGGGGTGTCTTTTCTCTTGCCGCCTTCAAATGAGAAGCAAGGGAAAGGGTTTAGGGTTTGATTAGGGGCATCCGCGGTAGCGGTCCGCCTAATCAAACCCTAATCCCTTTCCCGTCCCGTTTTAGGATACCCGGCCCCCAAAAAAAGGGTTCACTCGGCCCCTCTAGGGTGTCTTTTTGTCTTGCCGCCTTCGAATGAGAAGCAAGGGAAAGGGTTTAGGGTTTGATTAAGGGATCCGCGGTAGCGGTCCGCCTAATCAAACCCTAAACCCTTTCCCATCCCATTTTAGGATACCCGACCCCCAAAAAAGGGTTCACTCGGCCCCTCTAGTGTGTCTTTTTGTCTTGCCGCCTTCAAATGAGAAGCAAGGGAAAGGGTTTAGGGTTTTATTAGGGGGATCCGCGGTAGCGGTCCGCCTAATCAAACCCTAAACCCTTTCCCGTCGCGTTTTAGGATACCCGATCCCCCAAAAAAGGGTTCACTCGGCCCCTCTAGGGTGTCTTTTTGTCTTGCCGCCTTCGATTGAGAAGTAAGGTAAAGGGTTTAGGGTTTGATTAGGGGGATCCGCGGTAGCGGTCCGCCTAATCAAACCCTAAACCCTTTCCCATCGCGTTTTAGGATACCCGGTCCCCCAAAAAAGGGTTCACTCGGCCCCTCTAGGGTGTCTTTTTGTCTTGCCGCCTTCGATTGAGAAGTATGGTAAAGGGTTTAGGGTTTGATTAAGGGATCCGCGGTAGCGGTCCGCCTAATCAAACCCTAAACCCTTTCCCGTCTCGTTTTAGGATACCCGGTCCCCAAAAAAAAGGGTTAACTAGGCCCCTCTAGGGTGTCTTTTTGTCTTGCCGTCTTCGATTGAGAAGTAAGGGAAAGGGTTTAGGGTTTGATTAGGTGGATCCGCGGTAGCGGTCCGTCTAATCAATCCCTAAACCCTTTCCCGTCCCGTTTTAGAATACCCGACCCCCCAAAAAAGGGTTCACTCGGCCCCCTCCGGGGTGTCTTTTGTCTTGCCGCCTTCAAATGAGAAGCAAGGGAAAGGGTTTAGAGTTTGATTAGGGGATCCGCGGTAGCGGTCCGCCTAATCAAACCCTAAACCCTTTCCCGTCCCGTTTTAGGATACCCGCCCCCCAAAAAAGGGTTCACTCGGCCCCTCTAGGGTGTCTTTTTGTCTTGCCACCTTCAAATGAGAAGCAAAGGAAAGGGTTTAGGGCTTTATTAGGGGGATCCGCGGTAGCGGTCCGCCTAATCAAACCCTAACCCTTTCCCGTCTCGTTTTAGGATACCCGGCCCCCCAAAAAAGGGTTCACTCGGCCCCTCTAGGGTGTCTTTTTGTCTTGCCGCCTTCGATTGAGAAGTAAGGGAAAGGGTTTAGCAATTGATTAGGGGGATCCGCGGTAGCGGTCCGCCGAATCAAACCCTAAACCCTTTCCCGTCCCGTTTTAGGATACCCGGCCCCCAAAAAAAGGGTTCACTCGGCCTCTCTAGGGTGTCTTTTTGTCTTGCCGCCTTTGAATGAGAAGCAAGGGAAAGGGTTTAGGGTTTGATTAAGGGATCCGCGGTAGCGGTCCGCCTAATCAAACCCTAATCCCTTTCCCGTCCCGTTTTAGGATACCCGGCCCCCAAAAAAAGGGTTCACTCGGCCCCTCTAGGGTGTCTTTTTGTCTTGCCGCCTTCGAATGAGAAGCGAGGGAAAGGGTTTAGGGTTTGATTAAGGGATCCGCGGTAGCGGTCCGCCTAATCAAACCCTAAACCCTTTCCCATCCCATTTTAGGATACCCGACCCCCAAAAAAGGGTTCACTCGGCCCCTCTAGTGTGTCTTTTTGTCTTGCCGCCTTCAAATGAGAAGCAAGGGGAAGGGTTTAGGGTTTTATTAGGGGGATCCGCGGTAGCGGTCCGCCTAATCAAACCCTAAACCCTTTCCCGTCGCGTTTTAGGATACCGGCCCCCCAAAAAAGGGTTCACTCGGCCCCTCTAGGGTGTCTTTTGTCTTGCCGCCTTCGATTGAGAAGTAAGGTAAAGGGTTTAGGGTTTGATTAGGGGTATCCGTGGTAGCGGCCCGCCTAATCAAACCCTAAACCCTTTCCCGTCCCGTTTTAGGATACCCGGCCCCCCAAAAAAGGGTTCACACGGCCCCTCTAGGGTGTCTTTTTGTCTTGCCGCCTTCAAATGAGAAGCAAGGGAAAGGGTATAGGGTTTGATTAGGCGGATCCGCGGTAGCGGTCCGCCTAATCAAACTCTAAACCCTTTCCCGTCCCGTTTTAGGATACCCGCCCACCCAAAAAAGGGTTCACTCGGCCTTTCTAGGGTGTCTTTTTGTCTTGTTGCCTTCAAATGATAAGCAAGGGAAAGGGTTTAGGGTTTGATTAGGGGGATCCGCGGTAGTGGTCCGCCTAATCAAACCCTAAACCCTTTCCCGTCTCATTTTAGGATACCCGGTCCCCTAAAAAAAGGGTTCACTCGGCCCCTCTAGGGTGTCTTTTTGTCTTGCCGCCTTCGAATGAGAAGCAAGGGAAAGGGTTTAGGGTTTGATTAAGGGATCCGCGGTAGCGGTCCGCCTAATCAAACCCTAAACCCTTTCCCATCCCATTTTAGGATACCCGGCCCCCAAAAAAGGGTTCACTCGGCCCCTCTAGTGTGTCTTTTTGTCTTGCCGCCTTCAAATGAGAAGCAAGGGAAAGGGTTTAGGGTTTTATTAGGGGGATCCGCGGTAGCGGTCCGCCTAATCAAACCCTAAACCCTTTCCCGTCGCGTTTTAGGATACCCGGTCCCCCAAAAAAGGGTTCACTCGGCCCCTCTAGGGTGTCTTTTTGTCTTGCCGCCTTCGATTGAGAAGTAAGGTAAAGGGTTTAGGGTTTGATTAGGGGGATCCGCGATGCACGGTCCGCCTAATCTAACCCTAAACCCTTTCCCGTCGCGTTTTAGGATACCCGGTCCCCCAAAAAAGGGTTCACTCGGCCCCTCTAGGGTGTCTTTTTGTCTTGCCGCCTTCGATTGAGAAGTAATGTAAAGGGTTTAGGGTTTGATTAAGGGATCCGCGGTAGCGGTCCGCCTAATCAAACCCTAAACCCTTTCCCGTCTCGTTTTAGGATACCCGGTCCCCCAAAAAAGGGTTAACTAGGCCCCTCTAGGGTGTCTTTTTGTCTTGTCGTCTTCGATTGAGAAGTAAGGGAAAGGGTTTAGGGTTTGATTAGGTGGATCCACGGTAGCGGTCCGTTTAATCAATCCCTAAACCCTTTCCCGTCCCGTTTTAGAATACCCGACCCCCCAAAAAAGGGTTCACTCGGCCCCTCTGGGGTGTCTTTTTGTCTTGCCGCCTTCAAATGAGAAGCAAGGGAAAGGGTTTAGGGTTTGATTAGGGGGATCCGCGGTAGCGGTCCACCTAATCAAACCCTAATCCCTTTCCCGTCCCGTTTTAGGATACCCGGCCCCCCAAAAAAGGGTTCACTCGGCCCCTCTAGGGTGTCTTTTTGTCTTGCCACCTTCAAATGAGAAGCAAAGGAAAGGGTTTAGGGCTTTATTAGGGGGATCCGCGGTAGCGGTCCGCCTAATCAAACCCTAACCCTTTCCCGTCTCGTTTTAGGATACCCGGTCCCCCAAAAAGGGGTTCACTCGGCCCCTCTAGGGTGTCTTTTTGTCTTGCCGCCTTCGATTGAGAAGTAAGGGAAAGGGTTTAGCGTTTGATTACGGGGATCCGCGGTAGCGGTCCGCCGAATCAAACCCTAAACCCTTTCCCGTCCCGTTTTAGGATACCCGGCCCCCAAAAAAAGGGTTCACTCGGCCTCTCTAGGGTGTCTTTTTGTCTTGCCGCCTTTGAATGAGAAGCAAGGGAAAGGGTTTAGGGTTTGATTAAGGGATCCGCGGTAGCGGTCCGCCTAATCAAACCCTAAACCCTTTCCAGTTTCGTTTTAGGATACCCGGTCCCCCAAAAAAGGGTTAACTCGGCCCCTCTAGGGTGTCTTTTTGTCTTGCCGTCTTCGATTGAGAAGTAAGGGAAAGGGTTTAGGGTTTGATTAGGTGGATCCGCGGTAGCGGTCCGTCTAATCAATCCCTAAACCCTTTCCCGTCCCGTTTTAGAATACCCGACCCCCCAAAAAAGGGTTCACTCGGCCCCTCTGGGGTGTCTTTTTGTCTTGCCGCCTTCAAATGAGAAGCAAGGGAAAGGGTTTAGGGTTTGATTAGGGGCATCCGCGGTAGCGGTCCGCCTAATCAAACCCTAATCCCTTTCCCGTCCCGTTTTAGGATACCCGGCCCCCAAAAAAAGGGTTCACTCGGCCCCTCTAGGGTGTCTTTTTGTCTTGCCGCCTTCGATTGAGAAGCAAGGGAAAGGGTTTAGGGTTTGATTAAGGGATTCGCGGTAGCGGTCCGCCTAATCAAACCCTAAACCCTTTCCCATCCCATTTTAGGATACCCGGCCCCCAAAAAAGGGTTCACTCGGCCCCTCTAGTGTGTCTTTTTGTCTTGCCGCCTTCAAATGAGAAGCAAGGAAAAGGGTTTAGGGTTTTATTAGGGGATCCGCGTAGCGGTCCGCCTAATCAAACCCTAAACCCTTTCCCGTCGCGTTTTAGGATACCCGGTCCCCCAAAAAAGGATTCACTCGGCCCCTCTAGGGTGTCTTTTTGTCTTGCCGCCTTCGATTGAGAAGTAAGGTAAAGGGTTTAGGGTTTGATTAGGGGGATCCGTGGTAGCGGCCCGCCTAATCAAACCCTAAATCCTTTCCCGTCCCGTTTTAGGATACCCCCCCACCCAAAAAGGGTTCACTCGGCCCCTCTAGGGTGTCTTTTTGTCTTGCCGCCTTTAAATGAGAAGCAAGGGAAAGGGTTTAGGGTTTGATTAGGCGGATCCGCGGTAGCGGTCCGCCTAATCAAACTCTAAACCCTTACCTGTCCCGTTTTAGGATACCCGACCCACCAAAAAAGGGTTCACTCGGCCTTTCTAGGGTGTGTTTTTGTCTTGTTGCCTTCAAATGAGAAGCAAGGGAAAGGGTTTAGGGTTTGATTAGGGGGATCCGCGGTAGTGGTCCGCCTAATCAAACCCTAAACCCTTTCCCGTCTCATTTTAGGATACCCGGTCCCCCAAAAACGGGTTCACTTGGCCCCTCTAGGGTGTCTTTTTGTCTTGCCGCCTTCGATTGAGAAGTAAGGGAAAGGGTTTAGGGTTTGATTAGGGGGATCCGCGGTAGCGGTCCGCCTAATCAAACCCTAAACCCTTTCCCGTCCCGTTTTAGAATACCCGACCCCCCAAAAAAGGGTTCACTCGGCCCCTCGAGGGTGTCTCTTTGTCTTGCCGCTTTCAAATGAGAAGCAAGGTAAAGGGTTTAGGGTTTGATTGGGGGGATCCATGGTAGCGGTCCGCCGAATCAAACCCTAAACCCTTTTCCGTCCCGTTTTAGGATACCCGGCCCCCAAAAAAAGGGTTCACTCGGCCCCTCTAGGGTATCTTTTTGCCTTTCCGCCTTCGAATGAGAAGCAAGGGAAAGGGTTTAGGGTTCGATTAAGGGATCCGCGGTAGCAGTTCGCCTAATCAAACCCTAAACCCTTATCCATCCCGTTTTAGGGTACCTGGCCCCCAAAAAAGGGTTCACTCGGCCCCTCTTGTGTGTCTTTTTGTCTTGCCGCCTTCAAATGAGAAGCAAGGGAAAGGGTTTAGGGTTTTATTAGGGGGATCCGTGGTAGAGGTCCGCCTAATCAAACCCTAAACCCTTTCCCGTCTCGTTTTAGGATACCCGGTCCCCCAAAAAAGGGTTCACTCGGCCCCTCTAGAGAGTGTTTTTGTCTTGCCGCCTTCGATTGAGAAGTAAGGTAAAGGGTTTAGGGTTTGATTAGGGGTATCCGTGGTAGCGGCCCGCCTAATCAAACCCTAAACCCTTTCCTGTCCTGATTTAGGATACCCGGCCCCCAAAAAAGGGTTCACTCGGCCCCTCTAGGTGTCTTTTTGTCTTGCCGCCTTCGATGAGAAGCAAGGGAAAGGGTTTAGGGTTTGATTAGGGGGATCCGCGGTAGCGGTCCGCCTAATCAAACTCCAATCCCTTTCCTGTCCCATTTTAGGATACCCGGCCCCCAAAAAGGGTTCACTCGGCCCCTCTAGGGTGTCTTTTTGTCTTGCCGCCTTCGAATGAGAAGCAAGGGAAAGGGTTTAGGGTTTGATTAGGGGGATCCGCGGTAGAGGTCCGCCTAATCAAACCCTAAACCCTTTCCCGTCTCGTTTTAGGATACCCGGTCCCCCAAAAAAGGGTTCACTCGGCCCCTCTAGGATGTCTTTTTGTCTTGCCGCCTTCGATTGAGAAGTAAGGTAAAGGGTTTAGGGTTTGATTAGGGGTATCCGTGGTAGCGGCCCGCCTAATCAAACCCTAAACCCTTTCCTGTCCTGTTTTAGGATACCCGCCCCCAAAAAAGGGTTCACTCGGGCCCTCTAGGGTGTCTTTTTGTCTTGCCGCCTTCAGATGAGAAGCAAGGGAAAGGGTTTAGGGTTTGATTAGGGGATCCGCGGTAGCGGTCCGCCTAATCAAACTCCAATCCCTTTCCTGTCCCATTTTAGGATACCCGGCCCCCCCAAAAAAGGGTTCACTCGGCCCCTCTAGGGTGTCTTTTTGTCTTGCCGCCTTCGAATGAGAAGCAAGGGAAAGGGTTTAGGGTTTGATTAGGGGGATCCGCGGTAGAGGTCCGCCTAATAAAACCCTAAACCCTTTCCCGTCTCGTTTTAGGATACCCGGTCCCCCAAAAAAGGGTTCACTCGGCCCCTCTAGGATGTCTTTTTGTCTTGCCGCCTTCGATTGAGAAGTAAGGGAAAGGGTTTATGGTTTTATTAGGGGGATCTGCGGTAGCGGTCCGCCTAATCAAACCCTAAACCCTTTCCCGTCTCGTTTTAGGATACCCGGTCCCCGAAAAAAGAGTTCACTCGGCCCCTCTAGGGTTTCTTTTTGTCTTGCCGCCTTCGATTGAGAAGTAAGGTAAAGGGTTTAGGGTTTGATTAGGGGGATCCGTAGTAGCGGTCCGCCTAATCAAACTCTAAACCCTTTCCCATCCCGTTTTAGGATACCCGGCCCCCAAAAAAGGGTTCACTCGGCCCCTCTAGGGTGTCTTTTTGTCTTGCCACCTTCAAATGAGAAGCAAGGGAAAGGGTTTAGGGTTTTATTAGGGGGATCCGCGGTAGTGGTTTGCCTAATCAAACCCTAACCCTTTCTCGTCTCGTTTTAGGATACCCGGTCCCCCAAAAAAGGGTTCACTCGGCCCCTCTAGGGTGTCTTTTTGTCTTGCCGCATTCGATTGAGAATTAAGGGAAAGGGTTTAGGGTTTGATTAGGGGGACCGCGGTAGCGGTCCACCGAATCAAACCCTAAACCCTTTCCCGTCCCGTTTTAGGATACCCGCCCCCCCAAAAAAGGGTTCACTCGGCCCCTCTGGGGTGTCTTTTTGTCTTGCCGCCTTCAAATGAGAAGCAAGGGAAAGGGTTTAGCGTTTGATTACGGGGATCCGCGGTAGCGGTCCGCCGAATCAAACCCTAAACCCTTTCCCGTCCCGTTTTAGGATACCCGGCCCCCAAAAAAAGGGTTCACTCGGCCTCTCTAGGGTGTCTTTTTGTCTTGCCGCCTTTGAATGAGAAGCAAGGAAAGGGTTTAGGGTTTTATTAGGGGGATCCGCGGTAGCGGTCCGCCTAATCAAACCCTAAACCCTTTCCGATTTTTTAGGATACCCGGTCCCCAAAAAAGGGTTAACTCGGCCCCTCTAGGGTGTCTTTTTGTCTTGCCGTCTTCGATTGAGAAGTAAGGGAAAGGGTTTAGGGTTTGATTAGGTGGATCCGCGGTAGCGGTCCGTCTAATCAATCCCTAAACCCTTTCCCGTCCCGTTTTAGAATACCCGACCCCCCAAAAAAGGGTTCACTCGGCCCCTCTGGGGTGTCTTTTTGTCTTGCCGCCTTCAAATGAGAAGCAAGGGAAAGGGTTTAGGGTTTGATTAGGGGCATCCGCGGTAGCGGTCCGCCTAATCAAACCCTAATCCCTTTCCCGTCCCGTTTTAGGATACCCGGCCCCCAAAAAAAGGGTTCACTCGGCCCCTCTAGGGTGTCTTTTTGTCTTGCCGCCTTCGATTGAGAAGCAAGGGAAAGGGTTTAGGGTTTGATTAAGGGATTCGCGGTAGCGGTCCGCCTAATCAAACCCTAAACCCTTTCCCATCCCATTTTAGGATACCCGGCCCCCAAAAAAGGGTTCACTCGGCCCCTCTAGAGAGTCTTTTTATCTTGCCGCCTTCGATTGAGAACTAAGGTAAAGGGTTTAGGGTTTGATTAGGGGGATCCGTGGTAGCGGCCCGCCTAATCAAACCGTAAACCCTTTCCTGTCCCGTTTTAGGATACCCGGCCCCCCAAAAAAGGGTTCACACGGCCCCTCTAGGGTGTCTTTTTGTCTTGCCGCCTTCAAATGAGAAGCAAGGGAAAGGGTTTAGGGTTTGATTAGGCGGATCCGCGGTAGCGGTCCGCCTAATCAAACTCTAAACCCTTTCCTGTCCCGTTTTAGGATACCCGGCCCCCCAAAAAAGGGTTCACTCGGCCCCTCTAGGGTGTCTTTATGTCTTGTTGCCTTCAAATGAGAAGCAAGGGAAAGGGTTTAGGGTTTGATTAGGGGGATCCGCGGTAGTGGTCCGCCTAATCAAACCCTAAATCCTTTCCCGTCTCATTTTAGGATACCCGGTCCCCCAAAAAAGGGTTCACTCGGCCCCTCTAGGGTGTCTTTTTGTCTTGCCGCCTTCAAATGAGAAGCAAGGGAAAGGGTTTAGGGTTTGATTAGGCGGATCCGCGGTAGCGGTCCGCCTAATCAAACTCTAAACCCTTTCCTGTCCCGTTTTAGGATACCCGGCCCCCAAAAAAGGGTTCACTCGGCCCCTCTAGGGTGTCTTTTTGTCTTGTTGCCTTCAAATGAGAAGCAAGGGAAAGGGTTTTGGGTTTGATTAGGGGGATCCGCGGTAGCGGTCCGCCTAATCAAACTCCAATACCTTTCCTGTCCCGTTTTAGGATACCTGGCCCCCCCAAAAAAGGGTTCACTCGGCCCCTCTAGGGTGTCTTTTTGTCTTGCCGCGTTCGAATGATAAGCAAGGGAAAGGGTTTAAGGTTTGATTAGGGGGATCTGCGGTAGCGGTCCGCCTAATCAAACCCTAAACCCTTTCCCGTCTCGTTTTAGGATACCCGATCCCCCAAAAAAGGTTCACTCGGCCCCTCTAGGGTGTCTTTTTGTCTTGCCGCCTTCAAATGAGAAGCAAGGGAAAGGGTTTAGGGTTTGATTAGCGGGATCCGCGGTAGCGGTCCGCCTAATCAAACCCTAAACCCTTTCCCGTCCCGTTTTAGGATACCGGCCCCCCAAAAAGGGTTCACTCGGCCCCTCTAGGGTGTCTTTTTGTCTTGTTGCCTTCAAATGAGAAGCAAGGGAAAGGGTTTAGGGTTTGATTAGGGGGATCCGCGGTAGTGGTCCGCCTAATCAAACCCTAAACCCTTTCCCGTCCCGTTTTAGGATACCCGGCCCCCAAAAAAAGGGTTCACTCGGCCTCTCTAGGGTGTCTTTTTGTCTTGCCGCCTTTGAATGAGAAGCAAGGGAAAGGGTTTAGGGTTTGATTAAGGGATCCGCGGTAGCGGTCCGCCTAATCAAACCCTAAACCCTTTCCCGTCTCGTTTTAGGATACCCGGTCCCCCAAAAAAGGGTTAACTCGGCCCCTCTAGGGTGTCTTTTTGTCTTGCCGTCTTCGATTGAGAAGTAAGGGAAAGGGTTTAGGGCTTGATTAGGTGGATCCGCGGTAGCGGTCCGTCTAATGAATCCCTAAACCCTTTCCCGTCCCGTTTTAGAATACCCGACCCCCCAAAAAAGGGTTCACTCGGCCCCTCTGGGGTGTCTTTTTTTCTTGCCGCCTTCAAATGAGAAGCAAGGTAAAGTGTTTAGGGTTTGATTAGGGGGATCCGCGGTAGCGGTCCGCCTAATCAAACCTCAATCCCTTTCCCGTCCCGTTTTAGGATACCCGGCCCCCAAAAAAAGGGTTCACTCGGCCCCTTTAGGGTGTCTTTTTGTCTTGCCGCCTTCGAATGAGAAGCAAGGGAAAGGGTTTAGGGTTTGATTAAGGGATCCGCGGTAGCGGTCCGCCTAATGAAACCCTAAACCCTTTCCCATCCCATTTTAGGATACCCGGCCCCCAAAAAAGGGTTCACTCGGCCCCTCTAGTGTGTCTTTTTGTCTTGCCGCCTTCAAATGAGAAGCAAGGGAATGGGTTTAGGGTTTTATTAGGGGGATCCGTGGTAGAGGTCCGCCTAATCAAACCCTAAACCCTTTCCCGTCTCGTTTTAGGATACCCGGTCCCCCAAAAAAGGGTTCACTCGGCCCCTCTAGAGAGTCTTTTTGTCTTGCCGCCTTCGATTGAGAAGTAAGGTAAAGGGTTTAGGGTTTGATTAGGGGTATCCGTGGTAGCGGCACGCCTAATCGAACCCTAAACCCTTTCCTGTTCCGTTTTAGGATACCCGACCCCCCAAAAAAGGGTTCACTCGGCCCCTCTAGTGTGTCTTTTTGTCTTGCCGCCTTCAGATGAGAAGCAAGGGAAAGGGTTTAGGGTTTGATTAGGGGATCCGCGGTAGCGGTCCGCCTAATCAAACTCTAATCCCTTTCCTGTCCCGTTTTAGGAAACCCGGCCCCCCAAAAAAGGGTTCACTCGGCCTCTCTAGGGTGTCTTTTTGTCTTGCCGCCTTTGAATGAGAAGCAAGGGAAAGGGTTTAGGGTTTGATTAAGGGATCCGCGGTAGCGGTCCGCCTAATCAAACCCTAAACCCTTTCCCGTCTCGTTTTAGGATACCCGGTCCCCCAAAAAAGGGTTAACTCGGCCCCTCTAGGGTGTCTTTTTGTCTTGCCGTCTTCGATTGAGAAGTAAGGGAAAGGGTTTAGGGTTTGATTAGGTGGATCCGCGGTAGCGGTCCGTCTAATCAATCCCTAATACCTTTCCCGTCCCGTTTTAGAATACCCGACCCCCCAAAAAAGGGTTCACTCGGCCCCTCTGGGGTGTCTTTTTGTCTTGCCGCCTTCAAATGAGAAGCAAGGGAAAGTGTTTAGGGTTTGATTAGGGGGATCCGCGGTAGCGGTCCGCCTAATCAAACCTTAATCCCTTTCCCGTCCCGTTTTAGGATACCCGGCCCCCAAAAAAAGGGTTCATTCGGCCCCTCTAGGGTGTCTTTTTGTCTTGCCGCCTTCGAATGAGAAGCAAGAGAAAGGGTTTAGGGTTTGATTAAGGGATCCGCGGTAGCGGTCCGCCTAATCAAACCCTAAACCCTTTCCCATCCCATTTTAGGATACCCGGCCCCCAAAAAAGGGTTCACTCGGCCCCTCTAGTGTGTCTTTTTGTCTTGCCGCCTTCAATCGAGAAGCAAGGGAAAGGGTTTAGGGTTTTATTAGGGGGATCCGCGGTAGCGGTCCGCCTAATCAAACCCTAAACCCTTTCCCGTCGCGTTTTAGGATACCCGGTCCCCCAAAAAAGGGTTCACTCGGCCCCTTTAGGGTGTCTTTTTGTCTTGCCGCCTTCGATTGAGAAGTAAGGTAAAGGGTTTAGGGTTTGATTAGGGGGATCCGTGGTAGCGGCCCGCCTAATCAAACCCTAAACCCTTTCCCGTCCCGTCTTAGGATACCCGGCCCCCCAAAAAAGGGTTCACTCGGCCCCTCTAGGGTATCTTTTTGCCTTTCCGCCTTCGAATGAGAAGCAAGGGAAAGGGTTTAGGGTTCGATTAAGGGATCCGCGGTAGTAGTTCGCCTAATCAAACCCTAAACCCTTATCCATCCCGTTTTAGGATACCTGGCCCCCAAAAAAGGGTTCACTCGGCCCCTCTAGTGTGTCTTTTTGTCTTGCCGCCTTCAAATGAGAAGCAAGGGAAAGGGTTTAGGGTTTTATTAGGGGGATCCGTGGTAGAGGTCCGCCTAATCAAACCCTAAACCCTTTCCCGTCTCGTTTTAGGATACCCGGTCCCCCAAAAAAGGGTTCACTCGGCCCCTCTAGAGAGTCTTTTTATCTTGCCGCCTTCGATTGAGAACTAAGGTAAAGGGTTTAGGGTTTGATTAGGGGGATCCGTGGTAGCGGCCCGCCTAATCAAACCGTAAACCCTTTCCTGTCCCGTTTTAGGATACCCGGCCCCCCAAAAAAGGGTTCACACGGCCCCTCTAGGGTGTCTTTTTGTCTTGCCGCCTTCAAATGAGAAGCAAGGGAAAGGGTTTAGGGTTTGATTAGGCGGATCCGCGGTAGCGGTCCGCCTAATCAAACTCTAAACCCTTTCCCGTCCCGTTTTAGGATACCCGCCCCCCAAAAAGGGTTCACTCGGCCCCTCTAGGGTGTCTTTATGTCTTGTTGCCTTCAAATGAGAAGCAAGGGAAAGGGTTTAGGGTTTGATTAGGGGGATCCGCGGTAGTGGTCCGCCTAATCAAACCCTAAATCCTTTCCCGTCTCATTTTAGGATACCCGGTCCCCCAAAAAAGGGTTCACTCGGCCCCTCTAGGGTGTCTTTTTGTCTTGCCGCCTTCAAATGAGAAGCAAGGGAAAGGGTTTAGGGTTTGATTAGGCGGATCCGCGGTAGCGGTCCGCCTAATCAAACTCTAAACCCTTTCCTGTCCCGTTTTAGGATACCCGGCCCCCAAAAAAGGGTTCACTCGGCCCCTCTAGGGTGTCTTTTTGTCTTGTTGCCTTCAAATGAGAAGCAAGGGAAAGGGTTTAGGGTTTGATTAGGGGGATCCGCGGTAGCGGTCCGCCTAATCAAACTCCAATACCTTTCCTGTCCCGTTTTAGGATACCCGGCCCCCCAAAAAAGGGTTCACTCGGCCCCTCTAGGGTGTCTTTTTGTCTTGCCGCGTTCGAATGATAAGCAAGGGAAAGGGTTTAAGGTTTGATTAGGGGGATCTGCGGTAGCGGTCCGCCTAATCAAACCCTAAACCCTTTCCCGTCTCGTTTTAGGATACCCGATCCCCCAAAAAAGGGTTCACTCGGCCCCTCTAGGGTGTCTTTTTGTCTTGCCGCCTTCAAATGAGAAGCAAGGGAAAGGGTTTAGGGTTTGATTAGGCGGATCCGCGGTAGCGGTCCGCCTAATCAAACTCTAAACCCTTTCCTGTCCCGTTTTAGGATACCCGGCCCCCAAAAAAGGGTTCACTCGGCCCCTCTAGGGTGTCTTTTTGTCTTGTTGCCTTCAAATGAGAAGCAAGGGAAAGGGTTTAGGGTTTGATTAGGGGGATCCGCGGTAGTGGTCCGCCTAATCAAACCCTAAACCCTTTCCCGTCCCGTTTTAGGATACCCGGCCCCCAAAAAAAGGGTTCACTCGGCCTCTCTAGGGTGTCTTTTTGTCTTGCCGCCTTTGAATGAGAAGCAAGGGAAAGGGTTTAGGGTTTGATTAAGGGATCCGCGGTAGCGGTCCGCCTAATCAAACCCTAAACCCTTTCCCGTCTCGTTTTAGGATACCCGGTCCCCCAAAAAAGGGTTAACTCGGCCCCTCTAGGGTGTCTTTTTGTCTTGCCGTCTTCGATTGAGAAGTAAGGGAAAGGGTTTAGGGCTTGATTAGGTGGATCCGCGGTAGCGGTCCGTCTAATGAATCCCTAAACCCTTTCCCGTCCCGTTTTAGAATACCCGACCCCCCAAAAAAGGGTTCACTCGGTCCCTCTGGGGTGTCTTTTTTTCTTGCCGCCTTCAAATGAGAAGCAAGGTAAAGTGTTTAGGGTTTGATTAGGGGGATATGCGGTAGCGGTCCGCCTAATCAAACCTCAATCCCTTTCCCGTCCCGTTTTAGGATACCCGGCCCCCAAAAAAAGGGTTCACTCGGCCCCTCTAGGGTGTCTTTTTGTCTTGCCGCCTTCGAATGAGAAGCAAGGGAAAGGGTTTAGGGTTTGATTAAGGGATCCGCGGTAGCGGTCCGCCTAATCAAACCCTAAACCCTTTCCCATCCCATTTTAGGATACCCGGCCCCCAAAAAAGGGTTCACTCGGCCCCTCTAGTGTGTCTTTTTGTCTTGCCGCCTTCAAATGAGAAGCAAGGGAAAGGGTTTAGGGTTTTATTAGGGGGATCCGCGGTAGCGGTCCGCCTAATCAAACCCTAAACCCTTTCCCGTCGCGTTTTAGGATACCCGGTCCCCCAAAAAAGGGTTCACTCGGCCCCTCTAGGGTGTCTTTTTGTCTTGCCGCCTTCGATTGAGAAGTAAGGTAAAGGGTTTAGGGTTTGATTAGGGGGATCCGTGGTAGCGGCCCGCCTAATCAAACCCTAAACCCTTTCCTGTCCCGTTTTAGGATACCCGGCCCCCCAAAAAAGGGTTCACACGGCCCCTCTAGGGTGTCTTTTTGTCTTGCCGCCTTCAAATGAGAAGCAAGGGAAAGGGTTTAGGGTTTGATTAGGCGGATCCGCGGTAGCGGTCCGCCTAATCAAACTCTAAACCCTTTCCTGTCCCGTTTTAGGATACCCGGCCCCACAAAAAAGGGTTCACTCGGCCCCTCTAGGGTGTCTTTTTGTCTTGTTGCCTTCAAATGAGAAGCAAGGGAAAGGGTTTAGGGTTTGATTAGGGGGATCCGCGGTAGTGATCCGCCTAATCAAACCCTAAACCCTTTCCTGTCTCATTTTAGGATACCCGGTCCCCCAAAAAAGGGTTCACTCGGCCCCTCAAGGGTGTCTTTTTGTCTTGCCGCCTTCGATTGAGAAGTAAGGGAAAGGGTTTAGGGTTTGATTAGGGGGATCCGCGGTAGCGGTCTGCCTAATCAAACTCTAAACCCTTTCCTGTCCCGTTTTAGGATACCCGACCCCCAAAAAAAGGGTTCACTCGGCCCCTCTAGGGTGTCTTTTTGTCTTGCCGCCTTCAAATGAGAAGCAAGGGAAAGGGTTTAGGGTTTGATTAGGGGGATCCGCGGTAGCGGTCCGCCTAATCAAACCCTAAACCCTTTCCCGTCCCGTTTTAGAATACCCGACCCCCCAAAAATGGGTTCACTCGGCCCCTCTAGGGTGTCTTTTTGTCTTGCCGCTTTCAAATGAGAAGCAAGGTAAAGGGTTTAGGGTTTGATTGGGGGGATCCACGGTAGCGGTCCGCCGAATCAAACCCTAAACCCTTTCCCGTCCCGTTTTAGGATACCCGGCCCCCCAAAAAAGGGTTCACTCGGCCCCTCTAGGGTATCTTTTTGCCTTTCCGCCTTCGAATGAGAAGCAAGGGAAAGGGTTTAGGGTTCGATTAAGGGATCCGCGGTAGCAGTTCGCCTAATCAAACCCTAAACCCTTATCCATCCCGTTTTAGGATACCTGGCCCCCAAAAAAGGGTTCACTCGGCCCCTCTAGTGTGTCTTTTTGTCTTGCCGCCTTCAAATGAGAAGCAAGGGAAAGGGTTTAGGGTTTTATTAGGGGGATCCGTGGTAGAGGTCCGCCTAATCAAACCCTAAACCCTTTCCCGTCTCATTTTAGGATACCCGGTCCCCCAAAAAAGGGTTCACTCGGCCCCTCTAGGGTGTCTTTTTGTCTTGCCGCCTTCAAATGAGAAGCAAGGGAAAGGGTTTAGGGTTTGATTAGGGGGATCCACGGTAGTGGTCCGCCTAATCAAACCCTAAACCCTTTCCCGTCCCATTTTAGAATACCCGACCCCCCAAAAATGGGTTCACTCGGCCCCTCTAGGGTGTCTTTTTGTCTTGCCGCTTTCAAATGAGAAGCAAGGTAAAGGGTTTAGGGTTTGATTGGGGGGATCCACGGTAGCGGTCCGCCGAATCAAACCCTAAACCCTTTCCCGTCCCGTTTTAGGATACCCGGCCCCCCAAAAAAGGGTTCACTCGGCCCCTCTAGTGTGTCTTTTTGTCTTGCCGCCTTCAAATGAGAAGCAAGGGAAAGGGTTTAGGGTTTTATTAGGGGGATCCGTGGTAGAGGTCCACCTAATCAAACCCTAAACCCTTTCCCGTCTCGTTTTAGGATACCCGGTCCCCCAAAAAAGGGTTCACTCGGCCCCTCAAGAGAGTCTTTTTGTCTTGCCGCCTTCGATTGAGAAGTAAGGTAAAGGGTTTAGGGTTTGATTAGGGTATCCGTGGTAGCGGCCCGCCTAATCAAACCCTAAACCCTTTCCCCGTCTGTTTTAGGATACCGGCCCCCCAAAAAAGGGTTCACTCGGGCCCTCTAGGGTGTCTTTTTGTCTTGCCGCCTTCAGATGAGAAGCAAGGGAAAGGGTTTAGGGTTTGATTAGGGGATCCGCGGTAGCGGTCCGCCTAATCAAACTCCAATACCTTTCCTGTCCCGTTTTAGGATACCTGGCCCCCCCAAAAAAGGGTTCACTCGGCCCCTCTAGGGTGTCTTTTTGTCTTGCCGCGTTCGAATGATAAGCAAGGGAAAGGGTTTAAGGTTTGATTAGGGGGATCTGCGGTAGCGGTCCGCCTAATCAAACCCTAAACCCTTTCCCGTCTCGTTTTAGGATACCCGATCCCCCAAAAAAGGGTTCACTCGGCCCCTCTAGGATGTCTTTTTGTCTTGCCGCCTTCGATTGAGAAGTAAGGGAAAGGGTTTATGGTTTTATTAGGGGGATCTGCGGTAGCGGTCCGCCTAATCAAACCCTAAACCCTTTCCCGTCCCGTTTTAGAATACCCGACCCCCCAAAAAGGGTTCACTCGGCCCCTCTAGGGTGTCTTTTTGTCTTGCCGCTTTCAAATGAGAAGCAAGGTAAAGGGTTTAGGGTTTGATTGGGGGGATCCACGGTAGCGGTCCGCCGAATCAAACCCTAAACCCTTTCCCGTCCCGTTTTAGGATACCCGGCCCCCCAAAAAAGGGTTCACTCGGCCCCTCTAGGGTATCTTTTTGCCTTTCCGCCTTCGAATGAGAAGCAAGGGAAAGGGTTTAGGGTTCGATTAAGGGATCCGCGGTAGCAGTTCGCCTAATCAAACCCTAAACCCTTATCCATCCCGTTTTAGGATACCTGGCCCCCAAAAAAGGGTTCACTCGGCCCCTCTAGTGTGTCTTTTTGTCTTGCCGCCTTCAAATGAGAAGCAAGGGAAAGGGTTTAGGGTTTTATTAGGGGATCCGCGGTAGCGGTCCGCCTAATCAAACCCTAAACCCTTTCCCGTCTCGTTTTAGGATACCCGGTCCCCCAAAAAGGGTTCACTCGGCCCCTCTAGAGAGTCTTTTTGTCTTGCCGCCTTCGATTGAGAAGTAAGGTAAAGGGTTTAGGGTTTGATTAGGGTATCCGTGGTAGCGGCCCGCCTAATCAAACCCTAAACCCTTTCCCGTTCCGTTTTAGGATACCCGGCCCCCCAAAAAAGGGTTCACTCGGGCCCTCTAGGGTGTCTTTTTGTCTTGCCGCCTTCAGATGAGAAGCAAGGGAAAGGGTTTAGGGTTTGATTAGGGATCCGCGTGTAGCGGTCCGCCTAATCAAACTCCAATACCTTTCTGTCCCGTTTTAGGATACCTGGCCCCCCCAAAAAGGGTTCACTCGGCCCCTCTAGGGTGTCTTTTTGTCTTGCCGCATTCGAATGATAAGCAAGGGAAAGGGTTTAAGGTTTGATTAGGGGGATCTGCGGTAGCGGTCCGCCTAATCAAACCCTAAACCCTTTCCCGTCTCGTTTTAGGATACCCGATCCCCCAAAAAAGGGTTCACTCGGCCCCTCTAGGATGTCTTTTTGTCTTGCCGCCTTCGATTGAGAAGTAAGGGAAAGGGTTTATGGTTTTATTAGGGGGATCTGCGGTAGCGGTCCGCCTAATCAAACCCTAAACCCTTTCCCGTCCCGTTTTAGAATACCCGACCCCCCAAAAAGGGTTCACTCGGCCCCTCTAGGGTGTCTTTTTGTCTTGCCGCTTTCAAATGAGAAGCAAGGTAAAGGGTTTAGGGTTTGATTGGGGGGATCCACGGTAGCGGTCCGCCGAATCAAACCCTAAACCCTTTCCCGTCCCGTTTTAGGATACCCGCCCCCCAAAAAAAGGGTTCACTCGGCCCCTCTAGGGTATCTTTTTGTCTTTCCGCCTTCGAATGAGAAGCGAGGAAAGGGTTTAGGGTTCGATTAAGGGATCCGCGGTAGCAGTTCGCCTAATCAAACCCTAAACCCTTATCCATCCCGTTTTAGGATACCCGGCCCCCAAAAAAGGGTTCACTCGGCCCCTCTAGTGTGTCTTTTTGTCTTGCCGCCTTCAAATGAGAAGCAAGGGAAAGGGTTTAGGGTTTTATTAGGGGGATCCGTGGTAGAGGTCCACCTAATCAAACCCTAAACCCTTTCCCGTCTCGTTTTAGGATACCCGGTCCCCCAAAAAAGGGTTCACTCGGCCCCTCAAGAGAGTCTTTTTGTCTTGCCGCCTTCGATTGAGAAGTAAGGTAAAGGGTTTAGGGTTTGATTAGGGGTATCCGTGGTAGCGGCCCGCCTAATCAAACCCTAAACCCTTTCCTGTCCTGTTTTAGGATACCCGGCCCCCCAAAAAAGGGTTCACTCGGGCCCTCTAGGGTGTCTTTTTGTCTTGCCGCCTTCGGAGATGAGAAGCAAGGAAAGGGTTTAGGGTTTGATTAGGGGATCCGCGGTAGCGGTCCGCCTAATCAAACTCCAATACCTTTCCTGTCCCGTTTTAGGATACCTGGCCCCCCCAAAAAAGGGTTCACTCGGCCCCTCTAGGGTGTCTTTTTGTCTTGCCGCGTTCGAATGATAAGCAAGGGAAAGGGTTTAAGGTTTGATTAGGGGGATCTGCGGTAGCGGTCCGCCTAATCAAACCCTAAACCCTTTCCCGTCTCGTTTTAGGATACCCGATCCCCCAAAAAAGGGTTCACTCGGCCCCTCTAGGATGTCTTTTTGTCTTGCCGCCTTCGATTGAGAAGTAAGGGAAAGGGTTTATGGTTTTATTAGGGGGATCTGCGGTAGCGGTCCGCCTAATCAAACCCTAAACCCTTTCCCGTCCCGTTTTAGAATACCCGACCCCCCAAAAAGGGTTCACTCGGCCCCTCTAGGGTGTCTTTTTGTCTTGCCGCTTTCAAATGAGAAGCAAGGTAAAGGGTTTAGGGTTTGATTGGGGATCCACCGTAGCGGTCCGCCGAATCAAACCCTAAACCCTTTCCCGTCCCGTTTTAGGATACCCGGCCCCCCAAAAAAGGGTTCACTCGGCCCCTCTAGGGTATCTTTTTGCCTTTCCGCCTTCGAATGAGAAGCAAGGGAAAGGGTTTAGGGTTCGATTAAGGGATCCGCGGTAGCAGTTCGCCTAATCAAACCCTAAACCCTTATCCATCCCGTTTTAGGATACCTGGCCCCCAAAAAGGGTTCACTCGGCCCCTCTAGTGTGTCTTTTTGTCTTGCCGCCTTCAAATGAGAAGCAAGGGAAAGGGTTTAGGGTTTTATTAGGGGGATCCGTGGTAGAGGTCCGCCTAATCAAACCCTAAACCCTTTCCCGTCTCGTTTTAGGATACCCGGTCCCCCAAAAAAGGGTTCACTCGGCCCCTCTAGAGAGTCTTTTTGTCTTGCCGCCTTCGATTGAGAAGTAAGGTAAAGGGTTTAGGGTTTGATTAGGGGTATCCGTGGTAGCGGCCCGCCTAATCAAACCCTAAACCCTTTCCTGTCCGGTTTTAGGATACCCGGCCCCCCAAAAAAGGGTTCACTCGGGCCCTCTAGGGTGTCTTTTTGTCTTGCCGCCTTCGGATGAGAAGCAAGGGAAAGGGTTTAGGGTTTGATTAGGGGGATCCGCGGTAGCGGTCCGCCTAATCAAACTCCAATACCTTTCCTGTCCCGTTTTAGGATACCCGGCCCCCAAAAAAGGGTTCACTCGGCCCCTCTAGGGTGTCTTTTTGTCTTGCCGCATTCGAATGATAAGCAAGGGAAAGGGTTTAAGGTTTGATTAGGGGGATCTGCGGTAGCGGTCCGCCTAATCAAACCCTAAACCCTTTCCCGTCTCGTTTTAGGATACCCGATCCCCCAAAAAAGGGTTCACTCGGCCCCTCTAGGATGTCTTTTTGTCTTGCCGCCTTCGATTGAGAAGTAAGGGAAAGGGTTTATGGTTTTATTAGGGGGATCTGCGGTAGCGGTCCGCCTAATCAAACCCTAAACCCTTTCCCGTCCCGTTTTAGAATACCCGACCCCCCAAAAAGGGTTCACTCGGCCCCTCTAGGGTGTCTTTTTGTCTTGCCGCTTTCAAATGAGAAGCAAGGTAAAGGGTTTAGGGTTTGATTGGGGGGATCCACGGTAGCGGTCCGCCGAATCAAACCCTAAACCCTTTCCCGTCCCGTTTTAGGATACCCGGCCCCCCAAAAAGGGTTCACTCGGCCCCTCTAGGGTATCTTTTTGCCTTTCCGCCTTCGAATGAGAAGCAAGGGAAAGGGTTTAGGGTTCGATTAAGGGATCCGCGGTAGCAGTTCGCCTAATCAAACCCTAAACCCTTATCCATCCCGTTTTAGGATACCTGGCCCCCAAAAAAGGGTTCACTCGGCCCCTCTAGTGTGTCTTTTTGTCTTGCCGCCTTCAAATGAGAAGCAAGGGAAAGGGTTTAGGGTTTTATTAGGGGGATCCGTGGTAGAGGTCCGCCTAATCAAACCCTAAACCCTTTCCCGTCTCGTTTTAGGATACCCGGTCCCCCAAAAAAGGGTTCACTCGGCCCCTCTAGAGAGTCTTTTTGTCTTGCCGCCTTCGATTGAGAAGTAAGGTAAAGGGTTTAGGGTTTGATTAGGGGTATCCGTGGTAGCGGCCCGCCTAATCAAACCCTAAACCCTTTCCTGTCCTGTTTTAGGATACCCGGCCCCCCAAAAAAGGGTTCACTCGGGCCCTCTAGGGTGTCTTTTTGTCTTGCCGCCTTCAGATGAGAAGCAAGGGAAAGGGTTTAGGGTTTGATTAGGGGATCCGCGGTAGCGGTCCGCCTAATCAAACTCCAATACCTTTCCTGTCCCGTTTTAGGATACCTGGCCCCCCCAAAAAAGGGTTCACTCGGCCCCTCTAGGGTGTCTTTTTGTCTTGCCGCGTTCGAATGATAAGCAAGGGAAAGGGTTTAGGGTTTGATTAGGGGGATCTGCGGTAGTGGTCCGCCTAATCAAACCCTAAACCCTTTCCCGTCTCGTTTTAGGATACCCGATCCCCCAAAAAAGGGTTCACTCGGCCCCTCTAGGATGTCTTTTTGTCTTGCCGCCTTCGATTGAGAAGTAAGGGAAAGGGTTTATGGTTTTATTAGGGGGATCTGCGGTAGCGGTCCGCCTAATCAAACCCTAAACCCTTTCTCGTCTCGTTTTAGGATACCCGCCCCCCGAAAAAAAAAAAAAAAGGGTTCACTCGGCCCCTCTAGGGTGTCTTTTTGTCTTGCCGCCTTCAAATGAGAAGCAAGGGAAAGGGTTTAGGGTTTTATTAGGGGGATCCGCGGTAGCGGTCCGCCTAATCAAACCCTAAACCCTTTCCCGTCTCGTTTTAGGATACCCGGTCCCCGAAAAAAGGGTTCACTCGGCCCCTCTAGGGTGTCTTTTTGTCTTGCCGCCTTCGATTGAGAAGTAAGGTAAAGGGTTTAGGGTTTGATTAGGGGGATCCGTAGTAGCGGTCCGCCTAATCAAACCCTAACCCTTTCCCGTCTCGTTTTAGGATACCCGGCCCCCAAAAAAAGGGTTCACTCGGCCCCTCTAGGGTGTCTTTTTGTCTTGCCGCCTTCGAATGAGAAGCAAAAGAAAGGGTTTAGTGTTTGATTAAGGGATCCGCGGTAGCGGTCCGTCTAATCAAACCCTAAACCCTTTCCCATCCCGTTTTAGGATACCCGGCCCCCAAAAAAGGGTTCACTCGGCCCCTCTAGGGTGTCTTTTTGTCTTGCCGCCTTCAAATGAGAAGAAAGGGAAAGGGTTTAGGGTTTTATTAGGGGGATCCGCGGTAGTGGTTTGCCTAATCAAACCCTAAACCCTTTCCCGTCTCGTTTTAGGATACCCGGTCCCCCAAAAAAGGGTTCACTCGGCCCCTCTAGGATGTCTTTTTGTCTTGCCGCCTTCGATTGAGAAGTAAGGGAAAGGGTTTATGGTTTTATTAGGGGGATCTGCGGTAGCGGTCCGCCTAATCAAACCCTAAACCCTTTCTCGTCTCGTTTTAGGATACCCCCCCCCCCCAAAAAAAAGGGTTCACTCGGCCCCTCTAGGGTGTCTTTTTGTCTTGCCGCCTTCAAATGAGAAGCAAGGGAAAGGGTTTAGGGTTTTATTAGGGGGATCCGCGGTAGCGGTCCGCCTAATCAAATCCTAAACCCTTTCCCGTCTCGTTTTAGGATACCCGGTCCCCGAAAAAAGGGTTCACTCGGCCCCTCTAGGGTGTCTTTTTGTCTTGCCGCCTTCGATTGAGAAGTAAGGGAAAGGGTTTATGGTTTTATTAGGGGGATCTGCGGTAGCGGTCCGCCTAATCAAACCCTAAACCCTTTCTCGTCTCGTTTTAGGATACCCCCCCCCCCCCCCAAAAAAAAAAGGGTTCACTCGTCCCCTCTAGGGTGTCTTTTTGTCTTGCCGCCTTCAAATGAGAAGCAAGGGAAAGGGTTTAGGGTTTTATTAGGGGGATCCGCGGTAGCGGTCCGCCTAATCAAATCCTAAACCCTTTCCCGTCTCGTTTTAGGATACCCGGTCCCCGAAAAAAGGGTTCACTCGGCCCCTCTAGGGTGTCTTTTTGTCTTGCCGCCTTCGATTGAGAAGTAAGGGAAAGGGTTTATGGTTTTATTAGGGGATCTGCGGTGTAGCGGTCCGCCTAATCAAACCCTAAACCCTTTCTCGTCTCGTTTTAGGATACCCCCCCCCCCCCAAAAAAAAGGGTTCACTCGGCCCCTCTAGGGTGTCTTTTTATCTTGCCGCCTTCAAATGAGAAGCAAGGGAAAGGGTTTAGGGTTTTATTAGGGGATCCGCGGTAGCGGTCCGCCTAATCAAACCCTAAACCCTTTCCCGTCCCGTTTTAGGATACCCGGTCCCCGAAAAAAGGGTTCACTCGGCCCCTCTAGGGTGTCTTTTTGTCTTGCCGCCTTCGATTGAGAAGTAAGGTAAAGGGTTTAGGGTTTGATTAGGAGGATCCGTAGTAGCGGTCCGCCTAATCAAACCCTAAGCCCTTTCCCGTCGCGTTTTAGGATACCCGGTCCCCCAAAAAAGGGTTCACTCGGCCTCTCTAGGGTGTCTTTTTGTCTTGCCGCTTTCAAATTAGAAGCAAGGTAAAGGGTTTAGGGTTTGATTGGGGGGATCCACGGTAGCGGTCCGCCGAATCAAACCCTAAACCCTTTCCCGTCCCGTTTTAGGATACCCGGCCCCCAAAAAAGGGTTCACTCGGCCCCTCTAGGGTGTCTTTTTGTCTTGCCGCCTTCAAATGAGAAGCAAGGGAAAGGGTTTAGGGTTTTATTAGGGGGATCCGCGGTAGTGGTTTGCCTAATCAAACCCTAACCCTTTCCCGTCTCATTTTAGGATACCCGGTCCCCCAAAAAAGGGTTCACTCGGCCCCTCTGGGGTGTCTTTTTGTCTTGCCGCCTTCGATTGAGAAGTAAGGGAATAGGTTTAGGGTTTGATTAGGTGGATCCGCGGTAGCGGTCCGTCTAATCAATCCCTAAACCCTTTCCCGTCCCGTTTTAGAATACCCGACCACCCAAAAAAGGGTTCACTCGGCCCCTCTGGGGTGTCTTTTTGTCTTGCCGCCTTCAAATGAGAAGCAAGGGAAAGGGTTTAGGGTTTGATTAGGGGGATCCGTGGTAGAGGTCCGCCTAATCAAACCCTAAACCCTTTCCCGTCCCGTTTTAGGATACCCGGCCCCCAAAAAAAGCGGTCACTCGGCCCCTCTTGGGTGTCTTTTTGTCCTGCCGCCTTCGAATGAGAAGCAAGGGAAAGGGTTTAGGGTTTGATTAAGGGATCCACGGTAGGGGTCCGCCTAATCAAACCCTAAACCCTTTCCCATCCCGTTTTAGGATACCGGCCTCCAAAAAGGGTTCACTCGGCCTCTCTAGGGTGTCTTTTTGTCTTGCCGCCTTCAAATGAGAAGCAAGGGAAAGGGTTTAGGGTTTTATTAGGGGATCCGCGGTAGCGGTCCGCTTAATCAAACCCTAAACCCTTTCCCGTCGCGTTTTAGGATACCCGGTCCCCCAAAAAGGGTTCACTCGGCCCCTCTAGGGTGTCTTTTTGTCTTGCCGCTTTCAAATGAGAAGCAAGGTAAAGGGTTTAGGGTTTGATTGGGGGGATCCACGGTAGCGGTCCGCCGAATCAAACCCTAAACCCTTTCCCGTCCCGTTTTAGGATACCCGGCCCCCAAAAAAAAGGGTTCACTCGGCCCCTCTAGGGTGTCTTTTTGTCTTTCCGCCTTCGAATGAGGAGCGAGGAAAGGGTTTATGGTTCGATTAAGGGATCCGCGGTAGCGATTCGCCTAATCAAACCCTAAACCCTTATCCATCCCGTTTTAGGATACCTGGCCCCCAAAAAGGGTTCACTCGGCCCCTCTAGGGTGTCTTTTTGTCTTGCCGCATTCGATTGAGAATTAAGGGAAAGGGTTTAGGGTTTGATTAGGGGGATCCGCGGTAGCGGTCCGCCGAATCAAACCCTAAACCCTTTCCCGTCCCGTTTTAGGATACCCGCCCCCCAAAAAAATGGTTCACTCGGCCCCACTAGGGTGTCTTTTTGTCTTGCCGCCTTTGAATGAGAAGCAAGGGAAAGGGTTTAGGGTTTGATTAAGGGATCCGCGGTAGCGGTCCGCCTAATCAAACCCTAAACCCTTTCCCGTCTCGTTTTAGGATACCCGGTCCCCCAAAAAAGGGTTCACTCGGCCCCTCTAGGGTGTCTTTTTGTCTTGCCGCCTTCGATTGAGAAGTAAGGGAATCGGTTTAGGGTTTGATTAGGTGGATCCGCGGTAGCGGTCCGTCTAATCAATCCCTATACCCTTTCCCGTCCCGTTTTAGAATACCCGACCCCCCAAAAAAGGGTTCACTCGGCCCCTCTGGGGTGTCTTTTTGTCTTGCCGCCTTCAAATGAGAAGCAAGGGAAAGGGTTTAGGGTTTTATTAGGGGGATCCGCGGTAGTGGTTTGCCTAATCAAACCCTAAACCCTTTCCCGTCTCGTTTTAGGATACCCGGTCCCCCAAAAAAGGGTTCACTCGGCCCCTCTAGGATGTCTTTTTGTCTTGCCGCCTTCGATTGAGAAGTAAGGGAAAGGGTTTATGGTTTTATTAGGGGGATCTGCGGTAGCGGTCCGCCTAATCAAACCCTAAACCCTTTCTCGTCTCGTTTTAGGATACCCCCCCCCCCCAAAAAAAAAAAAAAAGGGTTCACTCGGCCCCTCTAGGGTGTCTTTTTGTCTTGCCGCCTTCAAATGAGAAGCAAGGGAAAGGGTTTAGGGTTTTATTAGGGGATCCGCGGTAGCGGTCCGCCTAATCAAACCCTAAACCCTTTCCCGTCCCGTTTTAGGATACCCGGTCCCATAAAAAGGGTTCACTCGGCCCCTATAGGGTGTCTTTTTGTCTTGCCGCCTTCGATTGAGAAGTAAGGGAAAGGGTTTATGGTTTTATTAGGGGGATCTGCGGTAGCGGTCCGCCTAATCAAACCCTAAACCCTTTCTCGTCTCGTTTTAGGATACCCCCCCCCCCAAAAAAAAAAGGGTTCACTCGTCCCCTCTAGGGTGTCTTTTTGTCTTGCCGCCTTCAAATGAGAAGCAAGGGAAAGGGTTTAGGGTTTTATTAGGGGGATCCGCGGTAGCGGTCCGCCTAATCAAATCCTAAACCCTTTCCCGTCTCGTTTTAGGATACCCGGTCCCCGAAAAAAGGGTTCACTCGGCCCCTCTAGGGTGTCTTTTTGTCTTGCCGCCTTCGATTGAGAAGTAAGGGAAAGGGTTTATGGTTTTATTAGGGGGATCTGCGGTAGCGGTCCGCCTAATCAAACCCTAAACCCTTTCTCGTCTCGTTTTAGGATACCCCCCCCCCCCCAAAAAAAAGGGTTCACTCGGCCCCTCTAGGGTGTCTTTTTATCTTGCCGCCTTCAAATGAGAAGCAAGGGAAAGGGTTTAGGGTTTTATTAGGGGGATCCGCGGTAGCGGTCCGCCTAATCAAATCCTAAACCCTTTCCCGTCTCGTTTTAGGATACCCGGTCCCCGAAAAAAGGGTTCACTCGGCCCCTCTAGGGTGTCTTTTTGTCTTGCCGCCTTCGATTGAGAAGTAAGGTAAAGGGTTTAGGGTTTGATTAGGAGGATCCGTAGTAGCGGTCCGCCTAATCAAACCCTAAGCCCTTTCCCGTCGCGTTTTAGGATACCCGGTCCCCCAAAAAAGGGTTCACTCGGCCTCTCTAGGGTGTCTTTTTGTCTTGCCGCTTTCAAATTAGAAGCAAGGTAAAGGGTTTAGGGTTTGATTGGGGGGATCCACGGTAGCGGTCCGCCGAATCAAACCCTAAACCCTTTCCCGTCCCGTTTTAGGATACCCGGCCCCCAAAAAAGGGTTCACTCGGCCCCTCTAGGGTGTCTTTTTGTCTTGCCGCCTTCAAATGAGAAGCAAGGGAAAGGGTTTAGGGTTTTATTAGGGGGATCCGCGGTAGTGGTTTGCCTAATCAAACCCTAACCCTTTCCCGTCTCATTTTAGGATACCCGATCCCCCAAAAAAGGGTTCTCTCGGCCCCTCTAGGGTGTCTTTTTGTCTTGCCGCATTCGATTGAGAATTAAGGGAAAGGGTTTAGGGTTTGATTAGGGGGATCCGCGGTAGCGGTCCGCCGAATCAAACCCTAAACCCTTTCCCGTCCCGTTTTAGGATACCCGCCCCCCAAAAAAATGGTTCACTCGGCCCCACTAGGGTGTCTTTTTGTCTTGCCGCCTTTGAATGAGAAGCAAGGGAAAGGGTTTAGGGTTTGATTAAGGGATCCGCGGTAGCGGTCCGCCTAATCAAACCCTAAACCCTTTCCCGTCTCGTTTTAGGATACCCGGTCCCCCAAAAAAGGGTTCACTCGGCCCCTCTGGGGTGTCTTTTTGTCTTGCCGCCTTCGATTGAGAAGTAAGGGAATAGGTTTAGGGTTTGATTAGGTGGATCCGCGGTAGCGGTCCGTCTAATCAATCCCTAAACCCTTTCCCGTCCCGTTTTAGAATACCCGACCACCCAAAAAAGGGTTCACTCGGCCCCTCTGGGGTGTCTTTTTGTCTTGCCGCCTTCAAATGAGAAGCAAGGGAAAGGGTTTAGGGTTTGATTAGGGGGATCCGTGGTAGAGGTCCGCCTAATCAAACCCTAAACCCTTTCCCGTCCCGTTTTAGGATACCCGGCCCCCAAAAAAAGCGGTCACTCGGCCCCTCTTGGGTGTCTTTTTGTCCTGCCGCCTTCGAATGAGAAGCAAGGGAAAGGGTTTAGGGTTTGATTAAGGGATCCACGGTAGGGGTCCGCCTAATCAAACCCTAAACCCTTTCCCATCCCGTTTTAGGATACCCGGCCTCCAAAAAAGGGTTCACTCGGCCTCTCTAGGGTGTCTTTTTGTCTTGCCGCCTTCAAATGAGAAGCAAGGGAAAGGGTTTAGGGTTTTATTAGGGGGATCTGTGGTAGCGGTCCGCTTAATCAAACCCTAAACCCTTTCCCGTCGCGTTTTAGGATACCCGGTCCCCCAAAAAAGGGTTCACTCGGCCCCTCTAGGGTGTCTTTTTGTCTTGCCGCTTTCAAATGAGAAGCAAGGTAAAGGGTTTAGGGTTTGATTGGGGGGATCCACGGTAGCGGTCCGCCGAATCAAACCCTAAACCCTTTCCCGTCCCGTTTTAGGATACCCGGCCCCCAAAAAAAGGGTTCACTCGGCCCCTCTAGGGTATCTTTTTGCCTTTCCGCCTTCGAATGAGGAGCAAGGGAAAGGGTTTATGGTTCGATTAAGGGATCCGCGGTAGCAGTTCGCCTAATCAAACCCTAAACCCTTATCCATCCCGTTTTAGGATACCCGGCCCCCAAAAAAGGGTTCACTCGGCCCCTCTAGGGTGTCTTTTTGTCTTGCCGCATTCGATTGAGAATTAAGGGAAAGGGTTTAGGGTTTGATTAGGGGGATCCGCGGTAGCGGTCCGCCGAATCAAACCCTAAACCCTTTCCCGTCCCGTTTTAGGATACCCGCCCCCCAAAAAAATGGTTCACTCGGCCCCACTAGGGTGTCTTTTTGTCTTGCCGCCTTTGAATGAGAAGCAAGGGAAAGGGTTTAGGGTTTGATTAAGGGATCCGCGGTAGCGGTCCGCCTAATCAAACCCTAAACCCTTTCCCGTCTCGTTTTAGGATACCCGGTCCCCCAAAAAAGGGTTCACTCGGCCCCTCTAGGGTGTCTTTTTGTCTTGCCGCCTTCGATTGAGAAGTAAGGGAATCGGTTTAGGGTTTGATTAGGTGGATCCGCGGTAGCGGTCCGTCTAATCAATCCCTATACCCTTTCCCGTCCCGTTTTAGAATACCCGACCCCCCAAAAAAGGGTTCACTCGGCCCCTCTGGGGTGTCTTTTTGTCTTGCCGCCTTCAAATGAGAAGCAAGGGAAAGGGTTTAGGGTTTGATTAGGGGGATCCGTGGTAGAGGTCCGCCTAATCAAACCCTAAACCCTTTCCCGTCCCGTTTTAGGATACCTGGCCCCCCCAAAAAAGGGTTCACTCGACCCCTCTAGGGTGTCTTTTTGTCCTGCCGCCTTCGAATGAGAAGCAAGGGAAAGGGTTTAGGGTTTGATTAAGGGATCCACGGTAGGGGTCCGCCTAATCAAACCCTAAACCCTTTCCCATCCCGTTTTAGGATACCGGCCTCCAAAAAGGGTTCACTCGGCCTCTCTAGGGTGTCTTTTTGTCTTGCCGCCTTCAAATGAGAAGCAAGGGAAAGGGTTTAGGGTTTTATTAGGGGATCCGCGGTAGCGGTCCGCCTAATCAAACCCTAAACCCTTTCCCGTCGCGTTTTAGGATACCGGCCCCCCAAAAAAGGGTTCACTCGGCCCCTCTAGGGTGTCTTTTTGTCTTGCCGCTTTCAAATGAGAAGCAAGGTAAAGGGTTTAGGGTTTGATTGGGGGGATCCACGGTAGCGGTCCGCCGAATCAAACCCTAAACCCTTTCCCGTCCCGTTTTAGGGTACCCGGCCCCCAAAAAAAGGGTTCACTCGGCCCCTCTAGGGTATCTTTTTGCCTTTCCGCCTTCGAATGAGGAGCAAGGGAAAGGGTTTATGGTTCGATTAAGGGATCCGCGGTAGCAGTTCGCCTAATCAAACCCTAAACCCTTATCCATCCCGTTTTAGGATACCCGGCCCCCAAAAAAGGGTTCACTCGGCCCCTCTAGGGTGTCTTTTTGTCTTGCCGCCTTCAAATGAGAAGCAAGGGAAAGGGTTTAGGGTTTTATTAGGGGGATCCGTGGTAGAGGTCCGCCTAATCAAACCCTAAACCCTTTCCCGTCTCGTTTTAGGATACCCGGTCCCCCAAAAAAGGGTTCACTCGGCCCCTCTAGAGAGTCTTTTTGTCTTGCCGCCTTCGATTGAGAAGTAAGGTAAAGGGTTTAGGGTTTGATTAGGGGTATCCGTGGTAGCGGCACGCCTAATCGAACCCTAAACCCTTTCCTGTTCCGTTTTAGGATACCCGGCCCCCCAAAAAAGGGTTCACTCGGCCCCTCTAGTGTGTCTTTTTGTCTTGCCGCCTTCAGATGAGAAGCAAGGGAAAGGGTTTAGGGTTTGATTAGGGGATCCGCGGTAGCGGTCCGCCTAATCAAACTCTAATCCTTTTCTGTCCGTTTTAGGAAACCCGGCCCCCAAAAAGGGTTCACTCGGCCCCTCTAGGGTGTCTTTTTGTCTTGCCGCCTTCGAATGAGATGCAAGGGAAAGGGTTTAGGGTTTGATTAGGGGGATCCGCGGTAGCGGTCCGCCGAATCAAACCCTAAACCCTTTCCCGTCCCGTTTTAGGATACCCGGCCCCCAAAAAAAGGGTTCACTCGGCCTCTCTAGTGTGTCTTTTTGTCTTGCCGCCTTTGAATGAGAAGCAAGGGAAAGGGTTTAGGGTTTGATTAAGGGATCCGCGGTAGCGGTCCGCCTAATCAAACCCTAAACCCTTTCCCGTCTCGTTTTAGGATACCCGGTCCCCCAAAAAAGGGTTCACTCGGCCCCTCTAGGGTGTCTTTTTGTCTTGCCGCCTTCGATTGAGAAGTAAGGGAATCGGTTTAGGGTTTGATTAGGTGGATCCGTGGTAGCGGTCCGTCTAATCAATCCCTAAACCCTTTCCCGTCCCGTTTTAGAATACCCGACCCCCCAAAAAAGGGTTCACTCGGCCCCTCTGGGGTGTCTTTTTGTCTTGCCGCCTTCAAATGAGAAGCAAGGGAAAGGGTTTAGGGTTTGATTAGGGGGATCCGTGGTAGAGGTCCGCCTAATCAAACCCTAAACCCTTTCCCGTCCCGTTTTAGGATACCCGGCCCCCAAAAAAAGGGTTCACTCGGCCCCTCTAGGGTGTCTTTTTGTCCTGCCGCCTTCGAATGAGAAGCAAGGGAAAGGGTTTAGGGTTTGATTAAGGGATCCACGGTAGGGGTCCGCCTAATCAAACCCTAAACCCTTTCCCATCCCGTTTTAGGATACCCGGCCTCCAAAAAAGGGTTCACTCGGCCTCTCTAGGGTGTCTTTTTGTCTTGCCGCCTTCAAATGAGAAGCAAGGGAAAGGGTTTAGGGTTTTATTAGGGGGATCTGTGGTAGCGGTCCGCCTAATCAAACCCTAAACCCTTTCCCGTCGCGTTTTAGGATACCCGGTCCCCCAAAAAAGGGTTCACTCGGCCCCTCTAGGGTGTCTTTTTGTCTTGCCGCTTTCAAATGAGAAGCAAGGTAAAGGGTTTAGGGTTTGATTGGGGGGATCCACGGTAGCGGTCCGCCGAATCAAACCCTAAACCCTTTCCCCGTCCGTTTTAGGATACCGGCCCCCAAAAAAGGGTTCACTCGGCCCCTCTAGGGTATCTTTTTGCCTTTCCGCCTTCGAATGAGGAGCGAGGAAAGGGTTTATGGTTCGATTAAGGGATCCGCGGTAGCGATTCGCCTAATCAAACCCTAAACCCTTTCCCATCCCGTTTTAGGATACCCGGCCCCAAAAAAGGGTTCACTCGGCCCCTCTAGGGTGTCTTTTTGTCTTGCCGCCTTCAAATGAGAAGCAAGGGAAAGGGTTTAGGGTTTTATTAGGGGATCCGCGGTAGCGGTCCGCCTAATCAAACCCTAAACCCTTTCCCGTCTCGTTTTAGGATACCCGGTCCCCCAAAAAAGGGTTCACTCGGCCCCTCTAGAGAGTCTTTTTGTCTTGCCGCCTTCGATTGAGAAGTAAGGTAAAGGGTTTAGGGTTTGATTAGGGGTATCCGTGGTAGCGGCACGCCTAATCAAACCCTAAACCCTTTCCCGTCCCGTTTTAGGATACCCGGCCCCCAAAAAAAGGGTTCACTCGGCCTCTCTAGTGTGTCTTTTTGTCTTGCCGCCTTTGAATGAGAAGCAAGGGAAAGGGTTTAGGGTTTGATTAAGGGATCCGCGGTAGCGGTCCGCCTAATCAAACCCTAAACCCTTTCCCGTCTCGTTTTAGGATACCCGGTCCCCCAAAAAAGGGTTCACTCGGCCCCTCTAGGGTGTCTTTTTGTCTTGCCGCCTTCGATTGAGAAGTAAGGGAATCGGTTTAGGGTTTGATTAGGTGGATCCGCGGTAGCGGTCCGTCTAATCAATCCCTAAACCCTTTCCCGTCCCGTTTTAGAATACCCGACCCCCCAAAAAAGGGTTCACTCGGCCCCTCTGGGGTGTCTTTTTGTCTTGCCGCCTTCAAATGAGAAGCAAGGGAAAGGGTTTAGGGTTTGATTAGGGGGATCCGTGGTAGAGGTCCGCCTAATCAAACCCTAAACCCTTTCCCGTCCCGTTTTAGGATACCCGGCCCCCAAAAAAAGGGTTCACTCGACCCCTCTAGGGTGTCTTTTTGTCCTGCCGCCTTCGAATGAGAAGCAAGGGAAAGGGTTTAGGGTTTGATTAAGGGATCCACGGTAGGGGTCCGCCTAATCAAACCCTAAACCCTTTCCCATCCCGTTTTAGGATACCCGGCCTCCAAAAAAGGGTTCACTCGGCCTCTCTAGGGTGTCTTTTTGTCTTGCCGCCTTCAAATGAGAAGCAAGGGAAAGGGTTTAGGGTTTTATTAGGGGGATCTGTGGTAGCGGTCCGCCTAATCAAACCCTAAACCCTTTCCCGTCCCATTTTAGGATACCCGGCCCCCAAAAAAAGGGTTCACTCGGCCCCTCTAGGGTGTCTTTTTGTCTTGCCGCCTTCGAATGAGAAGCAAGGTAAAGGGTTTAGGGTTTGATTGGGGGGATCCACGGTAGCGGTCCGCCTAATCAAACCCTAAACCCTTTCCCATCCCATTTTAGGATACCCGGCCCCCAAAAAAGGGTTCACTCGGCCCCTCTAGTGTGTATTTTTGTCTTGCCGCCTTCAAATGAGAAGCAAGGGAAAGGGTTTAGGGTTTTATTAGGGGGATCCGCGGTAGCGGTCCGCCTAATCAAACCCTAAACCCTTTCCCGTCGCGTTTTAGGATACCCGGTCCCCCAAAAAAGGGTTCACTCGGCCCCTCTAGGGTGTCTTTTTGTCTTGCCGCCTTCGATTGATAAGTAAGGTAAAGGGTTTAGGGTTTGATTAGGGGGATCCGTGGTAGCGGCCCACCTAATCAAACCCTAAACCCTTTCCTGTCCCGTTTTAGGATACCCGGCCCCCCAAAAAAGGGTTCACACGGCCCCTCTAGGGTGTCTTTTTGTCTTGCCGCCTTCAAATGAGAAGCAAGGGAAAGGGTTTAGGGTTTGATTAGGCGGATCCGCGGTAGCGGTCCGCCTAATCAAACTCTAAACCCTTTCCTGTCCCGTTTTAGGATACCCGGCCCCCCAAAAAAGGGTTCACTCGGCCCCTCTAGGGTGTCTTTTTGTCTTGTTGCCTTCAAATGAGAAGCAAGGGAAAGGGTTTATTGTTTGATTAGGGGTATCCGCGGTAGTGGTCCGCCTAATCAAACCCTAAACCCTTTCCCGTCTCATTTTAGGATACCCGGTCCCCCAAAAAAGGGTTCACTCGGCCCCTCTAGGGTGTCTTTTTGTCTTGCCGCCTTTGAATGAGAAGCAAGGGAAAGGGTTTAGGGTTTGATTAAGGGATCCGCGGTAGCGGTCCGCCTAATCAAACCCTAAACCCTTTCCCGTCTCGTTTTAGGATACCCGGTCCCCCAAAAAAGGGTTCACTCGGCCCCTCTAGGGTGTCTTTTTGTCTTGCCGCCTTCGATTGAGAAGTAAGGGAATCGGTTTAGGGTTTGATTAGGTGGATCCGCGGTAGCGGTCCGTCTAATCAATCCCTAAACCCTTTCCCGTCCCGTTTTAGAATACCCGACCCCCCAAAAAAGGGTTCACTCGGCCCCTCTGGGGTGTCTTTTTGTCTTGCCGCCTTCAAATGAGAAGCAAGGGAAAGGGTTTAGGGTTTGATTAGGGGATCCGTGGTAGAGGTCCGCCTAATCAAACCCTAAACCCTTTCCCGTCCCGTTTTAGGATACCCGGCCCCCAAAAAAAGGGTTCACTCGACCCCTCTAGGGTGTCTTTTTGTCCTGCCGCCTTCGAATGAGAAGCAAGGGAAAGGGTTTAGGGTTTGATTAAGGGATCCACGGTAGGGGTCCGCCTAATCAAACCCTAAACCCTTTCCCATCCCGTTTTAGGATACCGGCCTCCAAAAAGGGTTCACTCGGCCTCTCTAGGGTGTCTTTTTGTCTTGCCGCCTTCAAATGAGAAGCAAGGGAAAGGGTTTAGGGTTTTATTAGGGGGATCTGTGGTAGCGGTCCGCCTAATCAAACCCTAAACCCTTTCCCGTCGCGTTTTAGGATACCCGGTCCCCCAAAAAAGGGTTCACTCGGCCCCTCTAGGGTGTCTTTTTGTCTTGCCGCTTTCAAATGAGAAGCAAGGTAAAGGGTTTAGGGTTTGATTGGGGGGATCCACGGTAGCGGTCCGCCGAATCAAACCCTAAACCCTTTCCCGTCCCGTTTTAGGATACCCGGCCCCCAAAAAAGGGTTCACTCGGCCCCTCTAGGGTATCTTTTTGCCTTTCCGCCTTCGAATGAGGAGCGAGGAAAGGGTTTATGGTTCGATTAAGGGATCCGCGGTAGCAGTTCGCCTAATCAAACCCTAAACCCTTATCCATCCCGTTTTAGGATACCCGGCCCCCAAAAAAGGGTTCACTCGGCCCCTCTAGGGTGTCTTTTTGTCTTGCCGCCTTCAAATGAGAAGCAAGGGAAAGGGTTTAGGGTTTTATTAGGGGGATCCGTGGTAGAGGTCCGCCTAATCAAACCCTAAACCCTTTCCCGTCTCGTTTTAGGATACCCGGTCCCCCAAAAAAGGGTTCACTCGGCCCCTCTAGAGAGTCTTTTTGTCTTGCCGCCTTCGATTGAGAAGTAAGGTAAAGGGTTTAGGGTTTGATTAGGGGTATCCGTGGTAGCGGCACGCCTAATCGAACCCTAAACCCTTTCCTGTTCCGTTTTAGGATACCCGGCCCCCCAAAAAAGGGTTCACTCGGCCCCTCTAGTGTGTCTTTTTGTCTTGCCGCCTTCAGATGAGAAGCAAGGGAAAGGGTTTAGGGTTTGATTAGGGGATCCGCGGTAGCGGTCCGCCTAATCAAACTCTAATCCTTTTCCTGTCCCGTTTTAGGAAACCCGGCCCCCCAAAAAAGGGTTCACTCGGCCCCTCTAGGGTGTCTTTTTGTCTTGCCGCCTTCGAATGAGATGCAAGGGAAAGGGTTTAGGGTTTGATTAGGGGGATCCGCGGTAGCGGTCCGCCGAATCAAACCCTAAACCCTTTCCCGTCCCGTTTTAGGATACCCGGCCCCCAAAAAAAGGGTTCACTCGGCCTCTCTAGTGTGTCTTTTTGTCTGGCCGCCTTTGAATGAGAAGCAAGGGAAAGGGTTTAGGGTTTGATTAAGGGATCCGCGGTAGCGGTCCGACTAATCAAACCCTAAACCCTTTCCCGTCTCGTTTTAGGATACCCGGTCCCCCAAAAAAGGGTTAACTCGGCCCCTCTAGGGTGTCTTTTTGTCTTGCCGTCTTCGATTGAGAAGTAAGGGAAAGGGTTTAGGGTTTGATTAGGTGGATCCGCGGTAGCGGTCCGTCTAATCAATCCCTAAACCCTTTCCCGTCCCGTTTTAGAATACCCGACCCCCCAAAAAAGGGTTCACTCGGCCCCTCTGGGGTGTCTTTTTGTCTTGCCGCCTTCAAATGAGAAGCAAGGGAAAGGGTTTAGGGTTTGATTAGGGGGATCCGCGGTAGCGGTCCGCCTAATCAAACCTTAATCCCTTTCCCGTCCCATTTTAGGATACCCGGCCCCCAAAAAAAGGGTTCACTCGGCCCCTCTAGGGTGTCTTTTTGTCTTGCCGCCTTCGAATGAGAAGCAAGGGAAAGGGTTTAGGGTTTGATTAAGGGATCCGCGGTAGCGGTCCGCCTAATCAAACCCTAAACCCTTTCCCATCCCATTTTAGGATACCCGGCCCCCAAAAAAGGGTTCACTCGGCCCCTCTAGTGTGTATTTTTGTCTTGCCGCCTTCAAATGAGAAGCAAGGGAAAGGGTTTAGGGTTTTATTAGGGGGATCCGCGGTAGCGGTCCGCCTAATCAAACCCTAAACCCTTTCCCGTCGCGTTTTAGGATACCCGGTCCCCCAAAAAAGGGTTCACTCGGCCCCTCTAGGGTGTCTTTTTGTCTTGCCGCCTTCGATTGATAAGTAAGGTAAAGGGTTTAGGGTTTGATTAGGGGGATCCGTGGTAGCGGCCCGCCTAATCAAACCCTAAACCCTTTCCTGTCCCGTTTTAGGATACCCGGCCCCCCAAAAAAGGGTTCACACGGCCCCTCTAGGGTGTCTTTTTGTCTTGCCGCCTTCAAATGAGAAGCAAGGGAAAGGGTTTAGGGTTTGATTAGGCGGATCCGCGGTAGCGGTCCGCCTAATCAAACTCTAAACCCTTTCCTGTCCCGTTTTAGGATACCCGGCCCCCCAAAAAAGGGTTCACTCGGCCCCTCTAGGGTGTCTTTTTGTCTTGTTGCCTTCAAATGAGAAGCAAGGGAAAGGGTTTAGGGTTTGATTAGGGGTATCCGCGGTAGTGGTCCGCCTAATCAAACCCTAAACCCTTTCCCGTCTCATTTTAGGATACCCGGTCCCCCAAAAAAGGGTTCACTCGGCCCCTCTAGGGTGTCTTTTTGTCTTGCCGCCTTCGATTGAGGAGTAAGGGAAAGGGTTTAGGGTTTGATTAGGGGGATCCGCGGTAGCGGTCCGCCTAATCAAACTCTAAACCCTTTCCTGTCCCGTTTTAGGATACCCGACCCTCCAAAAAAGGGTTCACTCGGCCCCTCTAGGGTGTCTTTTTGTCATGCCGCCTTCAAATGAGAAGCAAGGGAAAGGGTTTAGGGTTTGATTAGGGGGATCCGCGGTAGTGGTCCGCCTAATCAAACCCTAAACCCTTTCCCGTCTCATTTTAGGATACCCGGTCCCCCAAAAATGGGTTCACTCGGCCTCTCTAGGGTGTCTTTTTGTCTCGTCGCCTTCGATTGAGAAGTAAGGGAAAGGGTTTAGGGTTTGATTGGGGGGATCCACGGTAGCGGTCCGCCGAATCAAACCCTAAACCCTTTCCCGTCCCGTTTTAGGATACGCGACCCTCCAAAAAAGGGTTCACTCGGCCCCTCTAGGGTGTCTTTTTGTCTTGCCGCCTTCAAATGAGAAGCAAGGGAAAGGGTTTAGGGTTTGATTAGGGGGATCCGCGGTAGTGGTCCGCCTAATCAAACCCTAAACCCTTTCCCGTCCCGTTTTAGAATACCCGACCCCCCAAAAAAGGGTTCACTCGGCCCCTCTAGGGTGTCTTTTTGTCTTGCCGCTTTCAAATGAGAAGCAAGGTAAAGGGTTTAGGGTTTGATTGGGGGGATCCACGGTAGCGGTCCGCCGAATCAAACCCTAAACCCTTTCCCATCCCGTTTTAGGATACCCGGCCCCCCAAAAAAGGGTTCACTCGGCCCCTCTAGGGTATCTTTTTGCCTTTCCGCCTTCGAATGAGAAGCAAGGGAAAGGGTTTAGGGTTCGATTAAGGGATCCGCGGTAGCAGTTCGCCTAATCAAACCCTAAACCCTTATCCATCCCGTTTTAGGATACCTGGCCCCCAAAAAAGGGTTCACTCGGCCCCTCTAGTGTGTCTTTTTGTCTTGCCGCATTCAAATGAGAAGCAAGGGAAAGGGTTTAGGGTTTTATTAGGGGGATCCGTGGTAGAGGTCCGCCTAATCAAACCCTAAACCCTTTCCCGTCTCGTTTTAGGATACCCGGTCCCCCAAAAAAGGGTTCACTCGGCCCCTCTAGAGAGTCTTTTTGTCTTGCCGCCTTCGATTGAGAAGTAAGGTAAAGGGTTTAGGGTTTGATTAGGGGTATCCGTGGTAGCGGCCCGCCTAATCAAACCCTAAACCCTTTCCTTTCCTGTTTTAGGATACCCGGCCCCCCAAAAAAGGGTTCACTCGGGCCCTCTAGGGTGTCTTTTTGTCTTGCCGCATTCGATTGAGAATTAAGGGAAAGGGTTTAGGGTTTGATTAGAGGGATCCGCGGTAGCGGTCCGCCGAATCAAACCCTAAACCCTTTCCCGTCCTGTTTTAGGATACCCGCCCCCCAAAAAAATGGTTCACTCGGCCCCACTAGGGTGTCTTTTTGTCTCGCCGCCTTTGAATGAGATGCAAGGGAAAGGGTTTAGGGTTTGATTAAGGGATCCGCGGTAGCGGTCCGCCTAATCAAGCCCTAAATTCTTTCCCGTCTCGTTTTAGGATACCCGGTCCCCCAAAAAAGGGTTCACTCGGCCCCTCTAGGGTGTCTTTTTGTCTTGCTGCCTTCGATTGAGAAGTAAGGGAAAGGTTTTAGGGTTTGATTAGGTGGATCCGCGGTAGCGGTCCGTCTAATCAATCCCTAAACCCTTTCCCGTCCCATTTTAGAATACCCGACCCCCCAAAAAAGGGTTCACTCGGCCCCTCTGGGGTGTCTTTTTGTCTTGCCGCCTTCAAATGAGAATCAAGGGAAAGGGTTTAGGGTTTGATTAGGGGGATCCGCGGTAGAGGTCCGCCTAATCAAACCCGAAACCCTTTCCCGTCCCGTTTTAGGATACCCGGCCCCCAAAAAAAGGGTTCACTAGGCCCCTCTAGGGTGTCTTTTTGTCCTGCCGCCTTCGAATGAGAAGCAAGGGAAAGGGTTTAGGGTTTGATTAAGGGATCCATGGTAGGGGTCCGCCTAATCAAACCCTGAACCCTTTCCCATCCCGTTTTAGGATACCCGGCCCCCAAAAAAGGGTTCACTCGGCCTCTCTAGGGTGTCTTTTTGTCTTGCCGCCTTCAAATGAGAAGCAAGGGAAAGGGTTTAGGGTTTTATTAGGGGGATCTGTGGTAGCGGTCCGCCTAATCAAACCCTAAACCCTTTCCCGTCGCGTTTTAGGATACCCGGTCCCCCAAAAAAGGGTTCACTCGGCCCCTCTAGGGTGTCTTTTTGTCTTGCCGCTTTCAAA
The DNA here is from genome assembly GCF_048544455.1 of Silene latifolia. Lineage (NCBI taxonomy): Eukaryota > Viridiplantae > Streptophyta > Magnoliopsida > Caryophyllales > Caryophyllaceae > Silene > Silene latifolia. The sequence goes on along the minus strand of NC_133536.1, from coordinate 149,849,938 downwards.
TGAGAAGCAAGGTAAAGGGTTTAGGGTTTGATTGGGGGGATCCACGGTAGCGGTCCGCCGAATCAAACCCTAAACCCTTTCCCGTCCCGTTTTAGGATACCCGGCCCCCAAAAAAAGGGTTCACTCGGCCCCTCTAGGGTATCTTTTTGCCTTTCCGCCTTCGAATGAGGAGCAAGGGAAAGGGTTTATGGTTCGATTAAGGGATCCGCGGTAGCAGTTCGCCTAATCAAACCCTAAACCCTTATCCATCCGTTTTAGGATAACCTTAGGCCCCCCAAAAAAGGGTTCACTCGGCCTCTCTAGGGTGTCTTTTTGTCTTGCCGCCTTCAAATGAGAAGCAAGGGAAAGGGTTTAGGGTTTTATTAGGGGGATCTGTGGTAGCGGTCCGCCTAATCAAATCCTAAACCCTTTCCCGTCGCGTTTTAGGATACCCGGTCCCCCAAAAAAGGGTTCACTCGGCCCCTCTAGGGTGTCTTTTTGTCTTGCCGCTTTCAAATGAGAAGCAAGGTAAAGAGTTTAGGGTTTGATTGGGGGGATCCACGGTAGCGGTCCGCCGAATCAAACCCTGAACCCTTTCCCGTCCCGTTTTAGGATACCCGGCCCCCAAAAAAGGGTTCACTCGGCCCCTCTAGGGTATCTTTTTGCCTTTCCGCCTTCGAATGAGGAGCAAGGGAAAGGGTTTATGGTTCGATTAAGGTATCCGCGGTAGCAGTTCGCCTAATCAAACCCTAAACCCTTATCCATCCCGTTTTAGGATACCCGGCCCCCAAAAAAGGGTTCACTCGGCCCCTCTAGGGTGTCTTTTTGTCTTGCCGCCTTCAAATTAGAAGCAAGGGAAAGGGTTTAGGGTTTTGTTAGGGGGATCCGTGGTAGAGGTCCGCCTAATCAAACCCTAAACCCTTTCCCGTCTCGTTTTAGGATACCCGGTCCCCCAAAAAAGGGTTCACTCGGCCCCTCTAGAGAGTCTTTTTGTCTTGCCGCCTTCGATTGAGAAGTAAGGTAAAGGGTTTAGGGTTTGATTAGGGGTATCTGTGGTAGCGGCACGCCTAATCGAACCCTAAACCCTTTTTCTGTTCCGTTTTAGTATACCCGACCCCCAAAAAGGGTTCACTCGGCCCCTCTAGTGTGTCTTTTTGTCTTGCCGCCTTCAGATGAGAAGCAAGGGAAAGGGTTTAGGGTTTGATTAGGGGATCCGCGGTAGCGGTCCGCCTAATCAAACTCTAATCCCTTTCCTGTCCCGTTTTAGGAAACCCGGTCCCCCAAAAAAGGGTTCACTCGGCCCCTCTAGGGTGTCTTTTTGTCTTGCCGCTTTCAAATGAGAAGCAAGGTAAAGGGTTTAGGGTTTGATTGGGGGGATCCACGGTAGAGGTCCGCCTAATCAAACCCTAAACCCTTTCCCGTCCCGTTTTAGGATACCCGACCCCCAAAAAAGGGTTCACTCGGCCCCTCTAGGGTATCTTTTTGCCTTTCCGCCTTCGAATGAGGAGCAAGGGAAAGGGTTTAGGGTTTGATTAAGGGATTCCCATCCCGTTTTAGGATACCCGGCCCCCAAAAAAGGGTTCACTCGGCCTCTCTAGGGTGTCTTTTTGTCTTGCCGCCTTCAAATGAGAAGCAAGGGAAAGGGTTTAGGGTTTTATTAGGGGATCCGCGGTAGCGGTCCGCCTAATCAAACCCTAAACCCTTTCCCGTCGCGTTTTAGGATACCCGGTCCCCAAAAAAGGGTTCACTCGGCCCCTCTAGGGTGTCTTTTTGTCTTGCCGCTTTCAAATGAGAAGCAAGGTAAAGGGTTTAGGGTTTGATTGGGGGGATCCACGGTAGCGGTCCGCCGAATCAAACCCTAAACCCTTTCCCGTCCCGTTTTAGGATACCCGGCCCCCAAAAAAAGGGTTCACTCGGCCCCTCTAGGGTATCTTTTTGCCTTTCCGCCTTCGAATGAGGAGCAAGGGAAAGGGTTTATGGTTCGATTAAGGGATCCGCGGTAGCAGTTCGCCTAATCAAACCCTAAACCCTTATCCATCCCGTTTTAGGATAACCGGCCCCCAAAAAAGGGTTCACTCGGCCTCTCTAGGGTGTCTTTTTGTCTTGCCGCCTTCAAATGAGAAGCAAGGGAAAGGGTTTAGGGTTTTATTAGGGGGATCTGTGGTAGCGGTCCGCCTAATCAAATCCTAAACCCTTTCCCGTCGCGTTTTAGGATACCCGGTCCCCCAAAAAAGGGTTCACTCGGCCCCTCTAGGGTGTCTTTTTGTCTTGCCGCTTTCAAATGAGAAGCAAGGTAAAGAGTTTAGGGTTTGATTGGGGGGATCCACGGTAGCGGTCCGCCGAATCAAACCCTGAACCCTTTCCCGTCCCGTTTTAGGATACCCGGCCCCCAAAAAAGGGTTCACTCGGCCCCTCTAGGGTATCTTTTTGCCTTTCCGCCTTCGAATGAGGAGCAAGGGAAAGGGTTTATGGTTCGATTAAGGTATCCGCGGTAGCATTTCGCCTAATCAAACCCTAAACCCTTATCCATCCCGTTTTAGGATACCCGGCCCCCAAAAAAGGGTTCACTCGGCCCCTCTAGGGTGTCTTTTTGTCTTGCCGCCTTCAAATTAGAAGCAAGGGAAAGGGTTTAGGGTTTTGTTAGGGGGATCCGTGGTAGAGGTCCGCCTAATCAAACCCTAAACCCTTTCCCGTCTCGTTTTAGGATACCCGGTCCCCCAAAAAAGGGTTCACTCGGCCCCTCTAGAGAGTCTTTTTGTCTTGCCGCCTTCGATTGAGAAGTAAGGTAAAGGGTTTAGGGTTTGATTAGGGTTATCTGTGGTAGCGGCACGCCTAATCGAACCCTAAACCCTTTCCTGTTCCGTTTTAGTATACCCGACCCCCCAAAAAAGGGTTCACTCGGCCCCTCTAGTGTGTCTTTTTGTCTTGCCGCCTTCAGATGAGAAGCAAGGGAAAGGGTTTAGGGTTTGATTAGGGGATCCGCGGTAGCGGTCCGCCTAATCAAACTCTAATCCCTTTCCTGTCCCGTTTTAGGAAACCCGGTCCCCCAAAAAAGGGTTCACTCGGCCCCTATAGGGTGTCTTTTTGTCTTGCCGCTTTCAAATGAGAAGCAAGGTAAAGGGTTTAGGGTTTGATTGGGGGGATCCACGGTAGCGGTCCGCCGAATCAAACCCTAAACCCTTTCCCGTCCCGTTTTAGGATACCCGACCCCCAAAAAAGGGTTCACTCGGCCCCTCTAGGGTATCTTTTTGCCTTTCCGCCTTCGAATGAGGAGCAAGGGAAAGGGTTTATTGTTCGATTAAGGGATCCGCGGTAGCATTTCGCCTAATCAAACCCTAAACCCTTATCCATCCCGTTTTAGGATACCCGGCCCCCAAAAAAGGGTTCACTCGGCCCCTCTAGGGTGTTTTTTTGTCTTGCCGCCTTCAAATTAGAAGCAAGGGAAAGGGTTTAGGGTTTTTTTAGGGGGATCCGTGGTAGAGGTCCGCCTAATCAAACCTTAAACCCTTTCCCGTCTCGTTTTAGGATACCCGGTCCCCCAAAAAAAGGGTTCACTCGGCCCCTCTAGAGAGTCTTTTTGTCTTGCCGCCTTCGATTGAGAAGTAAGGTAAAGGGTTTAGGGTTTGATTAGGGGTATCTGTGGTAGCGGCACGCCTAATCGAACCCTAAACCCTTTCCTGTTCCGTTTTAGTATACCCGACCCCCCAAAAAAGGGTTCACTCGGCCCCTCTAGTGTGTCTTTTTGTCTTGCCGCCTTCAGATGAGAAGCAAGGGAAAGGGTTTAGGGTTTGATTAGGGGATCCGCGGTAGCGGTCCGCCTAATCAAACTCTAATCCCTTTCCTGTCCCGTTTTAGGAAACCCGGCCCCCCAAAAAAGGGTTCATTCGGCCCCTCTAGGGTGTCTTTTTGTCTTGCCGCCTTCGAATGAGATGCAAGGGAAAGGGTTTAGGGTTTGATTAGGGGGATCCGTGGTAGCGGTCTGCCTAATCAAACCCTAAACCCTTTCCCGTCTCGGTTTAGGATACCCGGTCCCCCAAAAAAGGGTTCACTCGGCCCCTCTAGAATGTCTTTTTGTCTTGCCGCCTTCGATTGAGAAGTAAGGGAAAGGGTTTATGGTTTTATTAGGGGGATATGCGGTAGCGGTCCGTCTAATCAAACCCTAAACCCTTTCTCATCTCGTTTTAGGATACCCGACCACCCCCAAAAACGGTTCACTCGGCCCCTCTAGGGTGTCTTTTTGTCTTGCCGCCTTCAAATGAGAAGCAAGGGAAAGGGTTTAGGGTTTGATTAGGGGGGGTCTGCGGTAGCGGTCCGCCTAATAAAACCCTAAACACTTTCCCGTCTCGTTTTCGGATACCCGGTCCCTCATAAAAGGGTTCACTCGGCCCCTCTAGGGTGTCTTTTTGTCTTGCCACCTTCGAATGAGATGCAAGGGAAAGGGTTTAGGGTTTGATTAAGGGGATCCGCGGTAGCGGTCCGCCTAATCAAACCCTAAACCCTTTCCCCGTCTCGGTTAGGATACCCGGTCCCCCAAAAAAGGGTTCACTCGGCCCCTCTAGGATGTCTTTTTGTCTTGCCGCCTTCGATTGAGAAGTAAGGGAAAGGGTTTATGGTTTTATTAGGAGGATCTGCGGTAGCGGTCCGCCTAATCAAACCCTAAACCCTTTCTCGTCTCGTTTTAGGATACCCGACCCCCCCAAAAAAGGGTTCACTCGGCCCCTCTAGGGTGTCTTTTTGTCTTGCCGCCTTCAAATGAGAAGCAAGGGAAAGGGTTTAGGGTTTGATTAGGGGGATCCGTGGTATAGGTCCGCCTAATCAAACCCTAAACCCTTTCCCGTCTCGTTTTAGGATACCCGGTCCCCCAAAAAAGGGTTCACTCGGCCCCTCTAGAGAGTCTTTTTGTCTTGCCGCCTTCGATTGAGAAGTAAGGTAAAGGGTTTAGGGTTTGATTAGGGGTATCCGTGGTAGCGGCCCGCCTAATCGAACCCTAAACCCTTTCCTGTCTCGTTTTAGGATACCCGGCCCCCCAAAAAAGGGTTCACTCGACCCCTCTAGGGTGTCTTTTTGTCTTGCCGCCTTCAGATGAGAAGCAAGGGAAAGGGTTTAGGGTTTGATTAGGGGATCCGCGGTAGCGGTCCGCCTAATCAAAATCTAATCCCTTTCCTGTCCCGTTTTAGGATACCCGGCCCCCCCAAAAAAGGGTTCAATCGGCCCCTCTAGGGTGTTTTTTTGTCTTGCCGCCTTCGAATGAGATGCAAGGGAAAGGGTTTAGGGTTTGATTAGGGGGATTCGCGGTAGCGGTCCGCCTAATCAAACCCTAAACCCTTTCCCGTCTCGGTTTAGGATACCGGGTCCCCCAAAAAAGGGTTCACTCGGCCCCTCTAGGATGTCTTTTTGTCTTGCCGCCTTCGATTGAGAAGTAAGGGAAAGGGTTTATGGTTTTATTAGGGGGATCTGCGGTAGCGGTCCGCCCAATCAAACCCTAAACCCTTTCTCGTCTCGTTTTAGGATACCCGACCCCCCCCAAAAAAGGGTTCACTCGGCCCCTCTAGGGTGTCTTTTTGTCTTGCCGCCTTCAAATGAGAAGCAAGGGAAAGGGTTTAGGGTTTTATTAGGGGGATCCGCGGTAGCGGTCCGCCTAATCAAACCCTAAACCCTTTCCCGTCTCGTTCTAGGATACCCGGTCCCCCAAAAAAAGGTTCACTCGGCCCCTCTAGAGAGTCTTTTTGTCTTGCCGCCTTCGATTGAGAAGTAAGGTAAAGGGTTTAGGGTTTGATTAGGGGTATCCGTGGTAGCGGTCCTCCTAATCGAACCCTAAACCCTTTCCTGTCCCGTTTTAGGATACCCGGCCCCCCAAAAAAGGGTTCACTCGGCTCCTCTAAGGTGTCTTTTTGTCTTGCCGCCTTCGAATGAGATGCAAGGGAAAGGGTTTAGGGTTTGATTAGGGGGATCCGCGGTAGCGGTCCGCCTAATCAAACCCTAAACCCTTTCCCGTCTCGGTTTAGGATACCCGGTCCCCCAAAAAAGGGTTCACTCGGCCCCTCTAGGATGTCTTTTTGTCTTGCCGCCTTCGATTGAGAAGTAAGGGAAAGGGTTTATGGTTTTATTAGGAGGATCTGCGGTAGCGGTCCGCCTAATCAAACCCTAAACCCTTTCTCGTCTCGTTTTAGGATACCCGACCCCCCCAAAAAAGGGTTCACTCGGCCCCTCTAGGGTGTCTTTTTGTCTTGCCGCCTTCAAATGAGAAGCAAGGGAAAGGGTTTAGGGTTTGATTAGGGGGATCCGTGGTATAGGTCCGCCTAATCAAACCCTAAACCATTTCCCGTCTCGTTTTAGGATACCCGGTCCCCCAAAAAAGGGTTCACTCGGCCCCTCTAGAGAGTCTTTTTGTCTTGCCGCCTTCGATTGAGAAGTAAGGTAAAGGGTTTAGGGTTTGATTAGGGGTATCCGTGGTAGCGGCCCGCCTAATCGAACCCTAAACCCTTTCCTGTTCCGTTTTAGTATACCCGACCCCCCAAAAAAGGGTTCACTCGGCCCCTCTAGTGTGTCTTTTTGTCTTGCCGCCTTCAGATGAGAAGCAAGGGAAAGGGTTTAGGGCTTGATTAGGGGATCCGCGGTAGCGGTCCGCCTAATCAAACTCTAATCCCTTTCCTGTCCCGTTTTAGGAAACCCGGCCCCCCAAAAAAGGGTTCATTCGGCCCCTCTAGGGTGTCTTTTTGTCTTGCCGCCTTCGAATGAGATGCAAGGGAAAGGGTTTAGGGTTTGATTAGGGGGATCCGTGGTAGCGGTCCGCCTAATCAAACCCTAAACCCTTTCCCGTCTCGGTTTAGGATACCCGGTCCCCCAAAAAAGGGTTCACTCGGCCCCTCTAGAATGTCTTTTTGTCTTGCCGCCTTCGATTGAGAAGTAAGGGAAAGGGTTTATGGTTTTATTAGGGGGATATGCGGTAGCGGTCCGCCTAATCAAACCCTAAACCCTTTCTCATCTCGTTTTAGGATACCCGACCACCCCCAAAAAGGGTTCACTCGGCCCCTCTAGGGTGTCTTTTTGTCTTGCCGCCTTCAAATGAGAAGCAAGGGAAAGGGTTTAGGGTTTGATTAGGGGGGTCTGCGGTAGCGGTCCGCCTAATCAAACCCTAAACACTTTCCCGTCTCGTTTTCGGATACCCGGTCCCTCATAAAAGGGTTCACTCGGCCCCTCTAGGGTGTCTTTTTGTCTTGCCACCTTCGAATGAGATGCAAGGGAAAGGGTTTAGGGTTTGATTAAGGGGATCCGCGGTAGCGGTCCGCCTAATCAAACCCTAAACCCTTTCCCGTCTCGGGTTAGGATACCCGGTCCCCCAAAAAAGGGTTCACTCGGCCCCTCTAGGATGTCTTTTTGTCTTGCCGCCTTCGATTGAGAAGTAAGGGAAAGGGTTTATGGTTTTATTAGGAGGATCTGCGGTAGCGGTCCGCCTAATCAAACCCTAAACCCTTTCTCGTCTCGTTTTAGGATACCCGACCCCCCCAAAAAGGGTTCACTCGGCCCCTCTAGGGTGTCTTTTTGTCTTGCCGCCTTCAAATGAGAAGCAAGGGAAAGGGTTTAGGGTTTGATTAGGGGGATCCGTGGTATAGGTCCGCCTAATCAAACCCTAAACCCTTTCCCGTCTCGTTTTAGGATACCCGGTCCCCCAAAAAAGGGTTCACTCGGCCCCTCTAGAGAGTCTTTTTGTCTTGCCGCCTTCGATTGAGAAGTAAGGTAAAGGGTTTAGGGTTTGATTAGGGGTATCCGTGGTAGCGGCCCGCCTAATCGAACCCTAAACCCTTTCCTGTCTCGTTTTAGGATACCCGGCCCCCCAAAAAAGGGTTCACTCGACCCCTCTAGGGTGTCTTTTTGTCTTGCCGCCTTCAGATGAGAAGCAAGGGAAAGGGTTTAGGGTTTGATTAGGGGATCCGCGGTAGCGGTCCGCCTAATCAAAATCTAATCCCTTTCCTGTCCCGTTTTAGGATACCCGGCCCCCCCAAAAAAGGGTTCAATCGGCCCCTCTAGGGTGTTTTTTTGTCTTGCCGCCTTCGAATGAGATGCAAGGGAAAGGGTTTAGGGTTTGATTAGGGGGATTCGCGGTAGCGGTCCGCCTAATCAAACCCTAAACCCTTTCCCGTCTCGGTTTAGGATACCCGGTCCCCCAAAAAAGGGTTCACTCGGCCCCTCTAGGATGTCTTTTTGTCTTGCCGCCTTCGATTGAGAAGTAAGGGAAAGGGTTTATGGTTTTATTAGGGGGATCTGCGGTAGCGGTCCGCCCAATCAAACCCTAAACCCTTTCTCGTCTCGTTTTAGGATACCCGACCCCCCAAAAAAGGGTTCACTCGGCCCCTCTAGGGTGTCTTTTTGTCTTGCCGCCTTCAAATGAGAAGCAAGGGAAAGGGTTTAGGGTTTTATTAGGGGGATCCGTGGTAGAGGTCCGCCTAATCAAACCCTAAACCCTTTCCCGTCTCGTTCTAGGATACCCGGTCCCCCAAAAAAAGGTTCACTCGGCCCCTCTAGAGAGTCTTTTTGTCTTGCCGCCTTCGATTGAGAAGTAAGGTAAAGGGTTTAGGGTTTGATTAGGGGTATCCGTGGTAGCGGTCCTCCTAATCGAACCCTAAACCCTTTCCTGTCCCGTTTTAGGATACCCGGCCCCCCAAAAAAGGGTTCACTCGGCTCCTCTAAGGTGTCTTTTTGTCTTGCCGCCTTCGAATGAGATGCAAGGGAAAGGGTTTAGGGTTTGATTAGGGGGATCCGCGGTAGCGGTCCGCCTAATCAAACCCTAAACCCTTTCCCGTCTCGGTTTAGGATACCCGGTCCCCCAAAAAAGGGTTCACTCGGCCCCTCTAGGATGTCTTTTTGTCTTGCCGCCTTCGATTGAGAAGTAAGGGAAAGGGTTTATGGTTTTATTAGGAGGATCTGCGGTAGCGGTCCGCCTAATCAAACCCTAAACCCTTTCTCGTCTCGTTTTAGGATACCCGACCCCCCCAAAAAAGGGTTCACTCGGCCCCTCTAGGGTGTCTTTTTGTCTTGCCGCCTTCAAATGAGAAGCAAGGGAAAGGGTTTAGGGTTTGATTAGGGGGATCCGTGGTATAGGTCCGCCTAATCAAACCCTAAACCATTTCCCGTCTCGTTTTAGGATACCCGGTCCCCCAAAAAAGGGTTCACTCGGCCCCTCTAGAGAGTCTTTTTGTCTTGCCTCCTTCGATTGAGAAGTAAGGTAAAGGGTTTAGGGTTTGATTAGGGGTATCCGTGGTAGCGGCCCGCCTAATCGAACCCTAAACCCTTTCCTGTCTCGTTTTAGGATACCCGGCCCCCCAAAAAAGGGTTCACTCGGCCCCTCTAGGGTGTCTTTTTGTCTTGCCGCCTTCAGATGAGAAGCAAGGGAAAGGGTTTAGGGTTTGATTAGGGGATCCGCGGTATCGGTCCGCCTAATCAAACTCTAACCCCTTTCCTGTCCCGTTTTAGGATACCCGGCCCCCCCAAAAAAGGGTTCAATCGGCCCCTCTAGGGTGTTTTTTTGTCTTGCCGCCTTCGAATGAGATGCAAGGGAAAGGGTTTAGGGTTTGATTAGGGGGATTCGCGGTAGCGGTCCGCCTAATCAAACCCTAAACCCTTTCCCGTCTCGGTTTAGGATACCCGGTCCCCCGAAAAAGGGTTCACTCGGCCCCTCTAGGATGTCTTTTTGTCTTGCCGCCTTCGATTGAGAAGTAAGGGAAAGGGTTTATGATTTTATTAGGGGGATCTGCGGTAGCGGTCCGCCCAATCAAACCCTAAACCCTTTCTCGTCTCGTTTTAGGATACCCGACCCCCCCAAAAAAGGGTTCACTCGGCCCCTCTAGGGTGTCTTTTTGTCTTGCCGCCTTCAAATGAGAAGCAAGGGAAAGGGTTTAGGGTTTTATTAGGGGGATCCGTGGTAGAGGTCCGCCTAATCAAACCCTAAACCATTTCCCGTCTCGTTCTAGGATACCCGGTCCCCCAAAAAAAGGTTCACTCGGCCCCTCTAGAGAGTCTTTTTGTCTTTCCGCCTTCGATTGAGAAGTAAGGTAAAGGGTTTAGGGTTTGATTAGGGGTATCCGTGGTAGCGGCCCGCCTAATCGAACCCTAAACCCTTTCCTGTCCCGTTTTAGGATACCCGGCCCCCCAAAAAAGGGTTCACTCGGCCCCTCTAAGGTGTCTTTTTGTCTTGCCGCCTTCGAATGAGATGCAAGGGAAAGGGTTTAGGGTTTGATTAGGGGGATCCGCGGTAGCGGTCCGCCTAATCAAACCCTAAACCCTTTCCCGTCTCGGTTTAGGATACCCGGTCCCCCAAAAAAGGGTTCACTCGGCCCCTCTAGGGTGTCTTTTTGTCTTACCGCCTTCGAATGAGATGTAAGGGAAAGGGTTTAGGGTTTGATTAGGGGGATCCGCGGTAGCGGTCCGCCTAATCAAACCCTAAACCCTTTCCCGTCTCAGTTTAGGATACCCGGTCCCCCAAAAAAGGTTTCACTCGGCCCCTCTAGGATGTCTTTTTGTCTTGCCGCCTTCGATTGAGAAGTAAGGGAAAGGGTTTATGGTTTTATTAGGGGGATCTGCGGTAGCGGTCCGCCTAATCAAACCCTAAACCCTTTCTCGTCTCGTTTTAGGATACCCGACCCCCCCAAAAAAGGGTTCACTCGGCCCCTCTAGGGTGTCTTTTTGTCTTGCCGCCTTCGAATGAGATGCAAGGGAAAGGGTTTAGGGTTTGATTAGGGGGATCCGCGGTAGCGGTCCGCCTAATCAAACCCTAAACCCTTTCCCGTCTCGGTTTAGGATACCCGGTCCCCCAAAAAAGGGTTCACTCGGCCCCTCTAGGGTGTCTTTTTGTCTTACCGCCTTCGAATGAGATGTAAGGGAAAGGGTTTAGGGTTTGATTAGGGGGATCCGCGGTAGCGGTCCGCCTAATCAAACCCTAAACCCTTTCCCGTCTCAGTTTAGGATACCCGGTCCCCCAAAAAAGGGTTCACTCGGCCCCTCTAGGATGTCTTTTTGTCTTGCCGCCTTCGATTGAGAAGTAAGGGAAAGGGTTTATGGTTTTATTAGGGGGATCTGCGGTAGCGGTCCGCCTAATCAAACCCTAAACCCTTTCTCGTCTCGTTTTAGGATACCCGACCCCCCCAAAAAAGGGTTCACTCGGCCCCTCTAGGGTGTCTTTTTGTCTTGCCGCCTTCAAATGAGAAGCAAGGGAAAGGGTTTAGGGTTTGATTAGGGGGGTCTGCGGTAGCGGTACGCCTAATCAAACCCTAAACACTTTCTCGTCTCGTTTTCGGATACCCGGTTCCCCAAAAAAGGGTTCACTCGGCCCCTCTAGGGTGTCTTTTTGTCTTACCGCCTTCGAATGAGATGTAAGGGAAAGGGTTTAGGGTTTGATTAGGGGGATCCGCGGTAGCGGTCCGCCTAATCAAACCCTAAACCCTTTCCCGTCTCAGTTTAGGATACCCGGTCCCCCAAAAAAGGGTTCACTCGGCCCCTCTAGGATGTCTTTTTGTCTTGCCGCCTTCGATTGAGAAGTAAGGGAAAGGGTTTATGGTTTTATTAGGGGGATCTGCGGTAGCGGTCCGCCTAATCAAACCCTAAACCCTTTCTCGTCTCGTTTTAGGATACCCGACCCCCCCAAAAAAGGGTTCACTCGGCCCCTCTAGGGTGTCTTTTTGTCTTGCCGCCTTCGAATGAGAAGCAAGGGAAAGGGTTTAGGGTTTGATTAGGGGGATCCGTGGTATAGGTCCGCCTAATCAAATCCTAAACCATTTCCCGTCTCGTTTTAGGATACCCGGTCCCCCAAAAAAGGGTTCACTCGGCCCCTCTAGAGAGTCTTTTTGTCTTGCCGCCTTCGATTGAGAAGTAAGGTAAAGGGTTTAGGGTTTGATTAGGGGTATCCGTGGTAGCGGCCCGCCTAATCGAACCCTAAACCCTTTCCTGTCTCGTTTTAGGATACCCGGCCCCCCAAAAAAGGGTTCACTCGGCCCCTCTAGGGTGTCTTTTTGTCTTGCCGCCTTCAGATGAGAAGCAAGGGAAAGGGTTTAGGGTTTTATTAGGGGGATCCGTGGTAGAGGTCCGCCTAATCAAACCCTAAACCCTTTCCCGTCTCGTTCTAGGATACCCGGTCCCCCAAAAAAAGGTTCACTCGGCCCCTCTAGAGAGTCTTTTTGTCTTGCCGCCTTCGATTGAGAAGTAAGGTAAAGGGTTTAGGGTTTGATTAGGGGTATTCGCGGTAGCGGTCCGCCTAATCGAACCCTAAACCCTTTCCTGTCCCGTTTTAGGATACCCGGTCCCCCAAAAAAGGGTTCACTCGGCCCCTCTAGGATGTCTTTTTGTGTTGCCGCCTTCGAATGAGATGCAAGGGAAAGGGTTTAGGGTTTGATTAGGGGGATCCGCGGTAGCGGTCCGCCCAATCAAACCCTAAACCCTTTCTCGTCTCGTTTTAGGATACCCGGTCCCCCCAAAAAAGGGTTCACTCGGCCCCTCTAGGATGTCTTTTTGTCTTGCCGCCTTCAAATGAGAAGCAAGGGAAAGGGTTTAGGGTTTTATTAGGGGGATCCGTGGTAGAGGTCCGCCTAATCAAACCCTAAACCCTTTCCCGTCTCGTTCTAGGATACCCGGTCCCCCAAAAAAGGTTCACTCGGCCCCTCTAGAGAGTCTTTTTGTCTTGCCGCCTTCGATTGAGAAGTAAGGTAAAGGGTTTAGGGTTTGATTAGGGGTATCCGTGGTAGCGACCCGCCTAATCGAACCCTAAACCCTTTCCTGTCCCGTTTTAGGATACCCGGCCCCCCAAAAAAGGGTTCACTCGGCCCCTCTAAGGTGTCTTTTTGTCTTGCCGCCTTCGAATGAGATGCAAGGGAAAGGGTTTAGGGTTTGATTAGGGGGATCCGCGGTAGCGGTCCGCCTAATCAAACCCTAAACCCTTTCCCGTCTCGGTTTAGGATACCCGGTCCCCCAAAAAAGGGTTCACTCGGCCCCTCTAGGATGTCTTTTTGTCTTGCCGCCTTCGATTGAGAAGTAAGGGAAAGGGTTTATGGTTTTATTAGAAGGATCTGCGGTAGCGGTCCGCCCAATCAAACCCTAAACCCTTTCTCGTCTCGTTTTAGGATACCCGACCCCCCAAAAAAGGGTTCACTTGGCCCCTCTAGGGTGTCTTTTTGTCTTGCCGCCTTCAAATGAGAAGCAAGGGAAAGGGTTTAGGGTTTGATTAGGGGGGTCTGCGGTAGCGGTCCGCCTAATCAAACCCTAAACACTTTCCCGTCTCGTTTTCGGATACCCGGTTCCCCAAAAAAGGGTTCACTCGGCCCCTCTAGGGTGTCTTTTTGTCTTGCCGCCTTCGAATGAGATGTAAGGGAAAGGGTTTAGGGTTTGATTGGGGGGATCCGCGGTAGCGGTCCGCCTAATCAAACCCTAAACCCTTTCCCGTCTCGGTTTAGGATACCCGGTCCCCCAAAAAAGGGTTCACTCGGCCCCTCTAGGATGTCTTTTTGTCTTGCCGCCTTCGATTGAGAAGTAAGGGAAAGGGTTTATGGTTTTATTAGGGGGATCTGCGGTAGCGGTCCGCCTAATCAAACCCTAAACCCTTTCTCGTCTCGTTTTAGGATACCCGACCCCCCCAAAAAAGGGTTCACTCGGCCCCTCTAGGGTGTCTTTTTGTCTTGCCGCCTTCAAATGAGAAGCAAGGGAAAGGGTTTAGGGTTTGATTAGGGGGATCCGTGGTAGAGGTCCGCCTAATCAAACCCTAAACCCTTTCCCATCTCGTTTTAGGATACCCGGTCCCCCAAAAAAGGGTTCACTCGGCCCCTCTAGAGAGTCTTTTTGTCTTGTCGCCTTCGATTGAGAAGTAAGGTAAAGGGTTTAGGGTTTGATTAGGGGTATCCGTGGTAGCGGCCCGCCTAATCGAACCCTAAACCCTTTCCTGTCTCGTTTTAGGATACCCGGCCCCCCAAAAAAGGGTTCACTCGGCCCCTCTAGGGTGTCTTTTTGTCTTGCTGCCTTCAGATGAGAAGCAAGGGAAAGGGTTTAGGGTTTGATTAGGGGATCCGCGGTAACGGTCCGCCTAATCAAACTCTAATCCCTTTCCTGTCCCGTTTTAGGATACCCGGCCCCCCCAAAAAAGGGTTCACTCGGCCCCTCTAGGTTGTTTTTTTGTCTTGCCGCCTTCGAATGAGATGCAAGGGAAAGGGTTTAGGGTTTGATTAGGGGGATCCGCGGTAGCGGTCCGCCTAATCATACCCTAAACCCTTTCCCGTCTCGGTTTAGGATACCCGGTTTCCCAAAAAAGGGTTCACTCGGCCCCTCTAGGATGTCTTTTTGTCTTGCCGCCTTCGATTGAGAAGTAATGTAACACCCCGTATTTTATTAAGTTGGATAAAATTCTTTTAATTGCTATTTTGAATTTAATTACATCATTTAACGATTTATATATATATATGCTTAGCTAATTAATTAATTTCATCATAATTCGATACGTTAATTTTAATAATCATTAATAAGTTTATTTAAAGTTAGTTCGAGTTTATTGAAGTTAGTTCGGGTTTATTTATTTAATAATTTCCGTTCCTTTTACGAGTCCTTTATGAAAGTCGTCCCTTAGTGGATTCAAAATGGATTCAGGAAAAGTCATCCAATTAGCTATTTTGAGTTATTTTGCTAAGTTATCAAATTTCGTTAAACTCCGCTAATTTAGTAAAAATCGCTAATAATTCCGATTCAAGCTGATATCGTATTATTTCCGTTAACTAGCTGAGTTTATTTTATTTTCACTCATTAAATTTATTTATTATTAATTCCGTTTTTTATTATGAAACTTTTACTAAAAACCGATTTTATTAACTCGAGGCGGTTTTAAAACGAGCGAAATTACTTAACGACGAAGAAACGTACGTATAATTAGTAGCTAGCAAGCTAGCTGGTGTATTATTATTATTATTATTATTATTATTATTATTATTATTATTATTATTATCTACCTAACGTCCCACCCCCCCTTCTTTTCCCCTTCCTTTGTGCGTGTATCACCAGCAACAACAAAACAATAGCAATTGTTTCATCAACCAAAAACGACATCAACATCCACCATTTTCGTCACTTCAAACCTCAGATCCCGGCCCATTTCTCAACCAAATTCCGTAATTTTTGTACCATTCTCTTCCCCTTTCCTTCCTCCTCCTTTTAAGGTAAGAAAGTCTCCTTTTTGTAGTGGTTTCGTCTTTCGCCGTCTTATAAAAGTGTCGTCTTTTAGCTTCTTTATTCCGTTTTCTTGCCCTTTTATGAAGGATTCGAAGACCCGGGGTGAGGCTCGTGCCTTGTGGACCATTTATTCGAAGAATAAGGGGCGTTTAAGGTAACACGATTTTACCGATCCTAGTATTTTTATTATTATTCGGGGTTATATGTTTATTTGTTATTTATAATACTAGCTTTTATATGTTCTACTCCTAAACGATTTTATGGCGAGACAGGGGACTTAGTTTCGTTTAATGGAGTGCCCAAGTTGACAGAAAGTGATATTTGGTGATAAGTTTATTTAGTGTCATATATAGTCACATGAATGTTGGAGTACATATTCAAAATAGCTGTTGATTATCTTGCGTTTGGTGGGTTGTTTTCCAAGCTTCATATCGGAACCCTTGACTAAGAATATTTGGGTGTAAGTTTTGGGACTGTTTTAAGACGGAAAGTGGACTGTTTTGAGTCGGCTTTTTCTTTGATAAAATGGTGCCTTTCGGGATTGTTTTGGGGCGTAAGAGTGATGGTATAACACGATTTTAAGGGTGGGAAATTCGATTGTTTTGAACTCGGCTTTGGAGCCGTTAAAGGGACCTGAATCGGTCTCTGTTTTGATGGGTCGATAAGTATTAACAATTATTTAAGTGTCGACGTCTCACGCTCCCAACTCTTCCAGGTTTGAGAATAGTGAACAAATTACTCCGTGTCGCATTTAATATTAGAAATTACTGAATTACTACTATCGCTCGGAAAGATATCGCCTTGTATTATTGAATTTGGCTTAAACAGCTATCCCTTTGTATACGATTGATCTTTCCCCAGCTGTTTACATGTTTTCTTTTCAACGGGCTGAGTTGTGTTTGAAGTTATAAACCCGTCCTATGGATTTGGTTGGTCTGGTGATTTTGGGTTATAATGGTGGTTGTTTGGGATCAAGGGGTGGCTGCTGGCCTAGGCAGTGGCTTGGGTGAGTGCAGCCTTAGCCATAGGTGGCTGTTGAGGCGGAAATAGGGCTGCCCAAACGGTCCTTGAGTCGTGGTTATGGATTTCTTTAGGCGCCTAGTTTAGTTCTTTTGAAATAATTATATTTCCGTCTCATATTTTATATAACGATAATTCGTTAATATCGTCCTTTCACATAATTATTTTAGGTGACTCATATGTGGTTGAAGATGAAGAGTAATTTTGGGTTTTAGAAGCTTTCTCAAGTTTATTGCTTGTCTCTTTGCTAGCTTAAGGTAACTATTCCGAGTTACTCGACGAACTAATGTCACATTAGTAGTTGATGTTGTGTTTGTTGTTCGATAAGTGTTTAGGTGATTGATAATTATCACATGTTAGGATAGTTATAAAATGAAATGGTAATTAATAGGCTCAAAATGAATTTTATAGTGATAATTGTAATGTTTTGTTGATTGTGCGAAAAAATCGAGCCTTAGTCCCTTTGATCGATGCGATGTCGATTAATCGAGAGATTGGTCGCCGCAATTTGACCCGTGCACTGTCGCAGGTGGGGTTGCGGGTAAAAATTCGGTTGAATGAATTAGATAATCGGCCTTTTTCTTGTTTTAGGCCATTTATCAAGCTTTAGTTCACATGTATAGCTTATTGAATTTAATAGTGTCTTGTATTGTAGAAATGGCCCTAGTTTCCCTGAAGCCTTTAATATGGTTACTATTGTTGGAATTAGAAATTAGTATTGAATACTTATTGAGGATTCTGTTGGGATTGTATGCTGTAATTAGACATTATAAGCCTTTCACATGATAGAATGCTAGAATTTATATTGATAAGTAGGACTTTTGGCCCTCTTAAGGTTAAGTGGGTGTCTTACTTCACTTGTGTGGTGAGTTATGTGTGGTGTGGGCTAAAATATTCAAGCTGGGACTAGCTGGGACTAGGTCCTAGGTGAGTATTTCGGCCTCCATCATAGATAGGTCTTTATAGTCTTTGACGAGTATATGTTCACTGCTTGATAGCCTTTGTGTTCCTGACTAGTGGATGTTTATCCAAGTTGGGGCATGACCTCAGGTACTTATTTTGATAGTATGGGGTCAACTTAAGTACTAGCCAACCCTTCGGTGGTGTCCTTAGGGTACTCACTTCACTTTGTTTTAAAAAAAGTTGTGGGTCTTGGGTGCGGTGGTGTGTATCCGCATGTCTAGGTCTGCGCAGATTTTAGGCTAGGGTTGTGTTGTCTCTTGGCCATGTTTTCTTAATAGTAACCGCTGAGCCAAGATACCGGTTCCATTACCTTCCCTACCTCGTGGTATAGACTCGAGTTACAAAGTGACTATTGACCGTACTAAGAACTTATGCCTGTCTTTGATATATTGCCCTTTCTTGTATGGTGATTCTATGAATCATAGAAGGTGAGATGCAAGCCGGCTATGGTTGATAGAGTTTGGATTCCTGGATGTTATGTGATTCACATGATAGTGTAGTATGAGTCGGTCTAGTATTCACATGCTAGGACTATGTGTTGATATATTGTTGTTCACATGATAAGCACGATTGTCTAGCATTTATATGCTAAGGCTATGTGTTGTTCATATTCATATTCTTATGTTTACATGTTATATTAATTATGACATTTCGTGGCTGGGAGAACTCGGAGTTACTCCCCACTGACTGTGGCTTTCGTATTTGTATAAAATGCGAATGACAGGTAGGTGATGCATATATGGGGTACATGGACGAGCTAGCGAGCAAAGTAACCTTGGGACCTAGACTGGTTTTATTTCATTGTGACTCTTAAACCCTTTTTATGTCACATACATTTTAGGGACATATGTCTCCCTTTCTCATATTTGGTTTGTATAACTTTCTTTTCGCGACTTTAGCGATGTTTCATTCTTGAGATTTATTTTGGACCTTGCATGTTTGACACCTTCCCTTTTGGATATCTTTATAACAGGTTCAGGTTTTAAAAATTACAGGTTTTTACCCAATTGAACCTATTACAAACATATCCTGTCAGTTTTTCTGTAGAATTACGTGTTTACTTTTCCGCGATAAGTGAGGGTGTCACAAGTAAGGAAAAGGGTTTATGGTTTTATTAGGGGGATCTGCGGTAGCGGTCCGCCCAATCAAACCCTAAACCCTTTCTCGTCTCGTTTTAGGATACCCGACCCCCCCAAAAAAGGGTTCACTCGGCCCCTCTAGGGTGTCTTTTTGTCTTGCCGCCTTCAAATGAGAAGCAAGGGAAAGGGTTTAGGGTTTTATTAGGGGGATCCGTGGTAGAGGTCCGCCTAATCAAACCCTAAACCCTTTCCCGTCTCGTTTTAGGATACCCGGTCCCCCAAAAAAGGGTTCACTCGGCCCCTCTAGAGAGTCTTTTTGTCTTGCCGCCTTCGATTGAGAAGTAAGGTAAAGGGTTTAGGGTTTGATTAGGGGTATCCGTGGTAGCGGCACGCCTAATCGAACCCTAAACCCTTTCCTGTTCCGTTTTAGGATACCCGGCCCCCCAAAAAAGGGTTCACTCGGCCCCTCTAGTGTGTCTTTTTGTCTTGCCGCCTTCAGATAAGAAGCAAGGGAAAGGGTTTAGGGTTTGATTAGGGGATCCGCGGTAGCGGTCCGCCTAATCAAACCCTAAACCCTTTCCTGTCCCGTTTTAGGATACCCGGCCCCCCAAAAAAGAGTTCACTCGGCCCCTCTAAGGTGTCTTTTTGTCTTGCCGCCTTCGAATGAGATGGAAGGGAAAGGGTTTAGGGTTTGATTAGGCGGATCCGCGGTAGCGGTCCGCCTAATCAAACCCTAAACCCTTTCCCGTCTCGGTTTAGGATACCCGGTCCCCCAAAAAAGGGTTCACTCGGCCCCTCTAGGATGTCTTTTTGTCTTGCCGCCTTCGATTGAGAAGTAAGGGAAAGGGTTTATGGTTTTATTAGAAGGATCTGCGGTAGCGGTCCGCCCAATCAAACCCTAAACCCTTTCTCGTCTCGTTTTAGGATACCCGACCCCCCAAAAAAGGGTTCACTCGGCCCCTCTAGGGTGTCTTTTTGTCTTGCCGCCTTCAAATGAGAAGCAAGGGAAAGGGTTTAGGGTTTGATTAGGGGGGTCAGCGGTAGCGGTCCGCCTAATCAAACCCTAAACACTTTTTCGTCTCGTTTTCGGATACCCGGTCCCCCAAAAAAGGGTTCACTCGGCCCCTCTAGGGTGTCTTTTTGTCTTGCCGCCTTCGAATGAGATGCAAGGGAAAGGGTTTAGGGTTTGATTAGGGGGATCCGCGGTAGCGGTCCGCCTAATCAAACCCTAAACCCTTTTCCGTCTCGGTTTAGGATACCCGGTCCCCCAAAAAAGGGTTCACTCGGCCCCTCTAGGATGTCTTTTTGTCTTGCCGCCTTCGATTGAGAAGTAAGGGAAAGGGTTTATGGTTTTATTAGGGGGATCTGCGGTAGCGGTCCGCCTAATCAAACCCTAAACCCTTTCTCGTCTCGTTTTAGGATACCCGACCCCCCCAAAAAAGGGTTCACTCGGCCCCTCTAGGGTGTCTTTTTGTCTTGCCGCCTTCAAATGAGAAGCAAGGGAAAGGGTTTAGGGTTTGATTAGGGGGATCCGTGGTAGAGGTCCGCCTAATCAAACCCTAAACCCTTTCCCGTCTCGTTTTAGGATACCCGGTCCCCCAAAAAAGGGTTCACTCGGCCCCTCTAGAGAGTCTTTTTGTCTTGTCGCCTTCGATTGAGAAGTAAGGTAAAGGGTTTAGGGTTTGATTAGGGGTATCCGTGGTAGCGGCCCGCCTAATCGAACCCTAAACCCTTTCCTGTCTCGTTTTAGGATACCCGGCCCCCCAAAAAAGGGTTCACTCGCCCCCTCTAGGGTGTCTTTTTGTCTTGCCGCCTTCAGATGAGAAGCAAGGGAAAGGGTTTAGGGTTTGATTAGGGGATCCGCGGTAGCGGTCCGCCTAATCAAACTCTAATCCCTTTCCTGTCCCGTTTTAGGATACCCGGCCCCCCCAAAAAAGGGTTCACTCGGCCCCTCTAGGGTGTTTTTTTGTCTTGCCGCCTTCGGATGAGATGCAAGGGAAAGGGTTTAGGGTTTGATTAGGGGGATCCGCGGTAGCGGTCCGCCTAATCATACCCTAAACCCTTTCCCGTCTCGGTTTAGGATACCCGGTCCCCCAAAAAAGGGTTCACTCGGCCCCTCTAGGATGTCTTTTTGTCTTGCCGCCTTCGATTGAGAAGTAAGGGAAAGGGTTTATGGTTTTATTAGGGGGATCTGCGGTAGCGGTCCGCCCAATCAAACCCTAAACCCTTTCTCGTCTCGTTTTAGGATACCCGACCCCCCCAAAAAAGGGTTCACTCGGCCCCTCTAGGGTGTCTTTTTGTCTTGCCGCCTTCAAATGAGAAGCAAGGGAAAGGGTTTAGGGTTTTATTAGGGGGATCCGTGGTAGAGGTCCGCCTAATAAAACCCTAAACCCTTTCCCGTCTCGTTTTAGGATACCCGGTCCCCCAAAAAAGGGTTCACTCGGCCCCTCTAGAGAGTCTTTCTGTCTTGTCGCCTTCGATTGAGAAGTAAGGTAAAGGGTTTAGGGTTTGATTAGGGCTATCCGTGGTAGCGGCCCGCCTAATCGAACCCTAAACCCTTTCCTGTCCCGTTTTAGGATACCCGGCCCCCCAAAAAAGGGTTCACTCGGCCCCTCTAGGGTGTCTTTTTGTCTTGCCGCCTTCGAATGAGATGCAAGGGAAAGGGTTTAGGGTTTGATAAGGGGGATCCGCGGTAGCGGTCCGCCTAATCAAACCCTAAACCCTTTCCCGTCTCGGTTTAGGATACCCGGTCCCCCAAAAAAGGGTTCACTCGGCCCCTCTAGGATGTCTTTTTGTCTTGCCGCCTTCGATTGAGATGTAAGGGAAAGGGTTTATGGTTTTATTAGAAGGATCTGCGGTAGCGGTCCGCCCAATCAAACCCTAAACCCTTTCTCGTCTCGTTTTAGGATACCCGACCCCCCAAAAAAGGGTTCACTCGGCCACTCTAGGGTGTCTTTTTGTCTTGCCGCCTTCAAATGAGAAGCAAGGGAAAGGGTTTAGGGTTTGATTAGGGGGGTCTGCGGTAGCGGTCCGCCTAATCAAACCCTAAACACTTTCCCGTCTCGTTTTCGGATACCCGGTCCCCCAAAAAAGGGTTCACTCGGCCCCTCTAGGGTGTCTTTTTGTCTTGCCGCCTTCAAATGAGAAGCAAGGGAAAGGGTTTAGGGTTTTATTAGGGGGATCCGCGGTAGCGGTCTGCCTAATCAAACCCTAAACCCTTTCCCGTCTCGTTTTAAAATACCCGGTCCCCGAAAAAAGGGTTCACTCGGCCCCTCTAGGGTGTCTTTTCGTCTTGCCGCCTTCGATTGAGAAGTAAGGTAAAGGGTTTAGGGTTTGATTAGGGGGATCCGTAGTAGCGGTCCGCCTAATCAAACCCTAAACCCTTTCCCATCCCGTTTTAGGATACCCGGCCCCCAAAAAAGGGTTCACTCGGCCCCTCTAGGGTGTCTTTTTGTCTTGCCGCCTTCAAATGAGAAGCAAAGGAAAGGGTTTATGGTTTTATTAGGGGGATCCGCGGTAGTGGTCCGCCTAATCAAACCCTAACCCTTTCCCGTCTCGTTTTAGGATAACCGGTCCCCCAAAAAAGGGTTCACTCGGCCCCTCTAGGGTGTCTTTTTGTCTTGCCGCATTCGATTGAGAATTAAGGGAAAGGGTTTAGGGTTTTATTAGGGGGATCCGCGGTAGCGGTCCGCCGAATAAAACCCTAAACCCTTTCCCGTCCCGTTTTAGGATACCCGGCCCCCAAAAAAAGGGTTCACTCGGCCCCTCTAGTGTGTCTTTTTGTCTTGCCGCCTTTGAATGAGAAGCAAGGGAAAGGGTTTAGGGTTTGATTAAGGGATCCGCGGTAGCGGTCCGCCTAATCAAACCCTAAACCCTCTCCCGTCTCGTTTTAGGATACCCGGTCCCCCAAAAAAGGGTTCACTCGGCCCCTCTAGGGTGTCTTTTTGTCTTGCCGCCTTCGATTGAGAAGTAAGGGAAAGGGTTTAGGGTTTGATTAGGTGGATCCGCGGTAGCGGTCCGTCTAATCAATCCCTAAACCCTTTCCCATCCCGTTTTAGAATACCCGACCCCCCAAAAAAGGGTTCACTCGGCCCCTCTGGGGTGTCTTTTTGTCTTGCCGCCTTCGAATGAGAAGCAAGGGAAAGGGTTTAGGGTTTGATTAGGGGGATCCGCGGTAGAGGTCCGCCTAATCAAACCCTAAACCCTTTCCCGTCCCGTTTTAGGATACCCGGCCCCCAAAAAAAGGGTTCACTCGGCCCCTCTAGGGTATCTTTTTGTCCTGCCGCCTTCGAATGAGAAGCAAGGGAAAGGGTTTAGGGTTTTATTAAGGGATTCGCGGTAGCGGTCCGCCTAATCAAACCTTAAACCTTTTCCCATCCCCTTTTAGGATACCCTGCCCCCAAAAAAGGGTTCACTCGGCCCCTCTAGGGTGTCTTTTTGTCTTGCCGCATTCGATTGAGAATTAAGGGAAAGGGTTTAGGGTTTTATTAGGGGGATCCGCGGTAGCGGTCCGCCAAATCAAACCCTAAACCCTTTCCCGTCCCGTTTTAGGATACCCGGCCCCCAAAAAAAGGGTTCACTCGGCCCCTCTAGTGTGTCTTTTTGTCATGCCGCCTTTGAATGAGAAGCAAGGGAAAGGGTTTAGGGTTTGATTAAGGGATCCGCGGTAGCGGTCCGCCTAATCAAACCCTAAACCCTCTCCCGTCTCGTTTTAGGATACCCGGTCCCCCAAAAAAGGGTTCACTCGGCCCCTCTAGGGTGTCTTTTTGTCTTGCCGCTTTCGATTGAGAAGTAAGGGAAAGGGTTTACGGTTTGATTAGGTGGATCCGCGGTAGCGGTCCGTCTAATCAATCCCTAAACCCTTTCCCATCCCGTTTTAGAATACCCGACCCCCTAAAAAAGGGTTCACTCGGCCCCTCTGGGGTGTCTTTTTGTCTTGCCGCCTTCAAATGAGAAGCAAGGGAAAGGGTTTAGGGTTTGATTAGGGGGATCCGCGGTAGAGGTCCGCCTAATCAAACCCTAAACCCTTTCCCGTCCCGTTTTAGGATACCCGGCCCCCAAAAAAAGGGTTCACTCGGCCCCTCTAGGGTGTCTTTTTGTCCTGCCGCCTTCGAATGAGAAGCAAGGGAAAGGGTTTAGGGTTTGATTAAGGGATCCGCGGTAGCGGTCCGCCTAATCAAACCTTAAACCCTTTCCCATCCCGTTTTAGGATACCCGGCCCCCAAAAAAGGGTTCACTCGGCCCCTCTAGGGTGTCTTTTTGTCTTGCCGCCTTCAAATGAGAAACAAGGGAAAGGGTTTAGGGTTTTATTAGGGGGATCCGTGGTAGCGGTCCGCCTAATCAAACCCTAAACCCTTTCCCGTCGCGTTTTAGGATACCCGGTCCCCCAACAAAGGGTTCACTCGGCCCCTCTAGGGTGTCTTTTTGTCTTGCCGCCTTCGATTGAGAAGTAAGGTAAAGGGTTTAGGATTTGCTTAGGGGGATCCGTGGTAGCGGCCCGCCTAATCAAACCCTAAACCATTTCCTGTCCCGTTTTAGGATACCCGGCCCCTCAAAATAGGGTTCACTCGGCCCCTCTAGGGTGTCTTTTTGTCTTGCCGCCTTCAAATGAGCAGCAAGGTAAAGGGTTTGATTAGGGGGATCCGCGGTAGCGGCCCGCCTAATCAAACCCTAAACCATTTCCTTTCCCGTTTTAGGATACCCGGCCCCTCAAAAAAGGGTTCACTCGGCCCCTCTAGAGTGTCTTTTTGTCTTGCCGCCTTCGAATGAGAACCAAGGGAAAGGGTTTAGGGTTTGATTAGGGGGATCCGCGGTAGTGGTCCGCCTAATCAAACCCTTAACCCTCTCCCGTCTCGTTTTAGGATAACCGGTCCCCCAAAAAAGGGTTCACTTGGCCCCTCTAGGGTGTCTTTTTGTCTTGCCGCCTTCGATTGAGAAGTAAGGGAAAGGGTTTAGGGTTTGATTAGGGGGATCCGCGGTAGCGGTCCGCCTAATCAAACCCTACACTACTACAAATACAGGCAACCACAACGGCCCTTTAACAACGATTATTCACGAAAATCACAATAGACGTTGTAGAATGTGTGGCGCGAATTTTACTAAAATAAATTACAACGGGTATGGTTATAAAACCGTTGTTATTAGTTTCAACAACGGGTCACACATGCACAACCGTTGTTAATAATTTGGCGCAAAATTGGCGCAAAGTTAGTGAAAAGTAATCACAACGGTTATTTTTGAAACCCGTTGTTAAAACTTATTTAACAACGGGTGTTTTTTACAACCGTTGTTAAAACATATTTCACAACGGTTGTTGTTTAATAACCGTTGTCAATACCTTCCATACTATAAACCACACAAACAGAAGTCTGCTGCAGCCACAAAACACAACCCTTAATACACAAACACAAACACAGCAGACAAACAAACACAAAACACACACTCTCTTTCTCTCTTTCTCTCTTTCTCTCTTTCTCACTTTCTCATCGTCGCTTTATCTTCTCGCCGTCACTGTTGATTTCATCGTCTATTACGTTATGTATTTATCAGGTAAATCTCGCCGTCACTGTTAGTTTCATCGTCATTATTTTCTTTTTCTATTTATTTCTTTTGCATGTATGTGTTTTTATCGACCATTATGTTATTTGAATCTAGTTAGTTAGTAAAAATATGAAGAAGCAAGATGAAGAAGCAAGATAAACATAATTAATATATA
The DNA here is from genome assembly GCF_048544455.1 of Silene latifolia. Classification (NCBI taxonomy): domain Eukaryota; kingdom Viridiplantae; phylum Streptophyta; class Magnoliopsida; order Caryophyllales; family Caryophyllaceae; genus Silene; species Silene latifolia. Next base: position 149,824,990 of record NC_133536.1, on the reverse strand, counting down.
TATATATATATATATATATATATATTTATAAATACATAAATTTAAAAAAAAAATTACATATATAAAAATGCAATTCTTATATTTTCATAGAGGATCTTATTCTGCTCTATCGTATCCGTCCTCTTCTCCTTGGCTATTTGGAGGTTCCGTTCAGCAGTTGCTATATCGTCATATAGCTGCAACTGCTGCTGCTCCGTCAAGCCATCTTCTTTGGCGTGCTTCGGTGCGGATCGAGCATCCGCAAGGTAGCTCCTGAAACTTTCCTCAATATGGAGGAACCGGCGGATGAAGTTGTTGTTGTTCTCGATCATGGTAAGAGTCTTAAGGATGAAATCATTCATTTTGTTGGAGTTTTTGGAGTTTGTTTTGAAAGATTAAGTAGAGTTTGTTTTAGCAGTTAGGGTTTGGAGATGAATATATTGAGATAATGGAAATGTTAGTTGAGATAATGCAATGTATTTATACTAAGCAATGTGTGGGTTAAGTTGCTTTTTAATTAATATATATGTTAGGAAGTTGTGCCATAATCATCATCATATCTCTCAATAATGCTCCTTCAAATCTTATTACTAACCCTTCTCATTCCATATTATCCGTTCATATGTACAGTGATGTCAGTAATAATGCATGCATCGGAATTCTAACGGGCCGTAATTATGCATGCATCTAGTAATATTTAATTTAATTTTTGTTTTTTTTAAGAACAAATTAAACAACAACGGTTATTTACAAACAACCCGTTGTCTTTAGTTATAACAACGGTTTTGTATATTAAAACCCGTTGTTATAACTTTCCCCCTAAAATTGAGTCACATTTTCCACAACGGGTTTTTATACTTAGAACCATTGTTAATAGTTTTAACAACGGGTTGCTTAAGAAAACCAACCGTTGTTATAAACTTTTACAACAGACGCTTTAACAACGTCCGCTTTTTTATATAACAACGGTTTTTGACCGTTGTTATAGCCTGTATCTGTAGTAGTGCTAAACCCTTTCCCGTCCCGTTTTAGAATACCCGACTCCCCAAAAAAAGGTTCACTCGGCCCCTCTAGGGTGTCTTTTTGTCTTGCCGCTTTCAAATGAGAAGCAAGGAAAAGGGTTTAGGGTTTGATTGGGGGGATCCACAGTAGCGGTCCGCCGAATCAAACCCTAAACCCTTTCCCGTCCCGTTTTAGGATACCCGCCCCCCAAAAAAAGGGTTCACTCGGCCCCTCTAGGGTATCTTTTTGTCTTTCCGCCTTCGAATGAGAAGTAAGGGAAAGGGTTTAGGGTTTGATTAAGGAATCCGTGGTAGCAGTTCGCCTAATCAAACCCTAAACCCTTACCCATCCCGTTTTAGGATACCTGATCCCCCAAAAAAGGGTTCACTCGGCCACTCTAGGGTGTCTTTCTGTCTTGCCGCATTCGATTGAGAATTAAGGGAAAGGGTTTAGGGTTTGATTAGGGGGATCCGCGGTAGCGGTCCGCCGAATCAAACCCTAAACCATTTCCCGTCCCGTTTTAGGATACCCGCCCCCCAAAAAAATGGTTCACTCGGCCCCACTAGGGTGTCTTTTTGTCTTGCCGCCTTTGAATGAGAAGCAAGGGAAAGGGTTTAGGGTTTGATTAAGGGATCCGCGGTAGCGGTCCGCCTAATCAAACCCTAAACCCTTTCCCGTCTCGGTTTAGGATACCCGGTCCCCCAAAAAAGGGTTCACTCGGCCCCTGGAGGATGTCTTTTTGTCTTGCCGCCTTCGATTGAGAAGTAAGGGAAAGGGTTTATGGTTTTATTAGAAGGATATGCGGTAGCGGTCCGCCCAATCAAACCCTAAACCCTTTCTCGTCTCGTTTTAGGATACCCGACCCCCCAAAAAAGGGTTCACTCGGCCCCTCTAGGGTGTCTTTTTGTCTTGCCGCCTTCAAATGAGAAGCAAGGGAAAGGGTTTAGGGTTTGATTAGGGGGGTCTGCGGTAGCGGTCCGCCTAATCAAACCCTAAACACTTTCCCGTCTCGTTTTCGGATACCCGGTACCCCAAAAAAGGGTTCACTCGGCCCCTCTAGGGTGTCTTTTTGTCTTGCCGCCTTCAAATGAGAAGCAAGGGAAAGGGTTTAGGGTTTTATTAGGGGGATCCGCGGTAGCGGTCCACCTAATCAAACCCTAAACCCTTTCCCGTCTCGTTTTAAAATACCCGGTCCCCGAAAAAAGGGTTCACTCGGCCCCTCTAGGGTGTCTTTTTGTCTTGCCGCCTTCGATTGAGAAGTAAGGTAAAGGGATTAGGGTTTGATTAGGGGGATCCGTAGTAGCGGTCCGCCTAATCAAACCCTAACCCTTTCCCGTCTCGTTTTAGGATACCCGGCCCCCAAAAAAAGGGTTCACTCGGCCCCTCTAGGGTGTCTTTTTGTCTTGCCGCCTTCGAATGAGAAGCAAAAGAAAGGGTTTAGGGTTTTATTAGGGGGATCCGCGGTAGTGGTCCGCTTAATCAAACCCTAACCCTTTCCCGTCTCGTTTTAGGATAACCGGTCCCCCAAAAAAGGGTTCACTCGGCCCCTCTAGGGTGTCTTTTTGTCTTGCCGCATTCGATTGAGAATTAAGGGAAAGGGTTTAGGGTTTTATTAGGGGGATCCGCGGTAGCGGTCCGCCGAATCAAACCCTAAACCCTTTCCCGTCCCGTTTTAGGATACCCGGCCCCCAAAAAAAGGGTTCACTCGGCCCCTCTAGTGTGTCTTTTTGTCTTGCCGCCTTTGAATGAGAAGCAAGGGAAAGGGTTTAGGGTTTGATTAAGGGATCCGCGGTAGCGGTCCGCCTAATCAAACCCTAAACCCTCTCCCGTCTCGTTTTAGGATACCCGGTCCCCCAAAAAAGGGTTCACTCGGCCCCTCTAGGGTGTCTTTTTGTCTTGCCGCCTTCGATTGAGAAGTAAGGGAAAGGGTTTAGGGTTTGATTAGGTGGATCCGTGGTAGCGGTCCGTCTAATCAATCCCTAAACCCTTTCCCATCCCGTTTTAGATTACCCGACCCCCCAAAAAAGGGTTCACTCGGCCCCTCTGGGGTGTCTTTTTGTCTTGCCGCCTTCAAATGAGAAGCAAGGGAAAGGGTTTAGGGTTTGATTAGGGGGATCCGCGGTAGAGGTCCGCCTAATCAAACCTTAAACCCTTTCCCATCCCGTTTTAGGATACCCGGCCCCCAAAAAAGGGTTCACTCGGCCCCTCTAGGGTGTCTTTTTGTCTTGCCGCCTTCAAATGAGAAGCAAGGGAAAGGGTTTAGGGTTTTATTAGGGGGATCCGTGGTAGCGGTCCGCCTAATCAAACCCTAAACCCTTTCCCGTCGCGTTTTAGGATACCCGGTCCCCCAAAAAAGGGTTCACTCGGCCCCTCTAGGGTGTCTTTTTGTCTTGCCGCCTTCGTTTGAGAAGTAAGGTAAAGGGTTTAGGGTTTGATTAGGGGGATCCGTGGTAGCGGCCCGCCTAATCAATCCCTAAACCATTTTCTGTCCCGTTTTAGGATACCCGGCCCCTCAAAATATGGTTCACTCGGCCCCTCTAGGGTGTCTTTTTGTCTTGCCGCCTTCAAATGAGCAGCAAGGTAAAGGGTTTGATTAGGGGGATCCGCGGTAGCGGCCCGCCTAATCAAACCCTAAACCATTTCCTGTCCCGTTTTAGGATACCCGGCCCCTCAAAAAAGGGTTCACTCGGCCCCTCTAGAGTGTCTTTTTGTCTTGCCGCCTTCGAATGAGAAGCAAGGGAAAGGGTTTAGGGTTTGATTAGGGGGATCCGCGGTAGTGGTCCGCCTAATCAAACTCTTAACCCTTTCCCGTCTCGTTTTAGGATAACCGGTCCCCCAAAAAAGGGTTCACTTGGCCCCTCTAGGGTGTCTTTTTGTCTTGCCGCCTTCGATTGAGAAGTAAGGGAAAGGGTTTAGGGTTTGATTAGGGGGATCCGTGGAAGCGGTCCGCCTAATCAAACCCTACACTACTACAAATACAGGCAACCACAACGGCCCTTTAACAACGATTATTCACGAAAATCACAATAGACGTTGTAGAATGTGTGGCGCGAATTTTACTAAAATAAATTACAACGGGTATGGTTATAAAACCGTTGTTATTAGTTTTAACAACGGGTCACACATGCACAACCGTTGTTAATAATTTGGCGCAAAATTGGCGCAAAGTTAGTGAAAAGTAATCACAACGGTTATTTTTGAAACCCGTTGTTAAAACTTATTTAACAACGGGTGTTTTTTACAACCGTTGTTAAAACATATTTCACAACGGTTGTTGTTTAATAACCGTTGTCAATACCTTCCATACTATAAACCACACAAACAAGTCTGTCTGCTGACCACAAAACACAACCCTTAATACACAAACACAAAACACAGCAGACAAACAAACACAAAACACACACTCTCTTTCTCTCTTTCTCTATTTCTCTCTTTCTCACTTTCTCATCGTCGCTTTATCTTCTCGCCGTCACTGTTGATTTCATCGTCTATTACGTTATGTATTTATCAAGTAAATCTCGCCGTCACTGTTAGTTTCATCGTCATTATTTTCTTTTTCTATTTATTTCTTTTGCATGTATGTGTTTTTATCGACCATTATGTTATTTGAATCTAGTTAGTTAGTAAAACAATGAAGAAGCAAGATGAAGAAGCAAGATAAACATAATTAATATATATATATATTTATAAATACATAAATTTAAAAAAAAAATTACATATATAAAAATTTAATTCTTATATTTTCATAGAGGATCTTATTCTGCTCTATCGTATCCGTCCTCTCCTCCTTGGCTATTTGGAGGTTCCGTTCAGCAGTTGCTATATCGTCATATAGCTGCAACTGCTGTTGCTCCGTCAAGCCATCTTCTTTGGCGTGCTTCAGTGCGGATCGAGCATCCGCAAGGTAGCTCCTGAAACTTTCCTCAATATGGAGGAACCGGCGGATGAAGTTGTTGTTGTTCTCGATCATGGTAAGAGTCTTAAGGATGAAATCATTCATTTTGTTGGAGTTTTTGGAGTTTGTTTTGAAAGATTAAGTAGAGTTTGTTTTAGCAGTTAGGGTTTGGAGATGAATATATTGAGATAATGGAAATGTTAGTTGAGATAATGCAATGTATTTATACTAAGCAATGTGTGGGTTGAGTTGCTTTTTAATTAATATATATGTTAGGAAGTTGTGCCATAATCATCATCATCATATCTCTCAATAATGCTGCTTCAAATCTTATTACTAACCCTTCTCATTCCATATTATCCATTCATATGTACAGTGATGTCAGTAATAATGCATGCATCGGAATTCTAACGGGCCGTAATTATGCATGCATCTAGTAATATTTAATTTAATTTTTTTTATTTTTTAAGAACAAACAACAACGGTTATTTACAAACAACCCGTTGTCTTTAGTTATAACAACGGTTTTGTATATTAAAACCCGTTGTTATAACTTTCCCCCCAAAATTGAGTCACATTTTCCACAACGGGTTTTTATACTTAGAACCGTTGTTAAAAGTTTTAACAACGGGTTGCTTAAGAAAACCAACCGTTGTTATAAACTTTTACAACGGACGCTTTAACAACGTCCGCTTTTTTATATAATAACGGTTTTTGACCGTTGTTATAGCCTGTATCTGTAGTAGTGCTAAACCCTTTCCCGTCCCGTTTTAGAATACCCGACTCCCCAAACAAAGGTTCACTCGGCCCCTCTAGGGTGTCTTTTTGTCTTGCCGCATTCGATTGAGAATTAAGGGAAAGGGTTTTGGGTTTTATTAAGAGGATCCGCGGTAGCGGTCCGCCGAATCAAACCCTAAACCCTTTCCCGTCCCGTTTTAGGATACCCGGCCCCCAAAAAAAGGGTTCACTCGGCCCCTCTAGTGTGTCTTTTTGTCTTGCCGCCTTTGAATGAAAAGCAAGGGAAAGGGTTTAGGGTTTGATTAAGGGATCCGGGGTAGCGGTCCGCCTAATCAAACCCTAAACCCTCTCCCGTCTCGTTTTAGGATACCCGGTCCCCCAAAAAAGGGTTCACTCGGCCTCTCTAGGGTGTCTTTTTGTCTTGCCGTCTTCGATTGAGAAGTAAGGGAAAGGGTTTAGGTTTTGATTAGGTGGATCCGCGGTAGCGGTCCGTCTAATCAATCCCTAAACCCTTTCCCATCCCGTTTTAGAATACCCGACCCCCCAAAAAAGGGTTCACTCGGCCCCTCTGGGGTGTCTTTTTGTCTTGCCGCCTTCAATTGAGAAGCAAGGGAAAGGGTTTAGGGTTTGATTAGGGGGATCCGCGGTAGAGGTCCGCCTAATCAAACCCTAAACCCTTTCCCGTCCCGTTTTAGGATACCCGGCCCCCAAAAAAAGGGTTCACTCGGCCCCTCTAGGGTGTCTTTTTGTCCCGCCGCCTTCGAATGAGAAGCAAGGGAAAGGGTTTAGGGTTTGATTAAGGGATCCGCGGTAGCGGTCCGCCTAATCAAACCTTAAATCCTTTCCCGTCGCGTTTTAGGATACCCGGTCCCCCAAAAAAGGGTTCACTCGGCCCCTCAAGGGTGTCTTTTTGTCTTGCCGCCTTCGATTGAGAAGTAAGGTAAAGGGTTTAGGGTTTTATTAGGGGGATCCGTGGTAGCGGCCCGCCTAATCAAACCCTAAACCATTTTCTGTCCCGTTTTAGGATACCCGGCCCCTCAAAATAGGGTTCACTCGGCCCCTCTAGGGTGTCTCTTTGTCTTGCCGCCTTCAAATGAGCAGCAAGGTAAAGGGTTTGATTAGGGGGATCCGCGGTAGCGGCCCGCCTAATCAAACCCTAAACCATTTCCTGTCCCGTTTTAGGATACCCGGCCCCTCAAAAAAGGGTTCACTCGGCCCCTCTAGAGTGTCTTTTTGTCTTGCCGTCTTCGAATGAGAAGCAAGGGAAAGGGTTTAGGGTTTGATTAGGGGGATCCGCGGTAGTGGTCCGCCTAATCAAACCCTTAACCCTTTCCCGTCTCGTTTTAGGATAACCGGTCCCCCAAAAAAGGGTTCACTTGGCCCCTCTAGGGTGTCTTTTTGTCTTGCCGCCTTCGATTGAGAAGTAAGGGAAAGGGTTTAGGGTTTGATTAGGGGGATCCGTGGTAGCGGTCCGCCTAATCAAACCCTACACTACTACAAATACAGGCAACCACAACGGCCCTTTAACAACGATTATTCACGAAAATCACAATAGACGTTGTAGAATGTGTGGCGCGAATTTTACTAAAATAAATTACAACGGGTATGGTTATAAAACCGTTGTTATTAGTTTTAACAACGGGTCACACATGCACAACCGTTGTTAATAATTTGGCGCAAAATTGGCGCAAAGTTAGTGAAAAGTAATCACAACGGTTATTTTTGAAACCCGTTGTTAAAACTTATTTAACAACGGGTGTTTTTTACAACCGTTGTTAAAACATATTTCACAACGGTTGTTGTTTAATAACCGTTGTCAATACCTTCCATACTATAAACCACACAAACAGAAGTCTGCTGCAGCCACAAAACACAACCCTTAATACACAAACACAAACACAGCAGACAAACAAACACAAAACACACACTCTCTTTCTCTCTTTCTCTCTTTCTCTCTTTCTCACTTTCTCATCGTCGCTTTATCTTCTCGCCGTCACTGTTGATTTCATCGTCTATTACGTTATGTATTTATCAGGTAAATCTCGCCGTCACTGTTAGTTTCATCGTCATTATTTTCTTTTTCTATTTATTTCTTTTGCATGTATGTGTTTTTATCGACCATTATGTTATTTGAATCTAGTTAGTTAGTAAAACAATGAAGAAGCAAGATGAAGAAGCAAGATAAACATAATTAATATATATATATATATATATATATATATTTATAAATCATAAATTAAAAAAAAAAAATTACATATATAAAAATTTAATTCTTATATTTTCATAGAGGATCTTATTCTGCTCTATCGTATCCGTCCTCTCCTCCTTGGATATTTGGAGGTTCCGTTCAGCAGTTGATATATCGTCATATAGCTGCAACTGCTGCTGCTCCGTCAAGCCATCTTCTTTGGCGTGCTTCAGTGCGGATCGAGCATCCGCAAGGTAGCTCCTGAAACTTTCCTCAATATGGAGGAACCGGCGGATGAAGTTGTTGTTGTTCTCGATCATGGTAAGAGTCTTATGGATGAAATCATTCATTTTGTTGGAGTTTTTGGAGTTTGTTTTGAAAGATTAAGTAGAGATTGTTTTAGCAGTTAGGGTTTGGAGATGAATATATTGAGATAATGGAAATGTTAGTTGAGATAATGCAATGTATTTATACTAAGCAATGTGTGGGTTGAGTTGCTTTTTAATTAATATATATGTTAGGAAGTTGTGCCATAATCATCATCATCATATCTCTCAATAATGCTGCTTCAAATCTTATTACTAACCCTTCTCATTCCATATTATCCGTTCATATGTACAGTGATGTCAGTAATAATGCATGCATCGGAATTCTAACGGGCCGTAATTATGCTTGCATCTAGTAATATTTAATTTAATTTTTTTTTATTTTTTAAGAACAAACAACAACGGTTATTTACAAACAACCCGTTGTCTTTAGTTATAACAACGGTTTTGTATATTAAAACCCGTTGTTATAACTTTCCCCCCAAAATTGAGTCACATTTTCCACAACGGGTTTTTATACTTAGAACCGTTGTTAATAGTTTTAACAACGGGTTGCTTTAACAACGTCCGCTTTTTTATATAATAACGGTTTTTGACCGTTGTTATAGCCTGTATCTGTAGTAGTGCTAAACCCTTTCCCGTCCCGTTTTAGAATACCCGACTCCCCAAAAAAAGGTTCACTCGGCCCCTCTAGGGTGTCTTTTTGTCTTGCCGCTTTCAAATGAGAAGCAAGGAAAAGGGTTTAGGGTTTGATTGGGGGGATCCACGGTAGCGGTCCGCCGAATCAAACCCTAAACCCTTTCCCGTCCCGTTTTAGGATACCCGGCCCCCAAAAAAAGGGTTCACTCGGCCCCTCTAGGGTATCTTTTTGCCTTTTCGCCTTCGAATGAGAAGTAAGGGAAAGGGTTTAGGGTTTGATTAAGGAATCCGTGGTAGCAGTTTGCCTAATCAAACCCTAAACCCTTACCCATCCCGTTTTAGGATACCCGGCCCCCAAAAAAGGGTTCACTCGGCCCCTCTAGGGTGTCTTTTTATCTTGCCGCCTTCAAATGAGAAGCAAGGGAAAGGGTTTAGGGTTTGATTAGGGGGATCCGTGGTAGAGGTCCGCCTAATCAAACCCTAAACCATTTCCCGTCTCGTGTTAGGATACCCGGTCCCCCAAAAAAGGGTTCACTCGGCCCCTCTAGAGAGTCTTTTTGTCTTACCGCCTTCGATTGAGAAGTAAGGTAAAGGGTTTAGGGTTTGATTAGGGGTATCCGTGGTAGCGGCCCGCCTAATCAAACCCTAAACCCTTTCCTGTCCCGTTTTAGGATACCCGGCCCCCCAAAAAAGGGTTCACTCGGCCCCTCTAGGGTGTCTTTTTGTCTTGCCGCCTTCAAATGAGAAGCAAGGGAAAGGGTTTTGGGTTTGATTAGGGGGATCCGCGGTAGCGGTCCGCCTAATCAAACTCTAATCCCTTTCCTGTCCCGTTTTAGGATACCCGGCCCCCCAAAAAAGGGTTCACTCGGCCCCTCTAGGGTGTCTTTTTGTCTTGCCGCCTTCGAATGAGAAGCAAGGGAAAGGGTTTAGGGTTTGATTAGGTGGATCCGCGCTAGCGGTCTGCCTAATCAAACCCTAAACCCTTTCCCGTCTCATTTTAGGATACCCGGTCCCCCAAAAAAGGGTTCACTCGCCCCTCTAGGATGTCTTTTTGTCTTGCCGCATGCGATTGAGAAGTAAGGGAAAGGGTTTAGGGTTTTATTAGGGGGATCTGCGGTAGCGGTCCGCCTAATCAAACCCTAAACCCTTTCTCGTCTCGTTTTAGGATACCCGCCCCCCCCCCCCAAAAAGGGTTCACTCGGCCCCTCTAGGCTGTCTTTTTGTCTTTCCGCCTTCAAATGAGAAGCAAGGGAAAGGGTTTAGGGTTTGATTAGGAGGATCTGCGGTAGCGGTCCGCCTAATCAAACCCTAAACCCTTTCCCGTCTCGTTTTAGGATACCCGGTCCCCAAAAAAAAGGGTTCACTCGGCCCCTCTAGGGTGTCTTTTTGCCTTGCCGCCTTCGATTGAGAAATAAGGGAAAGGATTTAGGGTTTGATTAGGGGGATCCGCGGTTGCGGTCTGCCTAATCAAACCGTAAACCCTTTCCCGTCCCGTTTTAGGATACCCGGCCCCCCAAAAAAGGGTTCACTCGGCCCCTCTAGAGAGTCTTTTTGTCTTACCGCCTTCGATTGAGAAGTAAGGTAAAGGGTTTAGGGTTTGATTAGGGGTATCCGTGGTAGCGGCCCGCCTAATCAAACCCTAAACCCTTTCCTGTCCCGTTTTAGGATACCCGGCCCCCCAAAAAAGGGTTCACTCGGCCCCTCTAGGGTGTCTTTTTGTCTTGCCGCCTTCAAATGAGAAGCAAGGGAAAGGGTTTTGGGTTTGATTAGGGGGATCCGCGGTAGCGATCCGCCTAATCAAACTCTAATCCCTTTCCTGTCCCGTTTTAGGATACCCGGCCCCCCAAAAAAGGGTTCACTCGGCCCCTCTAGGGTGTCTTTTTGTCTTGCCGCCTTCGAATGAGAAGCAAGGGAAAGGGTTTAGGGTTTGATTAGATGGATCCGCGGTAGCGGTCTGCCTAATCAAACCCTAAACCCTTTCCCGTCTCATTTTAGGATACCCGGTCCCCCAAAAAAGGGTTCACTCGCCCCTCTAGGATGTCTTTTTGTCTTGCCGCATGCGATTGAGAAGTAAGGGAAAGGGTTTAGGGTTTTATTAGGGGGATCTGCGGTAGCGGTCCGCCTAATCAAACCCTAAACCCTTTCTCGTCTCGTTTTAGGATACCCCCCCCCCCCCAAAAAAAAGGGTTCACTCGGCCCCTCTAGGCTGTCTTTTTGTCTTTCCGCCTTCAAATGAGAAGCAAGGGAAAGGGTTTAGGGTTTGATTAGGAGGATCTGCGGTAGCGGTCCGCCTAATCAAACCCTAAACCCTTTCCCGTCTCGTTTTAGGATACCCGGTCCCCAAAAAAAAGGGTTCACTCGGCCCCTCTAGGGTGTCTTTTTGCCTTGCCGCCTTCGATTGAGAAATAAGGGAAAGGATTTAGGGTTTGATTAGGGGGATCCGCGGTTGCGGTCTGCCTAATCAAACCGTAAACCCTTTCCCGTCCCGTTTTAGGATACCCGGCCCCCCAAAAAAGGGTTCACTCGGCCCCTCTAGGGTGTCTTTTTGTCTTGCCGCCTTCGATTGAAAAGTAAGGGAAAGGGTTTAGGGTTTGAATAAAGGGGATCCGTGGTAGCGGTCTGCCTAATCAAACCGTAAACCCTTTCTCATCTCGTTTTAGGATAACCCCCCCCCCAAAAAGGGTTCACTCGGCCCCTCTAGGCTGTCTTTTTGTCTTTCCGCCTTCAAATGAGAAGCAAGGGAAAGGGTTTAAGGTTTGATTAGGAGGATCTGCGGTAGCGGTCCGCCTAATCAAACCCTAAACCCTTTCCCGTCTCGTTTTAGGATACCCGGTCCCCAAAAAAAGAGTTCACTCGGCCCCTCTAGGGTGTCTTTTTGCCTTGCCGCCTTCGATTGAGAAATAAGGGAAAGGATTTAGGGTTTGATTAGGGGGATCCGCGGTTGCGGTCTGCCTAATCAAACCGTAAACCCTTTCCCGTCCCGTTTTAGGATACCCGGCCCCCCAAAAAAGGGTTCACTCGGCCCCTCTAGGGTGTCTTTTTGTCTTGCCGCCTTCGATTGAGAAGTAAGGGAAAGGGTTTAGGGTTTGATTAGGGAGATCCGTGGTAGCGGTCTGCCTAATCAAACCCTAAACCCTTTCCCGTCCCGTTTTAGAATACCCGACCCCCCAAAAAAGGGTTCACTCGGCCCCTCTCGGGTGTCTTTTTGTCTTACCGCCTTCGAATGAGAAGCAAGGGAAAGGGTTTAGGGTTTGATTAGGTGGATCCGCGGTAGCGGTCCGCCTAATCAAACCGTAAACCCTTTCCCGTCTCGTTTTAGGATACCCGGTCCCCCAAAAAAGGGTTCACTCGGCCCCTCTAGAGTGTCTTTTTGTCTTGCCGCCTTCGATTGAGAAGTAAGGTAAAGGGTTTAGGGTTTTATTAGGGGGATCCGTGGTAGCGGCCCGCCTAATCAAACCCTAAACCATTCCTGTCCCGTTTTAGGATACCCGGCCCCCCAAAAAAGGGTTCACTCGGCCCCTCTAGGGTGTCTTTTTGTCGTGCCGCCTTCAAATGAGAAGCAAGGGAAAGGGTTTAGGGTTTGATTAGGGGATCCGCGGTAGCGTCCGCCTAATCAATCTCTAATCCCTTTCTGTCCCATTTTAGGATACCCGGCCCCCAAAAATGGTTCACTCCGCCCCTCTAGGGTGTCTTTTTGTCTTGTCGCCTTCGAATGAGAAGCAAGGGAAAGGGTTTAGGGTTTGATTAGGGGGATCCGCGGTAGTGGTCCGCCTAATCAAACCCTAAACCCTTTCCCGTCTCGTTTTAGGATACCCGGTCCCCCAAAAAAGGGTTCACTCGGCCCCTCTAGGATGTCTTTTTGTCTTGCCGCCTTCGATTGAGAAGCAAGGGAAAGGGTTTAGGGTTTTATTAGAGGGATTTGCTGTAGCGGTCCACCTAATCAAACCCTAAACCCTTTCCCGTCTCGTTTTAGGATACCCGGTCCCCAAAAAAAAGGGTTCACTCGGCCCCTCTAGGGTGTCTTTTTGCCTTGCCGCCTTCGATTGAGAAATAAGGGAAAGGATTTAGGGTTTGATTAGGGGGATCCGCGGTTGCGGTCTGCCTAATCAAACCGTAAACCCTTTCCCGTCCCGTTTTAGGATACCCGGCCCCCCAAAAAAGGGTTCACTCGGCCCCTCTAGAGAGTCTTTTTGTCTTACCGCCTTCGATTGAGAAGTAAGGTAAAGGGTTTAGGGTTTGATTAGGGGTATCCGTGGTAGCGGCCCGCCTAATCAAACCCTAAACCCTTTCCCGTCTCGTTTTAGGATACCCGGCCCCCCAAAAAAGGGTTCACTCGGCCCCTCTAGGGTGTCTTTTTGTCTTGCCGCCTTCAAATGAGAAGCAAGGGAAAGGGTTTTGGGTTTGATTAGGGGATCCGCGGTAGCGGTCCGCCTAATCAAACTCTAATCCCTTTCTGTCCCGTTTTAGGATACCGGCCCCCCAAAAAAGGGTTCACTCGGCCCCTCTAGGGTGTCTTTTTGTCTTGCCGCCTTCGAATGAGAAGCAAGGGAAAGGGTTTAGGGTTTGATTAGATGGATCCGCGGTAGCGGTCTGCCTAATCAAACCCTAAACCCTTTCCCGTCTCATTTTAGGATACCCGGTCCCCCAAAAAAGGGTTCACTCGCCCCTCTAGGATGTCTTTTTGTCTTGCCGCATGCGATTGAGAAGTAAGGGAAAGGGTTTAGGGTTTTATTAGGGGGATCTGCGGTAGCGGTCCGCCTAATCAAACCCTAAACCCTTTCTCGTCTCGTTTTAGGATACCCCCCCCCCCCAAAAAAAGGGTTCACTCGGCCCCTCTAGGCTGTCTTTTTGTCTTTCCGCCTTCAAATGAGAAGCAAGGGAAAGGGTTTAGGGTTTGATTAGGAGGATCTGCGGTAGCGGTCCGCCTAATCAAACCCTAAACCCTTTCCCGTCTCGTTTTAGGATACCCGGTCCCCAAAAAAAAGGGTTCACTCGGCCCCTCTAGGGTGTCTTTTTGCCTTGCCGCCTTCGATTGAGAAATAAGGGAAAGGATTTAGGGTTTGATTAGGGGGATCCGCGGTTGCGGTCTGCCTAATCAAACCGTAAACCCTTTCCCGTCCCGTTTTAGGATACCCGGCCCCCCAAAAAAGGGTTCACTCGGCCCCTCTAGGGTGTCTTTTTGTCTTGCCGCCTTCGATTGAAAAGTAAGGGAAAGGGTTTAGGGTTTGAATAGGGGGATCCGTGGTAGCGGTCTGCCTAATCAAACCGTAAACCCTTTCTCATCTCGTTTTAGGATAACCCCCCCCCCAAAAAGGGTTCACTCGGCCCCTCTAGGCTGTCTTTTTGTCTTTCCGCCTTCAAATGAGAAGCAAGGGAAAGGGTTTAAGGTTTGATTAGGAGGATCTGCGGTAGCGGTCCGCCTAATCAAACCCTAAACCCTTTCCCGTCTCGTTTTAGGATACCCGGTCCCCAAAAAAAGAGTTCACTCGGCCCCTCTAGGGTGTCTTTTTGCCTTGCCGCCTTCGATTGAGAAATAAGGGAAAGGATTTAGGGTTTGATTAGGGGGATCCGCGGTTGCGGTCTGCCTAATCAAACCGTAAACCCTTTCCCGTCCCGTTTTAGGATACCCGGCCCCCCAAAAAAGGGTTCACTCGGCCCCTCTAGGGTGTCTTTTTGTCTTGCCGCCTTCGATTGAGAAGTAAGGGAAAGGGTTTAGGGTTTGATTAGGGGGATCCGTGGTAGCGGTCTGCCTAATCAAACCCTAAACCCTTTCCCGTCCCGTTTTAGAATACCCGACCCCCCAAAAAAGGGTTCACTCGGCCCCTCTCGGGTGTCTTTTTGTCTTACCGCCTTCGAATGAGAAGCAAGGGAAAGGGTTTAGGGTTTGATTAGGTGGATCCGCGGTAGCGGTCCGCCTAATCAAACCGTAAACCCTTTCCCGTCTCGTTTTAGGATACCCGGTCCCCCAAAAAAGGGTTCACTCGGCCCCTCTAGAGTGTCTTTTTGTCTTGCCGCCTTCGATTGAGAAGTAAGGTAAAGGGTTTAGGGTTTTATTAGGGGGATCCGTGGTAGCGGCCCGCCTAATCAAACCCTAAACCATTCCTGTCCCGTTTTAGGATACCCGGCCCCCCAAAAAAGGGTTCACTCGGCCCCTCTAGGGTGTCTTTTTGTCGTGCCGCCTTCAAATGAGAAGCAAGGGAAAGGGTTTAGGGTTTGATTAGGGGGATCCGCGGTAGCGGTCCGCCTAATCAATCTCTAATCCCTTTCCTGTCCCATTTTAGGATACCCGGCCCCCCAAAAAATGGTTCACTCCGCCCCTCTAGGGTGTCTTTTTGTCTTGTCGCCTTCGAATGAGAAGCAAGGGAAAGGGTTTAGGGTTTGATTAGGGGGATCCGCGGTAGTGGTCCGCCTAATCAAACCCTAAACCCTTTCCCGTCTCGTTTTAGGATACCCGGTCCCCCAAAAAAGGGTTCACTCGGCCCCTCTAGGATGTCTTTTTGTCTTGCCGCCTTCGATTGAGAAGCAAGGGAAAGGGTTTAGGGTTTTATTAGAGGGATTTGCTGTAGCGGTCCACCTAATCAAACCCTAAACCCTTTCCCGTCTCGTTTTAGGATACCCGGTCCCCCAAAAAAGGGTTCACTCGGCCCCTCTAGGATGTCTTGTTGTCTTGCCGCCTTCAAATGAGAAGCAAGGGAAAGGGATTAGGGTTTTATTAGGGGGATCCGTGGTAGAGGTCCGCCTAATCAAACCCTAAACCCTTTCTCGTCTCGTTTTAGGATACCCGGCCCCCCAAAAAAGGGTTCACTCGGCCCCTCTAGGGTATCTTTTTGTCTTGCCGCCTTCAAATGAAAGCAAGGGAAAGGGATTAGGGTTTTATTAGGGGGATCCGTGGTAGCGGTCCGCCTAATCAAACCCTAAACCCTTTTCCGTCTCGTTTTAGGATACCCGGCCCCCCAAAAAAGGGTTCACTCGGCCCCTCTAGGTTGTCTTTTTGTCTTGCCGCCTTCAAATGAGAAGCAAGGGAAAGGGTTTGATTAGGGGGATCCGCGGTAGCGGTCCGCCTAATCAAACCCTAAACCCTTTCCCGTCTCGTTTTACGATACCCGGTCCCCCAAAAAAGGGTTCACTCGGCCCCTCTAGGGTGTCTTTTTGTCTTGCCGCCTTCGATTGAGAAGTAAGGGAAAAGGTTTAGGGTTTGATTAGGGGGATCCGCGGTAGCGGTCCACCTAATCAAACCCTGAACCCTTTCCCGTGCCGTTTTAGGATACCCGGCCCCCCAAAAAAGGGTTCACTCGGCCCCTCTGGGGTGTCTTTTTGTCTTGCCGCCTTCAAATGAGAAGCAAGGGAAAGGGTTTCGGGTTTTATTAGGGGGATCCGCGGTTGCGGTCCGCCTAATCAAACCTTAAACCCTTTCCCGTCCCGTTTTAGGATACCCGGCCCCCCAAAAAAGGGTTCACTCGGCCCCTCTAGGGTGTCTTTTTGTCTTGCCGCCTTCAAATGAGAAGCAAGGGAAAGGGTTTGATTAGGGGGATCCGCGGTAGCGGTCCGCCTAATCAAACCCTAAACCCTTTCCCGTCTCGTTTTAGGATACCCGGTCCCCCAAAAAGGGTTCACTCGGCCCCTCTAGGGTGTCTTTTTGCCTTGCCGCCTTCGATTGAGAAGTAAGGGAAAGGCTTTAAGGTTTGATTAGGGGGATCCGCGGTTGCGGTCCGCCTAATCAAACCGTAAACCCTTTCCCGTCCCGTTTTAGGATACCCGGCCCCCCAAAAAAGGGTTCACTCGGCCCCTCTAGGGTGTCTTTTTGTCTTGCCGCCCTCAAATGTAAAGCGAGGGGAAAGGGTTTAGGGTTTTATTTGGGGGATCCGCGGTAGCGGTCCGCCTAATCAAACCCTAAACCCTTTTCCGTCTCGTTTTAGGATACCCGACCCCCCAAAAAAGGGTTCACTCGGCCCCTCTAGGGTGTCTTTTTTTCTTGCCGCCTTCAAATGAGAAGCAAGGGAAAGGGTTTGATTAGGGGGATCCGCGGTAGCGGTCCGCCTAATCAAACCCTAAACCCTTTCCCGTCTCGTTTTAGGATACCCGGTCCCCCAAAAAAGAGTTCACTCGGCCCCTCTAGGGTGTCTTTTTGCCTTGCCGCCTTCGATTGAGAAGTAAGGGAAAGGCTTTAAGGTTTGATTAGGGGTATCCGCGGTTGCGGTCCGCCTAATCAAACCGTAAACCCTTTCCCGTCCCGTTTTAGGATACCCGGCCCCCCAAAAAAGGATTCACTCGGCCCCTCTAGGGTGTCTTTTTGTCTTGCCGCCCTCAAATGAGAAGCAAGGGAAAGGGTTTAGGGTTTTATTTGGGGGATCCGCGGTAGCGGTCCGCCTAATCAAACCCTAAACCCTTTTCCGTCTCGTTTTAGAATACCCGACCCCCCAAAAAAGGGTTCACTCGGCCCCTCTAGGGTGTCTTTTTGTCTTGCCGCCTTCAAATGATAAGCAAGGGAAAAGGTTTGATTAGGGGGATCCGCGGTAGCGGTCCGCCTAATCAAACCCTAAACCCTTTCCCGTCTCGTTTTACGATACCCGGTCCCCCAAAAAAGGGTTCACTCGGCCCCTCTAGGGTGTCTTTTTTCTTGCCGCCTTCGATTGAGAAGTAAGGGAAAGGGTTTAGGGTTTGATTAGGGGGATCCGCGGTAGCGGTCCGCCTAATCAAACCCTAAACTCTTTCCCGTGCCGTTTTAGGATACCCGGCCCCCCAAAAAAGGGTTCACTCGGCCCCTCTAGGGTGTCTTTTTGTCTTGCCGCCTTCAAATGAGAAGCAAGGGAAAGGGTTTAGGGTTTTATTAGGGGGATTTGCTGTAGCGGTCCGCCTAATCAAACCCTAAACCCTTTCCCGTCTCGTTTTAGGATACCCGGCCCCCCAAAAAAAGGGTTTACTCGGCCACTCTAGGGTGTCTTTTTGTCTTGCAGCCTTCGAATGAGAAGCAAGGGAAAGGGTTTAGGGTTTTATTAGAGGGATTTGCTGTAGCGGTCCACCTAATCAAAACCTAAACCCTTTCCCGTCTCGTTTTAGGATACCCGGTCCCCCAAAAAAAGGTTCACTCGGCCCCTCTAGGATGTCTTGTTGTCTTGCCGCCTTCAAATGAGAAGCAAGGGAAAGGGATTAGGGTTTTATTAGGGGGATCCGTGGTAGAGGTCCGCCTAATCAAACCCTAAACCCTTTCTCGTCTCGTTTTAGGATACCCGGCCCCCCCAAAAAAGGGTTCACTCGGCCCCTCTAGGGTGTCTTTTTGTCTTGCCGCCTTCAAATGAAAGCAAGGGAAAGGGTTTGATTAGGGGGATCCGCGGTAGCGGTCCGCCTAATCAAACCCTAAACCCTTTCCCGTCTCGTTTTACGATACCCGGTCCCCCAAAAAAGGGTTCACTCGGCCCCTCTAGGGTGTCTTTTTGTCTTGCCGCCTTCGATTGAGAAGTAAGGGAAAAGGTTTAGGGTTTGATTAGGGGGATCCGCGGTAGCGGTCCACCTAATCAAACCCTGAACCCTTTCCCGTGCCGTTTTAGGATACCCGGCCCCCCAAAAAAGGGTTCACTCGGCCCCTCTGGGGTGTCTTTTTGTCTTGCCGCCTTCAAATGAGAAGCAAGGGAAAGGGTTTCGGGTTTTATTAGGGGGATCCGCAGTAGCGGTCCGCCTAATCAAACCCTAAACCCTTTCCCGTCTCGTTTTAGGATACCCGGTCCCCCAAAAAAGAGTTCACTCGGCCCCTCTAGGGTGTCTTTTTGCCTTGCCGCCTTCGATTGAGAAGTAAGGGAAAGGCTTTAAGGTTTGATTAGGGGTATCCGCGGTTGCGGTCCGCCTAATCAAACCTTAAACCCTTTCCCGTCCCGTTTTAGGATACCCGGCCCCCCAAAAAAGGGTTCACTCGGCCCCTCTAGGGTGTCTTTTTGTCTTGCCGCCCTCAAATGAGAAGCAAGGGAAAGGGTTTAGGGTTTTATTTGGGGGATCCGCGGTAGCGGTCCGCCTAATAAAACCCTAAACCCTTTTCGGTCTCGTTTTAGGATACCCGGCCCCCCAAAAAAGGGTTCACTCGGCCCCTCTAGGGTGTCTTTTTGTCTTGCCGCCTTCAAATGAGAAGCAAGGGAAAGGGTTTGATTAGGGGGATCCGCGGTAGCGGTCCGCCTAATCAAACCCTAAACCCTTTCCCGTCTCGTTTTAGGATACCCGGTCCCCCAAAAAAGAGTTCACTCGGCCCCTCTAGGGTGTCTTTTTGCCTTGCCGCCTTCGATTGAGAAGTAAGGGAAAGGCTTTAAGGTTTGATTAGGGGTATCCGCGGTTGCGGTCCGCCTAATCAAACCTTAAACCCTTTCCCGTCCCGTTTTAGGATACCCGGCCCCCCAAAAAAGGGTTCACTCGGCCCCTCTAGGGTGTCTTTTTGTCTTGCCGCCCTCAAATGTAAAGCAAGGGAAAGGGTTTAGGGTTTTATTTGGGGGATCCGCGGTAGCGGTCCGCCTAATCAAACCCTAAACCCTTTTCCGTCTCGTTTTAGGATACCCGACCCCCCAAAAAAGGGTTCACTCGGCCCCTCTAGGGTGTCTTTTTTTCTTGCCGCCTTCAAATGAGAAGCAAGGGAAAGGGTTTGATTAGGGGGATCCGCGGTAGCGGTCCGCCTAATCAAACCCTAAACCCTTTCCCGTCTCGTTTTAGGATACCCGGTCCCCCAAAAAAGAGTTCACTCGGCCCCTCTAGGGTGTCTTTTTGCCTTGCCGCCTTCGATTGAGAAGTAAGGGAAAGGCTTTAAGGTTTGATTAGGGGGATCCGCGGTTGCGGTCCGCCTAATCAAACCGTAAACCCTTTCCCGTCCCGTTTTAGGATACCCGGCCCCCCAAAAAAGGGTTCACTCGGCCCCTCTAGGGTGTCTTTTTGTCTTGCCGCCCTCAAATGAGAAGCAAGGGAAAGGGTTTAGGGTTTTATTTGGGGGATCCGCGGTAGCGGTCCGCCTAATCAAACCCTAAACCCTTTTCCGTCTCGTTTTAGAATACCCGACCCCCCAAAAAAGGGTTCACTCGGCCCCTCTAGGGTGTCTTTTTGTCTTGCCGCCTTCAAATGATAAGCAAGGGAAAAGGTTTGATTAGGGGGATCCGCGGTAGCGGTCCGCCTAATCAAACCCTAAACCCTTTCCCGTCTCGTTTTACGATACCCGGTCCCCCAAAAAAGGGTTCACTCGGCCCCTCTAGGGTGTCTTTTTGTCTTGCCGCCTTCGATTGAGAAGTAAGGGAAAGGGTTTAGGGTTTGATTAGGGGGATCCGCGGTAGCGGTCCGCCTAATCAAACCCTAAACTCTTTCCCGTGCCGTTTTAGGATACCCGGCCCCCCAAAAAAGGGTTCACTCGGCCCCTCTAGGGTGTCTTTTTGTCTTGCCGCCTTCAAATGAGAAGTAAGGGAAAGGGTTTAGGGTTTGATTAAGGGGATCCACGGTAGCGGTCCCCCTAATCAAAACTCTAAACACTTTCCCGTCCCGTTTTAGGATACCCGACCACCCAAAAAAGGGTTCACTCGGCCCCTATAGGGTGTCTTTTTGTCTTGCCGCCTTCGAATGAGAAGCAAGGGAAAGGGTTTAGGGTTTGATTAGGGGGATCCGCTTTAGCGGTCCGCCGACTCTAACCCTAAACCCTTTCCCGTCCCATTTTAGGATACCCGGCCGCCCAAAAAAGGTTCACTCGGCCCCTCTAGGGTGTCTTTTTGTGTTGCCGCCTTCAAATGAGAAGCAAGGGAAAGGGTTTAGGGTTTTATTAGGGGGATCCGCAGTAGCGGTCCGCCTAATCAAACCCTAAACCCTTTCCCGTCTCGTTTTAGGATACCCGGCCCCCCAAAAAAAGGGTTTACTCGGCCACTCTAGGGTGTCTTTTTGTCTTGCCGCCTTCGAATGAGAAGCAAGGGAAAGGGTTTAGGGTTTTATTAGGGGGATTTGTTGTAGCGGTCCGCCTAATCAAACCCTAAACCCTTTCCCGTCTCGTTTTAGGATACCCGATCCCCCCAAAAAGGGTTCACTCGGCCCCTCTAGGATGTCTTTTTGTCTTGCCGCCTTCAAATGAGAAGCAAGGGAAAGGGATTAGGGTTTTATTAGGGGGATCCGTGGTAGAGGTCCGCCTAATCAAACCCTAAACCCTTTCCCGTTTAAATTTAGGATACCCGGTCCCCCAAAAAAGGGTTCACTCGGCCCCTCTAGAGTGTCTTTTTGTCTTGCCGCCTTTGATTGAGAAGTAAGGTAAAGGGTTTAGGGTTTTATTAGGGGGATCTGATGTAGCGGTCCGCCTAATCAAACCCTAAACCCTTTCCCGTCTCGTTTTAGGATACCCGGTCCTCCAAAAAAGGGTTCACTCGGCCCCTCTAGGATGTCTTTTTGTCTTGCCGCCTTCGATTGAGAAGTAAGGGAAAGGGTTTAGGGTTTGATTAGGGGGATCTGCTGTAGCGGTCTGCCTAATCAAACCCTAAACCCTTTCCCGTCTCGTTTTAGGATACCCGGTCCCCCAAAAAAGAGTTCACTCGGCCCCTCTAGGGTGTCTTTTTGCCTTGCCGCCTTCGATTGAGAAGTAAGGGAAAGGCTTTAAGGTTTGATTAGGGGGATCCGCGGTTGCGGTCCGCCTAATCGAACCTTAAACCCTTTCCCGTCCCGTTTTAGGATACCCGGCCCCCCAAAAAAGGGTTCACTCGGCCCCTCTAGGGTGTCTTTTTGTCTTGCCGCCCTCAAATGAGAAACAAGGGAAAGGGTTTAGGGTTTTATTTGGGGGATCCGCGGTAACGGTCCGCCTAATCAAACCCTAAACCCTTTTCCGTCTCGTTTTAGGATACCCGGCCCACCAAAAAAGGGTTCACTCGGCCCCTATAGGGTGTCTTTTTGTCTTGTCGCCTCCAAATGAGAAGCAAGGGAAAGGGTTTGATTAGGGGGATCCGCGGTAGCGGTCCGCCTAATCAAACTCTAATCCCTTTCCTGTCCCGTTTTAGGATACCCGGCCCCCCAAAAAATGGTTCACTCAGCCCCTCTAGTGTGTCTTTTTGTCTTGCCGCCTTCGAATGAGAAGCAAGGGAAAGGGTTTAGGGTTTGATTAGGTTGATCCACGGTAGCGGTCCGCCTAATCAAACCCTAAACCCTTTCCCTTCTCGTTTTAGGATACTCGGTCCCCCAAAAAAGGGTTCACTCGACCCCTCTAGGATGTCTTTTTGTCTTGCCGCCTTCGATTGAGAAGTAAGGGAAAGGGTTTAGGTTTTTATTAGGGGGATCTGCGGTAGCGGTCCGCCTAATTAAACCCTAAACTCTTTCCCGTCTCGTTTTAGGATACCCGGCCCCCCCAAAAAAGGGTTCACTCGGCCCCTCTAGGGTGTCTTTTTGTCTTGCAGCCTTCAAATGAGAAGCACGGGAAAGGGTTTAGGGTTTGATTAGGGAGATCTGCTGTAGCGGTCCGCCTAATAAAACACTAAACCCTTTCCCGTCTCGTTTTAGGATACCCGGTCCCCCAAAAAAGGGTTCACTCGGCCCCTCTAGGGTGTCTTTTTGCCTTTCCGCCTTCGATTGAGAAGTAAGGGAAAGGCTTTAGGGTTTGATTAGGGGGATCCGCGGTTGCGGTCCGCCTAATCAAACCGTAAACCCTTTCCCGTCCCGTTTTAGGATACCCGGCCCCCCAAAAAAGGGTTCACTCGGCCCCTCTAGGGTGTCTTTTTGTCTTGCCGCCCTCAAATGAGAAGCAAGGGAAAGGGTTTAGGGTTTTATTAGGGGGATCCGCGGTAGCGGTCCGCCTAATCAAACCCTAAACCCTTTCCCGTCTCGTTTTAGGATACCCGGCCCCCCCAAAAAAGGGTTCACTCGGCCCCTCTAGGGTGTCTTTTTGTCTTGCCGCCTTCAAATGAGAAGCAAGGGAAAGGGTTTGATTAGGGGGATCCGCGGTAGCGGTCCGCCTAATCAAACCCTAAACCCTTTCCCGTCTCGTTTTACGATACCCGATCCCCCAAAAAAGGGTTCACTCGGCCCCTCTAGGGTGTCTTTTTGTCTTGCCGCCTTCGATTGAGAAGTAAGGGAAAGGGTTTAGGGTTTGATTAGGGGGATCCGCGGTAGCGGTCCGCCTAATCAAACCCTGAACCCTTTCCCGTCCCGTTTTAGGATACCCGGCCCCCCAAAAAAGGGTTTACTCGGCCACTCTAGGGTGTCTTTTTGTCTTGCCGCCTTCAAATGAGAAGCAAGGGAAAGGTTTTAGGGTTTGATTAAGGGGATCCACGGTAGCGGTCCCCCTAATCAAAACTCTAAACCCTTTCCCGTCCCGTTTTAGGATACCCGACCACCTAAAAAAGGGTTCACTCGGCCCCTATAGGGTGTCTTTTTGTCTTGCCGCCTTCGAATGAGAAGCAAGGGAAAGGGTTTAGGGTTTGATTAGGGGGATCCGCTGTAGCGGTCCGCCTACTCTAACCCTAAACCCTTTCCCGTCCCATTTTAGGATACCCGGCCGCCCAAAAAAGGTTCACTCGGCCCCTCTAGGGTGTCTTTTTGTGTTGCCGCCTTCAAATGAGAAGCACGGGAAAGGGTTTAGGGTTTTATTAGGGGATCCGCAGAGCGGTCCGCCTAATTAAACCCTAAACCCTTTCCCGTCTCGTTTTAGGATACCCGGCCCCCAAAAAAGGGTTCACTCGGCCCCTCTAGGGTGTCTTTTTGTCATGCCGCGTTCAAATGAGAAGCAAGGGAAAGGGTTTAGGGTTTGATTAAGGGGATCCGAGTTAGCGGTCCGCCTAATCAAACCCTAAACCCTTTCCCGTCCCGTTTTAGGATACTCGGCCCCCAAAAAAGGGTTCACTCGGCCCCTCTAGGGTGTCTTTTTGTCTTGCCGCCTTCAAATGAGAAGCAAGGGAAAGGGTTTAGGGTTTTATTAAGGGGATCCGCGGTAGCGGTCCGCTTAATCAAACCCTATACCCTTTCCCGTCCCGTTTTAGGATACCCGGCCCCCCAAAAAAGGGTTCACTCGGCCCATCTAGGGTGTCTTTTTGTCTTGTCTCCTTCAAATGAGAAGTAAGGGAAAGGGTTAAGGATTTGATTAGGGGGATCCGTGGTAGCGGTTCGCCTAATCAAACCCTAAACCCTTTCCCGTCCCGTTTTAGTATACCCGGCCCCCCAAAAAAGGGTTCACTCGGCCCCTCTAGGGTGTCTTTTTGTCTTGCCGCCTTCTAAAGAGAAGCAAGGGAAAGGGTTTAGGGTTTTATTAGGGGGATCCGCGGTAGCGGTCCGCCTAATCAAAACCTAAACCCTTTCCCGTCCCGTTTTAGGATACCCGACCCCCCAAAAAAGGGTTCACTCGGCCCCTCTAGGGTGTCTTTTTGTCTCGCCGCCTTCAAATAATAAGCAAGGGAAAGGGTTTAGGGTTTGATTAGGGGGATCCGTGGTAGCGGCCCGCCTAATCAAACCCTAAAACCATTCCTGTCCCGTTTTAGGATACCCGGCCCTCCAAAAAGGGTTCACTCGGCCCCTGTAGGGTGACTTTTTGTCTTGCCGCCTTCAAATGAGAAGTAAGGGAAAGGGTTTAGGGTTTGATTAGGGGGATGCGCGGCAGCGGTCCGCCTAATCAAACTCTAATCCCTTTCCTGTCCCGTTTTAGGATACCCGGCCCCCCAAAAAATGGTTCACTCAGCCCCTCTAGTGTGTCTTTTTGTCTTGCCGCCTTCGAATGAGAAGCAAGGGAAAGGGTTTAGGGTTTGATTAGGTTGATCCACGGTAGCGGTCCGCCTAATCAAACCCTAAACCCTTTCCCTTCTCGTTTTAGGATACTCGGTCCCCCAAAAAAGGGTTCACTCGACCCCTCTAGGATGTCTTTTTGTCTTGCCGCCTTCGATTGAGAGGTAAGGGAAAGGGTTTAGGTTTTTATTAGGGGGATCTGCGGTAGCGGTCCGCCTAATTAAACCCTAAACTCTTTCCCGTCTCGTTTTAGGATACCCGGCCCCCCCAAAAAAGGGTTCACTCGGCCCCTCTAGGGTGTCTTTTTTGTCTTGCGGACCTTCAAATGAGAAGCAAGGGAAAGGGTTTAGGGTTTGATTAGGGGGATCTCTTTGTAGCGGTCCGCCTAATAAAACACTAAACCCTTTCCCGTCTCGTTTTAGGATACCCGGTCCCCCAAAAAAGGGTTCACTCGGCCCCTCTAGGGTGTCTTTTTGCCTTTCCGCCTTCGATTGAGAAGTAAGGGAAAGGCTTTAGGGTTTGATTAGGGGGATCCGCGGTTGCGGTCCGCCTAATCAAACCGTAAACCCTTTCCCGTCCCGTTTTAGGATACCCGGCCCCCCAAAAAAGGGTTCACTCGGCCCCTCTAGGGTGTCTTTTTGTCTTGCCGCCCTTAAATGAGAAGCAAGGGAAAGGGTTTAGGGTTTTATTAGGGGGATCCGCGGTAGCGGTCCGCCTAATCAAACCCTAAACCCTTTCCCGTCTCGTTTTAGGATACCCGGCCCCCCAAAAAAGGGTTCACTCGGCCCCTCTAGGGTGTCTTTTTGTCTTGCCGCCTTCGATTGAGAAGTAAGGGAAAGGGTTTAGGGTTTGATTAGGGGGATCCGCGGTAGCGGTCCGCCTAATCAAACCCTAAACCCTTTCCCGTCCCGTTTTAGGATACCCGACCCCCCAAAAAGGGTTTACTCGGCCCCTCTAGGGTGTCTTTTTGTCTTGCCGCCTTCAAATGAGAAGCAAGGGAAAGGTTTTAGGGTTTGATTAAGGGGATCCACGGTAGCGGTCCCCCTAATCAAAACTCTAAACCCTTTCCCGTCCCGTTTTAGGATACCCGACCACCTAAAAAAGGGTTCACTCGGCCCCTATAGGGTGTCTTTTTGTCTTGCCGCCTTCGAATGAGAAGCAAGGGAAAGGGTTTAGGGTTTGATTAGGGGATCCGCTGTAGCGGTCCGCCTACTCTAACCCTAAACCCTTTCCCGTCCCATTTTAGGATACCCGGCCGCCCAAAAAAGGTTCACTCGGCCCCTCTAGGGTGTCTTTTTGTGTTGCCGCCTTCAAATGAGAAGCACGGGAAAGGGTTTAGGGTTTGATTAGGGGGATCCGAGAGCGGTCCGCCTAATTAAACCCTAAACCCTTTCCCGTCTCGTTTTAGGATACCCGGCCCCCCAAAAAAGGGTTCACTCGGCCCTTCTAGGGTGTCTTTTTGTCATGCCGCGTTCAAATGAGAAGCAAGGGAAAGGGTTTAGGGTTTGATTAAGGGGATCCGAGTTAGCGGTCCGCCTAATCAAACCCTAAACCCTTTCCCGTCCCGTTTTAGGATACTCGGCCCCCAAAAAAGGGTTCACTCGGCCCCTCTAGGGTGTCTTTTTGTCTTGCCGCCTTCAAATGAGAAGCAAGGGAAAGGGTTTAGGGTTTTATTAAGGGGATCCGCGGTAACGGTCCGCTTAATCAAACCCTATACCCTTTCCCGTCCCGTTTTAGGATACCCGGCCCCCCAAAAAAGGGTTCACTCGGCCCATCTAGGGTGTCTTTTTGTCTTGTCTCCTTCAAATGAGAAGTAAGGGAAAGGGTTAAGGATTTGATTAGGGGGATCCGTGGTAGCGGTTCGCCTAATCAAACCCTAAACCCTTTCCCGTCCCGTTTTAGTATACCCGGCCCCCCAAAAAAGGGTTCACTCGGCCCCTCTAGGGTGTCTTTTTGTCTTGCCGCCTTCTAAAGAGAAGCAAGGGAAAGGGTTTAGGGTTTGATTAGGGGGATCCGCGGTAGCGGTCCGCCTAATCAAAACCTAAACCCTTTCCCGTCCCGTTTTAGGATACCCGACCCCCCAAAAAAGGGTTTACTCGGCCCCTCTAGGGTGTCTTTTTGTCTCGCCGCCTTCAAATAATAAGCAAGGGAAAGGGTTTAGGGTTTGATTAGGGGGATCCGTGGTAGCGGCCCGCCTAATCAAACCCTAAAACCATTCCTGTCCCGTTTTAGGATACCCGGCCCTCCAAAAAAGGGTTCACTCGGCCCCTGTAGGGTGACTTTTTGTCTTGCCGCCTTCAAATGAGAAGTAAGGGAAAGGGTTTAGGGTTTGATTAGGGGGATGCGCGGCAGCGGTCCGCCTAATCAAACTCTAATCCCTTTCCTGTCCCGTTTTAGGATACCCGGCCCCCCAAAAAATGGTTCACTCAGCCCCTCTAGTGTGTCTTTTTGTCTTGCCGCCTTCGAATGAGAAGCAAGGGAAAGGGTTTAGGGTTTGATTAGGTTGATCCACGGTAGCGGTCCGCCTAATCAAACCCTAAACCCTTTCCCTTCTCGTTTTAGGATACTCGGTCCCCCAAAAAAGGGTTCACTCGACCCCTCTAGGATGTCTTTTTGTCTTGCCGCCTTCGATTGAGAGGTAAGGGAAAGGGTTTAGGTTTTTATTAGGGGGATCTGCGGTAGCGGTCCGCCTAATTAAACCCTAAACTCTTTCCCGTCTCGTTTTAGGATACCCGACCCCCCAAAAAAGGGTTCACTCGGCCCCTCTAGGGTGTCTTTTTGTCTTGCGGCCTTCAAATGAGAAGCAAGGGAAAGGGTTTAGGGTTTGATTAGGGGATCCGCGGTAGCGGTCCGCCTAATAAAACACTAAACCCTTTCCCGTCTCGTTTTAGGATACCCGGTCCCCCAAAAAAGGGTTCACTCGGCCCCTCTAGGGTGTCTTTTTGCCTTTCCGCCTTCGATTGAGAAGTAAGGGAAAGGCTTTAGGGTTTGATTAGGGGGATCCGCGGTTGCGGTCCGCCTAATCAAACCGTAAACCCTTTCCCGTCCCGTTTTAGGATACCCGACCCCCCAAAAAGGGTTCACTCGGCCCCTCTAGGGTGTCTTTTTGTCTTGCCGCCCTCAAATGAGAAGCAAGGGAAAGGGTTTAGGGTTTTATTAGGGGATCCGCGGTAGCGGTCCGCCTAATCAAACCCTAAACCCTTTCCCGTCCCGTTTTAGGATACCCGCCCCCACAAAAAAGGGTTCACTCGGCCCCTCTAGGGTGTCTTTTTGTCTTGCCGCCTTCGATTGAGAAGTAAGGGAAAGGGTTTAGGGTTTGATTAGGGGATCTGCGGTAGCGGTCCGCCTAATCAAACCCTGAACCCTTTCCCGTCCCTTTTTAGGATACCCGGCCCCCCAAAAAGGGTTTACTCGGCCCCTCTAGGGTGTCTTTTTGTCTTGCCGCCTTCAAATGAGAAGCAAGGGAAAGGTTTTAGGGTTTGATTAAGGGGATCCACGGTAGCGGTCCCCCTAATCAAAACTCTAAACCCTTTCCCGTCCCGTTTTAGGATACCCGACCACCCAAAAAAAGGTTCACTCGGCCCCTATAGGGTGTCTTTTTGTCTTGCCGCCTTCGAATGAGAAGCAAGGGAAAGGGTTTAGGGTTTGATTAGGGGATCCGCTGTAGCGGTCCGCCTACTCTAACCCTAAACCCTTTCCCGTCCCATTTTAGGATACCCGGCCGCCCAAAAAAGGTTCACTCGGCCCCTCTAGGGTGTCTTTTTGTGTTGCCGCCTTCAAATGAGAAGCACGGGAAAGGGTTTAGGGTTTTATTAGGGGATCCGCAGATAGCGGTCCGCCTAATTAAACCCTAAACCCTTTCCCGTCTCGTTTTAGGATACCCGGCCCCCCAAAAAAGGGTTCACTCGGCCCTTCTAGGGTGTCTTTTTGTCTTGCTTGCGTTCAAATGAGAAGCAAGGGAAAGGGTTTAGGGTTTGATTAGGGGGATCCGAGTTTGCGGTCCGCCTAATCAAACCCTAAACCCTTTCCCGTCCCGTTTTAGGATACTCGGCCCCCAAAAAAGGGTTCACTCGGCCCCTCTAGGGTGTCTTTTTGTCTTGCCGCCTTCGAAAGAGAAGCAAGGGAAAGGGTTTAGGGTTTGAATAGAGGGATCCGCGGTAGCGGTCCGCCTAATCAAACCCTAAACCCTTTCCCGTCCCGTTTTAGGATACCCGGCCCCCAAAAAAGGGTTCACTCGGCCCCTCTAGGGTGTCTTTTTGTCTTGCCGCCTTCAAATGAGAAGCAAGGGAAAGGGTTTAGGGTTTTATTAAGGGGATTCGCGGTAGCGGTCCGCCTAATCAAACCCTAAACCCTTTTCCGTCTCGTTTTAGGATACCCGGCTCCCCAAAAAAGAGTTCACTCGGCCCATCTAGGGTGTCTTTTTGTCTTGTCTCCTTCAAATGAGAAGTAAGGGAAAGGGTTAAGGATTTGATTAGGGGGATCCGTGGTAGCGGTCCGCCTAATCAAACCCTAAACCCTTTCCCGTCCGCTTTAGTATACCCGGCCCCCCAAAAAAGGGTTCACTCGGCCCCTCTAGGGTGTCTTTTTGTCTTGCCGCCTTCTAAAGAGAAGCAAGGGAAAGGGTTTAGGGTTTGATTAGGGGGATCCGCGGTAGGGGTCCGCCTAATCAAAACCTAAACCCTTTCCCGTCCCGTTTTAGGATACCCGACCCCCCAAAAAAGGGTTCACTCGGCCCCTCTAGGGTGTCTTTTTGTCTCGCCGCCTTCAAATAAGAAGCAAGGGAAAGGGTTTAGGGTTTTATTAGGGGGATCCGCGGTAGCGGTCCGTCTAATCAAACCCTAAACCCTTTCCCGTCCCGTTTTAGTATACCCGGCCCCCCAAAAAGGGTTTACTCGGCCCCTCTAGGGTGTCTTTTTGTCTTGCCGCCTTCAAATGAGAAGCAAGGGAAAGGGTTTAGGGTTTGATTAGGGGATTTTTGTCAGCGGTCCGCCTAATCAAACCCTAAACCCTTTCCCGTCCCGTTTTAGGATACCCGGCCCCCCAAAAAAGAGTTCACTAGGCCCCTCTAGGGTTTCTTTTTGTCTTGCCGCCTTCAAATGAGAAGCAAGGGAAAGGGTTTAGGGTTTTATTAGGGGGATCCGCGGTAGCGGTCCGCCTAATCAAACCCTAAACCCTTTCCCATCTCGTTTTAGGATACCCGGCCCCCCAAAAAAGGGTTCACTTGGCCCCTCTAGGGTGTCTTTTTGTCTTGTCTCCTTCAAATGAGAAGCAAGGGAAAGGGTTAAGGGTTTGATTAGAGGGATCCGTGGTAGCGGTCCGCCTAATCAAACCCTAAACCCCTTCCCGTCCCGTTTTAGGATACTCGCCCCCCCAAAAAAGGGTTCACTCGGCCCCTCTAGGGTGTCTTTTTGTCTTGCCACCTTCGAAAGAGAAGCAAGGGAAAGGTTTTAGGGTTTGATTAAGGGGATCCACGGTAGCGGTCCCCCTAATCAAAACTCTAAACCCTTTCCCGTCCCGTTTTAGGATACCCGACCACCTAAAAAAGGGTTCACTCGGCCCCTATAGGGTGTCTTTTTGTCTTGCCGCCTTCGAATGAGAAGCAAGGGAAAGGGTTTAGGGTTTGATTAGGGGGATCCGCTGTAGCGGTCCGCCTACTCTAACCCTAAACCCTTTCCCGTCCCATTTTAGGATACCCGGCCGCCCAAAAAAGGTTCACTCGGCCCCTCTAGGGTGTCTTTTTGTGTTGCCGCCTTCAAATGAGAAGCACGGGAAAGGGTTTAGGGTTTTATTAGGGGGATCCGCAGTAGCGGTCCGCCTAATTAAACCCTAAACCCTTTCCCGTCTCGTTTTAGGATACCCGGCCCCCCAAAAAAGGGTTCACTCGGCCCTTCTAGGGTGTCTTTTTGTCATGCCGCGTTCAAATGAGAAGCAAGGGAAAGGGTTTAGGGTTTGATTAAGGGGATCCGAGTTAGCGGTCCGCCTAATCAAACCCTAAACCCTTTCCCGTCCCGTTTTAGGATACTCGGCCCCCAAAAAAGGGTTCACTCGGCCCCTCTAGGGTGTCTTTTTGCCTTGCCGCCTTCAAATGAGAAGCAAGGGAAAGGGTTTAGGGTTTTATTAAGGGGATCCGCGGTAGCGGTCCGCTTAATCAAACCCTATACCCTTTCCCGTCCCGTTTTAGGATACCCGGCCCCCCAAAAAAGGGTTCACTCGGCCCATCTAGGGTGTCTTTTTGTCTTGTCTCCTTCAAATGAGAAGTAAGGGAAAGGGTTAAGGATTTGATTAGGGGGATCCGTGGTAGCGGTTCGCCTAATCAAACCCTAAACCCTTTCCCGTCCCGTTTTAGTATACCCGACCCCCCAAAAAAGGGTTCACTCGGCCCCTCTAGGGTGTCTTTTTGTCTTGCCGCCTTCTAAAGAGAAGCAAGGGAAAGGGTTTAGGGTTTTATTAGGGGGATCCGCGGTAGCGGTCCGCATAATCAAAACCTAAACCCTTTCCCGTCCCGTTTTAGGATACCCGACCCCCCAAAAAAGGGTTCACTCGGCCCCTCTAGGGTGTCTTTTTGTCTCGCCGCCTTCAAATAATAAGCAAGGGAAAGGGTTTAGGGTTTGATTAGGGGGATCCGTGGTAGCGGCCCGCCTAATCAAACCCTAAAACCATTCCTGTCCCGTTTTAGGATACCCGGCCCTCCAAAAAAGGGTTCACTCGGCCCCTGTAGGGTGACTTTTTGTCTTGCCGCCTTCAAATGAGAAGTAAGGGAAAGGGTTTAGGGTTTGATTAGGGGGATGCGCGGCAGCGGTCCGCCTAATCAAACTCTAATCCCTTTCCTGTCCCGTTTTAGGATACCCGGCCCCCCAAAAAATGGTTCACTCAGCCCCTCTAGTGTGTCTTTTTGTCTTGCCGCCTTCGAATGAGAAGCAAGGGAAAGGGTTTAGGGTTTGATTAGGTTGATCCACGGTAGCGGTCCGCCTAATCAAACCCTAAACCCTTTCCCTTCTCGTTTTAGGATACTCGGTCCCCCAAAAAAGGGTTCACTCGACCCCTCTAGGATGTCTTTTTGTCTTGCCGCCTTCGATTGAGAGGTAAGGGAAAGGGTTTAGGTTTTTATTAGGGGGATCTGCGGTAGCGGTCCGCCTAATTAAACCCTAAACTCTTTCCCGTCTCGTTTTAGGATACCCGGCCCCCCCAAAAAAGGGTTCACTCGGCCCCTCTAGGGTGTCTTTTTGTCTTGCAGCCTTCAAATGAGAAGCAAGGGAAAGGGTTTAGGGTTTGATTAGGGGGATCTGCTGTAGCGGTCCGCCTAATAAAACACTAAACCCTTTCCCGTCTCGTTTTAGGATACCCGGTCCCCCAAAAAAGGGTTCACTCGGCCCCTCTAGGGTGTCTTTTTGCCTTTCCGCCTTCGATTGAGAAGTAAGGGAAAGGCTTTAGGGTTTGATTAGGGGGATCCGCGGTTGCGGTCCGCCTAATCAAACCGTAAACCCTTTCCCGTCCCGTTTTAGGATACCCGGCCCCCCAAAAAAGGGTTCACTTGGCCCCTCTAGGGTGTCTTTTTGTCTTGCCGCCCTCAAATGAGAAGCAAGGGAAAGGGTTTAGGGTTTTATTAAGGGGATCCGCGGTAGCGGTCCGCCTAATCAAACCCTAAACCCTTTCCCGTCTCGTTTTAGGATACCCGGCCCCCCCAAAAAAGGGTTCACTCGGCCCCTCTAGGGTGTCTTTTTGTCTTGCCGCCTTCGATTGAGAAGTAAGGGAAAGGGTTTAGGGTTTGATTAGGGGGATCCGCGGTAGCGGTCCGCCTAATCAAACCCTGAACCCTTTCCCGTCCCGTTTTAGGATACCCGGCCCCCCAAAAAAGGGTTTACTCGGCCCCTCTAGGGTGTCTTTTTGTCTTGCCGCCTTCAAATGAGAAGCAAGGGAAAGGTTTTAGGGTTTGATTAAGGGGATCCACGGTAGCGGTCCCCCTAATCAAAACTCTAAACCCTTTCCCGTCCCGTTTTAGGATACCCGACCACCTAAAAAAGGGTTCACTCGGCCCCTATAGGGTGTCTTTTTGTCTTGCCGCCTTCGAATGAGAAGCAAGGGAAAGGGTTTAGGGTTTGATTAGGGGGATCCGCTGTAGCGGTCCGCCTACTCTAACCCTAAACCCTTTCCCGTCCCATTTTAGGATACCCGGCCGCCCAAAAAAGGTTCACTCGGCCCCTCTAGGGTGTCTTTTTGTGTTGCCGCCTTCAAATGAGAAGCACGGGAAAGGGTTTAGGGTTTTATTAGGGGGATCCGCAGTAGCGGTCCGCCTAATTAAACCCTAAACCCTTTCCCGTCTCGTTTTAGGATACCCGGCCCCCCAAAAAAGGGTTCACTCGGCCCTTCTAGGGTGTCTTTTTGTTATGCCGCGTTCAAATGAGAAGCAAGGGAAAGGGTTTAGGGTTTGATTAAGGGGATCCGAGTTAGCGGTCCGCCTAATCAAACCCTAAACCCTTTCCCGTCCCGTTTTAGGATACTCGGCCCCCCAAAAAAGGGTTCACTCGGCCCCTCTAGGGTGTCTTTTTGTCTTGCCGCCTTCAAATGAGAAGCAAGGGAAAGGGTTTAGGGTTTTATTAAGGGGATCCGCGGTAACGGTCCGCTTAATCAAACCCTATACCCTTTCCCGTCCCGTTTTAGGATACCCGGCCCCCCAAAAAAGGGTTCACTCGGCCCATCTAGGGTGTCTTTTTGTCTTGTCTCCTTCAAATGAGAAGTAAGGGAAAGGGTTAAGGATTTGATTAGGGGGATCCGTGGTAGCGGTTCGCCTAATCAAACCCTAAACCCTTTCCCGTCCCGTTTTAGTATACCCGGCCCCCCAAAAAGGGTTCACTCGGCCCCTCTAGGGTGTCTTTTTGTCTTGCCGCCTTCTAAAGAGAAGCAAGGGAAAGGGTTTAGGGTTTGATTAGGGGGATCCGCGGTAGCGGTCCGCCTAATCAAAACCTAAACCCTTTCCCGTCCCGTTTTAGGATACCCGACCCCCCAAAAAGGGTTTACTCGGCCCCTCTAGGGTGTCTTTTTGTCTCGCCGCCTTCAAATAATAAGCAAGGGAAAGGGTTTAGGGTTTGATTAGGGGGATCCGTGGTAGCGGCCCGCCTAATCAAACCCTAAAACCATTCCTGTCCCGTTTTAGGATACCCGGCCCTCCAAAAAGGGTTCACTCGGCCCCTGTAGGGTGACTTTTTGTCTTGCCGCCTTCAAATGAGAAGTAAGGGAAAGGGTTTAGGGTTTGATTAGGGGGATGCGCGGCAGCGGTCCGCCTAATCAAACTCTAATCCCTTTCCTGTCCCGTTTTAGGATACCCGGCCCCCCAAAAAATGGTTCACTCAGCCCCTCTAGTGTGTCTTTTTGTCTTGCCGCCTTCGAATGAGAAGCAAGGGAAAGGGTTTAGGGTTTGATTAGGTTGATCCACGGTAGCGGTCCGCCTAATCAAACCCTAAACCCTTTCCCTTCTCGTTTTAGGATACTCGGTCCCCCAAAAAAGGGTTCACTCGACCCCTCTAGGATGTCTTTTTGTCTTGCCGCCTTCGATTGAGAGGTAAGGGAAAGGGTTTAGGTTTTTATTAGGGGGATCTGCGGTAGCGGTCCGCCTAATTAAACCCTAAACTCTTTCCCGTCTCGTTTTAGGATACCCGGCCCCCAAAAAAAAGGGTTCACTCGGCCCCTCTAGGGTGTCTTTTTTTGTCTTGCCTTCAAATGAGAAGCAAGGGAAAGGGTTTAGGGTTTGATTAGGGGATCTTTGTAGCGGTCCGCCTAATAAAACACTAAACCCTTTCCCGTCTCGTTTTAGGATACCCGGTCCCCCAAAAAAGGGTTCACTCGGCCCCTCTAGGGTGTCTTTTTGTCTTGCCGCCTTCGATTGAGAAGTAAGGGAAAGGGTTTAGGGTTTGATTAGGGGAATCCGCGGTAGCGGTCCGCCTAATCAAACCCTGAACCCTTTCCCGTCCCGTTTTAGGATACCCGGCCCCCCAAAAAAGGGTTTACTCGGCCCCTCTAGGGTGTCTTTTTGTCTTGCCGCCTTCAAATGAGAAGCAAGGGAAAGGTTTTAGGGTTTGATTAAGGGGATCCACGGTAGCGGTCCCCCTAATCAAAACTCTAAACCCTTTCCCGTCCCGTTTTAGGATACCCGACCACCCAAAAAAGGGTTCACTCGGCCCCTATGGGGTGTCTTTTTGTCTTGCCGCCTTCGAATGAGAAGCAAGGGAAAGGGTTTAGGGTTTGATTAGGGGGATCCGCTGTAGCGGTCCGCCTACTCTAACCCTAAACCCTTTCCCGTCCCATTTTAGGATACCCGGCCGCCCAAAAAAGGTTCACTCGGCCCCTCTAGGGTGTCTTTTTGTGTTGCCGCCTTCAAATGAGAAGCACGGGAAAGGGTTTAGGGTTTTATTAGGGGATCCGTAGCGGTCCGCCTAATTAAACCCTAAACCCTTTCCGTCTCGTTTTAGGATACCGGCCCCCAAAAAAGGGTTCACTCGGCCCCTCTAGGGTGTCTTTTTTTGTCTTGCGCGTTCAAATGAGAAGCAAGGGAAAGGGTTTAGGGTTTGATTAGGGGGATCCGAGTTTGCGGTCCGCTTAATCAAACCCTAAACCCTTTCCCGTCCCGTTTTAGGATACTCGGCCCCCCAAAAATGGGTTCACTCGGCCCCTCTAGGGTGTCTTTTTGTCTTGCCGCCTTCGAAAGAGAAGCAAGGGAAAGGGATTAGGGTTTGAATAGAGGGATCCGCGGTAGCGGTCCGCCTAATCAAACCCTAAACCCTTTCCCGTCCCGTTTTAGGATACCCGGCCCCCAAAAAAAGGGTTCACTCGGCCCCTCTAGGGTGTCTTTTTGTCTTGCCGCCTTCAAATGAGAAGCAAGGGAAAGGGTTTAGGGTTTTATTAAGGGGATTCGCGGTAGCGGTCCGCCTAATCAAACCCTAAACCCTTTTCCGTCTCGTTTTAGGATACCCGGCTCCCCAAAAAAGAGTTCACTCGGCCCATCTAGGGTGTCTTTTTGTCTTGTCTCCTTCAAATGAGAAGTAAGGGAAAGGGTTAAGGATTTGATTAGGGGGATCCGTGGTAGCGGTCCGCCTAATCAAACCCTAAACCCTTTCCCGTCCCGTTTTAGTATACCCGGCCCCCCAAAAAAGGGTTCACTCGGCCCCTCTAGGGTGTCTTTTTGTCTTGCCGCCTTCTAAAGAGAAGCAAGGGAAAGGGTTTAGGGTTTGATTAGGGGGATCCGCGGTAGGGGTCCGCATAATCAAAACCTAAACCCTTTCCCGTCCCGTTTTAGGATACCCGACCCCCCAAAAAAGGGTTCACTCGGCCCCTCTAGGGTGTCTTTTTGTCTCGCCGCCTTCAAATAAGAAGCAAGGGAAAGGGTTTAGGGTTTTATTAGGGGGATCCGCGGTAGCGGTCCGTCTAATCAAACCCTAAACCCTTTCCCGTCCCGTTTTAGTATACCCGGCCCCCCAAAAAAGGGTTTACTCGGCCCCTCTAGGGTGTCTTTTTGTCTTGCCGCCTTCAAATGAGAAGCAAGGGAAAGGGTTTAGGGTTTGATTAGGGGATTTCTTTGTAGCGGTCCGCCTAATCAAACCCTAAACCCTTTCCCGTCCCGTTTTAGGATACCCGCCCCCCCAAAAAAGAGTTCACTCGGCCCCTCTAGGGTTTCTTTTTGTCTTGCCGCCTTCAAATGAGAAGCAAGGGAAAGGGTTTAGGGTTTTATTAGGGGGATCCGCGGTAGCGGTCCGCCTAATCAAACCCTAAACCCTTTCCCATCTCGTTTTAGGATACCCGGCCCCCCAAAAAAGGGTTCACTTGGCCCCTCTAGGGTGTCTTTTTGTCTTGTCTCCTTCAAATGAGAAGCAAGGGAAAGGGTTAAGGGTTTGATTAGAGGGATCCGTGGTAGCGGTCCGCCTAATCAAACCCTAAACCCCTTCCCGTCCCGTTTTAGGATACTCGGCCCCCCAAAAAAGGGTTCACTCGGCCCCTCTAGGGTGTCTTTTTGTCTTGCCACCTTCGAAAGAGAAGCAAGGGAAAGGGTTTAGGGTTTGATGAGGGGGATCCGCGGTAGCGGTCCGCCTAATCAAACCCTAAACCCTTGCCCGTCCCGTTTTAGGATACCCGGCCCCCCAAAAAAGGGTTCACTCGGCCCCTCTAAGGTGTCTTTTTATCTTGCCGCCTTCAAATGAGAAGCAAGGGAAAGGGTTTGATTAGGGGGATCCGCGGTAGCGGTCCGCCTAATCAAACCCTAAACCCTTTCCCGTCTCGTTTTAGGATACCCGGTCCCCCAAAAAAGGGTTCACTCGGCCCCTCTAGGGTGTCTTTTTGTCTTGCCGCCTTCGATTGAGAAGTAAGGGAAAGGGTTTAGGGTTTGATTAGGGGGATCTGCGGTAGCGGTCCGCCTAATCAAACCCTGAACCCTTTCCCGTCCCGTTTTAGGATACACGGCCCCCAAAAAAGGGTTCACTCGGCCCCTCTAGGGTGTCTTTTTGTCTTGCCGCCTTCAAATGAGAAGCAAGGGAAAGGGTTTAGGGTTTGATTAAGGGGATCCACGGTAGCGGTCCCCCTAATCAAAACTCTAAACCCTTTCCCGTCCCGTTTTAGGATACCCGACCACCCAAAAAGGGTTCACTCGGCCCCTCTAGGGTGTCTTTTTGTCTTGCCGCCTTCGAATGAGAAGCAAGGGAAAGGGTTTAGGGTTTTATTAGGGGGATCCGATGGCGGTCCGCCTAATCAAACCCTAAACCCTTTCCCGTCTCGTTTTAGGATACCCGGCCCCCAAAAAAGGATTCACTCGTCCCCTCTAGGGTGTCTTTTTGTCTTGCCGCCTTCAAATGAGAAGCAAGGGAAAGGGTTTAGGGCTTGATTAGGGGGATCCGAGGTAGCGGTCCGCCTAATCAAACCCTAAATCATTTCCCGTCCCGTTTTAGGATACTCGGCCCCCCAAAAAAGGGTTCACTCGGCCCCTCTAGGGTGTCTTTTTGTCTTGCCGCCTTCGAAAGAGAAGAAAGGGAAAGGGTTTAGGGTTTGAATAGGGGGATCCGCGGTAGCGGTCCGCCTAATCAAACCCTAAACCCTTTCCCGTCCCGTTTTAGGATACCCGGCCCCCCAAAAAAGGGTTCACTCGGCCCCTCTAGGGTGTCTTTTTGTCTTGCCGCCTTCAAAGGAGAAGCAAGGGAAAGGGTTTAGGGTTTTATTAGGGGGATCCGGGGTAGCGGTCGGCCTAATCAAACCCTAAACCCTTTCCCGTCTCGTTTTAGGATACCTGGCCCCCCAAAAAAGGGTTCACTCGGCCCATCTAGGGTGTCTTTTTGTCTTGTCTCCTTCAAATGAGAAGCGAGGAAAGGGTTTAGGGTTTTATTAGGGGGATCCCATGATGGCGGTCCGCCTAATCAAACCCTAAACCCTTTCCCGTCTCGTTTTAGGATACCCCCCCCCCAAAAAAGGGTTCACTCGGCCCCTCTAGGTTGTCTTTTTGTCTTGCCGCCTTCAAATGAGAAGCAAGGGAAAGGGTTTAGGGCTTGATTAGGGGATCCGCGGTAGCGGTCCGCCTAATCAAACCCTAAATCATTTCCCGTCCCGTTTTAGGATACTCGGCCCCCCAAAAAGGGTTCACTCGGCCCCTCTAGGGTGTCTTTTTGCCTTGCCGCCTTCGAAAGAGAAGAAAGGGAAAGGGTTTAGGGTTTGAATAGGGGGATCCGCGGTAGCGGTCCGCCTAATCAAACCCTAAACCCTTTCCCGTCCCGTTTTAGGATACCCGGCCCCCCAAAAAAGGGTTCACTCGGCCCCTCTAGGGTGTCTTTTTGTCTTGCCGCCTTCAAAAGAGAAGCAAGGGAAAGGGTTTAGGGTTTTATTAGGGGGATCCGGGGTAGCGGTCGGCCTAATCAAACCCTAAACCCTTTCCCGTCTCGTTTTAGGATACCTGGCCCCCCAAAAAAGGGTTCACTCGGCCCATCTAGGGTGTCTTTTTGTCTTGTCTCCTTCAAATGAGAAGTAAGGGAAAGGGTTAAGGGTTTGATTAGGGTGATCCGTGGTAGCGGTCGGCCTAATCAAATCCTAAACCCTTTCCCGTCCCGTTTTAGTGTACCCGGCCCCCCAAAAAAGGGTTCACTCGGCCCCTCTAGGGTGTCTTTTTGTCTTGCCGCCTTCTAAAGAGAAGCAAGGGAAAGGGTTTAGGGTTTGATTAGGGGGATCCGCGGTAGCGGTCCGCCTAATCAAACCATAAACCCTTTCCCGTCCCGTTTTAGGATACCCGGCCCCCCAAAAAAGGGTTTACTCGGCCCCTCTAGGGTGTCTTTTTGTCTTGCCGCCTTCAAATGAGAAGCAAGGGAAAGGGTTTAGGGTTTTATTAAGGGGATCCGCGGTAGCGGTCCGCCTAATCAAACCCTAAACCCTTTCCCGTCTCGTTTTAGGATACCCGGCCCCCCAAAAAAGGGTTCACTCGGCCCCTCTAGGGTGTCTTTTTGTCTTGTCTCCTTCAAATGAGAAGTAAGGGAAAGGGTTAAGGATTTGATTAGGGGGATACGTGGTAGTGGTCCGCCTAATCAAACCCTAAACCCTTTCCCATCCCGTTTTAGTATACCCGGCCCCCCAAAAAAGGGTTCACTCGGCCCCTCTAGGGTGTCTTTTTGTCTTGCCGCCTTCTAAAGAGAAGCAAGGGAAAGGGTTTGATTAGGGGGATCCGCGGTAGGGGTCCGCCTAATCAAAACCTAAACCCTTTCCCGTCCCGTTTAAGATACCCGACCCCCTAAAAAAGGGTTCACTCGGCCCCTCTAGGGTGTCTTTTTGTCTTGCCGCCTTCAAATAAGAAGCAAGGGAAAGGGTTTAGGGTTTTATTAGGGGGATCCGTGGTAGCGGTCCGTCTAATCAAACCCTAAACCCTTTCCCGTCCCGTTTTAGTATACCCGGCCCCCCAAAAAAGGGTTTACTCGGCCCCTCTAGGGTGTCTTTTAGTCTTGCCGCCTTCAAATGAGAAGCAAGGGAAAGGGTTTAGGGTTTGATTAGGGGGATTTGCTGTAGCGGTCCGCCTAATCAAACCCTAAACCCTTTCCCGTCCCGTTTTAGGATACCCGGCCCCCCAAAAAAGGGTTCACTCGGCCCCTCTAGGGTGTCTTTTTGTCTTGCCGCCTTCTAAAGAGAAGCAAGGGAAAGGGTTTAGGGTTTGATTAGGGGGATCCGCGGTAGCGGTCCGCCTAATCAAACCATAAACCCTTTCCCGTCCCGTTTTAGGATACCCGGCCCCCCAAAAAAGGGTTTACTCGGCCCCTCTAGGGTGTCTTTTTGTGTTGCCGCCTTCAAATGAGAAGCACGGGAAAGGGTTTAGGGTTTTATTAGGGGGATCCGCAGTAGCGGTCCGCCTAATTAAACCCTAAACCCTTTCCCGTCTCGTTTTAGGATAACCGGCCCCCCAAAAAAGGGTTCACTCGGCCCCTCTAGGGTGTCTTTTTGTCATGCCGCCTTCAAATGAGAAGCAAGGGAAAGGGTTTAGGGTTTGATTAAGGGGATCCGAGTTAGCGGTCCGCCTAATCAAACCCTAAACCCTTTCCCGTCCCGTTTTAGGATACTCGGCCCCCCAAAAAAGGGTTCACTCGGCCCCTCTAGGGTGTCTTTTTGTCTTGCCGCCTTCGAAAGAGAAGCAAGGGAAAGGGTTTAGGGTTTGAATAGAGGGATCCGCGGTAGCGGTCCGCCTAATCAAACCCTTTACCCTTTCCCGTCCCGTTTTAGGATACCCGACCCCCAAAAAAAGGGTTCACTCGGCTCCTCTAGGGTGTCTTTTTGTCTTGCCGCCTTCAAATGAGAAGCAAGGGAAAGGGTTTAGGGTTTTATTAAGGGGATCCGCGGTAGCGGTCCGCTTAATCAAACCCTATACCCTTTCCCGTCTCGTTTTAGGATACCCGGCCCCCCAAAAAAGGGTTCACTCGGCCCATCTAGGGTGTCTTTTTGTCTTGTCTCCTTCAAATGAGAAGTAAGGGAAAGGGTTAAGGATTTGATTAGGGGGATCCGTGGTAGCGGTTCGCCTAATCAAACCCTAAACCCTTTCCCGTCCCGTTTTAGTATACCCGACCCCCCAAAAAAGGGTTCACTCGGCCCCTCTAGGGTGTCTTTTTGTCTCGCCGCCTTCAAATAATAAGCAAGGGAAAGGGTTTAGGGTTTGATTAGGGGGATCCGTGGTAGCGGCCCGCCTAATCAAACCCTAAAACCATTCCTGTCCCGTTTTAGGATACCCGGCCCTCCAAAAAAGGGTTCACTCGGCCCCTGTAGGGTGTCTTTTTGTCTTGCCGCCTTCAAATGAGAAGTAAGGGAAAGGGTTTAAGGTTTGATTAGGGGATGCGCGGCGGTCCGCCTAATCAAACTCTAATCCCTTTCTGTCCCGTTTTAGGATACCGGCCCCCCAAAAAATGGTTCACTCGGCCCCTCTAGTGTGTCTTTTTGTCTTGCCGCCTTCGAATGAGAAGCAAGGGAAAGGGTTTAGGGTTTGATTAGGTTGATCCACGGTAGCGGTCCGCCTAATCAAACCCTAAACCCTTTCCCTTCTCGTTTTAGGATACTCGGTCCCCCAAAAAAGGGTTCACTCGACCCCTCTAGGATGTCTTTTTGTCTTGCCGCCTTCGATTGAGAAGTAAGGGAAAGGGTTTAGGTTTTTATTAGGGGGATCTGCGGTAGCGGTCCGCCTAATTAAACCCTAAACTCTTTCCCGTCTCGTTTTAGGATACCCGGCCCCCCCAAAAAAGGGTTCACTCGGCCCCTCTAGGGTGTCTTTTTGTCTTGCAGCCTTCAAATGAGAAGCAAGGGAAAGGGTTTAGGGTTTGATTAGGGGGATCTGCTGTAGCGGTCCGCCTAATAAAACCCTAAACCCTTTCCCCCGTCTCGTTTTTTAGGATACCCGGTCCCCCAAAAAAGGGTTCACTCGGCCCCTCTAGGGTGTCTTTTTGCCTTTCCGCCTTCGATTGAGAAGTAACGGAAAGGCTTTAGGGTTTGATTAGGGGGATCCGCGGTTGCGGTCCGCCTAATCAAACCGTAAACCCTTTCCCGTCCCGTTTTAGGATACCGGCCCCCCAAAAAGGGTTCACTCGGCCCCTCTAGGGTGTCTTTTTGTCTTGCCGCCTTCAAATGAGAAGCAAGGGGAAAGGGTTTAGGGTTTGATTAGGGGATCCGCGGTAGCGGTCCACCTAATCAAACCCTAAACCCTTTCCCGTCTTGTTTTAGGATACCCGGCCCCCCCAAAAGGGTTCACTCGGCCCCTCTAGGGTGTCTTTTTGTCTTGCCGCCTTCAAATGAGAAGCAAGGAAAGGGTTTGATTAGGGGATCCGCGGTAGCGGTCCGCCTAATCAAACCCTAAACCCTTTCCCGTCTCGTTTTACGATACCCGATCGCCCAAAAAAGGGTTCACTCGGCCCCTCTAGGGTGTCTTTTTGTCTTGCCGCCTTCGATTGAGAAGTAAGGGAAAGGGTTTAGGGTTTGATTAGGGGGATCCGCGGTAGCGGTCCGCCTAATCAAACCCTAAACCCTTTCCCGTCCCGTTTTAGGATACCCGGCCCCCCAAAAAAGGGTTTACTCGGCCCCTCTAGGGTGTCTTTTTGTCTTGCCGCCTTCAAATGAGAAGCAAGGGAAAGGTTTTAGGGTTTGATTAAGGGGATCCACGGTAGCGGTCCCCCTAATCAAAACTCTAAACCCTTTCCCGTCCCGTTTTAGGATACCCGACCACCCAAAAAAGGGTTCACTCGGCCCCTATAGGGTGTTATTTTGTCTTGCCGCCTTCGAATGAGAAGCAAGGGAAAGGGTTTAGGGTTTGATTAGGGGGATCCGCTGTAGCGGTCCGCCTACTCTAACCCTAAACCCTTTCCCGTCCCATTTTAGGATACCCGGCCGCCCAAAAAAGGTTCACTCGGCCCCTCTAGGGTGTCTTTTTGTGTTGCCGCCTTCAAATGAGAAGCACGGGAAAGGGTTTAGGGTTTTATTAGGGGGATCCGCAGTAGCGGTCCGCCTAATTAAACCCTAAACCCTTTCCCGTCTCGTTTTAGGATACCCGTTCCCCCAAAAAAGGGTTCACTCGGCCCTTCTAGGGTGTCTTTTTGTCTTGCCGCGTTCAAATGAGATGCAAGGGAAAGGGTTTAGGGTTTGATTAGGGGGATCCGAGTTTGCGGTCCGCCTAATCAAACCCTAAACCCTTTCCCGTCCCGTTTTAGGATACTCAGCCCCCCAAAAAAGGGTTCACTCGGCCCCTCTAGGGTTTCTTTTTGTCTTGCCGCCTTCGAAAGAGAAGCGAGGAAAGGGTTTAGGGTTTGAATAGAGGGATCCGCGGTAGCGGTCCGCCTAATCAAACCCTAAACCCTTTCCCGTCCCGTTTTAGGATACCCGGCCCCCAAAAAAAAGGGTTCACTCGGCCCCTCTAGGGTGTCTTTTTGTCTTGCCGCCTTCAAATGAGAAGCAAGGGAAAGGGTTTAGGGTTTTATTAAGGGGATCCGCGGTAGCGGTCCGCCTAATCAAACCCTAAACCCTTTTCCGTCTCGTTTTAGGATACCCGGCTCCCAAAAAAAAGAGTTCACTCGGCCCATCTAGGGTGTCTTTTTGTCTTGTCTCCTTCAAATGAGAAGTAAGGGAAAGGGTTAAGGATTTGATTAGGGGGATCCGTGGTAGCGGTCCGCCTAATCAAACCCTAAACCCTTTCCCGTCCGTTTTAGGATACCCGGCCCCCCAAAAAAGGGTTCACTCGGCCCCTCTAGGGTGTCTTTTTGTCTTGCCGCCTTCTAAAGAGAAGCAAGGGAAAGGGTTTAGGGTTTGATTAGGGGGATCCGCGGTAGGGGTCCGCCTAATCAAAACCTAAACCCTTTCCCGTCCCGTTTTAGGATACCCGACCCCCAAAAAAGGGTTCACTCGGCCCCTCTAGGGTGTCTTTTTGTCTCGCCGCCTTCAAATAAGAAGCAAGGGAAAGGGTTTAGGGTTTTATTAGGGGGATCCGCGGTAGCGGTCCTTCTAATCAAACCCTAAACCCTTTCCCGTCCCGTTTTAGTATGCTCGGCCCCCCAAAAAAAGGTTTACTCGGCCCCTCTAGGGTGTCTTTTTGTCTTGCCGCCTTCTAAAGAGAAGCAAGGGAAAGGGTTTAGGGTTTGATTAGGGGGATCCGCGGTAGGGGTCCGCCTAATCAAAACCTAAACCCTTTCCCGTCCCGTTTTAGGATACCCGACCCCCCAAAAAGGGTTCACTCGGCCCCTCTAGGGTGTCTTTTTGTCTCGCCGCCTTCAAATAAGAAGCAAGGGAAAGGGTTTAGGGTTTGATTAGGGGGATCTGCTATAGCGGTCCGCCTAATAAAACACTAAACCCTTTCCGTCTCTTTAGGATACCGGTCCCCCAAAAAGGGTTCACTCGGCCCTTCTAGGGTGTCTTTTTGCCTTTCCGCCTTCGATTGAGAAGTAAGGGAAAGGCTTTAGGGTTTGATTAGGGGGATCCGCGGTTGCGGTCCGCCTAATCAAACCGTAAACCCTTTCCCGTCCCGTTTTAGGATACCCGGCCCCCCAAAAAAGGGTTCACTCGGCCCCTCTAGGGTGTCTTTTTGTCTTGCCGCCCTCAAATGAAAAGCAAGGGAAAGGGTTTAGGGTTTTATTAGGGGGATCCGCGGTAGCGGTCCGCCTAATCAAACCCTAAACCCTTTAAAATCTCGTTTTAGGATACCCGGCCCCAAAAAAAAGGGTTCACTCGGCCCCTCTAGGGTGTCTTTTTGTCTTGCCGCCTTCAAATGAGAAGCAAGGAAAGGGTTTGATTAGGGGATCCGCGGTAGCGGTCCGCCTAATCAAACCCTAAACCCTTTCCCGTCTCGTTTTACGATACCCGATCCCCCAAAAAGGGGTTCACTCGGCCCCTCTAGGGTGTCTTTTTGTCTTGCCGCCTTCGATTGAGAAGTAAAGGAAAGGGTTTAGGGTTTGATTAGGGGGATCCGCGGTAGCGGTCCGCCTAATCAAACCCCAAA
The DNA here is from genome assembly GCF_048544455.1 of Silene latifolia. Classification (NCBI taxonomy): domain Eukaryota; kingdom Viridiplantae; phylum Streptophyta; class Magnoliopsida; order Caryophyllales; family Caryophyllaceae; genus Silene; species Silene latifolia. Next base: position 149,780,573 of record NC_133536.1, on the reverse strand, counting down.
CCCTTTCCCGTCCCGTTTTAGGATACCCGGCCCCCAAAAAAGGGTTTACTCGGCCCCTCTAGGGTGTCTTTTTGTCTTGCCGCCTTCAAATGAGAAGCAAGGGAAAGGTTTTAGGGTTTGATTAAGGGGATCCACGGTAGCGGTCCCCCTAATCAAAACTCTAAACCCTTTCCCGTCCCGTTTTAGGATACCCGACCACCCAAAAAAGGGTTCACTCGGCCCCTATAGGGTGTCTTTTTGTCTTGCCGCCTTCGAATGAGAAGCAAGGGAAAGGGTTTAGGGTTTGATTAGGGGGATCCGCCTGTAGCGGTCCGCCTACTCTAACCCTAAACCCTTTCCCGTCCCATTTTAGGATACCCGCCCCCCAAAAAAGGTTCACTCGGCCCCTCTAGGGTGTCTTTTTGTGTTGCCGCCTTCAAATGAGAAGCACGGGAAAGGGTTTAGGGTTTTATTAGGGGGATCCATGATAACGGTCCGCCTAATTAAACCCTAAACCCTTTCCCGTCTCGTTTTAGGATACCCGGCCCCCCAAAAAAGGGTTCACTCGGCCCCTCTAGGGTGTCTTTTTGTCTTGCAGCCTTCAAATGAGAAGCAAGGGAAAGGGTTTAGGGTTTGATTAGGGGGATCTGCTGTAGCGGTCCGCCTAATAAAACCCTAAACCCTTTCCCGTCTCGTTTTAGGATACCCGGTCCCCCAAAAAAGGGTTCACTCGGCCCCTCTAGGGTGTCTTTTTGCCTTTCCGCCTTCGATTGAGAAGTAACGGAAAGGCTTTAGGGTTTGATTAGGGGGATCCGCGGTTGCGGTCCGCCTAATCAAACCGTAAACCCTTTCCCGTCCCGTTTTAGGATACCCGGCCCCCCAAAAAAGGGTTCACTCGGCCCCTCTAGGGTGTCTTTTTGTCTTGCCGCCCTCAAATGAGAAGCAAGGGAAAGGGTTTAGGGTTTTATTAGGGGGATCCGCGGTAGCGGTCCACCTAATCAAACCCTAAACCCTTTCCCGTCTCGTTTTAGGATACCCGGCCCCCCCAAAAAAGGGTTCACTCGGCCCCTCTAGGGTGTCTTTTTGTCTTGCCGCCTTCAAATGAGAAGCAAGGGAAAGGGTTTGATTAGGGGGATCCGCGGTAGCGGTCCGCCTAATCAAACCCTAAACCCTTTCCCGTCTCGTTTTACGATACCCGATCGCCCAAAAAAGGGTTCACTCGGCCCCTCTAGGGTGTCTTTTTGTCTTGCCGCCTTCGATTGAGAAGTAAGGGAAAGGGTTTAGGGTTTGATTAGGGGGATCCGCGGTAGCGGTCCGCCTAATCAAACCCTGAACCCTTTCCCGTCCCGTTTTAGGATACCCGGCCCCCCAAAAAAGGGTTTACTCGGCCCCTCTAGGGTGTCTTTTTGTCTTGCCGCCTTCAAATGAGAAGCAAGGGAAAGGTTTTAGGGTTTGATTAAGGGGATCCACGGTAGCGGTCCCCCTAATCAAAACTCTAAACCCTTTCCCGTCCCGTTTTAGGATACCCGACCACCCAAAAAAGGGTTCACTCGGCCCCTATAGGGTGTCTTTTTGTCTTGCCGCCTTCGAATGAGAAGCAAGGGAAAGGGTTTAGGGTTTGATTAGGGGGATCCGCTGTAGCGGTCCGCCTACTCTAACCCTAAACCCTTTCCCGTCCCATTTTAGGATACCCGGCCGCCCAAAAAAGGTTCACTCGGCCCCTCTAGGGTGTCTTTTTGTGTTGCCGCCTTCAAATGAGAAGCACGGGAAAGGGTTTAGGGTTTTATTAGGGGGATCCGCAGTAGCGGTCCGCCTAATTAAACCCTAAACCCTTTCCCGTCTCGTTTTAGGATACCCGTTCCCCCAAAAAAGGGTTCACTCGGCCCTTCTAGGGTGTCTTTTTGTCTTGCCGCGTTCAAATGAGATGCAAGGGAAAGGGTTTAGGGTTTGATTAGGGGGATCCGAGTTTGCGGTCCGCCTAATCAAACCCTAAACCCTTTCCCGTCCCGTTTTAGGATACTCAGCCCCCCAAAAAAGGGTTCACTCGGCCCCTCTAGGGTTTCTTTTTGTCTTGCCGCCTTCGAAAGAGAAGCAAGGGAAAGGGTTTAGGGTTTGAATAGAGGGATCCGCGGTAGCGGTCCGCCTAATCAAACCCTAAACCCTTTCCCGTCCCGTTTTAGGATACCCGGCCCCCAAAAAAAGAGTTCACTCGGCCCCTCTAGGGTGTCTTTTTGTCTTGCCGCCTTCAAATGAGAAGCAAGGGAAAGGGTTTAGGGTTTTATTAAGGGGATCCGCGGTACGGTAGCGGTCCGCCTAATCAAACCCTAAACCCTTTTCCGTCTCGTTTTAGGATACCCGGCTCCCCAAAAAAGAGTTCACTCGGCCCATCTAGGGTGTCTTTTTGTCTTGTCTCCTTCAAATGAGAAGTAAGGGAAAGGGTTAAGGATTTGATTAGGGGGATCCGTGGTAGCGGTCCGCCTAATCAAACCCTAAACCCTTTCCCGTCCCGTTTTAGTATACCCGGCCCCCCAAAAAAGGGTTCACTCGGCCCCTCTAGGGTGTCTTTTTGTCTTGCCGCCTTCTAAAGAGAAGCAAGGGAAAGGGTTTAGGGTTTGATTAGGGGGATCCGCGGTAGGGGTCCGCCTAATCAAAACCTAAACCCTTTCCCGTCCCGTTTTAGGATACCCGACCCCCCAAAAAAGGGTTCACTCGGCCCCTCTAGGGTGTCTTTTTGTCTCGCCGCCTTCAAATAAGAAGCAAGGGAAAGGGTTTAGGGTTTTATTAGGGGGATCCGCGGTAGCGGTCCTTCTAATCAAACCCTAAACCCTTTCCCGTCCCGTTTTAGTATGCTCGGCCCCCCAAAAAAAGGTTTACTCGGCCCCTCTAGGGTGTCTTTTTGTCTTGCCGCCTTCTAAAGAGAAGCAAGGGAAAGGGTTTAGGGTTTGATTAGGGGGATCCGCGGTAGGGGTCCGCCTAATCAAAACCTAAACCCTTTCCCGTCCCGTTTTAGGATACCCGACCCCCCAAAAAAGGGTTCACTCGGCCCCTCTAGGGTGTCTTTTTGTCTCGCCGCCTTCAAATAAGAAGCAAGGGAAAGGGTTTAGGGTTTGATTAGGGGGATCTGCTGTAGCGGTCCGCCTAATAAAACACTAAACCCTTTCCCGTCTCGTTTTAGGATACCCGGTCCCCCAAAAAAGGGTTCACTCGGCCCTTCTAGGGTGTCTTTTTGCCTTTCCGCCTTCGATTGAGAAGTAAGGGAAAGGCTTTAGGGTTTGATTAGGGGGATCCGCGGTTGCGGTCCGCCTAATCAAACCGTAAACCCTTTCCCGTCCCGTTTTAGGATACCCGGCCCCCCAAAAAAGGGTTCACTCGGCCCCTCTAGGGTGTCTTTTTGTCTTGCCGCCCTCAAATGAAAAGCAAGGGAAAGGGTTTAGGGTTTTATTAGGGGGATCCGCGGTAGCGGTCCGCCTAATCAAACCCTAAACCCTTTCCCGTCTCGTTTTAGGATACCCGGCCCCCCAAAAAAGGGTTCACTCGGCCCCTCTAGGGTGTCTTTTTGTCTTGCCGCCTTCAAATGAGAAGCAAGGGAAAGGGTTTGATTAGGGGGATCCGCGGTAGCGGTCCGCCTAATCAAACCCTAAACCCTTTCCCGTCTCGTTTTACGATACCCGATCCCCCAAAAAAGGGTTCACTCGGCCCCTCTAGGGTGTCTTTTTGTCTTGCCGCCTTCGATTGAGAAGTAAAGGAAAGGGTTTAGGGTTTGATTAGGGGGATCCGCGGTAGCGGTCCGCCTAATCAAACCCTGAACCCTTTCCCGTCCCGTTTTAGGATACCCGGCCCCCCAAAAAAGGGTTTACTCGGCCCCTCTAGGGTGTCTTTTTGTCTTGCCGCCTTCAAATGAGAAGCAAGGGAAAGGTTTTAGGGTTTGATTAAGGGGATCCACGGTAGCGGTCCCCCTAATCAAAACTCTAAACCCTTTCCCGTCCCGTTTTAGGATACCCGACCACCCAAAAAAGGGTTCACTCGGCCCCTATAGGGTGTCTTTTTGTCTTGCCGCCTTCGAATGAGAAGCAAGGGAAAGGGTTTAGGGTTTGATTAGGGGGATCCGCTGTAGCGGTCCGCCTACTCTAACCCTAAACCCTTTCCCGTCCCATTTTAGGATACCCGGCCGCCCAAAAAAGGTTCACTCGGCCCCTCTAGGGTGTCTTTTTGTGTTGCCGCCTTCAAATGAGAAGCACGGGAAAGGGTTTAGGGTTTTATTAGGGGGATCCGCAGTAACGGTCCGCCTAATTAAACCCTAAACCCTTTCCCGTCTCGTTTTAGGATACCCGGCCCCCCAAAAAAGGGTTCACTCGGCCCTTATAGGGTGTCTTTTTGTCTTGCCGCGTTCAAATGAGAAGCAAGGGAAAGGGTTTAGGGTTTGATTAGGGGGATCCGAGTTTGCGGTCCGCCTAATCAAACCCTAAACCCTTTCCCGTCCCGTTTTAGGATACTCGGCCCCCCAAAAAAGGGTTCACTCGGCCCCTCTAGGGTGTCTTTTTGTCTTGCCGCCTTCGAAAGAGAAGCAAGGGAAAGGGTTTAGGGTTTGAATAGAGGGATCCGCGGTAGCGGTCCGCCTAATCAAACCCTAAACCCTTTCCCGTCCCGTTTTAGGATACCCGGCCCCCAAAAAAAGGGTTCACTCGGCCCCTCTAGGGTGTCTTTTTGTCTTGCCGCCTTCAAATGAGAAGCAAGGGAAAGGGTTTAGGGTTTTATTAAGGGGATCCGCGGTAGCGGTCCGCCTAATCAAACCCTAAACCCTTTTCCGTCTCGTTTTAGGATACCCGGCTCCCCAAAAAAGAGTTCACTCGGCCCATCTAGGGTGTCTTTTTGTCTTGTCTCCTTCAAATGAGAAGTAAGGGAAAGGGTTAAGGATTTGATTAGGGGGATCCGTGGTAGCGGTCCGCCTAATCAAACCCTAAACCCTTTCCCGTCCCGTTTTAGTATACCCGGCCCCCCAAAAAAGGGTTCACTCGGCCCCTCTAGGGTGTCTTTTTGTCTTGCCGCCTTCTAAAGAGAAGCAAGGGAAAGGGTTTAGGGTTTGATTAGGGGGATCCGCGGTAGGGGTCCGCCTAATCAAAACCTAAACCCTTTCCCGTCCCGTTTTAGGATACCCGACCCCCCAAAAAAGGGTTCACTCGGCCCCTCTAGGGTGTCTTTTTGTCTCGCCGCCTTCAAATAAGAAGCAAGGGAAAGGGTTTAGGGTTTTATTAGGGGGATCCGCGGTAGCGGTCCGTCTAATCAAACCCTAAACCCTTTCCCGTCCCGTTTTAGTATACCCGGCCCCCCAAAAAAGGGTTTACTCGGCCCCTCTAGGGTGTCTTTTTGTCTTGCCGCCTTCAAATGAGAAGCAAGGGAAAGGGTTTAGGGTTTGATTAGGGGGATTTGCTGTAGCGGTCCGCCTAATCAAACCCTAAACCCTTTCCCGTCCCGTTTTAGGATACCCGGCCCCCCAAAAAAGAGTTCACTAGGCCCCTCTAGGGTTTCTTTTTGTCTTGCCGCCTTCAAATGAGAAGCAAGGGAAAGGGTTTAGGGTTTTATTAGGGGGATCCGCGGTAGCGGTCCGCCTAATCAAACCCTAAACCCTTTCCCATCTCGTTTTAGGATACCCGGCCCCCCAAAAAAGGGTTCACTTGGCCCCTCTAGGGTGTCTTTTTGTCTTGTCTCCTTCAAATGAGAAGCAAGGGAAAGGGTTAAGGGTTTGATTAGGGGGATCCGTGGTAGCGGTCCGCCTAATCAAACCCTAAACCCCTTCCCGTCCCGTTTTAGGATACCCGCCCCCCAAAAAAGGGTTCACTCGGCCCCTCTAGGGTGTCTTTTTGTCTTGCCACCTTCGAAAGAGAAGCAAGGGAAAGGGTTTAGGGTTTGATGAGGGGGATCCGCGGTAGCGGTCCGCCTAATCAAACCCTAAATCCTTCCCCGTCCCGTTTTAGGATACACGGCCCCCCAAAAAAGGGTTCACTCGGCCCCTCTAGGGTGTCTTTTTGTCTTGCCGCCTTCAAATGAGAAGCAAGGAAAGGGTTTGATTAGGGGATCCGCGGTAGCGGTCCGCCTAATCAAACCCTAAACCCTTTCCCGTCTCGTTTTAGGATACCCGGTCCCCCAAAAAGGGTTCACTCGGCCCCTCTAGGGTGTCTTTTTGTCTTGCCGCCTTCGATTGAGAAGTAAGGGAAAGGGTTTAGGGTTTGATTAGGGGATCTGCGGTAGCGGTCCGCCTAATCAAACCCCGAACCCTTTCCCCGTCCCGTTTTAGGATACACGGCCCCCCAAAAAAGGGTTCACTCGGCCCCTCTAGGGTGTCTTTTTGTCTTGCCGCCTTCAAATGAGAAGCAAGGGAAAGGGTTTAGGGTTTGATTAAGGGGATCCACGGTAGCGGTCCCCCTAATCAAAACTCTAAACCCTTTCCCGTCCCATTTTAGGATACCCGACCACCCAAAAAAGGGTTCACTCGGCCCCTCTAGGGTGTCTTTTTGTCTTGCCGCCTTCGAATGAGAAGCAAGGGAAAGGGTTTAGGGTTTCATTAGGGGGATCCGCTGTAGCGGTCCGCCTACTCAAACCCTAAACTCTTTCCCGTCCCATTTTAGGATACCCGGCCCCCCAAAAAAGGTTCACTCGGCCCCTCTAGGGTGTCTTTTTGTGTTGCCGCCTTCAAATGAGAAGCAAGGGAAAGGGTTTAGGGTTTTATTAGGGGGATCCGCAGTAGCGGTCCGCCTAATCAAACCCTAAACCCTTTCCCGTCTCGTTTTAGGATACCCGGCCCCCCAAAAAAAGGTTCACTCAGCCCCTCTAGGTTGTCTTTTTGTCTTGCCGCCTTCAAATGAGAAGCAAGGGAAAGGTTTTAGGGTTTGATTAGGGGATCCGCGGTAGCGGTCCGCCTAATCAAACCCTAAATCATTTCCCGTCCCGTTTTAGGATACTCGGCCCCCCAAAAAAGGTTCACTCGGCCCCTGCGGGGTGTCTTTTTGTCTTGCCGCCTTCGAAAGAGAAGAAAGGGAAAGTGTTTAGGGTTTGAATAGGGGGATCCGCTGTAGCGGTCCGCCTAATCAAACCCTAAACCCTTTCCCGTCCGGTTTTAGGATACCCGGCCCCCAAAAAAGGGTTCACTCGGCCCCTCTAGGGTGTCTTTTTGTCTTGCCGCCTTCAAAAGAGAAGCAAGGGAAAGGGTTTAGGGTTTTATTAGGGGGATCCGGGGTAGCGGTCGGCCTAATCAAACCCTAAACCCTTTCCCGTCTCATTTTAGGATACCCGGCCCCCCAAAAAAGGGTTCACTCGGCCCATCTAGGGTGTCTTTTTGTCTTGTCTCCTTCAAATGAGAAGTAAGGGAAAGGGTTAAGGGTTTGATTAGGGTGATTTGTTGTAGCGGTCCGCCTAATCAAACCCTAAACCCTTTCCCGTCCCGTTTTAGGATACCCGGCCCCCCAAAAAAGGGTTCACTCGGCCCCTCTAGGGTGTCTTTTTGTCTTGCCACCTTCGAAAGAGAAGCAAGGGAAAGGGTTTAGGGTTTGATGAGGGGGATCCGCGGTAGCGGTCCGCCTAATCAAACCCTAAATCCTTCCCCGTCCCGTTTTAGGATACACGGCCCCCCAAAAAAGGGTTCACTCGGCCCCTCTAGGGTGTCTTTTTGTCTTGCCGCCTTCAAATGAGAAGCAAGGGAAAGGGTTTGATTAGGGGGATCCGCGGTAGCGGTCCGCCTAATCAAACCCTAAACCCTTTCCCGTCTCGTTTTAGGATACCCGGTCCCCCAAAAAAGGGTTCACTCGGCCCCTCTAGGGTGTCTTTTTGTCTTGCCGCCTTCGATTGAGAAGTAAGGGAAAGGGTTTAGGGTTTGATTAGGGGATCTGCGGTAGCGGTCCGCCTAATCAAACCCTGAACCCTTTCCCGTCCCGTTTTAGGATACACGGCCCCCCAAAAAAGGGTTCACTCGGCCCCTCTAGGGTGTCTTTTTGTCTTGCCGCCTTCAAATGAGAAGCGAGGGAAAGGGTTTAGGGTTTGATTAAGGGGATCCACGGTAGCGGTCCCCCTAATCAAAACTCTAAACCCTTTCCCGTCCCGTTTTAGGATACCCGACCACCCAAAAAAGGGTTCACTCGGCCCCTCTAGGGTGTCTTTTTGTCTTGCCGCCTTCGAATGAGAAGCAAGGGAAAGGGTTTAGGGTTTCATTAGGGGGATCCGCTGTAGCGGTCCGCCTACTCAAACCCTAAACTCTTTCCCGTCCCATTTTAGGATACCCGGCCCCCCAAAAAAGGTTCACTCGGCCCCTCTAGGGTGTCTTTTTGTGTTGCCGCCTTCAAATGAGAAGCAAGGGAAAGGGTTTAGGGTTTTATTAGGGGATCCGATGGCGGTCCGCCTAATCAAACCCTAAACCCTTTCCCGTCTCGTTTTAGGATACCCGGCCCCCCAAAAAAAGGTTCACTCAGCCCCTCTTGGTTGTCTTTTTGTCTTGCCGCCTTTAAATGAGAAGCAAGGGAAAGGGTTTAGGGTTTGATTAGGGGGATCCGAGGTAGCGGTCCGCCTAATCAAACCCTAAACCCCTTCCCGTCCCGTTTTAGGATACCCGGCCCCCCAAAAAAGGGTTCACTCGGCCCCTCTAGGGTGTCTTTTTGTCTTGCCACCTTCGAAAGAGAAGCAAGGGAAAGGGTTTAGGGTTTGATGAGGGGGATCCGCGGTAGCGGTCCGCCTAATCAAACCCTAAATCCTTCCCCGTCCCGTTTTAGGATACACGGCCCCCCAAAAAAGGGTTCACTCGGCCCCTCTAGGGTGTCTTTTTGTCTTGCCGCCTTCAAATGAGAAGCGAGGAAAGGGTTTGATTAGGGGATCCGCGGTAGCGGTCCGCCTAATCAAACCCTAAACCCTTTCCCGTCTCGTTTTAGGATACCCGGTCCCCCAAAAAAGGGTTCACTCGGCCCCTCTAGGGTGTCTTTTTGTCTTGCCGCCTTCGATTGAGAAGTAAGGGAAAGGGTTTAGGGTTTGATTAGGGGGATCTGCGGTAGCGGTCCGCCTAATCAAACCCGAAACCCTTTCCCGTCCCGTTTTAGGATACCCGGCCCCCAAAAAGGGTTCACTCGGCCCCTCTAGGGTGTCTTTTTGTCTTGCCGCCTTCAAATGAGAAGCAAGGGAAAGGGTTTAGGGTTTGATTAAGGGGATCCACGGTAGCGGTCCCCCTAATCAAAACTCTAAACCCTTTCCCGTCCCATTTTAGGATACCCGACCACCCAAAAAAGGGTTCACTCGGCCCCTCTAGGGTGTCTTTTTGTCTTGCCGCCTTCGAATGAGAAGCAAGGGAAAGGGTTTAGGGTTTCATTAGGGGGATCCGCTGTAGCGGTCCGCCTACTCAAACCCTAAACTCTTTCCCGTCCCATTTTAGGATACCCGGCCCCCCAAAAAAGGTTCACTCGGCCCCTCTAGGGTGTCTTTTTGTGTTGCCGCCTTCAAATGAGAAGCAAGGGAAAGGGTTTAGGGTTTTATTAGGGGGATCCGCAGTAGCGGTCCGCCTAATCAAACCCTAAACCCTTTCCCGTCTCGTTTTAGGATACCCGGCCCCCCAAAAAAAGGTTCACTCAGCCCCTCTTGGTTGTCTTTTTGTCTTGCCGCCTTCAAATGAGAAGCAAGGGAAAGGGTTTAGGGTTTGATTAGGGGGATCCGAGGTAGCGGTCCGCCTAATCAAACCCTAAATCATTTCCCGTCCCGTTTTAGGATACTCGGCCCCCCAAAAAAGGGTTCACTCGGCCCCTCTGGGGTGTCTTTTTGTCTTGCCGCCTTCGAAAGAGAAGAAAGGGAAAGTGTTTAGGGTTTGAATAGGGGGATCCGCGGTAGCGGTCCGCCTAATCAAACCCTAAATCCTTCCCCGTCCCGTTTTAGGATACACGGCCCCCCAAAAAAGGGTTCACTCGGCCCCTCTAGGGTGTCTTTTTGTCTTGCCGCCTTCAAATGAGAAGCAAGGGAAAGGGTTTGATTAGGGGGATCCGCGGTAGCGGTCCGCCTAATCAAACCCTAAACCCTTTCCGTCCCGTTTTAGGATACCCGTCCCCCAAAAAGGGTTCACTCGGCCCCTCTAGGGTGTCTTTTTGTCTTGCCGCCTTCGATTGAGAAGTAAGGGAAAGGGTTTAGGGTTTGATTAGGGGGATCTGCGGTAGCGGTCCGCCTAATCAAACCCTGAACCCTTCCCCGTCCCGTTTTAGGATACACGGCCCCCCAAAAAAGGGTTCACTCGGCCCCTCTAGGGTGTCTTTTTGTCTTGCCGCCTTCAAATGAGAAGCAAGGGAAAGGGTTTAGGGTTTGATTAAGGGGATCCACGGTAGCGGTCCCCCTAATCAAAACTCTAAACCCTTTCCCGTCCCATTTTAGGATACCCGACCACCCAAAAAAGGGTTCACTCGGCCCCTCTAGGGTGTCTTTTTGTCTTGCCGCCTTCGAATGAGAAGCAAGGGAAAGGGTTTAGGGTTTCATTAGGGGGATCCGCTGTAGCGGTCCGCCTACTCAAACCCTAAACTCTTTCCCGTCCCATTTTAGGATACCCGGCCCCCCAAAAAAGGTTCACTCGGCCCCTCTAGGGTGTCTTTTTGTGTTGCCGCCTTCAAATGAGAAGCAAGGGAAAGGGTTTAGGGTTTTATTAGGGGATCCGCAGATGGCAGTCCGCCTAATCAAACCCTAAACCCTTTCCCGTCTCGTTTTAGGATACCCGGCCCCCCAAAAAAAGGTTCACTCAGCCCCTCTAGGTTGTCTTTTTGTCTTGCCGCCTTCAAATGAGAAGCAAGGGAAAGGGTTTAGGGTTTGATTAGGGGGATCCGAGGTAGCGGTCCGCCTAATCAAACCCTAAATCATTTCCCGTCCCGTTTTAGGATACTCGGCCCCCCAAAAAAGGGTTCACTCGGCCCCTCTGGGGTGTCTTTTTGTCTTGCCGCCTTCGAAAGAGAAGAAAGGGAAAGTGTTTAGGGTTTGAATAGGGGGATCCGCGGTAGCGGTCCGCCTAATCAAACCCTAAACCCTTTCCCGTCCCGTTTTAGGATACACGGCCCCCCAAAAAAGGGTTCACTCGGCCCCTCTAGGGTGTCTTTTTGTCTTGCCGCCTTCAAAAGAGAAGCAAGGGAAAGGGTTTAGGGTTTTATTAGGGGGATCCGGGGTAGCGGTCGGCCTAATCAAACCCTAAACCCTTTCCCGTCTCATTTTAGGATACCCGGCCCCCCAAAAAAGGGTTCACTCGGCCCATCTAGGGTGTCTTTTTGTCTTGTCTCCTTCAAATGAGAAGTAAGGGAAAGGGTTAAGGGTTTGATTAGGGTGATTTGTTGTAGCGGTCCGCCTAATCAAACCCTAAACCCTTTCCCGTCCCGTTTTAGGATACCCGGCCCCCCAAAAAAGGGTTCACTCGGCCCCTCTAGGGTGTCTTTTTGTCTTGCCACCTTCGAAAGAGAAGCAAGGGAAAGGGTTTAGGGTTTGATGAGGGGGATCCGCGGTAGCGGTCCGCCTAATCAAACCCTAAATCCTTCCCCGTCCCGTTTTAGGATACACGGCCCCCCAAAAAAGGGTTCACTCGGCCCCTCTAGGGTGTCTTTTTGTCTTGCCGCCTTCAAATGAGAAGCAAGGGAAAGGGTTTGATTACGGGGATCCGCGGTAGCGGTCCGCCTAATCAAACCCTAAACCCTTTCCCGTCTCGTTTTAGGATACCCGGTCCCCCAAAAAAGGGTTCACTCGGCCCCTCTAGGGTGTCTTTTTGTCTTGCCGCCTTCGATTGAGAAGTAAGGGAAAGGGTTTAGGGTTTGATTAGGGGGATCTGCGGTAGCGGTCCGCCTAATCAAACCCTGAACCCTTTCCCGTCCCGTTTTAGGATACACGGCCCCCCAAAAAAGGGTTCACTCGGCCCCTCTAGGGTGTCTTTTTGTCTTTCCGCCTTCAAATGAGAAGCAAGGGAAAGGGTTTAGGGTTTGATTAAGGGGATCCACGGTAGCGGTCCCCCTAATCAAAACTCTAAACCCTTTCCCGTCCCGTTTTAGGATACCCGACCACCCAAAAAGGGTTCACTCGGCCCCTCTAGGGTGTCTTTTTGTCTTGCCGCCTTCGAATGAGAAGCAAGGAAAGGGTTTAGGGTTTGATTAGGGGGATCCGCTGTAGCGGTCCGCCTACTCAAACCCTAAACTCTTTCCCGTCCCATTTTAGGATACCCGGCCCCCCAAAAAAGGTTCACTCGGCCCCTCTAGGGTGTCTTTTTGTGTTGCCGCCTTCAAATGAGAAGCAAGGGAAAGGGTTTAGGGTTTTATTAGGGGGATCCGCAGTAGCGGTCCGCCTAATCAAACCCTAAACCCTTTCCCGTCTCGTTTTAGGATACCCGGCCCCCCAAAAAAGGGTTCACTCGGCCCCTCTTGGTTGTCTTTTTGTCTTGCCGCCTTCAAATGAGAAGCAAGGGAAAGGGTTTAGGGTTTGATTAGGGGGATCCGAGGTAGCGGTCCGCCTAATCAAACCCTAAATCATTTCCGTCCGTTTTAGGATACTCGGCCCCCAAAAAAGGGTTCACTCGGCCCCTCTGGGGTGTCTTTTTGTCTTGCCGCCTTCGAAAGAGAAGAAAGGGAAAGTGTTTAGGGTTTGAATAGGGGGATCCGCGGTAGCGGTCCGCCTAATCAAACCCTAAACCCTTTCCCGTCCCGTTTTAGGATACCCGGCCCCCCAAAAAAGGGTTCACTCGGCCCCTCTAGGGTGTCTTTTTGTCTTGCCGCCTTCAAAAGAGAAGCAAGGGAAAGGGTTTAGGGTTTTATTAGGGGGATCCGGGGTAGCGGTCGGCCTAATCAAACCCTAAACCCTTTCCCGTCTCATTTTAGGATACCCGGCCCCCCAAAAAAGGGTTCACTCGGCCCATCTAGGGTGTCTTTTTGTCTTGTCTCCTTCAAATGAGAAGTAAGGGAAAGGGTTAAGGGTTTGATTAGGGTGATTTGTTGTAGCGGTCCGCCTAATCAAACCCTAAACCCTTTCCCGTCCCGTTTTAGGATACCCAGCCCCCAAAAAAGGGTTCACTCGGCCCCTCTAGGGTGTCTTTTTTTCTTGCCGCCTTCTAAAGAGAAGCAAGGGAAAGGGTTTAGGGTTTGATTAGGGGGATCCGCGGTAGCGGTCCGCCTAATCAAACCATAAACCCTTTCCCGTCCCGTTTTAGGATACCCAGCCCCCCAAAAAGGGTTTACTCGGCCCCTCTAGGGTGTCTTTTTGTCTTGCCGCCTTCAAATGAGAAGCAAGGGAAAGGGTTTAGGGTTTTATTAAGGGGATCCGCGGTAGCGGTCCGCCTAATCAAACCCTAAACCCTTCCCGTCCCGTTTTAGGATACCCGGCCCCCAAAAAAGGGTTCACTCGGCCCATCTAGGGTGTCTTTTTGTCTTGTCTCCTTCAAATGAGAAGTAAGGGAAAGGGTTAAGGATTTGATTAGGGGGATACGTGGTAGCGGTCCGCCTAATCAAACCCTAAACCCTTCCCCGTCCCGTTTTAGTATACCCGGCCCCCCAAAAAAGGGTTCACTCGGCCCCTCTAGGGTGTCTTTTTGTCTTGCCGCCGTCTAAAGAGAAGCAAGGGAAAGGGTTTAGGGTTTGATTAGGGGGATCCGCGGTAGGGGTCCGCCTAATCAAAACCTAAACCCTTTCCCGTCCCGTTTAAGATACCCGACCCCCCAAAAAAGGGTTCACTCGGCCCCTCTAGGGTGTCTTTTTGTCTCGCCGCCTTCGAATGAGAAGCAAGGGAAAGGGTTTAGGGTTTCATTAGGGGGATCCGCTGTAGCGGTCCGCCTACTCAAACCCTAAACTCTTTCCCGTCCCATTTTAGGATACCCGGCCCCCCAAAAAAGGTTCACTCGGCCCCTCTAGGGTGTCTTTTTGTGTTGCCGCCTTCAAATGAGAAGCAAGGGAAAGGGTTTAGGGTTTTATTAGGGGGATCCGCAGTAGCGGTCCGCCTAATCAAACCCTAAACCCTTTCCCGTCTCGTTTTAGGATACCCGGCCCCCCAAAAAAAGGTTCACTCAGCCCCTCTTGGTTGTCTTTTTGTCTTGCCGCCTTCAAATGAGAAGCAAGGAAAGGGTTTAGGGTTTGATTAGGGGGATCCGCGGTAGCGGTCCGCCTAATCAAACCCTAAATCATTTCCCGTCCCGTTTTAGGATACTCGGCCCCCCAAAAAAGGGTTCACTCGGCCCCTCTGGGGTGTCTTTTTGTCTTGCCGCCTTCGAAAGAGAAGAAAGGGAAAGTGTTTAGGGTTTGAATAGGGGGATCCGCGGTAGCGGTCCGCCTAATCAAACCCTAAATCCTTCCCCGTCCCGTTTTAGGATACACGGCCCCCCAAAAAAGGGTTCACTCGGCCCCTCTAGGGTGTCTTTTTGTCTTGCCGCCTTCAAATGAGAAGCAAGGGAAAGGGTTTGATTACGGGGATCCGCGGTAGCGGTCCGCCTAATCAAACCCTAAACCCTTTCCCGTCTCGTTTTAGGATACCCGGTCCCCCAAAAAAGGGTTCACTCGGCCCCTCTAGGGTGTCTTTTTGTCTTGCCGCCTTCGATTGAGAAGTAAGGGAAAGGGTTTAGGGTTTGATTAGGGGATCTGCGGTAGCGGTCCGCCTAATCAAACCCCGAACCCTTTCCCCGTCCCGCTTTAGGATACACGGCCCCCAAAAAAGGGTTCACTCGGCCCCTCTAGGGTGTCTTTTTGTCTTTCCGCCTTCAAATGAGAAGCAAGGGAAAGGGTTTAGGGTTTGATTAAGGGGATCCACGGTAGCGGTCCCCCTAATCAAAACTCTAAACCCTTTCCCGTCCCGTTTTAGGATACCCGACCACCCAAAAAAGGGTTCACTCGGCCCCTCTAGGGTGTCTTTTTGTCTTGCCGCCTTCGAATGAGAAGCAAGGGAAAGGGTTTAGGGTTTCATTAGGGGATCCGCAGTAGCGGTCCGCCTACTCAAACCCTAAACTCTTTCCCGTCCCATTTTAGGATACCCGGCCCCCCAAAAAAGGTTCACTCGGCCCCTCTAGGGTGTCTTTTTGTGTTGCCGCCTTCAAATGAGAAGCAAGGGAAAGGGTTTAGGGTTTTATTAGGGGATCCGCAGATGGGTCCGCCTAATCAAACCCTAAACCCTTTCCCGTCTCGTTTTAGGATACCCGGCCCCCAAAAAAGGGTTCACTCGGCCCCTCTTGGTTGTCTTTTTGTCTTGCCGCCTTCAAATGAGAAGCAAGGGAAAGGTTTTAGGGTTTGATTAGGGGATCCGCGGTAGCGGTCCGCCTAATCAAACCCTAAATCATTTCCCGTCCCGTTTTAGGATACTCGGCCCCCCAAAAAAGGGTTCACTCGGCCCCTCTGGGGTGTCTTTTTGTCTTGCCGCCTTCGAAAGAGAAGAAAGGGAAAGTGTTTAGGGTTTGAATAGGGGATCCGCGGTAGCGGTCCGCCTAATCAAACCCTAAACCCTTTCCCGTCCCGTTTTAGGATACCCGGCCCCCCAAAAAAGGGTTCACTCGGCCCCTCTAGGGTGTCTTTTTGTCTTGCCGCCTTCAAAAGAGAAGCAAGGGAAAGGGTTTAGGGTTTTATTAGGGGGATCCGGGGTAGCGGTCGGCCTAATCAAACCCTAAACCCTTTCCCGTCTCATTTTAGGATACCCGGCCCCCCAAAAAAGGGTTCACTCGGCCCATCTAGGGTGTCTTTTTGTCTTGTCTCCTTCAAATGAGAAGTAAGGGAAAGGGTTAAGGGTTTGATTAGGGTGATTTGTTGTAGCGGTCCGCCTAATCAAACCCTAAACCCTTTCCCGTCCCGTTTTAGGATACCCGGCCCCCCAAAAAAGGGTTCACTCGGCCCCTCTAGGGTGTCTTTTTTTCTTGCCGCCTTCTAAAGAGAAGCAAGGGAAAGGGTTTAGGGTTTGATTAGGGGGATCCGCGGTAGCGGTCCGCCTAATCAAACCATAAACCCTTTCCCGTCCCGTTTTAGGATACCCGGCCCCCCAAAAAAGGGTTTACTCGGCCCCTCTAGGGTGTCTTTTTGTCTTGCCGCCTTCAAATGAGAAGCAAGGGAAAGGGTTTAGGGTTTTATTAAGGGGATCCGCGGTAGCGGTCCGCCTAATCAAACCCTAAACCCTTTCCCGTCTCGTTTTAGGATACCCGGCTCCCCAAAAAAGGGTTCACTCGGCCCATCTAGGGTGTCTTTTTGTCTTGTCTCCTTCAAATGAGAAGTAAGGGAAAGGGTTAAGGATTTGATTAGGGGGATACGTGGTAGCGGTCCGCCTAATCAAACCCTAAACCCTTTCCCGTCCCGTTTTAGTATACCCGGCCCCCCAAAAAAGGGTTCACTCGGCCCCTCTAGGGTGTCTTTTTGTCTTGCCGCCGTCTAAAGAGAAGCAAGGGAAAGGGTTTAGGGTTTGATTAGGGGGATCCGCGGTAGGGGTCCGCCTAATCAAAACCTAAACCCTTTCCCGTCCCGTTTAAGATACCCGACCCCCCAAAAAAGGGTTCACTCGGCCCCTCTAGGGTGTCTTTTTGTCTCGCCGCCTTCAAATAAGAAGCAAGGGAAAGGGTTTAGGGTTTTATTAGGGGGATCCGCGGTAGCGGTCCGTCTAATCAAACCCTAAACCCTTTCCCGTCCCGTTTTAGTATACCCGGCCCCCCAAAAAGGGTTTACTCGGCCCCTCTAGGGTGTCTTTTTGTCTTCCCACCTTCAAATGAGAAGCAAGGGAAAGGGTTTAGGGTTTGATTAGGGGATTTTTCTGAGCGGTCCGCCTAATCAAACCCTAAACCCTTTCCCGTCCCGTTTTAGGATACCCGGCCCCCCAAAAAGAGTTCACTCGGCCCCTCTAGGGTTTCTTTTTGTCTTGCCGCCTTCAAATGAGAAGAAAGGGAAAGGGTTTAGGGTTTTATTAGGGGGATCCGCGGTAGCGGTCCGCCTAATCAAACCCTAAACCCATTCCCATCTCGTTTTAGGATACCCGGCCCCCCAAAAAAGGGTTCACTTGGCCCCTCTAGGGTGTCTTTTTGTCTTGTCTCCTTCAAATGAGAAGCAAGGGAAAGGGTTAAGGGTTTGATTAGGGGGATCCGTGGTAGCGGTCCGCCTAATCAAACCCTAAACCCCTTCCCGTCCCGTTTTAGGATACCCGGCCCCCCAAAAAAGGGTTCACTCGGCCCCTCTGGGGTGTCTTTTTGTCTTGCCACCTTCGAAAGAGAAGCAAGGGAAAGGGTTTAGGGTTTGATGAGGGGGATCCGCGGTAGCGGTCCGCCTAATCAAACCCTAAACCCTTCCCCGTCCCGTTTTAGGATACCCGGCCCCCCAAAAAAGGGTTCACTCGGCCCCTCTAAGGTGTCTTTTTGTCTTGCCGCCTTCAAATGAGAAGCTAGGGAAAGGGTTTGATTAGGGGGATCCGCGGTAGCGGTCCGCCTAATCAAACCCTAAACCCTTTCCCGTCTCGTTTTAGGATACCCGGTCCCCCAAAAAAGGGTTCACTCGGCCCCTCTAGGGTGTCTTTTGTCTTGCCGCCTTCGATTGAGAAGTAAGGTAAAGGGTTTAGGGTTTGATTAGGGGGATCTGCGGTAGCGGTCCGCCTAATCAAACCCCAAACCCTTTCCCGTCCCGTTTTAGGATACACGGCCCCCAAAAAAGGGTTCACTCGGCCCCTCTAGGGTGTCTTTTTGTCTTGCCGCCTTCAAATGAGAAGCGAGGGAAAGGGTTTAGGGTTTGATTAAGGGGATCCACGGTAGCGGTCCCCCTAATCAAAACTCTAAACCCTTTCCCGTCCCGTTTTAGGATACCCGACCACCCAAAAAACGGTTCACTCGGCCCCTCTAGGGTGTCTTTTTGTCTTGCCGCCTTCGAATGAGAAGCAAGGGAAAGGGTTTAGGGTTTCATTAGGGGGATCCGCTGTAGCGGTCCGCCTACTCAAACCCTAAACTCTTTCCCGTCCCATTTTAGGATACCCGGCTCCCCAAAAAAGGTTCACTCGGCCCCTCTAGGGTGTCTTTTTGTGTTGCCGCCTTCAAATGAGAAGCAAGGGAAAGGGAAAGGGTTTAGGGTTTTATTAGGGGATCCGCAGATGGCGGTCCGCCTAATCAAACCCTAAACCCTTTCCCGTCTCGTTTTAGGATACCGGCCCCCAAAAAAAAGGTTCACTCAGCCCCTCTAGGTTGTCTTTTTGTCTTGCCGCCTTCAAATGAGAAGCAAGGGAAAGGGTTTAGGGGTTGATTAGGGGGATCCGAGGTAGCGGTCCGCCTAATCAAACCCTAAATCATTTCCCGTCCCGTTTTAGGATACTCGGCCCCCCAAAAAAGGGTTCACTCGGCCCCTCTAGGGTGTCTTTTTGTCTTGCCGCCTTCAAAAGAGAAGCAAGGGAAAGGGTTTAGGGTTTTATTAAGGGGATCCGCGGTAGCGGTCCGCCTAATCAAACCCTAAACCCTTTCCCGTCTCGTTTTAGGATACCCGGCTCCCCAAAAAAGGGTTCACTCGGCCCATCTAGGGTGTCTTTTTGTCTTGTCTCCTTCAAATGAGAAGTAAGGGAAAGGGTTAAGGATTTGATTAGGGGGATACGTGGTAGCGGTCCGCCTAATCAAACCCTAAACCCTTCCCCGTCCCGTTTTAGTATACCCGGCCCCCCAAAAAAGGGTTCACTCGGCCCCTCTAGGGTGTCTTTTTGTCTTGCCGCCGTCTAAAGAGAAGCAAGGGAAAGGGTTTAGGGTTTGATTAGGGGGATCCGCGGTAGGGGTCCGCCTAATCAAAACCTAAACCCTTTCCCGTCCCGTTTAAGATACCCGACCCCCCAAAAAAGGGTTCACTCGGCCCCTCTAGGGTGTCTTTTTGTCTCGCCGCCTTCAAATAAGAAGCAAGGGAAAGGGTTTAGGGTTTTATTAGGGGGATCCGCGGTAGCGGTCCGTCTAATCAAACCCTAAACCCTTTCCCGTCCCGTTTTAGTATACCCGGCCCCCCAAAAAAGGGTTTACTCGGCCCCTCTAGGGTGTCTTTTTGTCTTCCCACCTTCAAATGAGAAGCAAGGGAAAGGGTTTAGGGTTTGATTAGGGGGATTTTCTGTAGCGGTCCGCCTAATCAAACCCTAAACCCTTTCCCGTCCCGTTTTAGGATACCCGGCCCCCCAAAAAAGAGTTCACTAGGCCCCTCTAGGGTTTCTTTTTGTCTTGCCGCCTTCAAATGAGAAGAAAGGGAAAGGGTTTAGGGTTTTATTAGGGGGATCCGCGGTAGCGGTCCGCCTAATCAAACCCTAAACCCATTCCCATCTCGTTTTAGGATACCCGGCCCCCCAAAAAAGGGTTCACTTGGCCCCTCTAGGGTGTCTTTTTGTCTTGTCTCCTTCAAATGAGAAGCAAGGGAAAGGGTTAAGGGTTTGATTAGGGGGATCCGTGGTAGCGGTCCGCCTAATCAAACCCTAAACCCCTTCCCGTCCCGTTTTAGGATACCCGGCCCCCCAAAAAAGGGTTCACTCGGCCCCCTCGGGGTGTCTTTTTGTCTTGCCACCTTCGAAAGAGAAGCAAGGGAAAGGGTTTAGGGTTTGATGAGGGGGATCCGCGGTAGCGGTCCGCCTAATCAAACCCTAAACCCTTCCCCGTCCCGTTTTAGGATACCCGGCCCCCCAAAAAAGGGTTCACTCGGCCCCTCTAAGGTGTCTTTTTGTCTTGCCGCCTTCAAATGAGAAGCTAGGGAAAGGGTTTGATTAGGGGGATCCGCGGTAGCGGTCCGCCTAATCAAACCCTAAACCCTTTCCCGTCTCGTTTTAGGATACCCGGTCCCCCAAAAAGGGTTCACTCGGCCCCTCTAGGGTGTCTTTTTGTCTTGCCGCCTTCGATTGAGAAGTAAGGGAAAGGGTTTAGGGTTTGATTAGGGGATCTGCGGTAGCGGTCCGCCTAATCAAACCCTGAACCCTTTCCCGTCCCGTTTTAGGATACACGGCCCCCCAAAAAAGGGTTCACTCGGCCCCTCTAGGGTGTCTTTTTGTCTTGCCGCCTTCAAATGAGAAGCAAGGGAAAGGGTTTAGGGTTTGATTAAGGGGATCCACGGTAGCGGTCCCCCTAATCAAAACTCTAAACCCTTTCCCGTCCCGTTTTAGGATACCCGACCACCCAAAAAACGGTTCACTCGGCCCCTCTAGGGTGTCTTTTTGTCTTGCCGCCTTCGAATGAGAAGCAAGGGAAAGGGTTTAGGGTTTCATTAGGGGGATCCGCTGTAGCGGTCCGCCTACTCAAACCCTAAACTCTTTCCCGTCCCATTTTAGGATACCCGGCTCCCCAAAAAAGGTTCACTCGGCCCCTCTAGGGTGTCTTTTTGTGTTGCCGCCTTCAAATGAGAAGCAAGGGAAAGGGTTAAGGGTTTGATTAGGGGGATCCGCGGTAGCGGTCCGCCTAATCAAACCCTAAACCCATTCCCATCTCGTTTTAGGATACCCGGCCCCCCAAAAAAGGGTTCACTTGGCCCCTCTAGGGTGTCTTTTTGTCTTGTCTCCTTCAAATGAGAAGCAAGGGAAAGGGTTAAGGGTTTGATTAGGGGGATCCGTGGTAGCGGTCCGCCTAATCAAACCCTAAACCCCTTCCCGTCCCGTTTTAGGATACCCGGCCCCCCAAAAAAGGGTTCACTCGGCCCCTCTGGGGTGTCTTTTTGTCTTGCCACCTTCGAAAGAGAAGCAAGGGAAAGGGTTTAGGGTTTGATGAGGGGGATCCGCGGTAGCGGTCCGCCTAATCAAACCCTAAACCCTTCCCCGTCCCGTTTTAGGATACCCGGCCCCCCAAAAAAGGGTTCACTCGGCCCCTCTAAGGTGTCTTTTTGTCTTGCCGCCTTCAAATGAGAAGCTAGGGAAAGGGTTTGATTAGGGGGATCCGCGGTAGCGGTCCGCCTAATCAAACCCTAAACCCTTTCCCGTCTCGTTTTAGGATACCCGGTCCCCCAAAAAAGGGTTCACTCGGCCCCTCTAGGGTGTCTTTTTGTCTTGCCGCCTTCGATTGAGAAGTAAGGGAAAGGGTTTAGGGTTTGATTAGGGGATCTGCGGTAGCGGTCCGCCTAATCAAACCCTGAACCCTTTCCCGTCCCGTTTTAGGATACACGGCCCCCAAAAAAGGGTTCACTCGGCCCCTCTAGGGTGTCTTTTTTCTTGCCGCCTTCAAATGAGAAGCAAGGGAAAGGGTTTAGGGTTTGATTAAGGGGATCCACGGTAGCGGTCCCCCTAATCAAAACTCTAAACCCTTTCCCGTCCCGTTTTAGGATACCCGACCACCCAAAAAAGGGTTCACTCGGCCCCTCTAGGGTGTCTTTTTGTCTTGCCGCCTTCGAATGAGAAGCAAGGGAAAGGGTTTAGGGTTTCATTAGGGGGATCCGCTGTAGCGGTCCGCCTACTCAAACCCTAAACTCTTTCCCGTCCCATTTTAGGATACCCGGCTCCCCAAAAAAGGTTCACTCGGCCCCTCTAGGGTGTCTTTTTGTGTTGCCGCCTTCAAATGAGAAGCAAGGGAAAGGGAAAGGGTTTAGGGTTTTATTAGGGGATCCGCAGATGGAGTCGGTCCGCCTAATCAAACCCTAAACCCTTTCCCGTCTCGCTTTAGGATACCCGGTCCCCCCAAAAAAGGTTCACTCAGCCCCTCTAGGTTGTCTTTTTGTCTTGCCGCCTTCAAATGAGAAGCAAGGGAAAGGGTTTAGGGGTTGATTAGGGGGATCCGAGGTAGCGGTCCGCCTAATCAAACCCTAAATCATTTCCCGTCCCGTTTTAGGATACTCGGCCCCCCAAAAAAGGGTTCACTCGGCCCCTCTAGGGTGTCTTTTTGTCTTGCCGCCTTCGAAAGAGAAGAAAGGGAAAGGGTTTAGGGTTTGAATAGGGGGATCCGCGGTAGCGGTCCGCCTAATCAAACCCTAAACCCTTTCCCGTCCCGTTTTAGGATACCCGGCCCCCCAAAAAAGGGTTCACTCGGCCCCTCTAGGGTGTCTTTTTGTCTTGCCGCCTTCAAAAGAGAAGCAAGGGAAAGGGTTTAGGGTTTTATTAGGGGGATCCGGGGTAGCGGTCGGCCTAATCAAACCCTAAACCCTTTCCCGTCTCGTTTTAGGATACCTGGCCCCCAAAAAAGGGTTCACTCGGCCCATCTAGGGTGTCTTTTTGTCTTGTCTCCTTCAAATGAGAAGTAAGGGAAAGGGTTAAGGGTTTGATTAGGGTGATTTGTTGTAGCGGTCCGCCTAATCAAACCCTAAACCCTTTCCCGTCCCGTTTTAGGATACCCGGCCCCCCAAAAAAGGGTTCACTCGGCCCCTCTAGGGTGTCTTTTTGTCTTGCCGCCTTCTAATGAGAAGCAAGGGAAAGGGTTTAGGGTTTGATTAGGGGGATCCGCGGTAGCGGTCCGCCTAATCAAACCCTAAACCCTTTCCCGTCCCGTTTTAGGATACCCGGCCCCCCAAAAAAGGGTTTACTCGGCCCCTCTAGGGTGTCTTTTTGTCTTGCCGCCTTCAAATGAGAAGCAAGGGAAAGGGTTTAGGGTTTTATTAAGGGGATCCGCGGTAGCGGTCCGCCTAATCAAACCCTAAACCCTTTCCCGTCTCGTTTTAGGATACCCGGCCCCCCAAAAAAGGGTTCACTCGGCCCATCTAGGGTGTCTTTTTGTCTTGTCTCCTTCAAATGAGAAGCAAGGGAAAGGGTTTAGGGTTTGATTAGGGGGATCTGCGGTAGCGGTCCGCCTAATCAAACCCTGAACCCTTTCCCGTCCCGTTTTAGGATACACGGCCCCCCAAAAAAGGGTTCACTCGGCCCCTCTAGGGTGTCTTTTTGTCTTGCCGCCTTCAAATGAGAAGCAAGGGAAAGGGTTTAGGGTTTGATTAAGGGGATCCACGGTAGCGGTCCCCCTAATCAAAACTCTAAACCCTTTCCCGTCCCGTTTTAGGATACCCGACCACCCAAAAAACGGTTCACTCGGCCCCTCTAGGGTGTCTTTTTGTCTTGCCGCCTTCGAATGAGAAGCAAGGGAAAGGGTTTAGGGTTTCATTAGGGGGATCCGCTGTAGCGGTCCGCCTACTCAAACCCTAAACTCTTTCCCGTCCCATTTTAGGATACCCGGCTCCCCAAAAAAGGTTCACTCGGCCCCTCTAGGGTGTCTTTTTGTGTTGCCGCCTTCAAATGAGAAGCAAGGGAAAGGGAAAGGGTTTAGGGTTTTATTAGGGGGATCCGCAGTAGCGGTCCGCCTAATCAAACCCTAAACCCTTTCCCGTCTCGTTTTAGGATACCCGGCCCCCCAAAAAAAGGTTCACTCAGCCCCTCTAGGTTGTCTTTTTGTCTTGCCGCCTTCAAATGAGAAGCAAGGGAAAGGGTTTAGGGGTTGATTAGGGGGATCCGAGGTAGCGGTCCGCCTAATCAAACCCTAAATCATTTCCCGTCCCGTTTTAGGATACTCGGCCCCCCAAAAAAGGGTTCACTCGGCCCCTCTAGGGTGTCTTTTTGTCTTGCCGCCTTCGAAAGAGAAGAAAGGGAAAGGGTTTAGGGTTTGAATAGGGGGATCCGCGGTAGCGGTCCGCCTAATCAAACCCTAAACCCTTTCCCGTCCCGTTTTAGGATACCCGGCCCCCCAAAAAAGGGTTCACTCGGCCCCTCTAGGGTGTCTTTTTGTCTTGCCGCCTTCAAAAGAGAAGCAAGGGAAAGGGTTTAGGGTTTTATTAGGGGGATCCGGGGTAGCGGTCGGCCTAATCAAACCCTAAACCCTTTCCCGTCTCGTTTTAGGATACCTGGCCCCCAAAAAAGGGTTCACTCGGCCCATCTAGGGTGTCTTTTTGTCTTGTCTCCTTCAAATGAGAAGTAAGGGAAAGGGTTAAGGGTTTGATTAGGGTGATTTGCTGTAGCGGTCCGCCTAATCAAACCCTAAACCCTTTCCCGTCCCGTTTTAGGATACCCGGCCCCCCAAAAAAGGGTTCACTCGGCCCCTCTAGGGTGTCTTTTTGTCTTGCCGCCTTCTAATGAGAAGCAAGGGAAAGGGTTTAGGGTTTGATTAGGGGGATCCGCGGTAGCGGTCCGCCTAATCAAACCATAAACCCTTTCCCGTCCCGTTTTAGGATACCCCCCCCCCCAAAAAAGGGTTTACTCGGCCCCTCTAGGGTGTCTTTTTGTCTTGCCGCCTTCAAATGAGAAGCAAGGGAAAGGGTTTAGGGTTTTATTAAGGGGATCCGCGGTAGCGGTCCGCCTAATCAAACCCTAAACCCTTTCCCGTCTCGTTTTAGGATACCCGGCCCCCCAAAAAAGGGTTCACTCGGCCCATCTAGGGTGTCTTTTTGTCTTGTCTCCTTCAAATGAGAAGCAAGGGAAAGGGTTTAGGGTTTGATTAGGGGGATCCGCGGTAGCGGTCCGCCTAATCAAACCATAAACCCTTTCCCGTCCCGTTTTAGGATACCCGGCCCCCCAAAAAAGGGTTTACTCGGCCCCTCTAGGGTGTCTTTTTGTCTTGCCGCCTTCAAATGAGAAGCAAGGGAAAGGGTTTAGGGTTTTATTAAGGGGATCCGCGGTAGCGGTCCGCCTAATCAAACCCTAAACCCTTCCCCGTCCCGTTTTAGTATACCCGGCCCCCCAAAAAAGGGTTCACTCGGCCCCTCTAGGGTGTCTTTTTGTCTTGCCGCCGTCTAAAGAGAAGCAAGGGAAAGGGTTTAGGGTTTGATTAGGGGGATCCGCGGTAGGGGTCCGCCTAATCAAAACCTAAACCCTTTCCCGTCCCGTTTAAGATACCCGACCCCCCAAAAAAGGGTTCACTCGGCCCCTCTAGGGTGTCTTTTTGTCTCGCCGCCTTCAAATAAGAAGCAAGGGAAAGGGTTTAGGGTTTTATTAGGAGGATCCGCGGTAGCGGTCCGTCTAATCAAACCCTAAACCCTTTCCCGTCCCGTTTTAGTATACCCGGCCCCCCAAAAAAGGGTTTACTCGGCCCCTCTAGGGTTTCTTTTTGTCTTGCCGCCTTCAAATGAGAAGAAAGGGAAAGGGTTTAGGGTTTTATTAGGGGGATCCGCGGTAGCGGTCCGCCTAATCAAACCCTAAACCCATTCCCATCTCGTTTTAGGATACCCGGCCCCCCAAAAAAGGGTTCACTTGGCCCCTCTAGGGTGTCTTTTTGTCTTGTCTCCTTCAAATGAGAAGCAAGGGAAAGGGTTAAGGGTTTGATTAGGGGGATCCGTGGTAGCGGTCCGCCTAATCAAACCCTAAACCCCTTCCCGTCCCGTTTTAGGATACCCGGCCCCCCAAAAAAGGGTTCACTCGACCCCTCTAGGGTGTCTTTTTGTCTTGCCACCTTCAAATGAGAAGAAAGGGAAAGGGTTTAGGGTTTTATTAGGGGGATCCGCGGTAGCGGTCCGCCTAATCAAACCCTAAACCCATTCCCATCTCGTTTTAGGATACCCGGCCCCCCAAAAAAGAGTTCACTAGGCCCCTCTAGGGTTTCTTTTTGTCTTGCCGCCTTCAAATGAGAAGAAAGGGAAAGGGTTTAGGGTTTTATTAGGGGGATCCGCGGTAGCGGTCCGCCTAATCAAACCCTAAACCCATTCCCATCTCGTTTTAGGATACCCGGCCCCCCAAAAAAGGGTTCACTTGGCCCCTCTAGGGTGTCTTTTTGTCTTGTCTCCTTCAAATGAGAAGCAAGGGAAAGGGTTAAGGGTTTGATTAGGGGGATCCGTGGTAGCGGTCCGCCTAATCAAACCCTAAACCCCTTCCCGTCCCGTTTTAGGATACCCGGCCCCCCAAAAAAGGGTTCACTCGACCCCTCTAGGGTGTCTTTTTGTCTTCCCGCCTTCAAATGAGAAGCAAGGGAAAGGGTTTAGGGTTTGATTAGGGGGATTTGCTGTAGCGGTCCGCCTAATCAAACCCTAAACCCTTTCCCGTCCCGTTTTAGGATACCCGGCCCCCCAAAAAAGGGTTCACTCGGCCCCTCTAGGGTTTCTTTTTGTCTTGCCGCCTTCAAATGAGAAGAAAGGGAAAGGGTTTAGGGTTTTATTAGGGGGATCCGCGGTAGCGGTCCGCCTAATCAAACCCTAAACCCATTCCCATCTCGTTTTAGGATACCCGGCCCCCCAAAAAAGGGTTCACTTGGCCCCTCTAGGGTGTCTTTTTGTCTTGTCTCCTTCAAATGAGAAGCAAGGGAAAGGGTTAAGGGTTTGATTAGGGGGATCCGTGGTAGCGGTCCGCCTAATCAAACCCTAAACCCCTTCCCGTCCCGTTTTAGGATACCCGGCCCCCCAAAAAAGGGTTCACTCGACCCCTCTAGGGTGTCTTTTTGTCTTGCCACCTTCGAAAGAGAAGCAAGGGAAAGGGTTTAGGGTTTGATGAGGGGGATCCGCGGTAGCGGTCCGCCTAATCAAACCCTAAACCCTTCCCCGTCCCGTTTTAGGATACACGGCCCCCCAAAAAAGGGTTCACTCGGCCCCTCTAGGGTGTCTTTTTGTCTTGCCGCCTTCAAATGAGAAGCAAGGGAAAGGGTTTAGGGTTTGGGATCCACGGTAGCGGTCCCCCTAATCAAAACTCTAAACCCTTTCCCGTCCCGTTTTAGGATACCCGACCACCCAAAAAAGGGTTTACTCGGCCCCTCTAGGGTGTCTTTTTGTCTTGCCGCCATCGAATGAGAAGCAAGGGAAAGGGTTTAGGGTTTCATTAGGGGGATCCGCTGTAGCGGTCCGCCTACTCAAACCCTAAACTCTTTCCCGTCCCATTTTAGGATACCCGGCCCCCCAAAAAAGGTTCACTCGGCCCCTCTAGGGTGTCTTTTTGTGTTGCCGCCTTCAAATGAGAAACAAGGGAAAGGGTTTAGGGTTTTATTAGGGGGATCCGCAGTAGCGGTCCGCCTAATCAAACCCTAAACCCTTTCCCGTCTCGTTTTTAGGATACCCTGGCCCCCAAAAAAGGGCTCACTCAGCCCCTCTAGGTTGTCTTTTTGTCTTGCCGCCTTCAAATGAGAAGCAAGGGAAAGGGTTTAGGGTTTGATTAGGGGGATCCGGGGTAGCGGTCCGCCTAATCAAACCCTAAATCATTTCCCGTCCCATTTTAGGATACTCGGCCCCCCAAAAAAGGGTTCACTCGGCCCCTCTAGGGTGTCTTTTTGTCTTGCCGCCTTCGAAAGAGAAGAAAGGGAAATGGTTTAGGGTTTGAATAGGGGGATCCGCTGTAGCGGTCCGCCTAATCAAACCCTAAACCCTTTCCCGTCCCGTTTTAGGATACCCGGCCCCCCAAAAAAGGGTTCACTCGGCCCCTCTAGGGTGTCTTTTTGTCTTGCCACCTTCGAAAGAGAAGCAAGGGAAAGGGTTTAGGGTTTGATGAGGGGGATCCGCGGTAGCGGTCCGCCTAATCAAACCCTAAACCCTTCCCCGTCCCGTTTTAGGATACCCGGCCCCCCAAAAAAGGGTTCACTCGGCCCCTCTAAGGTGCCTTTTTGTCTTGCCGCCTTCAAATGAGAAGCAAGGGAAAGGGTTTGATTAGGGGGATCCGCGGTAGCGGTCCGCCTACTCAAACCCTAAACCCTTTCCCGTCTCGTTTTAGGATACCCGGTCCCCCAAAAAAGGGTTCACTCGGCCCCTCTAGGGTGTCTTTTTGTCTTGCCGCATTCGAAAGAGAAGAAAGGGAAAGGGTTTAGGGTTTGAATAGGGGGATCCGCGGTAGCGGTCCGCCTAATCAAACCCTAAACCCTTTCCCGTCCCGTTTTAGGATACCCGGCCCCCCAAAAAAGGGTTCACTCGGCCCCTCTAGGGTGTCTTTTTGTCTCGCCGCCTTCAAATAATAAGCAAGGGAAAGGGTTTAGGGTTTGATTAGGGGGATCCGTGGAAGCGGCCCGCCTAATCAAACCCTAAAACCCTTCCTGTCCCGTTTTAGGATACCCGGCCCTCCAAAAAAGGGTTCACTCGGCCCCTGTAGGGTGTCTTTTTGTCTTGCCGCCTTCAAATGAGAAGTAAGGGAAAGGGTTTAGGGTTTGATTAGGGGGATGCGCGGCAGCGGTCCGCCTAATCAAACTCTAATCCCTTTCCTGTCCCGTTTTAGGATACCCGGCCCCCCAAAAAATTGTTCACTCAGCCCCTCTAGTGTGTCTTTTTGTCTTGCCGCCTTCGAATGAGAAGCAAGGGAAAGGGTTTAGGGTTTGATTAGGTTGATCCACGGTAGCGGTCCGCCTAATCAAACCCTAAACCCTTTCCCGTCTCGTTTTAGGATACTCGGTCCCCCAAAAAAGGGTTCACTCGACCCCTCTAGGATGTCTTTTTGTCTTGCCGCCTTCGATTGAGAAGTAAGGGAAAGGGTTTAGGTTTTTATTAGGGGGATCTGCGGTAGCGGTCCGCCTAATTAAACCCTAAACCCTTTCCCGTCTCGTTTTAGGATACCCGGCCCCCCCAAAAAAGGGTTCACTCGGCCCCTCTAGGGTGTCTTTTTGTCTTGCAGCCTTCAAATGAGAAGCAAGGGAAAGGGTTTAGGGTTTGATTAGGGGGATCTGCTGTAGCGGTCCGCCTAATAAAACACTAAACCCTTTCCCGTCTCGTTTTAGGATACCCGGCCCCCCAAAAAAGGGTTCACTCGGCCCCTCTAGGGTGTCTTTTTGTCTTGCCGCCTTCTAATGAGAAGCAAGGGAAAGGGTTTAGGGTTTGATTAGGGGGATCCGCGGTAGCGGTCCGCCTAATCAAACCATAAACCCTTTCCCGTCCCGTTTTAGGATACCCGGCCCCCCAAAAAAGGGTTTACTCGGCCCCTCTAGGGTGTCTTTTTGTCTTGCCGCCTTCAAATGAGAAGCAAGGGAAAGGGTTTAGGGTTTTATTAAGGGGATCCGCGGTAGCGGTCCGCCTAATCAAACCCTAAACCCTTCCCCGTCCCGTTTTAGTATACCCGGCCCCCCAAAAAAGGGTTCACTCGGCCCCTCTAGGGTGTCTTTTTGTCTTGCCGCCGTCTAAAGAGAAGCAAGGGAAAGGGTTTAGGGTTTGATTAGGGGGATCCGCGGTAGGGGTCCGCCTAATCAAAACCTAAACCCTTTCCCGTCCCGTTTAAGATACCCGACCCCCCAAAAAAGGGTTCACTCGGCCCCTCTAGGGTGTCTTTTTGTCTCGCCGCCTTCAAATAAGAAGCAAGGGAAAGGGTTTAGGGTTTTATTAGGAGGATCCGCGGTAGCGGTCCGTCTAATCAAACCCTAAACCCTTTCCCGTCCCGTTTTAGTATACCCGGCCCCCCAAAAAGGGTTTACTCGGCCCCTCTAGGGTGTCTTTTTGTCTTCCCGCCTTCAAATGAGAAGCAAGGGAAAGGGTTTAGGGTTTGATTAGGGGATTTCTTTGTAGCGGTCCGCCTAATCAAACCCTAAACCCTTTCCCGTCCCGTTTTAGGATACCCGGCCCCCAAAAAAGAGTTCACTCGGCCCCTCTAGGGTTTCTTTTTGTCTTGCCGCCTTCAAATGAGAAGAAAGGGAAAGGGTTTAGGGTTTTATTAGGGGGATCCGCGGTAGCGGTCCGCCTAATCAAACCCTAAACCCATTCCCATCTCGTTTTAGGATACCCGGCCCCCAAAAAAGGGTTCACTTGGCCCCTCTAGGGTGTCTTTTTGTCTTGTCTCCTTCAAATGAGAAGCAAGGGAAAGGGTTAAGGGTTTGATTAGGGGGATCCGTGGTAGCGGTCCGCCTAATCAAACCCTAAACCCTTTCCCGTCCCGTTTTAGGATACCCCCCCACCCAAAAAGGGTTCACTCGGCCCCTCTAGGGTGTCTTTTTGTCTTGCCACCTTCGAAAGAGAAGCAAGGGAAAGGGTTTAGGGTTTGATGAGGGGGATCCGCGGTAGCGGTCCGCCTAATCAAACCCTAAACCCTTCCCCGTCCCGTTTTAGGATACACGGCCCCCCAAAAAAGGGTTCACTCGGCCCCTCTAGGGTGTCTTTTTGTCTTGCCGCCTTCAAATGAGAAGCAAGGGAAAGGGTTTAGGGTTTGGGATCCACGGTAGCGGTCCCCCTAATCAAAACTCTAAACCCTTTCCCGTCCCGTTTTAGGATACCCGACCACCCAAAAAAGGGTTTACTCGGCCCCTCTAGGGTGTCTTTTTGTCTTGCCGCCTTCGAATGAGAAGCAAGGGAAAGGGTTTAGGGTTTCATTAGGGGGATCCGCTGTAGCGGTCCGCCTACTCAAACCCTAAACCCTTTCCCGTCCCGTTTTAGGATACCCGCCCCCCAAAAAAAGGTTCACTCGGCCCCTCTAGGGTGTCTTTTTGTGTTGCCGCCTTCAAATGAGAAACAAGGGAAAGGGTTTAGGGTTTTATTAGGGGGATCCGCAGTAGCGGTCCGCCTAATCAAACCCTAAACCCTTTCCCGTCTCGTTTTAGGATACCTGGCCCCCCAAAAAAGGGCTCACTCAGCCCCTCTAGGTTGTCTTTTTGTCTTGCCGCCTTCAAATGAGAAGCAAGGGAAAGGGTTTAGGGTTTGATTAGGGGGATCCGGGGTAGCGGTCCGCCTAATCAAACCCTAAATCATTTCCCGTCCCATTTTAGGATACTCGGCCCCCCAAAAAAGGGTTCACTCGGCCCCTCTAGGGTGTCTTTTTGTCTTGCCGCCTTCGAAAGAGAAGAAAGGGAAATGGTTTAGGGTTTGAATAGGGGGATCCGCTGTAGCGGTCCGCCTAATCAAACCCTAAACCCTTTCCCGTCCCGTTTTAGGATACCCGGCCCCCCAAAAAAGGGTTCACTCGGCCCCTCTAGGGTGTCTTTTTGTCTTGCCACCTTCGAAAGAGAAGCAAGGGAAAGGGTTTAGGGTTTGATGAGGGGGATCCGCGGTAGCGGTCCGCCTAATCAAACCCTAAACCCTTCCCCGTCCCGTTTTAGGATACCCGGCCCCCCAAAAAAGGGTTCACTCGGCCCCTCTATGGTGCCTTTTTGTCTTGCCGCCTTCAAATGAGAAGCAAGGGAAAGGGTTTGATTAGGGGGATCCGCGGTAGCGGTCCGCCTACTCAAACCCTAAACCCTTTCCCGTCTCGTTTTAGGATACCCGGTCCCCCAAAAAAGGGTTCACTCGGCCCCTCTAGGGTGTCTTTTTGTCTTGCCGCATTCGAAAGAGAAGAAAGGGAAAGGGTTTAGGGTTTGAATAGGGGGATCCGCGGTAGCGGTCCGCCTAATCAAACCCTAAACCCTTTCCCGTCCCGTTTTAGGATACCCGGCCCCCCAAAAAAGGGTTCACTCGGCCCCTCTAGGGTGTCTTTTTGTCTCGCCGCCTTCAAATAATAAGCAAGGGAAAGGGTTTAGGGTTTGATTAGGGGGATCCGTGGAAGCGGCCCGCCTAATCAAACCCTAAAACCCTTCCCGTCCGTTTTAGGATACCCGCCCTCCAAAAAAGGGTTCACTCGGCCCCCGTAGGGTGTCTTTTTGTCTTGCCGCCTTCAAATGAGAAGTAAGGGAAAGGGTTTAGGGTTTGATTAGGGGATGCGCGGCAGCGGTCCGCCTAATCAAACTCTAATCCCTTTCCGTCCGTTTTAGGATACCCCCCCCAAAAATTGTTCACTCGGCCCCTCTAGTGTGTCTTTTTGTCTTGCCGCCTTCGAATGAGAAGCAAGGGAAAGGGTTTAGGGTTTGATTAGGTTGATCCACGGTAGCGGTCCGCCTAATCAAACCCTAAACCCTTTCCCGTCTCGTTTTAGGATACTCGGTCCCCCAAAAAAGGGTTCACTCGACCCCTCTAGGATGTCTTTTTGTCTTGCCGCCTTCGATTGAGAAGTAAGGGAAAGGGTTTAGGTTTTTATTAGGGGGATCTGCGGTAGCGGTCCGCCTAATTAAACCCTAAACCCTTTCCCGTCTCGTTTTAGGATACCCGGCCCCCCCAAAAAAGGGTTCACTCGGCCCCTCTAGGGTGTCTTTTTGTCTTTGACCTTCAAATGAGAAGCAAGGGAAAGGGTTTAGGGTTTGATTAGGGGATCTGCGGTAGCGGTCCGCCTAATCAAACCCTAAACCCTTTCCCGTCTCGCTTTAGGATACCCGGTCCCCAAAAAAGGGTTCACTCGGCCCCTCTAGGGTGTCTTTTTGCCTTTCCGCCTTCGATTGAGAAGTAAGGGAAAGGCTTTAGGGTTTGATTAGGGGGATCCGCGGTTTCGGTCCGCCTAATCAAACCGTAAACCCTTTCCCGCCCCGTTTTAGGATACCCGGCCCACCAAAAAAGGGTTCACTCGGCCCCTCTAGGGTGTCTTTTTGTCTTGCCGCCCTCAAATGAGAAGCAAGGGAAAGGGTTTAGGGTTTTATTAGGGGGATCCGCGGTAGCGGTCCGCCTAATCAAACCCTAAACCCTTTCCCGTCTCGTTTTAGGATACCCGGCCCCCCCAAAAAAGGGTTCACTCGGCCCCTCTAGGGTGTCTTTTTGTCTTGCCGCCTTCAAATGAGAAGCAAGGAAAGGGTTTGATTAGGGGATCCGCGGTAGCGGTCCGCCTAATCAAACCCTAAACCCTTTCCCGTCTCGTTTTACGATACCCGATCCCCCAAAAAAGGGTTCACTCGGCCCCTCTAGGGTGTCTTTTTGTCTTGCCGCCTTCGATTGAGAAGTAAGGGAAAGGGTTTAGGGTTTGATTAGGGGATCTGCGGTAGCGGTCCGCCTAATCAAACCCCGAACCCTTTCCCCGTCCCGTTTTAGGATACCCGGCCCTCCAAAAAGGGTTTACTCGGCCCCTCTAGGGTGTCTTTTTGTCTTGCCGCCTTCAAATGAGAAGCAAGGGAAAGGTTTTAGGGTTTGATTAAGGGGATCCACGGTAGCGGTCCCCCTAATCAAAACTCTAAACCCTTTCCCGTCCCGTTTTAGGATACCCGACCACCCAAAAAAGGGTTCACTCGGCCCCTATAGGGTGTCTTTTTGTCTTGCCGCCTTCGAATGAGAAGAAAGGGAAAGGGTTTAGGGTTTGATTAGGGGGATCCGCTGTAGCGGTCCGCCTACTCTAACCCTAAACCCTTTCCCGTCCCATTTTAGGATACCCGGCCGCCCAAAAAAGGTTCACTCGGCCCCTCTAGGGTGTCTTTTTGTGTTGCCGCCTTCAAATGAGAAGCACGGGAAAGGGTTTAGGGTTTTATTAGGGGATCCGCAGAGCGGTCCGCCTAATTAAACCCTAAACCCTTTCCCGTCTCGTTTTAGGATACCCGACCCCCCAAAAAAGGGTTCACTCGGCCCCTCTAGGTTGTCTTTTTGTCTTGCCGCGTTCAAATGAGAAGCAAGGGAAAGGGTTTAGGGTTTGATTAGGGGGATCCGAGTTAGCGGTCCGCCTAATCAAACCCTAAACCCTTTCCCGTCCCGTTTTAGGATACTCGGCCCCCCAAAAAAGGGTTCACTCGGCCCCTCTAGGGTGTCTTTTTGTCTTGCCGCCTTCGAAAGAGAAGCAAGGGAAAGGGTTTAGGGTTTGAATAGAGGGATCCGCGGTAGCGGTCCGCCTAATCAAACCCTAAACCCTTTCCCGTCCCGTTTTAGGATACCCGGCCCCCAAAAAAAGGGTTCACTCGGCCCCTCTAGGGTGTCTTTTTGTCTTGCATCCTTCAAATGAGAAGCAAGGGAAAGGGTTTAGAGTTTTATTAAGGGGATCCGCGGTAGCGGTCCGCCTAATCAAACCCTAAACCCTTTTCCGTCTCGTTTTTAGGATACCCGGCCCCAAAAAGAGTTCACTCGGCCCATCTAGGGTGTCTTTTTCTTGTCTTGTCTCCTTCAAATGAGAAGTAAGGGAAAGGGTTAAGGATTTGATTAGGGGGATCCGTTGTAGCGGTCCGCCTAATCAAACCCTAAACCCTTTCCCGTCCCGTTTTAGTATACCCGGCCCCCCAAAAAAGGGTTCACTCGGCCCCTCTAGGGTGTCTTTTTATCTTGCCGCCTTCTAAAGAGAAGCAAGGGAAAGGGTTTAGAGTTTGATTAGGGGGATCCGCGGTAGGGGTCCGCCTAATCAAAACCTAAACCCTTTCCCGTCCCGTTTTAGGATACCCGACCCCCCAAAAAAGGGTTCACTCGGCCCCTCTAGGGTGTCTTTTTGTCTTGCAGCCTTCAAATGAGAAGCAAGGGAAAGGGTTTAGGGTTTGATTAGGGGGATCTGCTGTAGCGGTCCGCCTAATAAAACACTAAACCCTTTCCCGTCTCGTTTTAGGATACACGGTCCCCCAAAAAAGGGTTCACTCGGCCCCTCTAGGGTGTCTTTTTGCCTTTCCGCCTTCGATTGAGAAGTAAGGGAAAGGCTTTAGGTTTGATTAGGGGATCCGCGGTTTCGGTCCGCCTAATCAAACCGTAAACCCTTTCCCGCCCCGTTTTAGGATACCCGGCCCCCCAAAAAAGGGTTCACTCGGCCCCTCTAGGGTGTCTTTTTGTCTTGCCGCCCTCAAATGAGAAGCAAGGGAAAGGGTTTAGGGTTTTATTAGGGGGATCCGTGGTAGCGGTCCGCCTAATCAAACCCTAAACCCTTTCCCGTCTCGTTTTAGGATACCCGCCCCCCCAAAAAGGGTTCACTCGGCCCCTCTAGGGTGTCTTTTTGTCTTGCCGCCTTCAAATGAGAAGCAAGGGAAAGGGTTTGATTAGGGGGATCCGCGGTAGCGGTCCGCCTAATCAAACCCTAAACCCTTTCCCGTCTCGTTTTACGATACCCGGTCCCCCAAAAAAGGGTTCACTCGGCCCCTCTAGGGTGTCTTTTTTCTTGCCGCCTTCGATTGAGAAGTAAGGGAAAGGGTTTAGGGTTTGATTAGGGGGATCCGCGGTAGCGGTCCGCCTAATCAAACCCCAAACCCTTTCCCGTCCCGTTTTAGGATACCCGGCCCACAAAAAAGGGTTTACTCGGCCCCTCTAGGGTGTCTTTTTGTCTTGCCGCCTTCAAATGAGAAGCAAGGGAAAGGTTTTAGGGTTTGATTAAGGGGATCCACGGTAGCGGTCCCCCTAATCAAAACTCTAAACCCTTTCCCGTCCCGTTTTAGGATACCCGACCACCCAAAAAAGGGTTCACTCGGCCCCTATAGGGTGTCTTTTTGTCTTGCCGCCTTCGAATGAGAAGCAAGGGAAAGGGTTTAGGGTTTGATTAGGGGATCCGCTCAGCGGTCCGCCTACTCTAACCCTAAACCCTTTCCCGTCCCATTTTAGGATACCCGGCCGCCCAAAAAAGGTTCACTCGGCCCCTCTAGGGTGTCTTTTTGTGTTGCCGCCTTCAAATGAGAAGCACGGGAAAGGGTTTAGGGTTTTATTAGGGGGATCCGCATGAGCGGTCCGCCTAATGAAACCCTAAACCCTTTCCCGTCTCGTTTTAGGATACCCGGCCCCCCAAAAAAGGGTTCACTCGGCCCCTCTAGGTTGTCTTTTTGTCTTGCCGCGTTCAAATGAGAAGCAAGGGAAAGGGTTTAGGGTTTGATTAGGGGGATCCGAGTTAGCGGTCCGCCTAATCAAACCCTAAACCCTTTCCCGTCCCGTTTTAGGATACTCGGCCCCCCAAAAAAGGGTTCACTCGTCCCCTCTAGGGTGTCTTTTTGTCTTGCCGCCTTCGAAAGAGAAGCAAGGGAAAGGGTTTAGGGTTTGAATAGAGGGATCCGCGGTAGCGGTCCGCCTAATCAAACCCTAAACCCTTTCCCGTCCCGTTTTAGGATACCGGCCCCCCAAAAAGGGTTCACTCGGCCCCTCTAGGGTGTCTTTTTGTCTTGCCGCCTTCAAATGAGAAGCAAGGAAAGGGTTTAGGGTTTGATTAAGGGGATCCGCGGTAGCGGTCCGCCTAATCAAACCCTAAACACTTTTCCGTCTCGTTTTAGGATTCCCGGCCCCCCAAAAAAGGGTTCACTTGGCCCCTCTAGGGTGTCTTTTTGTCTTGTCTCCTTCAAATGAGAAGCAAGGGAAAGGGTTAAGGGTTTGATTAGGGGGATCCGTGGTAGCGGTCCGCCTAATCAAACCCTAAACCCCTTCCCGTCCCGTTTTAGGATACCCGGCCCCCCAAAAAAGGGTTCACTCGGCCCCTCTAGGGTGTCTTTTTGTCTTGCCACCTTCGAAAGAGAAGCAAGGGAAAGGGTTTAGGGTTTGATGAGGGGGATCCGCGGTAGCGGTCCGCCTAATCAAACCCTAAACCCTTCCCCGTCCCGTTTTAGGATACCCGGCCCCCCAAAAAAGGGTTCACTCGGCCCCTCTAAGGTGTCTTTTTGTCTTGCCGCCTTCAAATGAGAAGCAAGGGAAAGGGTTTGATTAGGGGGATCCACGGTAGCGGTCCGCCTAATCAAACCCTAAACCCTTTCCCGTCTCGTTTTAGGATACCCGGTCCCCCAAAAAAGGGTTCACTCGGCCCCTCTAGGGTGTCTTTTTGTCTTGCCGCCTTCGATTGAGAAGTAAGGGAAAGGGTTTAGGGTTTGATTAGGGGGATCTGCGGTAGCGGTCCGCCTAATCAAACCCTGAACCCTTTCCCGTCCCGTTTTAGTATACCCGGCCCCCCAAAAAAGGGTTCACTCGGCCCCTCTCGGGTGTCTTTTTGTCTTGCCGCCTTCTAAAGAGAAGCAAGGGAAAGGGTTTAGGGTTTGATTAGGGGGATCCGCGGTAGGGGTCCGCCTAATCAAAACCTAAACCCTTTCCCGTCCCGTTTTAGGATACCCGACCCCCCAAAAAAGGGTTCACTCGGCCCCTCTAGGGTGTCTTTTTGTCTCGCCGCCTTCAAATAAGAAGCAAGGGAAAGGGTTTAGGGTTTTATTAGGGGGATCCGCGGTAGCGGTCCGTCTAATCAAACCCTAAACCCTTTCCCGTCCCGTTTTAGTATACCCGGCCCCCCAAAAAGGGTTCACTCGGCCCCTCTAGGGTGTCTTTTTGTCTTGCCGCCTTCAAATGAGAAGCAAGGGAAAGGGTTTAGGGTTTGATTAGGGGATTTCTTTGTAGCGGTCCGCCAAATCAAACCCTAAACCCTTTCCCGTCCCGTTTTAGGATACCCGGCCCCCAAAAAAGAGTTCACTCGGCCCCTCTAGGGTTTCTTTTTGTCTTGCCGCCTTCAAATGAGAAGCAAGGGAAAGGGTTTAGGGTTTTATTAGGGGATCCGCGGTAGCGGTCCGCCTAATCAAACCCTAAACCCTTTCCCATCTCGTTTTAGGATACCCGGCCCCCCAAAAAAGGGTTCACTTGGCCCCTCTAGGGTGTCTTTTTGTCTTGTCTCCTTCAAATGAGAAGCAAGGGAAAGGGTTAAGGGTTTGATTAGGGGGATCCGTGGTAGCGGTCCGCCTAATCAAACCCTAAACCCTTTCCCGTCCCGTTTTAGAATACCCGGCCCCC
The DNA here is from genome assembly GCF_048544455.1 of Silene latifolia. Taxonomy (NCBI): domain Eukaryota; kingdom Viridiplantae; phylum Streptophyta; class Magnoliopsida; order Caryophyllales; family Caryophyllaceae; genus Silene; species Silene latifolia. The sequence continues at coordinate 149,743,431 of NC_133536.1, read as the reverse complement.
AAAAAAGGGTTCACTCGGCCCCTCTAGGGTGTCTTTTTGTCTTGCCACCTTCGAAAGAGAAGCAAGGGAAAGGGTTTAGGGTTTGATGAGGGGGATCCGCGGTAGCGGTCCGCCTAATCAAACCCTAAACCCTTCCCCGTCCCGTTTTAGGATACCCGGCCCCCCAAAAAAGGGTTCACTCGGCCCCTCTAAGGTGTCTTTTTGTCTTGCCGCCTTCAAATGAGAAGCAAGGGAAAGGGTTTGATTAGGGGGATCCGCGGTAGCGGTCCGCCTAATCAAACCCTAAACCCTTTCCCGTCTCGTTTTAGGATACCCGGTCCCCCAAAAAAGGGTTCACTCGGCCCCTCTAGGGTGTCTTTTTGTCTTGCCGCCTTCGATTGAGAAGTAAGGGAAAGGGTTTAGGGTTTGATTAGGGGATCTGCGGTAGCGGTCCGCCTAATCAAACCCTGAACCCTTTCCCGTCCCGTTTTAGTATACCCGGCCCCCCAAAAAAGGGTTCACTCGGCCCCTCTCGGGTGTCTTTTTGTCTTGCCGCCTTCTAAAGAGAAGCAAGGGAAAGGGTTTAGGGTTTGATTAGGGGGATCCGCGGTAGGGGTCCGCCTAATCAAAACCTAAACCCTTTCCCGTCCCGTTTTAGGATACCCGACCCCCCAAAAAGGGTTCACTCGGCCCCTCTAGGGTGTCTTTTTGTCTCGCCGCCTTCAAATAAGAAGCAAGGGAAAGGGTTTAGGGTTTTATTAGGGGGATCCGCGGTAGCGGTCCGTCTAATCAAACCCTAAACCCTTTCCCGTCCCGTTTTAGTATACCCGGCCCCCCAAAAAGGGTTTACTCGGCCCCTCTAGGGTGTCTTTTTGTCTTGCCGCCTTTAAATGAGAAGCAAGGGAAAGGGTTTAGGGTTTGATTAGGGGATTTCTTTGTAGCGGTCCGCCAAATCAAACCCTAAACCCTTTCCCGTCCCGTTTTAGGATACCCGGCCCCCCAAAAAAGAGTTCACTAGGCCCCTCTAGGGTTTCTTTTTGTCTTGCCGCCTTCAAATGAGAAGCAAGGGAAAGGGTTTAGGGTTTTATTAGGGGGATCCGCGGTAGCGGTCCGCCTAATCAAACCCTAAACCCTTTCCCATCTCGTTTTAGGATACCCGGCCCCCCAAAAAAGGGTTCACTTGGCCCCTCTAGGGTGTCTTTTTGTCTTGTCTCCTTCAAATGAGAAGCAAGGGAAAGGGTTAAGGGTTTGATTAGGGGGATCCGTGGTAGCGGTCCGCCTAATCAAACCCTAAACCCCTTCCCGTCCCGTTTTAGGATACCCGGCCCCCCAAAAAAGGGTTCACTCGGCCCCTCTAGGGTGTCTTTTTGTCTTGCCACCTTCGAAAGAGAAGCAAGGGAAAGGGTTTAGGGTTTTATTAGGGGGATCCGCGGTAGCGGTCCGTCTAATCAAACCCTAAACCCTTTCCCGTCCCGTTTTAGTATACCCGGCCCCCCAAAAAAGGGTTTACTCGGCCCCTCTAGGGTGTCTTTTTGTCTTGCCGCCTTCAAATGAGAAGCAAGGGAAAGGGTTTAGGGTTTGATTAGGGGGATTTTCTGTAGCGGTCCGCCTAATCAAACCCTAAACCCTTTCCCGTCCCGTTTTAGGATACCCGGCCCCCCAAAAAAGAGTTCACTAGGCCCCTCTAGGGTTTCTTTTTGTCTTGCCGCCTTCAAATGAGAAGCAAGGGAAAGGGTTTAGGGTTTTATTAGGGGGATCCGCGGTAGAGGTCCGCCTAATCAAACCCTAAACCCTTTCCCATCTCGTTTTAGGATACCCGGCCCCCCAAAAAAGGGTTCACTTGGCCCCTCTAGGGTGTCTTTTTGTCTTGCCGCCTTCAAATGAGAAGCAAGGGAAAGGGTTTAGGGTTTTATTAGGGGGATCCGCGGTAGCGGTCCGCCTAATCAAACCCTAAACCCTTTCCCATCTCGTTTTAGGATACCGGCCCCCAAAAAGGGTTCACTTGGCCCCTCTAGGGTGTCTTTTTGTCTTGTCTCCTTCAAATGAGAAGCAAGGGAAAGGGTTAAGGGTTTGATTAGGGGGATCCGTGGTAGCGGTCCGCCTAATCAAACCCTAAACCCCTTCCCGTCCCGTTTTAGGATACCCGGCCCCCCAAAAAAGGGTTCACTCGGCCCCTCTAGGGTGTCTTTTTGTCTTGCCACCTTCGAAAGAGAAGCAAGGGAAAGGGTTTAGGGTTTGATGAGGGGGATCCGCGGTAGCGGTCCGCCTAATCAAACCCTAAACCCTTTCCCGTCTCGTTTTAGGATACCCGGTCCCCCAAAAAAGGGTTCACTCGGCCCCTCTAAGGTGTCTTTTTGTCTTGCCGCCTTCAAATGAGAAGCAAGGGAAAGGGTTTGATTAGGGGGATCCGCGGTAGCGGTCCGCCTAATCAAACCCTAAACCCTTTCCCGTCTCGTTTTAGGATACCCGGTCCCCCAAAAAAGGGTTCACTCGGCCCCTATAGGGTGTCTTTTTGTCTTGCCGCCTTCAATTGAGAAGCAAGGGAAAGGGTTTAGGGTTTTATTAGGGGGATCCGTGGTAGCGGTCGGCCTAATCAAACCCTAAACCCTTTCCCTTCTCGTTTTAGGATACTGGCCCCCATAAAAGGGTTCACTCGGCCCATCTAGGGTGTCTTTTTGTCTTGTCTCCTTCAAATGAGAAGTAAGGGAAAGGGTTAAGGGTTTGATTAGGGTGATCCGTGGTAGCGGTCGGCCTAATCAAATCCTAAACCCTTTCCCGTCCCGTTTTAGTATACCCGGCCCCCCAAAAAAGGGTTCACTCGGCCCCTCTAGGGTGTCTTTTTGTCTTGCCGCCTTCTAAAGAGAAGCAAGGGAAAGGGTTTAGGGTTTGATTAGGGGGATCCGCGGTAGCGGTCCGCCTAATCAAACCATAAACCCTTTCCCGTCCCGTTTTAGGATACCCGGCCCCCCAAAAAAGGGTTTACTCTGCCCCTCTAGGGTGTCTTTTTGTCTTGCCGCCTTCAAATGAGAAGCAAGGGAAAGGGTTTAGGGTTTTATTAAGGGGATCCGCGGTAGCGGTCCGCCTAATCAAACCCTAAACCCTTTCCCTTCTCGTTTTAGGATACCCGCCCCCCCAAAAAAGGGTTCACTCGGCCCATCTAGGGTGTCTTTTTGTCTTGTCTCCTTCAAATGAGAAGTAAGGGAAAGGGTTAAGGATTTGATTAGGGGGATACGTGGTAGCGGTCCGCCTAATCAAACCCTAAACCCTTTCCCATCCCGTTTTAGTATACCCGGCCCCCCAAAAAAGGGTTCACTCGGCCCCTCTAGGGTGTCTTTTTGTCTTGCCGCCTTCTAAAGAGAAGCAAGGGAAAGGGTTTAGGGTTTGATTAGGGGGATCCGCGGTAGGGGTCCGCCTAATCATAACCTAAACCCTTTCCCGTCCCGTTTTAGGATACACGGCCCCCCAAAAAAGGGTTCACTCGGCCCCTCTAGGGTGTCTTTTTGTCTTGCCGCCTTCAAATGAGAAGCAAGGGAAAGGGTTTAGGGTTTGATTAAGGGGATCCACGGTAGCGGTCCCCCTAATCAAAACTCTAAACCCTTTCCCGTCCCGTTTTAGGATACCCGACCACCCAAAAAACGGTTCACTCGGCCCCTCTAGGGTGTCTTTTTGTCTTGCCGCCTTCGAATGAGAAGCAAGGGAAAGGGTTTAGGGTTTCATTAGGGGGATCCGCTGTAGCGGTCCGCCTACTCAAACCCTAAACTCTTTCCCGTCCCATTTTAGGATACCCGGCTCCCCAAAAAAGGTTCACTCGGCCCCTCTAGGGTGTCTTTTTGTGTTGCCGCCTTCAAATGAGAAGCAAGGGAAAGGGAAAGGGTTTAGGGTTTTATTAGGGGGATCCGCAGTAGCGGTCCGCCTAATCAAACCCTAAACCCTTTCCCGTCTCGTTTTAGGATACCCGGCCCCCAAAAAAGGATTCACTCGTCCCCTCTAGGGTGTCTTTTTGTCTTGCCGCCTTCAAATGAGAAGCAAGGGAAAGGGTTTAGGGGTTGATTAGGGGGATCCGAGGTAGCGGTCCGCCTAATCAAACCCTAAATCATTTCCCGTCCCGTTTTAGGATACTCGGCCCCCCAAAAAAGGGTTCACTCGGCCCCTCTAGGGTGTCTTTTTGTCTTGCCGCCTTCGAAAGAGAAGAAAGGGAAAGGGTTTAGGGTTTGAATAGGGGGATCCGCGGTAGCGGTCCGCCTAATCAAACCCTAAACCCTTTCCCGTCCCGTTTTAGGATACCCGGCCCCCCAAAAAAGGGTTCACTCGGCCCCTCTAGGGTGTCTTTTTGTCTTGCCGCCTTCAAAAGAGAAGCAAGGGAAAGGGTTTAGGGTTTTATTAGGGGGATCCGGGGTAGCGGTCGGCCTAATCAAACCCTAAACCCTTTCCCGTCTCGTTTTAGGATACCTGGCCCCCAAAAAAGGGTTCACTCGGCCCATCTAGGGTGTCTTTTTGTCTTGTCTCCTTCAAATGAGAAGTAAGGGAAAGGGTTAAGGGTTTGATTAGGGTGATTTGCTGTAGCGGTCCGCCTAATCAAACCCTAAACCCTTTCCCGTCCCGTTTTAGGATACCCGGCCCCCCAAAAAAGGGTTCACTCGGCCCCTCTAGGGTGTCTTTTTGTCTTGCCGCCTTCTAATGAGAAGCAAGGGAAAGGGTTTAGGGTTTGATTAGGGGGATCCGCGGTAGCGGTCCGCCTAATCAAACCATAAACCCTTTCCCGTCCCGTTTTAGGATACCCGGCCCCCCAAAAAAGGGTTTACTCGGCCCCTCTAGGGTGTCTTTTTGTCTTGCCGCCTTCAAATGAGAAGCAAGGGAAAGGGTTTAGGGTTTTATTAAGGGGATCCGCGGTAGCGGTCCGCCTAATCAAACCCTAAACCCTTCCCCGTCCCGTTTTAGTATACCCGGCCCCCCAAAAAAGGGTTCACTCGGCCCCTCTAGGGTGTCTTTTTGTCTCGCCGCCGTCTAAAGAGAAGCAAGGGAAAGGGTTTAGGGTTTGATTAGGGGGATCCGCGGTAGGGGTCCGCCTAATCAAAACCTAAACCCTTTCCCGTCCCGTTTAAGATACCCGACCCCCCAAAAAAGGGTTCACTCGGCCCCTCTAGGGTGTCTTTTTGTCTCGCCGCCTTCAAATAAGAAGCAAGGGAAAGGGTTTAGGGTTTTATTAGGAGGATCCGCGGTAGCGGTCCGTCTAATCAAACCCTAAACCCTTTCCCGTCCCGTTTTAGTATACCCGGCCCCCCAAAAAAGGGTTTACTCGGCCCCTCTAGGGTGTCTTTTTGTCTTCCCGCCTTCAAATGAGAAGCAAGGGAAAGGGTTTAGGGTTTGATTAGGGGGATTTGCTGTAGCGGTCCGCCTAATCAAACCCTAAACCCTTTCCCGTCCCGTTTTAGGATACCCGGCCCCAAAAAAGAGTTCACTAGGCCCCTCTAGGGTTTCTTTTTGTCTTGCCGCCTTCAAATGAGAAGCAAGGAAAGGGTTTAGGGTTTGATTAGGGGATCCGCGGTAGCGGTCCGCCTAATCAAACCCTAAACCCATTCCCATCTCGTTTTAGGATACCCGGCCCCCCAAAAAAGGGTTCACTTGGCCCCTCTAGGGTGTCTTTTTGTCTTGTCTCCTTCAAATGAGAAGCAAGGGAAAGGGTTAAGGGTTTGATTAGGGGGATCCGTGGTAGCGGTCCGCCTAATCAAACCCTAAACCCCTTCCCGTCCCGTTTTAGGATACCCGGCCCCCCAAAAAAGGGTTCACTCGACCCCTCTAGGGTGTCTTTTTGTCTTGCCACCTTCGAAAGAGAAGCAAGGGAAAGGGTTTAGGGTTTGATGAGGGGGATCCGCGGTAGCGGTCCGCCTAATCAAACCCTAAACCCTTCCCCGTCCCGTTTTAGGATACACGGCCCCCCAAAAAGGGTTCACTCGGCCCCTCTAGGGTGTCTTTTTGTCTTGCCGCCTTCAAATGAGAAGCAAAGGAAAGGGTTTAGGGTTTGGGATCCACGGTAGCGGTCCCCCTAATCAAAACTCTAAACCCTTTCCCGTCCCGTTTTAGGATACCCGACCACCCAAAAAAGGGTTTACTCGGCCCCTCTAGGGTGTCTTTTTGTCTTGCCGCCTTCGAATGAGAAGCAAGAGAAAGGGTTTAGGGTTTCATTAGGGGGATCCGCCTGTAGCGGTCCGCCTACTCAAACCCTAAACTCTTTCCCGTCCCATTTTAGGATACCCGGCCCCCCAAAAAAGGTTCACTCGGCCCCTCTAGGGTGTCTTTTTGTGTTGCCGCCTTCAAATGAGAAACAAGGGAAAGGGTTTAGGGTTTTATTAGGGGGATCCGCGGTCCGCCTAATCAAACCCTAAACCCTTTCCCGTCTCGTTTTAGGATACCCGGCCCCCAAAAAAGGGTTCACTCGGCCCCTCTAGGTTGTCTTTTTGTCTTGCCGCCTTCAAATGAGAAGCAAGGGAAAGGGTTTAGGGTTTGATTAGGGGGATCCGGGGTAGCGGTCCGCCTAATCAAACCCTAAATCATTTCCCGTCCCATTTTAGGATACTCGGCCCCCCAAAAAAGGGTTCACTCGGCCCCTCTAGGGTGTCTTTTTGTCTTGCCGCCTTCGAAAGAGAAGAAAGGGAAATGGTTTAGGGTTTGAATAGGGGGATCCGCTGTAGCGGTCCGCCTAATCAAACCCTAAACCCTTTCCCGTCCCGTTTTAGGATACCCGGCCCCCCAAAAAAGGGTTCACTCGGCCCCTCTAGGGTGTCTTTTGTCTTGCCGCCTTCGAAAGAGAAGCAAGGGAAAGGGTTTAGGGTTTGATGAGGGGGATCCGCGGTAGCGGTCCGCCTAATCAAACCCTAAACCCTTCCCCGTCCCGTTTTAGGATACCCGGTCCCCCCAAAAAGGGTTCACTCGGCCCCTCTAGGGTGCCTTTTTGTCTTGCCGCCTTCAAATGAGAAGCAAGGGAAAGGGTTTGATTAGGGGGATCCGCGGTAGCGGTCCGCCTACTCAAACCCTAAACCCTTTCCCGTCTCGTTTTAGGATACCCGGTCCCCCAAAAAAGGGTTCACTCGGCCCCTCTAGGGTGTCTTTTTGTCTTGCCGCATTCGAAAGAGAAGAAAGGGAAAGGGTTTAGGGTTTGAATAGGGGGATCCGCGGTAGCGGTCCGCCTAATCAAACCCTAAACCCTTTCCCGTCCCGTTTTAGGATACCCGGCCCCCCAAAAAAGGGTTCACTCGGCCCCTCTAGGGTGTCTTTTTGTCTCGCCGCCTTCAAATAATAAGCAAGGGAAAGGGTTTAGGGTTTGATTAGGGGGATCCGTGGAAGCGGCCCGCCTAATCAAACCCTAAAACCCTTCCCCGTCCCGTTTTAGGATACCCGGCCCTCCAAAAAAGGGTTCACTCGGCCCTGTAGGGTGTCTTTTTGTCTTGCCGCCTTCAAATGAGAAGTAAGGGAAAGGGTTTAGGGTTTGATTAGGGGATGCGCGGCAGCGGTCCGCCTAATCAAACTCTAATCCTTTCTGTCCCGTTTTAGGATACCCGGCCCCCAAAAATTGTTCACTCAGCCCCTCTAGTGTGTCTTTTTGTCTTGCCGCCTTCGAATGAGAAGCAAGGGAAAGGGTTTAGGGTTTGATTAGGTTGATCCACGGTAGCGGTCCGCCTAATCAAACCCTAAACCCTTTCCCGTCTCGTTTTAGGATACTCGGTCCCCCAAAAAAGGGTTCACTCGACCCCTCTAGGATGTCTTTTTGTCTTGCCGCCTTCGATTGAGAAGTAAGGGAAAGGGTTTAGGTTTTTATTAGGGGGATCTGCGGTAGCGGTCCGCCTAATTAAACCCTAAACCCTTTCCCGTCTCGTTTTAGGATACCCGGCCCCCCCAAAAAAGGGTTCACTCGGCCCCTCTAGGGTGTCTTTTTGTCTTGCAGCCTTCAAATGAGAAGCAAGGGAAAGGGTTTAGGGTTTGATTAGGGGGATCTGCTGTAGCGGTCCGCCTAATAAAACACTAAACCCTTTCCCGTCTCGTTTTAGGATACCCGGCCCCCCAAAAAAGGGTTCACTCGGCCCCTCTAGGGTGTCTTTTTGCCTTTCCGCCTTCGATTGAGAAGTAAGGGAAAGGCTTTAGGGTTTGATTAGGGGGATCCGCGGTTTCGGTCCGCCTAATCAAACCGTAAACCCTTTCCCGCCCCGTTTTAGGATACCCGGCCCACCAAAAAAGGGTTCACTCGGCCCCTCTAGGGTGTCTTTTTGTCTTGCCGCCCTCAAATGAGAAGCAAGGGAAAGGGTTTAGGGTTTTATTAGGGGGATCCGCGGTAGCGGTCCGCCTAATCAAACCCTAAACCCTTTCCCGTCCCGTTTTAGGATACCGGCCCCCCAAAAAGGGTTCACTCGGCCCCTCTAGGGTGTCTTTTTGTCTTGCCGCCTTCAAATGAGAAGCAAGGGAAAGGGTTTGATTAGGGGGATCCGCGGTAGCGGTCCGCCTAATCAAACCCTAAACCCTTTCCCGTCTCGTTTTACGATACCCGATCCCCCAAAAAAGGGTTCACTCGGCCCCTCTAGGGTGTCTTTTTGTCTTGCCGCCTTCGATTGAGAAGTAAGGGAAAGGGTTTAGGGTTTGATTAGGGGGATCCGCGGTAGCGGTCCGCCTAATCAAACCCTGAACCCTTTCCCGTCCCGTTTTAGGATACCCGGCCCTCCAAAAAAGGGTTTACTCGGCCCCTCTAGGGTGTCTTTTTGTCTTGCCGCCTTCAAATGAGAAGCAAGGGAAAGGTTTTAGGGTTTGATTAAGGGGATCCACGGTAGCGGTCCCCCTAATCAAAACTCTAAACCCTTTCCCGTCCCGTTTTAGGATACCCGACCACCCAAAAAAGGGTTCACTCGGCCCCTATAGGGTGTCTTTTTGTCTTGCCGCCTTCGAATGAGAAGAAAGGGAAAGGGTTTAGGGTTTGATTAGGGGGATCCGCTGTAGCGGTCCGCCTACTCTAACCCTAAACCCTTTCCCGTCCCATTTTAGGATACCCGCCCCCCAAAAAAGGTTCACTCGGCCCCTCTAGGGTGTCTTTTTGTGTTGCCGCCTTCAAATGAGAAGCACGGGAAAGGGTTTAGGGTTTTATTAGGGGGATCCGCAGTAGCGGTCCGCCTAATTAAACCCTAAACCCTTTCCCGTCTCGTTTTAGGATACCCGGCCCCCCAAAAAAGGGTTCACTCGGCCCCTCTAGGTTGTCTTTTTGTCTTGCCGCGTTCAAATGAGAAGCAAGGGAAAGGGTTTAGGGTTTGATTAGGGGGATCCGAGTTAGCGGTCCGCCTAATCAAACCCTAAACCCTTTCCCGTCCCGTTTTAGGATACTCGGCCCCCCAAAAAAGGGTTCACTCGGCCCCTCTAGGGTGTCTTTTTGTCTTGCCGCCTTCGAAAGAGAAGCAAGGGAAAGGGTTTAGGGTTTGAATAGAGGGATCCGCGGTAGCGGTCCGCCTAATCAAACCCTAAACCCTTTCCCGTCCCGTTTTAGGATACCGGCCCCCCAAAAAGGGTTCACTCGGCCCCTCTAGGGTGTCTTTTTGTCTTGCATCCTTCAAATGAGAAGCAAGGGAAAGGGTTTAGAGTTTTATTAAGGGGATCCGCGGTAGCGGTCCGCCTAATCAAACCCTAAACCCTTTTCCGTCTCGTTTTAGGATACCCGGCTCCCCAAAAAAGAGTTCACTCGGCCCATCTAGGGTGTCTTTTTGTCTTGTCTCCTTCAAATGAGAAGTAAGGGAAAGGGTTAAGGATTTGATTAGGGGGATCCGTTGTAGCGGTCCGCCTAATCAAACCCTAAACCCTTTCCCGTCCCGTTTTAGTATACCCGGCCCCCCAAAAAAGGGTTCACTCGGCCCCTCTAGGGTGTCTTTTTATCTTGCCGCCTTCTAAAGAGAAGCAAGGGAAAGGGTTTAGAGTTTGATTAGGGGGATCCGCGGTAGGGGTCCGCCTAATCAAAACCTAAACCCTTTCCCGTCCCGTTTTAGGATACCCGACCCCCCAAAAAAGGGTTCACTCGGCCCCTCTAGGGTGTCTTTTTGTCTTGCAGCCTTCAAATGAGAAGCAAGGGAAAGGGTTTAGGGTTTGATTAGGGGGATCTGCTGTAGCGGTCCGCCTAATAAAACACTAAACCCTTTCCCGTCTCGTTTTAGGATACACGGTCCCCCAAAAAAGGGTTCACTCGGCCCCTCTAGGGTGTCTTTTTGCCTTTCCGCCTTCGATTGAGAAGTAAGGGAAAGGCTTTAGGGTTTGATTAGGGGGATCCGCGGTTTCGGTCCGCCTAATCAAACCGTAAACCCTTTCCCGCCCCGTTTTAGGATACCCGGCCCCCCAAAAAAGGGTTCACTCGGCCCCTCTAGGGTGTCTTTTTGTCTTGCCGCCCTCAAATGAGAAGCAAGGGAAAGGGTTTAGGGTTTTATTAGGGGGATCCGTGGTAGCGGTCCGCCTAATCAAACCCTAAACCCTTTCCCGTCTCGTTTTAGGATACCCGGCCCCCCCAAAAAGGGTTCACTCGGCCCCTCTAGGGTGTCTTTTTGTCTTGCCGCCTTCAAATGAGAAGCAAGGGAAAGGGTTTGATTAGGGGGATCCGCGGTAGCGGTCCGCCTAATCAAACCCTAAACCCTTTCCCGTCTCGTTTTACGATACCTGATCCCCCAAAAAAGGGTTCACTCGGCCCCTCTAGGGTGTCTTTTTGTCTTGCCGCCTTCGATTGAGAAGTAAGGGAAAGGGTTTAGGGTTTGATTAGGGGGATCCGCGGTAGCGGTCCGCCTAATCAAACCCTGAACCCTTTCCCGTCCCGTTTTAGGATACCCGGCCCCCCAAAAAAGGGTTTACTCGGCCCCTCTAGGGTGTCTTTTTGTCTTGCCGCCTTCAAATGAGAAGCAAGGGAAAGGTTTTAGGGTTTGATTAAGGGGATCCACGGTAGCGGTCCCCCTAATCAAAACTCTAAACCCTTTCCCGTCCCGTTTTAGGATACCCGACCACCCAAAAAAGGGTTCACTCGGCCCCTATAGGGTGTCTTTTTGTCTTGCCGCCTTCGAATGAGAAGCAAGGGAAAGGGTTTAGGGTTTGATTAGGGGGATCCGCTGTAGCGGTCCGCCTACTCTAACCCTAAACCCTTTCCCGTCCCATTTTAGGATACCCGGCCGCCCAAAAAAGGTTCACTCGGCCCCTCTAGGGTGTCTTTTTGTGTTGCCGCCTTCAAATGAGAAGCACGGGAAAGGGTTTAGGGTTTTATTAGGGGGATCCGCAGTAGCGGTCCGCCTAATGAAACCCTAAACCCTTTCCCGTCTCGTTTTAGGATACCCGGCCCCCCAAAAAAGGGTTCACTCGGCCCCTCTAGGTTGTCTTTTTGTCTTGCCGCGTTCAAATGAGAAGCAAGGGAAAGGGTTTAGGGTTTGATTAGGGGGATCCGAGTTAGCGGTCCGCCTAATCAAACCCTAAACCCTTTCCCGTCCCGTTTTAGGATACTCGGCCCCCCAAAAAAGGGTTCACTCGGCCCCTCTAGGGTGTCTTTTTGTCTTGCCGCCTTCGAAAGAGAAGCAAGGGAAAGGGTTTAGGGTTTGAATAGAGGGATCCGCGGTAGCGGTCCGCCTAATCAAACCCTAAACCCTTTCCCGTCCCGTTTTAGGATACCCGGCCCCCAAAAAAAGGGTTCACTCGGCCCCTCTAGGGTGTCTTTTTGTCTTGCCGCCTTCAAATGAGAAGCAAGGGAAAGGGTTTAGAGTTTTATTAAGGGGATCCGCGGTAGCGGTCCGCCTAATCAAACCCTAAACACTTTTCCGTCTCGTTTTAGGATTCCCGGCCCCCCAAAAAAGGGTTCACTTGGCCCCTCTAGGGTGTCTTTTTGTCTTGTCTCCTTCAAATGAGAAGCAAGGGAAAGGGTTAAGGGTTTGATTAGGGGGATCCGTGGTAGCGGTCCGCCTAATCAAACCCTAAACCCCTTCCCGTCCCGTTTTAGGATACCCGGCCCCCCAAAAAAGGGTTCACTCGGCCCCTCTAGGGTGTCTTTTTGTCTTGCCACCTTCGAAAGAGAAGCAAGGGAAAGGGTTTAGGGTTTGATGAGGGGGATCCGCGGTAGCGGTCCGCCTAATCAAACCCTAAACCCTTCCCCGTCCCGTTTTAGGATACCCGGCCCCCCAAAAAAGGGTTCACTCGGCCCCTCTAAGGTGTCTTTTTGTCTTGCCGCCTTCAAATGAGAAGCAAGGGAAAGGGTTTGATTAGGGGGATCCACGGTAGCGGTCCGCCTAATCAAACCCTAAACCCTTTCCCGTCTCGTTTTAGGATACCCGGTCCCCCAAAAAAGGGTTCACTCGGCCCCTCTAGGGTGTCTTTTTGTCTTGCCGCCTTCGATTGAGAAGTAAGGGAAAGGGTTTAGGGTTTGATTAGGGGATCTGCGGTAGCGGTCCGCCTAATCAAACCCTGAACCCTTTCCCGTCCCGTTTTAGTATACCCGGCCCCCCAAAAAAGGGTTCACTCGGCCCCTCTCGGGTGTCTTTTTGTCTTGCCGCCTTCTAAAGAGAAGCAAGGGAAAGGGTTTAGGGTTTGATTAGGGGGATCCGCGGTAGGGGTCCGCCTAATCAAAACCTAAACCCTTTCCCGTCCCGTTTTAGGATACCCGACCCCCCAAAAAGGGTTCACTCGGCCCCTCTAGGGTGTCTTTTTGTCTTGCCGCCTTCAAATGAGAAGCGAGGGAAAGGGTTTAGGGTTTGATTAGGGGATCCGCGGTAGCGGTCCGTCTAATCAAACCCTAAACCCTTTCCCGTCCCGTTTTAGTATACCCGGCCCCCCAAAAAAGGGTTTATTCGGCCCCTCTAGGGTGTCTTTTTGTCTTGCCGCCTTCAAATGAGAAGCAAGGGAAAGGGTTTAGGGTTTGATTAGGGGATTTCTTTGTAGCGGTCCGCCAAATCAAACCCTAAACCCTTTCCCGTCCCGTTTTAGGATACCCGGCCCCCCAAAAAAGAGTTCACTAGGCCCCTCTAGGGTTTCTTTTTGTCTTGCCGCCTTCAAATGAGAAGCAAGGGAAAGGGTTTAGGGTTTTATTAGGGGGATCCGCGGTAGCGGTCCGCCTAATCAAACCCTAAACCCTTTCCCATCTCGTTTTAGGATACCCGGCCCCCCAAAAAAGGGTTCACTTGGCCCCTCTAGGGTGTCTTTTTGTCTTGTCTCCTTCAAATGAGAAGCAAGGGAAAGGGTTAAGGGTTTGATTAGGGGGATCCGTGGTAGCGGTCCGCCTAATCAAACCCTAAACCCCTTCCCGTCCCGTTTTAGAATACCCGGCCCCCCAAAAAAGGGTTCACTCGGCCCCTCTAGGGTGTCTTTTTGTCTTGCCACCTTCGAAAGAGAAGCAAGGGAAAGGGTTTAGGGTTTGATGAGGGGGATCCGCGGTAGCGGTCCGCCTAATCAAACCCTAAACCCTTCCCCGTCCCGTTTTAGGATACCCGGCCCCCCAAAAAAGGGTTCACTCGGCCCCTCTAAGGTGTCTTTTTGTCTTGCCGCCTTCAAATGAGAAGCAAGGGAAAGGGTTTGATTAGGGGGATCCGCGGTAGCGGTCCGCCTAATCAAACCCTAAACCCTTTCCCGTCTCGTTTTAGGATACCCGGTCCCCCAAAAAAGGGTTCACTCGGCCCCTCTAGGGTGTCTTTTTGTCTTGCCGCCTTCGATTGAGAAGTAAGGGAAAGGGTTTAGGGTTTGATTAGGGGGATCTGCGGTAGCGGTCCGCCTAATCAAACCCTGAACCCTTTCCCGTCCCGTTTTAGTATACCCGGCCCCCCAAAAAAGGGTTCACTCGGCCCCTCTCGGGTGTCTTTTTGTCTTGCCGCCTTCTAAAGAGAAGCAAGGGAAAGGGTTTAGGGTTTGATTAGGGGGATCCGCGGTAGGGGTCCGCCTAATCAAAACCTAAACCCTTTCCCGTCCCGTTTTAGGATACCCGACCCCCCAAAAAGGGTTCACTCGGCCCCTCTAGGGTGTCTTTTTGTCTCGCCGCCTTCAAATAAGAAGCAAGGGAAAGGGTTTAGGGTTTTATTAGGGGGATCCGCGGTAGCGGTCCGTCTAATCAAACCCTAAACCCTTTCCCGTCCCGTTTTAGTATACCCGGCCCCCCAAAAAAGGGTTTACTCGGCCCCTCTAGGGTGTCTTTTTGTCTTGCCGCCTTTAAATGAGAAGCAAGGGAAAGGGTTTAGGGTTTGATTAGGGGATTTCGTAGCGGTCCGCCAAATCAAACCCTAAACCCTTTCCCGTCCCGTTTTAGGATACCCGGCCCCCCAAAAAGAGTTCACTCGGCCCCTCTAGGGTTTCTTTTTGTCTTGCCGCCTTCAAATGAGAAGCGAGGGAAAGGGTTTAGGGTTTGATTAGGGGATCCGCGGTAGCGGTCCGCCTAATCAAACCCTAAACCCTTTCCCATCTCGTTTTAGGATACCCGGCCCCCAAAAAAGGGTTCACTTGGCCCCTCTAGGGTGTCTTTTTGTCTTGTCTCCTTCAAATGAGAAGCAAGGGAAAGGGTTAAGGGTTTGATTAGGGGGATCCGTGGTAGCGGTCCGCCTAATCAAACCCTAAACCCCTTCCCGTCCCGTTTTAGGATACCCGGCCCCCCAAAAAAGGGTTCACTCGGCCCCTCTAGGGTGTCTTTTTGTCTTGCCACCTTCGAAAGAGAAGCAAGGGAAAGGGTTTAGGGTTTTATTAGGGGGATCCGCGGTAGCGGTCCGTCTAATCAAACCCTAAACCCTTTCCCGTCCCGTTTTAGTATACCCGGCCCCCCAAAAAAGGGTTTACTCGGCCCCTCTAGGGTGTCTTTTTGTCTTGCCGCCTTCAAATGAGAAGCAAGGGAAAGGGTTTAGGGTTTGATTAGGGGGATTTGCTGTAGCGGTCCGCCAAATCAAACCCTAAACCCTTTCCCGTCCCGTTTTAGGATACCCGGCCCCCCAAAAAAGAGTTCACTAGGCCCCTCTAGGGTTTCTTTTTGTCTTGCCGCCTTCAAATGAGAAGCAAGGGAAAGGGTTTAGGGTTTTATTAGGGGATCCGCGGTAGCGGTCCGCCTAATCAAACCCTAAACCCTTTCCCGTCTCGTTTTAGGATACCCGGCCCCCCCAAAAAAGGGTTCACTTGGCCCCTCTAGGGTGTCTTTTTGTCTTGCCGCCTTCAAATGAGAAGCAAGGGAAAGGGTTTAGGGTTTTATTAGGGGATCCGCGGTAGCGGTCCGCCTAATCAAACCCTAAACCCTTTCCCATCTCGTTTTAGGATACCCGGCCCCCCAAAAAAGGGTTCACTTGGCCCCTCTAGGGTGTCTTTTTGTCTTGTCTCCTTCAAATGAGAAGCAAGGGAAAGGGTTAAGGGTTTGATTAGGGGGATCCGTGGTAGCGGTCCGCCTAATCAAACCCTAAACCCTTTCCCGTCCCGTTTTAGGATACCCGGCCCCCCAAAAAAGGGTTCACTCGGCCCCTCTAGGGTGTCTTTTTGTCTTGCCACCTTCGAAAGAGAAGCAAGGGAAAGGGTTTAGGGTTTGATGAGGGGGATCCGCGGTAGCGGTCCGCCTAATCAAACCCTAAACCCTTTCCCGTCTCGTTTTAGGATACCCGGTCCCCCAAAAAAGGGTTCACTCGGCCCCTCTAAGGTGTCTTTTTGTCTTGCCGCCTTCAAATGAGAAGCAAGGGAAAGGGTTTGATTAGGGGGATCCGCGGTAGCGGTCCGCCTAATCAAACCCTAAACCCTTTCCCGTCTCGTTTTAGGATACCCGGTCCCCCAAAAAAGGGTTCACTCGGCCCCTATAGGGTGTCTTTTTGTCTTGCCGCCTTCAATTGAGAAGCAAGGGAAAGGGTTTAGGGTTTTATTAGGGGGATCCGTGGTAGCGGTCGGCCTAATCAAACCCTAAACCCTTTCCCTTCTCGTTTTAGGATACCTGGCCCCCCATAAAAGGGTTCACTCGGCCCATCTAGGGTGTCTTTTTGTCTTGTCTCCTTCAAATGAGAAGTAAGGGAAAGGGTTAAGGGTTTGATTAGGGTGATCCGTGGTAGCGGTCGGCCTAATCAAATCCTAAACCCTTTCCCGTCCCGTTTTAGTATACCCGGCCCCCCAAAAAAGGGTTCACTCGGCCCCTCTAGGGTGTCTTTTTGTCTTGCCGCCTTCTAAAGAGAAGCAAGGGAAAGGGTTTAGGGTTTGATTAGGGGGATCCGCGGTAGCGGTCCGCCTAATCAAACCATAAACCCTTTCCCGTCCCGTTTTAGGATACCCGGCCCCCAAAAAAGGGTTCACTCGCCCCTCTAGGGTGTCTTTTTGTCTTGCCGCCTTCAAATGAGAAGCAAGGGAAAGGGTTTAGGGTTTTATTAAGGGGATCCGCGGTAGCGGTCCGCCTAATCAAACCCTAAACCCTTTCCCTTCTCGTTTTAGGATACCCGCCCCCCCAAAAAAGGGTTCACTCGGCCCATCTAGGGTGTCTTTTTGTCTTGTCTCCTTCAAATGAGAAGTAAGGGAAAGGGTTAAGGATTTGATTAGGGGGATACGTGGTAGCGGTCCGCCTAATCAAACCCTAAACCCTTTCCCATCCCGTTTTAGTATACCCGGCCCCCCAAAAAAGGGTTCACTCGGCCCCTCTAGGGTGTCTTTTTGTCTTGCCGCCTTCTAAAGAGAAGCAAGGGAAAGGGTTTAGGGTTTGATTAGGGGGATCCGCGGTAGGGGTCCGCCTAATCATAACCTAAACCCTTTCCCGTCCCGTTTAAGATACCCGACCCCCCAAAAAAGGGTTCACTCGGCCCCTCTAGGGTGTCTTTTTGTCTCGCCGCCTTCAAATAAGAAGCAAGGGAAAGGGTTTAGGGTTTTAATAGGGGGATCCGCGGTAGCGGTCCGTCTAATCAAACCCTAAACCCTTTCCCGTCCCGTTGCTTTAGTATACCCGGCCCCCCAAAAAAGGGTTTACTCGGCCCCTCTAGGGTGTCTTTTTGTCTTGCCGCCTTCAAATGAGAAGCAAGGGAAAGGGTTTAGGGTTTGATTAGGGGGATTTGCTATAGCGGTCCGCCTAATCAAACCCTAAACCCTTTCCCGTCCCGTTTTAGGATACCCGGCCCCCCAAAAAAAAGTTCACTAGGCCCCTCTAGGGTTTCTTTTTGTCTTGCCGCCTTCAAATGAGAAGCAAGGGAAAGGGTTTAGGGTTTTATTAGGGGATCCGCGGTAGCGGCGTCGCCTAATCAAACCCTAAACCCATTCCCATCTCGTTTTAGGGTACCCGGCCCCCCAAAAAAGGGTTCACTTGGCCCCTCTAGGGTGTCTTTTTGTCTTGTCTCCTTCAAATGAGAAGCAAGGGAAAGGGTTAAGGGTTTGATTAGGGGGATCCGTGGTAGCGGTCCGCCTAATCAAACCCTAAACCCCTTCCCGTCCCGTTTTAGGATACCCGGCCCCCCAAAAAAGGGTTCACTCGGCCCCTCTAGGGTGTCTTTTTGTCTTGCCACCTTCGAAAGAGAAGCAAGGGAAAGGGTTTAGGGTTTGATGAGGGGGATCCGCGGTAGCGGTCCGCCTAATCAAACCCTAAACCCTTCCCCGTCCCGTTTTAGGATACCCGGCCCCCCAAAAAAGGGTTCACTCGGCCCCTCTAAGGTGTCTTTTTATCTTGCCGCCTTCAAATGAGAAGCAAGGGAAAGGGTTTGATTAGGAGGATCCACGGTAGCGGTCCGCCTACTCAAACCCTAAACCCTTTCCCGTCTCGTTTTAGGATACCCGGTCCCCCAAAAAAGGGTTCACTCGGCCCCTCTAGGGTGTCTTTTTGTCTTGCCGCCTTCGATTGAGAAGTAAGGGAAAGGGTTTAGGGTTTGATTAGGGGGATCTGCGGTAGCGGTCCGCCTAATCAAACCCTGAACCCTTTCCCGTCCCGTTTTAGGATACACGGCCCCCCAAAAAAGGGTTCACTCGGCCCCTCTAGGGTGTCTTTTTGTCTTGCCGCCTTCAAATGAGAAGCGAGGGAAAGGGTTTAGGGTTTGATTAAGGGGATCCACGGTAGCGGTCCCCCTAATCAAAACTCTAAACCCTTTCCCGTCCCGTTTTAGGATACCCGACCACCCAAAAAGGGTTCACTCGGCCCCTCTAGGGTGTCTTTTTGTCTTGCCGCCTTCGAATGAGAAGCAAGGGAAAGGGTTTAGGGTTTCATTAGGGGGATCCGCTGTAGCGGTCCGCCTACTCAAACCCTAAACTCTTTCCCGTCCCATTTTAGGATACCCGGCCCCCCAAAAAAGGTTCACTCGGCCCCTCTAGGGTGTCTTTTTGTGTTGCCGCCTTCAAATGAGAAGCAAGGGAAAGGGTTTAGGGTTTTATTAGGGGGATCCGCAGTAGCGGTCCGCCTAATCAAACCCTAAACCCTTTCCCGTCTCGTTTTAGGATACCCGCCCCCCCAAAAAAGGGTTCACTCAGCCCCTCTAGGTTGTCTTTTTGTCTTGCCGCCTTCAAATGAGAAGCAAGGGAAAGGGTTTAGGGTTTGATTAGGGGATCCGCGGTAGCGGTCCGCCTAATCAAACCCTAAATCATTTCCCGTCCCGTTTTAGGATACTCGGCCCCCCAAAAAAGGGTTCACTCGGCCCCTCTAGGGTGTCTATTTGTCTTGCCGCCTTCGAAAGAGAAGAAAGGGAAAGGGTTTAGGGTTTGAATAGGGGGATCCGCGGTAGCGGTCCGCCTAATCAAACCCTAAACCCTTTCCCGTCCCGTTTTAGGATACCCGGCCCCCCAAAAAAGTGTTCACTCGGCCCCTCTAGGGTGTGTTTTTGTCTTGCCACCTTCGAAAGAGAAGCAAGGGAAAGGGTTTAGGGTTTGATGAGGGGGATCCGCGGTAGCGGTCCGCCTAATCAAACCCTAAACCCTTCCCCGTCCCGTTTTAGGATACCCGGCCCCCCAAAAAAGGGTTCACTCGGCCCCTCTAAGGTGTCTTTTTGTCTTGCCGCCTTCAAATGAGAAGCAAGGGAAAGGGTTTGATTAGGGGGATCCGCGGTAGCGGTCCGCCTAATCAAACCCTAAACCCTTTCCCGTCTCGTTTTAGGATACCCGGTCCCCCAAAAAAGGGTTCACTCGGCCCCTATAGGGTGTCTTTTTGTCTTGCCGCCTTCAATTGAGAAGCAAGGGAAAGGGTTTAGGGTTTTATTAGGGGGATCCGTGGTAGCGGTCGGCCTAATCAAACCCTAAACCCTTTCCCTTCTCGTTTTAGGATACCTGGCCCCCCATAAAAGGGTTCACTCGGCCCATCTAGGGTGTCTTTTTGTCTTGTCTCCTTCAAATGAGAAGTAAGGGAAAGGATTAAGGGTTTGATTAGGGTGATCCGTGGTAGCGGTCGGCCTAATCAAATCCTAAACCCTTTCCCGTCCCGTTTTAGTATACCCGGCCCCCCAAAAAAGGGTTCACTCGGCCCCTCTAGGGTGTCTTTTTGTCTTGCCGCCTTCTAAAGAGAAGCAAGGGAAAGGGTTTAGGGTTTGATTAGGGGGATCCGCGGTAGCGGTCCGCCTAATCAAACCATAAACCCTTTCCCGTCCCGTTTTAGGATACCCGGCCCCCCAAAAAAGGGTTTACTCGGCCCCTCTAGGGTGTCTTTTTGTCTTGCCGCCTTCAAATGAGAAGCAAGGGAAAGGGTTTAGGGTTTTATTAAGGGGATCCGCGGTAGCGGTCCGCCTAATCAAACCCTAAACCCTTTCCCTTCTCGTTTTAGGATACCCGCCCCCCCAAAAAAGGGTTCACTCGGCCCATCTAGGGTGTCTTTTTGTCTTGTCTCCTTCAAATGAGAAGTAAGGGAAAGGGTTAAGGATTTGATTAGGGGGATACGTGGTAGCGGTCCGCCTAATCAAACCCTAAACCCTTTCCCATCCCGTTTTAGTATACCCGGCCCCCCAAAAAAGGGTTCACTCGGCCCCTCTAGGGTGTCTTTTTGTCTTGCCGCCTTCTAAAGAGAAGCAAGGGAAAGGGTTTAGGGTTTGATTAGGGGGATCCGTGGTAGGGGTCCGCCTAATCAAAACCTAAACCCTTTCCCGTCCCGTTTAAGATACCCGACCCCCCAAAAAAGGGTTCACTCGGCCCCTCTAGGGTGTCTTTTTGTCTCGCCGCCTTCAAATAAGAAGCAAGGGAAAGGGTTTAGGGTTTTAATAGGGGGATCCGCGGTAGCGGTCCGTCTAATCAAACCCTAAACCCTTTCCCGTCCCGTTTTAGTATACCCGGCCCCCCAAAAAAGGGTTTACTCGGCCCCTCTAGGGTGTCTTTTTGTCTTGCCGCCTTCAAATGAGAAGCAAGGGAAAGGGTTTAGGGTTTGATTAGGGGATTTGCTATAGCGGTCCGCCTAATCAAACCCTAAACCCTTTCCCGTCCCGTTTTTAGGATACGGCCCCCAAAAAAAAGTTCACTAGGCCCCTCTAGGGTTTCTTTTTGTCTTGCCGCCTTCAAATGAGAAGCAAGGGAAAGGGTTTAGGGTTTTATTAGGGGATCCGCGGTAGCGGTCCGCCTAATCAAACCCTAAACCCTTTCCCATCTCGTTTTAGGGTACCCGCCCCCCAAAAAAGGGTTCACTTGGCCCCTCTAGGGTGTCTTTTTGTCTTGTCTCCTTCAAATGAGAAGCAAGGGAAAGGGTTAAGGGTTTGATTAGGGGGATCCGTGGTAGCGGTCCGCCTAATCAAACCCTAAACCTCTTCCCGTCCCGTTTTAGGATACCCGGCCCCCCAAAAAAGGGTTCACTCGGCCCCTCTAGGGTGTCTTTTTGTCTTGCCACCTTCGAAAGAGAAGCAAGGGAAAGGGTTTAGGGTTTGATGAGGGGGATCCGCGGTAGCGGTCCGCCTAATCAAACCCTAAACCCTTCCCCGTCCCGTTTTAGGATACCCGGCCCCCCAAAAAAGGGTTCACTCGGCCCCTCTAAGGTGTCTTTTTGTCTTGCCGCCTTCAAATGAGAAGCAAGGGAAAGGGTTTGATTAGGAGGATCCACGGTAGCGGTCCGCCTACTCAAACCCTAAACCCTTTCCCGTCTCGTTTTAGGATACCCGGTCCCCCAAAAAAGGGTTCACTCGGCCCCTCTAGGGTGTCTTTTTGTCTTGCCGCCTTCGATTGAGAAGTAAGGGAAAGGGTTTAGGGTTTGATTAGGGGATCTGCGGTAGCGGTCCGCCTAATCAAACCCTAACCCTTTCCCGTCCCGTTTTAGGATACACGGCCCCCAAAAAAGGGTTCCTCGGCCCCTCTAGGGTGTCTTTTTGTCTTGCCGCCTTCAAATGAGAAGCAAGGGAAAGGGTTTAGGGTTTGATTAAGGGGATCCACGGTAGCGGTCCCCCTAATCAAAACTCTAAACCCTTTCCCGTCCCGTTTTAGGATACCCGACCACCCAAAAAAGGGTTCACTCGGCCCCTCTAGGGTGTCTTTTTGTCTTGCCGCCTTCGAATGAGAAGCAAGGGAAAGGGTTTAGGTTTTCATTAGGGGGATCCGCTGTAGCGGTCCGCCTACTCAAACCCTAAACTCTTTCCCGTCTCGTTTTAGGATACCCGCCCCCCCAAAAAAGGGTTCACTCAGCCCCTCTAGGTTGTCTTTTTGTCTTGCCGCCTTCAAATGAGAAGCAAGGGAAAGGGTTTAGGGTTTGATTAGGGGGATCCGAGGTAGCGGTCCGCCTAATCAAACCCTAAATCATTTCCCGTTTCGTTTTAGGATACTCGGCCCCCCAAAAAAGGGTTCACTCGGCCCCTCTAGGGTGTCTATTTGTCTTGCCGCCTTCGAAAGAGAAGAAAGGGAAAGGGTTTAGGGTTTGAATAGGGGGATCCGCGGTAGCGGTCCGCCTAATCAAACCCTAAACCCTTTCCCGTCCCGTTTTAGGATACCCGGCCCCCCAAAAAAGTGTTCACTCGGCCCCTCTAGGGTGTGTTTTTGTCTTGCCACCTTCGAAAGAGAAGCAAGGGAAAGGGTTTAGGGTTTGATGAGGGGGATCCGCGGTAGCGGTCCGCCTAATCAAACCCTAAACCCTTCCCCGTCCCGTTTTAGGATACCCGGCCCCCCAAAAAAGGGTTCACTCGGCCCCTCTAAGGTGTCTTTTTGTCTTGCCGCCTTCAAATGAGAAGCAAGGAAAGGGTTTGATTAGGGGATCCGCGGTAGCGGTCCGCCTAATCAAACCCTAAACCCTTTCCCGTCTCGTTTTAGGATACCCGGTCCCCCAAAAAAGGGTTCACTCGGCCCCTATAGGGTGTCTTTTTGTCTTGCCGCCTTCAATTGAGAAGCAAGGGAAAGGGTTTAGGGTTTTATTAGGGGGATCCGTGGTAGCGGTCGGCCTAATCAAACCCTAAACCCTTTCCCTTCTCGTTTTAGGATACCTGGCCCCCCATAAAAGGGTTCACTCGGCCCATCTAGGGTGTCTTTTTGTCTTTTCTCCTTCAAATGAGAAGTAAGGGAAAGGATTAAGGGTTTGATTAGGGTGATCCGTGGTAGCGGTCGGCCTAATCAAATCCTAAACCCTTTCCCGTCCCGTTTTAGTATACCCGGCCCCCCAAAAAAGGGTTCACTCGGCCCCTCTAGGGTGTCTTTTTGTCTTGCCGCCTTCTAAAGAGAAGCAAGGGAAAGGGTTTAGGGTTTGATTAGGGGGATCCGCGGTAGCGGTCCGCCTAATCAAACCATAAACCCTTTCCCGTCCCGTTTTAGGATACCCGGCCCCCCAAAAAAGGGTTTACTCGGCCCCTCTAGGGTGTCTTTTTGTCTTGCCGCCTTCAAATGAGAAGCAAGGGAAAGGGTTTAGGGTTTTATTAAGGGGATCCGCGGTAGCGGTCCGCCTAATCAAACCCTAAACCCTTTCCCTTCTCGTTTTAGGATACCCGCCCCCCCAAAAAAGGGTTCACTCGGCCCATCTAGGGTGTCTTTTTGTCTTGTCTCCTTCAAATGAGAAGTAAGGGAAAGGGTTAAGGATTTGATTAGGGGGATACGTGGTAGCGGTCCGCCTAATCAAACCCTAAACCCTTTCCCATCCCGTTTTAGTATACCCGGCCCCCCAAAAAAGGGTTCACTCGGCCCCTCTAGGGTGTCTTTTTGTCTTGCCGCCTTCTAAAGAGAAGCAAGGGAAAGGGTTTAGGGTTTGATTAGGGGGATCCGCGGTAGGGGTCCGCCTAATCAAAACCTAAACCCTTTCCCGTCCCGTTTAAGATACCCGACCCCCCAAAAAAGGGTTCACTCGGCCCCTCTAGGGTGTCTTTTTGTCTCGCCGCCTTCAAATAAGAAGCAAGGGAAAGGGTTTAGGGTTTTAATAGGGGGATCCGCGGTAGCGGTCCGTCTAATCAAACCCTAAACCCTTTCCCGTCCCGTTTTAGTATACCCGGCCCCCCAAAAAAGGGTTTACTCGGCCCCTCTAGGGTGTCTTTTTGTCTTGCCGCCTTCAAATGAGAAGCAAGGGAAAGGGTTTAGGGTTTGATTAGGGGGATTTGCTATAGCGGTCCGCCTAATCAAACCCTAAACCCTTTCCCGTCCCGTTTTAGGATACCCGGCCCCCCAAAAAAAAGTTCACTAGGCCCCTCTAGGGTTTCTTTTTGTCTTGCCGCCTTCAAATGAGAAGCAAGGGAAAGGGTTTAGGGTTTTATTAGGGGGATCCGCGGTAGCGGTCTGCCTAATCAAACCCTAAACCCATTCCCATCTCGTTTTAGGGTACCCGGCCCCCCAAAAAAGGGTTCACTTGGCCCCTCTAGGGTGTCTTTTTGTCTTGTCTCCTTCAAATGAGAAGCAAGGGAAAGGGTTAAGGGTTTGATTAGGGGGATCCGTGGTAGCGGTCCGCCTAATCAAACCCTAAACCTCTTCCCGTCCCGTTTTAGGATACCCGGCCCCCCAAAAAAGGGTTCACTCGGCCCCTCTAGGGTGTCTTTTTGTCTTGCCACCTTCGAAAGAGAAGCAAGGGAAAGGGTTTAGGGTTTGATGAGGGGGATCCGCGGTAGCGGTCCGCCTAATCAAACCCTAAACCCTTCCCCGTCCCGTTTTAGGATACCCGGCCCCCCAAAAAAGGGTTCACTCGGCCCCTCTAAGGTGTCTTTTTGTCTTGCCGCCTTCAAATGAGAAGCAAGGGAAAGGGTTTGATTAGGAGGATCCACGGTAGCGGTCCGCCTACTCAAACCCTAAACCCTTTCCCGTCTCGTTTTAGGATACCCGGTCCCCCAAAAAAGGGTTCACTCGGCCCCTCTAGGGTGTCTTTTGTCTTGCCGCCTTCGATTGAGAAGTAAGGTAAAGGGTTTAGGGTTTGATTAGGGGATCTGCGTGTAGCGGTCCGCCTAATCAAACCCCGAACCCTTTCCCGTCCCGTTTTAGGATACCCGGCCCCCAAAAAGGGTTCACTCGGCCCCTCTAGGGTGTCTTTTTGTCTTGCCGCCTTCAAATGAGAAGCAAGGAAAGGGTTTAGGGTTTGATTAAGGGGATCCACGGTAGCGGTCCCCCTAATCAAAACTCTAAACCCTTTCCCGTCCCGTTTTAGGATACCCGACCACCCAAAAAAGGGTTCACTCGGCCCCTCTAGGGTGTCTTTTTGTCTTGCCGCCTTCGAATGAGAAGCAAGGGAAAGGGTTTAGGTTTTCATTAGGGGGATCCGCTGTAGCGGTCCGCCTACTCAAACCCTAAACTCTTTCCCGTCCCATTTTAGGATACCCGGCCCCCAAAAAAGGGTTCACTCGGCCCCTCTAGGGTGTCTTTTTGTGTTGCCGCCTTCAAATGAGAAGCAAGGGAAAGGGTTTAGGGTTTTATTAGGGGGATCCGCAGTAGCGGTCCGCCTAATCAAACCCTAAACCCTTTCCCGTCTCGTTTTAGGATACCCGCCCCCCCAAAAAAGGGTTCACTCAGCCCCTCTAGGTTGTCTTTTTGTCTTGCCGCCTTCAAATGAGAAGCAAGGGAAAGGGTTTAGGGTTTGATTAGGGGGATCCGAGGTAGCGGTCCGCCTAATCAAACCCTAAATCATTTCCCGTCCCGTTTTAGGATACTCGGCCCCCCAAAAAAGGGTTCACTCGGCCCCTCTAGGGTGTCTATTTGTCTTGCCGCCTTCGAAAGAGAAGAAAGGGAAAGGGTTTAGGGTTTGAATAGGGGGATCCGCGGTAGCGGTCCGCCTAATCAAACCCTAAACCCTTTCCCGTCCCGTTTTAGGATACCCGGCCCCCCAAAAAAGTGTTCACTCGGCCCCTCTAGGGTGTCTTTTTGTCTTGCCACCTTCGAAAAGAGAAGCAAGGAAAGGGTTTAGGGTTTGATGAGGGGATCCGCGGTAGCGGTCCGCCTAATCAAACCCTAAACCCTTCCCCGTCCCGTTTTAGGATACCCGGCCCCCCAAAAAAGGGTTCACTCGGCCCCTCTAAGGTGTCTTTTTGTCTTGCCGCCTTCAAATGAGAAGCAAGGGAAAGGGTTTGATTAGGGGGATCCGCGGTAGCGGTCCGCCTACTCAAACCCTAAACCCTTTCCCGTCTCGTTTTAGGATACCCGGTCCCCCAAAAAAGGGTTCACTCGGCCCCTCTAGGGTGTCTTTTTGTCTTGCCGCCTTCGATTGAGAAGTAAGGGAAAAAGTTTAGGGTTTGATTAGGGGGATCTGCGGTAGCGGTCCGCCTAATCAAACCCTGAACCCTTTCCCGTCCCGTTTTAGGATACACGGCCCCCCAAAAAAGGGTTCACTCGGCCCCTCTAGGGTGTCTTTTTGTCTTGCCGCCTTCAAATGAGAAGCAAGGGAAAGGGTTTAGGGTTTGATTAAGGGGATCCACGGTAGCGGTCCCCCTAATTAAAACTCTAAACCCTTTCCCGTCCCGTTTTAGGATACCCGACCACCCAAAAAAGGGTTCACTCGGCCCCTCTAGGGTGTCTTTTTGTCTTGCCGCCTTCGAATGAGAAGCAAGGGAAAGGGTTTAGGGTTTCATTAGGGGGATCCGCTGTAGCGGTCCGCCTACTTAAACCCTAAACTCTTTCCCGTCCCATTTTAGGATACCCGGCCCCCCAAAAAAGGTTCACTCGGCCCCTCTAGGGTGTCTTTTTGTGTTGCCGCCTTCAAATGAGAAGCAAGGGAAAGGGTTTAGGGTTTTATTAAGGGGATCCGCGGTAGCGGTCCGCCTAATCAAACCCTAAACCCTTTCCCGTCTCGTTTTAGGATACCCCCCCCCCAAAAAAGGGTTCACTCGGCCCCTCTAGGTTGTCTTTTTGTCTTGCCGCCTTCAAATGAGAAGCAAGGGAAAGGGTTTAGGGTTTGATTAGGGGATCCGCGGTAGCGGTCCGCCTAATCAAACCCTAAACCCTTTCCCGTCCCGTTTTAGGATACTCGGCCCCCAAAAAAGGGTTCACTCGGCCCCTCTAGGGTGTCTTTTTGTCTTGCCGTCTTCGAAAGAGAAGAAAGGGAAAGGGTTTAGGGTTTGAATAGGGGGATCCGCGGTAGCGGTCCGCCTAATCAAACCCTAAACCCTTTCCCGTCCCGTTTTAGGATACCCGGCCCCCCAAAAAAGTGTTCACTCGGCCCCTCTAGGGTGTCTTTTTGTCTTGCCACCTTCGAAAGAGAAGCAAGGGAAAGGGTTTAGGGTTTGATGAGGGGGATCCGCGGTAGCGGTCCGCCTAATCAAACCCTAAACCCTTCCCCGTCCCGTTTTAGGATACCCGGCCCCCCAAAAAAGGGTTCACTCGGCCCCTCTAAGGTGTCTTTTTGTCTTGCCGCCTTCAAATGAGAAGCAAGGGAAAGGGTTTTATTAGGGGGATCCGCGGTAGCGGTCCGCCTACTCAAACCCTAAACCCTTTCCCGTCTCGTTTTAGGATACCCGGTCCCCCAAAAAAGGGTTCACTCGGCCCCTCTAGTGTGTCTTTTTGTCTTGCCGCCTTCGATTGAGAAGTAAGGGAAAGGGTTTAGGGTTTGATTAGGGGATCTGCGGTAGCGGTCCGCCTAATCAAACCCTGAACCCTTTCCCGTCCCGTTTTAGGATACACGGCCCCCAAAAAAGGGTTCACTCGGCCCCTCTAGGGTGTCTTTTTGTCTTGCCGCCTTCAAATGAGAAGCAAGGGAAAGGGTTTAGGGTTTGATTAAGGGGATCCACGGTAGCGGTCCCCCTAATCAAAACTCTAAACCCTTTCCCGTCCCGTTTTAGGATACCCGACCACCCAAAAAAGGATTCACTCGGCCCCTCTAGGGTGTCTTTTTGTCTTGCCGCCTTCGAATGAGAAGCAAGGGAAAGGGTTTAGGGTTTCATTAGGGGGATCCGCTGTAGCGGTCCGCCTACTCAAACCCTAAACTCTTTCCCGTCCCATTTTAGGATACCCGGCCCCCCAAAAAAGGTTCACTCGGCCCCTCTAGGGTGTCTTTTTGTGTTGCCGCCTATAAATGAGAAGCAAGGGAAAGGGTTTAGGGTTTTATTAGGGGGATCCGCAGTAGCGGTCCGCCTAATCAAACCCTAAACCCTTTCCCGTCTCGTTTTAGGATACCGGCCCCCCAAAAAAGGGTTCACTCAGCCCCTCTAGGTTGTCTTTTTGTCTTGCCGCCTTCAAATGAGAAGCAAGGGAAAGGGTTTAGGGTTTGATTAGGGGGATCCGAGGTAGCGGTCCGCCTATTCAAACCCTAAATCATTTCCCGTCCCGTTTTAGGATACTCGGCCCCCCAAAAAAGGGTTCACTCGGCCCCTCTAGGGTGTCTTTTTGTCTTGCCGCCTTCGATTGAGAAGTAAGGGAAAAAGTTTAGGGTTTGATTAGGGGGATCTGCGGTAGCGGTCCGCCTAATCAAACCCTGAACCCTTTCCCGTCCCGTTTTAGGATACACGGCCCCCCAAAAAAGGGTTCACTCGGCCCCTCTAGGGTGTCTTTTTGTCTTGCCGCCTTCAAATGAGAAGCAAGGGAAAGGGTTTAGGGTTTGATTAAGGGGATCCACGGTAGCGGTCCCCCTAATTAAAACTCTAAACCCTTTCCCGTCCCGTTTTAGGATACCCGACCACCCAAAAAAGGGTTCACTCGGCCCCTCTAGGGTGTCTTTTTGTCTTGCCGCCTTCGAATGAGAAGCAAGGGAAAGGGTTTAGGGTTTCATTAGGGGGATCCGCTGTAGCGGTCCGCCTACTCAAACCCTAAACTCTTTCCCGTCCCATTTTAGGATACCCGGCCCCCCAAAAAAGGTTCACTCGGCCCCTCTAGGGTGTCTTTTTGTGTTGCCGCCTTCAAATGAGAAGCAAGGGAAAGGGTTTAGGGTTTTATTAGGGGGATCCGCAGTAGCGGTCCGCCTAATCAAACCCTAAACCCTTTCCCGTCTCGTTTTAGGATACCCGGCCCCCCAAAAAAGGGTTCACTCAGCCCCTCTAGGTTGTCTTTTTGTCTTGCCGCCTTCAAATGAGAAGCAAGGGAAAGGGTTTAGGGTTTGATTAGGGGGATCCGAGGTAGCGGTCCGCCTAATCAAACCCTAAATCATTTCCCGTCCCGTTTTAGGATACTCGGCCCCCCAAAAAAGGGTTCACTCGGCCCCTCTAGGGTGTCTTTTTGTCTTGCCGTCTTCGAAAGAGAAGAAAGGGAAAGGGTTTAGGGTTTGAATAGGGGGATCCGCGGTAGCGGTCCGCCTAATCAAACCCTAAACCCTTTCCCGTCCCGTTTTAGGATACCCGGCCCCCCAAAAAAGTGTTCACTCGGCCCCTCTAGGGTGTCTTTTTGTCTTGCCACCTTCGAAAGAGAAGCAAGGGAAAGGGTTTAGGGTTTGATGAGGGGGATCCGCGGTAGCGGTCCGCCTAATCAAACCCTAAACCCTTCCCCGTCCCGTTTTAGGATACCCGGCCCCCCAAAAAAGGGTTCACTCGGCCCCTCTAAGGTGTCTTTTTGTCTTGCCGCCTTCAAATGAGAAGCAAGGGAAAGGGTTTTATTAGGGGGATCCGCGGTAGCGGTCCGCCTACTCAAACCCTAAACCCTTTCCCGTCTCGTTTTAGGATACCCGGTCCCCCAAAAAAGGGTTCACTCGGCCCCTCTAGTGTGTCTTTTTGTCTTGCCGCCTTCGATTGAGAAGTAAGGGAAAGGGTTTAGGGTTTGATTAGGGGGATCTGCGGTAGCGGTCCGCCTAATCAAACCCTGAACCCTTTCCCGTCCCGTTTTAGGATACACGGCCCCCCAAAAAAGGGTTCACTCGGCCCCTCTAGGGTGTCTTTTTGTCTTGCCGCCTTCAAATGAGAAGCAAGGGAAAGGGTTTAGGGTTTGATTAAGGGGATCCACGGTAGCGGTCCCCCTAATCAAAACTCTAAACCCTTTCCCGTCCCGTTTTAGGATACCCGACCACCCAAAAAAGGATTCACTCGGCCCCTCTAGGGTGTCTTTTTGTCTTGCCGCCTTCGAATGAGAAGCAAGGGAAAGGGTTTAGGGTTTCATTAGGGGGATCCGCTGTAGCGGTACGCCTACTCAAACCCTAAACTCTTTCCCGTCCCATTTTAGGATACCCGGCCCCCCAAAAAAGGTTCACTCGGCCCCTCTAGGGTGTCTTTTTGTGTTGCCGCCTATAAATGAGAAGCAAGGGAAAGGGTTTGGGGTTTTATTAGGGGGATCCGCAGTAGCGGTCCGCCTAATCAAACCCTAAACTCTTTCCCGTCTCGTTTTAGGATACCGGCCCCCCAAAAAAGGGTTCACTCAGCCCCTCTAGGTTGTCTTTTTGTCTTGCCGCCTTCAAATGAGAAGCAAGGGAAAGGGTTTAGGGTTTGATTAGGGGGATCCGCGGTAGCGGTCCGCCTATTCAAACCCTAAATCATTTCCCGTCCCGTTTTAGGATACTCGGCCCCCCAAAAAAGGGTTCACTCGGCCCCTCTAGGGTGTCTTTTTGTCTTGCCGCCTTCGATTGAGAAGTAAGGGAAAAAGTTTAGGGTTTGATTAGGGGGATCTGCGGTAGCGGTCCGCCTAATCAAACCCTGAACCCTTTCCCGTCCCGTTTTAGGATACACGGCCCCCCAAAAAAGGGTTCACTCGGCCCCTCTAGGGTGTCTTTTTGTCTTGCCGCCTTCAAATGAGAAGCAAGGGAAAGGGTTTAGGGTTTGATTAAGGGGATCCACGGTAGCGGTCCCCCTAATCAAAACTCTAAACCCTTTCCCGTCCCGTTTTAGGATACCCGACCACCCAAAAAAGGGTTCACTCGGCCCCTCTAGGGTGTCTTTTTGTCTTGCCGCCTTCGAATGAGAAGCAAGGGAAAGGGTTTAGGGTTTCATTAGGGGATCCGCGGTAGCGGTCCGCCTACTCAAACCCTAAACTCTTTCCCGTCCCATTTTAGGATACCCGGCCCCCCAAAAAAGGTTCACTCGGCCCCTCTAGGGTGTCTTTTTGTGTTGCCGCCTTCAAATGAGAAGCAAGGGAAAGGGTTTAGGGTTTTATTAGGGGGATCCGCAGTAGCGGTCCGCCTAATCAAACCCTAAACCCTTTCCCGTCTCGTTTTAGGATACCGGCCCCCCAAAAAAGGGTTCACTCGGCCCCTCTAGGTTGTCTTTTTGTCTTGCCGCCTTCAAATGAGAAGCAAGGGAAAGGGTTTAGGGTTTGATTAGGGGGATCCGAGGTAGCGGTCCGCCTAATCAAACCCTAAATCATTTCCCGTCCCGTTTTAGGATACTCGGCCCCCCAAAAAAGGGTTCACTCGGCCCCTCTAGGGTGTCTTTTTGTCTTGCCGTCTTCGAAAGAGAAGAAAGGGAAAGGGTTTAGGGTTTGAATAGGGGGATCCGCGGTAGCGGTCCGCCTAATCAAACCCTAAACCCTTTCCCGTCCCGTTTTTAGGATACCCGGCCCCCCAAAAAAGTGTTCACTCGGCCCCTCTAGGGTGTCTTTTTGTCTTGCCACCTTCGAAAGAGAAGCAAGGGAAAGGGTTTAGGGTTTGATGAGGGGGATCCGCGGTAGCGGTCCGCCTAATCAAACCCTAAACCCTTCCCCGTCCCGTTTTAGGATACCCGGCCCCCCAAAAAAGGGTTCACTCGGCCCCTCTAAGGTGTCTTTTTGTCTTGCCGCCTTCAAATGAGAAGCAAGGGAAAGGGTTTTATTAGGGGGATCCGCGGTAGCGGTCCGCCTACTCAAACCCTAAACCCTTTCCCGTCTCGTTTTAGG
The DNA here is from genome assembly GCF_048544455.1 of Silene latifolia. Lineage (NCBI taxonomy): Eukaryota > Viridiplantae > Streptophyta > Magnoliopsida > Caryophyllales > Caryophyllaceae > Silene > Silene latifolia. The sequence goes on along the minus strand of NC_133536.1, from coordinate 149,712,450 downwards.
ATACCCGGTCCCCCAAAAAAGGGTTCACTCGGCCCCTCTAGGGTGTCTTTTTGTCTTGCCGCCTTCGATTGAGAAGTAAGGGAAAGGGTTTAGGGTTTGATTAGGGGGATCTGCGGTAGCGGTCCGCCTAATCAAACCCTGAACCCTTTCCCGTCCCGTTTTAGGATACACGGCCCCCCAAAAAAGGGTTCACTCGGCCCCTCTAGGGTGTCTTTTTGTCTTGCCGCCTTCAAATGAGAAGCAAGGGAAAGGGTTTAGGGTTTGATTAAGGGGATCCACGGTAGCGGTCCCCCTAATCAAAACTCTAAACCCTTTCCCGTCCCGTTTTAGGATACCCGACCACCCAAAAAAGGGTTCACTCGGCCCCTCTAGGGTGTCTTTTTGTCTTGCCGCCTTCGAATGAGAAGCAAGGGAAAGGGTTTAGGGTTTCATTAGGGGGATCCGCTGTAGCGGTCCGCCTACTCAAACCCTAAACTCTTTCCCGTCCCATTTTAGGATACCCGGCCCCCCAAAAAAGGTTCACTCGGCCCCTCTAGGGTGTCTTTTTGTGTTGCCGCCTATAAATGAGAAGCAAGGGAAAGGGTTTAGGGTTTTATTAGGGGGATCCGCAGTAGCGGTCCGCCTAATCAAACCCTAAACCCTTTCCCGTCTCGTTTTAGGATACCCGGCCCCCAAAAAGAGGGTTCACTCGGCCCCTCTAGGGTGTCTTTTTGTCTTGCCGCCTTCAAATGAGAAGCAAGGGAAAGGGTTTAGGGTTTGATTAGGGGGATCCGAGGTAGCGGTCCGCCTATTCAAACCCTAAATCATTTCCCGTCCCGTTTTAGGATACTCGGCCCCCCAAAAAAGGGTTCACTCGGCCCCTCTAGGGTGTCTTTTTGTCTTGCCGCCTTCGAAAGAGAAGAAAGGGAAAGGGTTTAGGGTTTGAATAGGGGGATCCGCGGTAGCGGTCCGCCTAATCAAACCCTAAACCCTTTCCCGTCCCGTTTTAGGATACCCGGCCCCCCAAAAAAGGGTTCACTCGGCCCCTCTAGGGTGTCTTTTTGTCTTGCCGCCTTCAAATGAGAAGCAAGGGAAAGGGTTTAGGGTTTTATTAGGGGGATCCGCGGTAGCGGTCGGCCTAATCAAACCCTAAACCCTTTCCCGTCTCGTTTTAGGATACCCGGCCCCCCAAAAAAGGGTTCACTTGGCCCATCTAGGGTGTCTTTTTGTCTTGTCTCCTTCAAATGAGAAGTAAGGGAAAGGGTTAAGGGTTTGACTAGGGTGATCCGTGGTAGCGGTCGGGCTAATCAAATCCTAAACCTTTTCCCGTCCCGATTTAGTATACCCGGCCTCCCAAAAAAGGGTTCTCTCGGCCCCTCTAGGGTGTCTTTTTGTCTTGCCGCCTTCTAAAGAGAAGCAAGGGAAAGGGTTTAGGGTTTGATTAGGGGGATCCGCGGTAGCGGTCCGCCTAATCAAACCCTAAACCCTTTCCCGTCCCGTTTTAGGATACCCGGCCCCCCAAAAAAGGGTTCACTCGGCCCCTCTAGGGTGTCTTTTTGTCTCGCTGCATTCAAATAAGAAGCAAGGGAAAGCGTTCAGGGTTTTATTAGGGGGATCCGCGGTAGCGGTCCGCCTAATCAAACTCTAAACCCTTTCCCGTCTCGTTTTAGGATACCCGGCCCCCCAAAAAAGGGTTCACTCGGCCCCTCTAGGCTGTCTTTTTGTCTTACCGCCTTCAAATGAGAAGCAAGGGATAGGGTTTTTGGTTTGATTAGGGGGATCCGCGGTAGCGGTCCGCCTAATCAAACCCTAAACCTTTTATCATCCCGTTTTAGGATACCCGACCCCCCCAAAAAGGGTTCACTTGTCCCCTCTAGGGTGTCTTTTTGTCTTGCCGCCTTTGAATTAGAAGCAAGGGAAAGGGTTTAGGGTTTGATTAGGGGGATCCACGGTAGCGGTCCGCCTAATCAAACCCTAAACCCTTTCCCGTCTCGTTTTAGGATACCCGGCCCCCCAAAAAAGGGTTCACTCGGCCCCTCTAGGGAGTCTTTTTGTCTTGCCGCCTTCGAATGAGAATCAAAGGAAAGGGTTTAGAGTTTGATTAGGGGGATCCACGGTAGCGGTCTGCCTAATCAAACCCTAAACCCTTTCCCGTCCCGTTTTAGGATACCCGGCCCCCCAAAAAAGGGTCTACTCGGCCCCTCTAGGGTGTCTTTTTGTCTTGCCGCCTTCAAATGAGAAGCAAGGGAAAGGGTTTAGGGTTTGATTAGGGGGATCTGCTGTAGCGGTCCGCCTAATCAAACCCTAAACCCTTTCCCGTCCCGTTTTAGGATACCCGGCCCCCCAAAAAAGGGTTCACTCGGCCCCTCTAGGGTGTCTTTTTGTCTTGTCTCCTTCAAATGAGAAGTAAGGGAAAGGGTTAAGGGTTTGATTAGGGTGATCAGTGGTAGCGGTCGGGCTAATCAAATCCTAAACCCTTTCCCGTCCCGATTTAGTATACCCGGCCTCCCAAAAAAGGGTTCACTCGGCCCCTCTAGGGTGTCTTTTTGTCTTGCCGCCTTCTAAAGAGAAGCAAGGGAAAGGGTTTAGGGTTTGATTAGGGGGATCCGCGGTAGCGGTCCGCCTAATCAAACCCTAAACCCTTTATCATCCCATTTTAGGATACCCGACCCCCCCAAAAAGGGTTCACTTGTCCCCTCTAGGGTGTCTTTTTGTCTTGCCGCCTTTGCATGAGAAGCAAGGGAAAGGGTTTAGGGTTTGATTAGGGGGATCCGCGGTAGCGGTCCGCCTAATCAAACCCTAAACCCTTTCCCGTCTCGTTTTACGATACCCGGTCCCCCAAAAAAGGGTTCACTCGGCCCCTCTAGGGTGTCTTTTTGTCTTGCCGCCTTCGATTGAGAAGTAAGGGAAAGGGTTTAGGGTTTGATTAGGGGGATCCGCGGTAGCGGTCCACCTAATCAAACCCTGAACTCTTTCCCGTGCCGTTTTAGGATACCCGGCCCCCCAAAAAAGGGTTCACTCGGCCCCTCTAGGGTGTCTTTTTGTCTTGCCGCCTTCAGATGAGAAGCAAGGGAAAGGGTTTAGGGTTTGATTAAGGGGATCCACGGTAGCGGTCCCCCTAATCAAAACTCTAAACACTTTCCCGTCCCATTTTAGGATACCCGACCACCCAAAAAAGGGTTCACTCGGCCCCTATAGGGTGTCTTTTTGTCTTGCCGCCTTCGAATGAGAAGCAAGGGAAAGGGTTTGGGGTTTGATTAGGGGGATCCGCTTTAGCGGTCCGCCTACTCTAACCCTAAACCCTTTCCCGTCCCATTTTAGGATACCCGGCCGCCCAAAAAAGGTTCACTCGGCCCCTCTAGGGTGTCTTTTTGTGTTGCCGCCTTCAAATGAGAAGCAAGGGAAAGGGTTTAGGGTTTTATTAGGGGGATCCGCAGTAGCGGTCCGCCTAATCAAACCCTAAACCCTTTCCCGTCTCGTTTTAGGATACCCGGCCCCCCAAAAAAAGGGTTTACTCGGCCACTCTATGGTGTCTTTTTGTCTTGCCGCCTTCGAATGAGAAGCAAGGGAAAGGGTTTAGGGTTTTATTAGGGGGATTTGCTGTAGCGGTCCGCCTAATCAAACCCTAAACCCTTTCCCGTCTCGTTTTAGGATACCCGGTCCCCCAAAAAAGGGTTCACTCGGCCCCTCTAGGATGTCTTTTTGTCTTGCCGCCTTCAAATGAGAAGCAAGGGAAAGGGATTAGGGTTTTATTAGGGGGATCCGTGGTAGAGGTCCGCCTAATCAAACCCTAAACCCTTTCCCGTCTAATTTTAGGATACCCGGTCCCCCAAAAAAGGGTTCACTCGGCCCCCCTAGAGTGTCTTTTTGTCTTGCCGCCTTCGATTGAGAAGTAAGGTAAAGGGTTTAGGGTTTTATTAGGGGGATCTGATGTAGCGGTCCGCCTAATCAAACCCTAAACCCTTTCCCGTCTCGTTTTAGGATACCCGGTCCTCCAAAAAAGGGTTCACTCGGCCCCTCTAGGATGTCTTTTTGTCTTGCCGCCTTCGATTGAGAAGTAAGGGAAAGGGTTTAGGGTTTGATTAGGGGATCTCGTGAGCGGTCGCCTAATCAAACCCTAAACCCTTTCCCCGTCTCGTTTTAGGATACCCGGTCCCCCAAAAAAGAGTTCACTCGGCCCCTCTAGGGTGTCTTTTTGCCTTGCCGCCTTCGATTGAGAAGTAAGGGAAAGGCTTTAAGGTTTGATTAGGGGGATCCGCGGTTGCGGTCCGCCTAATCAAACCTTAAACCCTTTCCCGTCCCGTTTTAGGATACCCGGCCCCCCAAAAAAGGGTTCACTCGGCCCCTCTAGGGTGTCTTTTTGTCTTGCCGCCCTCAAATGAGAAGCAAGGGAAAGGGTTTAGGGTTTTATTTGGGGGATCCGCGGTAGCGGTCCGCCTAATCAAACCCTAAACCCTTTTCCGTCTCGTTTTAGGATACCCGGCCCACCAAAAAAAGGTTCACTCGGCCCCTGTAGGGTGTCTTTTTGTCTTGCCGCCTTCAAATGAGAAGCAAGGGAAAGGGATTAGGGTTTTATTAGGGGGATCCGTGGTAGAGGTCCGCCTAATCAAACCCTAAACCCTTTCCCGTCTCGTTTTAGGATACCCGGTCCCCCAAAAAAGGGTTCACTCGGCCCCTCTAGAGTGTCTTTTTGTCTTGCCGCCTTCGATTGAGAAGTAAGGGAAAGGGTTTAGGGTTTGATTAGTGGGATCCGCGGTAGCGGTCCGCCTAATCAAACCCTGAACCCTTTCCCGTCCCGTTTTAGGATAACCGGCCCCCAAAAAAAAGGTTCACTCGGCCCCTCTAGGGTATCTTTTTGCCTTGTCGCCTTCGAATGAGAAGCAAGGGAAAGGGTTTAGGGTTTGATTAAGAGATACGCGGTAGCATTCTGCCTAATCAAACCCTAAATCCTTTCCCATCCCGTTTTAGGATACCCGGCCCCCAAAAAAGGGTTCACTCGGCCCCTCTAGGGTGTCTTTTTGTCTTGCCGCCTTCAAATGAGAAGCAAGGGAAAGGGATTAGGGTTTTATTAGGGGGATCCGTGGTAGAGGTCCACCTAATCAAACCCTAAACCCTTTCCCGTCTCGTTTTAGGATACCCGGTCCCCCAAAAAAGGGTTCACTCGGCCCCTCTAGAGTGTCTTTTTGTCTTGCCGCCTTCGATTGAGAAGTAAGGTAAAGGGTTTAGGGTTTGATTAGGGGGATCCGTGGTAGCGGCCCGCCTAATCAAACCCTAAAACCATTCCTGTCCCGTTTTAGGATACCCGGCCCTCCAAAAAAGGGTTCACTCGGCCCCTGTAGGGTGTCTTTTTGTCTTGCCGCCTTCAAATGAGAAGTAAGGGAAAGGGTTTAGGGTTTGATTAGGGGGATGCGCGGTAGCGGTCCGCCTAATCAAACTCTAATCCCTTTCCTGTCCCGTTTTAGGATACCCGGCCCCCCAAAAAATGGTTCACTCAGCCCCTCTAGTGTGTCTTTTTGTCTTGCCGCCTTCGAATGAGAAGCAAGGGAAAGGGTTTAGGGTTTGATTAGGTTGATCCACGGTAGCGGTCCGCCTAATCAAACCCTAAACCCTTTCCCGTCTCGTTTTAGGATACTCGGTCCCCCAAAAAAGGGTTCACTCGACCCCTCTAGGATGTCTTTTTGTCTTGCCGCCTTCGATTGAGAAGTAAGGGAAAGGCTTTAGGTTTTTATTAGGGGGATCTGCGGTAGCGGTCCGTCTAATTAAACCCTAAACCCTTTCCCGTCTCGTTTTAGGATTCCCGGCCCCCCCAAAAAAGGGTTCACTCGGCCCCTCTAGGGTGTCTTTTTGTCTTGCCGCCTTCAAATGAGAAGCAAGGAAAGGGTTTGATTAGGGGATCCGCGATGAGCGGTCCGCCTAATCAAACCCTAAACCCTTTCCCGTCTCGTTTTACGATACCCGATCCCCCAAAAAAGGGTTCACTCGGCCCCTCTAGGGTGTCTTTTTGTCTTGCCGCCTTCGATTGAGAAGTAAGGGAAAGGGTTTAGGGTTTGATTAGGGGATCTGCGGTAGCGGTCCGCCTAATCAAACCCCGAACCCTTTCCCCGTCCCGTTTTAGGATACCCGGCCCCCCAAAAAAGGGTTTACTCGGCCCCTCTAGGGTGTCTTTTTGTCTTGCCGCCTTCAAATGAGAAGCAAGGGAAAGGGTTTAGGGTTTGATTAAGGGGATCCACGGTAGCGGTCCCCCTAATCAAAACGCTAAACCCTTTCCCGTCCCGTTTTAGGATACCCGACCACCCAAAAAAGGGTTCACTCGGCCCTTATAGGGTGTCTTTTTGTCTTGCCGCCTTCGAATGAGAAGCAAGGGAAAGGGTTTAGGGTTTGATTAGGGGGATCCGTTGTAGCGGTCCGCCTACTCTAACCCTAAACCCTTTCCCGTCCCATTTTAGGATACCCGGCCGCCCAAAAAAGGTTCACTCGGCCCCTCTAGGGTGTCTTTTTGTGTTGCCGCCTTCAAACGAGAAGCACGGGAAAGGGTTTAGGGTTTTATTAGGGGGATCCGCAGTAGCGGTCCGCCTAATTAAACCCTAAACCCTTTCCCGTCTCGTTTTAGGATACCCGGCCCCCCAAAAAAGGGTTCACTCGGCCCCTCTAGGGTGTCTTTTTGTCATGCCGCCTTCAAATGAGAAGCAAGGGAAAGGGTTTAGGGTTTGATTAGGGGGATCCGAGTTAGCGGTCCGCCTAATCAAACCCTAAACCCTTTCCCGTCCCGTTTTAGGATACTCGGCCCCCCAAAAAAGGGTTCACTCGGCCCCTCTAGGTTGTCTTTTTGTCTTGCCGCCTTCGAAAGAGAAGCAAGGGAAAGGGTTTAGGGTTTGAATAGAGGGATCCGCGGTAGCGGTCCGCCTAATCAAACCCTAAACCCTTTCCCGTCCCGTTTTAGGATACCCGGCCCCCAAAAAAGGGTTCACTCGGCCCCTCTAGGGTGTCTTTTTGTCTTGCCGCCTTCAAATGAGAAGCAAGGGAAAGGGTTTAGGGTTTTATTAAGGGGATCCGCGGTAGTGGTCCGCCTAATCAAACCCTAAACCCTTTCCCGTCTCGTTTTAGGATACCCGGCCCCCCAAAAAAGGGTTCACTCGGCCCATCTAGGGTGTCTTTTTGTCTTGTCTCCTTCAAATGAGAAGTAAGGGAAAGGGTTAAGGATTTGATTAGGGGGATCCGTGGTAGCGGTCCGCCTAATCAAACCCTAAACCCTTTCCCGTCCCGTTTTAGTATACCCGGCCCCCCAAAAAAGGGTTCACTCGGCCCCTCTAGGGTGTCTTTTTGTCTCGCCGCCTTCAAATAATAAGCAAGGGAAAGGGTTTAGGGTTTGATTAGGGGGATCCGTGGTAGCGGCCCGCCTAATCAAACCCTAAAACCATTCCTGTCCCGTTTTAGGATACCCGGCCCTCCAAAAAAGGGTTCACTCGGCCCCTGTAGGGTGTCTTTTTGTCTTGCCGCCTTCAAATGAGAAGTAAGGGAAAGGGTTTAGGGTTTGATTAGGGGGATGCGCGGTAGCGGTCCGCCTAATCAAACTCTAATCCCTTTTTCCGTCCCGTTTTAGGATACCGGCCCCCAAAAATGGTTCACTCGGCCCCTCTAGTGTGTCTTTTTGTCTTGCCGCCTTCGAATGAGAAGCAAGGGAAAGGGTTTAGGGTTTGATTAGGGGATCCGCGGTAGCGGCCCGCCTAATCAAACCCTAAAACCATTCTGTCCCGTTTTAGGATACCCGGCCCTCCAAAAAGGGTTCACTCGGCCCCTCTAGGGTGTCTTTTTGTCTTGCCGCCTTCAAATGAGAAGTAAGGGAAAGGGTTTAGGGTTTGATTAGGGGATCCGCGGTAGCGGTCCGCCTAATCAAACTCTAATCCCTTTCTGTCCGTTTTAGGATACCCGGCCCCCCAAAAATGGTTCACTCAGCCCCTCTAGTGTGTCTTTTTGTCTTGCCGCCTTCGAATGAGAAGCAAGGGAAAGGGTTTAGGGTTTGATTAGGTTGATCCACGGTAGCGGTCCGCCTAATCAAACCCTAAACCCTTTCCCGTCTCGTTTTAGGATACTCGGTCCCCCAAAAAAGGGTTCACTCGACCCCTCTAGGATGTCTTTTTGTCTTGCCGCCTTCGATTGAGAAGTAAGGGAAAGGCTTTAGGTTTTTATTAGGGGGATCTGCGGTAGCGGTCCGCCTAATTAAACCCTAAACCCTTTCCCGTCTCGTTTTAGGATTCCCGGCCCCCCCCCAAAAAAGGGTTCACTCGGCCCCTCTAGGGTGTCTTTTTGTCTTGCCGCCTTCAAATGAGAAGCAAGGGAAAGGGTTTGATTAGGGGGATCCGCAGTAGCGATCCGCCTAATCAAACCCTAAACCCTTTCCCGTCTCGTTTTACGATACCCGATCCCCCAAAAAAGGGTTCACTCGGCCCCTCTAGGGTGTCTTTTTGTCTTGCCGCCTTCGATTGAGAAGTAAGGGAAAGGGTTTAGGGTTTGATTAGGGGGATCCGCGGTAGCGGTCCGCCTAATCAAACCCTGAACCCTTTCCCGTCCCGTTTTAGGATACCCGGCCCCCCAAAAAAGGGTTTACTCGGCCCCTCTAGGGTGTCTTTTTGTCTTGCCGCCTTCAAATGAGAAGCAAGGGAAAGGGTTTAGGGTTTGATTAAGGGGATCCACGGTAGCGGTCCCCCTAATCAAAACTCTAAACCCTTTCCCGTCCCGTTTTAGGATACCCGACCACCCAAAAAAGGGTTCACTCGGCCCTTATAGGGTGTCTTTTTGTCTTGCCGCCTTCGAATGAGAAGAAAGGGAAAGGGTTTAGGGTTTGATTAGGGGGATCCGCTGTAGCGGTCCGCCTACTCTAACCCTAAACCCTTTCCCGTCCCATTTTAGGATACCCGGCCGCCCAAAAAAGGTTCACTCGGCCCCTCTAGGGTGTCTTTTTGTGTTGCCGCCTTCAAACGAGAAGCACGGGAAAGGGTTTAGGGTTTTATTAGGGGGATCCGCAGTAGCGGTCCGCCTAATTAAACCCTAAACCCTTTCCCGTCTCGTTTTAGGATACCCGGCCCCCCAAAAAAGGGTTCACTCGGCCCCTCTAGGGTGTCTTTTTGTCATGCCGCCTTCAAATGAGAAGCAAGGGAAAGGGTTTAGGGTTTGATTAGGGGGATCCGAGTTAGCGGTCCGCCTAATCAAACCCTAAACCCTTTCCCGTCCCGTTTTAGGATACCCGACCCCCCAAAAAAGGGTTCACTCGGCCCCTCTAGGTTGTCTTTTTGTCTTGCCGCCTTCGAAAGAGAAGCAAGGGAAAGGGTTTAGGGTTTGAATAGAGGGATCCGCGGTAGCGGTCCGCCTAATCAAACCCTAAACCCTTTCCCGTCCCGTTTTAGGATACCCGGCCCCCAAAAAAAGGGTTCACTCGGCCCCTCTAGGGTGTCTTTTTGTCTTGCCGCCTTCAAATGAGAAGCAAGGGAAAGGGTTTAGGGTTTTATTAAGGGGATCCGCGGTAGCGGTCCGCCTAATCAAACCCTAAACCCTTTCCCGTCTCGTTTTAGGATACCCGGCCCCCCAAAAAAGGGTTCACTCGGCCCCTCTAGGGTGTCTTTTTGTCTTGTCTCCTTCAAATGAGAAGTAAGGGAAAGGGTTAAGGATTTGATTAGGGGGATCCGTGGTAGCGGTCCGCCTAATCAAACCCTAAACCCTTTCCCGTCCCGTTTTAGTATACCCGGCCCCCAAAAAAGGGTTCACTCGGCCCCTCTAGGGTGTCTTTTTGTCTCGCCGCCTTCAAATAATAAGCAAGGGAAAGGGTTTAGGGTTTGATTAGGGGGATCCGTGGTAGCGGCCCGCCTAATCAAACCCTAAAACCATTCCTGTCCCGTTTTAGGATACCCGGCCCTCCAAAAAGGGTTCACTCCGCCCCTGTAGGGTGTCTTTTTGTCTTGCCGCCTTCAAATGAGAAGTAAGGGAAAGGGTTTAGGGTTTGATTAGGGGGATGCGCGGTAGCGGTCCGCCTAATCAAACTCTAATCCCTTTCTGTCCGTTTTAGGATACCCGGCCCCCAAAAATGGTTCACTCGGCCCCTCTAGTGTTTCTTTTTGTCTTGCCGCCTTCGAATGAGAAGCAAGGGAAAGGGTTTAGGGTTTGATTAGGTTGATCCACGGTAGCGGTCCGCCTAATCAAACCCTAAACCCTTTCCCGTCTCGTTTTAGGATACTCGGTCCCCCAAAAAAGGGTTCACTCGACCCCTCTAGGATGTCTTTTTGTCTTGCCGCCTTCGATTGAGAATTAAGGGAAAGGGTTTAGGTTTTTATTAGGGGGATCTGCGGTAGCGGTCCGCCTAATTAAACCCTAAACCCTTTCCCGTCTCGTTTTAGGATACCCGGCCCCCCAAAAAAGGGTTCACTCGGCCCCTCTAGGGTGTCTTTTTGTCTTGCAGCCTTCAAATGAGAAGCAAGGGAAAGGGTTTAGGGTTTGATTAGGGGGATCTGCTGTAGCGGTCCGCCTAATAAAACCCTAAACCCTTTCCCGTCTCGTTTTAGGATACCCGGTCCCCCAAAAAAGGGTTCACTCGCCCCCTCTAGGGTGTCTTTTTGCCTTGCCGCCTTCGATTGAGAAGTAAGGGAAAGGCTTTAGGGTTTGATTAGGGGGATCCGCGGTTGCGGTCCGCCTAATCAAACCGTAAACCCTTTCCCGTCTCGTTTTAGGATACTCGGTCCCCCAAAAAAGGGTTCACTCGACCCCTCTAGGATGTCTTTTTGTCTTGCCGCCTTCGATTGAGAAGTAAGGGAAAGGCTTTAGGTTTTTATTAGGGGGATCTGCGGTAGCGGTCCGCCTAATTAAACCCTAAACCCTTTCCCGTCTCGTTTTAGGATTCCCGGCCCCCCAAAAAAGGGTTCACTCGGCCCCTCTAGGGTGTCTTTTTGTCTTGCCGCCTTCAAATGAGAAGCAAGGAAAGGGTTTGATTAGGGGATCCCGCGATGAGCGGTCCGCCTAATCAAACCCTAAACCCTTTCCCGTCTCGTTTTACGATACCCGATCCCCCAAAAAGGGGTTCACTCGGCCCCTCTAGGGTGTCTTTTTGTCTTGCCGCCTTCGATTGAGAAGTAAGGGAAAGGGTTTAGGGTTTGATTAGGGGGATCCGCGGTAGCGGTCCGCCTAATCAAACCCTGAACCCTTTCCCGTCCCGTTTTAGGATACCCGGCCCCCCAAAAAAGGGTTTACTCGGCCCCTCTAGGGTGTCTTTTTGTCTTGCCGCCTTCAAATGAGAAGCAAGGGAAAGGGTTTAGGGTTTGATTAAGGGGATCCACGGTAGCGGTCCCCCTAATCAAAACTCTAAACCCTTTCCCGTCCCATTTTAGGATACCCGACCACCCAAAAAAGGGTTCACTCGGCCCTTATAGGGTGTCTTTTTGTCTTGCCGCCTTCGAATGAGAAGCAAGGGAAAGGGTTTAGGGTTTGATTAGGGGGATCCGCTGTAGCGGTCCGCCTACTCTAACCCTAAACCCTTTCCCGTCCCATTTTAGGATACCCGGCCGCCCAAAAAAGGTTCACTCGGCCCCTCTAGGGTGTCTTTTTGTGTTGTCGCCTTCAAATGAGAAGCACGGGAAAGGGTTTAGGGTTTTATTAGGGGGATCCGCAGTAGCGGTCCGCCTAATTAAACCCTAAACCCTTTCCCGTCTCGTTTTAGGATACCCGGCCCCCCAAAAAAGGGTTCACTCGGCCCCTCTAGGGTGTCTTTTTGTCATGCCGCCTTCAAATGAGAAGCAAGGGAAAGGGTTTAGGGTTTGATTAGGGGGATCCGAGTTAGCGGTCCGCCTAATCAAACCCTAAACCCTTTCCCGTCCCGTTTTAGGATACTCGGCCCCCCAAAAAAGGGTTCACTCGGCCCCTCTAGGTTGTCTTTTTGTCTTGCCGCCTTCGAAAGAGAAGCAAGGGAAAGGGTTTAGGGTTTGAATAGAGGGATCCGCGGTAGCGGTCCGCCTAATCAAACCCTAAACCCTTTCCCGTCCCGTTTTAGGATACCCGGCCCCCAAAAAAAGGGTTCACTCGGCCCCTCTAGGGTGTCTTTTTGTCTTGCCGCCTTCAAATGAGAAGCAAGGGAAAGGGTTTAGGGTTTTATTAAGGGGATCCGCGGTAGCGGTCCGCCTAATCAAACCCTAAACCCTTTCCCGTCTCGTTTTAGGATACCCGGCCCCCCAAAAAAGGATTCACTCGGCCCATCTAGGGTGTCTTTTTGTCTTGTCTCCTTCAAATGAGAAGTAAGGGAAAGGGTTAAGGATTTGATTAGGGGGATCTGTGGTAGCGGTCCGCCTAATCAAACCCTAAACCCTTTCCCGTCCCGTTTTAGTATACCCGGCCCCCCAAAAAAGGGTTCACTCGGCCCCTCTAGGGTGTCTTTTTGTCTCGCCGCCTTCAAATAATAAGCAAGGGAAAGGGTTTAGGGTTTGATTAGGGGGATCCGTGGTAGCGGCCCGCCTAATCAAACCCTAAAACCATTCCTGTCCCGTTTTAGGATACCCGGCCCTCCAAAAAAGGGTTCACTCGGCCCCTGTAGGGTGTCTTTTTGTCTTGCCGCCTTCAAATGAGAAGTAAGGGAAAGGGTTTAGGGTTTGATTAGGGGGATGCGCGGTAGCGGTCCGCCTAATCAAACTCTAATCCCTTTCCTGTCCCGTTTTAGGATACCCGGCCCCCAAAAAATGGTTCACTCGGCCCCTCTAGGGTTTCTTTTTGTCTTGCCGCCTTCGAATGAGAAGCAAGGGAAAGGGTTTAGGGTTTGATTAGGTTGATCCACGGTAGCGGTCCGCCTAATCAAACCCTAAACCCTTTCCCGTCTCGTTTTAGGATACTCGGTCCCCCAAAAAAGGGTTCACTCGACCCCTCTAGGATGTCTTTTTGTCTTGCCGCCTTCGATTGAGAATTAAGGGAAAGGGTTTAGGTTTTTATTAGGGGGATCTGCGGTAGCGGTCCGCCTAATTAAACCCTAAACCCTTTCCCGTCTCGTTTTAGGATACCCGGCCCCGCCAAAAAAGGGTTCACTCGGCCCCTCTAGGGTGTCTTTTTGTCTTGCAGCCTTCAAATCAGAAGCAAGGGAAAGGGTTTAGGGTTTGATTAGGGGGATCTGCTGTAGCGGTCCGCCTAATAAAACCCTAAACCCTTTCCCGTCTCGTTTTAGGATACCCGGTCCCCCAAAAAAGGGTTCACTCGCCCCCTCTAGGGTGTCTTTTTGCCTTGCCGCCTTCGATTGAGAAGTAAGGGAAAGGCTTTAGGGTTTGATTAGGGGGATCCGCGGTTGCGGTCCGCCTAATCAAACCGTAAACCCTTTCCCGTCTCGTTTTAGGATACTCGGTCCCCCAAAAAAGGGTTCACTCGACCCCTCTAGGATGTCTTTTTGTCTTGCCGCCTTCGATTGAGAAGTAAGGGAAAGGCTTTAGGTTTTTATTAGGGGGATCTGCGGTAGCGGTCCGCCTAATTAAACCCTAAACCCTTTCCCGTCTCGTTTTAGGATTCCCGGCCCCCCCAAAAAAGGGTTCACTCGGCCCCTCTAGGGTGTCTTTTTGTCTTGCCGCCTTCAAATGAGAAGCAAGGGAAAGGGTTTGATTAGGGGGATCCGCAGTAGCGGTCCGCCTAATCAAACCCTAAACCCTTTCCCGTCTCGTTTTACGATACCCGATCCCCCAAAAAAGGGTTCACTCGGCCCCTCTAGGGTGTCTTTTTGTCTTGCCGCCTTCGATTGAGAAGTAAGGGAAAGGGTTTAGGGTTTGATTAGGGGGATCCGCGGTAGCGGTCCGCCTAATCAAACCCTGAACCCTTTCCCGTCCCGTTTTAGGATACCCGGCCCCCCAAAAAAGGGTTTACTCGGCCCCTCTAGGGTGTCTTTTTGTCTTGCCGCCTTCAAATGAGAAGCAAGGGAAAGGGTTTAGGGTTTGATTAAGGGGATCCACGGTAGCGGTCCCCCTAATCAAAACTCTAAACCCTTTCCCGTCCCGTTTTAGGATACCCGACCACCCAAAAAAGGGTTCACTCGGCCCTTATAGGGTGTCTTTTTGTCTTGCCGCCTTCGAATGAGAAGCAAGGGAAAGGGTTTAGGGTTTGATTAGGGGGATCCGCTGTAGCGGTCCGCCTACTCTAACCCTAAACCCTTTCCCGTCCCATTTTAGGATACCCGGCCGCCCAAAAAAGGTTCACTCGGCCCCTCTAGGGTGTCTTTTTGTGTTGCCGCCTTCAAATGAGAAGCACGGGAAAGGGTTTAGGGTTTTATTAGGGGATCCGCATAGCGGTCCGCCTAATTAAACCCTAAACCCTTTCCCGTCTCGTTTTAGTATACCCGGCCCCCCAAAAAAGGGTTCACTCGGCCCCTCTAGGGTGTCTTTTTGTCATGCCGCCTTCAAATGAGAAGCAAGGGAAAGGGTTTAGGGTTTGATTAGGGGGATCCGAGTTAGCGGTCCGCCTAATCAAACCCTAAACCCTTTCCCGTCCCGTTTTAGGATACTCGGCCCCCCAAAAAAGGGTTCACTCGGCCCCTCTAGGGTGTCTTTTTGTCTTGCCGCCTTCGAAAGAGAAGCAAGGGAAAGGGTTTAGGGTTTGAATAGAGGGATCCGCGGTAGCGGTCCGCCTAATCAAACCCTAAACCCTTTCCCGTCCCGTTTTAGGATACTCGGCCCCCAAAAAAAGGGTTCACTCGGCCCCTCTAGGGTGTCTTTTTGTCTTGCCGCCTTCAAATGAGAAGCAAGGGAAAGGGTTTAGGGTTTTATTAAGGGGATCCGCGGTAGCGGTCCGCCTAATCAAACCCTAAACCCTTTCCCGTCTCGTTTTAGGATACCCGGCCCCCCAAAAAAGGGTTCACTCGGCCCATCTAGGGTGTCTTTTTGTCTTGTCTCCTTCAAATGAGAAGTAAGGGAAAGGGTTAAGGATTTGATTAGGGGGATCCGTGGTAGCGGTCCGCCTAATCAAACCCTAAACCCTTTCCCGTCCCGTTTTAGTATACCCGGCCCCCCAAAAAAGGGTTCACTCGGCCCCTCTAGGGTGTCTTTTTGTCTCGCCGCCTTCAAATAATAAGCAAGGGAAAGGGTTTAGGGTTTGATTAGGGGGATCCGTGGCAGCGGCCCGCCTAATCAAACCCTAAAACCATTCCTGTCCCGTTTTAGGATACCCGGCCCTCCAAAAAAGGGTTCACTCGGCCCCTGTAGGGTGTCTTT
Organism: Silene latifolia; assembly: GCF_048544455.1. Classification (NCBI taxonomy): domain Eukaryota; kingdom Viridiplantae; phylum Streptophyta; class Magnoliopsida; order Caryophyllales; family Caryophyllaceae; genus Silene; species Silene latifolia. The sequence continues at coordinate 149,697,265 of NC_133536.1, read as the reverse complement.
TTGTCTTGCCGCCTTCAAATGAGAAGTAAGGGAAAGGGTTTAGGGTTTGATTAGGGGGATGCGCGGTAGCGGTCCGCCTAATCAAACTCTAATCCCTTTCCTGTCCCGTTTTAGGATACCCGGCCCCCCAAAAAATGGTTCACTCAGCCCCTCTAGTGTTTCTTTTTGTCTTGCCGCCTTCGAATGAGAAGCAAGGGAAAGGGTTTAGGGTTTGATTAGGTTGATCCACGGTAGCGGTCCGCCTAATCAAACCCTAAACCCTTTCCCGTCTCGTTTTAGGATACTCGGTCCCCCAAAAAAGGGTTCACTCGACCCCTCTAGGATGTCTTTTTGTCTTGCCGCCTTCGATTGAGAAGTAAGGGAAAGGGTTTAGGTTTTTATTAGGGGGATCTGCGGTAGCGGTCCGCCTAATTAAACCCTAAACCCTTTCCCGTCTCGTTTTAGGATACCCGGCCCCCCCAAAAAAGGGTTCACTCGGCCCCTCTAGGGTGTCTTTTTGTCTTGCAGCCTTCAAATGAGAAGCAAGGGAAAGGGTTTAGGGTTTGATTAGGGGGATCTGCTGTAGCGGTCCGCCTAATAAAACCCTAAACCCTTTCCCGTCTCGTTTTAGGATACCAGGTCCCCCAAAAAAGGGTTCACTCGGCCCCTCTAGGGTGTCTTTTTGCCTTGCCGCCTTCGATTGAGAAGTAAGGGAAAGGCTTTAGGGTTTGATTAGGGGGATCCGCGGTTGCGGTCCGCCTAATCAAACCGTAAACCCTTCCCGTCCCGTTTTAGGATACCCGGCCCCCCAAAAAAGGGTTCACTCGGCCCCTCTAGGGTGTCTTTTTGTCTTGCCGCCCTCAAATGAGAAGCAAGGGAAAGGGTTTAGGGTTTTATTAGGGGGATCCGCGGTAGCGGTCAGCCTAATCAAACCCTAAACCCTTTCCCGTCTCGTTTTAGGATACCCGCCCCCCCCCAAAAAAGGGTTCACTCGGCCCCTCTAGGGTGTCTTTTTGTCTTGCCGCCTTCAAATGTGAAGCAAGGGAAAGGGTTTGATTAGGGGGATCCGCAGTAGCGGTCCCCCTAATCAAACCCTAAACCCTTTCCCGTCTCGTTTTACGATACCCGATCCACCAAAAAAGGGTTCACTCGGCCCCTCTAGGGTGTCTTTTTGTCTTGTCGCCTTCGATTGAGAAGTAAGGGAAAGGGTTTAGGGTTTGATTAGGGGGATCCGCGGTAGCGGTCCGCCTAATCAAACCCTGAACCCTTTCCCGTCCCGTTTTAGGATACCCGGCCCCCCAAAAAAGGGTTTACTCGGCCCCTCTAGGGTGTCTTTTTGTCTTGCCGCCTTCAAATGAGAAGCAAGGGAAAGGGTTTAGGGTTTGATTAAGGGGATCCACGGTAGCGGTCCCCCTAATCAAAACTCTAAACCCTTTCCCGTCCCGTTTTAGGATACCCGACCACCCAAAAAAGGGTTCACTCGGCCCTTATAGGGTGTCTTTTTGTCTTGCCGCCTTCGAATGAGAAGCAAGGGAAAGGGTTTAGGGTTTGATTAGGGGGATCCGCTATAGCGGTCCGCCTACTCTAACCCTAAACCCTTTCCCGTCCCATTTTAGGATACCCGGCCGCCCAAAAAAGGTTCACTCGCCCCCTCTAGGGTGTCTTTTTGTGTTGCCGCCTTCAAATGAGAAGCACGGGAAAGGGTTTAGGGTTTTATTAGAGGGATCCGCAGTAGCGGTCCGCCTAATTAAACCCTAAACCCTTTCCCGTCTCGTTTTAGGATACCCGGCCCCCCAAAAAAGGGTTCACTCGGCCCCTCTAGGGTGTCTTTTTGTCATGCCGCCTTCAAATGAGAAGCAAGGGAAAGGGTTTAGGGTTTGATTAGGGGGATCCGAGTTAGCGGTCCGCCTAATCAAACCCTAAACCCTTTCCCGTCCCGTTTTAGGATACCCGGCCCCCAAAAAAAGGGTTCACTCGGCCCCTCTAGGGTGTCTTTTTGTCTTGCCGCCTTCAAATGAGAAGCAAGGGAAAGGGTTTAGGGTTTTATTAAGGGGATCCGCGGTAGCGGTCCGCCTAATCAAACCCTAAACCCTTTCCCGTCTCGTTTTAGGATACCCGTCCCCCCAAAAAAGGGTTCACTCGGCCCATCTAGGGTGTCTTTTTGTCTTGTCTCCTTCAAATGAGAAGTAAGGGAAAGGGTTAAGGATTTGATTAGGGGGATCTGTGGTAGCGGTCCGCCTAATCAAACCCTAAACCCTTTCCCGTCCCGTTTTAGTATACCCGGCCCCCCAAAAAAGGGTTCACTCGGCCCCTCTAGGGTGTCTTTTTGTCTCGCCGCCTTCAAATAATAAGCAAGGGAAAGGGTTTAGGGTTTGATTAGGGGGATCCGTGGTAGCGGCCCGCCTAATCAAACCCTAAAACCATTCCTGTCCCGTTTTAGGATACCCGGCCCTCCAAAAAAGGGTTCACTCGGCCCTGTAGGGTGTCTTTTTGTCTTGCCGCCTTCAAATGAGAAGTAAGGGAAAGGGTTTAGGGTTTGATTAGGGGGATCCGCGGTAGCGGTCCGCCTAATCAAACTCTAATCCCTTTCCTGTCCCGTTTTAGGATACCCGGCCCCCCAAAAAATGGTTCACTCAGCCCCTCTAGTGTGTCTTTTTGTCTTGCCGCCTTCGAATGAGAAGCAAGGGAAAGGGTTTAGGGTTTGATTAGGTTGATCCACGGTAGCGGTCCGCCTAATCAAACCCTAAACCCTTTCCCGTCTCGTTTTAGGATACTCGGTCCCCCAAAAAAGGGTTCACTCGACCCCTCTAGGATGTCTTTTTGTCTTGCCGCCTTCGATTGAGAAGTAAGGGAAAGGGTTTAGGTTTTTATTAGGGGGATCTGCGGTAGCGGTCCGCCTAATTAAACCCTAAACCCTTTCCCGTCTCGTTTTAGGATACCCGGCCCCCCCAAAAAAGGGTTCACTCGGTCCCTCTAGGGTGTCTTTTTGTCTTGCAGCCTTAAAATGAGAAGCAAGGGAAAGGGTTTAGGGTTTGAGTAGGGGGATCTGCTGTAGCGGTCCGCCTAATAAAACACTAAACCCTTTCCCGTCTCGTTTTAGGATACCCGGTCCCCCAAAAAAGGGTTCACTCGGCCCCTCTAGGGTGTCTTTTTGCCTTTTCGCCTTCGATTGAGAAGTAAGGGAAAGGCTTTAGGGTTTGATTAGGGGGATCCGCGGTCGCGGTCCGCCTAATTAAACCGTAAACCCTTTCTCGTCCCGTTTTAGGATACCCTGCCCCCCAAAAAAGGGTTCACTCGGCCCCTCTAGGGTGTCTTTTTGTTTTGCCGCCCTCAAATGAGAAGCAAGGGAAAGGGTTTAGGGTTTTATTAGGGGGATCCGCGGTAGCGGTCCGCCTAATCAAACCCTAAACCCTTTCCCGTCTCGTTTTAGGATACCCGGCCCCCCCAAAAAAGGGTTCACTCGGCCTCTCTAGGGTGTCCTTTTGTCTTGCCGCCTTCAAATGAGAGGCAAGGGAAAGGGTTTGATTAGGGGGATCCGCGGTAGCGGTCCGCCTAATCAAACCCTAAACCCTTTCCCGTCTCGTTTTACGATACCCGATCCCCCAAAAAAGGGTTCACTCGGCCCCTCTAGGGTGTCTTTTTGTCTTGCCGCCTTCAATTGAGAAGTAAGGGAAAGGGTTTAGGGTTTGATTAGGGGGATCCGCGGTAGCGGTCCGCCTAATCAAACCCTGAACCCTTTCCCGTCCCGTTTTAGGATACCCGGCCCCCCAAAAAAGGGTTTACTCGGCCCGTCTAGGGTGTCTTTTTGTCTTGCCGCCTTCAAATGAGAAGCAAGGGAAAGGTTTTAGGGTTTTATTAAGGGGATCCACGGTAGCGGTCCCCCTAATCAAAACTCTAAACCCTTTCCCGTCCCGTTTTAGGATACCCGACCACCCAAAAAAGGGTTCACTCGGCCCCTATAGGGTGTCTTTTTGTCTTGCCGCCTTCGAATGAGAAGCAAGGGAAAGGGTTTAGGGTTTGATTAGGGGGATCCGCTGTAGCGGTCCGCCTACTCTAACCCTAAACCCTTTCCCGCCCCATTTTAGGATACCCGCCGCCCAAAAAGGTTCACTCGGCCCCTCTAGGGTGTCTTTTGTGTTGCCGCCTTCAAATGAGAAGCACGGGAAAGGGTTTAGGGTTTTATTAGGGGGATCCGCAGTAGCGGTCCGCCTAATTAAACCCTAAACCCTTTCCCGTCTCATTTTAGGATACCCGGCCCCCCAAAAAAGGGTTCACTCGGCCCCTCTAGGGTGTCTTTTTGTCTTACCGCCTTCAAATGAGAAGCAAGGGAAAGGGTTTAGGGTTTGATTAGGGGGATCCGAGGTAGCGGTCCGCCTAATCAAACCCTAAACCCTTTCCCGTCCCGTTTTAGGATACTCGGCCCCCCAAAAAAGGGTTCACTCGGCCCCTCTAGGGTGTCTTTTTGTCTTGCCGCCTTCGAAAGAGAAGCAAGGGAAAGGGTTTAGGGTTTGAATAGAGGGATCCGCGGTAGCGGTCCGCCTAATCAAACCCTAAACCCTTTCCCGTCCCGTTTTAGGATACCCGCCCCCCCAAAAAAGGGTTCACTCGGCCCCTCTAGGGTGTCTTTTTGTCTTGCCGCCTTCAAATGAGAAGCAAGGGAAAGGGTTTAGGGTTTTATTAAGGGGATCCGCGGTAGCGGTCCGCCTAATCAAACCCTAAACCCTTTTCCGTCTCGTTTTAGGATACCCGGCCCCCCAAAAAAGAGTTCACTCGGCCCATCTAGGGTGTCTTTTTGTCTTGTCTCCTTCAAATGAGAAGTAAGGGAAAGGGTTAAGGATTTGATTAGGGGGATCCGTGGTAGCGGTCCGCTTAATCAAACCCTAAACCCTTTCCCGTCCCGTTTTAGTATACCCGGCCCCCCAAAAAAGGGTTCAGTCGGCCCCTCTAGGGTGTCTTTTTGTCTTGCCTCCTTCTAAAGAGAAGCAAGGGAAAGGGTTTAGGGTTTTATTAGGGGGATCCGCGGTAGGGTTCCGCCTAATCAAAACCTAAACCCTTTCCCGTCCCGTTTTAGGATACCCGGCCCCCAAAAAAAGGGTTCACTCGGCCCCTCTAGGGTGTCTTTTTGTCTCGCCGCCTTCAAATAAGAAGCAAGGGAAAGGGTTTAGGGTTTTATTAGGGGGATCCGCGGTAGCGGTCCGTCTAATCAAACCCTAAACCCTTTCCCGTCCTGTTTTAGTATACCCGGCCCCCCAAAAAAGGGTTTACTCGGCCCCTCTAGGGTGTCTTTTTGTCCTGCCGCCTTCAAATGAGAAGCAAGGGAAAGGGTTTAGGGTTTGATTAGGGGGATTTGCTGTAGCGGTCCGCCTAATCAAACCCTAAACCCTTTCCCGTCCCGTTTTAGGATACCCGGCCCCCCAAAAAAGAGTTCACTCGGCCCCTCTAGGGTGTCTTTTTGTCTTGCCGCCTTCAAATGAGAAGCAAGGAAAGGGTTTAGGGTTTGATTAGGGGGATCCGCGGTAGCGGTCCGCCTAATCAAACCCTAAACCCTTTCCCATCTCGTTTTAGGATACCCGGCCCCCCAAAAAAGGGTTCACTTGGCCCCTCTAGGGTGTCTTTTTGTCTTGTCTCCTTCAAATGAGAAGCAAGGGAAAGGGTTAAGGGTTTGATTAGGGGGATCCGCGGTAGCGGTCCGCCTAATCAAACCCTAAACCCCTTCCCGTCCCGTTTTAGGATACCCGGCCCCCCAAAAAAGGGTTCACTCGGCCCCTCTAGGGTGTCTTTTTGTCTTGCCACCTTCGAAAGAGAAGCAAGGGAAAGGGTTTAGGGTTTGATGAGGGGGATCCGCGGTAGCGGTCCGCCTAATCAAACCATGAACCCTTTCCCGTCCCGTTTTAGGATACACGGCCCCCCAAAAAAGGGTTCACTCGCCCCCTCTAGGATGTCTTTTTGTCTTGCCGCCTTCAAATGAGAAGCAAGGGAAAGGGTTTAGGGTTTGATTAAGGGGATCCACGGTAGCGGTCCCCCTAATCAAAACTCTAAACCCTTTCCCGTCCCGTATTAGGATACCCGACCACCCAAAAAAGGGTTCACTCGGCCCCTCTAGGGTGTCTTTTTGTCTTGCCAACTTCGAATGAGAAGCAAGGGAAAGGGTTTAGGGTTTCATTAGGGGGATCCGCTATAGCGGTCCGCCTACTCAAACCCTAAACTCTTTCCCGTCCCATTTTAGGATACCCGGCCCCCCAAAAAAGGTTCACTCGGCCCCTCTAGGGTGTCTTTTTGTGTTGCCGCCTTCAAATGAGAAGCAAGGGAAAGGGTTTAGGGTTTTATTAGGGGGATCCGCAGTAGCGGTCCGCCTAATCAAACCCTAAACCCTTTCCCGTCTCGTTTTAGGATACCCGGCCCCCAAAAAAAGGTTCACTCAGCCCCTCTAGGTTGTCTTTTTGTCTTGCCGCCTTCAAATGAGAAGCAAGGGAAAGGGTTTAGGGTTTGATTAGGGGGATCCGAGGTAGCGGTCCGCCTAATCAAACCCTAAATCATTTCCCGTACCGTTTTAGGATACTCGACCCCCCAAAAAAGGGTTCACTCGGCCCCTCTAGGGTGTCTTTTTGTCTTGCCGCCTTCGAAAGAGAAGAAAGGGAAAGGGTTTAGGGTTTGAATAGGGGGATCCGCGGTAGCGGTCCGCCTAATCAAACCCTAAACCCTTTCCCGTCCCGTTTTAGGATACCCGGCCCCCCAAAAAAGGGTTCACTCGGCCCCTCTAGGGTGTCTTTTTGTCTTGCCGCCTTCAAATGAGAAGCAAGGGAAAGGTTTTATGGTTTTATTAGGGGGATCCGTGGTAGCGGTCGGCCTAATCAAACCCTAAACCCTTTCCCGTCTCGTTTTAGGATACCCGGCCCCCCAAAAAAGGGTTCACTCGGCCCATCTAGGGTGTCTTTTTCTCTTGTCTCCTTCAAATGAGAAGTAAGGGAAAGGGTTAAGGGTTTGATTAGGGTTATCCGTGGTAGCGGTCGGCCTAATCAAATCCTAAACCCTTTCCCGTCCCGTTTTAGTATACCCGGCCCCCCAAAAAAGGGTTCACTCGGCCCCTCTAGAGTGTCTTTTTGTCTTGCCGCCTTCTAAAGAGAAGCAAGGGAAAGGGTTTAGGGTTTGATTAGGGGGATCCGCGGGAGCGGTCCGCCTAATCAAACCCTAAACCCTTTCCCGTCCCGTTTTAGGATACCCGGCCCCCCAAAAAAGGGTTTACTCGGCCCCTCTAGGGTGTCTTTTTGTCTTACCGCCTTCAAATGAGAAGCAAGGGAAAGGGTTTAGGGTTTTATTAAGGGGATCCGCGGTAGCGGTCCGCCTAATCAAACCCTAAACCCTTTCCCGTCTCGTTTTAGGATACCCGGCCCCCCAAAAAAGGGTTCACTCGGCCCCTCTAGGGTGTCTTTTTGTCTTGCCGCCTTCAAATGAGAAGCAAGGGAAAGGGTTTATGGTTTTATTAGGGGGATCTGTGGTAGCGGTCGGCCTAATCAAACCCTAAACCCTTTTCCGTCTCGTTTTAGGATAACCGGCCCCCCAAAAAAGGGTTCACTCGGCCCATCTAGGGTGTCTTTTTGTCTTGTCTCCTTCAAATGAGAAGTAAGGGAAAGGGCTAAGGGTTTGATTAGGGTTATCCGTGGTAGCGGTCGGCCTAATCAAATCCTAAACCCTTTCCCGTCCCGTTTTAGTATACCCGGCCCCCCAAAAAAGGGTTCACTCGGCCCCTCTAGGGTGTCTTTTTGTCTTGCCGCCTTCTAAAGAGAAGCAAGGGAAAGGGTTTAGGGTTTGATTAGGGGGATCCGCGGTAGGGGTCCGCCTAATCAAAACCTAAACCCTTTCCCGTCCCGTTTTAGGATACCCGACCCCCCAAAAAAGGGTTCACTCGGCCCCTCTAGGGTGTCTTTTTGTCTCGCCGCCTTCAAATAAGAAGCAAGGGAAAGGGTTTAGGGTTTTATTAGGGGGATCCGCGGTAGCGGTCCGTCTAATCAAACCCTAAACCCTTTCCCGTCCCGTTTTAGTATACCCGGCCCCCCAAAAAAGGGTTTACTCGGCCCCTCTAGGGTGTCTTTTTGTCTCGCCGCCTTCAAATAAGAAGCAAGGGAAAGGGTTTAGGGTTTTATTAGGGGGATCCGCGGTAGCGGTCCATCTAATCAAACCCTAAACCCTTTCCCGTCCCGTTTTAGTATACCCGGCCCCCCAAAAAAGGGTTTACTCGGCCCCTCTAGGGTGTCTTTTTGTCTTGCCGCCTTCTAAAGAGAAGCAAGGGAAAGGGTTTAGGGTTTGATTAGGGGGATCCGCGGGAGCGGTCCGCCTAATCAAACCCTAAACCCTTTCCCGTCCCGTTTTAGGATACCCGGCCCCCCAAAAAAGGGTTCACTCGGCCCCTCTAGGGTGTCTTTTTGTCTTACCGCCTTCAAATGAGAAGCAAGGGAAAGGGTTTAGGGTTTTATTAAGGGGATCCGCGGTAGCGGTCCGCCTAATCAAACCCTAAACCCTTTCCCGTCTCGTTTTAGGATACCCGGCCCCCCAAAAAAGGGTTCACTCGGCCCCTCTAGGGTGTCTTTTTGTCTTGCCGCCTTCAAATGAGAAGCAAGTGAAAGGGTTTATGGTTTTATTAGGGGGATCTGTGGTAGCGGTCGGCCTAATCAAACTCTAAACCCTTTCCCGTCTCGTTTTAGGATACCCGGCCCCCCAAAAAAGGGTTCACTCGGCCCATCTAGGGTGTCTTTTTGTCTTGTCTCCTTCAAATGAGAAGTAAGGGAAAGGGTTAAGGGTTTGATTAGGGTTATCCGTGGTAGCGGTCGGCCTAATCAAATCCTAAACCCTTTCCCGTCCCGTTTTAGTATACCCGGCCCCCCAAAAAAGGGTTCACTCGGCCCCTCTAGGGTGTCTTTTTGTCTTGCCGCCTTCTAAAGAGAAGCAAGGGAAAGAGTTTAGGGTTTGATTAGGGGGATCCGCGGTAGGGGTCCGCCTAATCAAAACCTAAACCCTTTCCCGTCCCGTTTTAGGATACCCGACCCCCTAAAAAAGGGTTCACTCGGCCCCTCTAGGGTGTCTTTTTGTCTCGCCGCCTTCAAATAAGAAGCAAGGGAAAGGGTTTAGGGTTTTATTAGGGGGATCCGCGGTAGCGGTCCGTCTAATCAAACCCTAAACCCTTTCCCGTCCCGTTTTAGTATACCCATCCCCCCAAAAAAGGGTTTTCTCGGCCCCTCTAGGGTGTCTTTTTGTCTTGCCGCCTTCAAATGAGAAGCAAGGGAAAGGGTTTAGGGTTTGATTAGGGGATTTCTTTGTAGCGGTCCGCCTAATCAAACCCTAAACCCTTTCCCGTCCCGTTTTAGGATACCCGGCCCCCCAAAAAAGAGTTCACTCGGCCCCTCTAGGGTTTCTTTTTGTCTTGCCGCCTTCAAATGAGAAGCAAGGGAAAGGGTTTAGGGTTTTATTAGGGGGATCCGCGGTAGCGGTCTGCCTAATCAAACCCTAAACCCTTTCCCATCTCGTTTTAGGATACCCGGCCCCCAAAAAAGGGTTCACTTGGCCCCTCAAGGTTGTCTTTGTGTCTTGTCTCCTTCAAATGAGAAGCAAGGGAAAGGGTTAAGGGTTTGATTAGGGGGATCCGTGGTAGCGGTCCGCCTAATCAAACCCTAAACCCCTTCCCGTCCCGTTTTAGGATACTCGGCCCCCCAAAAAAGGGTTCACTCGGCCCCTCTAGGGTGTCTTTTTGTCTTGCCACCTTCGAAAGAGAAGCAAGGGAAAGGGTTTAGGGTTTGATTAAGGGGATCTGTGGTAGCGGTCGGCCTAATCAAACCCTAAACCCTTTTCCGTCTCGTTTTTAGGATAACCTTAGGCCCCCAAAAAAGGGTTCACTCGGCCCATCTAGGGTGTCTTTTTGTCTTGTCTCCTTCAAATGAGAAGTAAGGGAAAGGGCTAAGGGTTTGATTAGGGTTATCCGTGGTAGCGGTCGGCCTAATCAAATCCTAAACCCTTTCCCGTCCCGTTTTAGTATACCCGCCCCCCAAAAAAGGGTTCACTCGGCCCCTCTAGGGTGTCTTTTTGTCTTGCCGCCTTCTAAAGAGAAGCAAGGGAAAGAGTTTAGGGTTTGATTAGGGGGATCCGCGGTAGGGGTCCGCCTAATCAAAACCTAAACCCTTTCCCGTCCCGTTTTAGGATACCCGACCCCCAAAAAAGGGTTCACTCGGCCCCTCTAGGGTGTCTTTTTGTCTCGCCGCCTTCAAATAAGAAGCAAGGGAAAGGGTTTAGGGTTTTATTAGGGGGATCCGCGGTAGCGGTCCGTCTAATCAAACCCTAAACCCTTTCCCGTCCCGTTTTAGTATACCCGGCCCCCCAAAAAGGGTTCACTCGGCCCCTCTAGGGTGTCTTTTTGTCTCGCCGCCTTCAAATAAGAAGCAAGGGAAAGGGTTTAGGGTTTTATTAGGGGGATCCGCGGTAGCGGTCCATCTAATCAAACCCTAAACCCTTTCCCGTCCCGTTTTAGTATACCCGGCCCCCCAAAAAAGGGTTTACTCGGCCCCTCTAGGGTGTCTTTTTGTCTTGCCGCCTTCTAAAGAGAAGCAAGGGAAAGGGTTTAGGGTTTGATTAGGGGGATCCGCGGGAGCGGTCCGCCTAATCAAACCCTAAACCCTTTCCCGTCCCGTTTTAGGATACCCGGCCCCCCAAAAAAGGGTTTACTCGGCCCCTCTAGGGTGTCTTTTTGTCTTACCGCCTTCAAATGAGAAGCAAGGGAAAGGGTTTAGGGTTTTATTAAGGGGATCCGCGGTAGCGGTCCGCCTAATCAAACCCTAAACCCTTTCCCGTCTCGTTTTAGGATACCCGCCCCCCAAAAAAGGGTTCACTCGGCCCCTCTAGGGTGTCTTTTTGTCTTGCCGCCTTCAAATGAGAAGCAAGTGAAAGGGTTTATGGTTTTATTAGGGGGATCTGTGGTAGCGGTCGGCCTAATCAAACTCTAAACCCTTTCCCGTCTCGTTTTAGGATACCCGGCCCCCCAAAAAAGGGTTCACTCGGCCCATCTAGGGTGTCTTTTTGTCTTGTCTCCTTCAAATGAGAAGTAAGGGAAAGGGTTAAGGGTTTGATTAGGGTTATCCGTGGTAGCGGTCGGCCTAATCAAATCCTAAACCCTTTCCCGTCCCGTTTTAGTATACCCGGCCCCCAAAAAAGGGTTCACTCGGCCCCTCTAGGGTGTCTTTTTGTCTTGCCGCCTTCTAAAGAGAAGCAAGGGAAAGAGTTTAGGGTTTGATTAGGGGGATCCGCGGTAGGGGTCCGCCTAATCAAAACCTAAACCCTTTCCCGTCCCGTTTTAGGATACCCGACCCCCAAAAAAGGGTTCACTCGGCCCCTCTAGGGTGTCTTTTTGTCTCGCCGCCTTCAAATAAGAAGCAAGGGAAAGGGTTTAGGGTTTTATTAGGGGGATCCGCGGTAGCGGTCCGTCTAATCAAACCCTAAACCCTTTCCCGTCCCGTTTTAGTATACCCATCCCCCCAAAAAAGGGTTTTCTCGGCCCCTCTAGGGTGTCTTTTTGTCTTGCCGCCTTCAAATGAGAAGCAAGGGAAAGGGTTTAGGGTTTGATTAGGGGGATTTCTTTGAGCGGTCCGCCTAATCAAACCCTAAACCCTTTCCCGTCCCGTTTTAGGATACCGCCCCCAAAAAAAGAGTTCACTAGGCCCCTCTAGGGTTTCTTTTGTCTTGCCGCCTTCAAATGAGAAGCAAGGGAAAGGGTTTAGGGTTTTATTAGGGGATCCGCGGTAGCGGTCCGCCTAATCAAACCCTAAACCCTTTCCCGTCCCGTTTTAGGATACCGGCCCCCCAAAAAAGGGTTCACTTGGCCCCTCAAGGTTGTCTTTGTGTCTTGTCTCCTTCAAATGAGAAGCAAGGGAAAGGGTTAAGGGTTTGATTAGGGGGATACGTGGTAGCGGTCCGCCTAATCAAACCCTAAACCCCTTCCCGTCCCGTTTTAGGATACTCGGCCCCCCAAAAAAGGGTTCACTCGGCCCCTCTAGGGTGTCTTTTTGTCTTGCCACCTTCGAAAGAGAAGCAAGGGAAAGGGTTTAGGGTTTGATTAAGGGGATCCACGGTAGCGGTCCCCCTAATCAAAACTCTAAACCCTTTCCCGTCCCGTATTAGGATACCCGACCACCCAAAAAAGGGTTCACTCGGCCCCTCTAGGGTGTCTTTTTGTCTTGCCGCCTTCAAATGAGAAGCAAGGGAAAGGGTTTAGGGTTTTATTAAGGGGATCCGCGGTAGCGGTCCGCCTAATCAAACCCTAAACCCTTTCCCGTCCCGTTTTAGGATACTCGGCCCCCCAAAAATGGGTTCACTCGGCCCCTCTAGGGTGTCTTTTTGTCTTGCCGCCTTCGAAAGAGAAGCAAGGGAAAGGGTTTAGGGTTTGAATAGAGGGATCCGCGGTAGCGGTCCGCCTAATCAAACCCTAAACCCTTTCCCGTCCCGTTTTAGGATACCCGGCCCCCAAAAAAAGGGATCACTCGGCCCCTCTAGGGTGTCTTTTTGTCTTGCCGCCTTCAAATGAGAAGCAAGGAAAGGGTTTAGGGTTTGATTAAGGGGATCCGCGGTAGCGGTCCGCCTAATCAAACCCTAAACCCTTTTCCGTCTCGTTTTAGGATACCCGGCCCCCCAAAAAAGAGTTCACTCGGCCCATCTAGGGTGTCTTTTTGTCTTGTCTCCTTTAAATGAGAAGTAAGGGAAAGGGTTAAGGATTTGATTAGGGGGATCCGTGGTAGCGGTCCGCTTAATCAAACCCTAAACCCTTTCCCGTCCCGTTTTAGTATACCCGGCCCCCAAAAAGGGGGTTCGGCCCCTCTAGGGTGTCTTTTTGTCTTGCCTCCTTCTAAAGAGAAGCAAGGGAAAGGGTTTAGTGTTTTATTAGGGGGATCCGCGGTAGGGTTCCGCCTAATCAAAACCTAAACCCTTTCCCGTCCCGTTTTAGGATACCCGGCCCCCAAAAAAAGGGTTCACTCGGCCCCTCTAGGGTGTCTTTTTGTCTCGCCGCCTTCAAATAAGAAGCAAGGGAAAGGGTTTAGGGTTTTATTAGGGGGATCCGCGGTAGCGGTCCGTCTAATCAAACCCTAAACCCTTTCCCGTCCTGTTTTAGTATACCCGGCCCCCCAAAAAAGGGTTTACTCGGCCCCTCTAGGGTGTCTTTTTGTCCTGCCGCCTTCAAATGAGAAGCAAGGGAAAGGGTTTAGGGTTTGATTAGGGGGATTTGCTGTAGCGGTCCGCCTAATCAAACCCTAAACCCTTTCCCGTCCCATTTTAGGATACCCGGCCCCCCAAAAAAGAGTTCACTAGGCCCCTCTAGGGTTTCTTTTTGTCTTGCCGCCTTCAAATGAGAAGCAAGGGAAAGGGTTTCCTGGTTTTATTAGGGGGATCCGCGGTAGCGGTCCGCCTAATCAAACCCTAAACCCTTTCCCATCTCGTTTTAGGATACCCGGCCCCCAAAAAAGGGTTCACTCGGCCCCTCTAGGGTGTCTTTTTGTCTTGCCACCTTCGAAAGAGAAGCAAGGGAAAGGGTTTAGGGTTTGATGAGGGGGATCCGCGGTAGCGGTCCGCCTAATCAAACCATGAACCCTTTCCCGTCCCGTTTTAGGATACACGGCCCCCCAAAAAAGGGTTCACTCGGCCCCTCTAGGGTGTCTTTTTGTCTTGCCGCCTTCAAATGAGAAGCAAGGGAAAGGGTTTAGGGTTTGATTAAGGGGATCCACGGTAGCGGTCCCCCTAATCAAAACTCTAAACCCTTTCCCGTCCCGTATTAGGATACCCGACCACCCAAAAAAGGGTTCACTCGGCCCCTCTAGGGTGTCTTTTTGTCTTGCCAACTTCGAATGAGAAGCAAGGGAAAGGGTTTAGGGTTTCATTAGGGGGATCCGCTATAGCGGTCCGCCTACTCAAACCCTAAACTCTTTCCCGTCCCATTTTAGGATACCCGGCCCCCCAAAAAAGGTTCACTCGGCCCCTCTAGGGTGTCTTTTTGTGTTGCCGCCTTCAAATGAGAAGCAAGGGAAAGGGTTTAGGGTTTTATTAGGGGATCTGCAGTTAGCGGTCCGCCTAATCAAACCCTAAACCCTTTCCCGTCTCGTTTTAGGATACCCGGCCCCCAAAAAAAGGTTCACTCAGCCCCTCTAGGTTGTCTTTTTGTCTTGCCGCCTTCAAATGAGAAGCAAGGGAAAGGGTTTAGGGTTTGATTAGGGGATCCGCGGTAGCGGTCCGCCTAATCAAACCCTAAATCATTTCCGCACCGTTTTAGGATACTCGGCCCCCAAAAAAGGGTTCACTCGGCCCCTCTAGGGTGTCTTTTTGTCTTGCCGCCTTCGAAAGAGAAGAAAGGGAAAGGGTTTAGGGTTTGAATAGGGGGATCTGCGGTAGCGGTCCGCCTAATCAAACCCTAAACCCTTTCCCGTCCCGTTTTAGGATACCGGCCCCCCAAAAAGGGTTCACTCGGCCCCTCTAGGGTGTCTTTTTGTCTTGCCGCCTTCAAATGAGAAGCAAGGGAAAGGGTTTATGGTTTTATTAGGGGGATCCGTGGTAGCGGTCGGCCTAATCAAACCCTAAACCCTTTCCCGTCTCGTTTTAGGATACCCGGCCCCCCAAAAAAGGGTTCACTCGGCCCATCTAGGGTGTCTTTTTCTCTTGTCTCCTTCAAATGAGAAGTAAGGGAAAGGGTTAAGGGTTTGATTAGGGTTATCCGTGGTAGCGGTCGGCCTAATCAAATCCTAAACCCTTTCCCGTCCCGCTTTAGTATACGGCCCCCAAAAAGGGTTCACTCGGCCCCTCTAGAGTGTCTTTTTGTCTTGCCGCCTTCTAAAGAGAAGCAAGGGAAAGGGTTTAGGGTTTGATTAGGGGGATCCGCGGGAGCGGTCCGCCTAATCAAACCCTAAACCCTTTCCCGTCCCGCTTTAGGATACCCCCCCAAAAAAGGGTTTACTCGGCCCCTCTAGGGTGTCTTTTTGTCTTACCGCCTTCAAATGAGAAGCAAGGGAAAGGGTTTAGGGTTTTATTAAGGGGATCCGCGGTAGCGGTCCGCCTAATCAAACCCTAAACCCTTTCCCGTCTCGTTTTAGGATACCCGGCCCCCCAAAAAAGGGTTCACTCGGCCCCTTTAGGGTGTCTTTTTGTCTTGCCGCCTTCAAATGAGAAGCAAGGGAAAGGGTTTATGGTTTTATTAGGGGGATCTGTGGTAGCGGTCGGCCTAATCAAACCCTAAACCCTTTTCCGTCTCGTTTTAGGATACCCGGCCCCCCAAAAAAGGGTTCACTCGGCCCATCTAGGGTGTCTTTTTGTCTTGTCTCCTTCAAATGAGAAGTAAGGGAAAGGGTTAAGGGTTTGATTAGGGTTATCCGTGGTAGCGGTCGGCCTAATCAAATCCTAAACCCTTTCCCGTCCCGTTTTAGTATACCCGGCCCCCCAAAAAAGGGTTCACTCGGCCCCTCTAGGGTGTCTTTTTGTCTTGCCGCCTTCTAAAGAGAAGCAAGGGAAAGAGTTTAGGGTTTGATTAGGGGGATCCGCGGTAGGGGTCCGCCTAATCAAAACCTAAACCCTTTCCCGTCCCGTTTTAGGATACCCGACCCCCCAAAAAAGGGTTCACTCGGCCCCTCTAGGGTGTCTTTTTGTCTCGCCGCCTTCAAATAAGAAGCAAGGGAAAGGGTTTAGGGTTTTATTAGGGGGATCCGCGGTAGCGGTCCGTCTAATCAAACCCTAAACCCTTTCCCGTCCCGTTTTAGTATACCCGGCCCCCCAAAAAAGGGTTTACTCGGCCCCTCTAGGGTGTCTTTTTGTCTCGCCGCCTTCAAATAAGAAGCAAGGGAAAGGGTTTAGGGTTTTATTAGGGGGATCCGCGGTAGCGGTCCGTCTAATCAAACCCTAAACCCTTTCCCGTCCTGTTTTAGTATACCCGCCCCCAAAAAAGGGTTTACTCGGCCCCTCTAGGGTGTCTTTTTGTCTCGCCGCCTTCAAATAAGAAGCAAGGGAAAGGGTTTAGGGTTTTATTAGGGGGATCCACGGTAGCGGTCCGCCTAATCAAACCCTAAACCCTTTCCCGTCTCGTTTTAGGATACCCGGCCCCCCAAAAAAGGGTTCACTCGGCCCCTCTAGGGAGTCTTTTTGTCTTGCCGCCTTCGAATGAGAATCAAAGGAAAGGGTTTAGAGTTTGATTAGGGGGATCCGCGGTAGCGGTCTGCCTAATCAAACCCTAAACCCTTTCCCGTCCCGTTTTAGGATACCCGGCCCCCCAAAAAAGGGTTTACTCGGCCCCTCTAGGGTGTCTTTTTGTCTTACCGCCTTCAAATGAGAAGCAAGGGAAAGGGTTTAGGGTTTTATTAAGGGGATCCGCGGTAGCGGTCCGCCTAATCAAACCCTAAACCCTTTCCCGTCTCGTTTTAGGATACCCGGCCCCCCAAAAAAGGGTTCACTCGGCCCCTCTAGGGTGTCTTTTTGTCTTGCCGCCTTCAAATGAGAAGCAAGGGAAAGGGTTTATGGTTTTATTAGGGGGATATGTGGTAGCGGTCGGCCTAATCAAACCCTAAACCCTTTCCCGTCTCGTTTTAGGATACCCGGCCCCCCAAAAAAGGGTTCACTCGGCCCATCTAGGGTGTCTTTTTGTCTTGTCTCCTTCAAATGAGAAGTAAGGGAAAGGGTTAAGGGTTTGATTAGGGTTATCCGTGGTAGCGGTCGGCCTAATCAAATCCTAAACCCTTTCCCGTCCCGTTTTAGTATACCCGGCCCCCCAAAAAAGGGTTCACTCGGCCCCTCTAGGGTGTCTTTTTGTCTTGCCGCCTTCTAAAGAGAAGCAAGGGAAAGAGTTTAGGGTTTGATTAGGGGGATCCGCGGTAGGGGTCCGCCTAATCAAAACCTAAACCCTTTCCCGTCCCGTTTTAGGATACCCGACCCCCAAAAAAGGGTTCACTCGGCCCCTCTAGGGTGTCTTTTTGTCTCGCCGCCTTCAAATAAGAAGCAAGGGAAAGGGTTTAGGGTTTTATTAGGGGGATCCGCGGTAGCGGTCCGTCTAATCAAACCCTAAACCCTTTCCCGTCCCGTTTTAGTATACCCGGCCCCCCAAAAAAGGGTTTTCTCGGCCCCTCTAGGGTGTCTTTTTGTCTTGCCGCCTTCAAATGAGAAGCAAGGGAAAGGGTTTAGGGTTTGATTAGGGGATTTCTTTGAGCGGTCCGCCTAATCAAACCCTAAACCCTTTCCCGTCCCGTTTTAGGATACCGGCCCCCCAAAAAAGGGTTCACTAGGCCCCTCTAGGGTTTCTTTTTGTCTTGCCGCCTTCAAATGAGAAGCAAGGGAAAGGGTTTAGGGTTTTATTAGGGGGATCCGCGGTAGCGGTCCGCCTAATCAAACCCTAAACCCTTTCCCATCTCGTTTTAGGATACCCGGCCCCCCAAAAAAGGGTTCACTTGGCCCCTCTAGGTTGTCTTTTTGTCTTGTCTCCTTCAAATGAGAAGCAAGGGAAAGGGTTAAGGGTTTGATTAGGGGGATCCGTGGTAGCGGTCCGCCTAATCAAACCCTAAACCCCTTCCCGTCCCGTTTTAGGATACTCGGCCCCCCAAAAAAGGGTTCACTCGGCCCCTCTAGGGTGTCTTTTTGTCTTGCCACCTTCGAAAGAGAAGCAAGGGAAAGGGTTTAGGGTTTGATTAAGGGGATCCACGGTAGCGGTCCCCCTAATCAAAACTCTAAACCATTTCCCGTTGTATTAGGATACCCGACCACCCAAAAAAGGGTTCACTCGGCCCCTCTAGGGTGTCTTTTTGTCTTGCCGCCTTCGAATGAGAAGCAAGGGAAAGGGTTTAGGGTTTCATTAGGGGGATCCGCTATAGCGGTCCGCCTACTCAAACCGTAAACTCTTTCCCGTCCCATTTTAGGATACCCGGCCCCCCAAAAAAGGTTCACTCGGCCCCTCTAGGGTGTCTTTTTGTGTTGCCGCCTTCAAATGAGAAGCAAGGGAAAGGGTTTAGGGTTTTATTAGGGGGATCCGCAGTAGCGGTCCGCCTAATCAAACCCTAAACCCTTTCCCGTCTCGTTTTAGGATACCCGGCCCCCCAAAAAAGGGTTCACTCAGCCCCTCTAGGGTGTCTTTTTGTCTTGTCGCCTTCAAATGAGAAGCAAGGGAAAGGGTTTAGGGTTTGATTAGGGGGATCCGAGGTAGCGGTCCGCCTAATCAAACCCTAAATCATTTCCCGTCCCGTTTTAGGATACTCGGCCCCCCAAAAAAGGGTTCACTCGGCCCCTCTAGGGTGTCTTTTTGTCTTGCCGCCTTCGAAAGAGAAGAAAGGGAAAGGGTTTAGGGTTTGAATAGGGGGATCCGCGGTAGCGGTCCGCCTATTCAAACCCTAAACCCTTTCCCGTCCCGTTTTAGGATACCCGGCCCCCCAAAAAAGGGTTCACTCGGCCCCTCTAGGGTGTCTTTTTGTCTTGCCGCCTTCAAATGAGAAGCAAGGGAAAGGGTTTATGGTTTTATTAGGGGGATCCGTGGTAGCGGTCGGCCTAATCAAACCCTAAACCCTTTCCCGTCTCGTTTTAGGATACCCGGCCCCCAAAAAAGGGTTCACTCGGCCCATCTAGGGTGTCCTTTTGTCTTGTCTCCTTCAAATGAGAAGTAAGGGAAAGGGTTAAGGGTTTGATTAGGGTTATCCGTGGTAGCGGTCGGCCTAATCAAATCCTAAACCCATTCCCGTCCCGTTTTATATTACCCGGCCCCCCAAAAAAGGGTTCACTCGGCCCCTCTAGGGTGTCTTTTTGTCTTGCCGCCTTCTAAAGAGAAGCAAGGGAAAGGGTTTAGGGTTTGATTAGGGGGATCCGCGGTAGCGGTCCGCCTAATCAAACCCTAAACCCTTTCCCGTCCCGTTTTAGGATACCCGCCCCCCAAAAAAGGGTTTAGTCGGCCCCTCTAGGGTGTCTTTTTGTCTTGCCGCCTTCGAATGAGAAGCAAGGGAAAGGGTTTAGGGTTTTATTAGGGGGATCCGCGGTAGCGGTCCGTCTAATCAAACCCTAAACCCTTTCCCGTCCCGTTTTAGTATACCCGGCCCCCCAAAAAAGGGTTTACTCGGCCCCTCTAGGGTGTCTTTTTGTCTTGCCGCCTTCAAATGAGAAGCAAGGGAAAGGGTTTAGGGTTTGATTAGGGGATTTGCTGTAGCGGTCCGCCTAATCAAACCCTAAACCCTTTCCCCTCCCGTTTTAGGATACCGGCCCCCAAAAAAGAGTTCACTAAGCCCCTCTAGGGTTTCTTTTTGTCTTGCCGCCTTCAAATGAGAAGCAAGGGAAAGGGTTTAGGGTTTTATTAGGGGGATCCGCGGTAGCGGTCCGCCTAATCAAACCCTAAACCCTTTCCCATCTCGTTTTAGGATACCCGGCCCCCCAAAAAAGGGTTCACTTGGCCCCTCTAGGTTGTCTTTTTGTCTTGTCTCCTTCAAATGAGAAGCAAGGGAAAGGGTTAAGGGTTTGATTAGGGGGATCCGTGGTAGCGGTCCGCCTAATCAAACCCTAAACCCCTTCCCGTCCCGTTTTAGGATACTCGGCCCCCCAAAAAAGGGTTCACTCGGCCCCTCTAGGGTGTCTTTTTGTCTTGCCACCTTCGAAAGAGAAGCAAGGGAAAGGGTTTAGGGTTTGATTAAGGGGATCCACGGTAGCGGTCCCCCTAATCAAAACTCTAAACCCTTTCCCGTCTCGTATTAGGATACCCGACCACCCAAAAAAGGGTTCACTCGGCCCCTCTAGGGTGTCTTTTTGTCTTGCCGCCTTCGAATGAGAAGCAAGGGAAAGGGTTTAGGGTTTCATTAGGGGGATCCGCTATAGCGGTCCGCCTACTCAAACCCTAAACTCTTTCCCGTCCCATTTTAGGATACCCGGCCCCCCAAAAAAGGTTCACTCGGCCCCTCTAGGGTGTCTTTTTGTGTTGCCGCCTTCAAATGAGAAGCAAGGGAAAGGGTTTAGGGTTTTATTAGGGGATCCGTAGTAGCGGCGGTCCGCCTAATCTAACCCTAAACCCTTTCCCGTCTCGTTTTAGGATACCCGACCCCCAAAAAAGGGTTCACTCAGCCCCTCTAGGTTGTCTTTTTGTCTTGTCGCCTTCAAATGAGAAGCAAGGGAAAGGGTTTAGGGTTTGATTAGGGGGATCCGAGGTAGCGGTCCGCCTAATCAAACCCTAAATCATTTCCCGTCCCGTTTTAGGATACTCGGCCCAACAAAAAAGGGTTCACTCGGCCCCTCTAGGGTGTCTTTTTGTCTTGCCGCCTTCGAAAGAGAAGAAAGGGAAAGGGTTTAGGGTTTGAATAGGGGGATCCGCGGTAGCGGTCCGCCTATTCAAACCCTAAACCCTTTCCCGTCCCGTTTTAGGATACCCGGCCCCCCAAAAAAGGGTTCACTCGGCCCCTCTAGGGTGTCTTTTTGTCTTGCCGCCTTCAAATGAGAAGCAAGGGAAAGGGTTTATGGTTTTATTAGGGGGATCCGTGGTAGCGGTCGGCCTAATCAAACCCTAAACCCTTTCCCGTCTCGTTTTAGGATACCCGGCCCCCCAAAAAAGGGTTCACTCGGCCCATCTAGGGTGTCCTTTTGTCTTGTCTCCTTCAAATGAGAAGTAAGGGAAAGGGTTAAGGGTTTGATTAGGGTTATCCGTGGTAGCGGTCGGCCTAATCAAATCCTAAACCCATTCCCGTCCCGTTTTAGTATACCCGGCCCCCCAAAAAAGGGTTCACTCGGCCCCTCTAGGGTGTCTTTTTGTCTTGCCGCCTTCTAAAGAGAAGCAAGGGAAAGGGTTTAGGGTTTGATTAGGGGGATCCGCAGTAGCGGTCCGCCTAATCAAACCCTAAACCCTTTCCCGTCCCGTTTTAGGATACCCGGCCCCCCAAAAAAGGGTTTACTCGGCCCCTCTAGGGTGTCTTTTTGTCTTACCGCCTTCAAATGAGAAGCAAGGGAAAGGGTTTAGGGTTTTATTAAGGGGATCCGCGGTAGCGGTCCGCCTAATCAAACCCTAAACCCTTTCCCGTCTCGTTTTAGGATACCCGGCCCCCCAAAAAAGGGTTCACTCGGCCCCTCTAGGGTGTCTTTTTGTCTTGCCGCCTTCAAATGAGAAGCAAGGGAAAGGGTTTATGGTTTTATTAGGGGGATCCGTGGTAGCGGTCGGCCTATTCAAACCCTAAACCCTTTCCCGTCTCGTTTTAGGATACCCGGCCCCCCAAAAAAGGGTTCACTCGGCCCATCTAGGGTGTCTTTTTGTCTTGTCTCCTTCAAATGAGAAGTAAGGGAAAGGGTTAAGGGTTTGATTAGGGTTATCCGTGGTAGCGGTCGGCCTAATCAAATCCTAAACCCTTTCCCGTCCCGTTTTAGTATACCCGGCCCCCCAAAAAAGGGTTCACTCGGCCCCTCTAGGGTGTCTTTTTGTCTTCCCGCCTTCTAAAGAGAAGCAAGGGAAAGAGTTTAGGGTTTGATTAGGGGGATCCGCGGTAGGGGTCCGCCTAATCAAAACCTAAACCCTTTCCCGTCCCGTTTTAGGATACCCGACCCCCAAAAAAGGGTTCACTCGGCCCCTCTAGGGTGTCTTTTTGTCTCGCCGCCTTCAAATAAGAAGCAAGGGAAAGGGTTTAGGGTTTTATTAGGGGGATCCGCGGTAGCGGTCCGTCTAATCAAACCCTAAACCCTTTCCCGTCCCGTTTTAGTATACCCATCCCCCCAAAAAAGGGTTTTCTCGGCCCCTCTAGGGTGTCTTTTTGTCTTGCCGCCTTCAAATGAGAAGCAAGGGAAAGGGTTTAGGGTTTGATTAGGGGATTTCTTTGAGCGGTCCGCCTAATCAAACCCTAAACCCTTTCCCGTCCCGTTTTAGGATACCCGGCCCCAAAAAGAGTTCACTAGGCCCCTCTAGGGTTTCTTTTTGTCTTGCCGCCTTCAAATGAGAAGCAAGGGAAAGGGTTTAGGGTTTTATTAGGGGATCCGCGGTAGCGGTCCGCCTAATCAAACCCTAAACCCTTTCCCATCTCGTTTTAGGATACCCGGCCCCCCAAAAAAGGGTTCACTTGGCCCCTTTAGGTTATCTTTTTGTCTTGTCTCCTTCAAATGAGAAGCAAGGGAAAGGGTTAAGGGTTTGATTAGGGGGATCCGTGGTAGCGGTCCGCCTAATCAAACCCTAAACCCCTTCCCGTCCCGTTTTAGGATACTCGGCCCCCCAAAAAAGGGTTCACTCGGCCCCTCTAGGGTGTCTTTTTGTCTTGTCACCTTTGAAAGAGAAGCAAGGGAAAGGGTTTAGGGTTTGATGAGGGGGATCCGCGGTAGCGGTCCGCCTAATCAAACCCTAAACCCTTCCCCGTCCCGTTTTAGGATACCCGGCCCCCCAAAAAAGGGTTCACTCGGCCCCTCTAAGGTGTCTTTTTGTCTTGCCGCCTTCAAATGAGAAGCAAGGAAAGGGTTTGATTAGGGGATCCGCGGTAGCGGTCCGCCTAATCAAACCCTAAACCCTTTCCCGTCTCGTTTTAGGATACCCGGTCCCCCAAAAAGGGTTCACTCGGCCCCTCTAGGGTGTCTTTTTGTCTTGCCGCCTTCGATTGAGAAGTAAGGGAAAGGGTTTAGGGTTTGATTAGGGGGATCTGCGGTAGCGGTCCGCCTAATCAAACCCTGAATCCTTTCCCGTCCCGTTTTAGGATACGAGGCCCCCCAAAAAAGGGTTCACTCGGCCCCTCTAGGGTGTCTTTTTGTCTTGCCGCCTTCAAATGAGAAGCAAGGGAAAGGGTTTAGGGTTTGATTAAGGGGATCCACGGTAGCGGTCCCCCTAATCAAAACTCTAAACCCTTTCCCGTCCCGTATTAGGATACCCGACCACCCAAAAAAGGGTTCACTCGGCCCCTCTAGGGTGTCTTTTTGTCTTGCCGCCTTCGAATGAGAAGCAAGGGAAAGGGTTTAGGGTTTCATTAGGGGGATCCGCTATAGCGGTCCGCCTACTCAAACCCTAAACTCTTTTCCGTCCCATTTTAGGATACCGGCCCCCAAAAAAGGTTCACTCGGCCCCTCTAGGGTGTCTTTTTGTGTTGCCGCCTTCAAATGAGAAGCAAGGGAAAGGGTTTAGGGTTTTATTAGGGGGATCCGCAGATGGCGGTCCGCCTAATCAAACCCTATACCCTTTCCCGTCTCGTTTTAGGATACCCGGCCCCCCAAAAAAAGGTTCACTCAGCCCCTCTAGGTTGTCTTTTTGTCTTGCCGCCTTCAAATGAGAAGCAAGGGAAAGGGTTTAGGGTTTGATTAGGGGATCCGCGGTAGCGGTCCGCCTAATCAAACCCTAAACCCTTTCCCGTCCCGTTTTAGGATACTCGGCCCCCAAAAAAGGGTTCACTCGGCCCCTCTAGGGTGTCTTTTTGTCTTTGCGCCTTCGAATGAGAAGTAAGGGAAAGGGTTTAGGGTTTGAATAAGGGGATCCGCGGTAGCGGTCCGCCTAATCAAACCCTAAACCCTTTCCCGTCCCGTTTTAGGATACCCGGCCCCCCAAAAAAGGGTTCACTCGGCCCCTCTAGGGTGTCTTTTTGTCTTGCCGCCTTCAAATGAGAAGCAAGGGAAAGGGTTTATGGTTTTATTAGGGGGATCCGTGGTAGCGGTCGGCCTAATCAAACCCTAAACCCTTTCCCATCTCGTTTTAGGATACCCGGCCCCCCAAAAAAGGGTTCACTCGGCCCATCAAGGGTGTCTTTTTGTCTTGTCTCCTTCAAATGAGAAGTAAGGGAAAGGGTTAAGGGTTTGATTAGGGTTATCCGTGGTAGCGGTCGGCCTAATCAAATCCTAAACCCTTTCCCGTCCCGTTTTAGTATACCCGGCCCCCCAAAAAAGGGTTCACTCGGCCCCTCTAGGGTGTCTTTTTGTCTTGCCGCCTTCTAAAGAGAAGCAAGGGAAAGGGTTTAGGGTTTGATTAGGGGATCCGCGGTAGCGGTCCGCCTAATCAAACCCTAAACCCTTTCCCGTCCCGTTTTAGGATACCCGGCCCCCAAAAAAAGGGTTTACTCGGCCCCTCTAGGGTGTCTTTTTGTCTTGCCGCCTTCAAATGAGAAGCAAGGGAAAGGGTTTAGGGTTTTATTAAGGGGATCCGCGGTAGCGGTCCGCCTAATCAAACCCTAAACCCTTTCCCGTCTCGTTTTAGGATACCCGGCCCCCCAAAAAAGGGTTCACTCGGCCCCTCTAGGGTGTCTTTTTGTCTTGTCTCCTTCAAATGAGAAGTAAGGGAAAGGGTTAAGGATTTGATTAGGGGGATACGTGGTAGCGGTCCGCCTAATCAAACCCTAAACCCTTTCCCATCCCGCTTTAGTATACCGGCCCCCAAAAAAGTGTTCACTCGGCCCCTCTAGGGTGTCTTTTTATCTTGCCGCCTTCTAAAGAGAAGCAAGGGAAAGAGTTTAGGGTTTGATTAGGGGGATCCGCGGTAGGGGTCCGCCTAATCAAAACCTAAACCCTTTCCCGTCCCGTTTTAGGATACCCGACCCCCCAAAAAAGGGTTCACTCGGCCCCTCTAGGGTGTCTTTTTGTCTCGCCGCCTTCAAATAAGAAGCAAGGGAAAGGGTTTAGGGTTTTATTAGGGGGATCCGCGGTAGCGGTCCGTCTAATCAAACCCTAAACTCTTTCCCGTCCCGTTTTAGTATACCCGGCCCCCCAAAAAAGGGTTTACTCGGCCCCTCTAGGGTGTCTTTTTGTCTTGCCGCCATCAAATGAGAAGCAAGGGAAAGGGTTTAGGGTTTGATTAGGGGATTTTTGTAGCAGATCCGCCTAATCAAACCCTAAACCCTTTCCCGTCCCGTTTTAGGATACCCGACCCCCCAAAAAAGAGTTCACTAGGCCCCTCTAGGGTTTCTTTTTGTCTTGCCGCCTTCAAATGAGAAGGAAGGGAAAGGGTTTAGGGTTTTATTAGGGGGATCCGCGGTAGCGGTCAGCCTAATCAAACCCTAAACCCTTTCCCATCTCGTTTTAGGATACCCGGCCCCCCAAAAAAGGGTTCACTTGGCCCCTCTAGGTTGTCTTTTTGTCTTGTCTCCTTCAAATGAGAAGCAAGGGAAAGGGTTAAGGGTTTGATTAGGGGGATCCGTGGTAGCGGTCCGCCTAATCAAACCCTAAACCCCTTCCCGTCCCGTTTTAGGATACTCGGCCCCCCAAAAAAGGGTTCACTCGGCCCCTCTAGGGTGTCTTTTTGTCTTGCCACCTTCGAAAGAGAAGCAAGGGAAAGGGTTTAGGGTTTGATGAGGGGGATCCGCGGTAGCGGTCCGCCTAATCAAACGCTAAACCCTTCCCCGTCCCGTTTTAGGATACCCGGCCCCCCAAAAAAGGGTTCACTCGGCCCCTCTAAGGTGTCTTTTTGTCTTGCCGCCTTCAAATGAGAAGCAAGGAAAGGGTTTGATTAGGGGATCCGCGGTAGCGGTCCGCCTAATCAAACCCTAAACCCTTTCCCGTCTCGTTTTAGGATACCCGGTCCCCCAAAAAAGGGTTCACTCGGCCCCTCTAGGGTGTCTTTTTGTCTTGCCGCCTTCGATTGAGAAGTAAGGGAAAGGGTTTAGGGTTTGATTAGGGGGATCTGCGGTAGCGGTCCGCCTAATCAAACCCTGAACCCTTTCCCGTCCCGTTTTAGGATACACGGCCCCCCAAAAAAGGGTTCACTCGGCCCCTCTAGGGTGTCTTTTTGTCTTGCCGCCTTCAAATGAGAAGCAAGGAAAGGGTTTAGGGTTTGATTAAGGGGATCCACGTGTAGCGGTCCCCTAATCAAAACTCTAAACCCTTTCCCGTCCCGTTTTAGGATACCCGACCACCCAAAAAGGGTTCACTCGGCCCCTCTAGGGTGTCTTTTTGTCTTGCCGCCTTCGAATGAGAAGCAAGGGAAAGGGTTTAGGGTTTCATTAGGGGGATCCGCGGTAGCGGTCCGCCTACTCAAACCCTAAACTCTTTCCCGTCCCATTTTAGGATACCCGGCCCCCCAAAAAAGGTTCACTCAGCCCCTCTAGGGTGTCTTTTTGTGTTGCCGCCTTCAAATGAGAAGCAAGGGAAAGGGTTTAGGGTTTTATTAGGGGGATCCGCAGTAGTGGTCCGCCTAATCAAACCCTAAACCCTTTCCCGTCTCGTTTTAGGATACCCGGCCCCCCAAAAAAGGGTTCACTCAGCCCCTCTAGGTTGTCTTTTTGTCTTGCCGCCTTCAAATGAGAAGCAAGGGAAAGGGTTTAGGGTTTGATTAGGGGGATCCGAGGTAGCGGTCCGCCTAATCAAACCCTAAATCATTTCCCGTCCCGTTTTAGGATACTCGGCCCCCCAAAAAAGGGTTCACTCGGCCCCTCTAGGGTGTCTTTTTGTCTTGCCGCCTTCGAAAGAGAAGAAAGGGAAAGGGTTTAGGGTTTGAATAGGGGGATCCGCGGTAGCGGTCCGCCTAATCAAACCCTAAACCCTTTCCCGTCCCGTTTTTAGGATACCCGGCCCCCCCCAAAAAAGGGTTCACTCGGCCCCTCTAGGGTGTCTTTTTGTCTTGCCGCCTTCAAATGAGAAGCAAGGGAAAGGGTTTAGGGTTTTATTAGGGGATCCGCGGTAGCGGTCCGCCTAATCAAACCCTAAACCCTTTCCCGTCTCGTTTTAGGATACCCGCCCCCCAAAAAAAGGGTTCACTCGGCCCATCTAGGGTGTCTTTTTGTCTTGTCTCCTTCAAATGAGAAGTAAGGGAAAGGGTTAAGGGTTTGATTAGGGTGATCAGTGGTAACGGTCGGCCTAATCAAATCCTAAACCCTTTCCCGTCCCGTTTTTAGTATACCCCCCCAAAAAAGGTTTCACTCGGCCCCTCTAGGGTGTCTTTTTGTCTTGCCGCCTTCTAAAGAGAAGCAAGGGAAAGGGTTTAGGGTTTGATTAGGGGGATCCGCGGTAGCAGTCCGCCTAATCAAACCCTAAACCCTTTCCCGTCCCGTTTTAGGATACCCGGCAACCCAAAAAAGGGTTCACTCGGCCCCTCTAGGGTGTTTTTTTGTCTCGCTGCCTTCAAATAAGAAGCAAGGGAAAGGGTTCAGGGTTTTATTAGGGGGATCCGCGGTAGCGGTCCGCCTAATTAAACCCTAAACCCTTTCCCGTCTCGTTTTAGGATACCCGGCCCCCCAAAAAGGGTTCACTCGGCCCCTCTAGGGTGTCTTTTTGTCTTACCGCCTTCAAATGAGAAGCAAGGATAGGGTTTTTGGTTTGAATAGGGGATCCGCGGTAGCGGTCCGCCTAATCAAACCCTAAACCCTTTCCCGTCCCGTTTTAGGATACCCGCCCCCACAAAAAAGGGTTCACTCGTCCCCTCTAGGGTGTCTTTTTGTCTTGCCGCCTTTGAATTAGAAGCAAGGGAACGGGTTTAGGGTTTGATTAGGGGATCCACGGTAGCGGTCCGCCTAATCAAACCCTAAACCCTTTCCCGTCTCGTTTTAGGATACCCGGCCCCCAAAAAAGGGTTCACTCGGCCCCTCTAGGGAGTCTTTTTGTCTTGCCGCCTTCGAATGAGAATCAAAGGAAAGGGTTTAGAGTTTGATTAGGGGGATCCGCGGTAGCGGTCCGCCTAATCAAACCCTAAACCCTTTCCCGTCCCGTTTTAGGATACCCCCCCAAAAAGGGTCTACTCGGCCCCTCTAGGGTGTCTTTTTGTCTTGCCGCCTTCAAATGAGAAGCAAGGGAAAGGGTTTAGGGTTTGATTAGGGGATCTCGCTGAGCGGTCCGCCTAATCAAACCCTAAACCCTTTCCCGTCCGTCCTGCTTTAGGATACCCGCCCCCAAAAAAGGATTCACTCGGCCCCTCTAGCTGTCTTTTTGTCTTACCGCCTTCAAATGAGAAGCAAGGGATAGGGTTTTTGGTTTGAATAGGGGGATCCGCGGTAGCGGTCCGCCTAATCAAACCCTAAACCCTTTCCCGTCCCGTTTTAGGATACCCGGCCCCCCAAAAAAGGGTTCACTTGTCCCCTCTAGGGTGTCTTTTTGTCTTGCCGCCTTTGAATTAGAAGCAAGGGAAAGGGTTTAGGGTTTGATTAGGGGGATCCACGGTAGCGGTCCGCCTAATCAAACCCTAAACCCTTTCCCGTCTCGTTTTAGGATACCGGCCCCCAAAAAAAGGGTTCACTCGGCCCCTCTAGGGAGTCTTTTTGTCTTGCCGCCTTCGAATGAGAATCAAAGGAAAGGGTTTAGAGTTTGATTAGGGGGATCCGCGGTAGCGGTCTTCCTAATCAAACCCTAAACCCTTTCCCGTCCCGTTTTAGGATACCCGGCCCCCCAAAAAAGGGTCTACTCGGCCCCTCTAGGGTGTCTTTTTGTCTTGCCGCCTTCAAATGAGAAGCAAGGGAAAGGGTTTAGGGTTTGATTAGGGGGATCTGCTGTAGCGGTCCGCCTAATCAAACCCTAAACCCCTTCCCGTCCCGTTTTAGGATACCCGGCCCCCCAAAAAAGGGTTCACTCGGCCCCTCTAGGGTGTCTTTTTGTCTTGCCGCCTTCAAATGAGAAGCAAGGGAAAGGGTTTAGGGTTTTATTAGGGGGATCCGCGGTAGCGGTCCGCCTAATCAAACCCTAAACTCTTTCCCGTCTCGTTTTAGGATAACCGGCCCCCCAAAAAAGGGATCACTTGGCCCCTCTAGGGTGTCTTTTTGTCTTGTCTCCTTCAAATGAGAAGCAAGGGAAAAGGTTTAGGGTTTGATTAGGGGGATCCGAGGTAGCGGTCCGCCTAATCAAACCCTAAACCATTTCCCGTCCCGTTTTAGGATACTCGGCCCCCAAAAAAGGGTTCACTCGGCCCCTCTAGGGTGTCTTTTTGTCTTGCCGCCTTCGAAGAGAAGCAAGGGAAAGGGTTTAGGGTTTAGGGGATCCGCGGTAGCGGTCCGCCTAATCAAACCCTAAAACCTTTCCGTCTCGTTTTTAGGATACCCGCCCCCCAAAAAGGGTTCACTCGGCCCCTCTAGGCTGTCTTTTTGTCTTACCGCCTTCAAATGAGAAGCAAGGGATAGGGTTTTTGGTTTGATTAGGGGATCCGCGGTGTAGCGGTCCGCCTAATCAAACCCTAAACCCTTTATCATCCCATTTTAGGATACCGACCCCCCCAAAAAGGGTTCACTTGTCCCCTCTAGGGTGTCTTTTTGTCTTGCCGCCTTTGAAGGAGAAGCAAGGGAAAGGGTTTAGGGTTTGATTAGGGAGATCCGCGGTAGCGGTCCGCCTAATCAAACCCTAAACCCTTTCCCGTCTCGTTTTAGGATACCCGGCCCCCCAAAAAAGGGTTCACTCGGCCCCTCTAGGGAGTCTTTTTGTCTTGCCGCCTTCGAATGAGAATCAAAGGAAAGGTTTTAGAGTTTGATTAGGGGGATCCGCGGTAGCGGTCTGCCTAATCAAACCATAAACCCTTTCCCGTCCCGTTTTAGGATACCCGGCCCCCCAAAAAAGGGTCTACTCGGCCCCTCTAGGGTGTCTTTTTGTCTTGCCGCCTTCAAATGAGAAGCAAGGGAAAGGGTTTAGGGTTTGATTTGGGGGATCTGCTGTAGCGGTCCGCCTAATCAAACCCTAAACCCTTTCCCGTCCCGTTTTAGGATACCCGACCCCCAAAAAAAGGGTTCACTCGGCTCCTCTAGGGTGTCTTTTTGTCTTGCCGCCGTCAAATGAGAAGCAAGGGAAAGGGTTTAGGGTTTTATTAGGGGGATCCGCGGTAGCGGTCCGCCTAATCAAACCCTAAACCCTTTCCCCGTCTCGTTTTAGGATAACCGCCCCCAAAAAAGGGATCACTTGGCCCCTCTAGGGTGTCTTTTTGTCTTGTCTTCTTCAAATGAGAAGCAAGGGAAAGGGTTTAGGGTTTCATTAGGGGATCCGAGGTAGCGGACGCCTAATCAAACCCTAAACCATTTCCCGTCCCGTTTTAGGATACTCGGCCCCCAAAAAAGGGTTCACTCGGCCCCTCTAGGGTGTCTTTTTGTCTTGCCGCCTTCGAAAGAGAAACAAGGGAAAGGGTTTAGGGTTTGAATAGGGGATCCGCGTGTAGCGGTCCGCCTAATCAAACCCTAAAACCTTTCCCGTCTCGTTTTAGGATACCCGGCCCCCCAAAAAAGGGTTCACTCGGCCCTCTAGGGTGTCTTTTTGTCTTACCGCCTTCAAATGAGAAGCAAGGGATAGGGTTTTTGGTTTGATTAGGGGGATCCGCGGTAGTGGTCCGCCTAATCAAACCCTAAACCCCTTCCCGTCCCGTTTTAGGATACTCGGCCCCCCAAAAAAGGGTTCACTCGGCCCCTCTAGGGTGTCTTTTGTCTTGCCACCTTCGAAAGAGAAGCAAGGAAAGGGTTTAGGTTTGATGAGGGGGATCCGCGGTAGCGGTCCGCCTAATCAAACCCTAAACCCTTTCCCGTCCCGTTTTAGGATACCCGCCCCCACAAAAAAGGGTTCACTCGGCCCCTCTAAGGTGTCTTTTTGTCTTGCCGCCTTCAAATGAGAAGCAAGGAAAGGGTTTGATTAGGGGATCCGCGGTAGCGGTCCGCCTAATCAAACCCTAAACCCTTTCCCGTCTCGTTTTAGGATACCCGGCCCCCAAAAAAGGGTTCACTCGGCCCCTCTAGGGTGTCTTTTTGTCTTGCCGCCTTCGATTGAGAAGTAAGGGAAAGGGTTTAGGGTTTGATTAGGGGATCTGCGGTAGCGGTCCGCCTAATCAAACCCTGAACCCTTTCCCGTCCCGTTTTAGGATACACGGCCCCCAAAAAAGGGTTCACTCGGCCCCTCTAGGGTGTCTTTTTGTCTTGCCGCCTTCAAATGAGAAGCAAGGGAAAGGGTTTAGGGTTTGATTTAGGGGATCCACGGTAGCGGTCCCCCTAATCAAAACTCTAAACCCTTTCCCGTCCCGTTTTAGGATACCCGACCACCCAAAAAAGGGTTCACTCGGCCCCTCTAGGGTGTCTTTTGTCTTGCCGCCTTCGAATGAGAAGCAAGGGAAAGGGTTTAGGGTTTCATTAGGGGGATCCGCTGTAGCGGTCCGCCTACTCAAACCCTAAACTCTTTCCCGTCCCATTTTAGGATACCCGGCCCCCCAAAAAAGGTTCACTCGGCCCCTCTAGGGTGTCTTTTTGTGTTGCCGCCTTCAAATGAGAAGCAAGGGAAAGGGTTTAGGGTTTTATTGGGGGATCCGCAGAGCGGTCCGCCTAATCAAACCCTAAACCCTTTCCCGTCTCGCTTTAGGATACCCGGTCCCCCCAAAAAGGGTTCACTCAGCCCCTCTAGGTTGTCTTTTTGTCTTGCCGCCTTCAAATGAGAAGCAAGGGAAAGGGTTTAGGGTTTGATTAGGGGATCCGCGGTAGCGGTCCGCCTAATCAAACCCTAAATCATTTCCCGTCCCGTTTTAGGATACTCGGCCCCCCAAAAAAGGGTTCACTCGGCCCCTCTAGGGTGTCTTTTGTCTTGCCGCCTTCGAAAGAGAAGAAAGGGAAAGGGTTTAGGGTTTGAATAGGGGGATCCGCGGTAGCGGTCCGCCTAATCAAACCCTAAACCCTTTCCCGTCCCGCTTTAGGATACCCGGCCCCCAAAAAAGGGTTCACTCGGCCCCTCTAGGGTGTCTTTTTGTCTTGCCGCCTTCAAATGAGAAGCAAGGGAAAGGGTTTAGGGTTTTATTAGGGGATCCGCGGTAGCGGTCCGCCTAATCAAACCCTAAACCCTTTCCCGTCCCGTTTTAGGATACCCGCCCCCACAAAAAAGGGTTCACTCGGCCCATCTAGGGTGTCTTTTTGTCTTGTCTCCTTCAAATGAGAAGTAAGGGAAAGGGTTAAGGGTTTGATTAGGGTGATCCGTGGTAGCGGTCGGCCTAATCAAATCCTAAACCCTTTCCCGTCCCGTTTTAGTATACCCGGCCCCCCAAAAAAGGGTTCACTCGGCCCCTCTAGGGTGTCTTTTTGTCTTGCCGCCTTCAAATGAGAAGCAAGGGAAAGGGTTTAGGGTTTTATTAGGGGATCCGCGGTAGCGGTCCGCCTAATCAAACCCTAAACCCTTTCCCGTCTCGTTTTTTAGGATAACCGCCCCCAAAAAAGGGATCACTTGGCCCCTCTAGGGTGTCTTTTTGTCTTGTCTCCTTCAAATGAGAAGCAAGGGAAAGGGTTTAGGGTTTTATTAGGGGATCCGCGGTAGCGGTCCGCCTAATCAAACCCTAAACCATTTCCCGTCCCGTTTTAGGATACTCGGCCCCCCAAAAAGGGTTCACTCGGCCCCTCTAGGGTGTCTTTTTGTCTTGCCGCCTTCGAAAGAGAAACAAGGGAAAGGGTTTAGGGTTTGAATAGGGGGATCCGCGGTAGCGGTCCGCCTAATCAAACCCTAAAACCTTTCTCGCCTCGTTTTAGGATACCCGCCCCCCAAAAAAGGGTTCACTCGGCCCCTCTAGGCTGTCTTTTTGTCTTACCGCCTTCAAATGAGAAGCAAGGGATAGGGTTTTTGGTTTGATTAGGGGGATCCGCGGTAGCGGTCCGCCTAATCAAACCCTAAACCCTTTCCCGTCCCGTTTTAGGATACTCGGCCCCCAAAAAAGGGTTCACTCGGCCCCTCTAGGGTGTCTTTTTGTCTTGCCACCTTCGAAAGAGAAGCAAGGGAAAGGGTTTAGGGTTTGATGAGGGGGATCCGCGGTAGCGGTCCGCCTAATCAAACCCTAAACCCTTCCCCGTCCCGTTTTAGGATACCCGGCCCCCCAAAAAGGGTTCACTCGGCCCCTCTAAGGTGTCTTTTTGTCTTGCCGCCTTCAAATGAGAAGCAAGGGAAAGGGTTTGATTAGGGGGATCCGCGGTCGCGGTCCGCCTAATCAAACCCTAAACCCTTTCCCGTCTCGTTTTAGGATACCCGGTCCCCCAAAAAGGGTTCACTCGGCCCCTCTAGGGTGTCTTTTTGTCTTGCCGCCTTCGATTGAGAAGTAAGGGAAAGGGTTTAGGGTTTGATTAGGGGGATCTGCGGTAGCGGTCCGCCTAATCAAACCCGAACCCTTTCCCCGTCCCGTTTTAGGATACACGGCCCCCAAAAAAGGGTTCACTCGGCCCCTCTAGGGTGTCTTTTTGTCTTGCCGCCTTCAAATGAGAAGCAAGGGAAAGGGTTTAGGGTTTGATTAAGGGGATCCACGGTAGCGGTCCCCCTAATCAAAACTCTAAACCCTTTCCCGTCCCGTTTTAGGATACCCGACCACCCAAAAAGGGTTCACTCGGCCCCTCTAGGGTGTCTTTTTGTCTTGCCGCCTTCGAATGAGAAGCAAGGAAAGGGTTTAGGGTTTCATTAGGGGATCCGCACGTAGCGGTCCGCCTACTCAAACTCTAAACTCTTTCCCGTCCCATTTTAGGATACCCGGCCCCCCAAAAAGGATTCACTCGGCCCCTCTAGGGTGTCTTTTTGTGTTGCCGCCTTCAAATGAGAAGCAAGGTAAAGGGTTTAGGGTTTTATTAGGGGATCCGCGGTAGCGGTCCGCCTAATCAAACCCTAAACCCTTTCCCGTCTCTCGCTTTAGGATACCCGCCCCCAAAAAGGGTTCACTCGGCCCCTCTAGGTTGTCTTTTTGTCTTGCCGCCTTCAAATGAGAAGCAAGGGAAAGGGTTTAGGGTTTGATTAGGGGATCCGCGGTAGCGGTCCGCCTAATCAAACCCTAAATCATTTCCCGTCCCGTTTTAGGATACTCGGCCCCCAAAAAAGGGTTCACTCGGCCCCTCTAGGGTGTCTTTTTGTCTTGCCGCCTTCGAAAGAGAAGAAAGGGAAAGGGTTTAGGGTTTGAATAGGGGATCGCAGAGCGGTCCGCCTAATCAAACCCTAAACCCTTTCCCCGTCCCGTTTTAGGATACCCGGCCCCCCAAAAAGGGTTCACGCGGCCCCTCTAGGGTGTCTTTTTGTCTTGCCGCCTTTGAATTAGAAGCGAGGAAAGGGTTTAGGGTTTGATTAGGGGATCCACGGTAGCGGTCCGCCTAATCAAACCCTAAACCCTTTCCCGTCTCGTTTTAGGATACCCGGCCCCCAAAAAAGGGTTCACTCGGCCCCTCTAGGGAGTCTTTTTGTCTTGCCGCCTTCGAATGAGAATCAAAGGAAAGGGTTTAGAGTTTGGTTAGGGGGATCCGCTGTAGCGGTTGCCTAATCAAACCCTAAACCCTTTCCCGTCCCGTTTTAGGATACCCGAACCCCCAAAAAAGGGTTTACTCGGCCCCTCTAGGGTGTCTTTTTGTCTTGCCGCCTTCAAATGAGAAGCAAGGGAAAGGGTTTAGGTTTGATTAGGGGGATCTGCTGTAGCGGTCCGCCTAATCAAACCCTAAACCCTTTCCCCGTCCCGTTTTAGGATACCCGGCCCCCCAAAAAGGGTACACTCGGCCCCTCTAGGGTGTCTTTTTGTCTTGCCGCCTTCAAATGAGAAGCAAGGAAAGGGTTTAGGTTTTATTAGGGGATCCGCGTGAGCGGTCCGCCTAATCAAACCCTAAACCCTTTCCCGTCTCGTTTTAGGATACCCGGCCCCCCAAAAAGGGTTCACTCGGCCCCTCTAGGTTGTCTTTTTGTCTTGCCGCCTTCAAATGAGAAGCAAGGGAAAGGGTTTAGGGTTTGATTAGGGGGATCCGAGGTAGCGGTCCGCCTAATCAAACCCTAAATCATTTCCGTCCGTTTTAGGATACTCGGCCCCCAAAAAAGGGTTCACTCGGCCCCTCTAGGGTGTCTTTTTGCCTTGCCGCCTTCGAAAGAGAAGAAAGGGAAAGGGTTTAGGGTTTGAATAGGGGGATCCGCGGTAGCGGTCCGCCTAATCAAACCCTAAACCCTTTCCCGTCCCGTTTTAGGATACCCCCCCACCCAAAAAGGGTTCACTCGGCCCCTCTAGGGTGTCTTTTTGTCTTGCCGCCTTCAAATGAGAAGCAAGGGAAAGGGTTTAGGGTTTTATTAGGGGATCCGCGGTAGCGGTCCGCCTAATCAAACCCTAAACCCTTTCCCGTCTCGTTTTAGGATACCGCCCCCCAAAAAAGGGTTCACTCGGCCCATCTAGGGTGTCTTTTTGTCTTGTCTCCTTCAAATGAGAAGTAAGGGAAAGGGTTAAGGCTTTGATTAGGGTGATCCGTGGTAGCGGTCGGCCTAATCAAATCCTAAACCCTTTCCCGTCCCGTTTTAGTATACCCGGCCCCCCAAAAAAGGGTTCACTCGGCCCCTCTAGGGTGTCTTTTTGTCTTGCCGCCTTCAAATGAGAAGCAAGGGAAAGGGTTTAGGGTTTTATTAGGGGATCCGCGGTAGCGGTCCGCCTAATCAAACCCTAAACCCTTTCCCGTCTCGTTTTAGGATAACTGGCCCCCAAAAAAGGGTTCACTTGGCCCCTCTAGGGTGTCTTTTTGTCTTGTCTCCTTCAAATGAGAAGCAAGGGAAAGGGTTTAGGGTTTCATTAGGGGGATCCGAGGTAGCGGTCCGCCTAATAAAACCCTAAACCATTTCCCGTCCCGTTTTAGGATACTCGGCCCCCCAAAAAAGGGTTCACTCGGCCCCTCTAGGGTGTCTTTTTGTCTTGCCGCCTTCGAAAGAGAAACAAGGGAAAGGGTTTAGGGTTTGAATAGGGGGATCCGCGGTAGCGGTCCGCCTAATCAAACCCTAAAACCTTTCCCGTCTCGTTTTAGGATACCCGGCCCCCCAAAAAAGGGTTCACTCGGCCCCTCTAGGGTGTCTTTTTGTCTTGCCGCCTTCAAATGAGAAGCAAGGGATAGGGTTTTTGGTTTGATTAGGGGGATCCGCGGTAGCGGTCCGCCTAATCAAACCCTAAACCCCTTCCCGTCCCGTTTTAGGATACTCGGCCCCCAAAAAAGGGTTCACTCGGCCCCTCTAGGGTGTCTTTTTGTCTTGCCGCCTTCGAAAGAGAAGCAAGGAAAAGGGTTTAGGGTTTGATTAGGGGGATCCGCGGTAGCGGTCCGCCTAATCAAACCCTAAACCCTTCCCCGTCCCGTTTTAGGATACCCGGCCCCCCAAAAAGGGTTCACTCGGCCCCTCTAAGGTGTCTTTTTGTCTTGCCGCCTTCAAATGAGAAGCAAGGAAAGGGTTTGATTAGGGGATCCGCGGTAGCGGTCCGCCTAATCAAACCCTAAACCCTTTCCCGTCTCGTTTTAGGATACCCGGTCCCCCAAAAAAGGGTTCACTCGGCCCCTCTAGGGTGTCTTTTGTCTTGCCGCCTTCGATTGAGAAGTAAGGTAAAGGGTTTAGGGTTTGATTAGGGGGATCTGCGGTAGCGGTCCGCCTAATCAAACCCCAAACCCTTTCCCGTCCCGTTTTAGGATACACGGCCCCCAAAAAAGGGTTCACTCGGCCCCTCTAGGGTGTCTTTTTGTCTTGCCGCCTTCAAATGAGAAGCAAGGGAAAGGGTTTAGGGTTTGATTAAGGGGATCCACGGTAGCGGTCCCCCTAATCAAAACTCTAAACCCTTTCCCGTCCCGTTTTAGGATACCCGACCACCCAAAAAAGGGTTCACTCGGCCCCTCTAGGGTGTCTTTTTGTCTTGCCGCCTTCGAATGAGAAGCAAGGAAAGGGTTTAGGGTTTGATTAGGGGGATCCGCGGTAGCGGTCCGCCTACTCAAACCCTAAACCCTTTCCCGTCCCGTTTTAGGATACCCGCCCCCCAAAAAAAGGTTCACTCGGCCCCTCTAGGGTGTCTTTTTGTGTTGCCGCCTTCAAATGAGAAGCAAGGGAAAGGGTTTAGGGTTTTATTAGGGGATCCGCAGTAGCGGTCCGCCTAATCAAACCCTAAACCCTTTCCCGTCTCGCTTTAGGATACCGGCCCCCAAAAAAGGGTTCACTCAGCCCCTCTAGGTTGTCTTTTTGTCTTGCCGCCTTCAAATGAGAAGCAAGGGAAAGGGTTTAGGGTTTGATTAGGGGATCCGCGGTAGCGGTCCGCCTAATCAAACCCTAAATCATTTCCCGTCCCGTTTTAGGATACTCGGCCCCCCAAAAAAGAGTTCACTCGGCCCCTCTAGGGTGTCTTTTTGTCTTGCCGCCTTCGAAAGAGAAGAAAGGGAAAGGGTTTAGGGTTTGAATAGGGGGATCCGCGGTAGCGGTCCGCCTAATCAAACCCTAAACCCTTTCCCGTCCGTTTTAGGATACCCGGCCCCCCAAAAAAGGGTTCACTCGGCCCCTCTAGGAGGTCTTTTTGTCTTGCCGCCTTCGAATGAGAATCAAAGGAAAGGGTTTAGAGTTTGGTTAGGGGATCCCGGTAGCGGTGCGCTCTGCCTAATCAAACCCTAAACCCTTTCCCGTCCCGTTTTTAGGATACCCGGCCCCCCAAAAAAGGGTCTACTCGGCCCCTCTAGGGTGTCTTTTTGTCTTGCCGCCTTCAAATGAGAAGCAAGGGAAAGGGTTTAGGGTTTGATTAGGGGATCTCGCCTTTGTAGCGGTCCGCCTAATCAAACCCTAAACCCTTTCCCGTCCGTTTTAGGATACCCGGCCCCCCAAAAATGGTTCACTCGGCCCCTCTAGGGTGTCTTTTTGTCTTGCCGCCTTCAAATGAGAAGCAAGGGAAAGGGTTTAGGGTTTTATTAGGGGTATCCGCGGTAGCGGTCCGCCTAATCAAACCCTAAACCCTTTCCGTCTCATTTTAGGATAACCGGCCCCCAAAAAAGGGATCACTTGGGCCCTCTAGGGTGTCTTTTTGTCTTGTCTCCTTCAAATGAGAAGCAAGGGAAAGGGTTTAGGGTTTGATTAGGGGGATCCGAGGTAGCGGTCCGCCTAATCAAACCCTAAACCATTTCCCGTCCCGTTTTAGGATACTCGGCCCCCCAAAAAAGGGTTCACTCGGCCCCTCTAGGGTGTCTTTTTGTCTTGCCGCCTTCGAAAGAGAAACAAGGGAATGGGTTTAGGGTTTGAATAGGGGGATCCGCGGTAGCGGTCCGCCTAATCAAACCCTAAAACCTTTCCCGTCTCGTTTTAGGATACCCGGCCCCCCAAAAAAGGGTTCACTCGGCCCCTCTAGGCTGTCTTTTTGTCTTACCGCCTTCAAATGAGAAGCAAGGGATAGGGTTTTTGGTTTGATTAGGGGGATCCGCGGTAGCGGTCCGCCTAATCAAACCCTAAACCCTTTCCCGTCTCGTTTTAGGATACCCGGCCCCCCAAAAAAGGGTTCACTCGGCCCCTCTAGGGAGTCTTTTTGTCTTGCCGCCTTCGAATGAGAATCAAAGGAAAGGGTTTAGAGTTTGATTAGGGGATCCCATGTAGCGGTCTGCCTAATCAAACCCTAAACCCTTTCCCGTCCCGTTTTAGGATACCCGCCCCCCAAAAAAGGGTCTACTCGGCCCCTCTAGGATGTCTTTTTGTCTTGCCGCCTTCAAATGAGAAGCAAGGGAAAGGGTTTAGGGTTTGATTAGGGGATCTCGCTGTAGCGGTCCGCCTAATCAAACCCTAAACCCTTTCCCGTCCCGCTTTAGGATACCCGATCCCCCAAAAAAGGGTTCACTCGGCCCCTCTAGGGTGTCTTTTTGTCTTGCCGCCTTCAAATGAGAAGCAAGGAAAGGGTTTAGGGTTTTATTAGGGGATCCGCGGTAGCGGTCCACCTAATCAAACCTTAAACCCTTTCCTCGTCTCGTTTTTAGGATAACTGGCCCCCCAAAAAAGGGATCACTTGGCCCCTCTAGGGTGTCTTTTTGTCTTGTCTCCTTCAAATGAGAAGCAAGGGAAAGGGTTTAGGGTTTGATTAGGGGGATCCGAGGTAGCGGTCCGCCTAATCAAACCCTAAACCATTTCCCGTCCCGTTTTAGGATACTCGGCCCCCAAAAAAGGGTTCACTCGGCCCCTCTAGGGTGTCTTTTTGTCTTGCCGCCTTCGAAAGAGAAACAAGGGAATGGGTTTAGGGTTTGAATAGGGGGATCCGCGGTAGCGGTCCGCCTAATCAAACCCTAAAACCTTTCCCGTCTCGTTTTAGGATACCCGGCCCCCCAAAAAAGGGTTCACTCGGCCCCTCTAGGTGTCTTTTTGTCTTGCCGCCTTCAAATGAGAAGCAAGGGATAGGGTTTTTGTTTGATTAGGGGATCCGCGGTAGCGGTCCGCCTAATCAAACCCTAAACCCTTTATCATCCCATTTTAGGATACCCGACCCCCCAAAAAGGGTTCACTTGTCCCCTCTAGGGTGTCTTTTTGTCTTGCCGCCTTTGAATGAGAAGCAAGGGAAAGGGTTTAGGGTTTGATTAGGGGAATCCGCGGTAGCGGTCCGCCTAATCAAACCCTAAACCCTTTCCCGTCTCGTTTTAGGATACCCAGCCCCCAAAAAAGGGTTCACTCGGCCCCTCTAGGCTGTCTTTTTGTCTTACCGCCTTCAAATGAGAAGCAAGGGATAGGGTTTTTGGTTTGATTAGGGGGAGCCGCGGTAGCGGTCCGCCTAATCAAACCCTAAACCCTTTATCATCCCGTTTTAGGATACTCGGCCCCCCAAAAAAGGGTTCACTCGGCCCCTCTAGGGTGTCTTTTTGTCTTGCCGCCTTCGAAAGAGAAGCAAGGGAAAGGGTTTAGGGTTTGAATAGGGGGATCCGCGGTAGCGGTCCGCCTAATCAAACCCTAAACCCTTTCCCGTCTCGTTTTAGGATACCCGGCCCCCCAAAAAAGGGTTCACTCGGCCCCTCTAGGGTGTCTTTTTGTCTTACCGCCTTCAAATGAGAAGCAAGGGATAGGGTTGTTGGTTTGATTAGGGGGATCCGCGGTAGCGGTCCGCCTAATCAAACCCTAAACCCTTTATCATCCCGTTTTAGGATACCCGACCCCCCCAAAAAGGGTTCACTTGTCCCCTCTAGGGTGTCTTTTTGTCTTGCCGCCTTTGAATTAGAAGTAAGGGAAAGGGTTGAGGGTTTGATTAGGGGATCCCACGGTAGCGGTCCGCCTAATCAAACCCTAAACCCTTTCCCGTCTCGTTTTAGGATACCCGGCCCCCCAAAAAAGGGTTCACTCGGCCCCTCTAGGGAGTCTTTTTGTCTTGCCGCCTTCGAATGAGAATCAAAGGAAAGGGTTTAGAGTTTGATTAGGGGGATCCGCGGTAGCGGTCTGCCTAATCAAACCCTAAACCCTTTCCCGTCCCGTTTTAGGATACCCGGCCCCCCAAAAAGGGTTTACTCGGCCCCTCTAGGGTGTCTTTTTGTCTTGCCGCCTTCAAATGAGAAGCAAGGGAAAGGGTTTAGGGTTTGATTAGGGGGATCTGCTTTAGCGGTCCGCCTAATCAAACCCTAAACCCTTTCCCGTCCCGTTTTAGGATACCCGGCCCCCCAAAAAAGGGTTCACTCGGTCCCTCTAGGGTGTCTTTTTGTCTTGCCGCCTTCAAATGAGAAGCAAGGGAAAGGGTTTAGGTTTGATTAGGGGGATCCGCGGTAGCGGTCCGCATAATCAAACCCTAAACCCTTTCCCGTCCCGTTTTAGGATACCCGGCCCCAAAAAAGGGTTCACTCGGCCCCTCTAGGGTGTCTTTTTGTCTTGCCGCCTTCAAATGAGAAGCAGGGAAAAGGGTTTAGGGTTTGATTAGGGGGATCCGCGGTAGCGGTCCGCCTAATCAAACCCTAAACCCTTTCCCGTCTCGTTTTAGGATAATAGGCCCCCAAAAAAGGGATCACTTGGCCCCTCTAGGGTGTCTTTTTGTCTTGTCTCCTTCAAATGAGAAGCAAGGGAAAGGGTTTAGGGTTTGATTAGGGGGATCCGAGGTAGCGGTCCGCCTAATCAAACCCTAAACCATTTCCCGTCCCGTTTTAGGATACTCGGCCCCCCAAAAAAGGGTTCACTCGGCCCCTCTAGGGTGTCTTTTTGTCTTGCCGCCTTCGAAAGAGAAGCAAGGAAAAGGGTTTAGGGTTTGAATAGGGGGATCCGCGGTAGCGGTCCGCCTAATCAAACTCTAAAACCTTTCCCGTCTCGTTTTAAGATACCCGGCCCCCCAAAAAAGGGTTCACTCGGCCCCTCTAGGCTGTCTTTTTGTCTTACCGCCTTCAAATGAGAAGCAAGGGATAGGGTTTTTGGTTTGATTAGGGGGATCCGCGGTAGCGGTCCGCCTAATCAAACCCTAAACCCTTTATCATCCCGTTTTAGGATACCCGACCCCCCCCCCCCCCCCCAAAAAGGGTTCACTTGTCCCCTCTAGGGTGTCTTTTTGTCTTGCCGCCTTTGAATTAGAAGCAAGGGAAAGGGTTTAGGGTTTGATTAGGGGATCCGCGGTAGCGGTCCGCCTAATCAAACCCTAAACCCTTTCCCGTCTCGTTTTAGGATACCCGCCCCCCAAAAAAAGGGTTCACTCGGCCCCTCTAGGCTGTCTTTTTGTCTTACCGCCTTCAAATGAGAAGCAAGGGATAGGGTTTTTGGTTTGATTAGGGGGATCCGCGGTAGCGGTCCGCCTAATCAAACCCTAAACCCTTTATCATCCCGTTTTAGGATACCCGACCCCCCCAAAAAGGGTTCACTTGTCCCCTCTAGGGTGTCTTTTTGTCTTGCCGCCTTTGAATTAGAAGCAAGGGAAAGGGTTTAGGGTTTGATTAGGGGATCCACGGTAGCGGTCCGCCTAATCAAACCCTAAACCCTTTCCCGTCTCGTTTTAGGATACCGCCCCCCAAAAAAGGGTTCACTCGGCCCCTCTAGGGAGTCTTTTTGTCTTGCCGCCTTCGAATGAGAATCAAAGGAAAGGGTTTAGAGTTTGATTAGGGGGATCCTTGGTAGCGGTCTGCCTAATCAAACCCTAAACCCTTTCCCGTCCCGTTTTAGGATACCCGGCCCCCAAAAAGGGTTTACTCGGCCCTTCTAGGGTGTCTTTTTGTCTTGCCGCCTTCAAATGAGAAGCAAGGGAAAGGGTTTAGGGTTTGATTAGGGGGATCCGTTGTAGCGGTCCGCCTAATCAAACCCTAAACCCTTTCCCGTCCCGTTTTAGGATACCCGACCCCCAAAAAAATGGTTCACTCGGCCCCTCTAGGGTGTCTTTTTGTCTTGCCGCCTTCAAATGAGAAGCAAGGGAAAGGGTTTAGGGTTTTATTAGGGGGTCCGCGGTAGCGGTCCGCCCTAATCAAACCCTAAGCCCTTTCCCGTCTCGTTTTAGGATAACCGCCCCCCAAAAAGGGATCACTTGGGCCCTCTAGGGTGTCTTTTTGTCTTGTCTCCTTCAAATGAGAAGCAAGGGAAAGGGTTTAGGGTTTGATTAGGGGGATCCGAGGTAGCGGTCCGCCTAATCAAACCCTAAACCATTTCCCGTCCCGTTTTAGGATACTCGGCCCCCCAAAAAGGGTTCACTCGGCCCCTCTAGGGTGTCTTTTTGTCTTGCCGCCTTCGAAAGAGAAACAAGGGAATGGGTTTAGGGTTTGAATAGGGGGATCCACGGTAGCGGTCCGCCTAATCAAACCCTAAAACCTTTCCCGTCTCGTTTTTATGATACCCGCCCCCAAAAAAAGGGTTCACTCGGCCCCTCTAGGGTGTCTTTTTGTCTTACCGCCTTCAAATGAGAAGCAAGGGATAGGGTTTTTGGTTTGATTAGGGGGATCCGCGGTAGCGGTCCGCCTAATCAAACCCTAAACCCTTTCCCGTCTCGTTTTAGGATACCCGGCCCCCCAAAAAAGGGTTCACTCGGCCCCTCTAGGGTGTCTTTTTGTCTTGCCGCCTTCGAATGAGAATCAAAGGAAAGGGTTTAGAGTTTGATTAGGGGGATCCGCGGTAGCGGTCTGCCTAATCAAACCCTAAACCCTTTCCCGTCTCGTTTTAGGATAACTGGCCCCCAAAAAAGGGTTCACTTGGCCCCTCTAGGGTGTCTTTTTGTCTTGTCTCCTTCAAATGAGAAGCAAGGGAA
The DNA here is from genome assembly GCF_048544455.1 of Silene latifolia. Lineage (NCBI taxonomy): Eukaryota > Viridiplantae > Streptophyta > Magnoliopsida > Caryophyllales > Caryophyllaceae > Silene > Silene latifolia. The sequence continues at coordinate 149,654,538 of NC_133536.1, read as the reverse complement.
AGGGTTTAGGGTTTGATTAGGGGGATCCGAGGTAGCGGTCCGCCTAATCAAACCCTAAACCATTTCCCGTCCCGTTTTAGGATACTCGGCCCCCCAAAAAAGGGTTCACTCGGGCCCTCTAGGGTGTCTTTTTGTCTTGCCGCCTTCGAAAGAGAAGCAAGGGTAAGGGTTTAGGGTTTGAATAGTGGGATCCGCGGTAGCGGTCCGCCTAATCAAACCCTAAAACCTTTCCCGTCTCGTTTTAAGATACCCGGCCCCCCAAAAAAGGGTTCACTCGGCCCCTCTAGGCTGTCTTTTTGTCTTACCGCCTTCAAATGAGAAGCAAGGGATAGGGTTTTTGGTTTGATTAGGGGGATCCGCGGTAGCGGTCCGCCTAATCAAACCCTAAACCCTTTATCATCCCGTTTTAGGATACCCGACCCCCCCCCCCCCCCCAAAAAAGGGTTCACTTGTCCCCTCTAGGGTGTCTTTTTGTCTTGCCGCCTTTGAATTAGAAGCAAGGGAAAGGGTTTAGGGTTTGATTAGGGGGATCCGCGGTAGCGGTCCGCCTAATCAAACCCTAAACCCTTACCCGTCTCGTTTTAGGATACCCGGCCCCCCAAAAAAGGGTTCACTCGGCCCCTCTAGGCTGTCTTTTTGTCTTACCGCCTTCAAATGAGAAGCAAGGGATAGGGTTTTTGGTTTGATTAGGGGGATCCGCGGTAGCGGTCCGCCTAATCAAACCCTAAACCCTTTATCATCCCGTTTTAGGATACCCGACCCCCCCAAAAAGGGTTCACTTGTCCCCTCTAGGGTGTCTTTTTGTCTTGCCGCCTTTGAATTAGAAGCAAAGGAAAGGGTTTAGGGTTTGATTAGGGGGATCCGCGGTAGCGGTCCGCCTAATCAAACCCTAAACCCTTTCCCTACTCGTTTTAGGATACCCGGCCCCCAAAAAAGGGTTCACTCGGCCCCTCTAGGGAGTCTTTTTGTCTTGCCGCCTTCGAATGAGAATCAAAGGAAAGGGTTTAGAGTTTGATTAGGGGGATCCGCGGTAGCGGTCTGCCTAATCAAACCCTAAACCCTTTCCCGTCCTGTTTTAGGATACCCGGCCCCAAAAAAAAGGGTCTACTCGGCCCCTCTAGGGTGTCTTTTTGTCTTGCCGCCTTCAAATGAGAAGCAAGGGAAAGGGTTTAGGGTTTGATTAGGGGGATCTGTTGTAGCGGTCCGCCTAATCAAACCCTAAACCCTTTCCCGTCCCGTTTTAGGATACCCGGCCCCCCAAAAAATGGTTCACTCGGCCCCTCTAGGGTGTCTTTTTGTCTTGCCGCCTTCAAATGAGAAGCAAGGGAAAGGGTTTAGGGTTTTATTAGGGGGTCCGCGGTAGCGGTCCGCCTAATCAAACCCTAAACCCTTTCCGTCCCGTTTTAGGATAACCGGCCCCCCAAAAAAGGGATCACTTGGGCCCTCTAGGGTGTCTTTTTGTCTTGTCTCCTTCAAATGAGAAGCAAGGGAAAGGGTTTAGGGTTTGATTAGGGGGATCCGAGGTAGCGGTCCGCCTAATCAAACCCTAAACCATTTCCCGTCCCGTTTTAGGATACTCGGCCCCCAAAAAAGGGTTCACTCGGCCCCTCTAGGGTGTCTTTTTGTCTTGCCGCCTTCGAAAGAGAAACAAGGGAATGGGTTTAGGGTTTGAATAGGGGGATCCGCGGTAGCGGTCCGCCTAATCAAACCCTAAAACCTTTCCCGTCTCGTTTTATGATACCCGGTCCCCCCAAAAAGGGTTCACTCGGCCCCTCTAGGCTGTCTTTTTGTCTTACCGCCTTCAAATGAGAAGCAAGGGATAGGGTTTTTGGTTTGATTAGGGGGATCCGCGGTAGCGGTCCGCCTAATCAAACCCTAAACCCTTTCCCGTCTCGTTTTAGGATACCCGCCCCCCAAAAAAAGGGTTCACTCGGCCCCTCTAGGGAGTCTTTTTGTCTTGCCGCCTTCGAATGAGAATCAAAGGAAAGGGTTTAGAGTTTGATTAGGGGGATCCGCGGTAGCGGTCTCCGCTCTAATCAAACCCTAAACCCTTTCCCGTCTCGTTTTAGGATAACCGGCCCCCCAAAAAAGGGATCACTTGGCCCCTCTAGGGTGTCTTTTTGTCTTGTCTCCTTCAAATGAGAAGCAAGGGAAAGGGTTTAGGGTTTGATTAGGGGGATCCGAGGTAGCGGTCCGCCTAATCAAACCCTAAACCATTTCCCGTCCCGTTTTAGGATACTCGGCCCCCAAAAAAGGGTTCACTCGGCCCCTCTAGGGTGTCTTTTTGTCTTGCCGCCTTCGAAAGAGAAGCAAGGGAAAGGGTTTAGGTTTGAATAGTGGGATCCGCGGTAGCGGTCCGCCTAATCAAACCCTAAAACCTTTCCCCCCTCTCTTTTAAGATACCCGGCCCCCCCAAAAAAGGGTTCACTCGGCCCCTCTAGGCTGTCTTTTTGTCTTACCGCCTTCAAATGAGAAGCAAGGGATAGGGTTTTTGGTTTGATTAGGGGGATCCGCGGTAGCGGTCCGCCTAATCAAACCCTAAACCCTTTATCATCCCGTTTTAGGATACCCGACCAAAAAAAAAAGGGTTCACTTGTCCCCTCTAGGGTGTCTTTTTGTCTTGCCGCCTTTGAATTAGAAGCAAGGGAAAGGGTTTAGGGTTTGATTAGGGGATCCGCGGTAGCGGTCCGCCTAATCAAACCCTAAACCCTTACCCGTCCCGTTTTAGGATACCCGGCCCCCCAAAAAGGGTTCACTCGGCCCCTCTAGGCTGTCTTTTTGTCTTACCGCCTTCAAATGAGAAGCAAGGGATAGGGTTTTTGGTTTGATTAGGGGGATCCGCGGTAGCGGTCCGCCTAATCAAACCCTAAACCCTTTATCATCCCGTTTTAGGATACCCGACCCCCCCAAAAAGGGTTCACTTGTCCCCTCTAGGGTGTCTTTTTGTCTTGCCGCCTTTGAATTAGAAGCAAGGGAAAGGGTTTAGGGTTTGATTAGGGGGATCCACGGTAGCGGTCCGCCTAATCAAACCCTAAACCCTTTCCCGTCTCGTTTTAGGATACCGGCCCCCAAAAAAAGGGTTCACTCGGCCCCTCTAGGATGTCTTTTGTCTTGCCGCCTTCGAATGAGAATCAAAGGAAAGGGTTTAGAGTTTGATTAGGGGGATCCGCGGTAGCGGTCTGCCTAATCAAACCCTAAACCTTTCCCGTCCCGTTTTAGGATACCCGCCCCACAAAAAAAGGGTTTACTCGGCCCCTCTAGGGTGTCTTTTTGTCTTGCCGCCTTCAAATGAGAAGCAAGGGAAAGGGTTTAGGGTTTGATTAGGGGATCTGTTGTAGCGGTCCGCCTAATCAAACCCTAAACCCTTTCCCGTCCCGTTTTAGGATACCCGGCCCCCCAAAAATGGTTCACTCGGCCCCTCTAGGGTGTCTTTTTGTCTTGCCGCCTTCAAATGAGAAGCAAGGGAAAGGGTTTAGGGTTTTATTAGGGGTATCCGCGGTAGCGGTCCGCCTAATCAAACCCTAAACCCTTTCCCGTCCCGTTTTAGGATAACCGGCCCCCAAAAAAGGGATCACTTGGGCCCTCTAGGGTGTCTTTTTGTCTTGTCTCCTTCAAATGAGAAGCAAGGGAAAGGGTTTAGGGTTTGATTAGGGGGATCCGAGGTAGCGGTCCGCCTAATCAAACCCTAAACCATTTCCCGTCCCGTTTTAGGATACTCGGCCCCCCAAAAAGGGTTCACTCGGCCCCTCTAGGGTGTCTTTTTGTCTTGCCGCCTTCGAAAGAGAAACAAGGGAATGGGTTTAGGGTTTGAATAGGGGGATCCGCGGTAGCGGTCCGCCTAATCAAACCCTAAAACCTTTCCCCGTCTCGTTTTATGATACCGGCCCCAAAAAAAGGGTTCACTCGGCCCCTCAGTTGTCTTTTTGTCTTACCGCCTTCAAATGAGAAGCAAGGGATAGGGTTTTTGGTTTGATTAGGGGGATCCGCGGTAGCGGTCCGCCTAATCAAACCCTAAACCCTTTCCCGTCTCGTTTTTAGGATACCCGCCCCCAAAAAAGGGTTCACTCGGCCCCTCTAGGAGTCTTTTTGTCTTGCCGCCTTCGAATGAGAATCAAAGGAAAGGGTTTAGAGTTTGATTAGGGGGATCCGCGGTAGCGGTCTGCCTAATCAAACCCTAAACCCTTTCCCGTCTCGTTTTAGGATAACCGGCCCCCCAAAAAAGGGATCACTTGGCCCCTCTAGGGTGTCTTTTTGTCTTGTCTCCTTCAAATGAGAAGCAAGGGAAAGGGTTTAGGGTTTGATTAGGGGGATCCGAGGTAGCGGTCCGCCTAATCAAACCCTAAACCATTTCCCGTCCCGTTTTAGGATACTCGGCCCCCCAAAAAGGGTTCACTCGGCCCCTCTAGGGTGTCTTTTTGTCTTGCCGCCTTCGAAAGAGAAGCAAGGGAAAGGGTTTAGGGTTTGAATAGTGGGATCCGCGGTAGCGGTCCGCCTAATCAAACCCTAAAACCTTTCCCGTCTCGTTTTAAGATACCCGGCCCCCCCAAAAAAGGGTTCACTCGGCCCCTCTAGGCTGTCTTTTTGTCTTACCGCCTTCAAATGAGAAGCAAGGGATAGGGTTTTTGGTTTGATTAGGGGGATCCGCGGTAGCGGTCCGCCTAATCAAACCCTAAACCCTTTATCATCCCGTTTTAGGATACCCGACCCCCCCCCCCCCCCCAAAAAAGGGTTCACTTGTCCCCTCTAGGGTGTCTTTTTGTCTTGCCGCCTTTGAATTAGAAGCAAGGGAAAGGGTTTAGGGTTTGATTAGGGGGATCCGCGGTAGCGGTCCGCCTAATCAAACCCTAAACCCTTACCCGTCTCGTTTTAGGATACCCGGCCCCCAAAAAAGGGTTCACTCGGCCCTCTAGGGTGTCTTTTTGTCTTACCGCCTTCAAATGAGAAGCGAGGATAGGGTTTTTGGTTTGATTAGGGGATCCGCGGTAGCGGTCCGCCTAATCAAACCCTAAACCCTTTATCATCCCGTTTTAGGATACCCGACCCCCCCAAAAAGGGTTCACTTGTCCCCTCTAGGGTGTCTTTTTGTCTTGCCGCCTTTGAATTAGAAGCAAGGGAAAGGGTTTAGGGTTTGATTAGGGGGATCCACGGTAGCGGTCCGCCTAATCAAACCCTAAACCCTTTCCCGTCTCGTTTTAGGATACCCGGCCCCCCAAAAAAGGGTTCACTCGGCCCCTCTAGGGAGTCTTTTTGTCTTGCCGCCTTCGAATGAGAATCAAAGGAAAGGGTTTAGAGTTTGATTAGGGGGATCCGCGGTAGCGGTCTGCCTAATCAAACCCTAAACCCTTTCCCGTCCCGTTTTAGGATACCCGGCCCCCCAAAAAAGGGTCCACTCGGCCCCTCTAGGGTGTCTTTTTGTCTTGCCGCCTTCAAATGAGAAGCAAGGGAAAGGGTTTAGGGTTTGATTAGGGGATCTGTTGTAGCGGTCCGCCTAATCAAACCCTAAACCCTTTCCCGTCCCGTTTTAGGATACCCGATCCCCCCAAAAACGGTTCACTCGGCCCCTCTAGGGTGTCTTTTTGTCTTGCCGCCTTCAAATGAGAAGCAAGGGAAAGGGTTTAGGGTTTTATTAGGGGGTTCCGCGGTAGCGGTCCGCCTAATCAAACCCTAAGCCCTTTCCCGTCTCGTTTTAGGATAACCGGCCCCCCAAAAAAGGGATCACTTGGGCCCTCTAGGGTGTCTTTTTGTCTTGTCTCCTTCAAATGAGAAGCAAGGGAAAGGGTTTAGGGTTTGATTAGGGGGATCCGAGGTAGCGGTCCGCCTAATCAAACCCTAAACCATTTCCCGTCCCGTTTTAGGATACTCGGCCCCCCAAAAAAGGGTTCACTCGGCCCCTCTAGGGTGTCTTTTTGTCTTGCCGCCTTCGAAAGAGAAACAAGGGAATGGGTTTAGGGTTTGAATAGGGGGATCCGCGGTAGCGGTCCGCCTAATCAAACCCTAAAACCTTTCCCCGTCTCGTTTTATGATACGGCCCCCCAAAAAGGGTTCACTCGGCCCCTCTAGGCTGTCTTTTTGTCTTACCGCCTTAAAATGAGAAGCAAGGGATAGGGTTTTTGGTTTGATTAGGGGGATCCGCGGTAGCGGTCCGCCTAATCAAACCCTAAACCCTTTCCCGTCTCGTTTTAGGATACCCGGCCCCCCAAAAAAGGGTTCACTCGGCCCCTCTAGGGAGTCTTTTTGTCTTGCCGCCTTCGAATGAGAATCAAAGGAAAGGGTTTAGAGTTTGATTAGGGGGATCCGCGGTAGCGGTCTTCCTAATCAAACCCTAAACCCTTTCCCGTCCCGTTTTAGGATACCCGGCCCCCCAAAAAAGGGTCTACTCGGCCCCTCTAGGGTGTCTTTTTGTCTTGCCGCCTTCAAATGAGAAGCAAGGGAAAGGGTTTAGGGTTTGATTAGGGGGATCTGTTGTAGCGGTCCGCCTAATCAAACCCTAAACCCTTTCCCGTCCCGTTTTAGGATACCCGGCCCCCAAAAAAGGGTTCACTCGGCCCCTCTAGGGTGTCTTTTTGTCTTGCCGCCTTCAAATGAGAAGCAAGGGAAAGGGTTTAGGGTTTTATTAGGGGGATCCGCGGTAGCGGTCCGCCTAATCAAACCCTAAACCCTTTTCTGTCTGTCTCGTTTTAGGATAACTGGCCCCCAAAAAAGGGATCACTTGGCCCCTCTAGGGTGTCTTTTTGTCTTGTCTCCTTCAAATGAGAAGCAAGGGAAAGGGTTTAGGGTTTGATTAGGGGATCGAGGAGCGGTCCGCCTAATCAAACCCTAAACCATTTCCCGTCCCGTTTTAGGATACTCGGCCCCCAAAAAAGGGTTCACTCGGCCCCTCTAGGGTGTCTTTTTGTCTTGCCGCCTTCGAAAGAGAAACAAGGGAATGGGTTTAGGGTTTGAATAGGGGGATCCGCGGTAGTGGTCCGCCTAATCAAACCCTAAAACCTTTCCCGTCTCGTTTTAGGATACCCGGCCCCCCAAAAAAGGGTTAACTCGGCCCCTCTAGGCTGTCTTTTTGTCTTACCGCCTTCAAATGAGAAGCAAGGGATAGGGTTTTTGGTTTGATTAGGGGGATCCGCGGTAGCGGTCCGCCTAATCAAACCCTAAACCCTTTATCATCCCATTTTAGGATACCCGACCCCCCAAAAAGGGTTCACTTGTCCCCTCTAGGGTGTCTTTTTGTCTTGCCGCCTTTGAATGAGAAGCAAGGGAAAGGGTTTAGGGTTTGATTAGGGGGATCCGCGGTAGCGGATCCCCCTAATCAAACCCTAAACCCTTTCCCGTCTCGTTTTAGGATACCCAGCCCCCCAAAAAAGGGTTCACTCGGCCCCTCTAGGCTGTCTTTTTGTCTTACCGCCTTCAAATGAGAAGCAAGGGATAGGGTTTTTGGTTTGATTAGGGGGAGCCGCGGTAGCGGTCCGCCTAATCAAACCCTAAACCCTTTATCATCCCGTTTTAGGATACTCGGCCCCCCAAAAAAGGGTTCACTCGGCCCCTCTAGGGTGTCTTTTTGTCTTGCCGCCTTCGAAAGAGAAGCAAGGGAAAGGGTTTAGGGTTTGAATAGGGGGATCCGCGGTAGCGGTCCGCCTAATCAAACCCTAAACCCTTTCCCGTCCCGTTTTAGGATACCGGCCCCCCAAAAAAGGGTTCACTCGGCCCCTCTAGGCTGTCTTTTTGTCTTACCGCCTTCAAATGAGAAGCAAGGGATAGGGTTGTTGGTTTGATTAGGGGGATCCGCGGTAGCGGTCCGCCTAATCAAACCCTAAACCCTTTATCATCCCGTTTTAGGATACCCGACCCCCCCAAAAAGGGTTCACTTGTCCCCTCTAGGATGTCTTTTTGTCTTGCCGCCTTTGAATTAGAAGTAAGGGAAAGGGTTTAGGGTTTGATTAGGGGGATCCACGGTAGCGGTCCGCCTAATCAAACCCTAAACCCTTTCCCGTCTCGTTTTAGGATACCCGCCCCCCAAAAAAAGGGTTCACTCGGCCCCTCTAGGGAGTCTTTTTGTCTTGCCGCCTTCGAATGAGAATCAAAGGAAAGGGTTTAGAGTTTGATTAGGGGGATCCGCGGTAGCGGTCCGCCTAATCAAACCCTAAACCCTTTCCCGTCCCGTTTTAGGATACCCGGCCCCAAAAAGGGTTTACTCGGCCCCTCTAGGGTGTCTTTTTGTCTTGCCGCCTTCAAATGAGAAGCAAGGGAAAGGGTTTAGGGTTTGATTAGGGGATCTCTCGTAGCGGTCCGCCTAATCAAACCCTAAACCATTTCCCGTCCCGTTTTAGGATACTCGGCCCCCCAAAAAAGGGTTCACTTGGCCCCTCTAGGGTGTCTTTTTGTCTTGCCGCCTTCGAAAGAGAAGCAAGGGAAAGGGTTTAGGGTTTGAATAGGGGGATCCGCGGTAGCGGTCCGCCTAATCAAACCCTAAACCCTTTCCCGTCCCGTTTTAGGATACCCGGCCCCCCAAAAAAGGGTTCACTCGGCCCCTCTAGGGTGTCTTTTTGTCTTGCCGCTTTCAAATGAGAAGCAAGGGAAAGGGTTTAGGGTTTTATTAGGGGGATCCGCGGTAGCGGTCGGCCTAATCAAACCCTAAACCCTTTCCCGTCTCGTTTTAGGATACCCGGCCCCCCAAAAAAGGGTTCACTCGGCCCATCTAGGGTGTCTTTTTGTCTTGTCTCCTTCAAATGAGAAGTAAGGGAAAGGGTTAAGGGTTTGATTAGGGTGATCCGTGGTAGCGGTCCGCCTAATCAAATCCTAAACCCTTTCCCGTCCCGTTTTAGTATACCCGGCCCCCCAAAAAAGGGTTCACTCGGCCCCTCTAGGGTGTCTTTTTGTCTAGCCGCCTTCTAAAGAGAAGCAAGGGAAAGGGTTTAGGGTTTGATTAGGGGGATCCGCGGTCGCGGTCCGCCTAATCAAACCCTAAACCTTTCCCCTCTCGTTTTTAGGATACCCGCCCCCAAAAAAGGGTTCACTCGGCCCCTCTAGATTGTCTTTTTGTCTTACCGCCTTCAAATGAGAAGCAAGGGATAGGGTTTTGGGTTTGATTAGGGGGATCCGCGGTAGCGGTCCGCCTAATCAAACCCTAAACTGTAACATCCCGTAATTTTGGACCGTTATTATTATTTTGCGAAAGTAATTTATTAATCAAGTAAAATTTGATATTAATGTATTTAAAGTAAAAATAATTCAAAGAAATATAATTTCATTATATTTTGAAGAAAACTATTTATTTTGATAGTTTCGAAATGTTTAAAAATAGTTTAAATCGTGTAAAAACTTTTTATTTCGAAATAAGGGCTTTTCGGGGAAAAATGACAATTCTATTGAAAATTGGGCAAACGGTTTTGGAAATGGGTCGTATGAATACTCAATTTTCTTGTAATCTCGTGTTTAAGAACTTTGGTCTTGTCGGAATTTGCATTTGACCAACGGTTTTAATTATTATCGAAACGAGCCAAAACCGACTCGTAAAATCCCGACTAAACCCGCACCTTTCCTCCTTTCCTCTCCCTTTCACGCGACACCTCCCCCTTCCCCTTCATTTTTCTGATTTTCCTTATCTTCTTCAACCTTCTAACATTTCCCAAAACACCATTTTTCTACATTTCAAGCTAAAAATCACCATAACTTTCTCATTTCTTATCGGTTTTTCGCATAATTTATATTTCCGGAATGCTCTCGTCGAGATCTACAACCTGGTATAATTTAATTTCAGTTTTCTTGAAGTTTTTTTAAGACGAATGTTGGCACAAATTCGGTATTTATACTTATAATTGTGTTTTTATTGTTTATTTAGGTGAAGAATTGGAAGACGAGTTTGGGGACTCGTATATCGTCGAAGATAGCGGATAGTTGCTTGTTAGGGTTTGGGTTTTAAGGTGCTAATTGCTCATTTTCTAGCTTAAGGTAACATATTTCGAGTTACTCGACGAAAAATCGTCACATGCTTTGATTTTTGTATGTTTTTGTGATTTTTAATTAAGTAGTTAATTTCACATGTTAAAATGATTGCATGCATGTTTAATCCATGTATTTTTGTTAGTTTTAGTTAACATGTTAGTATTGGGAACGATTAATTATGGTTCAGACGGTCTTATATCTTGAACAAAAATGGAGAAATGGAGGTGTGGGGGTGGCGAAAGAGTTCGGCAATTTCCCGGGAGCCCACGGCTGGCCCGGTCACCCGTTGCTTGTTTCGCGGTTTTTCATGCAATATTTTTCATTTCGGGATCATTATTGTTATAGTTAGTATAAATTACATATAAGTACACTTTTGAATTAAATCGTATTAGTAGTAAAAATTATGTTAATGGTAAAAATTAGGTTTATATTGGTAGTTGCACATGTTAGGGTAAATTATAAAATGAAATTGTAACGATTAGGCTCAAAATGAATTATATAGCTATAATTGTAATGTTTTGATGATTGTGCCGAAAACTGAGCCTTAGTCCCTTTGATCGATTCGATGTCGATTAATTGAGTGATTGGTCACCGCAATTTAACCGTGCACTGCCTAGTAGGTGGGGTTGCGGGTAAAAATTCGGTTGGATGAAGTTTTATATGAATTGGATAATCGGCCTTTTTCTTGTTTTAGGCCATTTATTATATTTATGTTTCACCTGTGTAGTTAGTTGATTTGAGTAGCTTCTTATATTGTAAAAATGGCCCTAGATTCCCCTAAAGCCTTTAATATTGTTAAAATTGCTAGAATTGGAATGGGTAGTGAATATCTCTTGCAGGTTGTTGTTGTGTTTGTCATAGATAGGTCTTTATAGTCTCTGACGAGTATATGTTCACTGCTTAATAGCCTTTGTGTTCCTGACTAGTGGATTTATATCCAAGTTGGGGCATGACCTCGTTACTTATTTTGATAGTAAGTGGTCAGCTTAAGTACTAGCCAACCCTTTGGTGGACTCCTTAGGGTACTCACTTTGTTTTAGAAAAATTGTGGGTCTTGGGTGCGGTGGTGTGTATCCGCATGTCTAGGTCTCTGTGATTTTAGGCTAGGGTTGTGTTGTGTCTTGGCCATGTTTTATTAATATTAACCGCTGAGCCAAGATACCGGTTCGATTACCTTCCCTACCTCGTGGTATAGACTCGAGTTACAGAGTGACTATTGACGGTGCTAAGAACTTATGCCTGTCTTTGATATATTGCCCTTTCTTGTATGGTAATTTTATGAATTGTAATAGGTGAGATGTAAGCCGGTTACAATTGATAAAGTTTGGATTACTGCTTGTTATATGTTTCACATGATAGTTTAGATTGGTCAGCTAGGACTCATATGTTAGAATAATTGATAATTGAATTATTTATCATGTAGTTTACATGTTTCATTACATGTTTCATTAAATATGACGATTCGTGGCCGGGAGGACTCGAAGTTACTCCCCACTGAATTGTGGCTTTCGTGTTTGTATAAAATGCGATTGACAGGTACTTGATGCTTAGTTGGGGTTCACGGACGAGCTAGTGAGCAAGAGAACCTTGGACCTAGTTTGGCTATTCTTATAGTAAACCTTTTAACTTTTGGTTTTGTATATAATTTGAAGGGACATATGTCTCCCTTTTCTATTTTGGGTTTGTATCATTACATTTTCTTATCGTTAGCTATGGCATGTAAATTAGTTCGTTAGCATTGCAGGTTTTGGCACCCGCCTCTTGGGAATGTTGGAAATGTTTGTGATTGGTTTAGAAAAAAGTTTTAAAATTACAGGTTTTGTCTAGTTGAACCAATTACAAACACATCCTGTCAGTTTTTCTGTAGAATTTACGCCTTTATTTATCGTTAATTTTTAAGGGTGTCACAGTTGGTATCAGAGCTTGTTGCTCCCGACGCACGTTTGTGCACCCCACTTAAGATCACTTGACCTTTAAATAATAAACTTGAGAGATGGGTAGGATGGGTAGATTTAGGATTTTATGTGGTAGTCTGTTTGTGATTGCTAATTGTTAGGTTCTAACCAATGTTCTATTTTGCAAGATGGCTCTCCAAGAAACGTTGATAACGTAATTAGTTAATAATTTTTGTGCCGTTGAAGCTATGACCGTGATCTTACTCGTTGGTGACCAAGACTGAGTGGCCGTTGCCGAATGTTGAAGATTGGTTATGCCAAATGAAGAATGCTTCCACTTTCTTGATACTTCTTTTCGTATTCAGTGTATCCTACCTTAATCTTCCAATCTCGTTGTTTATTCGTCTTATTAATTCATCTTCTCTCGCCTTGGTAACTACTCTTCTATTCTTTCTCCCGATTCATCCTTGGTTCGTTTTCTTCTTATAATAAGAGTCCTTGTGGACACCTTCCTTTTAATCCGCAGGATAGTTCCCTTGTTCAAGAGAACCCAGTTTTGAGAGAATGTATCATGGGAGGGCGTGAACGAGTTGAGAAATTGATTGTTTAGGGTTTGAGTTGTATAGGAGAATATAACTTGGGATCCTTTGGTTAGTCTTGATAGTTGTGCTTGATATGAGAACTTAGTGAAATGAGAAACACCTTGGGATTTATGTCTATTGAGAGCTTGTTTGTTATAGATGATTGAGCATGGGTACTACCTTAGCACATAATATGGAATGAACCTGAGCTACTTCATTTGAGAGTCTCGATGTTTCCTGTGGAGAATTAAAGGAATGATAGTTAGCACTAATCCTTGTAGGCCTTGAAAAGAATACAATAGGACATTGAAGTTGCTTAGTGGATTGGTATCGTACTTTGGAATTAGTTAGTTTGTTAAACCTTTTGAGTTGACCAAATCTAGTATAGAATAGCCCTTGTTGACCTCTCGAAATTTGAGAACACGTGGTGACCTTACTAATCATATCTGGATTTGGGAATTTTGGTGGAATATTGTTCGTTGTAGTTCGTGAGTTCAAAGATGTGATTCCAATTTATGGTATCGGAGACTAGAAGTATTAAGTGGTGAGATGATGGAGTAGACAAGCTATGGTACTTGGGGATGGCATAGTAAGTGAAGTTCAATGACGAGAATTGTAAAGAAGATACTTTGGGACATGGGTGGTAACAAATGAATTTGTGTGGTGAATTGATTTTGGCTCTTAGAACCAATTGAGTTGAGGAATACCTACCATTGTGGAGTCCTTGTTAGTCTTATAATTTGGTAGACTTTTGGGGCTTTGTTGAGTAGCTTAGTAATGTAACCTTATCACATTGATCATAAGCTTTGATGAGTGTTTAGTAAGCAGTAACCCTTTCATTATGTCGTTTCTCATTTCTCCTTTCCTTCTCTTTAACGATCATTGAACCCTGTTTTTATGCCAAAGTTTACGTGTCTTCTTCTTGCCCGAGATATCTTCTTAACTCGAATACCTCATATTTTTGCCGACCGTTATCTTTACGGTCTGACTCCTTAGTTTCCTAACTTGTTAGGCTCATGCACCCTTCGAAAATATTTTACCGTTTCTCTATCCCGTTATCACTCCTTATCTCCTTAGTATAGTTGGTACCTGATCGAGGCCATTTCGTGTTCACAATTAAGCATATGTGGTCGTTGGTCAATGGTCGATACAAAACACAATTTATACTTCACAAACAACTCTACAATTAGTAAAGAGGCAAGTAAAGGTCGGATCCCAAGGGACGGGTATTGAAATGAGAATTCTATTGTAACTAGTAGTGTCTAGGGGTGTCACAAATTGGGTTGATGTAGAAGGTTACTAAACTAGAATATCAATGAAAATAAACAAGCAAGATGAATAAAAAAGGGTGTAAACAATTGATTAAAAGCACTAGGGTGTCATGGGTTCATAGGGGAATCATGGGATATGATCATACAAACATGTTCTCAAATTATAAGCAAGCAATTATTGTTGTGATGGATTGAGTTGGGTTATATCTTACAATCCTAGGAAAGTTTGGGTCCCGGAGCGAATCGATTAGATTGTACAACACCTACAAGTCGACTTAATCTTTCCTACTCAACACATGCATGGTCTAACAAGACTCGAGTTGGGTTATGTCTTACAAGTCAAGTTGAAAGGATAGAAGATGATAGTAAATGCAAGGATTCATAGGCTTAGCATTTCATCAAATATAACATGTGCATGTATTAAGATCAAAACAAGCAAGCAAATAAGATATGAAAGCATATTGATTTAAGCATGAATCATTCCCCATGTTGGTTTCCCCTAATCACCCATTAAACCCTAGCTAAGAGACTACTCACTCATTATCATATTGATCATGCTAGAAAGGTTGTCAATCATACTAACATAATGAAACATGATGAATAAATGAAAGTAATTAACAATAATTAAAAAGGGATTAAGAGATTATATCTACTAATGATTCCAATAATAAAGCAAGAATAATAGAAGTACTTGAATCCTAGATTGAGAGGTTGTCAATCTCCCAATAATAACCCAAATAATCTTCAATTACCCAAAATAAAGGAAGAACAAGAGAGAGATTAAAGAACTAAAACTTGGATTAAAACTTGATTAATACTTGATTACAATCTTGAAGAGAGATTTGATTGATATTAACTACACTAATTATTGATAAGAAGAACATCCTCCTCTAATTAGACTAATGGGGTATTTATAGTGAAAATTAGGGAGGATGCATTAGGGTTAACTAAGGGCTAAACTAGTAATTACACTTTTTAAGTTGAGCAAGGAGAATCCGGTATTTTCTGAGAGAAGGGCTTCTCTTTTCGTAGCTTGAAGAATGAAAATCGTCTTTGTGCATCGAAATCCGTGCGGATTAGAGTCGGGACGGCCGGATCTGGACTGAGGAATCCGAGCGGATCCTTGGGCAAGACGCTCGGATTTGTGAGGGGAAATCCGAGCGGATTCCAATGTGGGACGCTCGGATTGGGCCGGACGGACGGGCGGATTTGGTACAATCCGTTCGGATTGTAGTTCAGCGTCAATTCTTCTTCTTTTCTTCCCTTTTCTTCATAAATTCCTTGGGGATTTCCTCGGGGACTAAAGGATCCTTTTCTCAACATTGCTCTTCTACTATGATATGTACAAAGGCCTTCTAGTCTTGTCTCTCCTTGATGCTTGGTCATTGAATACAATCAATTTAGCCTCGTTTTGCCATGAAAATGCAAGATTCTTACTCCTTTCCTACCAAGGGATCAAAATCTCAAAGAATATGCAAAACAAAGAACTAAAGATAAGAAATGACCCAAATAGGCACTAAAAGCATGGAAACAATGGTAATTCGGGGGCTAAATATGCGCCAATTATGGTCACATCAAATATCCCCAAACCGAACCTTTGCTCGTCCCGAGTAAAGAGGTGACAAAGACTAGGACCAATACTAACCTAACATAATAATAATAGCCGATATGAGACAATTAGCGGGTCTCACTCCGCCCCTTCAACTCACAACAAGACAACCATGAGGTAGGATGCCTTCTTGCAAGGCAAGGTGGGTCTTGCCAAAATGGCGACACATCCAAACATTAAAGCACAAAAAATCACATAATGGATGCATCTACAAAAAGAATAGCCACTTTCCTCATCTAAGTGGCGGAAATTATCTACAAGGGAAGCAATTCAAGGGTACACAATCCTTCATAGATGCAATTTGTTCAAACTACTAGGCCTAGAAGGATACCAATAAATCACCTCCAAAAGGTGTCAAGCTAGGGTACCTTTGTCCTCAATCGTTAAAAGCTTTTGTCAAGAGTAGACTCCCTATGGTGTTAGAAACACTGGAGGATCGCGGAATTCCCCCTCTTGCCTAGACAAGAAGAAGGGTCGTCCCCTCTCTACCATGCACAAAAATGGATACGATGGATAAAGGGATCGATAGATTTTGAGTTTCACTTTGGGAGTTTGCTTTTGTTTTTGTTTTTCCCCCAATTTCTTGTGGCATTTGACATTTGAGAACACTTTCTTGCCATTTCTTTTTGATTTTTGGCATTTTAACACTTGACAACTTTTTGCATTTCTTTTTGAACATTTTCAAAGTCACCCCAATTAGTAACGAGGGTGCCTTGTATTTGAAGCTTTAGGAGTCTATTTTTGCTCCTCTTTTCATTTGATGCATTTTGGCAAACTTTCTTTCACTTTTCATTTCTTTGAACTCAAATTGATTTCTTTTTGTGCCCATTCCCTTTGATGACAAAAATGTGGTAGAACATGGATGAATGATGGAAGTATGCATGGTTTCAAGGGTCACCTTGGAATAAACGGTAGCCAAGGAGTTATCACACCACAAGGTACTCTTGACTAGACCTTAAACCATAGGTCAAAGGATACTAGCATGACACATCCTAGGGTGTTTTACAAGTATTCTAACAAGCAAAGTCTTAAGAATAAAAAGCATCTACTAGGGCCTATATACACTTGTCAAGCTTCCAAAGTAGACGGTTTCGCAAAATTTTTCTAACATGCAAACTACATGCCATGATGCAACTAGCATATACACATCCTAATGCAAATGATTCTACCAACTAATATGACATATAATCTAAATGTAAGTCCTAAGTTCACATTATTTTACTGCATCAATCAAAATAAAGCCACATAGTCATTAACATAAAGAGGAAAAAGGAGATTGGAAAGATCATACCATGCGGTCTTCAATATCCTCATGTCTCGGATGTGGCGTAGTCAATCAAAGTGAACAAGGACAAAACAAACACAATATATACAAGACAATATATACAAAGGAAATGAACTTGTTTTTGGTTTTTCAATTTTTTCAATTTTTTTGTTTTTTGAAATTTTTCAATTTTTATGGTTTTTGAATAAAAGTTAAGTGTTAGAATTCCCATCCCCACACTAATATGGGCATTGTCCTCAATGGCCAAAATGATGGAAATTATGCAAAAATGATGCATGATTTCTATACTAAATGCAATTCTACACTAAGCTATACTACATGATGCATGGTTTTTGTTATGACGGAGAGGATAATTTAGATTACCTCCCGTTGTGTATGCATCAACTTCCCCAAACCAAATAAGACACTATTGCTAATGTCAAAGCATTGGGGTAGTTCATGCACACACTATGCTATGCATGAAACTAGATTGTCATTTTGGATTTTACAAAAATGGGAACAAAAAGTAAGAACACCTCAATGGAACCGAGGTGTGAGTCCTTTGATGTTGCTAGGACTAAACCAACAATGATCAAAATGAAATAAAATACAAAGAGATATAGACAAACCATGGGAGTGTAGGAGTCTCCAAGGCTAGTCTTCCATCATGATATTATCATCATCACTTCCCTCATGAGAAGTGGTCACATTGCCACTTTCCTTGGCACTTTCTTTATCACTTTCTTCATTATCTTGCTCATCATCATCTTCACCATCTCTTTCTCCATCTCCACTTGCTTCTTCCTCAATATTATCATCAATCTCCTCATCATTTCCAACAACCTCATTGTCTTTTACCACGTCCCTAGATGCACCCGGAAACAAGGCTTCTTTATCCGCCCAACTAGGCAAAGGACAAGATGGATCAAGGAGTCCTTGCCTAGCTAGATGTAGGAGGGGAGGATATTGAGCCAAATATGCATTCTTCCGATCTTCATAAGCTTGCTTGTGCATTGCTTGCATGAGAAGAGTGACATAGTCTTTCCCAATTTCAACTCCTTGCGGTTTGAACTCTTCATACACAAAGGGGGTAAGGCGGTATAACAATGGAAGAGGAGGGGGTTTCATGATCACCCTTTTGTTGTTGAATGATGTACTCGGCCTCTTCGGATAGGGGAAGTAGATAGTTGGTCCGGTGGACACTTAGACGACAAATCTTCGCGGGTAAAGTGAATGATCGAGCCTCACTAGTAAGCCACCCATACTTGGTGTCAAGGGGATTGTGAGCAACCCACTTGAACTTGTTAATCATGATAGACATATCAATAAGATGGCCACCTTCCTTAGCCTTGTACTTGCTATCCTTATTGAAATTAGGATCAAAGTGCTTGGCGAGGACCGTGACTAGGCCGCCATTAACAATAACGATTGTACCCTTCTTCCCACTATCTACATGGAGCCATCTATCAACCAATAGTCTCAAAGAATTGTAAGGCTTGGTATGAATTCTTCCAATATTCAAAGCCGATTCAAGGAGAATAAAATCAAGTCTTGTGAAATGATTGGTGTCTTTCCTAGCAATTATGGTATTTCCCACAACTTTGTGCCATACTCTTATGCCCGGATGATGGACCAAAAGAGCACGACAAGCATGAAAATCATCAAATTTCTTCCCGGAGATTGCCTCCCAAAGAGGCTCGGGGTCATACTTCCCATATTGCTTATGATATTTCTTTTCATCGCTAAGACCCAAAATTTCACCCAATTCCGAAAAGGTAATGCGTCTACTAGTGTTAGCTAGACGAAACTCAAGATTTTCCCTATTTTCAACTTTTGTCACTTTTAAAGAACTTAAGAATTCCAAGACAAGGGAGGGGTATGTTACTTCCTTTGTTTCAAACAATTTCTTCAAACCCATGGCATTGAAAAAGGCTTTTGTTTGTTCAAGAACACCCAATTTCTCCAAAGCATCTTTACATATGAATTTGGTGGATTGAATTGATTTCATAGCAAACTTGGCAAATGTCTTTCTATGGGTATCAGAAATAAAAGTTACCTCCGGATAATGCAAGAGTTGATCGATTACTGGAGTAGAAGGTGATGCTCCCATAGAAGTTTGTTGTTGTTGTTGTTGCACTTCCAAATTTGGTGTTGATACCACCATTGCCAAAGCTTTCTTTGTTTGGAGAGCTTTTTGCCTTTGAGAGAGAGCCTTTGCTTTTGGTTCTTTTGTTGCCTTTGTTGCACCCTTTGTCCTTGCCATTTGATGAACTAACCAAGAAAAGAATCAAAAATCTTCAATTTGTAGAATGCCCAAATCGATTTGAAGGTGAAAGGCTTTGCCTTTATGAAATCAAAAATCGACTCAAAGGTTGAAGAATTTGTTCTTGGTTTTGATTGTTATTGAAGATGGAGTGATTGATTTGTTGTTTGAAGGATGGTTTGATTTGATTTTGGTGGATTTTGTTGAGGGTTTTTGTTTTTGTGATGGAGAGGATGAGGGTTTTGATGTTGTGGGTAGTGTTTGTGAATGAATGAATGAATGAATGAAGGTGGGGTGGGTTATAAAGAAGTCGACAATTTCAAAACGCAGGGACAATCCGTGCGGATTGGGCGCAATCCGTGCGGATTCTGCAGCTTCAAAATTTTCAAAATCCCGCCTAGAGACGGGCGGATTCTAGGGAATCCGCTCGGATTCTTTTTTAGGGACGGGCGGATTTTGTGCAGGACGGACGGATTTCAGTCCAGAGAAATTTCTTTGTTTTCTTCAGCTTCAAGACGGGCGTCTTGTATAAAAGACGGACGGATTCTGTGAGACGGGCGTCTTTCCAGAAATCCGCTCGGATTCTTTAACAGGCAAGAAATTTGCAATTTCAGCTCAGCCCAGGACGGGCGTCTTCTCAGCAGGACGCTTGGATTTTTTTGCGCAGACGGGCGGATTATCGGGGAATCCGCTCGGATTCTTTCTCGTTGTACACGTGTTCAGCTCCACCCGTGCACAAACGCAATCCCTTATCATTCTTTCTTTCTTTCTTTCAAATCTTGTGTTCTTCATTGTGGGGGCACTACCAAGGCATGAATAGCCTAGGCAATTCCCATCCCCACACTAAGGTAAAGCACTACACATCAATTAAAATTGTTAGTCCCTCCCTCACTTCTCTCTTTTCATGACAATTATTTTGATCAAAGTAAATAAAATCCAAAAATGACAAAAATGCAATACAAAAATTGAAAAGTAAGTTAGGGAGTTAGAAATATTTACAAGTGGTGGTTTAGGGAGGACTCCACCAAACTCTCATTCTTGATGAGATGTCAAGGGGGCATGTTCAAGGTGTTGTTGATGTTGCTCAACACCTTGAAGAAGTAGTCAAAAGCTTGTTCATTGTTATGGTAGAGGTCCTCAATAGACCGTGCCCCTTGTTGTTGATCATGATCGATGGCATGCCCAATGTAGGGATTAAAGATCCCTTCAAATTCGTCGTCCCAAAGACCACAAACTTCATTGAGTTGATCATTGAAAATCTCTTGCTTAGATGGAGACAACTCTCCCAATTTCTTCTCTTGGCCAATGAGGCCATCTTCTTCTTCCTTGGTTGATTTTGATGAGCTTTGCAAGCTCTCCTTGTCACAATTCACTTGCTCTTTGAATGGAGCATCTTCAATTTTCTTCCTCCATTGGAGTTCCGGTTTCTTCCTTTCATCTTTCCGGCTATAATGATCAATCATGAAACATGGCTCATGTAAACGAGGAGCTCTCATGGTCTTGTCAAGATTAAAAGTTATGCTTTCATCTCCCACTTCTAGAGTGAGCTCTCCATGTTTCACATCAATCACCGCACCCGCGGTGTGTAGGAAAGGTCTTCCTAAGATGATTGGAATGTTGGAATCTTCCTCCATATCAACAATGACAAAGTCCACCGGGATGAAAAACTTCCCAATTCGCACGGGGACATCTTCCCATATCCCTAATGGTGTCTTCGTCGATCTATCGGCCATTTGAAGAGTGATATTGGTGCATTTAAGCTATCCCATTCCCAACCTTTTACTTACCGAGTATGGCATGACACTCACACTAGCCCCTAGATCACATAAGGCTTTGTTGATCGTTGTGTCGCCAATGGTACACGGTATTGAGAAGCTTCCGGATCCTTTAACTTTGGAGGTGAACTCCCTTGAAGTATTGCACTACTCACCTTAGTGAAGGCGATAGTCTCAAGTTTCCGGATCGACTTCTTCTTTGTGAGGATATCTTTCATGTACTTTGCATAGGCCGGTACGTGATTGATTAATTCCGTGAAAGGAATTGAGACTTCTAAGTTCTTCACAATCTCCATGAACTTTCCAAGTTGATCATCAAATTTGGGCTTGGCTTGACGACTTGGAAAAGGAAGTCTAATCACAATGGGCTCCTTTTCTTTGGCCTTGTCTTCATTTTTCTTTGAACTTTCTTCTTTTGATGGTTCCCCTTCTTTGGGACCTTGCACAACAACTTCATTCTCACTAGCTTTCACAACTTCATCCTCAACTTGCTCCTTGATTGCCTCATATCTTGTACCACTTCTCAAGTGAATGGCACTAACCGTTTCATGTCTAGGGGATTACTTTGAGGTGGTAATTGCCCCTTTTGTCTTTGTGAGCTTGAAGATGCTAGTTGAGTCAATTGTGTTTCCAACATCTTGGTGTGAGCTAGAATGTTGTTGATGGTGGTATCCTTTGCTTGGCTATCTTTTTGCATTTGAGTGAAAAATTCTTGTTGATTCTTTTGCATTTGGAGGACCGCTTTTTGGACATCAAAACCTTGGTCATTTTGGTGATTGTATGGATTTTGATTTTGGTAACCTTGGTTTTGATTGTAAAAGGGTCTTTGATTTTGATTTCTCATGGGTGGTGGAGTGTATGTTGTTTGAGGGTTTTGAACATTTTGGCTTTTGTATGAGAGATTTGGATGGAACTTGGTGTTTTCATTGTAAAAATTTGAATAAGGGGTACCACTTTTGTAAGCTTGGAAAGCATTAACTTGTTCATTTGTTCCCCTACATTCACTTGGGTCATGACCCAAAGTTCCACAATTCTCACATATCCCACTTGGGATTGATGAGGATGCCGTCATGGCATTGACATGATGCTTTGATGATTTTGAGTTTTCCTCAAGTCTAGCCATAGCTTGTTCAAATTTCAAGTTGATTGTGTCAATGTGAGCACTAAGTTGAGCACCCAATTGAGTAACGGAGTCCACTTCATGCTTTC
Source organism: Silene latifolia (assembly GCF_048544455.1). NCBI lineage: Eukaryota > Viridiplantae > Streptophyta > Magnoliopsida > Caryophyllales > Caryophyllaceae > Silene > Silene latifolia. Next base: position 149,632,735 of record NC_133536.1, on the reverse strand, counting down.
CTCCTCTAGTAGCCTTGCGAGGCCTACTATATTGTGAATTATGGACCGCCATTTCCTCAATCTTGTTCCATGTTTGATTGTCATCAACTTCGGTGAACATTCCATTTGATCCCATATTGAGAATGTTCTTTGAATCTTCATATAAACCATTCCAAAATTGTTGCACTAAAAACCATTCGCTAAGTCCATGGTGAGGACATGAGCGACAAATACCTTTGAACCGCTCCCAAGCTTCATACAAAGATTCTTCATCCCTTTGCTTAAAACCCGAAATTTGAGCTCTTAGCATGTTAGTCTTTTCCGGTGGGTAGAATTTTTTGTAGAAAGCTAGAGCTAACTTCTTCCAAGAATATATTCCAAGGGTGGCCTTATCAAGGCCCTTTAACCATTGCTTTGCGGTGTCGATTAACGAAAAAGGAAATAAGACCCATCTTATTTGGTCTTGAGTCACGCGCGTTTGAGAGATAGCATCACAATAATCGCAAAACGTTTCCATATGAGAATGCGGGTCCTCACTAGGCATTCCCCCGAATTGGCTCCTCTCAACTAGTTGGATGAAGGCGGACTTGGCAATAAAATTACCGGTGAGATGTTGCGGGGTAGGAGTACCATTTGGTAGATTCTCCTCGGTGGGTATAGAGTGTGACGAGAATTTAGGCATTGTAGGTGGATTTTGTGGGATATTGTGTAATGGGTTCTCTTCTCCTTCTATTGCGAAAGGATTGACAAACTCACTAGTGGGTTGAACAACTTCACCAACACCTCCCAAATTCCTCCTAACAAGTCTCCTATTATTCGTCAAGGTTCTTTCGATTTCACGGTCAAAAGGTAACAAATCTCTTTGTAACCTTCTAGACATGCAAAATATCAAACAACTCGAAAACAATTAGAACAAACCTTGAGGAGTTTTTACTTCCCCAAGGTGAAAAAGACACAACTAATAACAATAAAAGAAATCTTAAATCAATTAAACACCGTCCCCGGCAACGGCGCCATTTTTGATCGAGGCCATTTCGTGTTCACAATTAAGCATATGTGGTCGTTGGTCAATGGTCGATACAAAACACAATTTATACTTCACAAACAACTCTGCAATTAGTAAAGAGGCAAGTAAAGGTCGGATCCCAAGGGACGGGTATTGAAATGAGAATTCTATTGTAACTAGTAGTGTCTAGGGGTGTCACAAATTGGGTTGATGTAGAAGGTTACTAAACTAGAATATCAATGAAAATAAACAAGCAAGATGAATAAAAAAGGGTGTAAACAATTGATTAAAAGCACTAGGGTGTCATGGGTTCATAGGGGAATCATGGGATATGATCATACAAACATGTTCTCAAATTATAAGCAAGCAATTATTGTTGCGATGGATTGAGTTGGGTTATATCTTACAATCCTAGGAAAGTTTGGGTCCCGGAGCCGAATCGATTAGATTGTACAACACCTACAAGTCGACTTAATCTTTCCTACTCAACACATGCATGGTCTAACAAGACTCGAGTTGGGTTATGTCTTACAAGTCAAGTTGAAAGGATAGAAGATGATAGTAAATGCAAGGATTCATAGGCTTAGCATTTCATCAAATATAACATGTGCATGTATTAAGATCAAAACAAGCAAGCAAATAAGATATGAAAGCATATTGATTTAAGCATGAATCATTCCCCATGTTGGTTTCCCTAATCACCCATTAAACCCTAGCTAAGAGACTACTCACTCATTATCATATTGATCATGCTAGAAAGGTTGTCAATCATACTAACATAATGAAACATGATGAATAAATGAAAGTAATTAACAATAATTAAAAAGGGATTAAGAGATTATACCTACTAATGATTCCAATAATAAAGCAAGAATAATAGAAGTACTTGAATCCTAGATTGAGAGGTTGTCAATCTCCCAATAATAACCCAAATAATCTTCAATTACCCAAAATAAAGGAAGAACAAGAGAGAGATTAAAGAACTAAAACTTGGATTAAAACTTGATTAATACTTGATTACAATCTTGAAGAGAGATTTGATTGATATTAACTACACTAATTATTGATAAGAAGAACATCCTCCTCTAATTAGACTAATGGGGTATTTATAGTGAAAATTAGGGAGGATGCATTAGGGTTAACTAAGGGCTAAACTAGTAATTACACTTTTTAAGTTGAGCAAGGAGAATCCGGTATTTTCTGAGAGAAGGGCTTCTCTTTTCGTAGCTTGAAGAATGAAAATCGTGCTGTACTGAAATCCATGCGGATTAGAGTCGGGACGGCCGGATCTGGGCTGAGGAATCCGAGCGGATCCTTGGGCAAGACGCTCGGATTTGTGAGGGGGAATCCGAGCGGATTCCAAGGTGGGACGCTCGGATTGGGCTGGACGGACGGGCGGATTTGGTACAATCCGTTCGGATTGTAGTTCAGCATCAATTCTTCTTCTTTTCTTCCCTTTTCTTCATAAATTCCTTGGGGATTTCCTCGGGGACTCAAGGATCCTTTTCTTAACATTGCTCTTCTACTATGATATGTACAAAGGCCTTCTAGTCTTGTCTCTCCTTGATGCTTGGTCATTGAATACAATCAATTTAGCCTCGTTTTGCCATGAAAATGCAAGATTCTTACTCCTTTCCTACCAAGGGATCAAAATCTCAAAGAATATGCAAAACAAAGAACTAAAGATAAGAAATGACCCAAATAGGCACTAAAAGCATGGAAACAATGGTAATTCGGGGGCTAAATATGCGCCAATTATGGTCACATCAGTACCTTGTTGACCATGTTTACAGAGTTAGTGAGATGTGACTTGAGGATATAGGATTGACTAAGTAGTCGAGTTTGTGATTGGCTTCCATAATCACTTTGGAGATGAGGGTTTGATAAAGTATATGTTACCGTGCGAGAAATGTTAAATGTGGGATTATTAGTTGGTTTTAGTGAGTAATATTGATTACTACTTGAGGTATGGTTGACACCAATTGTTGGCTAAGGAACATAAATTCAATTTATGGTTTTAGGAACTCTGAGGTGATAAAGTGTTGTTACAATTATGACCTTGTTCCTTGAGAATTTGATGGTAAGTAAGTTTAGGATGTCAAATTTGAAAGAATACTCCTTGGGGATGTTGATGACCATAATGGATTGGTGATGTGATTTGGTATTAGTTGGCTCTTGAGAGTTCTTGAGTTGAGAGAGACTTAGTATTGAGAAGAATTTGTTAATCCTATAGTTTTATAGACCTTAAGGTCGCATTGAGTACTTAAGATGATGGGACGGTGTTGTAGCTGAGTGTAGTTCCGCTTTTGGCAATCCTTAATAAGTAAAAGGATAGAGGAACTTGTGATCCTATTGATTTTTCGGATTTTGGGGTTGGTATGTTACTACCTTGTTTTGAAATGAGAACCTTGTAGAATATCTGAGGAACCCATAGTTGACACTAGTTGTATACGAATATAACTTTGTTGGAAGCCTTGACCATAGGCTTGTGAAAGTTGTTTCGGGATGTTTGAGGATTTGGAGCGATGAGATCACACTTATAGTGAAATATCTTGTTCCAGGGAATATATTAGGAAGAGGTAACATAAGCGATTGAGGAAACCCTAGGGAGTGATGTTGTTGTTTGAGATAAGAGTGTCTGGCGTTTCCTTGTTGTCTTATCTCCCTTCTTCCTTGATCATGAGCGTTACCGCTCATACCTCTCTTCCTTACTTCATCATACTCCTCTCATAAGTTTGATGTTGGTAACCTATGAAACTCCATCTTTGACACCCTGTTAGGTTCGACTTCAATTCTTACCCCATGAAATTCATTATAGCTCTCTTTTTGGTTAAGTTTGAGCTCTCTTAACATACTTTGTTTTTATGCTATCTAAGTTACTTTCCTTTTTTGTACGACTTCTAAACTTTCAAGCTACCAGTTTCGATTCATTCTTAAAAGTTTATGTCACTTCTGCAAACCTAACCTATTTTTAAAAATTTGAAAATGAAATTTTGATTTATTTCCGTAAGGTATTTCTTTTTCTTACTCTTTTACCGAGTTACTAAGCCGTGTTTAATCATAATTAGTAAAGATATTATTCTTATTATAGAACTTTAAACTAAAATTTTGAAAATGCTTTTATGATTTTTAATGGTTTTAACATTAGTGAATGTTAAATCTCGTTGTTGGAGACGTCCCAATAATGGGTTTTCTCATTTATTGGTGTAGAAATGTTTTTATATCTTGATATGAATGTGGATGTTCTTGTCTGATCAACGAGAGTATCACCGTTTCATTGAAAAGATACCTATATTTTCTTATAACTATATTATTAAGATGTTGTTTACTATAATTTCTCCTTCTAAGTTTCGAGGACGAAACTTTTTAAAAGGAGGGGTGATTGTAACATCCCGTAATTTTGGACCGTTATTATTATTTTGCGAAAGTAATTTATTAATCAAGTAAAATTTGATATTAATGTATTTAAAGTAAAAATAATTCAAAGAAATATAATTTCATTATATTTTGAAGAAAAGTATTTATTTTGATAGTTTCGAAATGTTTAAAAATAGTTTAAACCGTGTAAAAACTTTTTATTTCGAAATAAGGGCTTTTCGGGGAAAAATGACAATTCTATTGAAAATTGGGCAAACGATTTTGGAAATGGGTCGTATGAATACTCAATTTTCTTGTAATCTCGTGTTTAAGAACTTTGGTCTTGTCGGAATTTGCATTTGACCAACGGTTTTAATTATTATAGAAACGAGCCAAAACCGACTCGTAAAATCCCGACTAAACCCGCACCTTTCCTCCTTTCCTCTCCCTTTCACGCGGCACCTCCCCCTTCCCCTTCATTTTTCTGATTTTCCTTATCTTCTTCAACCTTCTAACATTTCCCAAAACACCATTTTTCTACATTTCAAGCTAAAAATCACCATAACTTTCTCATTTCTTATCGGTTTTTCGCATAATTTATATTTCCGGAATCCTCTCGTCGAGATCTACAACCTGGTATAATTTAATTTCAGTTTTCTTGAAGTTGTTTTAAGACGAATTTTGGCACAAATTCGGTATTTATACTTATAATTGTGTTTTTATTGTTTATTTAGGTGAAGAATTGGAAGACGAATTTGGGGACTCGTATATCGTCGAAGATAGCGGATAGTTGCTTGTTAGGGTTTGGGTTTTAAGGTGCTAATTGCTCATTTTCTAGCTTAAGGTAACATATTTCGAGTTACTCGACGAAAAATCGTCACATGCTTTGATTTTTGTATGTTTTTGTGATTTTTAATTAAGTAGTTAATTTCACATGTTAAAATGATTGCATGCATGTTTAATCCATGTATTTTTGTTAGTTTTAGTTAACATGTTAGTATTGGGAACGATTAATTATGGTTCGACGGTCTTATATCTTGAACAAAAATGGAGAAATGGAGGTGTGGGGGTGGCGGCGGCGAGAGGCAATGACCGGCGAGGCCCACGGCTGGCCGGTCACCCCGTTGCTTGTTTCGCGGTTTTTCATGCAATATTTGTCATTTCGGGATCATTATTGTTATAGTTAGTATAAATTACATATGAGTACACTTTTGAATTAAATCGTATTAGTAGTAAAAATTATGTTAATGGTAAAAATTAGGTTTATATTGGTAGTTGCACATGTTAGGGTAAATTATAAAATGAAATTGTAACGATTAGGCTCAAAATGAATTATATAGCTATAATTGTAATGTTTTGATGATTGTGCCGAAAACTGAGCCTTAGTCCCTTTGACTGATTCGATGTCAGTTAATTGAGTGATTGGTCAGCCGCAATTTAACCCGCACTGCCAGCAGGTGGGGTTGCGGGTAAAAATTCGGTTGGATGAAGTTTTATATGAATTGAATAATCGGCCTTTTTCTTGTTTTAGGCCATTTATTATATTTATGTTTCACATGTGTAGTTAGTTGATTTAAGTAGCTTCTTATATTGTAAAAATGGCCCTAGATTCCCCTAAAGCCTTTAATATTGTTAAAATTGCTAGAATTGGAATGGGTAGTGAATATCTCTTGCAGGTTGTTGTTGTGTTTGTCATAGATAGGTCTTTATAGTCTCTGACGAGTATATGTTCACTGCTTAATAGCCTTTGTGTTCCTGACTAGTGGATTTATATCCAAGTTGGGGCATGACCTCGTTACTTATTTTGATAGTAAGTGGTCAGCTTAAGTACTAGCCAACCCTTTGGTGGACTCCTTAGGGTACTCACTTTGTTTTAGAAAAATTGTGGGTCTTGGGTGCGGTGGTGTGTATCCGCATGTCTAGGTTTGCGCAGATTTTAGGCTAGGGTTGTGTTGTGTCTTGGCCATGTTTTATTAATATTAACCGTTGAGCCAAGATACCGGTTCGATTACCTTCCCTACCTCGTGGTATAGACTCGAGTTACAGAGTGACTATTGACGGTGCTAAGAACTTATGCATGTCTTTGATATATTGCCCTTTCTTGTATGGTAATTTTATGAATTGTAATAGGTGAGATGTAAGCCGGTTACAATTGATAAAGTTTGGATTACTGCTTGTTATATGTTTCACATGATAGTTTAGTTTGGTCAGCTAGGACTCATATGTTAGAATAATTGATAATTGAATTATTTATCATGTAGTTTACATGTTTCATTACATGTTTCATTAAATATGACGATTCGTGGCCGGGAGGATTCGAAGTTACTTCCCACTGAATTGTGGCTTTCGTGTTTGTATAAAATGCGATTGACAGGTACTTGATGCTTAGTTGGGGTTCACGGACGAGCTAGTGAGCAAGAGAACCTTGGACCTAGTTTTTCTATTCTTATAGTAAACCTTTTAACTTTTGGTTTTGTATATAATTTGAAGGGACATATGTCTCCCTTTTCTATTTTGGGTTTGTATCATTACATTTTCTTATCGTTAGCTATGGCATGTAAATTAGTTCGTTAGCATTGCAGGTTTTGGCACCCGCCTCTTGGGAATGTTGGAAATGTTTGTGATTGGTTTAGAAAAAAAGTTTTAAAAATTACAGGTTTTGTCTAGTTGAACCAATTACAAACACATCCTGTCAGTTTTTCTGTAGAATTTACGCCTTTATTTATCGTTAATTTTTAAGGGTGTCACATAAACCCTTTATCATCCCGTTTTAGGATACACGACCCCCCCCCCCAAAAAAAAGGGTTCACTTGTCCCCTCTAGGGTGTCTTTTTGTCTTGCCGCCTTTGAATGATAAGCAAGGGAAAGGGTTTAGGGTTTGATTAGGGGGATCCGCGGTAGCGGTCCGCCTAATCAAACCCTAAACCCTTTCCCGTCTCGTTTTAGGATACCCGGCCCCCCAAAAAAGGGTTCACTCGGCCCCTCTAGGGTGTCTTTTTGTCTTGCCGCCTTCGAATGAGAATCAAAGGAAAGGGTTTAGGAAAGGGTTTAGGGTTTGATTAGGGGGATCCGCGGTAGCAGTCTGCCTAATCAAACCCTAAACCCTTTCTCGTCCCGTTTTAGGATACCCGGCCCCCCAAAAAAGGGTCTACTCGGCCCCTCTAGGGTGTCTTTTTGTCTTGCCGCCTTCAAATGAGAAGCAAGGGAAAGGGTTTAGGGTTTGATTAGAGGGATCTGCTGTAGCGGTCCGCCTAATCAAACCCTAAACCCTTTCCCGTCCCGTTTTAGGATACCCGGCCCCCCAAAAAAGGGTTCACTCGGCCCCTCTAGGGTGTCTTTTTGTCTTGCCGCCTTCAAATGAGAAGCAAGGGAAAGGGTTTAGGGTTTTATTAGGGGGATCCGCGGTAGCGGTCCGCCTAATCAAACCCTAAACCCTTTCCCGTCTCGTTTTAGGATACCCGGCCCCCCAAAAAAGGGATCACTTGGCCCCTCTAGGGTGTCTTTTTGTCTTGTCTCCTTCAAATGAGAAGCAAGGGAAAAGGTTAAGGGTTTGATTAGGGGAATCCGTGGTAGCGGTCCGCCTAATCAAATCCTAAACTCTTTCCCGTCCCGTTTTAAGATACCCGGCCCCCCAAAAAAGGGTTCACTCGGCCCCTCTAGGGAGTCTTTTTGCCTTGCCGCCTTCGAAAGAGAAGCAAGGGAAAGGGTTTAGGGTTTGATGAGGGGGATCCGCGGTAGCGGTCCGCCTAATCAAACCCTAAACCCTTTATCGTCCCGTTTTAGGATACCCGACCCCCAAAAAAAAAAAAAAAAAGGGTTCACTCGTCCCCTCTAGGGTGTCTTTTTGTCTTGCCGCCTTTGAATGAGAAGCAAGGGAAAGGGTTTAGGGTTTGATTAGGGGGATCCGCGGTAGTGGTCCGCCTAATCAAACCCTAAACCCTTTCCCGTCTCGTTTTAGGATACCCGGCCCCCCAAAAAAGGGTTCACTCGGCCCCTCTAGGGTGTCTTTTTGTCTTGCCGCCTTCGAATGAGAATCAAAGGAAAGGGTTTAGGGTTTGATTAGGGGGATCCGCGGTAGCGGTCCGCCTAATCAAACCCTAAACCCTTTCCCGTCCCGTTTTAGGATACCCGGCCCCCCAAAAAAGGGTCTACTCGGCCCCTCTAGGGTGTCTTTTTGTCTTGTCGCCTTCAAATGAGAAGCAAGGGAAAGGGTTTAGGGTTTGATTAGGGGGATCTGCTGTAGCGGTCCGCCTAATCAAACCCTAAACCCTTTCCCGTCCCGTTTTAGGATACCCGCCCCCCCAAAAAAGGGTTCACTCGGCCCCTCTAGGGTGTCTTTTTGTCTTGCCGCCTTCAAATGAGAAGCAGGGAAAAGGGTTTAGGGTTTGATTAGGGGGATCCGTGGTAGCGGTCCACCTAATCAAACCCTAAACCCTTTCCCGTCTCGTTTTAGGATACCCGGCCCCCAAAAAAGGGTTCACTTGGCCCCTCTAGTGTGTCTTTTTGTCTTTTCTCCTTCAAATGAAAAGCAAGGGAAAGGGTTAAGGGTTTGATTAGGGGGATCCGTGGTAGCGGTCCGCCTAATCAAACCCTAAACCCTTTCCCGTCCCGTTTTAGGATACCCGGCCCCCCAAAAAAGGGTTCACTCGGCCGCTCTAGGGTGTCTTTTTATCTTGCCGCCTTCGAAAGAGAAGCAAGGGAAAGGGTTTAGGGTTTGATGAGGGGGATCCGCGGTAGCGGTCCGCCTGATCAAACCCTAAACCCTTCCCCGTCCCGTTTTAAGATACCTGGCCCCCCAAAAAAGGGTTCACTCGGCCCCTCTAGGGTGTCTTTTTGTCTTGCCGCCTTCAAATGAGAAGCAAGGGAAAGGGTTTAGGGTTTTATTAGGGGGATCCGCGGTAGCGGTCCACCTAATCAAACCCTAAACCCTTTCCCGTCTCGTTTTAGGATACCCGGCCCCCCAAAAAAGGGTTCACTTGGCCCCTCTAGGGTGTCTTTTTGTCTTGTCTCCTTCAAATGAGAAGCAAGGGAAAGGGTTAAGGGTTTGATTAGGGGGATCCGTGGTAGCGGTCCGCCTAATCAAACCCTAAACCCTTTCCCGTCCCGTTTTAGGATACCCGGCCCCCCAAAAAAGGGTTCACTCGGCCCCTCTAGGGTGTCTTTTTGCCTTGCCGCCTTCGAAAGAGAAGCAAGGGAAAGGGTTTAGGGTTTGATGAGGGAGATCCGCGGTAGCGGTCCGCCTAATCAAACCCTAAACCTTTCCCCGTCTCGTTTTAGGATACCTGGCCCCCCAAAAAAGGCTTCACTCGGCCCCTCTAGGGTGTCTTTTTGTCTCGCCGCCTTCAAATGAGAAGCAACGGAAAGGGTTTAGGGTTTTATTAGGGGGATCCGCGGTAGCGGTCCGCCTAATCAAACCCTAAACCCTTTCCCGTCTCGTTTTAGGATACCCCCCCCCCAAAAAAAAAAAAGGGTTCACTCGGCCCCTCTAGGGTGTCTTTTTGTCTTACCGTCTTCAAATGAGAAGCAAGGGAAAGGGTTTTGGGTTTGATTAGGGGGATCCGCGGTAGCGGTCCGCCTAATCAAACCCTAAACCCTTTATCGTCCCGTTTTAGGATACCCGGCCCCCAAAAAAGGGTTCACTCGGCTCCTCTAGGGTGTCTTTTTGTCTTGCCGCCTTCGAATGAGAAGCAAGGTAAAGGGTTTAGGGTTTGATTAGGGGATCCGCGGTAGCGGTCCGCCTAATCAAACCCTAAACCCTTTCCCGTCTCGTTTTAGGATACCCGGCCCCCAAAAAAGGGTTCACTCGGACCCTATAGGGTGTCTTTTTGTCTTGCCGCCTTCGAATGAGAAGCAAAGGAAAGGGTTTAGGGTTTGATTAGGGGGATCCGCGGTAGCGGTCCGCCTAATCAAACCCTAAACCCTTTCCCGTCCCGTTTTAGGATACCCGGCCCCCCAAAAAAGGGTTCACTCGGCCCCTCTAGGGTGTCTTTTTGTCTTGCCGCCTTCAAATGAGATGCAAGGGAAAGGGTTTAGGATTTTATTAGGGGGATCCGCGGTAGCGGTCCGCCTAATCAAACCCTAAACCCTTTCCCGTCTCGTTTTAGGATACCCGGCCCCCCAAAAAAGGGTTCACTCGGCCCCTATAGGGTGTCTTTTTGGCTTGTCTCCTTCAAATGAGAAGCAAGGGAAAGGGTTAAGGGTTTGATTAGGGGGATCCGTGGTAGCGGTCCGCCTAATCAAACCCTAAACGATTTCCCGTCCCGTTTTAGGATACCCGGCCCCCCAAAAAAGGGTTCACTCGGCCCCTCTAGGGAGTCTTTTTGTCTTGCCGCCTTCGAAAGAGAAGCAAGGGAAAGGGTTTAGGGTTTGATGAGGGGGATCCGCGGTAGCTGTCCGCCTAATCAAACCCTAAAACCTTTATCGTCTCGTTTTAGGATACCCGACCCCCCCCAAAAAAAAAAAAAAGGGTTCACTCGTCCCCTCTAGGGTGTCTTTTTGTCTTGCCGCCTTTGAATGAGAAGCAAGGGAAAGGGTTTAGGGTTTGATTAGGGGGATCCGCGGTAGTGGTCCGCCTAATCAAACCCTAAACCCTTTCCCGTCCCGTTTTAGGATACCCGGCCCCCCAAAAAAGGGTTTACTCGGCCCCTCTAGGGTGTCTTTTTGTCTTGCCGCCTTCAAATGAGAAGCAAGGGAAAGGGTTTAGGGTTTGATTAGGGGGATCTGCTGTAGCGGTCCGCCTAATCAAACCCTAAACCCTTTCCCGTCCCGTTTTAGGATACCCGGCCCCCAAAAAAGGGTTCACTCGGCCCCTCTAGGGTGTCTTTTTGTCTTGCCGTCTTCAAATGAGAAGCAAGGGAAAGGGTTTAGGGTTTTATTAGGGGGATCCGCGGTAGCGGTCCGCCTATTCAAACCCTAAACCCTTTCCCGTCTCGTTTTAGGATACCCGGCCCCCAAAAAAGGGATCACTTGGCCCCTCTAGTGTGTCTTTTTGTCTTTTCTCCTTCAAATGAGAAGCAAGGGAAAGGGTTAAGGGTTTGATTAGGGGGATCCGTGGTAGCGGTCCGCCTAATCAAACCCTAAACCCTTTCCCGTCCCGTTTTAAGATACCTGGCCCCCCAAAAAAGGGTTCACTCGGCCCCTCTAGGGTGTCTTTTTGTCTTGCCGCCTTCAAATGAGAAGCAAGGGAAAGGGTTTAGGGTTTTATTAGGGGGATCCGCGGTAGCGGTCCGCCTAATCAAACCCTAAACCCTTTCCCGTCTCGTTTTAGGATACCCGGCCCCCCAAAAAAGGGATCACTTGGCCCCTCTAGGGTGTCTTTTTGTCTTGTCTCCTTTAAATGAGAATCAAGGGAAAGGGTTAAGGGTTTGATTAGGGGGATCCGTGGTAGCGGTCCGCCTAATCAAACCCTAAACCCTTTCCCGTCCCGTTTTAGGATACCCTGCCCCCCAAAAAAGGGTTCACTCGGCCCCTCTAGGGTGTCTTTTTGTCTTGCCGCCTTCGAAAGAGAAGCAAGGGAAAGGGTTTAGGGTTTGATGAGGGAGATCCGCGGTAGCGGTCCGCCTAATCAAACGCTAAACCTTTCCCCGTCTCGTTTTAGGATACCTGGCCCCCCAAAAAAGGGTTCACTCGGCCCCTCTAGGGAGTCTTTTTGTCTTGCCGCCTTCGAAAGAGAAGCAAGGGAAAGGGTTTAGGGTTTGATGAGGGGGATCCGCGGTAGCTGTCCGCCTAATAAAACCCTAAAACCTTTATCGTCTCGTTTTAGGATACCCGACCCCCCCCCCCCCAAAAAAAAGGGTTCACTCGTCCCCTCTAGGGTGTCTTTTTGTCTTGCCGCCTTTGAATGAGAAGCAAGGGAAAGGGTTTAGGGTTTGATTAGGGGGATCCGCGGTAGTGGTCCGCCTAATCAAACCCTAAACCCTTTCCCGTCCCGTTTTAGGATACCCGGCCCCCCAAAAAAGGGTCTACTCGGCCCCTCTAGGGTGTCTTTTTGTCTTGCCGCCTTCAAATGAGAAGCAAGGGAAAGGGTTTAGGGTTTGATTAGGGGGATCTGCTGTAGCGGTCCGCCTAATCAAATCCTAAACCCTTTCCCGTCCCGTTTTAGGATACCCGGCCCCCCAAAAAAGGGTTCACTCGGCCCCTCTAGGGTGTCTTTTTGTCTTGCCGTCTTCAAATGAGAAGCAAGGGAAAGGGTTTAGGGTTTTATTAGGGGGATCCGCGGTAGCGGTCCGCCTATTCAAACCCTAAACCCTTTCCCGTCTCGTTTTAGGATACCCGGCCCCCCAAAAAAGGGATCACTTGGCCCCTCTAGTGTGTCTTTTTGTCTTTTCTCCTTCAAATGAGAAGCAAGGGAAAGGGTTAAGGGTTTGATTAGGGGGATCCGTGGTAGCGGTCCGCCTAATCAAACCCTAAACCCTTTCCCGTCCCGTTTTAAGATACCTGGCCCCCCAAAAAAGGGTTCACTCGGCCCCTCTAGGGTGTCTTTTTGTCTTGCCGCCTTCAAATGAGAAGCAAGGGAAAGGGTTTAGGGTTTTATTAGGGGGATCCGCGGTAGCGGTCCGCCTAATCAAACCCTAAACCCTTTCCCGTCTCGTTTTAGGATACCCGGCCCCCCAAAAAAGGGATCACTTGGCCCCTCTAGGGTGTCTTTTTGTCTTGTCTCCTTTAAATGAAAAGCAAGGGAAAGGGTTAAGGGTTTGATTAGGGGGATCCGTGGTAGCGGTCCGCCTAATCAAACCCTAAACCCTTTCCCGTCCCGTTTTAGGATACCCTGCCCCCCAAAAAAGGGTTCACTCGGCCCCTCTAGGGTGTCTTTTTGTCTTGCCGCCTTCGAAAGAGAAGCAAGGGAAAGGGTTTAGGGTTTGATGAGGGAGATCCGCGGTAGCGGTCCGCCTAATCAAACGCTAAACCTTTCCCCGTCTCGTTTTAGGATACCTGGCCCCCCAAAAAAGGGTTCACTCGGCCCCTCTAGGGTGTCTTTTTGTCTGGCCGCCTTCAAAGGAGAAGCAACGGAAAGGGTTTAGGGTTTTATTAGGGGGATCCGCGGTAGCGGTCCGCCTAATCAAACCCCAAACCCTTTCCCGTCTCGTTTTAGGATACCCGCCCCCCCAAAAAAGGGTTCACTCGGCCCCTCTAGGGTGTCTTTTTGTCTTACCGTCTTCAAATGAGAAGCAAGGGAAAGGGTTTTGGGTTTGATTAGGGGGATCCGCGGTAGCGGTCCGCCTAATCAAACCCTAAACCCTTTCCCGTCCCGTTTTAGGATACCCGGCCCCCCCAAAAAAGGGTTTACTCGGCCCCTCTAGGGTGTCTTTTTGTCTTGCCGCCTTCAAATGAGATGCAAGGGAAAGGGTTTAGGATTTTATTAGGGGGATCCGCGGTAGCGGTCCGCCTAATCAAACCCTAAACCCTTTCCCGTCTCGTTTTAGGATACCCGGCCCCCCAAAAAAGGGTTCACTCGGCCCCTCTAGGGTGTCTTTTTGTCTTGTCCCCTTCAAATGAGAAGCAAGGGAAAGGGTTAAGGGTTTGATTAGGGGGATCCGTGGTAGCGGTCCGCCTAATCAAACCCTAAACGCTTTCCCGTCCCGTTTAGGATACCGGCCCCAAAAAAGGGTTCACTCGGCCCCTCTAGGGAGTCTTTTTGTCTTGCCGCCTTCGAAAGAGAAGCAAGGGAAAGGGTTTAGGGTTTGATGAGGGGGATCCGCGGTAGCGGTCCGCCTAATCAAACCCTAAACCCTTTATCGTCCCGTTTTAGGATACCCGACCCCCCCCCCCCCAAAAAGGGTTCACTCTGCCCCTCTAGGGTGTCTTTTTGTCTTGCCGCCTTCAAATGAGAAGCAAGGGAAAGGGTTTAGGGTTTGATTAGGGGGATCTGCTGTAGCGGTCCGCCTAATCAAACCCTAAACCCTTTCCCGTCCCGTTTTAGGATACCCGACCACTCAAAAAAGGGTTCACTCGGCCCCTCTAGGGTGTCTTTTTGTCTTGCCGCCTTCGAATGAGAATCAAAGGAAAGGGTTTAGGGTTTGATTAGGGGGATTCGCGGTAGCGGTCCGCCTAATCAAACCCTAAACATTTCCCCGTCTCGTTTTAGGATACCTGGCCCCTCAAAAAAGGGTTCACTCGGCCCCTCTAGGGTGTCTTTTTGTCTCGCCGCCTTCAAATGAGAAGCAACGGAAAGGGTTTAGGGTTTTATTAGGGGGATCCGCGGTAGCGGTCCGCCTAATCAAACCCTAAACCCTTTCCCGTCTCGTTTTAGGATACCCGCCCCCCCAAAAAAGGGTTCACTCGGCCCCTCTAGGGTGTCTTTTTGTCTTACCGTCTTCAAATGAGAAGCAAGGGAAAGGGTTAAGGGTTTGATTAGGGGGATCCGTGGTAGCGGTCCGCCTAATCAAACCCTAAACCCTTTCCCGTCCCGTTTTAGGATACCCGGCCCCCCAAAAAAGGGTTCACTCGGCCCCTCTAGGGTGTCTTTCTATCTTGCCGCCTTCGAAAGAGAAGCAAGGGAAAGGGTTTAGGGTTTTATGAGGGGGATCCGCGGTAGCGGTCCGCCTGATCAAACCCTAAACCCTTCCCCGTCCCGTTTTAAGATACCCGGCCCCCCAAAAAAGGGTTCACTCGGCCCCTCTAGGGTGTCTTTTTGTCTTGCCGCCTTCAAATGAGAAGCAAGGGAAAGGGTTTAAGGTTTTATTAGGGGGATCCGCGGTAGCGGTCCGCCTAATCAAACCCTAAACCCTTTCCCGTCTCGTTTTAGGATACCCGGCCCCCCAAAAAAGGGATCACTTGGCCCCTCTACGGTGTCTTTTTGTCTTGTCTCCTTCAAATGAGAAGCAAGGGAAAGGGTTAAGGGTTTGATTAGGGGGATCCGTGGTAGCGGTCCGCCTAATCAAACCCTAAACCCTTTCCCGTCCCGTTTTAGGATACCCGGCCCAAAAAAAAGGGTTCACTCGGCCCCTCTAGGGTGTCTTTTTGTCTTGCCGCCTTCGAAAGAGAAGCAAGGGAAAGGGTTTAGGGTTTGATGAGGGAGATCCGCGGTAGCGGTCCGCCTAATCAAACCCTAAACCTTTCCCCGTCTCGTTTTAGGATACCCGGCCCCCAAAAAAGGGTTCACTCGGCCCCTCTAGGGTGTCTTTTTGTCTCGCCGCCTTCAAATGAGAAGCAACGGAAAGGGTTTAGGGTTTTATTAGGGGGATCCGCGGTAGCGGTCCGCCTAATCAAACCCTAAACCCTTTCCCGTCTCGTTTTAGGATACCCGCCCCCCCAACAAAGGGTTCACTCGGCCCCTCTAGGGTGTCTTTTTGTCTTACCGTCTTCAAATGAGAAGCAAGGGAAAGGGTTTTGGGTTTGATTAGGGGGATCCGCGGTAGCGGTCCGCCTAATCAAACCCTAAACCCTTTATCGTCCCGTTTTAGGATACCCGGCCCCCCCAAAAAGGGTTCACTCGGCTCCTCTAGGGTGTCTTTTTGTCTTGCCGCCTTTGAATGAGAAGCAAGGGAAAGGGTTTAGGGTTTGATTAGGGGGATCCGCGGTAGCGTTCCGCCTAATCAAACCCTAAACCCTTTCCCGTCTCGTTTTAGGATACCCGGCCCCCCAAAAAAGGGTTCACTCGGCCCCTATAGGGTGTCTTTTTGTCTTGCCGCCTTCGAATGAGAAGCAAAGGAAAGGGTTTAGGGTTTGATTAGGGGGATCCGCGGTAGCGGTCCGCCTAATCAAACCCTAAACCCTTTCCCGTCCCGTTTTAGGATACCCGGCCCCCCAAAAAAGGGTTTACTCGGCCCCTCTAGGGTGTCTTTTTGTCTTGCCGCCTTCAAATGAGATGCAAGGGAAAGGGTTTAGGATTTTATTAGGGGGATCCGCGGTAGCGGTCCGCCTAATCAAACCCTAAACCGTTTCCCGTCTCGTTTTAGGATACCCGGCCCCCCAAAAAAGGGTTCACTCGGCCCCTATAGGGTGTCTTTTTGTCTTGTCTCCTTCAAATGAGAAGCAAGGGAAAGGGTTAAGGGTTTGATTAGGGGGATCCGTGGTAGCGGTCCGCCTAATCAAACCCTAAACGCTTTCCCGTCCCGTTTTAGGATACCCGGCCCCCCAAAAAAGGGTTCACTCGGCCCCTCTAGGGAGTCTTTTTGTCTTGCCGCCTTCGAATGAGAAGCAAAGGAAAGGGTTTAGGGTTTGATTAGGGGGATCCGCGGTAGCGGTCCGCCTAATCAAACCCTAAACCCTTTCCCGTCTCGTTTTAGGATACCCGCCCCCCCAACAAAGGGTTCACTCGGCCCCTCTAGGGTGTCTTTTTGTCTTACCGTCTTCAAATGAGAAGCAAGGGAAAGGGTTTTGGGTTTATTAGGGGGATCCGCGGTAGCGGTCCGCCTAATCAAACCCTAAACCCTTTATCGTCCCGTTTTAGGATACCCGGCCCCCCCAAAAAGGGTTCACTCGGCTCCTCTAGGGTGTCTTTTTGTCTTGCCGCCTTTGAATGAGAAGCAAGGGAAAGGGTTTAGGGTTTGATTAGGGGGATCCGCGGTAGCGGTCCGCCTAATCAAACCCTAAACCCTTTCCCGTCTCGTTTTAGGATACCCGGCCCCCCAAAAAAGGGTTCACTCGGCCCCTATAGGGTGTCTTTTTGTCTTGCCGCCTTCGAATGAGAAGCAAAGGAAAGGGTTTAGGGTTTGATTAGGGGATCCGCGGTAGCGGTCCGCCTAATCAAACCCTAAACCCTTTCCCGTCCCGTTTTAGGATACCCGGCCCCCCAAAAAAGGGTTTACTCGGCCCCTCTAGGGTGTCTTTTTGTCTTGCCGCCTTCAAATGAGATGCAAGGGAAAGGGTTTAGGATTTTATTAGGGGGATCCGCGGTAGCGGTCCGCCTAATCAAACCCTAAACCGTTTCCCGTCTCGTTTTAGGATACCCGGCCCCCCAAAAAAGGGTTCACTCGGCCCCTATAGGGTGTCTTTTTGTCTTGTCTCCTTCAAATGAGAAGCAAGGGAAAGGGTTAAGGGTTTGATTAGGGGGATCCGTGGTAGCGGTCCGCCTAATCAAACCCTAAACGCTTTCCCGTCTCGTTTTAGGATACCCGCCCCCCCAACAAAGGGTTCACTCGGCCCCTCTAGGGTGTCTTTTTGTCTTACCGTCTTCAAATGAGAAGCAAGGGAAAGGGTTTTGGGTTTGATTAGGGGGATCCGCGGTAGCGGTCCGCCTAATCAAACCCTAAACCCTTTATCGTCCCGTTTTAGGATACCCGGCCCCCCCCCCCCCCCAAAAAAAAGGGTTCACTCGGCTCCTCTAGGGTGTCTTTTTGTCTTGCCGCCTTTGAATGAGAAGCAAGGGAAAGGGTTTAGGGTTTGATTAGGGGGATCCGCGGTAGCGTTCCGCCTAATCAAACCCTAAACCCTTTCCCCGTCTCGTTTTTAGGATACCCGGCCCCCAAAAAAGGGTTCACTCGGCCCCTATAGGGTGTCTTTTTGTCTTGCCGCCTTCGAATGAGAAGCAAAGGAAAGGGTTTAGGGTTTGATTAGGGGGATCCGCGGTAGCGGTCCGCCTAATCAAACCCTAAACCCTTTCCCGTCCCGTTTTAGGATACCCGGCCCCCAAAAAGGGTTTACTCGGCCCCTCTAGGGTGTCTTTTTGTCTTGCCGCCTTCAAATGAGATGCAAGGGAAAGGGTTTAGGATTTTATTAGGGGGATCCGCGGTAGCGGTCCGCCTAATCAAACCCTAAACCGTTTCCCGTCTCGTTTTAGGATACCCGGCCCCCCAAAAAGGGTTCACTCGGCCCCTATAGGGTGTCTTTTTGTCTTGTCTCCTTCAAATGAGAAGCAAGGGAAAGGGTTAAGGGTTTGATTAGGGGGATCCGTGGTAGCGGTCCGCCTAATCAAACCCTAAACCCTTTATCGTCCCGTTTTAGGATACCCCCCCCCCCCCCAAAAAAAAAAAAAAAAAAAGGGTTCACTCGTCCCCTCTAGGGTGTCTTTTTGTCTTGCCGCCTTTGAATGAGAAGCAAGGGAAAGGGTTTAGGGTTTGATTAGGGGGATCCGCGGTAGTGGTCCGCCTAATCAAACCCTAAACCCTTTCCCGTCTCGTTTTAGGATACCCGCCCCCCCAAAAAGGGTTCACTCGGCCCCTCTAGGGTGTCTTTTTGTCTTGCCGCCTTCGAATGAGAATCAAAGGAAAGGGTTTAGGGTTTGTTTAGGGGGATCCGCGGTAGCGGTCCGCCTAATCAAACCCTAAACCCTTTCCCGTCCCGTTTTAGGATACCCGGCCCCCCAAAAAAGGGTCTACTCGGCCCCTCTAGGGTGTCTTTTTGTCTTGCCGCCTTCAAATGAGAAGCAAGGGAAAGGGTTTAGGGTTTGATTAGGGGGATCTGCTGTAGCGGTCCGCCTAATCAAACCCTAAACCCTTTCCCGTCCCGTTTTAGGATACCCGGCCCCTCAAAAAAGGGTTCACTCGGCCCCTCTAGGGTGTCTTTTTGTCTTGCCGCCTTCGAATGGGAATCAAAGGAAAGGGTTTAGGGTTTGATTAGGGGGATTCGCGGTAGCGGTCCGCCTAATCAAACCCTAAACCTTTCCCCGTCTCGTTTTAGGATACCTGGCCCCTCAAAAAAGGGTTCACTCGGCCCCTCTAGGGTGTCTTTTTGTCTCGCCGCCTTCAAATGAGAAGCAACGGAAAGGGTTTAGGGTTTTATTAGGGGGATCCGCGGTAGCGGTCCGCCTAATCAAACCCTAAACCCTTTCCCGTCTCGTTTTAGGATACCCGCCCCCCCAAAAAAGGGTTCACTCGGCCCCTCTAGGGTGTCTTTTTGTCTCGCCGCCTTCAAATGAGAAGCAACGGAAAGGGTTTAGGGTTTTATTAGGGGGATCCGCGGTAGCGGTCCGCCTAATCAAACCCTAAACCCTTTCCCGTCTCGTTTTAGGATACCCGCCCCCCCAAAAAAGGGTTCACTCGGCCCCTCTAGGGTGTCTTTTTGTCTTGCCGCCTTCGAAAGAGAAGCAAGGGAAAGGGTTTAGGGTTTGATGAGGGGGATCCGCGGTAGCGGTCCGCCTAATCAAACCCTAAACCCTTTATCGTCCCGTTTTAGGATACCCCCCCAAAAAAAAAAAAGGGTTCACTCGTCCCCTCTAGGGTGTCTTTTTGTCTTGCCGCCTTTGAATGAGAAGCAAGGGAAAGGGTTTAGGGTTTGATTAGGGGGATCCGCGGTAGTGGTCCGCCTAATCAAACCCTAAACCCTTTCCCGTCTCGTTTTAGGATACCCGGCCCCCCAAAAAAGGGTTCACTCGGCCCCTCTAGGGTGTCTTTTTGTCTTGCCGCCTTCGAATGAGAATCAAAGGAAAGGGTTTAGGGTTTGTTTAGGGGGATCCGCGGTAGCGGTCCGCCTAATCAAACCCTAAACCCTTTCCCGTCCCGTTTTAGGATACCCGGCCCCCCAAAAAAGGGTCTACTCGGCCCCTCTAGGGTGTCTTTTTGTCTTGCCGCCTTCAAATGAGAAGCAAGGGAAAGGGTTTAGGGTTTGATTAGGGGGATCTCTTTGTGGCGGTCCGCCTAATCAAACCCTAAACCCTTTCCCGTCCCGTTTTAGGATACCCGGCCCCTCAAAAAAAGGGTTCACTCGGCCCCTCTAGGGTGTCTTTTTGTCTTGCCGCCTTCGAATGGGAATCAAAGGAAAGGGTTTAGGGTTTGATTAGGGGGATTCGCGGTAGCGGTCCGCCTAATCAAACCCTAAACCTTTCCCCGTCTCGTTTTAGGATACCCGGCCCTCAAAAAAGGGTTCACTCGGCCCCTCTAGGGTGTCTTTTTGTCTCGCCGCCTTCAAATGAGAAGCAACGGAAAGGGTTTAGGGTTTTATTAGGGGGATCCGCGGTAGCGGTCCGCCTAATCAAACCCTAAACCCTTTCCCGTCTCGTTTTTAGGATACCCGCCCCCAAAAAAGGGTTCACTCGGCCCCTCTTGGGTGTCTTTTTGTCTTACCGTCTTCAAATGAGAAGCAAGGGAAAGGGTTAAGGGTTTGATTAGGGGGATCCGTGGTAGCGGTCCGCCTAATCAAACCCTAAACCCTTTCCCGTCCCGTTTTAGGATACCCGGCCCCCAAAAAAGGGTTCACTCGGCCCCTCTAGGGTGTCTTTTTATCTTGCCGCCTTCGAAAGAGAAGCAAGGGAAAGGGTTTAGGGTTTGATGAGGGGGATCCGCGGTAGCGGTCCGCTCGATCAAACCCTAAACCCTTCCCCGTCCCGTTTTAAGATACCCGACCCCCCAAAAAAGGTTCACTCGGCCCCTCTAGGGTGTCTTTTTGTCTTGCCGCCTTCAAATGAGAAGCAAGGGAAAGGGTTTAAGGTTTTATTAGGGGGATCCGCGGTAGCGGTCCGCCTAATCAAACCCTAAACCCTTTCCCGTCTCGTTTTAGGATACCCGGCCCCCAAAAAAGGGTTCACTTGGCCCCTCTAGGGTGTCTTTTTGTCTTGTCTCCTTCAAATGAGAAGCATGGGAAAGGGTTAAGGGTTTGATTAGGGGGATCCGTGGTAGCGGTCCGCCTAATCAAACCCTAAACCCTTTCCCGTCCCGTTTTAGGATACCCGGCCCCCCAAAAAAGGGTTCACTCGGCCCCTCTAGGGTGTCTTTTTATCTTGCCGCCTTCGAAAGAGAAGCAAGGGAAAGGGTTTAGGGTTTGATGAGGGAGATCCGCGGTAGCGGTCCGCCTAATCAAACCCTAAACCTTTCCCCGTCTCGTTTTAGGATACCTGGCCCCCCAAAAAAGGGTTCACTCGGCCCCTCTAGGGTGTCTTTTTGTCTCGCCGCCTTCAAATGAGAAGCAACGGAAAGGGTTTAGGGTTTTATTAGGGGGATCCGCGGTAGCGGTCCGCCTAATCAAACCCTAAACCCTTTCCCGTCTCGTTTTAGGATACCCGCCCCCCCAAAAAAGGGTTCACTCGGCCCCTCTAGGGTGTCTTTTTGTCTTACCGTCTTCAAATGAGAAGCAAGGGAAAGGGTTTTGGGTTTGATTAGGGGGATCCGCGGTAGCGGTCCGCCTAATCAAACCCTAAACCCTTTATCGTCCCGTTTTAGGATACCCGGCCCCCCCAAAAAGGGTTCACTCGGCTCCTCTAGGGTGTCTTTTTGTCTTGCCGCCTTTGAATGAGAAGCAAGGGAAAGGGTTTAGGGTTTGATTAGGGGGATCCGCGGTAGCGGTCCGCCTAATCAAACCCTAAACCCTTTCCCGTCTCGTTTTAGGATACCCGGCCCCCCAAAAAAGGGTTCACTCGGCCCCTATAGGGTGTCTTTTTGTCTTGCCGCCTTCGAATGAGAAGCAAAGGAAAGGTTTTAGGGTTTGATTAGGCGGATCCGCGGTGCCGCCTTCGAATGAGAAGCAAAGGAAAGGTTTTAGGGTTTGATTAGGGGGATCCGCGGTAGCGGTCCGCCTAATCAAACCCTAAACTCTTTCCCGTCCCGTTTTAGGATACCCGGCCCCCCAAAAAAGGGTTTACTCGGCCCATCTAGGGTGTCTTTTTGTCTTGCCTCCTTCAAATGAGATGCAAGGGAAAGGGTTTAGGATTTTATTAGGGGGATCCGCGGTAGCGGTCCGCCTAATCAAACCCTAAACCCTTTCCCGTCTCGTTTTAGGATACCCGGCCCCCAAAAAAAGGGTTCACTCGGCCTCTCTAGGGTGTCTTTTTGTCTTGCCGCCTTCGAAAGAGAAGCAAGGGAAAGGGTTTAGGTTTGATGAGGGGGATCCGCGGTAGCGGTCCGCCTAATCAAACCCTAAACCCTTTATCGTCCCGTTTTAGGATACCCGACCCCCCCCCCCCCCCCAAAAAGGGTTCACTCGTCCCCTCTAGGGTGTCTTTTTGTCTTGCCGCCTTTGAATGAGAAGCAAGGGAAAGGGTTTAGGGTTTGATTAGGGGGATCCGCGGTAGCGGTCCGCCTAATCAAACCCTAAACCTTTTCCCGTCTCGTTTTAGGATACCCGGCCCCCCAAAAAAGGGTTCACTCGGCCCCTATAGGGTGTCTTTTTGTCTTGTCTCCTTCAAATGAGAAGCAAGGGAAAGGGTTAAGGGTTTGATTAGGGGGATCCGTGGTAGCGGTCCGCCTAATCAAACCCTAAACCCTTTCCCGTCCCGTTTTAGGATACCCGGCCCCCCAAAAAAGGGTTCACTCGGCCCCTCTAGGGAGTCTTTTTGTCTTGCCGCCTTCGAAAGAGAAGCAAGGGAAAGGGTTTAGGGTTTGATGAGGGGGATCCGCGGTAGTGGTCCGCCTAATCAAACCCTAAACCCTTTCCCGTCTCGTTTTAGGATACCCGGCCCCCCAAAAAAGGGTTCACTCGGCCCCTCTAGGGTGTCTTTTTGTCTTGCCGCCTTCGAATGAGAATCAAAGGAAAGGGTTTAGGGTTTGATTAGGGGGATCCGCCTAATCAAACCCTAAACCCTTTCCCGTCCCGTTTTAGGATACCCGGCCCCCCAAAAAAGGGTCTACTCGGCCCCTCTAGGGTGTCTTTTTGTCTTGCCGCCTTCAAATGAGAAGCAAGGGAAAGGGTTTAGGGTTTGATTAGGGGGATCTGCTGTAGCGGTCCGCCTAATCAAACCCTAAACCCTTTCCCGTCCCGTTTTAGGATACCCGGCCCCTCAAAAAAGGGTTCACTCGGCCCCTCTAGGGTGTCTTTTTGTCTTGCCGCCTTCGAATGAGAATCAAAGGAAAGGGTTTAGGGTTTGATTAGGGGGATCCGCGGTAGCGGTCCGCCTAATCAAACCCTAAACCTTTCCCCGTCTCGTTTTAGGATACCTGGCCCCTCAAAAAAGGGTTCACTCGGCCCCTCTAGTGTGTCTTTTTGTCTTGCCGCCTTCAAATGAGAAGCAACGGAAAGGGTTTAGGGTTTTATTAGGGGGATCCGCGGTAGCGGTCCGCCTAATCAAACCCTAAACTCTTTCCCGTCTCGTTTTAGGATACCCGCCCCCCCAAAAAAGGGTTCACTCGGCCCCTCTAGGGTGTCTTTTTGTCTTGCCGCCTTCGAATGAGAATCAAAGGAAAGGGTTTAGGGTTTGATTAGGGGGATCCGCGGTAGCGGTCCGCCTAATCAAACCCTAAACCTTTCCCCGTCTCGTTTTAGGATACCTGGCCCCTCAAAAAAGGGTTCACTCGGCCCCTCTAGTGTGTCTTTTTGTCTTGCCGCCTTCAAATGAGAAGCAAGGGAAAGGGTTTTGGGTTTGATTAGGGGGATCCGCGGTAGCGGTCCGCCTAATCAAACCCTAAACCCTTTATCGTCCCGTTTTAGGATACCCGACCCCCCCAAAAAGGGTTCACTCGGCTCCTCTAGGGTGTCTTTTTGTCTTGCCGCCTTTGAATGAGAAGCAAGGGAAAGGGTTTAGGGTTTGATTAGGGGGATCCGCGGTAGCGGTCCGCCTAATCAAACCCTAAACCCTTTCCCGTCTCGTTTTAGGATACCCGGCCCCCCAAAAAAGGGTTCACTCGGCCCCTCTAGGGTGTCTTTTTGTCTTGCCGCCTTCGAATGAGAATCAAAGGAAAGGGTTTAGGGTTTGATTAGGGGGATCCGCCTAATCAAACCCTAAACCCTTTCCCGTCCCGTTTTAGGATACCTGGCCCCCAAAAAAGGGTCTACTCGGCCCCTCTAGGGTGTCTTTTTGTCTTGCCGCCTTCAAATGAGAAGCAAGGGAAAGGGTTTAGGGTTTGATTAGGGGGATCTGCTGTAGCGGTCCGCCTAATCAAACCCTAAACCCTTTCCCGTCCCGTTTTAGGATACCCGGCCCCTCAAAAAAGGGTTCACTCGGCCCCTCTAGGGTGTCTTTTTGTCTTGCCGCCTTCGAATGAGAATCAAGGAAAAGGGTTTAGGGTTTGATTAGGGGGATCCGCGGTAGCGGTCCGCCTAATCAAACCCTAAACCTTTCCCCGTCTCGTTTTAGGATACCTGGCCCCTCAAAAAGGGTTCACTCGGCCCCTCTAGTGTGTCTTTTTGTCTTGCCGCCTTCAAATGAGAAGCAACGGAAAGGGTTTAGGGTTTTATTAGGGGGATCCGCGGTAGCGGTCCGCCTAATCAAACCCTAAACTCTTTCCCGTCTCGTTTTAGGATACCCGCCCCCCCAAAAAGGGTTCACTCGGCCCCTCTAGGGTGTCTTTTTGTCTTGCCGCCTTCGAATGAGAATCAAAGGAAAGGGTTTAGGGTTTGATTAGGGGGATCCGCGGTAGCGGTCCGCCTAATCAAACCCTAAACCTTTCCCCGTCTCGTTTTAGGATACCTGGCCCCTCAAAAAAGGGTTCACTCGGCCCCTCTAGTGTGTCTTTTTGTCTTGCCGCCTTCAAATGAGAAGCAAGGAAAAGGGTTTTGGGTTTGATTAGGGGGATCCGCGGTAGCGGTCCGCCTAATCAAACCCTAAACCCTTTATCGTCCCGTTTTAGGATACCCGACCCCCCAAAAAGGGTTCACTCGGCTCCTCTAGGGTGTCTTTTTGTCTTGCCGCCTTTGAATGAGAAGCAAGGGAAAGGGTTTAGGTTTGATTAGGGGGATCCGCGGTAGCGGTCCGCCTAATCAAACCCTAAACCCTTTCCCGTCTCGTTTTAGGATACCGGCCCCCAAAAAAAGGGTTCACTCGGCCCCTATAGGGTGTCTTTTTGTCTTGCCGCCTTCGAATGAGAAGCAAAGGAAAGGGTTTAGGGTTTGATTAGGGGGATCCGCGGTAGCGGTCCGCCTAATCAAACCCTAAACCCTTTCCCGTCCCGTTTTAGGATACCCGGCCCCCAAAAAAGGGTTTACTCGGCCCCTCTAGGGTGTCTTTTTGTCTTGCCGCCTTCAAATGAGATGCAAGGGAAAGGGTTTAGGATTTTATTAGGGGGATCCGCGGTAGCGGTCCGCCTAATCAAACCCTAAACCTTTTCCCGTCTCGTTTTAGGATACCCGGCCCCCCAAAAAAGGGTTCACTCGGCCCCTATAGGGTGTCTTTTTGTCTTGTCTCCTTCAAATGAGAAGCAAGGGAAAGGGTTAAGGGTTTGATTAGGGGGATCCGTGGTAGCGGTCCGCCTAATCAAACCCTAAACCCTTTCCCGTCCCGTTTTAGGATACCCGGCCCCCCAAAAAAGGGTTCACTCGGCCCCTCTAGGGAGTCTTTTTGTCTTGCCGCCTTCGAAAGAGAAGCAAGGGAAAGGGTTTAGGGTTTGATGAGGGGGATCCGCGGTAGTGGTCCGCCTAATCAAACCCTAAACCCTTTCCCGTCTCGTTTTAGGATACCCGGCCCCCCAAAAAAGGGTTCACTCGGCCCCTATAGGGTGTCTTTTTGTCTTGCCGCCTTCGAATGAGAAGCAAAGGAAAGGGTTTAGGGTTTGATTAGGGGGATCCGCGGTAGCGGTCCGCCTAATCAAACCCTAAACCCTTTCCCGTCCCGTTTTAGGATACCCGGCCCCCCAAAAAAGGGTTTACTCGGCCCATCTAGGGTGTCTTTTTGTCTTGCCTCCTTCAAATGAGATGCAAGGGAAAGGGTTTAGGATTTTTTTAGGGAGATCCGCGGTAGCGGTCCGCCTAATCAAACCCTAAACCCTTTCCCGTCTCGTTTTAGGATACCCGGCCCCCAAAAAAAGGGTTCACTCGGCCTCCCTAGGGTGTCTTTTTGTCTTGCCGCCTTCGAAAGAGAAGCAAGGGAAAGGGTTTAGGGTTTGATGAGAGGGATCCGCGGTAGCGGTCCGCCTAATCAAACCCTAAACCCTTTATCGTCCCGTTTTAGGATACCCGACCCCACCCCCCCCCCCCCAAAAAAGGGTTCACTCGTCCCCTCTAGGGTGTCTTTTTGTCTTGCCGCCTTTGAATGAGAAGCAAGGGAAAGGGTTTAGGGTTTGATTAGGGGGATCCGCGGTAGTGGTCCGCCTAATCAAACCCTAAACCCTTTCCCGTCTCGTTTTAGGATACCCGGCCCCCCAAAAAAGGGTTCACTCGGCCCCTCTAGGGTGTCTTTTTGTCTTGCCTCCTTCAAATGAGATGCAAGGGAAAGGGTTTAGGATTTTATTAGGGGGATCCGCGGTAGCGGTCCGCCTAATCAAACCCTAAACCCTTTCCCGTCTCGTTTTAGGATACCCGGCCCCCAAAAAAAGGGTTCACTCGGCCCCTCTAGGGTGTCTTTTTGTCTTGCCGCCTTCGAAAGAGAAGCAAGGGAAAGGGTTTAGGGTTTGATTAGGGGGATCTGCTGTAGCGGTCCGCCTAATCAAACCCTAAACCCTTTCCCGTCCCGTTTTAGGATACCCGGCCCCTCAAAAAAGGGTTCACTCGGCCCCTCAAGGGTGTCTTTTTGTCTTGCCGCCTTCGAATGAGTATCAAAGGAAAGCGTTTAGGGTTTGATTAGGGGGATCCGCGGTAGCGGTCCGCCTAATCAAACCCTAAACCTTTCCCCGTCTCGTTTTAGGATACCTGGCCCCTCAAAAAAGGGTTCACTCGGCCCCTCTAGTGTGTCTTTTTGTCTTGCCGCCTTCAAATGAGAAGCAACGGAAAGGGTTTAGGGTTTTATTAGGGGGATCCGCGGTAGCGGTCCGCCTAATCAAACCCTAAACCCTTTCCCGTCCCGTTTTAGGATACCCGGCCCCCCAAAAAAGGGTTTACTCGGCCCATCTAGGGTGTCTTTTTGTCTTGCCTCCTTCAAATGAGATGCAAGGGAAAGGGTTTAGGATTTTTTTAGGGAGATCCGCGGTAGCGGTCCGCCTAATCAAACCCTAAACCCTTTCCCGTCTCGTTTTAGGATACCCGGCCCCCAAAAAAAGGGTTCACTCGGCCTCCCTAGGGTGTCTTTTTGTCTTGCCGCCTTCGAAAGAGAAGCAAGGGAAAGGGTTTAGGGTTTGATGAGGGGGATCCGCGGTAGCGGTCCGCCTAATCAAACCCTAAACCCTTTATCGTCCCGTTTTAGGACACCCGACCCCCCCCAAAAAAAAGGGTTCACTCGTCCCCTCTAGGGTGTCTTTTTGTCTTGCCGCCTTTGAATGAGAAGCAAGGGAAAGGGTTTAGGGTTTGATTAGGGGGATCCGCGGTAGTGGTCCGCCTAATCAAACCCTAAACCCTTTCCCGTCTCGTTTTAGGATACCCGGCCCCCCAAAAAAGGGTTCACTCGGCCCCTCTAGGGTGTCTTTTTGTCTTGCCTCCTTCAAATGAGATGCAAGGGAAAGGGTTTAGGATTTTATTAGGGGGATCCGCGGTAGCGGTCCGCCTAATCAAACCCTAAACCCTTTCCCGTCTCGTTTTAGGATACCCGGCCCCCAAAAAAAGGGTTCACTCGGCCTCTCTAGGGTGTCTTTTTGTCTTGCCGCCTTCGAAAGAGAAGCAAGGGAAAGGGTTTAGGGTTTGATTAGGGGGATCTGCTGTAGCGGTCCGCCTAATCAAACCCTAAACCCTTTCCCGTCCCGTTTTAGGATACCCGGCCCCTCAAAAAAGGGTTCACTCGGCCCCTCAAGGGTGTCTTTTTGTCTTGCCGCCTTCGAATGAGAATCAAAGGAAAGCGTTTAGGGTTTGATTAGGGGGATCCGCGGTAGCGGTCCGCCTAATCAAACCCTAAACCTTTCCCCGTCTCGTTTTAGGATACCCGGCCCCTCAAAAAAGGGTTCACTCGGCCCCTCTAGTGTGTCTTTTTGTCTTGCCGCCTTCAAATGAGAAGCAACGGAAAGGGTTTAGGGTTTTATTAGGGGGATCCGCGGTAGCGGTCCGCCTAATCAAACCCTAAACTCTTTCCCGTCTCGTTTTAGGATACCCGCCCCCCCAAAAAAGGGTTCACTCGGCCCCTCTAGGGTGTCTTTTTGTCTTGCCGCCTTCGAATGAGAATCAAAGGAAAGGGTTTAGGGTTTGATTAGGGGGATCCGCGGTAGCGGTCCGCCTAATCAAACCCTAAACCTTTCCCCGTCTCGTTTTAGGATACCTGGCCCCTCAAAAAAGGGTTCACTCGGCCCCTCTAGTGTGTCTTTTTGTCTTGCCGCCTTCAAATGAGAAGCAAGGGAAAGGGTTTTGGGTTTGATTAGGGGGATCCGCGGTAGCGGTCCGCCTAATCAAACCCTAAACCCTTTATCGTCCCGTTTTAGGATACCCGACCCCCCCAAAAAGGGTTCACTCGGCTCCTCTAGGGTGTCTTTTTGTCTTGCCGCCTTTGAATGAGAAGCAAGGGAAAGGGTTTAGGGTTTGATTAGGGGGATCCGCGGTAGCGGTCCGCCTAATCAAACCCTAAACCCTTTCCCGTCTCGTTTTAGGATACCCGGCCCCCCAAAAAAGGGTTCACTCGGCCCCTATAGGGTGTCTTTTTGTCTTGCCGCCTTCGAATGAGAAGCAAAGGAAAGGGTTTAGGGTTTGATTAGGGGGATCCGCGGTAGCGGTCCGCCTAATCAAACCCTAAACCCTTTCCCGTCCCGTTTTAGGATACCCGCCCCCCCAAAAAAGGGTTTACTCGGCCCCTCTAGGGTGTCTTTTTGTCTTGCCGCCTTCAAATGAGATGCAAGGGAAAGGGTTTAGGATTTTATTAGGGGGATCCGCGGTAGCGGTCCGCCTAATCAAACCCTAAACCTTTTCCCGTCTCGTTTTAGGATACCCGGCCCCCCAAAAAAGGGTTCACTCGGCCCCTATAGGGTGTCTTTTTGTCTTGTCTCCTTCAAATGAGAAGCAAGGGAAAGGGTTAAGGGTTTGATTAGGGGGATCCGTGGTAGCGGTCCGCCTAATCAAACCCTAAACCCTTTCCCGTCCCGTTTTAGGATACCCGGCCTCCCAAAAAAGGGTTCACTCGGCCCCTCTAGGGAGTCTTTTTGTCTTGCCGCCTTCGAAAGAGAAGCAAGGGAAAGGGTTTAGGGTTTGATGAGGGGGATCCGCGGTAGTGGTCCGCCTAATCAAACCCTAAACCCTTTCCCGTCTCGTTTTAGGATACCGCCCCCCCAAAAAAGGGTTCACTCGGCCCCTATAGGGTGTCTTTTTGTCTTGCCGCCTTCGAATGAGAAGCAAAGGAAAGGGTTTAGGGTTTGATTAGGGGATCCGCGGTAGCGGTCCGCCTAATCAAACCCTAAACCCTTTCCCGTCCCGTTTTAGGATACCCGGCCCCCCAAAAAAGGGTTTACTCGGCCCATCTAGGGTGTCTTTTTGTCTTGCCTCCTTCAAATGAGATGCAAGGGAAAGGGTTTAGGATTTTTTTAGGGAGATCCGCGGTAGCGGTCCGCCTAATCAAACCCTAAACCCTTTCCCGTCTCGTTTTAGGATACCCGGCCCCCAAAAAAAGGGTTCACTCGGCCTCCCTAGGGTGTCTTTTTGTCTTGCCGCCTTCGAAAGAGAAGCAAGGGAAAGGGTTTAGGGTTTGATGAGGGGGATCCGCGGTAGCGGTCCGCCTAATCAAACCCTAAACCCTTTATCGTCCCGTTTTAGGATACCCGACCCCCCCCCCCCCAAAAAAGGGTTCACTCGTCCCCTCTAGGGTGTCTTTTTGTCTTGCCGCCTTTGAATGAGAAGCAAGGGAAAGGGTTTAGGGTTTGATTAGGGGGATCCGCGGTAGTGGTCCGCCTAATCAAACCCTAAACCCTTTCCCGTCTCGTTTTAGGATACCCGGCCCCCCAAAAAAGGGTTCACTCGGCCCCTCTAGGGTGTCTTTTTGTCTTGCCTCCTTCAAATGAGATGCAAGGGAAAGGGTTTAGGATTTTATTAGGGGGATCCGCGGTAGCGGTCCGCCTAATCAAACCCTAAACCCTTTCCCGTCTCGTTTTAGGATACCCGGCCCCCAAAAAAAGGGTTCACTCGGCCTCTCTAGGGTGTCTTTTTGTCTTGCCGCCTTCGAAAGAGAAGCAAGGGAAAGGGTTTAGGTTTGATGAGGGGGATCCGCGGTAGCGGTCCGCCTAATCAAACCCTAAATCCTTTCCCGTCCCGTTTTAGGATACCCGGCCCCTCAAAAAAGGGTTCACTCGGCCCCTCTAGGGTGTCTTTTTGTCTTGCCGCCTTCGAATGAGAATCAAAGGAAAGGGTTTAGGGTTTGATTAGGGGGATCCGCGGTAGCGGTCCGCCTAATCAAACCCTAAACCTTTCCCCGTCTCGTTTTAGGATACCTGGCCCCTCAAAAAAGGGTTCACTCGGCCCCTCTAGTGTGTCTTTTTGTCTTGCCGCCTTCAAATGAGAAGCAACGGAAAGGGTTTAGGGTTTTATTAGGGGGATCCGCGGTAGCGGTCCGCCTAATCAAACCCTAAACCCTTTCCCGTCTCGTTTTAGGATACCCGCCCCCCAAAAAAGGGTTCACTCGGCCCCTCTAGGGTGTCTTTTTGTCTTACCGTCTTCAAATGAGAAGCAAGGGAAAGGGTTTTGGGTTTGATTAGGGGGATCCGCGGTAGCGGTCCGCCTAATCAAACCCTAAACCCTTTATCGTCCCGTTTTAGGATACCCGACCCCCCAAAAAGGGTTCACTCGGCTCCTCTAGGGTGTCTTTTTGTCTTGCCGCCTTTGAATGAGAAGCAAGGGAAAGGGTTTAGGGTTTGATTAGGGGGATCCGCGGTAGCGGTCCGCCTAATCAAACCCTAAACCCTTTCCCCGTCCCGTTTTAGGATACCCGGCCCCCAAAAAAAGGGTTCACTCGGCCCCTATAGGGTGTCTTTTTGTCTTGCCGCCTTCGAATGAGAAGCAAAGGAAAGGGTTTAGGGTTTGATTAGGGGATCCGCGGTAGCGGTCCGCCTAATCAAACCCTAAACCCTTTCCCGTCCCGTTTTAGGATACCCGGCCCCCAAAAAAGGGTTTACTCGGCCCCTCTAGGGTGTCTTTTTGTCTTGCCGCCTTCAAATGAGATGCAAGGGAAAGGGTTTAGGATTTTATTAGGGGGATCCGCGGTAGCGGTCCGCCTAATCAAACCCTAAACCTTTTCCCGTCTCGTTTTAGGATACCCGGCCCCCCAAAAAAGGGTTCACTCGGCCCCTATAGGGTGTCTTTTTGTCTTGTCTCCTTCAAATGAGAAGCAAGGGAAAGGGTTAAGGGTTTGATTAGGGGGATCCGTGGTAGCGGTCCGCCTAATCAAACCCTAAACCCTTTCCCGTCCCTTTTAGGATACCCGGCCCCCCAAAAAAGGGTTCACTCGGCCCCTCTAGGAGTCTTTTGTCTTGCCGCCTTCGAAAGAGAAGCAAGGGAAAGGGTTTAGGGTTTGATGAGGGGGATCCGCGGTAGTGGTCCGCCTAATCAAACCCTAAACCCTTTCCCGTCTCGTTTTAGGATACCCGCCCCCCAAAAAAAGGGTTCACTCGGCCCCTATAGGGTGTCTTTTTGTCTTGCCGCCTTCGAATGAGAAGCAAAGGAAAGGGTTTAGGGTTTGATTAGGGGATCCGCGGTAGCGGTCCGCCTAATCAAACCCTAAACCCTTTCCCGTCCCGTTTTAGGATACCCGCCCCCCAAAAAAGGGTTTACTCGGCCCATCTAGGGTGTCTTTTTGTCTTGCCTCCTTCAAATGAGATGCAAGGGAAAGGGTTTAGGATTTTTTTAGGGAGATCCGCGGTAGCGGTCCGCCTAATCAAACCCTAAACCCTTTCCCGTCTCGTTTTAGGATACCCGGCCCCCAAAAAAAGGGTTCACTCGGCCCCTCTAGGGTGTCTTTTTGTCTTGCCGCCTTCGAAAGAGAAGCAAAGGAAAGGGTTTAGGGTTTGATTAGGGGATCCGCGGTAGCGGTCCACCTAATCAAACCCTAAACCCTTTCCCGTCTCGTTTTAGGATACCCGACCCCCCCCCCCCCAAAAAGGGTTCACTCGTCCCCTCTAGGGTGTCTTTTTGTCTTGCCGCCTTTGAATGAGAAGCAAGGGAAAGGGTTTAGGGTTTGATTAGGGGGATCCGCGGTAGTGGTCCGCCTAATCAAACCCTAAACCCTTTCCCGTCTCGTTTTAGGATACCCGGCCCCCCAAAAAAGGGTTCACTCGGCCCCTCTAGGGTGTCTTTTTGTCTTGCCTCCTTCAAATGAGATGCAAGGGAAAGGGTTTAGGATTTTATTAGGGGGATCCGCGGTAGCGGTCCGCCTAATCAAACCCTAAACCCTTTCCCGTCTCGTTTTAGGATACCCGGCCCCCAAAAAAAGGGTTCACTCGGCCTCTCTAGGGTGTCTTTTTGTCTTGCCGCCTTCGAAAGAGAAGCAAGGGGAAGGGTTTAGGTTTGATGAGGGGGATCTGCGGTAGCGGTCCGCCTAATCAAACCCTAAACCCTTTATCGTCCCGTTTTAGGATACCCGACCCCCCCAAAAAGGGTTCACTCGTCCCCTCTAGGGTGTCTTTTTGTCTTGCCGCCTTTGAATGAGAAGCAAGGGAAAGGGTTTAGGGTTTGATTAGGGGGATCCGCGGTAGTGGTCCGCCTAATCAAACCCTAAACCCTTTCCCGTCTCGTTTTAGGATACCCGGCCCCCCAAAAAAGGGTTCACTCGGCCCCTCTAGGGTGTCTTTTTGTCTTGCCGCCTTCGAATGAGAATCAAAGGAAAGGGTTTAGGGTTTGATTAGGGGGATCCGCGGTAGCGGTCCGCCTAATCAAACCCTAAACCCTTTCCCGTCCCGTTTTAGGATACCCGGCCCCCCAAAAAAGGGTTTACTCGGCCCATCTAGGGTGTCTTTTTGTCTTGCCTCCTTCAAATGAGATGCAAGGGAAAGGGTTTAGGATTTTTTTAGGGAGATCCGCGGTAGCGGTCCGCCTAATCAAACCCTAAACCCTTTCCCGTCTCGTTTTAGGATACCCGGCCCCCAAAAAAAGGGTTCACTCGGCCTCTCTAGGGTGTCTTTTTGTCTTGCCGCCTTCGAAAGAGAAGCAAGGGAAAGGGTTTAGGTTTGATGAGGGGGATCCGCGGTAGCGGTCCGCCTAATCAAACCCTAAACCCTTTATCGTCCCGTTTTAGGATACCCCCCCCCCCCCCCCCCCCAAAAAGGGTTCACTCGTCTCCTCTAGGGTGTCTTTTTGTCTTGCCGCCTTTGAATGAGAAGCAAGGGAAAGGGTTTAGGGTTTGATTAGGGGGATCCGCGGTAGTGGTCCGCCTAATCAAACCCTAAACCCTTTCCCGTCTCGTTTTAGGATACCCGGCCCCCCAAAAAAGGGTTCACTCGGCCCCTCTAGGGTGTCTTTTTGTCTTGCCTCCTTCAAATGAGATGCAAGGGAAAGGGTTTATGATTTTATTAGGGGGATCCGCGGTAGCGGTCCACCTAATCAAACCCTAAACCCTTTCCCGTCTCGTTTTAGGATACCCGGCCCCCAAAAAAAGGGTTCACTCGGCCTCTCTAGGGTGTCTTTTTGTCTTGCCGCCTTCGAAAGAGAAGCAAGGGAAAGGGTTTAGGTTTGATGAGGGGGATCCGCGGTAGCGGTCCGCCTAATCAAACCCTAAACCCTTTATCGTCCCGTTTTAGGATACCCGACCCCCCCCCCCCCAAAAAAGGGTTCACTCGTCCCCTCTAGGGTGTCTTTTTGTCTTGCCGCCTTTGAATGAGAAGCAAGGGAAAGGGTTTAGGGTTTGATTAGGGGGATCCGCGGTAGTGGTCCGCCTAATCAAACCCTAAACCCTTTCCCGTCTCGTTTTAGGATACCCGGCCCCCAAAAAGGGTTCACTCGGCCCCTCTAGGGTGTCTTTTTGTCTTGCCGCCTTCGAATGAGAATCAAAGGAAAGGGTTTAGGGTTTGATTAGGGGATCCGCGGTAGCGGTCCGCCTAATCAAACCCTAAACCCTTTCCCGTCCCGTTTTAGGATACCCCCCCAAAAAAAGGGTCTACTCGGCCCCTCTAGGGTGTCTTTTTGTCTTGCCGCCTTCAAATGAGAAGCAAGGGAAAGGGTTTAGGGTTTGATTAGGGGGATCCGCTTTAGCGGTCCGCCTAATCAAATCCTAAACCCTTTCCCGTCCCGTTTTAGGATACCCGGCCCCTCAAAAAGGGTTCACTCGGCCCCTCTAGGGTGTCTTTTTGTCTTGCCGCCTTCGAATGAGAATCAAAGGAAAGGGTTTAGGGTTTGATTAGGGGATCCGCGGTAGCGGTCCGCCTAATCAAACCCTAAACCTTTCCCCGTCTCGTTTTAGGATACCTGGCCCCTCAAAAAAGGGTTCACTCGGCCCCTCTAGTGTGTCTTTTTGTCTTGCCGCCTTCAAATGAGAAAACGGAAAGGGTTTAGGGTTTTATTAGGGGGATCCGCGGTAGCGGTCCGCCTAATCAAACCCTAAACCCTTTCCCGTCTCGTTTTAGGATACCCGGCCCCCCAAAAAAAGGGTTCACTCGGCCCCTCTAGGGTGTCTTTTTGTCTTACCGTCTTCAAATGAGAAGCAAGGGAAAGGGTTTTGGGTTTGATTAGGGGGATCCGCGGTAGCGGTCCGCCTAATCAAACCCTAAACCCTTTATCGTCCCGTTTTAGGATACCCGACCCCCCAAAAAGGGTTCACTCGGCTCCTCTAGGGTGTCTTTTTGTCTTGCCGCCTTTGAATGAGAAGCAAGGGAAAGGGTTTAGGGTTTGATTAGGGGGATCCGCGGTAGCGGTCCGCCTAAGCAAACCCTAAACCCTTTCCCGTCTCGTTTTAGGATACCCGGCCCCCCAAAAAAGGGTTCACTCGGCCCCTATAGGGTGTCTTTTTGTCTTGCCGCCTTCGAATGAGAAGCAAAGGAAAGGGTTTAGGGTTTGATTAGGGGGATCCGCGGTAGCGGTCCGCCTAATCAAACCCTAAACCCTTTCCCGTCCCGTTTTAGGATACCCGGCCCCCCAAAAAAGGGTTTACTCGGCCCCTCTAGGGTGTCTTTTTGTCTTGCCGCCTTCAAATGAGATGCAAGGGAAAGGGTTTAGGATTTTATTAGGGGGATCCGCGGTAGCGGTCCGCCTAATCAAACCCTAAACCTTTTCCCGTCTCGTTTTAGGATACCCGGCCCCCCAAAAAAGGGTTCACTCGGCCCCTATAGGGTGTCTTTTTGTCTTGTCTCCTTCAAATGAGAAGCAAGGGAAAGGGTTAAGGGTTTGATTAGGGGGATCCGTGGTAGCGGTCCGCCTAATCAAACCCTAAACCCTTTCCCGTCCCGTTTTAGGATACCCGGCCCCAAAAAAGAGGGTTCACTCGGCCCCTCTAGGGTGTCTTTTTATCTTGCCGCCTTCGAAAGAGAAGCAAGGGAAAGGGTTTAGGGTTTGATGAGGGGGATCCGCGGTAGTGGTCCGCCTAATCAAACCCTAAACCCTTTCCCGTCTCGTTTTAGGATACCCGGCCCCCCAAAAAAGGGTTCACTCGGCCCCTATAGGGTGTCTTTTTGTCTTGCCGCCTTCGAATGAGAAGCAAAGGAAAGGGTTTAGGGTTTGATTAGGGGGATCCGCGGTAGCGGTCCGCTTAATCAAACCCTAAACCCTTTCCCGTCCCGTTTTAGGATACCCGGCCCCCCAAAAAAGGGTTTACTCGGCCCATCTAGGGTGTCTTTTTGTCTTGCCTCCTTCAAATGAGATGCAAGGGAAAGGGTTTAGGATTTTATTAGGGAGATCCGCGGTAGCGGTCCGCCTAATCAAACCCTAAACCCTTTCCCGTCTCGTTTTAGGATACCCGGCCCCCAAAAAAAGGGTTCACTCGGCCTCTCTAGGGTGTCTTTTTGTCTTGCCGCCTTCGAAAGAGAAGCAAGGGAAAGGGTTTAGGGTTTTTCATGAGGGGGATCCGCGGTAGCGGTCCGCCTAATCAAACCCTAAACCCTTTCCCGTCTCGTTTTAGGATACCCGACCCCCCCCCCCCCCCCAAAAAGGGTTCACTCGTCCCCTCTAGGGTGTCTTTTTGTCTTACCGCCTTTGAATGAGAAGCAAGGGAAAGGGTTTAGGGTTTGATTAGGGGGATCCGCGGTAGTGGTCCGCCTAATCAAACCCTAAACCCTTTCCCGTCTCGTTTTAGGATACCCGGCCCCCCAAAAAAGGGTTCACTCGGCCCCTCTAGGGTGTCTTTTTGTCTTGCCCCCTTCGAATGAGAATCAAAGGAAAGGGTTTAGGGTTTGATTAGGGGGATCCGCGGTAGCGGTCCGCCTAATCAAACCCTAAACCCTTTCCCGTCCCGTTTTAGGATACCCGGCCCCCCAAAAAAGGGTCTACTCGGCCCCTCTAGGGTGTCTTTTTGTCTTGCCGCCTTCAAATGAGAAGCAAGGGAAAGGGTTTAGGGTTTGATTAGGGGATCTCTTTGTAGCGGTCCGCCTAATCAAACCCTAAACCCTTTCCCGTCCCGTTTTAGGATACCCGGCCCCTCAAAAAAGGGTTCACTCGGCCCCTCTAGGGTGTCTTTTTGTCTTGCCGCCTTCGAATGAGAATCAAAGGAAAGGGTTTAGGGTTTGATTAGGGGGATCCGCGGTAGCGGTCCGCCTAATCAAACCCTAAACCTTTCCCCGTCTCGTTTTAGGATACCTGGCCCCTCAAAAAAGGGTTCACTCGGCCCCTCTAGTGTGTCTTTTTGTCTTGCCGCCTTCAAATGAGAAGCAACGGAAAGGGTTTAGGGTTTTATTAGGGGGATCCGCGGTAGCGGTCCGCCTAATAAAACCCTAAACCCTTTCCCGTCTCGTTTTAGGATACCCGCCCCCCCAAAAAAGGGTTCACTCGGCCCCTCTAGGGTGTCTTTTTGTCTTACCGTCTTCAAATGAGAAGCAAGGGAAAGGGTTTTGGGTTTGATTAGGGGGATCCGCGGTAGCGGTCCGCCTAATCAAACCCTAAACCCTTTATCGTCCCGTTTTAGGATACCCGACCCCCCCAAAAAGGGTTCACTCGGCTCCTCTAGGGTGTCTTTTTGTCTTGTCTCCTTCAAATGAGAAGCAAGGGAAAGGGTTAAGGGTTTGATTAGGGGGATCCGTGGTAGCGGTCCGCCTAATCAAAGCCTAAACCCTTTCCCTTCCCGTTTTAGGATACCCGGCCCCCCAAAAAAGGG
This sequence comes from Silene latifolia, assembly GCF_048544455.1. Lineage (NCBI taxonomy): Eukaryota > Viridiplantae > Streptophyta > Magnoliopsida > Caryophyllales > Caryophyllaceae > Silene > Silene latifolia. The sequence goes on along the minus strand of NC_133536.1, from coordinate 149,595,596 downwards.
TTCACTCGGCCCCTCTAGGGAGTCTTTTTGTCTTGCCGCCTTCGAAAGAGAAGCAAGGGAAAGGGTTTAGGGTTTGATGAGGGGGATCCGCGGTAGTGGTCCGCCTAATCAAACCCTAAACCCTTTCCCGTCTCGTTTTAGGATACCCGGCCCCCCAAAAAAGGGTTCACTCGGCCCCTATAGGGTGTCTTTTTGTCTTGCCGCCTTCGAATGAGAAGCAAAGGAAAGGGTTTAGGGTTTGATTAGGGGGATCCGCGGTAGCGGTCCGCCTAATCAAACCCTAAACCCTTTCCCGTCCCGTTTTAGGATACCCGGCCCCCCAAAAAAGGGTTTACTCGGCCCATCTAGGGTGTCTTTTTGTCTTGCCTCCTTCAAATGAGCCGCAAGGGAAAGGGTTTAGGATTTTATTAGGGGGATCCGCGGTAGCGGTCCGCCTAATCAAACCCTAAACCCTTTCCCGTCTCGTTTTAGGATACCCGGCCCCCAAAAAAAGGGTTCACTCGGCCTCTCTAGGGTGTCTTTTTGTCTTACCGCCTTCGAAAGAGAAGCAAGGGAAAGGGTTTAGGGTTTGATGAGGGGGATCCGCGGTAGCGGTCCGCCTAATCAAACCCTAAACCCTTTATCGTCCCGTTTTAGGATACCCGACCCCCCCCCCCCCCCCCAAAAAAAAGGGTTCACTCGTCCCCTCTAGGGTGTCTTTTTGTCTTGCCGCCTTTGAATGAGAAGCAAGGGAAAGGGTTTAGGGTTTGATTAGGGGGATCCGCGGTAGTGGTCCGCCTAATCAAACCCTAAACCCTTTCCCGTCTCGTTTTAGGATACCCGGCCCCCCAAAAAAGGGTTCACTCGGCCCCTCTAGGGTGTCTTTTTATCTTGCCGCCTTTGAATGAGAAGCAAGGGAAAGGGTTTAGGGTTTGATTAGGGGGATCCGCGGTAGCGGTCCGCCTAATCAAACCCTAAACCCTTTCCCGTCCCGTTTTAGGATACCCGGCCCCCCAAAAAAGGGTTTACTCGGCCCATCTAGGGTGTCTTTTTGTCTTGCCTCCTTCAAATGAGATGCAAGGGAAAGGGTTTAGGATTTTATTAGGGGGATCCGCGGTAGCGGTCCGCCTAATCAAAACCTAAACCCTTTCCCGTCTCGTTTTAGGATACCCGGCCCCCAAAAAAAGGGTTCACTCGGCCTCTCTAGGGTGTCTTTTTGTCTTGCCGCCTTCGAAAGAGAAGCAAGGGAAAGGGTTTAGGGTTTGATGAGGGGGATCCGCGGTAGCGGTCCGCCTAATCAAACTCTAAACCCTTTATCGTCCCGTTTTAGGATACCCGACCCCCCCAAAAAAGGGTTCACTCGGCCCCTCTAGGGTGTCTTTTTGTCTTGCCGCCTTCGAATGAGAATCAAAGGAAAGGGTTTAGGGTTTGATTAGGGGGATCCGCGGTAGCGGTCCGCCTAATCAAACCCTAAACCTTTCCCCGTCTCGTTTTAGGATACCTGGCCCCTCAAAAAAGGGTTCACTCGGCCCCTCTAGGGTGTCTTTTTGTCTTGCCGCCTTCGAATGAGAATCAAAGGAAAGGGTTTAGGGTTTGATTAGGGGGATCCGTGGTAGCGGTCCGCCTAATCAAACCCTAAACCCTTTCCCGTCTCGTTTTAGGATACCCGGCCCCCCAAAAAAGGGTTCACTCGGCCCCTCTAGGGAGTCTTTTTGTCTTGCCGCCTTCGAAAGAAAGCAAGGGAAAGGGTTTAGGGATTGATGAGGGGGATCCGCGGTAGTGGTCCGCCTAATCAAACCCTAAACCTTTTCCCGTCTCGTTTTAGGATACCCGGCCCCCCAAAAAAGGGTTCACTCGGCCCCTATAGGGTGTCTTTTTGTCTTGTCTCCTTCAAATGAGAAGCAAGGGAAAGGGTTAAGGGTTTGATTAGGGGGATCCGTGGTAGCGGTCCGCCTAATCAAACCCTAAACCCTTTCCCGTCTCGTTTTAGGATACCCGGCCCCCCAAAAAAGGGTTCACTCGGCCCCTCTAGGGTGTCTTTTTGTCTTGCCGCCTTCGAATGAGAATCAAAGGAAAGGGTTTAGGGTTTTATTAGGGGGATCCGCGGTAGCGGTCCGCCTAATCAAACCCTAAACCCTTTCCCGTCTCGTTTTAGGATACCCGCCCCCCCCCCCCCCAAAAAAAGGGTTCACTCGGCCCCTCTAGGGTGTCTTTTTGACTTACCGCCTTCAAATGAGAAGCAAGGGAAAGGGTTTTGGGTTTGATTAGGGGGATCCGCGGTAGCGGTCCGCCTAATCAAACCCTAAACCCTTTATCGTCCCGTTTTAGGATACCCGACCTCCCCAAAAAGGGTTCACTCGGCTCCTCTAGGGTGTCTTTTTGTCTTGCCTTTGTGAATGAGAAGAAGGGAAAGGGTTTAGGGTTTGATTAGGGGGATCCGCGGTAGCGGTCCGCCTAATCAAACCCTAAACCCTTTCCCGTCTCGTTTTAGGATACCCGGCCCCCCAAAAAAGGGTTCACTCGGCCCCTCTAGGGTGTCTTTTTGTCTTGTCTCCTTCAAATGAGAAGCAAGGGAAAGGGTTAAGGGTTTGATTAGGGGGATCCGTGGTAGCGGTCCGCCTAATCAAACCCTAAACCCTTTCCCGTCTCGTTTTAGGATACCCGCCCCCCAAAAAAAGGGTTCACTCGGCCCCTCTAGGGAGTCTTTTTGTCTTGCCGCCTTCGAAAGAGAAGCAAGGGAAAGGGTTTAGGGTTTGATGAGGGGGATCCGCGGTAGCGGTCCGCCTAATCAAACCCTAAACCCTTTCCCGTCTCGTTTTAGGATACCCGACCCCCCCAAAAAGGGTTCACTCGTCCCCTCTAGGGTGTCTTTTTGTCTTGCCGCCTTTGAATGAGAAGCAAGGGAAAGGGTTTAGGGTTTGATTAGGGGAATCCGCGGTAGTGGTCCGCCTAATCAAACCCTAAACCCTTTCCCGTCTCGTTTTAGGATACCCGGCCCCCAAAAAGGGTTCACTCGGCCCCTCTAGGGTGTCTTTTTGTCTTGCCGCCTTCGAATGAGAATCAAAGGAAAGGGTTTAGGGTTTGATTAGGGGATCCGCGGTAGCGGTCCGCCTAATCAAACCCTAAACCCTTTCCCGTCCCGTTTTAGGATACCCGCCCCCAAAAAAGGGTCTACTCGGCCCCTCTAGGGTGTCTTTTTGTCTTGCCGCCTTCAAATGAGAAGCAAGGGAAAGGGTTTAGGGTTTGATTAGGGGGATCTGCTGTAGCGGTCCGCCTAATAAAACCCTAAACCCTTTCCCGTCCCGTTTTAGGATACCCGGCCCCTCAAAAAAGGGTTCACTCGGCCCCTCTAGGGTGTCTTTTTGTCTTGCCGCCTTCGAATGAGAATCAAAGGAAAGGGTTTAGGGTTTGATTAGGGGGATCCGCGGTAGCGGTCCGCCTAATCAAACCCTAAACCTTTCCCCGTCTCGTTTTAGGATACCTGGCCCCTCAAAAAAGGGTTCACTCGGCCCCTTTAGTGTGTCTTTTTGTCTTGCCGCCTTCAAATGAGAAGCAACGGAAAGGGTTTAGGGTTTTATTAGGGGGATCCGCGGTAGCGGTCCGCCTAATAAAACCCTAAACCCTTTCCCGTCTCGTTTTAGGATACTCGCCCCCCCAAAAAAGGGTTCACTCGGCCCCTCTAGGGTGTCTTTTTGTCTTACCGTCTTCAAATGAGAAGCAAGGGAAAGGGTTTTGGGTTTGATTAGGGGGATCCGCGGTAGCGGTCCGCCTAATCAAACCCTAAACCCTTTATCGTCCCGTTTTAGGATACCCGACCCCCCCAAAAAGGGTTCACTCGGCTCCTCTAGGGTGTCTTTTTGTCTTGCCGCCTTTGAATGAGAAGCAAGGGAAAGGGTTTAGGGTTTGATTAGGGGGATCCGCGGTAGCGGTCCGCCTAATCAAACCCTAAACCTTTTCCCGTCTCGTTTTAGGATACCCGGCCCCCCAAAAAAGGGTTCACTCGGCCCCTATAGGGTGTCTTTTTGTCTTGTCTCCTTCAAATGAGAAGCAAGGGAAAGGGTTAAGGGTTTGATTAGGGGGATCCGTGGTAGCGGTCCGCCTAATCAAACCCTAAACCCTTTCCCGTCCCGTTTTAGGATACCCGGCTCCCCAAAAAAGGGTTCACTCGGCCCCTCTAGGGAGTCTTTTTGTCTTGCCGCCTTCGAAAGAGAAGCAAGGGAAAGGGTTTAGGGTTTGATGAGGGGGATCCGCGGTAGTGGTCCGCCTAATCAAACCCTAAACCCTTTCCCGTCTCGTTTTAGGATACCCGGCCCCCCAAAAAGGGTTCACTCGGCCCCTATAGGGTGTCTTTTTGTCTTGCCGCCTTCGAATGAGAAGCAAAGGAAAGGGTTTAGGGTTTGATTAGGGGGATCCGCGGTAGCGGTCCGCCTAATCAAACCCTAAACCCTTTCCCGTCCCGTTTTAGGATACCCGGCCCCCCAAAAAAAGGGTTTACTCGGCCCCTCTAGGGTGTCTTTTTGTCTTGCCTCCTTCAAATGAGATGCAAGGGAAAGGGTTTAGGATTTTATTAGGGGGATCCGCGGTAGCGGTCCGCCTAATCAAACCCTAAACCCTTTCCCGTCTCGTTTTAGGATACCCGGCCCCCAAAAAAAGGGTTCACTCGGCCTCTCTAGGGTGTCTTTTTGTCTTACCGCCTTCGAAAGAGAAGCAAGGGAAAGGGTTTAGGGTTTGATGAGGGGATCCGCATGAGCGGTCCGCCTAATCAAACCCTAAACCCTTTATCGTCCCGTTTTAGGATACCCGACCCCCCCCCCCCCAAAAAGGGTTCACTCGTCCCCTCTAGGGTGTCTTTTTGTCTTGCCGCCTTTGAATGAGAAGCAAGGGAAAGGGTTTAGGGTTTGATTAGGGGAATCCGCGGTAGTGGTCCGCCTAATCAAACCCTAAACCCTTTCCCGTCTCGTTTTAGGATACCCGGCCCCCAAAAAAGGGTTCACTCGGCCCCTCTAGGGTGTCTTTTTGTCTTGCCGCCTTTGAATGAGAAGCAAGGGAAAGGGTTTAGGGTTTGATTAGGGGGATCCGCGGTAGCGGTCCGCCTAATCAAACCCTAAACCCTTTCCCGTCCCGTTTTAGGATACCCGGCCCCCCAAAAAAGGGTTTACTCGGCCCATCTAGGGTGTCTTTTTGTCTTGCCTCCTTCAAATGAGATGCAAGGGAAAGGGTTTAGGATTTTATTAGGGGGATCCGCGGTAGCGGTCCGCCTAATCAAACCCTAAACCCTTTCCCGTCTCGTTTTAGGATACCCGGCCCCCAAAAAAAGGGTTCACTCGGCCTCTCTAGGGTGTCTTTTTGTCTTGCCGCCTTCGAAAGAGAAGCAAGGGAAAGGGTTTAGGGTTTGATGAGGGGGATCCGCGGTAGCGGTCCGCCTAATCAAACCCTAAACCCTTTATCGTCCCGTTTTAGGATACCCGACCCCCCCCCCCCCCCAAAAAAGGGTTCACTCGTCCCCTCTAGGGTGTCTTTTTGTCTTGCCGCCTTTGAATGAGAAGCAAAGGAAAGGGTTTAGGGTTTGATTAGGGGGATCCGCGGTAGCGGTCCGCCTAATCAAACCCTAATCCCTTTCCCGTCCCGTTTTAGGATACCCGGCCCCCCAAAAAAGGGTCTACTCGGCCCCTCTAGTGTGTCTTTTTGTCTTGCCGCCTTCAAATGAGAAGCAAGGGAAAGGGTTTAGGGTTTGATTAGGGGGATCTGCTGTAGCGGTCCGCCTAATCAAACCCTAAACCCTTTCCCGTCCCGTTTTAGGATACCCGGCCCCTCAAAAAAGGGTTCACTCGGCCCCTCTAGGGTGTCTTTTTGTCTTGCCGCCTTCGAATGAGAATCAAAGGAAAGGGTTTAGGGTTTGATTAGGGGAATGCGCGGTAGCGGTCCGCCTAATCAAACCCTAAACCTTTCCCCGTCTCGTTTTAGGATACCCGGCCCTCAAAAAGGGTTCACTCGGCCCCTCTAGGGTGTCTTTTTGTCTTGCCGCCTTCGAATGAGAATCAAAGGAAAGGGTTTAGGGTTTGATTAGGGGGATCCGTGGTAGCGGTCCGCCTAATCAAACCCTAAACCCTTTCCCGTCTCGTTTTAGGATACCCGGCCCCCCAAAAAAGGGTTCACTCGGCCCCTCTAGGGAGTCTTTTTGTCTTGCCGCCTTCGAAAGAGAAGCAAGGGAAAGGGTTTAGGGATTGATGAGGGGGATCCGCGGTAGTGGTCCGCCTAATCAAACCCTAAACCTTTTCCCGTCTCGTTTTAGGATACCCGGCCCCCCAAAAAAGGGTTCACTCGGCCCCTATAGGGTGTCTTTTTGTCTTGTCTCCTTCAAATGAGAAGCAAGGGAAAGGGTTAAGGGTTTGATTAGGGGGATCCGTGGTAGCGGTCCGCCTAATCAAACCCTAAACCCTTTCCCGTCTCGTTTTAGGATACCCGGCCCCCCAAAAAAGGGTTCACTCGGCCCCTCTAGGGTGTCTTTTTGTCTTGCCGCCTTCGAATGAGAATCAAAGGAAAGGGTTTAGGGTTTTATTAGGGGGATCCGCGGTAGCGGTCCGCCTAATCAAACCCTAAACCCTTTCCCGTCTCGTTTTTAGGATACCCCCCCCCCAAAAAAGGGTTCACTCGGCCCCTCTAGGGTGTCTTTTTGACTTACCGCCTTCAAATGAGAAGCAAGGGAAAGGGTTTTGGGTTTGATTAGGGGGATCCGCGGTAGCGGTCCGCCTAATCAAACCCTAAACCCTTTATCGTCCCGTTTTAGGATACCCGACCTCCCCAAAAAGGGTTCACTCGGCTCCTGTAGGGTGTCTTTTTGTCTTGCCGCCTGTGAATGAGAAGCAAGGGAAAGGGTTTAGGGTTTGATTAGGGGGATCCGCGGTAGCGGTCCGCCTAATCAAACCCTAAACCCTTTCCCGTCTCGTTTTAGGATACCCGGCCCCCCAAAAAGGGTTCACTCGGCCCCTATAGGGTGTCTTTTTGTCTTGTCTCCTTCAAATGAGAAGCAAGGGAAAGGGTTAAGGGTTTGATTAGGGGGATCCGTGGTAGCGGTCCGCCTAATCAAACCCTAAACCCTTTCCCGTCTCGTTTTAGGATACCCGGCCCCCAAAAAAAGGGTTCACTCGGCCTCTCTAGGGTGTCTTTTTGTCTTGCCGCCTTCGAAAGAGAAGCAAGGGAAAGGGTTTAGGGTTTGATGAGGGGGATCCGCGGTAGCGGTCCGCCTAATCAAACCCTAAACCCTTTCCCGTCTCGTTTTAGGATACCCGAAAAAAAAAAAAAGGGTTCACTCGTCCCCTCTAGGGTGTCTTTTTGTCTTGCCGCCTTTGAATGAGAAGCAAGGGAAAGGGTTTAGGGTTTGATTAGGGGGATCCGCGGTAGTGGTCCGCCTAATCAAACCCTAAACCCTTTCCCGTCTCGTTTTAGGATACCCGGCCCCCCAAAAAAGGGTTCACTCGGCCCCTCTAGGGTGTCTTTTTGTCTTGCCGCCTTCGAATGAGAATCAAAGGAAAGGGTTTAGGGTTTGATTAGGGGGATCCGCGGTAGCGGTCCGCCTAATCAAACCCTAAACCCTTTCCCGTCCCGTTTTAGGATACCCGGCCCCCAAAAAAAGGGTTCACTCGGCCTCTCTAGGGTGTCTTTTTGTCTTGCCGCCTTCGAAAGAGAAGCAAGGGAAAGGGTTTAGGGTTTGATGAGGGGGATCCGCGGTAGCGGTCCGCCTAATCAAACCCTAAACCCTTTCCCGTCTCGTTTTAGGATACCCGACCCCCCCCCCCCCAAAAAAGGGTTCACTCGTCCCCTCTAGGGTGTCTTTTTGTCTTGCCGCCTTTGAATGAGAAGCAAGGGAAAGGGTTTAGGGTTTGATTAGGGGGATCTGCTGTAGCGGTCCGCCTAATCAAACCCTAAACCCTTTCCCGTCCCGTTTTAGGATACCCGACCCCTCAAAAAAGGGTTCACTCGGCCCCTCTAGGGTGTCTTTTTGTCTTGCCGCCTTCGAATGAGAATCAAAGGAAAGGGTTTAGGGTTTGATTAGGGGGATCCGCGGTAGCGGTCCGCCTAATCAAACCCTAAACCTTTCCCCGTCTCGTTTTAGGATACCTGGCCCCTCAAAAAAGGGTTCACTCGGCCCCTCTAGTGTGTCTTTTTGTCTTGCCGCCTTCAAATGAGAAGCAACGGAAAGGGTTTAGGGTTTTATTAGGGGGATCCGCGGTAGCGGTCCGCCTAATAAAACCCTAAACCCTTTCCCGTCTCGTTTTAGGATACCCGCCCCCCCAAAAAAGGGTTCACTCGGCCCCTCTAGGGTGTCTTTTTGTCTTACCGTCTTCAAATGAGAAGCAAGGGAAAGGGTTTTGGGTTTGATTAGGGGGATCCGCGGTAGCGGTCCGCCTAATCAAACCCTAAACCCTTTATCGTCCCGTTTTAGGATACCCGACCCCCCCAAAAAGGGTTCACTCGGCTCCTCTAGGGTGTCTTTTTGTCTTGCCGCCTTTGAATGAGAAGCAAGGGAAAGGGTTTAGGGTTTGATTAGGGGGATCCGCGGTAGCGGTCCGCCTAATCAAACCCTAAACCTTTTCCGTCTCGGTTTTAGGATACCCGGCCCCCCAAAAAAGGGTTCACTCGGCCCCTATAGGGTGTCTTTTTGTCTTGTCTCCTTCAAATGAGAAGCAAGGGAAAGGGTTAAGGGTTTGATTAGGGGGATCCGTGGTAGCGGTCCGCCTAATCAACCCCAAAAAAGGGTTCACTCGGCCCCTCTAGGGAGTCTTTTTGTCTTGCCGCCTTCGAAAGAGAAGCAAGGGAAAGGGTTTAGGGTTTGATGAGGGGGATCCGCGGTAGTGGTCCGCCTAATCAAACCCTAAACCCTTTCCCGTCTCGTTTTAGGATACCCGGCCCCCCAAAAAAGGGTTCACTCGGCCCCTATAGGGTGTCTTTTTGTCTTGCCGCCTTCGAATGAGAAGCAAAGGAAAGGGTTTAGGGTTTGATTAGGGGGATCCGCGGTAGCGGTCCGCCTAATCAAACCCTAAACCCTTTCCCGTCCCGTTTTAGGATACCCGGCCCCCCAAAAAAGGGTTTACTCGGCCCATCTAGGGTGTCTTTTTGTCTTGCCTCCTTCAAATGAGATGCAAGGGAAAGGGTTTAGGATTTTATTAGGGGGATCCGCGGTAGCGGTCCGCCTAATCAAACCCTAAACCCTTTCCCGTCTCGTTTTAGGATACCCGGCCCCCAAAAAAAGGGTTCACTCGGCCTCTCTAGGGTGTCTTTTTGTCTTACCGCCTTCGAAAGAGAAGCAAGGGAAAGGGTTTAGGGTTTGATGAGGGGGATCCGCAGTAGCGGTCCGCCTAATCAAACCCTAAACCCTTTATCGTCCCGTTTTAGGATACCCGACCCCCCCCCCCCCAAAAAAGGGTTCACTCGTCCCCTCTAGGGTGTCTTTTTGTCTTGCCGCCTTTGAATGAGAAGCAAGGGAAAGGGTTTAGGGTTTGATTAGGGGGATCCGCGGTAGTGGTCCGCCTAATCAAACCCTAAACCCTTTCCCGTCTCGTTTAGGATACCCCCCCAAAAAAGGGTTCACTCGGCCCCTCTAGGGTGTCTTTTTGTCTTGCCGCCTTTGAATGAGAAGCAAGGGAAAGGGTTTAGGGTTTGATTAGGGGATCCGCGGTAGCGGTCCGCCTAATCAAACCCTAAACCCTTTCCCGTCCCGTTTTAGGATACCGGCCCCCCAAAAAAGGGTTCACTCGGCCCCTCTAGGGTGTCTTTTGTCTTGCCGCCTTCAAATGAGATGCAAGGGAAAGGGTTTAGGATTTTATTAGGGGGATCCGCGGTAGCGGTCCGCCTAATCAAACCCTAAACCCTTTCCCGTCTCGTTTTAGGATACCCGACCCCCAAAAAAAGGGTTCACTCGGCCTCTCTAGGGTGTCTTTTTGTCTTGCCGCCTTCGAAAGAGAAGCAAGGGAAAGGGTTTAGGGTTTGATGAGGGGGATCCGCGGTAGCGGTCCGCCTAATCAAACCCTAAACCCTTTATCGTCCCGTTTTAGGATACCCGACCCCCCCAAAAAGGGTTCACTCGTCCCCTCTAGGGTGTCTTTTTGTCTTGCCGCCTTTGAATGAGAAGCAAAGGAAAGGGTTTAGGGTTTGATTAGGGGGATCCGCGGTAGCGGTCCGCCTAATCAAACCCTAAACCCTTTCCCGTCCCGTTTTAGGATACCCGGCCCCCCAAAAAAGGGTCTACTCGGCCCCTCTAGGGTGTCTTTTTGTCTTGCCGCCTTCAAATGAGAAGCAAGGGAAAGGGTTTAGGGTTTGATTAGGGGGATCTGCTGTAGCGGTCCGCCTAATCAAACCCTAAACCCTTTCCCGTCCCGTTTTAGGATACCCGGCCCCTCAAAAAAGGGTTCACTCGGCCCCTCTAGGGTGTCTTTTTGTCTTGCCGCCTTCGAATGAGAATCAAAGGAAAGGGTTTAGGGTTTGATTAGGGGGATCCGCGGTAGCGGTCCGCCTAATCAAACCCTAAACCTTTCCCCGTCTCGTTTTAGGATACCTGGCCCCTCAAAAAAGGGTTCACTCGGCCCCTCTAGTGTGTCTTTTTGTCTTGCCGCCTTCAAATGAGAAGCAACAGAAAGGGTTTAGGGTTTTATTAGGGGGATCCGCGGTAGCGGTCCGCCTAATCAAACCCTATACCCTTTCCCGTCTCGTTTTAGGATACCCGCCCCCCCAAAAAAGGGTTCACTCGGCCCCTCTAGGGTGTCTTTTTGTCTTACCGTCTTCAAATGAGAAGCAAGGGAAAGGGTTTTGGGTTTGATTAGGGGGATCCGCGGTAGCGGTCCGCCTAATCAAACCCTAAACCCTTTATCGTCCCGTTTTAGGATACCCGACCCCCCCAAAAAGGGTTCACTCGGCTCCTCTAGGGTGTCTTTTTGTCTTGCCGCCTTTGAATGAGAAGCAAGGGAAAGGGTTTAGGGTTTGATTAGGGGGATCCGCGGTAGCGGTCCGCCTAATCAAACCCTAAACCCTTTCCCGTCTCGTTTTAGGATACCCGGCCCCCCAAAAAAGGGTTCACTCGGCCCCTATAGGGTGTCTTTTTGTCTTGCCGCCTTCGAATGAGAAGCAAAGGAAAGGGTTTAGGGTTTGATTAGGGGGATCCGCGGTAGCGGTCCGCCTAATCAAACCCTAAACCCTTTCCCGTCCCGTTTTAGGATACCCGGCCCCCCAAAAAAGGGTTTACTCGGCCCCTCTAGGGTGTCTTTTTGTCTTGCCGCCTTCAAATGAGATGCAAGTGAAAGGGTTTAGGATTTTATTAGGGGGATCCGCGGTAGCGGTCCGCCTAATCAAACCCTAAACCTTTTCCCGTCTCGTTTTAGGATACCCGGCCCCCCAAAAAAGGGTTCACTCGGCCCCTATAGGGTGTCTTTTTGTCTTGTCTCCTTCAAATGAGAAGCAACGGAAAGGGTTAAGGGTTTGATTAGGGGGATCCGTGGTAGCAGTCCGCCTAATCAAACCCTAAACCCTTTCCCGTCCCGTTTTGGGATACCCGGCCCCCCAAAAAAGGGTTCACTCGGCCCCTCTAGGGAGTCTTTTTGTCTTGCCGCCTTCGAAAGAGAAGCAAGGGAAAGGGTTTAGGGTTTGATGAGGGGGATCCGCGGTAGTGGTCCGCCTAATCAAACCCTAAACCTTTTCCCGTCTCGTTTTAGGATACCCGGCCCCCCAAAAAAGGGTTCACTCGGCCCCTATAGGGTGTCTTTTTGTCTTGTCTCCTTCAAATGAGAAGCAAGGGAAAGGGTTAAGGGTTTGATTAGGGGGATCCGTGGTAGCGGTCCGCCTAATCAAACCCTAAACCCTTTCCCGTCTCGTTTTAGGATACCCGGCCCCCCAAAAAAGGGTTCACTCGGCCCCTCTAGGGTGTCTTTTTGTCTTGCCGCCTTCGAATGAGAATCAAAGGAAAGGGTTTAGGGTTTTATTAGGGGGATCCGCGGTAGCGGTCCGCCTAATCAAACCCTAAACCCTTTCCCGTCTCGTTTTAGGATACCCGCCCCCCCAAAAAAGGGTTCACTCGGCCCCTCTAGGGTGTCTTTTTGACTTACCGCCTTCAAATGAGAAGCAAGGGAAAGGGTTTTGGGTTTGATTAGGGGGATCCGCGGTAGCGGTCCGCCTAATCAAACCCTAAACCCTTTATCGTCCCGTTTTAGGATACCCGACCTCCCCAAAAAGGGTTCACTCGGCTCCTCTAGGGTGTCTTTTTGTCTTGCCGCCTGTGAATGAGAAGCAAGGGAAAGGGTTTAGGGTTTGATTAGGGGGATCCGCGGTAGCGGTCCGCCTAATCAAACCCTAAACCCTTTCCCGTCTCGTTTTAGGATACCCGCCCCCCCAAAAAGGGTTCACTCGGCCCCTCTAGGGTGTCTTTTTGTCTTGTCGCCTTCAAATGAGAAGCAAGGGAAAGGGTTTAGGGTTTTATTAGGGGGATCCGCGGTAGCGGTCCGCCTAATCAAACCCTAAACCCTTTCCCGTCTCGTTTTAGGATACCCGGCCCCCCAAAAAAGGGTTCACTCGGCCCCTATAGGGTGTCTTTTTGTCTTGTCTCCTTCAAATGAGAAGCAACGGAAAGGGTTAAGGGTTTGATTAGGGGGATCCGTGGTAGCGGTCCGCCTAATCAAACCCTAAACCCTTTCCCGTCCCGTTTTGGGATACCCGGCCCCCCAAAAAAGGGTTCACTCGGCCCCTCTAGGGAGTCTTTTTGTCTTGCCGCCTTCGAAAGAGAAGCAAGGGAAAGGGTTTAGGGTTTGATGAGGGGGATCCGCGGTAGTGGTCCGCCTAATCAAACCCTAAACCTTTTCCCGTCTCGTTTTAGGATACCCGGCCCCCCAAAAAAGGGTTCACTCGGCCCCTATAGGGTGTCTTTTTGTCTTGTCTCCTTCAAATGAGAAGCAAGGGAAAGGGTTAAGGGTTTGATTAGGGGGATCCGTGGTAGCGGTCCGCCTAATCAAACCCTAAACCCTTTCCTGTCTCGTTTTAGGATACCCGGCCCCCCAAAAAAGGGTTCACTCGGCCCCTCTAGGGTGTCTTTTTGTCTTGCCGCCTTCGAATGAGAATCAAAGGAAAGGGTTTAGGGTTTTATTAGGGGGATCCGCGGTAGCGGTCCGCCTAATCAAACCCTAAACCCTTTCCCGTCTCGTTTTAGGATACCCCCCCCCCAAAAAAGGGTTCACTCGGCCCCTCTAGGGTGTCTTTTTGACTTACCGCCTTCAAATGAGAAGCAAGGGAAAGGGTTTTGGGTTTGATTAGGGGGATCCGCGGTAGCGGTCCGCCTAATCAAACCCTAAACCCTTTATCGTCCCGTTTTAGGATACCCGACCTCCCCAAAAAGGGTTCACTCGGCTCCTCTAGGGTGTCTTTTTGTCTTGCCGCCTGTGAATGAGAAGCAAGGGAAAGGGTTTAGGGTTTGATTAGGGGGATCCGCGGTAGCGGTCCGCCTAATCAAACCCTAAACCCTTTCCCGTCTCGTTTTAGGATACCCGGCCCCCCAAAAAAGGGTTCACTCGGCCCCTCTAGGGTGTCTTTTTGTCTTGTCGCCTTCAAATGAGAAGCAAGGGAAAGGGTTTAGGGTTTTATTAGGGGGATCCGCGGTAGCGGTCCGCCTAATCAAACCCTAAACCCTTTCCCGTCTCGTTTTAGGATACCCGGCCCCCCAAAAAAGGGATCACTTGGCCCCTCTAGGGTGTCTTTTTGTCTTGTCCCCTTCAAATGAGAAGCAAGGGAAAAGGTTAAGGGTTTGATTAGGGGGATCCGTGGTAGCGGTCCGCCTAATCAAATCCTAAACTCTTTCCCGTCCCGTTTTAAGATACCCGGCTCCCCAAAAAAGGGTTCACTCGGCCCCTCTAGGGAGTCTTTTTGGCTTGCCGCCTTCGAAAGAGAAGCAAGGGAAAGGGTTTAGGGTTTGATGAGGGGGATCCGCGGTAGCGGTCCGCCTAATCAAACCCTAAACCCTTTATCGTCCCGTTTTAGGATACCCGACCCCCCCCCCCCCCCAAAAAAGGGTTCACTCGTCCCCTCTAGGGTGTCTTTTTGTCTTGCCGCCTTTGAATGAGAAGCAAGGGAAAGGGTTTAGGGTTTGATTAGGGGGATCCGCGGTAGTGGTCCGCCTAATCAAACCCTAAACCCTTTCCCGTCTCGTTTTAGGATACCCGGCCCCCCAAAAAAGGGTTCACTCGGCCCCTCTAGGGTGTCTTTTTGTCTTGCCGCCTTCGAATGAGAATCAAAGGAAAGGGTTTAGGGTTTGATTAGGGGGATCCGCGGTAGCGGTCCGCCTAATCAAACCCTAAACCCTTTCCCGTCCCGTTTTAGGATACCCGGCCCCCCAAAAAAGGGTCTACTCGGCCCCTCTAGGGTGTCTTTTTGTCTTGTCGCCTTCAAATGAGAAGCAAGGGAAAGGGTTTAGGGTTTGATTAGGGGGATCTGCTGTAGCGGTCCGCCTAATCAAACCCTAAACCCTTTCCCGTCCCGTTTTAGGATACCCGCCCCCCCAAAAAAGGGTTCACTCGGCCCCTCTAGGGTGTCTTTTTGTCTTGCCGTCTTCAAATGAGAAGCAAGGGAAAGGGTTTAGGGTTTTATTAGGGGGATCCGTGGTAGCGGTCCGCCTAATCAAACCCTAAACCCTTTCCCGTCTCGTTTTAGGATACCCGGCCCCCCAAAAAAGGGATCACTTGGCCCCTCTAGTGTGTCTTTTTGTCTTTTCTCCTTCAAATGAGAAGCAAGGGAAAGGGTTAAGGGTTTGATTAGGGGGATCCGTGGTAGCGGTCCGCCTAATCAAACCCTAAACCCTTTCCCGTCCCGTTTTAGGATACCCGGCCCCCCAAAAAAGGGTTCACTCGGCCGCTCTAGGGTGTCTTTTTATCTTGCCGCCTTCGAAAGAGAAGCAAGGGAAAGGGTTTAGGGTTTGATGAGGGGGATCCGCGGTAGCGGTCCGCCTGATCAAACCCTAAACCCTTCCCCGTCCCGTTTTAAGATACCTGGCCCCCCAAAAAAGGGTTCACTCGGCCCCTCTAGGGTGTCTTTTTGTCTTGCCGCCTTCAAATGAGAAGCGAGGGAAAGGGTTTAGGGTTTGATTAGGGGGGATCCGCGGTAGCGGTCCGCCTAATCAAACCCTAAACCCTTTCCCGTCTCGTTTTAGGATACCCGACCCCCCAAAAAAGGGATCACTTGGCCCCTCTAGGGTGTCTTTTTGTCTTGTCTCCTTCAAATGAGAAGCAAGGGAAAGGGTTAAGGGTTTGATTAGGGGGATCCGTGGTAGCGGTCCGCCTAATCAAACCCTAAACCCTTTCCCGTCCCGTTTTAGGATACCCGGCCCCCCAAAAAAGGGTTCACTCGGCCCCTCTAGGGTGTCTTTTTGTCTTGCCGCCTTCGAAAGAGAAGCAAGGGAAAGGGTTTAGGGTTTGATGAGGGAGATCCGCGGTAGCGGTCCGCCTAATCAAACCCTAAACCTTTCCCCGTCTCGTTTTAGGATACCCGGCCCCCAAAAAAGGGTTCACTCGGCCCCTCTAGGGTGTCTTTTTGTCTCGCCGCCTTCAAATGAGAAGCAACGGAAAGGGTTTAGGGTTTTATTAGGGGGATCCGCGGTAGCGGTCTGCCTAATCAAACCCTAAACCCTTTCCCGTCTCGTTTTAGGATACCCCCCCCCCAAAAAAAGGGTTCACTCGGCCCCTCTAGGGTGTCTTTTTGTCTTACCGTCTTCAAATGAGAAGCAAGGGAAAGGGTTTTGGGTTTGATTAGGGGGATCCGTGGTAGCGGTCCGCCTAATCAAACCCTAAACCCTTTCCCGTCTCGTTTTAGGATACCCGGCCCCCCAAAAAAGGGATCACTTGGCCCCTCTAGTGTGTCTTTTTGTCTTTTCTCCTTCAAATGAGAAGCAAGGGAAAGGGTTAAGGGTTTGATTAGGGGGATCCGCGGTAGCGGTCCGCCTAATCAAACCCTAAACCCTTTCCCGTCTCGTTTTAGGATACCCGGCCCCCCAAAAAAGGGTTCACTCGGCCCCTATAGGGTGTCTTTTTGTCTTGCCGCCTTCGAATGAGAAGCAAAGGAAAGGGTTTAGGGTTTGATTAGGGGGATCCGCGGTAGCGGTCCGCCTAATCAAACCCTAAACCCTTTCCCGTCCCGTTTTAGGATACCCGGCCCCCAAAAAAGGGTTTACTCGGCCCCTCTAGGGTGTCTTTTTGTCTTGCCGCCTTCAAATGAGATGCAAGGGAAAGGGTTTAGGATTTTATTAGGGGGATCCGCGGTAGCGGTCCGCCTAATCAAACCCTAAACCCTTTCCCGTCTCGTTTTAGGATACCGGCCCCCCAAAAAAGGGTTCACTCGGCCCCTATAGGGTGTCTTTTTGTCTTGTCTCCTTCAAATGAGAAGCAAGGGAAAGGGTTAAGGGTTTGATTAGGGGGATCCGTGGTAGCGGTCCGCCTAATCAAACCCTAAACGCTTTCCCGTCCCGTTTTAGGATACCCGGCCCCCCAAAAAAGGGTTCACTCGGCCCCTCTAGGGAGTCTTTTTGTCTTGCCGCCTTCGAAAGAGAAGCAAGGGAAAGGGTTTAGGGTTTGATGAGGGGGATCCGCGGTAGCTGTCCGCCTAATCAAACCCTAAACCCTTTATCGTCTCGTTTTAGGATACCCGACCCCCCCCCCCCCAAAAAAAGGGTTCACTCGTCCCCTCTAGGGTGTCTTTTTGTCTTGCCGCCTTTGAATGAGAAGTAAGGGAAAGGGTTTAGGGTTTGATTAGGGGGATCCGCGGTAGTGGTCCGCCTAATCAAACCCTAAACCCTTTCCCGTCCCGTTTTAGGATACCCGGCCCCCCAAAAAGGGTTTACTCGGCCCCTCTAGGGTGTCTTTTTGTCTTGCCGCCTTCAAATGAGAAGCAAGGGAAAGGGTTTAGGGTTTGATTAGGGGGATCTGCTGTAGCGGTCCGCCTAATCAAACCCTAAACCCTTTCCCGTCCCGTTTTAGGATACCCGGCCCCCCAAAAAAGGGTTCACTCGGCCCCTCTAGGGTGTCTTGCCGTCTTGCCGTCTTCAAATGAGAAGCAAGGGAAAGGGTTTAGGGTTTTATTAGGGGGATCCGCGGTAGCGGTCCGCCTAATCAAACCCTAAACCCTTTCCCGTCTCGTTTAGGATACCGGCCCCCCAAAAAAGGGATCACTTGGCCCCTCTAGTGTGTCTTTTTGTCTTTTCTCCTTCAAATGAGAAGCAAGGGAAAGGGTTAAGGGTTTGATTAGGGGGATCCGTGGTAGCGGTCCGCCTAATCAAACCATAAACCCTTTCCCGTCCCGTTTTAGGATACCCGGCCCCCCAAAAAAGGGTTCACTCGGCCCCTCTAGGGTGTCTTTTTATCTTGCCGCCTTCGAAAGAGAAGCAAGGGAAAGGGTTTAGGGTTTGATGAGGGGGATCCGCGGTAGCGGTCCTTTGATCAAACCCTAAACCCTTCCCCGTCCCGTTTTAAGATACCCGGCCCCCCAAAAAGGGTTCACTCGGCCCCTCTAGGGTGTCTCTTTGTCTTGCCGCCTTCAAATGAGAAGCAAGGGAAAGGGTTTAGGGTTTTATTAGGGGGATCCGCGGTAGCGGTCCGCCTAATCAAACCCTAAACCCTTTCCCGTCTCGTTTTAGGATACCCGGCCCCCCAAAAAAGGGTTCACTTGGCCCCTCTAGGGTGTCTTTTTGTCTTGTCTCCTTTAAATGAGAAGCAAGGGAAAGGGTTAAGGGTTTGATTAGGGGGATCCGTGGTAGCGGTCCGCCTAATCAAACCCTAAACCCTTTCCCGTCCCGTTTTTAGGATACCCGGTCCCCCAAAAAGGGTTCACTCGGCCCCTCTAGGGTGTCTTTTTGTCTTGCCGCCTTCGAAAGAGAAGCGAGGAAAGGGTTTAGGGTTTGATGAGGGAGATCCGCGGTAGCGGTCCGCCTAATCAAACCCTAAACCTTTCCCCGTCTCGTTTTAGGATACCTGGCCCCCCAAAAAAGGGTTCACTCGGCCCCTCTAGGGTGTCTTTTTGTCTCGCCGCCTTCAAATGAGAAGCAACGGAAAGGGTTTAGGGTTTTATTAGGGGGATCCGCGGTAGCGGTCTGCCTAATCAAACCCTAATCCCTTTCCCGTCTCGTTTTAGGATACCCCCCCCCCCCCCCCAAAAAAAGGGTTCACTCGGCCCCTCTAGGGTGTCTTTTTGTCTTACCGTCTTCAAATGAGAAGCAAGGGAAAGGGTTTTGGGTTTGATTAGGGGGATCCGTGGTAGCGGTCCGCCTAATCAAACCCTAAACCCTTTCCCGTCTCGTTTTAGGATACCCGGCCCCCCAAAAAAGGGATCACTTGGCCCCTCTAGTGTGTCTTTTTGTCTTTTCTCCTTCAAATGAGAAGCAAGGGAAAGGGTTAAGGGTTTGATTAGGGGGATCCGCGGTAGCGGTCCGCCTAATCAAACCCTAAACCCTTTCCCGTCTCGTTTTAGGATACCCGGCCCCCCAAAAAAGGGTTCACTCGGCCCCTCTAGGGTGTCTTTTTGTCTTGCCGCCTTCGAATGAGAAGCAAAGGAAAGGGTTTAGGGTTTGATTAGGGGGATCCGCGGTAGCGGTCCGCCTAATCAAACCCTAAACCCTTTCCCGTCCCGTTTTAGGATACCCGGCCCCCCAAAAAAGGGTTTACTCGGCCCCTCTAGGGTTTCTTTTTGTCTTGCCGCCTTCAAATGAGATGCAAGGGAAAGGGTTTAGGATTTTATTAGGGGGATCCGCGGTAGCGGTCCGCCTAATCAAACCCTAAACCCTTTCCCGTCTCGTTTTAGGATACCCGGCCCCCCAAAAAAGGGTTCACTCGGCCCCTATAGGGTGTCTTTTTGTCTTGTCTCCTTCAAATGAGAAGCAAGGGAAAGGGTTAAGGGTTTGATTAGGGGGATCCGTGGTAGCGGTCCGCCTAATCAAACCCTAAACGCTTTCCCGTCCCGTTTTAGGATACCCGGCCCCCCAAAAAAGGGTTCACTCGGCCCCTCTAGGGAGTCTTTTTGTCTTGCCGCCTTCGAAAGAGAAGCAAGGGAAAGGGTTTAGGGTTTGATGAGGGGGATCCGCGGTAGCTGTCCGCCTAATCAAACCCTAAACCCTTTATCGTCTCGTTTTAGGATACCCGACCCCCCAAAAAAGGGTTCACTCGTCCCCTCTAGGGTGTCTTTTTGTCTTGCCGCCTTTGAATGAGAAGTAAGGGAAAGGGTTTAGGGTTTGATTAGGGGGATCCGCGGTAGTGGTCCGCCTAATCAAACCCTAAACCCTTTCCCGTCCCGTTTTAGGATACCCGGCCCCCCAAAAAAGGGTCTACTCGGCCCCTCTAGGGTGTCTTTTTGTCTTGCCGCCTTCAAATGAGAAGCAAGGGAAAGGGTTTAGGGTTTGATTAGGGGGATCTGCTGTAGCGGTCCGCCTAATCAAACCCTAAACCCTTTCCCGTCCCGTTTTAGGATACCCGGCCCCCCAAAAAAGGGTTCACTCGGCCCCTCTAGGGTGTCTTGCCGTCTTGCCGTCTTCAAATGAGAAGCAAGGGAAAGGGTTTAGGGTTTTATTAGGGGGATCCGCGGTAGCGGTCCGCCTAATCAAACCCTAAACCCTTTCCCGTCTCGTTTTAGGATACCCGGCCCCCCAAAAAAGGGATCACTTGGCCCCTCTAGTGTGTCTTTTTGTCTTTTCTCCTTCAAATGAGAAGCAAGGGAAAGGGTTAAGGGTTTGATTAGGGGGATCCGTGGTAGCGGTCCGCCTAATCAAACCCTAAACCCTTTCCCGTCCCGTTTTAGGATACCGGCCCCCCAAAAAGGGTTCACTCGGCCCCTCTAGGGTGTCTTTTTATCTTGCCGCCTTCGAAAGAGAAGCAAGGGAAAGGGTTTAGGGTTTGATGAGGGGGATCCGCGGTAGCGGTCCGCCTGATCAAACCCTAAACCCTTCCCCGTCCCGTTTTAAGATACTGGCCCCCAAAAAGGGTTCACTCGGCCCCTCTAGGGTGTCTCTTTGTCTTGCCGCCTTCAAATGAGAAGCAAGGAAAGGGTTTAGGGTTTTATTAGGGGGATCCGCGGTAGCGGTCCGCCTAATCAAACCCTAAACCCTTTAAAATCTCGTTTTAGGATACCCGCCCCCAAAAAAGGGATCACTTGGCCCCTCTAGGGTGTCTTTTTGTCTTGTCTCCTTTAAATGAGAAGCAAGGGAAAGGGTTAAGGGTTTGATTAGGGGGATCCGTGGTAGCGGTCCGCCTAATCAAACCCTAAACCCTTTCCCGTCCCGT
The DNA here is from genome assembly GCF_048544455.1 of Silene latifolia. Taxonomy (NCBI): domain Eukaryota; kingdom Viridiplantae; phylum Streptophyta; class Magnoliopsida; order Caryophyllales; family Caryophyllaceae; genus Silene; species Silene latifolia. Next base: position 149,575,335 of record NC_133536.1, on the reverse strand, counting down.
TTTAGGATACCCGGCCCCCCAAAAAAGGGTTCACTCGGCCCCTCTAGGGTGTCTTTTTGTCTTGCCGCCTTCGAAAGAGAAGCAAGGGAAAGGGTTTAGGGTTTGATGAGGGAGATCCGCGGTAGCGGTCCGCCTAATCAAACGCTAAACCTTTCCCGGTCTCGTTTTAGGATACCTGGCCCCCCAAAAAAGGGTTCACTCGGCCCCTCTAGGGTGTCTTTTTGTCTGGCCGCCTTCAAAGGAGAAGCAACGGAAAGGGTTTAGGGTTTTATTAGGGGGATCCGCGGTAGCGGTCCGCCTAATCAAACCCCAAACCCTTTCCCGTCTCGTTTTAGGATACCCGCCCCCCCAAAAAAGGGTTCACTCGGCCCCTCTAGGGTGTCTTTTTGTCTTACCGTCTTCAAATGAGAAGCAAGGGAAAGGGTTTTGGGTTTGATTAGGGGGATCCGCGGTAGCGGTCCGCCTAATCAAACCCTAAACCCTTTATCGTCCCGTTTTAGGATACCCGGCCCCCCAAAAAAGGGTTCACTCGGCTCCTCTAGGGTGTCTTTTTGTCTTGCCGCCTTCGAATGAGAAGCAAGGGAAAGGGTTTAGGGTTTGATTAGGGGGATCCGCGGTAGCGGTCCGCCTAATCAAACCCTAAACCCTTTCCCGTCTCGTTTTAGGATACCCGGCCCCCCAAAAAAGGGTTCACTCGGCCCCTATAGGGTGTCTTTTTGTCTTGCCGCCTTCGAATAAGAAGCAAAGGAAAGGGTTTAGGGTTTGATTAGGGGGATCCGCGGTAGCGGTCCGCCTAATCAAACCCTAAACCCTTTCCCGTCCCGTTTTAGGATACCCGGCCCCCCCAAAAAAGGGTTTACTCGGCCCATCTAGGGTGTCTTTTTGTCTTGCCGCCTTCAAATGAGATGCAAGGGAAAGGGTTTAGGATTTTATTAGGGGGATCCGCGGTAGCGGTCCGCCTAATCAAACCCTAAACCCTTTCCCGTCTCGTTTTAGGATACCCGGCCCCCCAAAAAAGGGTTCACTCGGCCCCTATAGGGTGTCTTTTTGTCTTGTCCCCTTCAAATGAGAAGCAAGGGAAAGGGTTAAGGGTTTGATTAGGGGGATCCGTGGTAGCGGTCCGCCTAATCAAACCCTAAACGCTTTCCCGTCCCGTTTTAGGATACCCGGCCCCCCAAAAAAGGGTTCACTCGGCCCCTCTAGGGAGTCTTTTTGTCTTGCCGCCTTCGAAAGAGAAGCAAGGGAAAGGGTTTAGGCTTTGATGAGGGGGATCCGCGGTAGCGGTCCGCCTAATCAAACCCTAAACCCTTTATCGTCCCGTTTTAGGATACCCGACCCCCCAAAAAGGGTTCACTCGACCCCTCTAGGGTGTCTTTTTGTCTTGCCGCCTTTGAATGAGAAGCAAGGGAAAGGGTTTAGGGTTTGATTAGGCGGACCGCTACCGCGGATCCCCCTAATCAAACCCTAAACCCTTTCCCGTCCCGTTTTAGGATACCCGGCCCCCCAAAAAAGGGTTCACTCGGCCCCTCTAGGGTGTCTTTTTGTCTTGCCGCCTTCAAATGAGAAGCAAAGGAAAGGGTTTAGGGTTTGATTAGGGGGATCGGTAGCGGTCCGCCTAATCAAACCCTAAACCCTTTCCCGTCCCGTTTTAGGATACCCGGCCCCCCAAAAAAGGGTCTACTCGGCCCCTCTAGGGTGTCTTTTTGTCTTGCCGCCTTCAAATGAGAAGCAAGGGAAAGGGTTTAGGGTTTGATTAGGGGGATCTGCTGTAGCGGTCCGCCTAATCAAACCCTAAACCCTTTCCCGTCCCGTTTTAGGATACCCGGCCCCTCAAAAAAGGGTTCACTCGCCCCCTCTAGGGTGTCTTTTTGTCTTGCCGCCTTCGAATGAGAATCAAAGGAAAGGGGTTAGGGTTTGATTAGGGGGATTCGCGGTAGCGGTCCGCCTAATCAAACCCTAAACCTTTCCCCGTCTCGTTTTAGGATACCTGGCCCCTCAAAAAAGGGTTCACTCGGCCCCTCTAGGGTGTCTTTTTGTCTCGCCGCCTTCAAATGAGAAGCAACGGAAAGGGTTTAGGGTTTTATTAGGGGGATCCGCGGTAGCGGTCTGCCTAATCAAACCCTAAACCCTTTCCTGTCTCGTTTTAGGATACCCGCCCCCCCAAAAAAGGGTTCACTCGGCCCCTCTAGGGTGTCTTTTTGTCTTACCGTCTTCAAATGAGAAGCAAGGGAAAGGGTTAAGGGTTTTATTAGGGGGATCCGTGGTAGCGGTCCGCCTAATCAAACCCTAAACCCTTTCCCGTCCCGTTTTAGGATACCCGGCCCCCCAAAAAAGGGTTCACTCGGCCCCTCTAGGGTGTCTTTCTATCTTGCCGCCTTCGAAAGAGAAGTAAGGGAAAGGGTTTAGGGTTTGATGAGGGGGATCCGCGGTAGCGGTCCGCCTGATCAAACCCTAAACCCTTCCCCGTCCCGTTTTAAGATACCTGGCCCCCCAAAAAAGGGTTCACTCGGCCCCTCTAGGGTGTCTTTTTTTCTTGCCGCCTTCAAATGAGTAGCAAGGGAAAGGGTTTAATGTTTTATTAGGGGGATCCGCGGTAGCGGTCCGCCTAATCAAACCCTAAACCCTTTCCCGTCTCGTGTTAGGATACACGGCCCCCCAAAAAAGGGATCACTTGGCCCCTCTAGGGTGTCTTTTTGTCTTGTCTCCTTCAAATGAGAAGCAAGGGAAATGGTTAAGGGTTTGATTAGGGGGATCCGTGGTAGCGGTCCGCCTAATCAAACCCTAAACCCTTTCCCGTCCCGTTTTAGGATACCCGGCCCCCCAAAAAAGGGTTCACTCGGCCCCTCTAGGGTGTCTTTTTGTCTTGCCGCCTTCGAAAGAGAAGCAAGGGAAAGGGTTTAGGGTTTGATGAGGGAGATCCGCGGTAGCGGTCCGCCTAATCAAACCCTAAACCTTTCCCCGTCTCATTTTAGGATACCTGGCCCCCCAAAAAAGGGTTCACTCGGCCCCTCTAGGGTGTCTTTTTGTCTCGCCGCCTTCAAATGAGAAGCAACGGAGAGGGTTTAGGGTTTTATTAGGGTGATCCGCGGTAGCGGTCCGCCTAATCAAACCCTAAACCCTTTCCCGTCTCGTTTTAGGATACCCGCCCCCCCAACAAAGGGTTCACTCGGCCCCTCTAGGGTGTCTTTTTGTCTTACCGTCTTCAAATGAGAAGCAAGGGAAAGGGTTTTGGGTTTGATTAGGGGGATCCGCGGTAGCGGTCCGCCTAATCAAACCCTAAACTCTTTATCGTCCCGTTTTAGGATACCCGGCCCCCCCAAAAAGGGTTCACTCGGCTCCTCTAGGGTGTCTTTTTGTCTTGCCGCCTTTGAATGAGAATCAAGGGAAAGGGTTTAGGGTTTGATTAGGGGGATCCGCGGTAGCGGTCCGCCTAATCAAACCCTAAACCCTTTCCCGTCTCGTTTTAGGATACCCGGCCCCCCAAAAAAGGGTTCACTCGGCCCCTATAGGGTGTCTTTTTGTCTTGCCGCCTTCGAATGAGAAGCAAAGGAAAGGGTTTAGGGTTTGATTAGGGGGATCCGCGGTAGCGGTCCGCCTAATCAAACCCTAAACCCTTTCCCGTCCCGTTTTAGGATACCCGGCCCCCCAAAAAAGGGTTTACTCGGCCCCTCTAGGGTGTCTTTTTGTCTTGCCGCCTTCAAATGAGATGCAAGGGAAAGGGTTTATTATTTTATTAGGGGGATCCGCGGTAGCGGTCCGCCTAATCAAACCCTAAACCGTTTCCCGTCTCGTTTTAGGATACCCGGCCCCCCAAAAAAGGGTTCACTCGGCCCCTATAGGGTGTCTTTTTGTCTTGTCTCCTTCAAATGAGAAGCAAGGGAAAGGGTTAAGGGTTTGATTAGGGGGATCCGTGGTAGCGGTCCGCCTAATCAAACCCTAAACGCTTTCCCGTCCCGTTTTAGGATACCCGGCCCCCCAAAAAAGGGTTCACTCGGCCCCTAGGGAGTCTTTTTGTCTTGCCGCCTTCGAAAGAGAAGCAAGGGAAAGGGTTTAGGGTTTGATGAGGGGGATCCGCGGTAGCGGTCCGCCTAATCAAACCCTAAACCCTTTATCGTCCCGTTTTAGGATACCTCCCCAAAAAGGGTTCACTCGTCCCCTCTAGGGTGTCTTTTTGTCTTGCCGCCTTTGAATGAGAAGCAAGGGAAAGGGTTTAGGGTTTGATTAGGGGAATCCGCGGTAGTGGTCCGCCTAATCAAACCCTAAACCCTTTCCCGTCTCGTTTTAGGATACCCGGCCCCCAAAAAAGGGTTCACTCGGCCCCTCTAGGGTGTCTTTTTGTCTTGCCGCCTTCGAATGAGAATCAAAGGAAAGGGTTTAGGGTTTGATTAGGGGGACGGATCCCCCTAATCAAACCCTAAACCCTTTCCCGTCCCATTTTAGGATACCCGGCCCCCCAAAAAAGGGTCTACTCGGCCCCTCTAGGGTGTCTTTTTGTCTTGCCGCCTTTGAATGAGAAGCAAGGGAAAGGGTTTAGGGTTTGATTAGGGGGATCCGCGGTAGTGGTCCGCCTAATCAAACCCTAAACCCTTTCCCGTCTCGTTTTAGGATACCCGGCCCCCCAAAAAAGGGTTCACTCGGCCCCTCTAGGGTGTCTTTTTGTCTTGCCGCCTTCGAATGAGAATCAAAGGAAAGGGTTTAGGGTTTGATTAGGGGGATCCGCGGTAGCGGTCCGCCTAATCAAACCCTAAACCCTTTCCCGTCCCATTTTAGGATACCCGCCCCCCCAAAAAAGGGTCTACTCGGCCCCTCTAGGGTGTCTTTTTGTCTTGCCGCCTTCAAATGAGAAGCAAGGGAAAGGGTTTAGGGTTTGATTAGGGGGATCCGCGGTAGCGGTCCGCCTAATCAAACCCTAAACCCTTTCCCGTCCCGTTTTAGGATACCCGGCCCCTCAAAAAAGGGTTCACTCGGCCCCTCTAGGGTGTCTTTTTGTCTTGCCGCCTTCGAATGAGAATAAAGGAAAGGGTTTAGGGTTTGATTAGGGGGATTCGGGGTAGCGGTCCGCCTAATAAAACCCTAAACCTTTCCCCGTCTCGTTTTAGGATACCTGGCCCCTCAAAAAAGGGTTCACTCGGCCCCTCTAGGGTGTCTTTTTGTCTCGCCGCCTTCAAATGAGAAGCAACGGAAAGGGTTTAGGGTTTTATTAGGGGGATCCGCGGTAGCGGTCCGCCTAATCAAACCCTAAACCCTTTCCCGTCCCGTTTTAGGATACCCGCCCCCCCAAAAAAGGGTTCACTCGGCCCCTCTAGGGTGTCTTTTTGTCTTACCGTCTTCAAATGAGAAGCAAGGGAAAGGGTTAAGGGTTTTATTAGGGGGATCCGTGGTAGCGGTCCGCCTAATCAAACCCTAAACCCTTTCCCGTCCCGTTTTAGGATACCCGGCCCCCCAAAAAAGGGTTCACTCGGCCCCTCTAGGGTGTCTTTCTATCTTGCCGCCTTCGAAAGAGAAGTAAGGGAAAGGGTTTAGGGTTTGATGAGGGGGATCCGCGGTAGCGGTCCGCCTGATCAAACCCTAAACCCTTCCCCGTCCCGTTTTAAGATACCTGGCCCCCCAAAAAAGGGTTCACTCGGCCCCTCTAGGGTGTCTTTTTTTCTTGCCGCCTTCAAATGAGTAGCAAGGGAAAGGGTTTAATGTTTTATTAGGGGGATCCGCGGTAGCGGTCCGCCTAATCAAACCCTAAACCCTTTCCCGTCTCGTGTTAGGAATGACGGCCCCCCAAAAAAGGGATCACTTGGCCCCTCTAGGGTGTCTTTTTGTCTTGTCTCCTTCAAATGAGAAGCAAGGGAAATGGTTAAGGGTTTGATTAGGGGGATCCGTGGTAGCGGTCCGCCTAATCAAACCCTAAACCCTTTCGATCCGTTTAGGATACCCGGCCCCCCAAAAAAGGGTTCACTCGGCCCCTCTAGGGTGTCTTTTTGTCTTGCCGCCTTCGAAAGAGAAGCAAGGGAAAGGGTTTAGGGTTTGATGAGGGAGATCCGCGGTAGCGGTCCGCCTAATCAAACCCTAAACCTTTCCCCGTCTCATTTTAGGATACCTGGCCCCCCAAAAAAGGGTTCACTCGGCCCCTCTAGGGTGTCTTTTTGTCTCGCCGCCTTCAAATGAGAAGCAACGGAGAGGGTTTAGGGTTTTATTAGGGTGATCCGCGGTAGCGGTCCGCCTAATCAAACCCTAAACCCTTTCCCGTCTCGTTTTAGGATACCCGCCCCCCAACAAAGGGTTCACTCGGCCCCTCTAGGGTGTCTTTTTGTCTTACCGTCTTCAAATGAGAAGCAAGGGAAAGGGTTTTGGGTTTGATTAGGGGGATCCGCGGTAGCGGTCCGCCTAATCAAACCCTAAACTCTTTATCGTCCCGTTTTAGGATACCCGGCCCCCCCAAAAAGGGTTCACTCGGCTCCTCTAGGGTGTCTTTTTGTCTTGCCGCCTTTGAATGAGAATCAAGGGAAAGGGTTTAGGGTTTGATTAGGGGGATCCGCGGTAGCGGTCCGCCTAATCAAACCCTAAACCCTTTCCCGTCTCGTTTTAGGATACCCGGCCCCCCAAAAAAGGGTTCACTCGGCCCCTATAGGGTGTCTTTTTGTCTTGCCGCCTTCGAATGAGAAGCAAAGGAAAGGGTTTAGGGTTTGATTAGGGGTATCCGCGGTAGCGGTCCGCCTAATCAAACCCTAAACCCTTTCCCGTCCCGTTTTAGGATACCCGGCCCCCCAAAAAAGGGTTTACTCGGCCCCTCTAGGGTGTCTTTTTGTCTTGCCGCCTTCAAATGAGATGCAAGGGAAAGGGTTTATTATTTTATTAGGGGGATCCGCGGTAGCGGTCCGCCTAATCAAACCCTAAACCGTTTCCCGTCTCGTTTTAGGATACCCGGCCCCCCAAAAAAGGGTTCACTCGGCCCCTATAGGGTGTCTTTTTGTCTTGTCTCCTTCAAATGAGAAGCAAGGGAAAGGGTTAAGGGTTTGATTAGGGGGATCCGTGGTAGCGGTCCGCCTAATCAAACCCTAAACGCTTTCCCGTCCCGTTTTAGGATACCCGGCCCCCCAAAAAAGGGTTCACTCGGCCCCTCTAGGGAGTCTTTTTGTCTTGCCGCCTTCGAAAGAGAAGCAAGGGAAAGGGTTTAGGGTTTGATGAGGGGGATCCGCGGTAGCGGTCCGCCTAATCAAACCCTAAACCCTTTATCGTCCCGTTTTAGGATACCTCCCCCCCCCCAAAAAAGGGTTCACTCGTCCCCTCTAGGGTGTCTTTTTGTCTTGCCGCCTTTGAATGAGAAGCAAGGGAAAGGGTTTAGGGTTTGATTAGGGGGATCCGCGGTAGTGGTCCGCCTAATCAAACCCTAAACCCTTTCCCGTCTCGTTTTAGGATACCCGGCCCCCCAAAAAAGGGTTCACTCGGCCCCTCTAGGGTGTCTTTTTGTCTTGCCGCCTTCGAATGAGAATCAAAGGAAAGGGTTTAGGGTTTGATTAGGGGGACGGATCCCCCTAATCAAACCCTAAACCCTTTCCCGTCCCATTTTAGGATACCCGGCCCCCCAAAAAAGGGTCTACTCGGCCCCTCTAGGGTGTCTTTTTATCTTGCCGCCTTTGAATGAGAAGCAAGGGAAAGGGTTTAGGGTTTGATTAGGGGGATCCGCGGTAGTGGTCCGCCTAATCAAACCCTAAACCCTTTCCCGTCTCGTTTTAGGATACCCGGCCCCCCAAAAAAGGGTTCACTCGGCCCCTCTAGGGTGTCTTTTTGTCTTGCCGCCTTCGAATGAGAATCAAAGGAAAGGGTTTAGGGTTTGATTAGGGGGATCCGCGGTAGCGGTCCGCCTAATCAAACCCTAAACCCTTTCCCGTCCCATTTTAGGATACCCGCCCCCCAAAAAAGGGTTCACTCGGCCCCTCTAGGGTGTCTTTTTTGTCTTGCCGCCTTCAAATGAGAAGCAAGGGAAAGGGTTTAGGGTTTGATTAGGGGGATCCGCGGTAGCGGTCCGCCTAATCAAACCCTAAACCCTTTCCCGTCCCGTTTTAGGATACCCGGCCCCTCAAAAAAGGGTTCACTCGGCCCCTCTAGGGTGTCTTTTTGTCTTGCCGCCTTCGAATGAGAATCAAAGGAAAGGGTTTAGGGTTTGATTAGGGGGATTCGGGGTAGCGGTCCGCCTAATCAAACCCTAAACCTTTCCCCGTCTCGTTTTAGGATACCTGGCCCCTCAAAAAAGGGTTCACTCGGCCCCTCTAGGGTGTCTTTTTGTCTCGCCGCCTTCAAATGAGAAGCAACGGAAAGGGTTTAGGGTTTTATTAGGGGGATCCGCGGTAGCGGTCCGCCTAATCAAACCCTAAACCCTTTCCCGTCTCGTTTTAGGATACCCGCCCCCCCAAAAAAGGGTTCACTCGGCCCCTCTTGGGTGTCTTTTTGTCTTACCGTCTTCAAATGAGAAGCAAGGGAAAGGGTTAAGGGTTTGATTAGGGGGATCCGTGGTAGCGGTCCGCCTAATCAAACCCTAAACCCTTTCCCGTCCCGTTTTGGATACCCGGCCCCCCAAAAAAGGGTTCACTCGGCCCCTCTAGGGTGTCTTTTTATCTTGCCGCCTTCGAAAGAGAAGCAAGGGAAAGGGTTTAGGGTTTGATGAGGGGGATCCGCGGTAGCGGTCCGCCTGATCAAACCCTAAACCCTTCCCCGTCCCGTTTTAAGATACCCGGCCCCCCAAAAAGGGTTCACTCGGCCCCTCTAGGGTGTCTTTTTGTCTTGCCGCCTTCAAATGAGAAGCAAGGGAAAGGGTTAAAGGTTTTATTAGGGGGATCCGCGGTAGCGGTCCGCCTAATCAAACCCTAAACCCTTTCCCGTCTCGTTTTAGGATACCCGGCCCCCCAAAAAAGGGATCACTTGGCCCCTCTAGGGTGTCTTTTTGTCTTGTCTCCTTCAAATGAGAAGCATGGGAAAGGGTTAAGGGTTTGATTAGGGGGATCCGTGGTAGCGGTCCGCCTAATCAAACCCTAAACCCTTTCCCGTCCCGTTTTAGGATACCCGGCCCCCCAAAAAAGGGTTCACTCGGCCCCTCTAGGGTGTCTTTTTGTCTTGCCGCCTTCGAAAGAGAAGCAAGGGAAAGGGTTTAGGGTTTGATGAGGGAGATCCGCGGTAGCGGTCCGCCTAATCAAACCCTAAACCTTTCCCCGTCTCGTTTTAGGATACCTGGCCCCCCAAAAAAGGGTTCACTCGGCCCCTCTAGGGTGTCTTTTTGTCTCGCCGCCTTCAAATGAGAAGCAACGGAAAGGGTTTAGGGTTTTATTAGGGGGATCCGCGGTAGCGGTCAGCCTAATCAAACCCTAAACCCTTTCCCGTCTCGTTTTAGGATACCCGCCCCCCCAAAAAAGGGTTCACTCGGCCCCTCTAGGGTGTCTTTTTGTCTTACCGTCTTCAAATGAGAAGCAAGGGGAAGGGTTTTGGGTTTGATTAGGGGGATCCGCGGTAGCGGTCCGCCTAATCAAACCCTAAACCCTTTATCGTCCCGTTTTAGGATACCCGGCCCCCCCAAAAAGGGTTCACTCGGCTCCTCTAGGGTGTCTTTTTGTCTTGCCGCCTTTGAATGAGAAGCAAGGGAAAGGGTTTAGGGTTTGATTAGGGGGATCCGCGGTAGCGGTCCGCCTAATCAAACCCTAAACCCTTTCCCGTCTCGTTTTAGGATACCCGGCCCCCCAAAAAAGGGTTCACTCGGCCCCTATAGGGTGTCTTTTTGTCTTGCCGCCTTCGAATGAGAAGCAAAGGAAAGGGTTTAGGGTTTGATTAGGGGGATCCGCGGTAGCGGTCCGCCTAATCAAACCCTAAACCCTTTCCCGTCCCGTTTTAGGATACCCCCCCCCAAAAGGGTTTACTCGGCCCCTCTAGGGTGTCTTTTTGTCTTGCCTCCTTCAAATGAGATGCAAGGGAAAGGGTTTAGGATTTTATTAGGGGGATCCGCGGTAGCGGTCCGCCTAATCAAACCCTAAACCCTTTCCCGTCTCGTTTTAGGATACCCGGCCCCCAAAAAAAGGGTTCACTCGGCCTCTCTAGGGTGTCTTTTTGTCTTGCCGCCTTCGAAAGAGAAGCAAGGGAAAGGGTTTAGGTTTGATGAGGGGGATCCGCGGTAGCGGTCCGCCTAATCAAACCCTAAACCCTTTATCGTCCCGTTTTAGGATACCCGACCACCCCCCCAAAAAGGGTTCACTCGTCCCCTCTAGGGTGTCTTTTTGTCTTGCCGCCTTTGAATGAGAAGCAAGGGAAAGGGTTTAGGGTTTGATTAGGGGAATCCGCGGTAGTGGTCCGCCTAATCAAACCCTAAACCCTTTCCCGTCTCGTTTTAGGATACCCGCCCCCCAAAAAAGGGTTCACTCGGCCCCTCTAGGGTGTCTTTTTGTCTTGCCGCCTTCGAATGAGAATCAAAGGAAAGGGTTTAGGGTTTGATTAGGGGATCCGCGGTAGCGGTCCGCCTAATCAAACCCTAAACCCTTTCCCGTCCCGTTTTAGGATACCCGGCCCCCAAAAAGGGTTTACTCGGCCCCTCTAGGGTGTCTTTTTGTCTTGCCGCCTTCAAATGAGAAGCAAGGGAAAGGGTTTAGGGTTTGATTAGGGGATCTCTGTAGCGGTCCGCCTAATCAAACCCTAAACCCTTTCCTAAAAGTCCTTTTTAGGATACCGGCCCCTCAAAAAGGGTTCACTCGGCCCCTCTAGGGTGTCTTTTTGTCTTGCCGCCTTCGAATGAGAATCAAAGGAAAAGGTTTAGGGTTTGATTAGGGGGATCCGCGGTAGCGGTCCGCCTAATCAAACCCTAAACCTTTCCCCGTCTCGTTTTAGGATACCTGGCCCCTCAAAAAGGGTTCACTCGGCCCCTCTAGTGTGTCTTTTTGTCTTGCCGCCTTCAAATGAGAAGCAACGGAAAGGGTTTAGGGTTTTATTAGGGGGATCCGCGGTAGCGGTCCGCCTAATCAAACCCTAAACCCTTTCCCGTCTCGTTTTAGGATACCCGCCCCCCCAAAAAAGGGTTCACTCGGCCCCTCTAGGGTGTCTTTTTGTCTTACCGTCTTCAAATGAGAAGCAAGGGAAAGGGTTTTGGGTTTGATTAGGGGGATCCGCGGTAGCGGTCCGCCTAATCAAACCCTAAACCCTTTATCGTCCCGTTTTAGGATACCCGACCCCGCCAAAAAGGGTTCACTCGGCTCCTCTAGGGTGTCTTTTTGTCTTGCCGCCTTTGAATGAGAAGCAAGGGAAAGGGTTTAGGGTTTGATTAGGGGGATCCGCGGTAGCGGTCCGCCTAATCAAACCCTAAACCCTTTCCCGTCTCGTTTTAGGATACCCGGCCCCCCAAAAAAGGGTTCACTCGGCCCCTATAGGGTGTCTTTTTGTCTTGCCGCCTTCGAATGAGAAGCAAAGGAAAGGGTTTAGGGTTTGATTAGGGGGATCCGCGGTAGCGGTCCGCCTAATCAAACCCTAAACCCTTTCCCGTCCCGTTTTAGGATACCCGACCCCCCAAAAAAGGGTTTACTCGGCCCCTCTAGGGTGTCTTTTTGTCTTGCCGCCTTCAAATGAGATGCAAGGGAAAGGGTTTAGGATTTTATTAGGGGGATCCGCGGTAGCGGTCCGCCTAATCAAACCCTAAACCTTTTCCCGTCTCGTTTTAGGATACCCGGCCCCCCAAAAAAGGGTTCACTCGGCCCCTATAGGGTGTCTTTTTGTCTTGTCTCCTTCAAATGAGAAGCAAGGGAAAGGGTTAAGGGTTTGATTAGGGGGATCCGTGGTAGCGGTCCGCCTAATCAAACCCTAAACCCTTTCCCGTCCCGTTTTAGGATACCCGGCCCCCCAAAAAAGGGTTCACTCGGCCCCTCTAGGGAGTCTTTTTGTCTTGCCGCCTTCGAAAGAGAAGCAAGGGAAAGGGTTTAGGGTTTGATGAGGGGGATCCGCGGTAGTGGTCCGCCTAATCAAACCCTAAACCCTTTCCCGTCTCGTTTTAGGATACCCGGCCCCCCAAAAAAGGGTTTACTCGGCCCCTATAGGGTGTCTTTTTGTCTTGCCGCCTTCGAATGAGAAGCAAAGGAAAGGGTTTAGGGTTTGATTAGGGGATCCGCGGTAGCGGTCCGCCTAATCAAACCCTAAACCCTTTCCCGTCCCGTTTTAGGATACCCGGCCCCCCAAAAAAGGGTTTACTCGGCCCATCTAGGGTGTCTTTTTGTCTTGCCTCCTTCAAATGAGATGCAAGGGAAAGGGTTTAGGATTTTATTAGGGGGATCCGCGGTAGCGGTCCGCCTAATCAAACCCTAAACCCTTTCCCGTCTCGTTTTAGGATACCCGGCCCCCAAAAAAGGGTTCACTCGGCCTCTCTAGGGTGTCTTTTTGTCTTGCCGCCTTCGAAAGAGAAGCAAAGGGGAAGGGTTTAGGGTTTGATGAGGGGGATCCGCGGTAGCGGTCCGCCTAATCAAACCCTAAACCCTTTATCGTCCCGTTTTAGGATACCCGACCCCCCCCCCCCCAAAAAGGGTTCACTCGTCCCCTCTAGGGTGTCTTTTTGTCTTGCCGCCTTTGAATGAGAAGCAAGGGAAAGGGTTTAGGGTTTGATTAGGGGATCCGCGGTAGTGGTCCGCCTAATAAAACCCTAAACCCTTTCCCGTCTCGTTTTAGGATACCCGCCCCCCAAAAAGGGTTCACTCGGCCCCTCTAGGGTGTCTTTTTGTCTTGCCGCCTTCGAATGAGAATCAAAGGAAAGGGTTTAGGGTTTGATTAGGGGAATGCGCGGTAGCGGTCCGCCTAATCAAACCCTAAACCCTTTCCCGCCCCGTTTTAGGATACCCGGCCCCTCAAAAAAGGGTTCACTCGGCCCCTCTAGGGTGTCTTTTTGTCTTGCCGCCTTCGAATGAGAATCAAAGGAAAGGGTTTAGGGTTTGATTAGGGGGATCCGCGGTAGCGGTCCGCCTAATCAAACCCTAAACCTTTCCCCGTCTCGTTTTAGGATACCTGGCCCCTCAAAAAAGGGTTCACTCGACCCCTCTAGTGTGTCTTTTTGTCTTGCCGCCTTCAAATGAGAAGCAACGGAAAGGGTTTAGGGTTTTATTAGGGGGATCCGCGGTAGCGGTCCGCCTAATCAAACCCTAAACCCTTTCCCGTCTCGTTTTAGGATACCCGCCCCCCCAAAAAAGGGTTCACTCGGCCCCTCTAGGGTGTCTTTTTGTCTTACCGTCTTCAAATGAGAAGCAAGGGAAAGGGTTTTGGGTTTGATTAGGGGGATCCGCGGTAGCGGTCCGCCTAATCAAACCCTAAACCCTTTATCGTCCCGTTTTAGGATACCCGACCCCCCCAAAAAGGGTTCACTCGGCTCCTCTAGGGTGTCTTTTTGTCTTGCCGCCTTTGATTGAGAAGCAAGGGAAAGGGTTTAGGGTTTGATTAGGGGGATCCGCGGTAGCGGTCCGCCTAATCAAACCCTAAACCTTTTCCCGTCTCGTTTTAGGATACCCGGCCCCCCAAAAAAGGGTTCACTCGGCCCTTATAGGGTGTCTTTTTGTCTTGTCTCCTTCAAATGAGAAGCAAGGGAAAGGGTTAAGGGTTTGATTAGGGGGATCCGTGGTAGCGGTCCGCCTAATCAAACCCTAAACCCTTTCCCGTCCCGTTTTAGGATACCCGGCCCCCCAAAAAAGGGTTCACTCGGCTCCTCTAGGGTGTCTTTTTGTCTTGCCGCCTTTGAATGAGAAGCAAGGGAAAGGGTTTAGGGTTTGATTAGGGGGATCCGCGGTAGCGGTCCGCCTAATCAAACCCTAAACCCTTTCCCGTCCCGTTTTAGGATACCCGGCCCCCCAAAAAAGGGTTCACTCGGCCCCTCTAGGGTGTCTTTTTGTCTTGCCGCCTTCGAATGAGAATCAAAGGAAAGGGTTTAGGGTTTGATTAGGGGATCCGCGTAGCGGTCCGCCTAATCAAACCCTAAACCCTTTCCCGTCCCGTTTTAGGATACCCGGCCCCCCAAAAAAGGGTTCACTCGGCCCCTCTAGGGTGTCTTTTTGTCTTGCCGCCTTCGAATGAGAATCAAAGGAAAGGGTTTAGGGTTTGATTAGGGGGATCCGCGGTAGCGGTCCGCCTAATCAAACCCTAAACCCTTTCCCGTCTCGTTTTAGGATACCCGGCCCCCCAAAAAAGGGTTCACTCGGCCCCTCTAGGGTGTCTTTTTGTCTTGCCGCCTTCGAATGAGAATCAAAGGAAAGGGTTTAGGGTTTGATTAGGGGAATGCGCGGTAGCGGTCCGCCTAATCAAACCCTAAACCCTTTCCCGCCCCGTTTTAGGATACCCGGCCCCTCAAAAAAGGGTTCACTCGGCCCCTCTAGGGTGTCTTTTTGTCTTGCCGCCTTCGAATGAGAATCAAAGGAAAGGGTTTAGGGTTTGATTAGGGGGATCCGCGGTAGCGGTCCGCCTAATCAAACCCTAAACCTTTCCCCGTCTCGTTTTAGGATACCTGGCCCCTCAAAAAAGGGTTCACTCGACCCCTCTAGTGTGTCTTTTTGTCTTGCCGCCTTCAAATGAGAAGCAACGGAAAGGGTTTAGGGTTTTATTAGGGGGATCCGCGGTAGCGGTCCGCCTAATCAAACCCTAAACCCTTTCCCGTCTCGTTTTAGGATACCCGGCCCCCCAAAAAAGGGTTCACTCGGCCCCTCTAGGGTGTCTTTTTGTCTTACCGTCTTCAAATGAGAAGCAAGGGAAAGGGTTTTGGGTTTGATTAGGGGGATCCGCGGTAGCGGTCCGCCTAATCAAACCCTAAACCCTTTATCGTCCCGTTTTAGGATACCCGACCCCCCCAAAAAGGGTTCACTCGGCTCCTCTAGGGTGTCTTTTTGTCTTGCCGCCTTTGATTGAGAAGCGAGGAAAGGGTTTAGGGTTTGATTAGGGGGATCCGCGGTAGCGGTCCGCCTAATCAAACCCTAAACCTTTTCCCGTCTCGTTTTAGGATACCCGGCCCCCCAAAAAAGGGTTCACTCGGCCCTTATAGGGTGTCTTTTTGTCTTGTCTCCTTCAAATGAGAAGCAAGGGAAAGGGTTAAGGGTTTGATTAGGGGGATCCGTGGTAGCGGTCCGCCTAATCAAACCCTAAACCCTTTCCCGTCCCGTTTTAGGATACCCGGCCCCCCAAAAAAGGGTTCACTCGGCTCCTCTAGGGTGTCTTTTTGTCTTGCCGCCTTTGAATGAGAAGCAAGGAAAGGGTTTAGGGTTTTATTAGGGGATCCGCGGTAGCGGTCCGCCTAATCAAACCCTAAACCCTTTCCCGTCCCGTTTTAGGATACCCGGCCCCCCAAAAAGGGTTCACTCGGCCCCTCTAGGGTGTCTTTTTGTCTTGCCGCCTTCGAATGAGAATCAAAGGAAAGGGTTTAGGGTTTGATTAGGGGGATCCGCGGTAGCGGTCCGCCTAATCAAACCCTAAACCCTTTCCCGTCCCGTTTTAGGATACCCGGCCCCTCAAAAAAGGGTTCACTCGGCCCCTCTAGGGTGTCTTTTTGTCTTGCCGCCTTCGAATGAGAATCAAAGGAAAGGGTTTAGGGTTTGATTAGGGGATCCGCGGTAGCGGTCCGCCTAATCAAACCCTAAACCTTTCCCCGTCTCGTTTTAGGATACCTGGCCCCTCAAAAAGGGTTCACTCGGCCCCTCTAGTGTGTCTTTTTGTCTTGCCGCCTTCAAATGAGAAGCGCGGAAAGGGTTTAGGGTTTTATTAGGGGGATCCGCGGTAGCGGTCCGCCTAATCAAACCCTAAACCCTTTCCCGTCTCGTTTTAGGATACCGCCCCCCAAAAAAGGGTTCACTCGGCCCCTCTAGGGTGTCTTTTTGTCTTACCGTCTTCAAATGAGAAGCGAGGAAAGGGTTTTGGGTTTGATTAGGGGATCCGCGGTAGCGGTCCGCCTAATCAAACCCTAAACCCTTTATCGTCCCGTTTTAGGATACCGACCCCCCCAAAAAGGGTTCACTCGGCTCCTCTAGGGTGTCTTTTTGTCTTGCCGCCTTTGAATGAGAAGCAAGGGAAAGGGTTTAGGGTTTGATTAGGGGGATCCGCGGTAGCGGTCCGCCTAATCAAACCCTAAACCTTTTCCCGTCTCGTTTTAGGATACCCGGCCCCCCAAAAAAGGGTTCACTCGGCCCCTATAGGGTGTCTTTTTGTCTTGTCTCCTTCAAATGAGAAGCAAGGGAAAGGGTTAAGGGTTTGATTAGGGGGATCCGTGGTAGCGGTCCGCCTAATCAAACCCTAAACCCTTTCCCGTCTCGTTTTAGGATACCCGGCCCCCCAAAAAAGGGTTCACTCGGCCCCTCTAGGGTGTCTTTTTGTCTTGCCGCCTTTGAATGAGAAGCAAGGGAAAGGGTTTAGGGTTTGATTAGGGGGATCCGCGGTAGCGGTCCGCCTAATCAAACCCTAAACCCTTTCCCGTCCCGTTTTAGGATACCCGGCCTCCCAAAAAAGGGTTTACTCGGCCCATCTAGGGTGTCTTTTTGTCTTGCCTCCTTCAAATGAGATGCAAGGGAAAGGGTTTAGGATTTTATTAGGGGGATCCGCGGTAGCGGTCCGCCTAATCAAACCCTAAACCCTTTCCCGTCTCGTTTTAGGATACCCGGCCCCCAAAAAAAGGGTTCACTCGGCCCCTCTAGGGTGTCTTTTTGTCTTTCCGCCTTCGAAAGAGAAGCAAGGGAAAGGGTTTAGGGTTTGATGAGGGGGATCCGCGGTAGCGGTCTGCCTAATCAAACCCTAAACCCTTTCTCGTCCCGTTTTAGGATACCCGACCCCCCCCCCCCCCCAAAAAAGGGTTCACTCGTCCCCTCTAGGGTGTCTTTTTGTCTTGCCGCCTTTGAATGAGAAGCAAAGGAAAGGGTTTAGGGTTTGATTAGGGGGATCCGCTGTAGCGGTCCGCCTAATCAAACCCTAAACCCTTTCCCGTCCCGTTTTAGGATACCCGGCCCCCCAAAAAAGGGTCTACTCGGCCCCTCTAGGGTGTCTTTTTGTCTTGCCGCCTTCAAATGAGAAGCAAGGGAAAGGGTTTAGGGTTTGATTAGGGGGATCTGCGGTAGCGGTCCGCCTAATCAAACCCTAAACCCTTTCCCGTCCCGTTTTAGGATACCCGGCCCCCCAAAAAAGGGTTCACTCGGCTCCTCTAGGGTGTCTTTTTGTCTTGCCGCCTTTGAATGAGAAGCAAGGGAAAGGGTTTAGGGTTTGATTAGGGGGATCCGCGGTAGCGGTCCGCCTAATCAAACCCTAAACCCTTTCCCGTCCCGTTTTAGGATACCCGGCCCCCAAAAAAGGGTTCACTCGGCCCCTCTAGGGTGTCTTTTGGTCTTGCCGCCTTCGAATGAGAATCAAAGGAAAGGGTTTAGGGTTTGATTAGGGGGATCCGCGGTAGCGGTCCGCCTAATCAAACCCTAAACCCTTTCCCGTCCCGTTTTAGGATACCCGGCCCCCCAAAAAAGGGTTCACTCGGCCCCTCTAGGGTGTCTTTTTGTCTTGCCGCCTTCGAATGAGAATCAAAGGAAAGGGTTTAGGGTTTGATTAGGGGGATCCGCGGTAGCGGTCCGCCTAATCAAACCCTAAACCTTTCCCCGTCTCGTTTTAAGATACCTGGCCCCTCAAAAAAGGGTTCACTCGGCCCCTCTAGTGTGTCTTTTTGTCTTGCCGCCTTCAAATGAGAAGCAACGGAAAGGGTTTAGGGTTTTATTAGGGGGATCCGCGGTAGCGGTCCGCCTAATCAAACCCTAAACCCTTTCCCGTCTCGTTTTAGGATACCCGCCCCCCCAAAAAAGGGTTCACTCGGCCCCTCTAGGGTGTCTTTTTGTCTTACCGTCTTCAAATGAGAAGCAAGGGAAAGGGTTTTGGGTTTGATTAGGGGGATCCGCGGTAGCGGTCCGCCTAATCAAACCCTAAACCCTTTATCGTCCTCCCGTTTTTAGGATACCGAGGCCCCCCCCAAAAAGGGTTCACTCGGCTCCTCTAGGGTGTCTTTTTGTCTTGCCGCCTTTGAATGAGAAGCAAGGGAAAGGGTTTAGGGTTTGATTAGGGGGATCCGCGGTAGCGGTCCGCCTAATCAAACCCTAAACCTTTTCCCGTCTCGTTTTAGGATACCCGGCCCCCCAAAAAAGGGTTCACTCGGCCCCTATAGGGTGTCTTTTTGTCTTGTCTCCTTCAAATGAGAAGCAAGGGAAAGGGTTAAGGGTTTGATTAGGGGGATCCGTGGTAGCGGTCCGCCTAATCAAACCCTAAACCCTTTCCCGTCCCGTTTTAGGATACCCGGCCCCCCAAAAAAGGGTTCACTCGGCCCCTCTAGGGAGTCTTTTTGTCTTGCCGCCTTCGATAGAGAAGCAAGGGAAAGGGTTTAGGGTTTGATGAGGGGGATCTGTAGGGTTAATATCCGTATACTACCCTTTAATTGCAGGACTATAACGTAAATTTAAACATGCGAATATTGTCATAAAACATAAAAACAATAGAAACGATAAGGAACAAGAAATAACCTCGGGTCCTTTAAATTGCGGCGTAAAGAACAGAAATCAAAGCAGATTTCCTCCTAATCGTTACACCCAAGACTTTGTCCGAGATATGCCCTTGTGCTAGAACAGTGTTCTCCGATTGCCTTGCAATATAGGGAGAACTGATGTGAGTTTTATCGAGATGAGAGATCTCAGGTTTTTCAGAGAAGAATACCCTTCAAAACCCTAGTTTTTCTGCAAATGAAATTGTCTAGGTCAAAAGGAGAGGGAGTCTCTCCTTTTGTTTGGTTCGGCCGGACCGAATGCATGCATGGGGAAGTGGGCTTCCACTTCCTCTTAATTTTAGCTCGAGGTCCAGTTCACCAAATGCTAAAATGTATATGACGGGTTTATATTATAAACTGTTATCGGTTATCGGAAATTAAGGCATCAGCTAATAATACGGGTTAGCTGAATTATTAATACGTGTCCGACAAAACAGTATTGTATAATTATTTTTAATATACATTTAATTAAATATAAATCACGTATATTTAATTTTACGAATTAACTGGTTAATTCGCCTTAGCCCATGATATTTAATCCGTATTAAATATAATATCTCAACATCACATATTTGACTAATTACTAGTCAAATAACTCGGACTAACTGGTTAGTCAATTTTGGCATCTACATGACAGTATTTTCATACCGTCACATCTCTCGAACGTATCCTATAGGTGTGACTTTTAGGGACCAGTTGATCACCGCCATCTGTATGACAATAACGTCAAACTTACTTAGCAAGCCAACCGTTATTGATAAACGTGGATCAACCGATAATAATACCAAAAGTATGCCCTTTGATCCTTTTAGAGGTTTATAAGTCCTTGCACTAACTGTTAAGGACACCAACCCCAACAAGCTCCCACTTGTCCGTACAAGTGTATGTGCAATGACGTTATCCGCACTAACTGGAGGACACAAGCTCCAACAAACTCCCACTTGTCCGAACAAGTGTATGTGCGATAACCGATTCTCATATTCATTTAAAATCTCTCCCACTCAATGTAAAACAATTTGCAGATCTGGATCCACAAAGGTCGTATTTTACAATCGATCTGTATCTAGAGTGGTTTCCCCGACTAGAGAGTAACTTAACTGATAAAACGAATCCGTATCCGAGCATGGCCATGCATTTCGATTCTGACTCCTCGAGTGGCCCCGAGAAATATCGAGTACTGATAAAGGCTGAATATTTCCTTCAACTCGACTCCTTCCGATCTAAGCACAGCATGAAATGACCCAGAAAAAATCTACTTGGCCCCCTGTTACGGATGACCGTGAGAAAGAAACCAAAGTCACCCAAAATCTGCCGTAGTCTCAAGAGACAGTCGATAGTCTAAGAATCGACTCTTAGGATCACCATGGAAGTCCTATCCACGACCGGGCAGCGAATGTTGTAAAACATTTAGGACTCCACGTCGATGTCACAATGGTGTCCTACGAAATATCCGTATAAATCGCCTCTGTGATTGGTCAGTCAACCGGTTGACTTATGGCTCGTTGAACCCACCATCAACCAACGTCACGAGAATAATTGCGAGTTATCAGCTCATGTGGGCAATTAAGGACTAACAAGATATGATGTTTGTTCAGTTCACTTTGTGGTGTTCAAAATTGTCGTACAATTCCACATGAAAAACAAAATATATATATAAAATATCAAAACGATGATGTCGTATGGAGTACAAAGGAGAATGAATCTGATCCATAAAAGAGTACTACAACTCAGGAACACGTTTGATTCCCATGGAATTTACGTGCCCTTCATGCTTATCTTGTCGTAATGCTTTAGTGAGAGGATCTGCTATGTTATCATCTGTAACAATCTTTTCTATCACTACTGTCTTTTGCTCCACGTAATCCCGGATTAGATGAGCTTTCCGTTGTACATGTCTAGACTTGTTGCTAGACTTTGGCTCCTTAGCTTGGAAGATGGCACCACTATTGTCGCAATAGATGGTGATCGGGTCATTCGAACTAGGCACTACAGAGAGTCCATGTAAGAATTGACGCATCCATATCGCTTCCTTTGTAGCTTCAGACGCGGCATAGTACTCGGACTCAGTCGTAGAATCTGCTGTAACAGTTTGTTTCGAACTCTTCCAGCTGACTGCAGCGCCATTAAGAGTAAAAACGAATCCTGACTGAGATTTCGAGTCATCACGATCCGTTTGGAAGCTAGCATCTGCGTAACCGGTTGCGCATAGCGTTTGAGAGCCTCCATAAGTCAATGCCCAATCTTTAGTCCTCCGGAGGTACTTAAGAATGTTCTTGACAGCCAACCAATGTGGTTCACCTGGTTCTTTGTTGGAATCGACTTGTCATACTCAATGCATATGCCACGTCCGGACGTGTGCATATCATGGCATACATGATTGATCCTATTGCCGAAGCATAAGGAATCCGTGTCATGCGCTCTTTCTCTTCCGGTGTCTCTGGTGCCTGAGACTTGCTCAAATGCACCCCTGGAGCCATAGGAAGGAACCCCTTCTTGGAGTTAGTCATACTGAATCTCTCTAGGACTTTGTCTATGTAAGACTCCTGACTGAGAGATAACATCCGTCGTGGTCTATCTCGATAGATACGGATGCCTAGAATTCTCTGTGCCTCTCCCAGATCTTTCATCTGGAAATGGTTCTTCAACCATACTTTCACCGAAGTTAAGAGAGGTATGTCATTCCCAATCAGAGTATGTCGTCAACATACAATATTAGGAAGACAATCTTGCTCCCACTCGACTTGATATATAGACATGGTTCCTCGACGGATCGAGTAAATCCATTTTCTTTTATCACTTGGTCGAAGCGATGATTCCAACTCCTTGATGCTTGCTTAAGTCCATAAATGGAACGCTTAAGCTTGCACACTTTCTTAGGATGTCTTTGGATCGATGAAACCTTCGGGTTGTACCATGTACAACTCTTCCTCCAAAAAGCGGTTTAAGAAGGCGGTTTTCACATCCATCTGCCAAATTTCATAGTCATGAAAAAGCGGCGATCGCTAAGATAATCCGAATGGAACGCAAAGATAACTACGGGTGCAAAAATCTCATCGTAGTGCAAACCTGGCACTTGGGTGAAACCTTTAGCAACTAGTCGTGCTTTGTAGATATCTTCGACCTTCCACGAATGCTTTATCTTGTAAAGCCATTTGCATTGAAGGGGACGAACCTTAGCAGGTAAGTCAACAAGATCCCACACGTTGTTCTCATACATGGAGTCCATCTCGGATTGCATGGCCTCAAGCCATAGCTTTGAGTCGAATCTGGTCATGGCACCTTTATAGGTTGCGGGTTCACTACTCGTTAAGAGTAGAACGTCATCTATGTCATGTTCCTCGACCATACCAATGTATCTGTCCGGAGGAATAGAGACTCTTCCCGACCTCCTAGGTTCCTCGGGAATGTTAACCGCAGCCGGGATTGAAGGAATTAGTTCCTCCAATGGTTGCTCGGTGTTTGGTTCTGGAACCTCCGACAGGTCGAAGGTTCTATCACTCTTTGCATTCTCGAGAAATTCCTTCTCTAAGAATGTCGCACTAGCCGCAACAAAAACGCGTTGTTCGGTTGGCGAATAGAAGTAATGACCACGTGATCCTTTAGGATAGCCTATAAAGTATGTCTTGACCGATCGCGGGCCGAGCTTATCTTCAGGTCTCCACTTGACATAAGCCTCGCAGCCCCAAACCCGTATAAAGGACAAGTTAGGGACCGTTCCCTTCCATAGTTCATATGGAGTCTTGTCATGAGCTTTAGACGGACTTCGGTTAAGTATTAGAGCGGCCGACATAAGAGCATAACCCCATAATGAATCAGGTAATATCGTGTGACTCATCATGGATCGAACCATATCAAGTAGTGTTCGATTTCTCCGTTCGGACACACCATTCAACCGAGGTGTTCGGTGGAGTTAAGCGTAGGGCAATCCCACGGTCCTTGGTGTTGATCAAACTCGTGAGAAAGATACTCGCCACCACGATCTGAACGCAGTGTTTTAATCTTTCTACCTAATGGGTTCTGTACCCTATTTTGGTATTCCTTGAATTTCTCAAAGGATTCACTTTTGTGCTTCATTAAGTAGACATAGCCATATCTACTCAAATCGTCCGTGAAAGTGATGAAATACCTATAGCCTTCTCGTGCGGTGATTGACATAGGACCACATACATCCGTGTGTATGAGCCCTAATAGGTCAGCAGCGCGCATTCCAACACCTTTGAAGGAAATCCGAGTCATCTTACCGATGAGACATGATTCACACGTGCCAAATGATTGAAAATCAAAGGCCGAGATAGCTCCATGTTTGATGAGCTGTTTTACGTGTTTCTCATTAATGTGTCCCATGCGGCAGTGCCATAGATACGTTTGATCTTTGTCACCAACCTTTAACTTTTTATTCATTACGTGTAATATTTCGTTGGTCTGATCTAAAACATAAATTCCATTCATGGAGACTGCCTTGCCATAAATCATATTGTGTAATGAGAAAATGCAAGAATTATTCTCTATTACAAATGAAAAACCAAGTTTATCAAGCGCGAGAAAAGAAATAATGTTTTTAGAAAGACTGGGTACATAATAGCAATCATATAATGATAACTCAAATCCGCTAGGAAGCTGGATCACATATGTCCCCTTGGAGATGGCAGCCACTCTTGCTCCATTCCCAACACGCAGGTCCACCTCACCCTTTACGAGGGGTTCGATGTTTCGGAGCCCCTGCACATGATTACACAGATGAGAACCACAACCAGTATCAAGTACCCAAGTTCCGTAACTTGCGTGGTTAATCTCAATCATATGAATAAAAGTAGAAGAGAGAGAAGACATACCAACAGGTTTAACACGACCTGCCTTTAAGTCCTCATGATAAACAGGACATGTGCGTCTCCAATGCCCAGTCTTGTGGCAATGATGGCATTCCATGTTTTCACTCTTGCTCTTTGTCATGCCCGATGAGTTGCTCGCCTCACCAGGACCACTCTTTCCCGAACCCGACTTCTTGAACTTCGCCTTACCTCTTTGTTAGGTTTGCCGGAGCTTTGCCCTTACCTTTCCCTTTGTTTGACACAACGAGAACATCTTGTTTCGAGCTCCCACCGCACTTCATGTCCTTCTCGGTCTGTACGAGGAGGGAGTGCAGTTCATGGGGAGTTTTCTTCAAATCATTCATATAGTAATTCGCTCTAAATTGCGAAAAACCATCGTGGAGTGAGTGAAGCATACGGTCGATAACAATGTTCTCGCTGATGTTACAGTTAAAGGTCTCCAGCTTCTCGACATTCTCAATCATGCTGAGAATGTGTGGGCTAACCGGTTGGCCCTTCGGGAGTCTCGCATCAAAGAAGCGAGTGGTATGCTCATAGGTCACGATTCTCGGTGCTTTCGAGAATTCCTTAGTGAGCGTGGTGAAAATCTTGTTTGCACCATGGGCTATGAAGCGTTTCGGCAAATTGGGTTCCATTGCAAAAATGAGTACGTTTTTAATCGCACCCGCTTCCATACATAAATCGTTAAACTTGGCGATTTCGGTAGCTCTAGCCGTGGGACCTGGGTTTGCCGGGAGGGGCTCTAACAAAAATTTGAGCTTCCGTCGGCGGTGGCGGCATTCCGTAATGCCGCCTCCCGGTCCGCGAAGTTGGATCCATCATTCTTGATCGAGTAGACCGATTCATCTCGATTCATGAAGATCCGAAGCCGGACTCACGGTCCAATGTGGCACTTGGCATTGGGTTATCACTTGAACCAGCCATTTGTTGTTTAGCGATTTAAAACGTGATCTACACCGAAAAAGAAAGAAAAACAAAACGAAATAAGCAACTCATCGAGGTGATTTAAGTCTATTTTAAAATTTATTTTAAACATGTAGACTCTTGCACTTGCATAATTGATCTCCCTCAAGAAAGATACAAGTGATCCCAAGACTCAATTTCAGTAAATTGATAAGCCAACTGTTTAGCTAATTTTTAGGAAGAACTCTTGGTCGATAGATTTGTAAATCCTATCTATAGTCCACCATAATCACAGGATCGTACGAGTGACCATAGTGTTGAGATAAAATAGGTCAATCGGTTCCAACTTACCCGACGTAGAAGGGGTCATAGTATGCCTACCGACGAAGAAGGGACTCATTGGAGTTTGACCTATAAAGACCGTTCTCAATTTTGGTTTATACGAGGAAGATCCCATCAACAAAATTATAATTCATTTTAAGTGAACGAATAACTAGCGTCTGTCGTGAATGAATTTATTTGGAAGATGGCTTAAAAACGTGTGACATGAGAATGTCAATGAAAACTAACTCGTGACCTCTATATGTGTCAGTTTTCATGCAATAAATTATAGGTGGTTTGGTTTTTAGGCGGAATATGATGCATATTATCGTTGCATAAAAATAAAAAGGAATGCGATACGTAAATAAAAATTCCTAGTGTGGCCTATCCTAGTATAAGAACAAGATACAACTTTGGAATCCACCGTCGGACCCGAAAAGCTTGTCTTGATGTTCCATCTTGATCCAAGTAGCGGGAGTGAGCATCCGGTCTCCATCTTTGGTCTTCTCAAAAATTACAATTTAAAATTACAAAATATAAACCTATTTACATTCTAATTAAAACTGTAATTACAAGTGAAAAATCCAAAACGGAGATGCAAGATCTCAAAATACAACCAAGACCGTGTTCCATCATTACGGTAACACGTTCTACTAAGGCCACACTAAGTTACAATTGATTGTAAAAATTAAATACGTAATTAAAAGGCATTCACGGCATTCAACAAAACGATAAATAAAAATGCATCAACTAAAAACAAATTCATTCGTGACATAATTCTGTAATTATGTTAAATTTATCCAAACCACCTTTTAATGATTAAAATTCGTGTGATAAAACCGCTTCTATCATTTAATTTTAATCTATTATAATCCGTTACTTTAAATATAATTTAAAATAACTTAATGGTACGTGTGTGAACCGTTTCACAATCATAGCGAGTGTACTATATCCGGATAAAGTACATTTTGAAGCCAAAAGAAAATTTAAATCAAAAGAAACAAATTTTCAAAGCTTGTTAAAGACGACATCCCTCGATCCAGGGACACGAGTGCTCGATCGAGGACAGAGGGCTCGATCGATCGAACGCAAGTCGATCGAGAGGTATGCTAATCAGAGGTGCTCGATCGACTAAACCGGAGGTCGATCGAGTACCTATATCAGCAAAACTACTCGATCGAGTACGAGGACAACTCGATCGAGCAGAGGGGTTTTGAAAGCGTGTCGATCGAGTACAAGAAGGACTCGATCGAGCAAAAGGTTTTTGAGCGAGGTCGATCGAGTACAACAGGACTCGATCGATCAAAAACAAGACAGCTTGAAGACTCGATCGAGTAGAAATACGCTCGATCGAATGCTAAAGTGGCTGAAACTTCAAAACCCTCGTGAAAACTATATTTCGAGACAAAATCAAATGTAATTTTGATCAAAAACGCCTCAAAACAAATTTAACAAATGACAAAAACTTGACATGTTGCTATAATCTCTGTATAAAATAACAACATGTAAAAACAACATGAAATTTGAAGCAAAACAGCCGTGTAAAACATGGCACGGTTTGGTTTTCGAGACAAAACAACAACAAGAGCAACCGTGTAAACAGGACACGGTTCCCAAAGCAACCAAAAAAACGCAGCAAATTAAAAAAATTTCTGCCGAGTAAAAAAATGGTCACGAGACAAATTTTTAACCAAAAATCATCGTTTCAACAATCGTTTGATGAAAAACACACATAAAAATTTACGTGGCCTCGCTCTGATACCACTTGTAGGGTTAATATCCGTATACTACCCTTTAATTGCAGGACTATAACGTAAATTTAAACATGCGAATATTGTCATAAAACATAAAAACAATAGAAATGATAAGGAACAAGAAATAACCTCGGGTCCTTTAAATTGCGGCGTAAAGAACAGAAATCAAAGCAGATTTCCTCCTAATCGTTACACCCAAGACTTTGTCCGAGATATGCCCTTGTGCTAGAACAGTGTTCTCCGATTGCCTTGCAATATAGGGAGAACGATGTGAGTTTTATCGAGATGAGAGATCTCGGGTTTTTGAGAGAAGAATACCCTTCAAAACCCTAGTTTTTTTCGCAAATGAAATTGTCTAGGTCAAAAGGAGAGGAGTCTCTCCTTTTGTTTGGTTCGGCCGGACCGAATGCATGCATGGGGAAGTGGGCTTCCACTTCCTCTTAATTTTTAGCTCGAGGTCCGATTCACCAAATGCTAAAATGTATATGACGGGTTTATATTATAAAGCGTTATCGGTTATCGGAAATTAAGGCATCGGCTAATAATACGGGTTAGTTGAATTATTAATACGTGTCCGACAAAAACAGTATTGTATAATTATTTTTAATATACATTTAATTAAATATAAATCACGTATATTTAATTTTACGAATTAACTGGTTAATTCGCCTTAGCCCATGATATTTAATCCGTATTAAATATAATATCTCAACATCACATATTTGACTAATTACTAGTCAAATAACTCGGACTAACTGGTTAGTCAATTTTGGCATCTACATGACAGTATTTTCATACCGTCACATCTCTCGAACGTATCCTATAGGTGTGACTTTTAGGGACCAGTTGATCACCGCCATCTGTATGACAATAACGTCAAACTTATCTAGCAAGCCAACCGTTATTGATAAACGTGGATCAACTGATAATAATACCAAAGTATGCCCTTTGATCCTTTTAGAGGTTTATAAGTCCTTGCACTAACTGTTAAGGACACCAACCCCAACAGGATCCGCGGTAGTGGTCCGCCTAATCAAACCCTAAACCCTTTCCCGTCTCGTTTTAGAATACCCGGCCCCCCAAAAAAGGGTTCACTCGGCCCCTATAGGGTGTCTTTTTGTCTTGCCGCCTTCGAATGAGAAGCAAAGGAAAGGGTTTAGGGTTTGATTAGGGGGATCCGCGGTAGCGGTCCGCCTAATCAAACCCTAAACCCTTTCCCGTCCCGTTTTAGGATACCCGGCCCCCCAAAAAAGGGTTTACTCGGCCCATCTAGGGTGTCTTTTTGTCTTGCCTCCTTCAAATGAGATGCAAGGGAAAGGGTTTAGGATTTTATTAGGGGGATCCGCGGTAGTGGTCCGCCTAATCAAACCCTAAACCCTTTCCCGTCTCGTTTTAGGATACCCGGCCCCCCAAAAAAGGGTTCACTCGGCCCCTCTAGGGTGTCTTTTTGTCTTGCCGCCTTTGAATGAGAAGCAAGGGAAAGGGTTTAGGGTTTGATTAGGGGGATCCGCGGTAGCGGTCCGCCTAATCAAACCCTAAACCCTTTCCCGTCCCGTTTTAGGATACCCGGCCTCCCAAAAAAGGGTTTACTCGGCCCATCTAGGGTGTCTTTTTGTCTTGCCTCCTTCAAATGAGATGCAAGGGAAAGGGTTTAGGATTTTATTAGGGGGATCCGCGGTAGCGGTCCGCCTAATCAAACCCTAAACCCTTTCCCGTCTCGTTTTAGGATACCCGGCCCCCAAAAAAAGGGTTCACTCGGCCTCTCTAGGGTGTCTTTTTGTCTTTCCGCCTTCGAAAGAGAAGCAAGGGAAAGGGTTTAGGGTTTGATGAGGGGGATCCGCGGTAGCGGTCCGCCTAATCAAACCCTAAACCCTTTATCGTCCCGTTTTAGGATACCCGACCCCCCCCCCCCCAAAAAAAAAGGGTTCACTCGTCCCCTCTAGGGTGTCTTTTTGTCTTGCCGCCTTTGAATGAGAAGCAAAGGAAAGGGTTTAGGGTTTGATTAGGGGGATCCGCTGTAGCGGTCCGCCTAATCAAACCCTAAACCCTTTCCCGTCCCGTTTTAGGATACCCGGCCCCCCAAAAAAGGGTCTACTCAGCCCCTCTAGGGTGTCTTTTTGTCTTGCCGCCTTCAAATGAGAAGCAAGGAAAAGGGTTTAGGGTTTGATTAGGGGGATCTGTTGTAGCGGTCCGCCTAATCAAACCCTAAACCCTTTCCCGTCCCGTTTTAGGATACCCGGCCCCTCAAAAAAGGGTTCACTCGGCCCCTCTAGGGTGTCTTTTTGTCTTGCCGCCTTCGAATGAGAATCAAAGGAAAGGGTTTAGGGTTTGATTAGGGGGATCCGCGGTAGCGGTCCGCCTAATCAAACCCTAAACCTTTCCCCGTCTCGTTTTAGGATACCTGGCCCCTCAAAAAAGGGTTCACTCGGCCCCTCTAGTGTGTCTTTTTGTCTTGCCGCCTTCAAATGAGAAGCAACGGAAAGGGTTTAGGGTTTTATTAGGGGGATCCGCGGTAGCGGTCCGCCTAATCAAACCCTAAACCCTTTCCCGTCTCGTTTTAGGATACCCGCCCCCCCAAAAAAGGGTTCACTCGGCCCCTCTAGGGTGTCTTTTTGTCTTACCGTCTTCAAATGAGAAGCAAGGGAAAGGGTTTTGGGTTTGATTAGGGGGATCCGCGGTAGCGGTCCGCCTAATCAAACCCTAAACCCTTTATCGTCCCGTTTTAGGATACTCGACCCCCCCAAAAAGGGTTCACTCGGCTCCTCTAGGGTGTCTTTTTGTCTTGCCGCCTTTGAATGAGAAGCAAGGGAAAGGGTTTAGGGTTTGATTAGGGGGATCCGCGGTAGCGGTCCGCCTAATCAAACCCTAAACCCTTTCCCGTCTCGTTTTAGGATACCCGGCCCCCCAAAAAAGGGTTCACTCGGCCCCTATAGGGTGTCTTTTTGTCTTGCCGCCTTCGAATGAGAAGCAAAGGAAATGGTTTAGGGTTTGATTAGGGGGATCCGCGGTAGCGGTCCGCCTAATCAAACCCTAAACCCTTTCCCGTCCCGTTTTAGGATACCGGCCCCCCAAAAAAGGGTTCACTCGGCCCCTCTAGGGTGTCTTTTTGTCTTGCCGCCTTCAAATGAGATGCAAGGGAAAGGGTTTAGGATTTTATTAGGGGGATCCGCGGTAGCGGTCCGCCTAATCAAACCCTAAACCTTTTCCCGTCTCGTTTTAGGATACCCGGCCCCCCAAAAAAGGGTTCACTCGGCCCCTATAGGGTGTCTTTTTGTCTTGTCTCCTTCAAATGAGAAGCAAGGGAAAGGGTTAAGGGTTTGATTAGGGGGATCCGTGGTAGCGGTCCGCCTAATCAAACCCTAAACCCTTTCCCGTCCCGTTTTAGGATACCCGGCCCCCCAAAAAAGGGTTCACTCGGCCCCTCTAGGGAGTCTTTTTGTCTTGCCGCCTTCGAAAGAGAAGCAAGGGAAAGGGTTTAGGGTTTGATGAGGGGGATCCGCGGTAGTGGTCCGCCTAATCAAACCCTAAACCTTTTCCCGTCTCGTTTTAGGATACCCGGCCCCCCAAAAAGGGTTCACTCGGCCCCTATAGGGTGTCTTTTTGTCTTGTCTCCTTCAAATGAGAAGCAAGGGAAAGGGTTAAGGGTTTGATTAGGGGGATCCGTGGTAGCGGTCCGCCTAATCAAACCCTAAACCCTTTCCCGTCTCGTTTTAGGATACCCGGCCCCCCAAAAAAGGGTTCACTCGGCCCCTCTAGGGTGTCTTTTTGTCTTGCCGCCTTCGAATGAGAATCAAAGGAAAGGGTTTAGGGTTTTATTAGGGGGATCCGCGGTAGCGGTCCGCCTAATCAAACCCTAAACCCTTTCCCGTCTCGTTTTAGGATACCCCCCCCCCCCCCCCCCCCCCCAAAAAAGGGTTCACTCGGCCCCTCTAGGGTGTCTTTTTGTCTTACCGCCTTCAAATGAGAAGCAAGGGAAAGGGTTTTGGGTTTGATTAGGGGGATCCGCGGTAGCGGTCCGCCTAATCAAACCCTAAACCCTTTATCGTCCCGTTTTAGGATACCCGACCTCCCCAAAAAGGGTTCACTCGGCTCCTCTAGGGTGTCTTTTTGTCTTGCCGCCTGTGAATGAGAAGCAAGGGAAAGGGTTTAGGGTTTGATTAGGGGGATCCGCGGTAGCGGTCCGCCTAATCAAACCCTAAACCCTTTCCCGTCTCGTTTTAGGATACCCGGCCCCCCAAAAAAGGGTTCACTCGGCCCCTATAGGGTGTCTTTTTGTCTTGCCGCCTTCGAATGAGAAGCAAAGGAAAGGGTTTAGGGTTTGATTAGGTGGATCCGCGGTAGCGGTCCGCCTAATCAAACCCTAAACCCTTTCCCGTCCCGTTTTAGGATACCCGGCCCCCCAAAAAAGGGTTTACTCGGCCCCTCTAGGGTGTCTTTTTGTCTTGCCGCCTTCAAATGAGATGCAAGGGAAAGGGTTTAGGATTTTATTAGGGGGATCCGCGGTAGCGGTCCGCCTAATCAAACCCTAAACCCTTTCCCGTCTCGTTTTTAGGATACCCGCCCCCAAAAAAAGGGTTCACTCGGCCCCTATAGGGTGTCTTTTTGTCTTGTCTCCTTCAAATGAGAAGCAAGGGAAAGGGTTAAGGGTTTGATTAGGGGGATCCGTGGTAGCGGTCCGCCTAATCAAACCCTAAACCTTTTCCCGTCCCGTTTTAGGATACCCGGCCCCCCAAAAAAGGGTTCACTCGGCCCCTCTAGGGAGTCTTTTTGTCTTGCCGCCTTCGAAAGAGAAGCAAGGGAAAGGGTTTAGGGTTTGATGAGGGGGATCCGCGGTAGTGGTCCGCCTAATCAAACCCTAAACCCTTTCCCGTCTCGTTTTAGGATACCCGGCCCCCCAAAAAAGGGTTCACTCGGCCTCTCTAGGGTGTCTTTTTGTCTTGCCGCCTTCGAATGAGAATCAAAGGAAAGGGTTTAGGGTTTTATTATGGGGATCCGCGGTAGCGGTCCGCCTAATCAAACCCTAAACCCTTTCCCGTCTCGTTTTAGGATACCCGCCCCCCCAAAAAAGGGTTCACTCGGCCCCTCTAGGGTGTCTTTTTGTCTTACCGCCTTCAAATGAGAAGCAAGGAAAGGGTTTAGGGTTTGATTAGGGGATCCGCGGTAGCGGTCCGCCTAATCAAACCCTAAACCCTTTATCGTCCCGTTTTAGGATACCCGACCTCCCCAAAAAGGGTTCACTCGGCTCCTCTAGGGTGTCTTTTTGTCTTGCCGCCTGTGAATGAGAAGCAAGGGAAAGGGTTTAGGGTTTGATTAGGTGGATCCGCGGTAGCGGTCCGCCTAATCAAACCCTAAACCCTTTCCCGTCTCGTTTTAGGATACCCGGCCCCCCAAAAAAGGGTTCACTCGGCCCCTATAGGGTGTCTTTTTGTCTTGCCGCCTTCGAATGAGAAGCAAAGGAAAGGATTAAGGGTTTGAATAGGGGGATCCGCGGTAGCGGTCCGCCTAATCAAACCCTAAACCCTTTCCCTTTTCGTTTTAGGATACCCGGCCCCCCAAAAAAGAGTTCACTCGGCCCCTCTAGGGTGTCTTGCCGTCTTACCGTCTTCAAATGAGAAGCGAGGAAAGGGTTTAGGGTTTTATTAGGGGATCCGCGGTAGCGGTCCGCCTAATCAAACCCTAAACCCTTTCCCGTCTCGTTTTAGGATACCCGGCCCCCCAAAAAAGGGATCACTTGGCCCCTCTAGTGTGTCTTTTTGTCTTTTCTCCTTCAAATGAGAAGCAAGGGAAAGGGTTTAGGGTTTTATTAGGGGGATCCGTAGTAGCGGTCCGCCTAATCAAACCCTAAACCCTTTCCCGTCCCGTTTTAGGATACCCGGCCCCCCAAAAAAGGGTTCACTCGGCCCCTCTAGGGTGTCTTTTTGTCTTGCTGCCTTCGAAAGAGAAGCAAGGGAAAGGGTTTAGGGTTTGATGAGGGGGATCCGCGGTAGCGGTCCGCCTGATCAAACCCTAAACCCTTCCCCGTCCCGTTTTAAGATACCTGGCCCCCCAAAAAAGGGTTCACTCGGCCCCTCTAGGGTGTCTTTTTTTCTTGCCGCCTTCAAATGAGAAGCAAGGGAAAGGGTTTAGGGTTTGATTAGGGGGATCCGCGGTAGCGGTCCGCCTAATCAAACCCTAAACCCTTTCCCGTCTCGTTTTAGGATACCCGGCCCCCCAAAAAAGGGTTCACTCGGCCCCTATAGGGTGTCTTTTTGTCTTGCCGCCTTCGAATGAGAAGCAAAGGAAAGGGTTTAGGGTTTGATTAGGTGGATCCGCGGTAGCGGTCCGCCTAATCAAACCCTAAACCCTTTCCCGTCCCGTTTTAGGATACCCGGCCCCCCAAAAAAGGGTTCACTCGGCCCCTCTAGGGTGTCTTTTTGTCTTGCCGCCTTCAAATGAGATGCAAGGGAAAGGGTTTAGGATTTTATTAGGGGGATCCGTGGTAGCGGTCCGCCTAATCAAACCCTAAACCCTTTCCCGTCTCGTTTTAGGATACCCGGCCCCCCAAAAAAGGGTTCACTCGGCCCCTCTAGGGTGTCTTTTTGTCTTGTCTCCTTCAAATGAGAAGCAAGGGAAAGGGTTAAGGGTTTGATTAGGGGGATCCGTGGTAACGGTCCGCCTAATCAAACCCTAAACCCTTTCCCGTCCCGTTTTAGGATACCCGGCCCCCCAAAAAAGGGTTCACTCTGCCCCTCTAGGGAGTCTTTTTGTCTTGCCGCCTTCGAAAGAGAAGCAAGGGAAAGGGTTTAGGGTTTGATGAGGGGGATCCGCGGTAGTGGTCTGCCTAATCAAACCCTAAACCCTTTCCCGTCTCGTTTTAGGATACCCGGCCCCCCAAAAAAGGGTTCACTCGGCCTCTCTAGGGTGTCTTTTTGTCTTGCCGCCTTCGAATGAGAATCAAAAAAAAGGGTTTAGGGTTTTATTAGGGGGATCCGCGGTAGCGGTCCGCCTAATCAAACCCTAAACCCTTTCCCGTCTCGTTTTAGGATACCCGCCCCCCCAAAAAAGGGTTCACTCGGCCCCTCTAGGGTGTCTTTTTGTCTTACCGCCTTCAAATGAGAAGCAAGGGAAAGGGTTTTGGGTTTGATTAGGGGTATCCGCGGTAGCGGTCCGCCTAATCAAACCCTAAACCCTTTATCGTCCCGTTTTAGGATACCCGACCTCCCCAAAAAGGGTTCACTCGGCTCCTCTAGGTGTTGGGGTTGGTGTCCTTAACAGTTAGTGCAAGGACTTATAAATCTCTAAAAGGATCAAAGGGTATACTTTGTATCATAATCAGTTGATCCACGTTTATCAATAACGGTTGGCTTGCTAGATAAGTTTGACGTTATTGTCATACAGATGGCGGTGATCAACTGGTCCCTAAAAGTCACACCTATAGGATACGTCTTGAGTGATGTGACGGTATGAAAATACAGTCATATAGATGCCAAATTTGACTAACCAGTTAGTCTGAGTTATTTGACTAATAATTAGTCTAAATGTGATGTTGAGATATTATATTTAATACGGATTAAATATCATGAGCTAAAGGCGAATTAACCAGTTAATTCGTAAAATTAAATATAAGCGTTTTATATTTAATTAAATGTATATTGAATATAATTATACAATACTGTTGTGTCGGACACGTATTAAGAATTTCAACTAACCCGTATTATTAGTTGATGCCTTAAATTCCGATAACCGATAACAGTTTATAATGAAACCGCGTCGTATACACTTAGCAAGTTTTGGACCGGACCATGAGTTTAACTTAAGGAGAAAATGGAAGCCCATTTCCCCCTAAGTCCATTCGGCCAAACCGAATTAGAGGAACAAAAGGAGAGCTCTCTCCGCCCTTCCAACCTAATTCATTTTGCAAAAATAATTAGGGTTTTTGGGAATTGTGCCTCCTAAATTCCGGATCTCTCATCCAACACAAATTCACAAAACTAATCCCCTCGATATTGCAAGCCAATTAGGGGATTGTCTCTAGCACAAGGGCATTACTCGGACATCTTGGGTGCATCGTTTAGGAGGAGATTTGCTTTAATCTCTCATTGCCTTATTGCACTAGGACCGAAGGTTATTTCTACATCTTTATCGTCTTCATCATGTTTTTGTTTTATGTCTATAAACTACATATAAATTTTACGTTATAATCCTATAAAGAAAGGGTTTTATACGGATCTAACCCTTCAAGTGGTATCAGAGCGAGGCCACGTAAATTTTTATATGTGTTTTTCATTAAACGATTTTGAAAACGATGAATTTTGTTCAAAAATAGGCCACGGCTGCCTCCTTTTTGGTCACGGCAATTTATAAAAAAAAAAAAAAATTGTTGCGTTTTTGTGATTGTTGGGAACCGTGTCTAGTTTACACGGTGTTGATTGTTTTTTTTTAATTTTGATCTTTGCATATTGTCTATGTAATCGATATTCATCGCTATATGTCAAAGATCGGTTAAAATCATTGCTTAAAATTTCGTGTGGTACAATTTTTGGTTCGAAAATTTTTATTGAAAACCGTGTGGCCTCTTGTTTCACGGCCTGTTTTATTTGTTTTCGTTCTTGCATCGTTTTGCGTGCCACACATTTTGCTAGATCATTCGATCTATTGATTGTCTCGTTTTATTGTTCTTAGCAATTTGTTGTTTTAAGCGATAATTACAACAAATGTGAAGAATATGTCAATTGTACTTTTATTTTAATCCGGATTAGAGTAAATTGCAATTGTGTTTTAATCAAACCGTTTTGTTTTGATCTTTCTTTGCTCACGTTTTGAGCCGCGTAAAATTTTTTTTTTTGCCTCAAGAAGCTCACGGCATTTCTGCCGGTTTTAAAAAAAAAAAAAAAAAATTTTTGGCCCCTGGTACTGTTCACGTCAACAGTACAGAAGAAAAAAAAAAAAATTCTGTTTTTTTTTTCGGCCTTTTTAATGCATAAAACGTTTTTTTTTTTATGCTCTCGCTTGTTAGTGAAACGGTTCACCCACGTAAATTAAAGTTACTTTAAAAATTTAAAGTAACGGATTATATCGAATTAAAATTAAGTTGATGAAGCGGTTTTGTCACATAATTTTAATTATCTTTGGTGGTTTGGATAAATTAAACATAATTACGGAATTATGTCACGAATAAATTTAATTTTTAGTTGATGCATTTTGTTTTATCGTTCTTATATATATTTTGAATGTTTTGAATGCCTTTTAATTACGTATTTAATTATTTTGCAAACGGTTGTAACTTAGTGTGGCCTTAGTAGAACGTGTTACCGTAATGATGGAACACGGTCTTGGTTGTATTTTGAGATCTCGTATCTCCATTTTTATTTCTTTTAATTACAGTTTTTATTTAGAATGTAAATAGGTTTATATTTTGTAAATTTTAAATTGTAATTCTTGAGAAGACTAAAGATGGAGACCGGAGCTCACTCCCGCTACATGGACAAAGATGGAACACCAAGACAAGCTTTCGGGTCCAACGGTGGATTCCAAAGTTGTATTTTGTTCTTTTTACTAGGATAGGCCACACTAGGAATTTTTATTTACGTATCGCATTCATTTCATTTATTTTATTGTAACGATAGTATGCATCATATTCCGCCTAAAAACCAAACCACCTAATTATTGCATGAAAACTGACACATATAGAGGTCACGAGTTAGTTTTCTATGACATTCGCATGTCACACGATTTTAAGCCATCACCCAAATTAATTCATTCACGCAAACGCTAGTTATTCGTTCACTTAATATGAATTAGAATTTAGTTGATGGGATCTTCCTCGTATAAACAAAAATTGAGAATAGTCTTTATAGGTCAAACTCCAATGAGTCCCTTCTTCGTCGGTAGGCATACTATGACCCCTTCTACGTCGGGTAAGTTGGAACCGATTGACCTATTTTATCTCAACACTGTGGTCACTCGTACGATCCTGTGACTATGGTGGACTATAGATAGGATTTACGGAAATCTATCGACCAAGAGTTCTTCCGGAAGAATTAGCTAAACAGTTGGCTTATCAATTTACAGAAATTGAGTCTTGGGATCACTTGTATCATTCTTGAGGGAGATCAATTATGCAAGTGCGAGAGTCTACATGTTTAAAATGAATTTTAAAATAGACTTAAATCACCTCGATGAGTTGCTTATTTCGTTTTGTTTATCTTTCTTTTTCAGTGTAGATCACGATTTTAAAGCGCTAAACAACAAATGGTGGTTCAAGTGATAACCCAATGCCAAGTGCCACATTGGACCGTGAGTCCCGGCTTCGGATCTTCATGAGTCGGATGAATCGGTCTACTCGATCGAAGAATGATGGATCCAACCGCGGGATCGGGAGGCGGCATTACGGAATCGCCGCCGCGACGGAAAGCTCAAATATCTGCTTGAGCCCATGCCGTTAAACCCAGGCCCCACGGCTGGAATTAACGAAATCAACAAGTATAACGATTTCGCTTTAGAAGCGGGTGCGGTAAAGAACGTACTTATTTTTGCAATGGAACCCAATTTGCAGAAACGCTTCATAGCCCAAGGTGCAAACAAGATTTTCACCACGCTCACTAAGGAATTCTCAAAAGCACCGAGAATCGTGACCTATGAGCATACCACTCGCTTCTTTGATGCGAGACTCCAGAAGGGCCAACCGGTTAGCCCACACATTCTCAGCATGATTGAGAATGTCGAGAAGTGGAGACCTTTAAGCGTAACATCGCGAGAACATTGTTATCGATCGCATGCTTCATTCACTCCACGATGGTTTTTCGCAATTCAGAGCGAATTACTATATGAATGATTTGAAGAAAACTCCCCATGAACTGCACTCCCTTCTCGTACAGACCGAGAAGGACATGAAGTTCAGTGGGAGCTCGAAACAGGATGTTCTCGTTGTGTCAAACAAAGGGAAAGGTAAGGGCAAAGCTCCGGCAAACCTAACGATGAGGTAAGGCGAAGTTCAAGAAGTCGGGCTCGGGTAAGAGTGGTCCTGGTGAGTCGAGTAACTCATCAGGCGCGACAAAGAGCAAGAAAGATAACATGGAATGCCATCACTGCCACATGACTGGGCATTGGAGACGCACATGTCCTGTTTATCATGAGGACTTAAAAGCAGGTCGTGTTAAACCTGTTGGTATGTCTTCTTCTTCTACTTTTATTCAT